>NC_136073.1:910666719-912039866 GCF_964261635.1 Lissotriton helveticus | reverse complement strand
TCATTTTCATACAGTAGATGAAACAAATAGGGAATGCATTGACGAAACCTAGGATCTTCTGCATACAATCGTAAAGTCCGGTATTCAGAAGCAGGAATTTGATCAGGTCGCTCATCATATCTTCCTCCTCGACCTGTTGGAAATAACTGTGGGAAACACCGAGCTTCCAAACTTTCCTCCCAAACACTAATGGGACTTCCTTTGGCTTGTTTCATTTGAAACAACTCAATAGCATCCCCCATGACTTCTTTAGAATGCAAAGGATGAACACTATAATGTTCATATATTTCTTCATTTTTAGAGGCATCTACTTTCTCTATTTGTCCAGCACACAAATCGCTGTCCTCTTCTTCACTTAGTTCGTCTTCTGCAACACATACATTCTTGTAGTACTCATTGTTTTTCATCAAATACAACGTTGCATTTTTGACTTTCCTAACATCCACTAAATCTTGCCAGATTTTCTTACTCTTTGTCGGATCCCCATTAACTAGGATAACCAGAGGTTCCTCTTCCACTTTGTCTACACCAATTGTATCAATATTTTTCTTCAAATCTAGAGGCAAATAAACAACTCTTCCCTTTAATCCTCTCTGTAAATCTGAGGGAGGCAATTTCCCTGTCTTAGGCTCCATTCTAACAATAGCCTGAAAAGGATGGACACTTTGAATCAAAATAGATTCATAAGTATTTAAATCCTTCAGTTCAGAAGGAATGTCAACCAATTCCAGATTATTATGAACTGCTCTAGCAGGCATCCGGTTTTGATTTAATTTGTTAAAACAATAAGTACACATACGTTGATCTGATCCCAAATCAAAACAATTTTCTACCATCAAGTATGTTGCAAAATCCTTCCATTCACTATTGTTTTCCATTTCACTTTTTGCATATAAATCCACTAACTTAGTCTCATTCTTATAATAAGTCCGTCGACAACACACACAAGTGAAATTAGGCCTCTCACTTGATTTCACCGTAAACGTGGAAATTTCCTTGAGAAACTTATCTGTACTGGAAATCTGTACACTCTCTTCCACATTACCTTCTTCTACTGGGTCAATTTCAACATTGTTCTCTTTACTAGTAAAGTATCAAAACTCAATTCCTTCACAAATATTCTTCACATCTACTTCAGAACCATGCAAAAGAGCAGTGCATAATTGTTTAAGCATAATTGTTGGACTCTTAGCATAATACAACATTCTAACTAATTTCCTCACTTTATTATGATGCACTGCTAGCATCCTGAAATGATGAAAAACACTCTGGCATACTCTCCTGGAAAGAGAAGCCAGTGAATGACCATGCAAACCTGTCACTTCTCTCACTCTGCAAGGATCTAATTCTTGCAACAACTTCATTTTCTGTTTTAAACTTTTCTTATTAAATGTCCGTACAAAATCACAAAGCAAATTGATGGAATCCTGTTGCACACTGCAAATACTACTACACTTCCAGGTGTACACTGGTCCCTTAGGACGTCTTCCTAAAACTTCATTACCTAACACCTCTTCTGCCTCTGTTGACACAAGTTTTTCTTTTTCAACCGGACAACCATCTTTCACCTCATATGCTCGACCACTGGTATCAACTGCATGCACCAAATCATTATCCTGGAAATAACTCTCCTCATTAAAAAATGCCTAACAACTTGAACTATGCATCCATTCTCCTGAAAAAACTTCACAAAAATTACTACGATTAACTGTTCTCTTCCATCTACTATTTGATTTGAAATTATAAATTGCCTTGCTTAGTTTCCTAATTCTATTGATTATCAACATAAATAACTTTCGCTTAATTTCGAAAGCCTGATCAATAATTTTCTCTACATTTTTCTTTCTCTTATAAAAAGCTACTTTCTGTTGACCTTTCTTAATATTTTTTAACAAATTGGCAATTATCCTGTTGCGGAACATTCGTCTACGAATGTCCCTAAACAGATTTTTCCTTCTACTACCATGCACAGAGTTATCTCCTGCTCTAGCAGTAACATTTTTGAGTGGCCTTTCCTTCCCATTTAAATTGGCTCTCTTCTTCTGGACTAAAACATGTTCTGTAGTGATACTTTTTCGTCTGCAAATGTTTCTTAAAAAAGATTTTGTTGTCTTACCCGGAGTTTTTCTGGTGACTTGACAAGTTTTTATTGTAGAGGACTGCTGCAAAGGTTTACCAAGGTGGGGTGTAAGTCGCTTTGCTTCTTTTCTATTTCTTTGCCTTGAGGGCATTTTGGAATTTTTCAAAAGATCTTGAGTTGAATCTGTGGTAAATATTTTTAAAAAAAGGTATTAACCACTATTTCCAAACAGTAAACCAATAACAGTAGGCAAACAATTAACACACTAGTTGAGGTATGAGGGCGTATTTACAAGGCCCTTGCACCACTTTTGCGTCACTTTTAACATGGGGAAAATAACATGAACGTGGCTCAAAGGCCTTGTAAATATGGCCCATGCTGGCTATGAAACTCTAGCAGTACATATCAAGAAACTAAATGACTTCAAGAAACGTTTTAAAACACATCAAGTAAGCAAATTATTCTCCCTAAATCATGGGGCAAGTGACTTAAAATGCCCTAACACACATGGGGGCTTATTTACAAGGCCCTTGCACCACTTTTGCGTCACTTTTAACATGGGGAAAATAACGTGAACGTGGCTCAAAGGCCTTGTAAATATGGTCCATGCTGGCTATGAAACTCTAGCAGTACATATCAAGAAACCTAAATGACTTCAAGAAACGTTTTTAAACACATCAAGTAAGCAAAATATTCTCCCTAAATCATGGGGTAAGTGACTTAAAATGCCCTAACACACATGGGGGCGTATTTACAAGGCCCTTGCACCACTTTTGCGTCACTATTAACATGGGGAAAATGACGTCAAAGTGACTCAAAGGCCTTGTAAATATGCCCCAAGCAGGCTATGAAACTCTAGCAGTACATATCAAGAAACCTAAATTACTTCAAGAAGCGTTTTTAAACACATCAAGTAAGCAAATTATTCACCCAGATTCATGGGGATGTGACTTAAAAGCCCTAACACACATGAGGGCATATTTTACAAGGCCCTTGCACAACTTTTGCGTCACTTTTAACATGGGGAAAATAACGTGAAAGTGGCTCAAACATGAGAGTGTATTTACAAGACCCTTGCACCACTTTTACGTCACTTTTAATATGGGGAAAATAACGTGAAAGTGGCTCAAAGTCCTTCTAAATATGCCCCATGCTGGCTATGAAACTCTAGCAGTACATATCAAGAAACCTAAATGACTTCAAGAAACGTTTTTAAACACATCAAGTAAGCAAATTATTCACCCAGATTCATGGGGAAGTGACTTAAAATGACCTAACACACATGGGGGCGTATTTACAAGGCCCTTGCACCACTTTTGCGTCACTTTTAACATAGGGAAAATGACGTGAAAGTGGCTCAAATGCCTTGTAAATATGGCCCATGCTGGCTATAAAACGCTAGCAGTACATATTAAGAAACCTAAATGACTTCAAAAAACGTTTTTAAACTCATCAAGTAAGCAAATTATTCTCCCTAAATCATGGGGCAAGTGAAATATTTCTTTAAAGAAGCAGACACCATTTTTTCCTTGTCATAAATTTAAAAAGCATTCCTTTTCGTCAAAAACGATTTTCAAGTCATAATTTGAAAACAAAGTACAGCTCCTATGTACAAGCACACCCTGTCATTACTAATACTTCACATTATCTCCAATTACAATTTCTCAAAGAAACAAAATCTATTTGTAAAACACTTGACACAAAGCAACATTTTAAATACACAACTTTCTTCCTAATTTTCTCCCTAAAGCATACTAGTCTCTATCTAAATTAAATGAATCTTTTCTCACCTTAGCAAAAAACAGTCTCAGACACACACCAATTTTTCTTTAGCAGAGCAAAGGGTATGCACTCCAGAGGCTGCAACCAACAAAGGCACAGAAATGCTGTAATTCATCACACATATCTCTCATGTCACCCAATCAAAACTCTTCCCTCACTTTTTTCAAATCAACACCCTTCCCCCCTCTGCCCTTTCTGCCTTTTTTCCATAGCAACTACCTCCTGAAAGACCTCTCATGTTTACAAGTTCACACAACAATGTTTCAATTGAACTCTGAACTCTCAGTACACCTGCGTATCCAGTGCAATGTTTCTTAAAATGATTTTTTCTTAACCATTCAAATTACATCTTTCAAAGAACTCAACCATGCACCCTAACTTTCTGTTTTCAGCAATCAAAATCCACCAATCACTGCTACTGAATCATTAGCACTGAAACTCCACAGTTTTTTTTCATTACAAACTCCTACTGTTTCAACTGCCATTTCATTCCCACACTTCATCTGACTGCAGCAGAACCTCCTCTCACCATGTTTTCTGTCTGGATTATTGGACATAGTTACATCCACTGGGCTCATAGGTATGCTGATAACAGAAATTTACACAACCTCAATTTACAAAATGTGGAAATCAACTGGATTGGCCACAGAGGATTGAGATGTCACCAATTGATATCATTGGTGAAAACCTTTTTGCATTTGCCACACCCTGACCTGTTAATTGTGCACTGTTGAGGAAATGATTTGGGTACTTTGACTGGGGTAGGTCTGGAAATGCTTTTAAAGGACACCTTTGAGCAATTGATGGCACTTTTTCCTCAAACTGCCTTGGTATATTCAAATATATGCCAAAGACAGAAATGGAGGTGGTCCAACCAATTTTGTCCACAAATTGAGAAATCGAGGAAGCATGTAAATAAGTCTGTTTCAGCTTACATGAGAGACCATGGAATGGGCTCCATCTACAACAATAACTTGCGTTACTACATGCAAGATATCTACAGAGGAGATGGAGTGCACTTCTCAGATGAGGGGAACAGAATTTTCATCCTGAATTTACGACTATGTATTGGTACCTACTTATAAGTACCTAAATCTACCACAGACCCAAAAGCTCTTTTCAGAGCTACCCTAACTATGATCACTCTAAATACATTTTAAATGTAACTTTTTTTTTACTAATTTTCACCATTTACGCTTTCCGGAGCGCTACCCGGTTCGCGCACCGGACGCTAACCACCCTCACAAAACCTAGGGGGTCAGGATATGTCTCCCTTGCCCCCTTATACACAATCCCAGCATTGTTTAGCATCCATCTTGTGTCCAAATTAGACCTTAACGCAAGATGGCGGACTCCCGTTACGCTACCGGTAAGCTACCCAGTTCGCGTACCGGGTAGTGCTTCAACCGTGAAAAATCGACAACATTTTTTTTATTTATTTTTTTGCCCCGCGGGGCCCTTCAATAGGCCCACATCAATCCTAGGGGGTCAGGAGGGGTCTACCTTGCCCCCTTTTATTCATTTCCCCCTTCGTTTATTTCCACCTCTTGTCTCTCGATCCTACCGAGAGACAAGATGGCGGCCGCACCGAACTGTTTAGAATGTTGACAGTCACCGGAGAGCCAATCCGCTTCTCCTCGCAAAGTTCCGTTACGCGTCAGGTACGCGAACCGGGGCGCTAACCGGGACGCTGTCACAGATATATATATTTTTTTGAACGTTAATTTCTCAAAATCCACTGGAGCACATATCTTGAGACCTAGCAAAGGCACATCGGGCAAACAGTCTCTACAATTTTGCCAAGTTTCATAGAAATCCATTCAGCCGTTCGAGCTAAAAGTGAGTCCAACCCCCTATGGAAATCTCAGTGTTAAAAACACGTTTTGGGACGCCCCTTTTTTCTCAGCCCCCGCTTGACGAAACGCCCCCAAACTTTCAGGGGACGCTCAGAAACAAAATGTGCCATTTTCCTGAAAATGTCAGCCAATTCCGTCCATCAACGCCAAAGTTATTCAACATAGAATTTTCAGAAATCCCTATTAAAAAAAATCCTAACTATATATACCTACTGGCGATCGCCAGTAGGTAATATATATTCCTTCTTCTGTGTGTGGAGGGTGTGTGTGGATATATATATATATATATATATATATATATATATATATTTATTACCTACTTGCGGTCGCCAGTAGGAAGTTATAGTTAGGATTGATTTCCATAGGGAAATCGCAACATTCTATTGGGAATAACTTTGGCGCCGGTTGAGGAATCTGCCTGAATTTTTCCTCAACTTTGCCTCGCGGCTCTCCGCTCCTTCCCTTAAAGTTTGGGGGGGGGGATTTGTCAATCGGGGGTTGAGATAAAAGGGGGGTCCCAAAACGTGTTTTCCCCATGTTAATTTCCATAGGGCGGTCGAACTCACTTTTAGCTCGAACGGCGGAATGGATTTTCACCAAATTTGGCAAAATTGTAGGGACTGGTAGCCTGATGTGCCTTTGCTATGTCTCACGATATGTGCTCCAGAGGATTTTGAGTAATTTGGGTTTAAAAAAAAAGATATATCTATAGCCCGCCCCGGTACGCGACTTAAAGTTGATTGGCTCTCTGGTGTCTGTAAACATTCAAAACAGTCCGCAGCGGCCGCCATCTTGTGTGTCGGTAGGATCGAGACACAAGAGGTGGCTAAAAACAAAGGGGGAAATGACCAAAAGGGGGCAGGGTACACCCCCCCTGACCCCCTAGGTTTGATGTGGGGGCCATAAAAGGGTCCCGCGGGACAAACATTTTTTTTTTTCGATTTTCACGGGGGGAGCGCCCGGTACGGGCACCGGGGAGCGTACCGGGGAGCGTAACACTGGGAAAACCCAGTGAAATAGGTAAATAATAATTTAAAGTGATTAGAGGTAGGGTAGCCCTGCATAGAGTTGTTGTGTTGTTTGGGTGTTTTAAGTACCAACATGTAGGTACCAATGCTGAGTCTTAAATTTAATGTACACCGTTTCCTCTGTAGATATCTTGCATGTTGTTACAGAAGTTATTGTGCTATATGGAATCCATATCATAGTCTGTCAGGAAAGCAGAAACAACATGGAGGCAGGAGATGAAAAAGAGATGTCAAATACACATTGGAGATAATATAGTGGGAGAAAGGAAGTATCTATGAGCAAAATTACTATGTAACATAAAAAAGTTGCACAGTATACTATAAATCTGACTTTACATTATAATCAATTTGGTACTAGTTTATGAATTACATCTAAAAATGAATAATGTCTCAAACAATTTTAGAATTATTAAATATAAATTTATTTTTCAGATTCTTTTTCCAAATTTAACAGAACTTCTAATAACAGATTGTCGGAAATGTCCTCATTTTGAATTAGCAAATCTACTGCTTCTACACATTAAACTAATTCATAGTGCCGTGATTCATCCATGAATTCTAAGTCATCATTGGGTTCAATAACTTGTTCATTGTTGCTCTCCAGTACAATTTCGAAGGAAATATTCTGCTCTCCTTCCATTTTCTTGCTGTAATTTGCATAAAAAATAAATATATCAGTAAAGATAGGGCACTGTTGGGTTTAAGTTCAGACAGGTAGTTTTGATTTTTTAACAGTGAAGTTATCTTTGGGCAGTGTATGGTTGTGAGGCTGGAAGTAGAAATATAAAAAAGTGTATATCATGAAGCCTAAGTAAATTCATAATTATACAAGACAAGCCTAACTCCATCTATAACTATAACAGAGAAGTGTATCTCAATCTATAACTATTACAGAGGGATAGTATATAACTATCAGAAAATGTTTTCCAAATTAACTTAAAGTGCACAACATACTTCAGTTTTCAAAATAACGTCTTACCTTTCAAAAAGAAGTTTAAGTTCTGAGTGAAAATGCTTTTGAAATGTACTTCAGGAAGTAGTAGTCAAAATGGCTGTGTTTGCCACTCTTTCTTTATATATATTCATGTACATAACCAATCAAATGTCATGAAATAATAGTAGAAAATGAAAGTAACATTTTAATTGGTTGTAAATTCTAACACTTCAGATGTGTTTTTGTGAAGTAATTTACCTCAGGATATTTAGAGAGGTCTACAGGCTAAATGGCTCAATGGAATTCCACCAAATTTAGGAAAATGGTAGGGACTGGTATGTAGTATGAGCTATTCTATATTTGGTGAAAGTGTCTCCAGTGGTTTTTATGTAAATTGACTTTTAACATTTCTTGGGAGCGCTTCCCGGTGCGCGCCCGGTACGCGTACCGGCAGCACTACGGGAGTCCTCCATTTTGTGTTTCGGTAGATTTGAGATAGAAAATGGAGGACAAACAACGTTGGGAATGGGTATAAGGGGGCACGGTAGGCCCTCCCTGACCTTCTAGGTTTTCTGAGGGGGTCTTAGGAGGCTCATATAGGCCAAAAAAAATATATATATTTACATTTTCGCGGGGGGAGCGCCCGGTACGCGCACCGGGAAGCGTACCGGGGAGCCTACTTTGGTGAAAAATAGTGAAAAAAGTTAGAAAAAGATAATCATTTGGAGTGATCAGAGGTAGGGTAGCTCTGAAAAGAGCTTTTGGGTTCTGTGGCTGATTTAGGTACCTATAAGTAGGTTCCAATGCATAGTCTTAAATTCAGGAGGAATATTCTGTTCCCCTCATCTGAGAAGTGCACACCATCTGCTCTGTAGATATCTTGCATGTTGTAACTCAAGTTGTTGTTGTATATTGAACCCATTCCATAGTCTCTCATGTAAGCAGAAACAGATTTATTCACATGTTTCCGTGCTTTCTCAAACTGTGGACAAAATTGGTTGGACCAGTTCCATTTCTGTCTTTGGCATATATTGGAGTATACCATGGCAGTTTGTGGAAAAAGTGTCATCAATTGCCCAAAGGTATCCTTTAAAAGCATCTCCAGACCTACCCCAGTCAAAGTGCCTAGGTCATTTTCACCACAGTGGAAAATTATGAGGTTAGGGTGTGGCAGATGGTAAAAGGTTTTCACCAATGGTATCAATTGATGACATCTCAATCATCTTTGGCCAACCCATTTTATGTGCACATTTGGTAAATCAAGGTTGTGAAAATTTCTGTTAGCTGCATACCTTTGAGCCCAGTGAATGTAGCTATGTCCAATAATCCAGACAGAGTACATGGTGAGAGGAGGTTCTGGTGCAGTCAGATGAAGTGTAGAAATGAAATGGTAGTTGGAACAGTAGGAGTTTGCAAAACAAAACTGTGGAGTTTCAGTGCTCTTGAATCACAAGCAATGATTGGTGGATTCAGATAGTTGAAAACTGAAAATTAGGGTGCATGGTTCTGTTGTGTGAAAGAAGTCATTTGAATGGTTAAAAAACAGTCATTTAAAGAAACATTGCAGCAGATAAGCTGGTACATTCACAGGTCAAACATCCTTGTTGAGGTGATTTGCAACATTGTAGAATAAACTTTTAACCCTGGGAGCTCAATGAGGAGGGAGTTGCTATGGTAACAGGTAGAAAGGGCTGAGAGGGGGGGTGTTGGTTTGAAAATAAAGAGGGAAGAGTTTTGATTGGTTACCATGAGCAATAAGTGTGTAGAATTAGAGATTTTCTGTGCCATTAATGGTTGCATTGCCTGGAGAACATACCTTTTGCTCTGCTAAAGAAATATTGGTGTGTGTATCTGACACTGTTCTGAATCTCTCAAAACATTTGTAAAGGTGAGTTATGATTCATTTAGATAGAGAGTTTAGATTCAGAAGCACATTGATTTTCTTTGCTTTTGGTTTGTGTGATGCTTTTAAAAAATACATGGTTTCTATATTTGCAAAATAGAGGATTTGTAGTTTGTGAAATAGTGATGTTTCAGTAGTGAAGTTGAATGGTTGTACATAGGACGTAACAGTGTCCTAAAAGTGACGCAGTGAAATCTCATTGATTTCACTGCGTCACTATTACGAGGCTTTCTGCGGAGAAATAACCCTTCTGTGTACATTACACCTGACAGAGGTATAATGTGGCGCAGAGGTTGAAAGAGTGACGCATCTACCTACATGTGTCCCTTTTTAAATATGGCGCAACAAGGCATATGTTTTATGACGCCGATGTGTCAGAAAAAGTGACGCATCAGCAGTGGAAAACTGATGCAGGGCTTTATAAATGAGGTTCATCTTTTTTTTGCACACTACTCCAGTTTAGTCCTGTCCACTGCACTCTTGGACACAAGCCTCATCTTTTGTGCTTCCCTGGACAGGCTTCATTACATCTGCACTCCTGCTTTGGCCTCATAATCTTTTTTTAGAATAACATTTGAAAAACAGAGAAAAGGTTATATGTATAAGCTTTTCATTACACTACTGAAACATCTTTGGGGCAAATTAATGTCTTTTACATTTTTGAGAAAGTATAAATAGTGTGTGAATGATTACATAAAAAAATTTGACCTTTTCACAATCATGTCACC
The DNA here is from genome assembly GCF_964261635.1 of Lissotriton helveticus. Classification (NCBI taxonomy): domain Eukaryota; kingdom Metazoa; phylum Chordata; class Amphibia; order Caudata; family Salamandridae; genus Lissotriton; species Lissotriton helveticus. Next base: position 912,029,555 of record NC_136073.1, on the reverse strand, counting down.
TGTGTTACCTCAGATTAGGAAGTAGATTGTGCAGATGAGGTGAGGAATGTCCAGAGGGAAAGAGGAGGTGAGGCCTGTGTTCAAGACTGTAGAGGGAGAGAGGCTTTTCTTGGAGAGCGTAGGTGGTGAGACCTGTGTCTAAGAGTGCAGTGGACTAGGCTTCATGAAGCCTCTCCCCCAGTGCACTGTTAGACACAGGTCTCAAATTATTTGCACCCGTGGACAGATCTCTGAGAGAATAAGAGAGAATAATATGTATCGGAATAGAAGGCAGAATCAGTTTAGAGACATTCGTAAACTAATGTTTCGCAATAGGGTGGTTTTAAATTTGTTAAAAAAAATTAGGAAAGGCAAACAGAGAGCTGCTTTTTATAAGAAAAAGAAAAATGTAGAGAAGATTGTTGATCAGGCTTTTGAAGTTAAGAAAAAAAATGATTTTAATAATCAATAGAATTAGGACACTTAACAAGACAATTGATGTTTTTAAATCAAACAGTAGAAGGAAAAGAGTAATTAATCAGACTTATTTTTGTAAAGTTTTTTCAGGAGAATGAATGCACAGTTCAAGTTGTGAGCCATTTTTTAATGAGGAGAGTTACTTTCAGGAGAATGATTTAGTGCATGAGGTGAAAGACGGTTGTCCGATTGAAAAAGAGAAACTTGTGCCTAGAGAACCAGAAGAGGTGTTAACTGATGAAGTTTTAGGGGAACGTACTAAGGGTCCAGTGTACACTTGGAAGTGTAGTCGTATTTGTAGTGTGCGACAGGAATCAATTGATTTGTTTTGTAATTTCTTACGTACATATAGTAAGAAAAGTCTGAAGCAGAAAATGAAGTTGTTCCAAGATTTAGATCCTTGCAGACTGAGAGAAAAGACAGGTTTGCAAGGCCATTCACTGGCTTGTCTTTCCAGAAAAGTCTGTCAAAGTGTTTTTCATCATTTTAGGATGTTAGCAGTGCATCATACAAAAATGAGGAAATTAGTGAGAATATTGTATTATGCAAAAAGTCCAGCAATTAAACTTAAACAATTAAACACTACTCTTTTGCATGGAACTGAATTAGATGTGAAGAAGATTTGTGAAGAAATTGAGATTTCTTATTTTGGTGAAAAAGAGGACAGTGTAGAAATTGACTGTGACGAGGGGGGCCCGGACTCGGGTCCCCCGGGCCTGCCTGTTCATGTGTCACCTCTTTTTGCACAGAACACCGACTCGTGGACCACCCCGGATGAGGACACTGCCTATTCATGTGTCACCTCTTTTTGCACAGAACACCGACTCGTGGACCACCCCGGATGAGGACAGCTGCCAGCCATGGACCTACGCAGAGGAACCCTGTTTCTTTAATTGGGCGGACCCTGTTCGGGGCCCCGCCCACCTTCAGACTGTAAAGCCCGGCCCAACAGACACACCGGTGTGTGATACACCTGGAGGAGGCGAGTGGAGACTGGAGAGCGAAGGCGGAGCGGAGCGGAGGACAAGCGAGGAAGGAGCGGAGCGGAGGACGAGCGAGGAAGGAGCAGAGCGGAGGACGAGCGAGGATGGAGCGGAGCGGAGGACGAGCGAGGAAGGAGCGGAGCGGAGGACGAGCGAGGAAGGAGCGGAGCGGAGGACGAGCGAGGAAGGAGTCGAATCGTGGAGGAGCGAGGGACGGAGACAACTGCGGGAAAACCAGGCGGAGCAGACAGCGGAGAGCCCCAGAGACGGACCCGGGGAAGAGCGAGGACGCAGCGACACGCCAGGAGGCCAACGTGAAGGCGCATCGCCCAGCCACGCTTCCCGGGAAGTGTGGCTAGGATAGGTACGGTCACGTTTCCTGGGCTGGGTGGGACGCAAGTGGGACAAGCCCCCGTGACCCGGTTTTGGGAATAACGGTGCTCTACCTAAATAAACCCTTTCCCTCACGTCACCTCACTGAACCACGGGGTTGTTTAACGAGCACGTGTGCCTCCTCACCACCCCTTCCCTACATACAATTGTACAAATGGGGACGTTACAAAGATTGTCCGTTTTCTTTCTTTTTTTGGGGGTTTTTGCTGACCTGCCGACCCTGCTGCCGCTACGGCGGAAGACCGGACTCCAACACCCAGAAGACCTCGGGAGTTGAGACGGCGGGGAAACCTTCGAGAGGCCACAGACGACGTTGACTCACCCCTGCCATACTATAGAGTCCCTGTACAGAAAAGGAGACTATATAAAATAATAAAACCTGCGCTACCTACAACCCAAGTGTCTGTGAGTCTGTTCGACGGACCCCCTGAAACCCCACATTGACACAGAAATTCAAGGTAATGTGGAAGACAATGTACAGATTTCAAGTACAGAAAAGTTTGACCAGGAAATTAACAGGTTTAAGGTGAAATCAAGTGAAAGGCCGAATTTTACTTGTGTATGTTGTCGACAAACTCATTATAAGCATCAAACTAGATTAGTTGATTTATACGTAAAAAGTAAAAAGATAAATAATTATGAGTGGAAGGATTTTGCTACTTATTTGTGGGTGGAGAATTGTTTTGATTTGAGTTCTGATCAGCGTATTTGTAAATATTGTTATGATAAATTAAATCAAAACAGAATGCCTGCTAGAGCTGTTCATATTAATCTGGAGTTGGTAGACATTCCTCCTGAATTGATGGATTTAAATACATATGAGTCTATTTTGATTCAATGTGTCCATCCTTTTCAGGCTATTGTTCGCATGGAGCCTAAGATAGGGAAATTGCCTCCTTCAGATTTACAGAGAGGATTAAAGGGAAGAGTTGTTTATTTGCCTCTAGATTTCAGAAAAATATTGATACCAATGGTGTAAAGAAAGTGGAAGAGGATCCTCTGGCTATTCTAGTTAATGGGGTTCCGACAAAGAGTAAGAAAATCTGGCAAGATTTAGTGGATGTTAGGAAAGTCAAAAAGGCAACATTGTATTTGATCAAAAACAATGAGTACTACAAACATGTATGTGTTGAAGCAGAGGAAACAGCTGCAGATGAAGACAGTGATTGTTCAGTTGGCCAAATTGAAAAAGTTGATGTATCAAGAAGTGAAGAAATATATGAACATTATACTGTTCATCCTTTACATTCCAAAGAAGTGATGGGGAATGCAATTGACTTGTTTCAAATGAAAGCAGCAAAAGGAAGTCCCATTGGTGTATGGGAAGAAAGTTTGGAAGCTCGTTGTTTTCCACATTTATTTCCAACAGGTCGAGGTGGACGATATGACGATCGACCACTACAAATTCCTGCATCTGAATACCGAACTGTAAGATTATATGCTGAAGATCCAAGGTTTCGTCAATGCATTCCCTATTTGTTTCATCTACTGTATGAAAGTGACTTGTCTGGGCTTTCTTATGCAGTAAACCATATACTGAAAAGTGGAGCACATTTGCAAAATGTTTCGGCGAGGGACTTTATGGAGGAAGTGAATCTGCAAGATAATATTTTGGAATCCCATTTAATCAATCTCATGGCTTGTCAGCGTGGTACAAACGAGTATTGGTTCCGTCGTCATGGGGAATTGAAATGTATGCTAAGAAACGTAGGAACTCCTACATGGTTCCTCACTCTTAGCTGTGCCGAGTATGCATGGGACGACTGTTCTGCCTGGTTTCTCAGATTAGATAGGGCCAGCTCATCAGAGCATTACTAACTCAGCCAGAACGTTACCATCTCCCCCTCCCTAGGACCTATTTACAACAGGTAACAACATACATCTACCACCTAAGGATAGGGAATTCCTAAGATGCATACCATGTACCTCCTATAATATCAGCAATCGGCGGCCTCGCGGTCCCATACGAATCCAGACCTCTCTACCCAGACGGCAGTATCAGAATCGGCGGCCTCGCGGTCCCATACGAACCCAGACCTCTCTACCCAGACGGCAGTATCAGAATCGGCGGCCTCGCGGTCCCATACGAACCCAGACCTCTCTACCCAGACGGCAGTATCAGAATCGGCGGCCTCGCGGTCCCATACGAACCCAGACCTCTCTACCCAGACGGCAATATCAGAATCGGCGGTCTCGCGGTCCCATACAAACCCAGACCTCTCTACCCAGACGGCAGTATCAGAATCGGCGGCCTCGCGGTCCCATACGAACCCAGACCTCTCTACCCAGACGGCAGTATCAGAATCGGCGGCCTCGCGGTCCCATACGAACCCAGACCTCTCTACCCAGACGGCAGTATCAGAATCGGCGGCCTCGTGGTCCCATACGAACCCAGACCTCTCTACCCAGACGGCAGTATCAGAATCGGCGGCCTCGCGGTCCCATACGAACCCAGACCTCTCTACCCAGACGGCAGTATCGGAATCGGCGGCCTCGCGGTCCCATACGAACCCAGACCTCTCTACCCAGACGGCAGTATCGGAATCGGCGGCCTCGCGGTCCCATAAGAACCCAGACCTCTCTACCCAGACGGCAGTATCAGAATCGGCGGCCTCGCGGTCCCATACGAACCCAGACCTCTCTACCCAGACGGCAGTTTATCCTATGATTACCATTACATAAAGGAATCAGTCTCACTATTCATCAGGGGTATAGAATTACAGTATTACCGATCACACAACGGTTGCCAATTTGGATAATGTACAACTTATTCTCTAATTCAAGGGGCTCCTCTCTCCCTTATTCAGTTACCACTTACCTGATCAGGGTTAGCATCTGTTCACATAGCAGCATCTGATTAGAAGAACAGGTTACCCTCTCATACAAGAATACGCAGCACATGTCGGTTCACTAAGAACTGGGGTACTTTATTTCTCATTACAATAAACAATCATATAACACCACACTACAACACATAGCCTGCAAAGAGAAGTGAAAGATTAGGTTGTACACTCTAATAAGAAAGGGTCGACATCACCTTATTAATATGAAGTCTGCACTCAGCAGTCATCTAGGTTCCCTTCTCGTCTGTGCCTTGGCTCGTCTTGAAGTCACACCTTCGCAATCACGGGTACACGGCTGCACCGCTATGCGCTGTTCCCTTCACCCTTCTCCAAGTCACTGGAACCTTTCTCTCATCGGCTACTCTCTTTTCCCCGGCTGTTCTGCTAAGAGAGTATCTGTTTCTTGATTCTTCTCCGTCTTTGGAATGGCGCCTGTCTTCCCTGGAATAAGTAATAGCTTTGCTGCTAACGGCTAGATGCCGCCTACGGACTAACTCCACAACTGTCTCGGGCTTTCACTAATATAGAAGCGTGTTTCTTCATGGAAAATTCCGGCCAGTAACCTGCCGCCCACCAAATTCTTGTACCTCCCCGTACCAAGGACACGTTCCCAGCCGGCCGGCCTGATGTTGTGTCTTCGGCATGAAGAAAAATACAATCCTTCGACAAGGGCCGGCCTGAACCGGTTCTCTCCAAGCGAACAACACCTCATAACTAAAACATTACACTTGACCTAGAAGCATCCCAAGCTGCCGGAGCAGAAAGAAAGATGGAGTCTCTCCCGTTTGAGGCCTACCAGGCCCGAATTCAGCATAACTCCATGGAAAGTATAATAATACCCTAACTGAAGGACGGATTATCCCTAATACTAACAAATCTATCCCCTAGCCTATGTGTATAAGCCCTAATCTAAGGAGGAGAATACAGAATTATATCAAAGTGCTTTGTAAATAGGCTCTATTCACTACTCTAACCCTTGCACTGGAATGATAAGAGACTGAAGTCACCTTCAATCACCTTTCCTCAAAAGAGGGCCGGGAAAATCGAGCAGAACATTTCACCCTTGACTTCAGTCTATTATACATTCATCAAACAGAACTAACATCTGTGGACGAGTAATATGAAACAAAACTAACTGATCTATGTCTAGTACCAGGTTTGAAGCATTGAAGTAGAGAAGGAATACACTGAATGAAGCAACAGATAGCAATCAGAATGCTAATAGTAATCAAAATACCCCCTAATATTTGACGCAACATATGTAAATCAGGTAACCAATTAAAGAGCCAGTCAAACCAGCCCTGGTCAATGTGTTTTCTAACCTCTTCCGTCAAGTCATGAAGTTTGTCAATATGAGCCTGAATGGATTTCGTATGGTCAGACAGGTTAAAACAACAAAGACCCTCAAAGTCAGAACAATCATGTCCATGTTTAAGCAAAAGATAATCAATAGCCGCCCGGTTCTGCAAGATAGCTCTACGTTCACCCTGGGCGTCTAATAGTATGTCAGACAGGATTGTAGAAGTATGATTAATGGATTTTACCATCCAGGAGGCCATTTTCCAAATAGACTTGGCATTATAGACCGCCAAGGCAGGAACACCAACAATTGAGATAGCTAAACTAAGGTATTCAGATTTGGAATATAAATGCATAGACGAATCACAGTATTCCTGTAGCATTACAGTATCTCGGATCACACGGGAATTGGCATTAGGATGCGATGAGAACATCAACAAACTCAGTCTGGTAATGGCACAAGGGCCTCCAGAAATGTTCGCGGGAATATATGGCCAGGATGTATTACCACAAGAGAAAAGCCAACCAGAGGGTAGCAGCATTGTACGATAATGACTGGGGGTAACCACTAAACTCTTACAAGTCATATTATTTTGAACAGAAGTACATAATTTCGGTGATCTTGGGAAGCACAAAGTCCTTTCATGAGCTGTGAATGAAGTAGTACCTTTCAATTTTAAACGCACACACTCAGAAATAGCATTGGGATCGCAAGTAAGGAAAAAACATAAATCACCCTGCGTGACATTATAAGTGATTATCTGGGACTGGATCAGGGGTGTCGGATCGGACAACTCAGTACATAAAGGGCAGTATTCATGTGTAGCAAAATCTCACAAAAGGACATTAGGACGGGCATTCGATATATTAAAAATATGGGCCAAAGTCTCTAATGAAGCAGGGACAGCAACTAAACAAGTCGCTAGAATGTCAGTCACCGAACGCATCGGTGTTAAACAAAAATAAGGGGCGTTAGTCACTCGCTTGGCTAAAGTAGTCCAAAAGTTCGATGACGAATCCCACGCAGCAAAGGAAAGCGGCACTCGGGTTCTCAGATCAGCCCGGGTCGATGGGTTCCCTCCTCTCCCGTCGCAGCAGTCCAAAAGGAGTCCAACGCCGACACATCCTGCAGCAACAGTCCAGAGAATGATCTGAAAGAAAATCAGATACAGGCATTATTCATTCTCGTAGGTAACATTTGTCAGCCGGGACAGCTTCCCAGCTATCTTTCCCTGGTCTCATGACTAGAACAGTATTATCATGACCGGTTGCAATAATCTCAGCTTGTTCAGGGGGATTCTTAGGCGATTGCACCCAAACTCTAGCTCCAGGATTATCCGTGGAACCAAATCCTTTTTGTCCTCGTACAGTTAGCAACGTTGGGGCAGTGCCTTTTGTGATCTCACCACTGAAAACAGGCATTATCAACAATTGAGCAATTCGGTCAGTTTTATGTATCGGTAAGTCAACCTCACTGCTATTCAGCAGGAGCACCTTAATCTCTCCCTGATAGTCACTGTCAATGACTCCTCCGAGTACTTGAACACCTTTTACAGCCAGCCCCGATCTAGGGGCGATTAATCCAAAATTTCCAGTGGGTATACAGACACCAACACCGGTTTCAATGATGACTCGATCTTTACTTTTTATAATAGTATCATTCATGGCATGCAGGTCTAGACCTGCCGACCCCGGGGTCGCTCTGCATGGAGCCAGTGCTCCGGGGGTAATTTCCCAGTACATCACAGTGTCACCAATAGAATTGGGCTTTGCATCAACATTCGGAGGAAACAAACGCATCAATGGAGATTCAGCATTTAGAAAGGGACGATTATTCAAAATTAACAGCGCCTGGAACAAATAATCCCTCCAATTCTTATATCTGTCATCGGTCAATTTACGCAGTTGATTTTTCAGCAAACCGTTCAATCTTTCAATCAGGCCCGAGGCCTGCGGATAATATGGTATATGAAACACCCATTCAATATTATTTTCCACACAAAATTCCTGCACCAATCTTCCACGAAAAGGGGATGCATTATCAGATTGAATTTGGAATGGGACACCATAATAAAGCATAATCAATTCCAATGTTTTAATGGTATTCACCTGGGTAGCTTGTTTACAGGGGAAGGCCACTAACAGGCCACTGTATGTATCAACAATGGTGCAAATGTATTGACAATTTTTACTCATAGGAAGTGGACCAATATAATCAATTTGCCAAATTTGAGCGGGCAATTTTCCGCGATGTAAATGACCTTTAACAATTTGAGGCACTTTCCGCTGTCTAGCATGCTGACAAATGGGACAATGCAAAATAATGTCTTTGATTAAATCTAAAGGAATATAAATTCCTCGATCAGCGGCCCACCTGCTAGTGGCTTTCTCTCCATAATGTCCTGCTTTCTGGTGGGCCCATTTCGCCAATCCTTCCATATCAGAATCCTGCATGTCCACCAGTGCCTCAGCAATTTTATATTTTTCATCTGCAATATTATGAAAGAATTTGTCAAGGGAGTCTATTGGGGTATGAGCATCCACATGAAAGATTGTAACAGTACTTTGCGGGAGCATTTCCCAACTCTCTTGCCATAATTCTTTTCCCCACAGTTCTTTTGAATGCAATTCCCAATTATGGGAATGCCAAGTCGGTAACCAAACTGCCAATCCATTGGCAGTAGACCAGGAATCAGTAAAAATATGACATGTGCCAGATAACTCTTGTTTCAGAACTTGATAGACAGCATAAAGCTCAGCGAATTGGCTGCTCTTTCCCTCACCAGTTGTACTCAGCAATTTTTGTGTGATCGGATTATAGGACACTGCCTTCCAATGTCGTTTTGTACCTATGAACTTTGCCGAACCATCCGTAAACCAAACATGGTTTCTGTCCTCTGCGGACAGATCATCAAATCGTTTACCCCACTTAACAGGGGATTCCTGTACTAAAGGTACGGAACATTCACTCTCCGTCTCAACCGATGGCGCCCGCGCCACCTGCTCATGCAAGGATGCAACTCCTTTTGGTCCCACGCGTGCCCTGTCTTGTATGTACCATTTCCACTTAATCACACTCGCCTCCTGAGCGTGTCCAATTCGGTGAGCTTTCGGCGAACTCAAAACCCACTGCATGATATGAATTTCAGGTCGCAGGACCACATCATGTCCCAAAGTTAATTGCTCGGTATCCACCAGAGCCCAGTAACATGCAAGCAACTGTTTCTCAAAAGGTGTATAACGCTCACCAGCATCAGGTAACTTTTTGGTCCAAAAACCTAACGGTACTTTACTTTTTCCTTGTTTCTGACACAAACTCCAATTTGCATAAAGGCCTTGTACAGACACATTCAAATCGACATCACCATCGCACACAGGCCATAAATCCAAGGCATACTGAATCGCTTCTTTTGCCAAACTAAACGCATCTTGCTGTGGTTTACCCCATTCAAACGTATTCTTTTTACGAGTGACACGATACAAAGGGGCCAATATTTGACTCAAATGTGGAATATGCTGGCGCCAAAAACCAAACAAGCCAATGAAGCTTTGGGCTTCTTTCCTACTCCTCGGAACTGCAAACTCAAGAATCTTCTGTTTTACCTGTGGGATCACTTCTCGGTGACCTTCATGCCAATTAATACCCAAAAATTTTACAGTCTGGGATGGACCTTGTAATTTATCCGGGTTGATTTCCCAACCTTTCTCACGCAGACACTCAAGGATTTTATCTAAATGGGTCTGAACTTCATCTCGTGTTTCACCTTGAATCAAAACATCATCAATGTAATGACATAACTGAATTTGCGGATGTACAGGTACCTCAGCTAAGTGCTCGGCCACCAGCCGGTGACATATCGTAGGACTATGCACATAGCCCTGGGGAAGACTTCTAAACGTCATTTGACGTCCGTTCCATGTAAAACTGAATTGTTCCTGACACTCAGGGGCAATCGGGATCGAAAAGAAAGCATTAGCAATATCAATGGACGCATACCATGTACCTGGATGCTTTTGGATTCTTTCAATTAAAGTAATGATATCCGGTACTGCAACAGTCAAAGGGGGTGTATACCTATTCAGTTCTCGATAATCAACAGTCATGCGCCAAGAATTATCACTCTTACGCACGGGCCAAACGGGATTATTCCAAGCAGAAGTAACCGGAGTTATAACTCCTGCATCCACCAAATGCTGAATAGTGGTACTAATTTCTTCATTACCACCTGGGATACGATACTGCTTCTGACAAACCACTTTTGTCGCCTGGGGAATCTTTATGGGGGCCATTCTTAAACGACCAACCCGTACAGGTCTGGATGATATATAATGTTTAGTTCCAAATTGATAACATCCATCGTCCAAATGCAAAGTCATTCCTTTCAGAATGTCAATTCCAATTATGTACTCTAAGAGTGGCACGACTAATACAGAATATTTTTTTCTAGGAATTCTGCCTATTCTCATTTCAAGTGTAGTTTGTACTGCGGGAGTTTCCTTTCCACCTAAACCAGTAATTGTAAAAAATTGGCCTTTAAATTTCTTCGATTTTCCATGAATAAGAGTGGCCTCCGCTCCTGTATCTACCAATGCTCGGGCCCTTTGGATATTACGATGTCTCCAAAAAATTTCAATATCTACATAGGGTCTATTATCTCGGTGAGCCCATCTGTGTACGGGAGCTTGACCTACTTCCTAGTCATTTTTACTGCGTTCTGTCATCCAGGACAAATCAGGATAAATACTCTCGCGTTTCTCAGGTATCAATATATCATGTTCATATCCATCTCCATTACGAAATGGATTCCTGTCCTCTGTATTGTACTGCGAATTTCGATCGGAAAGTCTGTGTCGATCCTCCCTCCTCCTCAACTTAGGGGACTGATCCCTTTCATCTCTACGTCTGCTGTTAACATAATCATCTCTCCCCCTTTCTCTTTCCCCCTCTCGCTCTCTCTCTCTTCCACGTCGAGGGGACGCAACACGTACATATCGTCGATCATCACGACGATCAGAACGCACACGACGGTTGTCATCACCGCTGTCATCAGAATAATCACGATCGCACTCATTCGTCCGCACACGCCGGGCACCCTCCTTACGGTCTAAACCGCGTTTGCGAAACAAGTCCCACATACGAGTAGTAGTTTCACCATCAATATCCTCCTTCCTCACACCATCAGCCAAAAGTGCAAGAAACATGTCACGTCTAGTAAGCTTATTGTCTCCAGGAGTACGAGTGTCAGACCGGGACTGTCGTTCAGGTTTAAACCAATCACCCAACTCACCGAGCTGGCGTACAGATTCCAGTACCATAGACAACGCGTTACCAGTCTGATTGATCAATAAAGTCATCATGACTTGCTTATAAGCAACCGGGGAAGAACGAATAATACGATTCCGCACAGAAGACGTCAACAAACCATCAAGCAATCTGTCAGCAGTACTCAGAAAAATCGCAGTTTTCATCACCTCCTCTTTGAGACGTTGTGCAGCATCGCGCAATGTATACCACGGCTTGTCATTCACAGGCCAGTCAGATTCAGTAGGGTACTTTTGATTACAACCCTCAGTCGCCAACTGAAGCAAACTGATTTGACCAGCACCATCATAATTACGAAAATGATCTTGAACAGTAGAATCCGAACTCAAGGAACAAAATTTCAAAGAATCGCCAGCATCCAACATAATGCCAGCAGCGCCCAGTTCATAAAGGCGCACCATCCACGTAAGCAAGGTCTCACCTGCTCGCTGTCGAAATCGCTGCAAAATATCACTAATTTCCTGTTGAGTAAAATCCTCCAAAGAGTCCAAAGGAATACCGTTCGGATTACCGGGAGCCTGCTGCAACTTCCTACGAAAAACAGGATGTACAGAGACCGCAGGAAGAGCACCACAAGGAGCCCGATCAGTAAACTTAGGGGAACAATCTGTATGAGAAGTATCAACACAATGCAAAGAGCGATCGTAGTCGCGGGACTCAACATCTGTAGCACAAGAAGCAGATTTAAAAGCCTGTCCGGAGCGAGAAGACTCGCGATTATTAGACTCCTCATCCGAGGAACGAGAATCACTCGAATTCCAGATATTACCATCCCATTCATCAGGATTCCAATCCAGTCCGGCTTTCGCCACGACCAGTCGTACTTTCCGTTTAGAAACGCGACCACGACGATTCTTGTATTTATATCGTGCAATCCGAACAGCCGCCCTTTCAGCGATAGTCTGATACGTTTCAAGTTTGTCGGCAAGTAATTTATTTTGACACCGCAACAAAGTATGAGCATTTTGAATTTCAACAAACTTCCGTTCCATTTCCACATGCTCCTTCTGCAATTTCAACAACCTCTCATGTACAAGCCTGTACGCAGACAAAACAATCCAACCTCTGCGCCCTAAAATAGGAAGCTCCTCACCCTTTGCTACTGGCGCCTTCTGCAAACAGGAAATCACATCAGCCGGCTCCGCCAGCTCCAGATAAGAATTCCAATTTTCACTCAAACCAGTAGAATCAGCCCACTCGCGGGCCAAGGCCTCATAAGGCGTTGAATCCCAGCCGGGAATATCAACAGGCAACTTAAAAACAGATTTCGACTTTCTCAAAAACATCCTGACAAAACAAAAACTATACACACAATTATATACAAATAATATACAAATGAAACCACGTACGTGCCGAGTACAAACTTAAAAACAATCACAACGCACACAGGTTTCGTAAACGGTTCGTGACGCCAAATGTTCTGCCTGGTTTCTCAGATTAGATAGGACCAGCTCATCAGAGCATTACTAACTCAGCCAGAACGTTACCATCTCCCCCTCCCTAGGACCTATTTACAACAGGTAACAACATACATCTACCACCTAAGGATAGGGAATTCCTAAGATGCATACCATGTACCTCCTATAATATCAGCAATCGGCGGCCTCGCGGTCCCATACGAACCCAGACCTCTCTACCCAGACGGCAGTATCAGAATCGGCGGCCTCGCGGTCCCATACGAACCCAGACCTCTCTACCCAGACGGCAGTATCAGAATCGGCGGCCTCGCGGTCCCATACGAACCCAGACCTCTCTACCCAGACGGCAGTATCAGAATCGGCGGCCTCGCGGTCCCATACGAACCCAGACCTCTCTACCCAGACGGCAATATCAGAATCGGCGGCCTCGCGGTCCCATACGAACCCAGACCTCTCTACCCAGACGGCAGTATCAGAATCGGCGGCCTCGCGGTCCCATACGAACCCAGACCTCTCTACCCAGACGGCAGTATCAGAATCGGCGGCCTCGCGGTCCCATACGAACCCAGACCTCTCTACCCAGACGGCAGTATCAGAATCGGCGGCCTCGGGGTCCCATACGAACCCAGACCTCTCTACCCAGACGGCAGTATCAGAATCGGCGGCCTTGCGGTCCCATACGAACCCAGACCTCTCTACCCAGACGGCAGTATCAGAATCGGCGGCCTCGCGGTCCCATACAAACCCAGACCTCTCTACCCAGACGGCAGTATCAGAATCGGCGGCCTCACGGTCCCATACGAACCCAGACCTCTCTACCCAGACGGCAGTATCAGAATCGGCGGCCTCGCGGTCCCATACGAACCAAGACCTCTCTACCCAGACGGCAGTTTATCCTATGATTACCATTACATAAAGGAATCAGTCTCACTATTCATCAGGGGTATAGAATTACAGTATTACCGATCACACAACGGTTGCCAATTTGGATAATGTACAACTTATTCTCTAATTCAAGGGGCTCCTCTCTCCCTTATTCAGTTACCACTTACCTGATCAGGGTTAGCATCTGTTCACATAGCAGCATCTGACTAGAAGAACAGGTTACCCTCTCATACAAGAATACGCAGCACATGTCGGTTCACTAAGAACTGGGGTACTTTTTTTCTCATTACAATAAACAATCATATAACACCACACTACAACACATAGCCTGCAAAGAGAAGTGAAAGATTAGGTTGTACACTCTAATAAGAAAGGGTCGACATCACCTTATTAATATGAAGTCTGCACTCAGCAGTCATCTAGGTTCCCTTCTCGTCTGTGCCTTGGCTCGTCTTGAAGTCACACCTCCGCCATCACGGGTACACGGCGGCACCGCTATGCGCTGTTCCCTTCACCCTTCTCCAAGTCACTGGAACCTTCCTCTCATCGGCTACTCTCTTTTCCCCGGCTGTTCTGCTAAGAGAGTATCTGTTTCTCGATTCTTCTCCGTCTTTGGAATGGCGCCTGTCTTCCCTGGAATAAGTAATAGCTTTGCTGCTAACGGCTAGATGCCGCCTACGGACTAACTCCACAACTGTCTCGGGCTTTCACTAATATAGAAGCGTGTTTCTTCATGGAAAATTCCGGCCAGTAACCTGCCGCCCACCAAATTCTTGTACCTCCCCGTACCAAGGACACGTTCCCAGCCGGCCGGCCTGATGTTGTGTCTTCGGCATGAAGAAAAATACAATCCTTCGACGAGGGCCGGCCTGAACCGGTTCTCTCCAAGCGAACAACACCTCATAACTAAAACATTACACTTGACCTAGAAGCATCCCAAGCTGCCGGAGCAGAAAGAAAGATGGAGTCTCTCCCGTTTGAGGCCTACCAGGCCCGAATTCAGCATAACTCCATGGAAAGTATAATAATACCCTAACTGAAGGACGGATTATCCCTAATACTAACGAATCTATCCCCTAGCCTATGTGTATAAGCCCTAATCTAAGGAGGAGAATACAGAATTATATCAAAGTGCTTTGTAAATAGGCTCTATTCACTACTCTAACCCTTGCACTGGAATGATAAGAGACTGAAGTCACCTTCAATCACCTTTCCTCAAAAGAGGGCCGGGAAAATCGAGCAGAACAACGACTTACTTCAATTTCTACGAGAGGCAAATGCAAATATTCAAAATATAGAATTCAAAACTGCTGGAGAACTGTGTTCTTTGGATCCAGTGAATGTAAGCAGATATTTCAATCATAGATTTGAAGCTATGATGTCTTTTATTACCAACAAAAAAATCCTCCCCTTGGAGAGATTTTGGATTTCTTTTGGAGAAAGGAGTATCAAGCGAGAGGTGCTCCTCATATACATTTGTTGTTGTGGATGAAAGATGCACCCAAATTTGGAAAAGATTCGGATGAGACAGTGATGAGCTTCATTGAAGAGTATTCAACATGTGCTGTTCCGAAAACTACAGAAGAAAACAGTTTAAGGCAAACAAGTTTTACGCTTTCAATCCCATCGTTGTGGAAAGTACTGTCGTCGAAAATTCAGAAACAAGGACAAGTTCTACACAAAATGTCGTTTCGGCTTTCCACGACCAGTGATTTCTAAAGGAAGAGTAAATAATTTGATGTCTTCTCTGTGACATACTGTGACGAGGAAATCACCAAAAATACATACAATTTAAAAAGAAATGAAGACTCCAAGTACATCAACTACTACAACCCAGTGATTTTGTCCATGTGGAATCCTAACACGGATATTCAATTAGTTGCTGACAACCCTATTGCTGTGGCTCGATATGTGACGTCTTACATCACAAAAAAAGAAAAGACAGAACTGAAGGAAATGTGGGAGGACATTTCACATGAAAAGAGTCTGAGCAAGAAATTATATAGTTACAGTCTGAAGATGTTGTCGCATCGAGAAATTGGAGCATATGAATGTTCTGATCGATTGTCATCAGCAAGTCTCTATGCCAAATCTAGAACTATCTTTTGAATAAGTCTAGGTCTTGCTGCAACACGAAATCGAGTTTTGAAATCTGTACAAGAGATAGGGTATTTGGCAGAGAAAGAACCAGAAAGGACAGATATTTTGAAGACAAACATATTGGATACATACTATCCAAACAGAAGTCTTCATCTTGAGAACGCTTGTCTGTATGAAGTTCTGCAAAGATATATTTATAAGAGGAACATCAGAGAAGATATCAGTAATGGAATATATGCTGTCATTGGATGTGAAGGATGTCTAGTGAAACAGAGAAAAGGTAATTTGATTAATCATCGAAAATTGAGTTGTGAAAATCCACACAAAAGATAAATGGGAAATGGGGAAATAGTTGCACTAACTATATTTCGCGCACCCGCAATCCACTGCTGATGATGTCACATATTAGTTATACATCTATGAATCACTGAGTGGATTTTTAGATACTTGTATTGCTGTGACAATGGATTTAAATATGATACTCTGTATTTTACAAAGAGTGATGAAAAATTGTAATAGTGTATGAAAAGGTGTATGTGATTGTCACGTGGATGATGTCATCAGTGATGTCATCAGTGATGTCATTTGAGATGTCATCAGTGATGTCACTGACCATGTCATGAATGATCTAATATGTGACATCATCAGCAGTGGATTGCGGGTGCGCGAAATATAGTTAGTACAACTAACTATATAGGAGCAATTTCAATGGTTTTGTATGAGTAAAATGTCCAGCTAACTATAACACCACTAAAACTTATGTTTTTTTCAGTGAATATATATATATATATATATATATATATTTTGCATGCTGAGAGCCACCATCCCCCGCATTTAATTCGTAGCATCCCCTACGGGGAGATGCTTAGAATTAGGCGAGTCTGTAGTACAGAATCTCACTGCAAAGTGGCGCAAGCAGCGAGCAAACTAAGGTTTCTTGCTAGGGGCTATGAAGAACATCTCATTGACACAGCGATTAGGAAAGCTAATGCCCTATCCCGAACTGATGCACTGACCCATAGAAAACCCCAGAGAGCCACCGTAGCCAGCAGTGAACCACCGGTCAGACTCATCTGGACCTATAACAGCCAGCATGGGGCGCTGAGAAAAATCATTAATCAACACTGGAATCTTATCAAATTAGATCCAGTGATAGGAGAACACATGCCTAATAGACCTGCGATCACTTTCAGGAAGGCGTTTTCGCTGCAAGATGCACTGGTTAAATCCAGCCCGGAAGTGATCCCACCCAAAAATTGGCTAGCAGCGAGCCGCGGGTTTAGGAAGTGTTCTAGCTGTAAGGCTTGCTCCCAGGGGCTCAACAAGACCGAGTTCTTGACAGCTTTCTCGACAATGCCCCGGAAAATTACCAAGCAGCTAACCTGTAAATCAGAGTATGTGGTGTATGTGCTGGAGTGCCCGTGTGGCCTGCAATACATTGGCAGTACCAAATTGCAGGTACACAAAAGGGTGCTCCAGCACATTCGGGCAATTAACACAAATGATGCCACATACCCTGTAGCCAGGCATTTTAAGGAGTTCCATAATAATAACAGTGGTCTCCTTAGATATTATGCTATTGATGCTATAGGTCCACTCAGGAGGGGAGGTAACCGAGAAGGGATCTTAAGGGCTCTTGAGACCAGATACATCCTGGAGATGGACAGTAAAAGTCCCAATGGTCTTAATTCCACGGAGGACTGCTATACATGTTTATAGTTCTGTCTGTCTCCTCAGCCTTCACTAATACCCCCCATTACTGTGCTACATGTCGCTGGCTGTATGTCTGAACCTTAGGCCATGAAGTTTTATCATCATATATATGCCTAGCCATGCTATCAGTTATTGTAACAGATCCTCACTAGTTGTGTTAAAGCTGTATCTTATAAATTTCAAAACTTAGTAAGAATCGATTCTTTATTTTAAATTTTCACTTGTTTATTACAGTGTTAGTAACAACGCTATGGGCATATGTGGCACCAATAATCTAGTACAGGTGTTACTTTAGGCCTCTTTTCTTTATTATCCGGTTTCATATTTCCAGTTAACATTTTAAGTTTATTACTGGTAACATTGTGTAAGATACTTATTGTATATAGATGTATATAGATGACATTTTTGTATATATTTTACAATGAAGTTAGAGGGCTTTCACAGTGTGCACTAGGGGCTATTGCATTCATGCAGAGAGTACATCATAGCCAGACCATGTTTTTTGGTGCAGCTGTAATTTTGAACAAATTGTAATATACAAGAAATTTTTACAGAAATTCGCAATGTTATGAATTTACATGCACTGTGGGAATTCTCAGGTGACCCTCTATTTTAGAAATTTACATTCTCATAACCTTACATATGTATTCGGATAATAAGTACTGTATTGAAACAGATATTATTAAGAGTTGGCCTAAGATTGCCTTTTTTGCCCGTTCATGCGCCTTGAAATGATTAATTTAACAGTTGTGTTACATATTTCAATGAATTAAGGTGCAACCAATCAGTGATGTCGTTGTTACTGCACTAGCACTTTAAATTCACGCAACTCTTTCAGTGCGCCATGTGACCAAGCCCTCTGTGTAGGGCGAAACGTTATCCTGCTGTGGTGTGCTGTGAAATAAAAAACTCACTAGCACTCTGGGTCTTCCGTGTTCTTGCTCGTTTGTCAGCCGAGGATTGATGGCGTGGCGTGGCAGCAGGAGTACAAGTGCGGAAATATATATATATATATATATGTATGTATGTATGTATGTATGTATGTATGTATGTATTACCTACTGGCGGTCGCCAGTAGGTATATATAGTTAGGATTTTTTCTCTATGGGTTTTTTGAAAATTCTATGTCTAATAACTTTGGCGTTTGTGGACGGAATTGGCTGAAATTTTCAGGAAAATGGCACATTTTGTTTCTGAGCAGCCCTTGAAAATTTTGGGGGGGTTCGTCCAGTGGGGGCCGAGAAAAAAGGGGGGTCCCAAAACGTGTTTTTAACATTGAGTTTTCCATAGGGCGGTTGGCCTCACTTTTAGCCCGAACGGCTGAATGGATTTGCACGAAACTTGGCAAAATTGTAGGGACTGGTAGCCCGATGTGCCTTTTGTAGGTCTCAATATATGTGCTCCAGTGGATTTTGAGAAATTAACGTTTAAAAAAAGATATATATCTGTAACAGCGGACCGGTTAGCGCTCTGGTTCGCGGACTTTTCGCGCAACGGAGCTTTGTGAAGCGAAGCTGATTGGTTCTCCGGCGTCTGTCAACATTCCAAACAGTCCGTAGCGGCCGCCATCTTGTCTCTCGGTAGGATCGAGAGACAAGAGGAGGTCAAAACAAAGGGGGAAATAACTATAAGGGGGCATAGTAGATCCTCGCTGACCCCCTAGGTTTGATGTGGAGGTTTTAAAAGGGCCCCGCGGGGCAAAAAAAAATAATAAAAATAATAATTGAACGGCTGAATGGATTTGCACGAAACTTGGCAAAATATTAGGGACTGGTAGCCCGATGTGCCTTTGCTAGGTCTCAATATATGTGCTCCAGTGGATTTTGAGAAATTAACGTTCAAAAAAAGATATATATCTGTAACAGCGCTCCGCTTCGCGTAACGGAGGTTTGCGAAGCTGATTGGTCATTCTGTCACTGGGCTATAGTTGGGCTACATCTGGCTGATATTTGGGCTACATTTGTTTTTTTGTGTGTCTGGCGGCCATCTTTGGGCTACATTGGGCTACATTGGGCTTCATTGGGCTACATTCGGCTAATTAGCAAATAGCTCATCGCAAACTAGGAATGGTAAAGAATCGCTATTTATTCCTTAAAGTTCGCTATTTAGGAAATGCAAATAACTTTGATGATACATATGGCGGTTCATCTCTAACAAGATAAGAAGCATAGGGATAGATTTATGATGACTGGCGCATCACCAGGGATGTGTTAGTCATTCTGTGCCGCTGTTCCGTCACCTATGGTGTGCTGCATTTACAATGCGGCGCATCATGGGGCAAAAACAGCACAGATGCGTGATGTATCTGTGCCGTAAAGGTGGCGCATTGCTGGAGTTGTATCGCAAGTGTGATGAAGCTCCAGCAAGGGTCGGGGGTGCCCCTGTCGCAGGGTTTCTGTTCTCACACAGAACTGTGGACAGAGGATTGGAACCTCGGCGAATTAGGGTGTCCCAAAACTCACGTTAGTAATCAAAAACTATTTAGCAAGCTAGGTACAGTGTCACATTGGATATAACAAACTCTCAATGTTTAGACAATCCAGAATATGAACTTATAGTACCTCAGGATACGTGGAACTCATGAACAGTCGGTCGTTATATATTTCTTAGAAACCAGAACATGGAGTTAAGAAGAACACATGTGTATTTGAAATGTTTATTTACTAATGCCGTCTTCTCAGGCGTAGTACCTTAGATAATAAAAGTACACATATTATCAGTATCAAAATTACCAGCATAGTTACTAGTACATAAAAAGTGAATGGTGATAGTATGTTAACATGCTGTAAATGAATAAGAGTTAGCAACACTTATAAGCAGCCGCGGGCCGTGGAGGGAGTTACGGTGAGGCAGGGAGGCGGGGAGGGGGAGAAGCAGGGTGGAGAATACAAGTACACATATTATCAGTAGCAAAATTACCAGCATAGTTACTAGTACATAAAAAGCGAATGGTGACAGTATGTTAACATGCTGTAAATGAATAAGAGTTAGCAACACTTATAAGCAGCCGCGGGCCGTGGAGGGAGTTACGGTGGGGCAGGGAGGCGGGGAGGGGGAGGGGCAAGGTAGAGAGGGCTCCACCCTGCTTCTCCCCCTCCCCGCCTCCCTGCCCCATCATAACTCCCTCCACGGCCCGCGGCTGCTTATATCTCACCCTCCCTAATACACATATTATATTATTTGCTAAGAAGGTCTCTTTGTGTTGGTTTAGGGCGTGTCCATACTTTAGTGTCTTAGATTTGAAGGAATCACATCAGCATACACCAGCTCTCTCTTCATGTGAACCGCATCAACTGTTGTGTATGTGTGTTCGGCAAAGCAATATAAAACCCGCCTCATGCCCAGAATTGGCAGAAGTTGCACTTATGTTATGAGTATGAAGTCGTGGAGATCAGACCTCATAACAATTCTGTATCGTGTTGTTCTTGAAACTTTAGCACTCGCTGTACAGATATAGTTTAACAAGTAAAGCAGATAGTAGACCAATGACATATTATTCTCATGTAAACCACGATGAACTACTAGGTGGAAAGCTAAAGCAACAACTAAGTGTCGTGTGCAGAAGTTGCAAAAAAGGAAAAATGGCGTTTAAACCGGTAATGAGCCCATGCTAACTTAACACGGTGTAAAGATATCCAGGACCTAGATGACACCTCCTCATGATCCGGAAACGAACTGAATAAGATAATAGAAGTGCCATCTCATGAGAGCAGATTGCAAGTTTATATGTGGACGGTCCGCAAGGTAAAGCATTAAAAACTAGGAAAATTCAATGCTAAAGAAAAATAAAACAGCCAAGTACTTTATCGAGTCTTAAGCCAATAGGCAAGGTAAATAATAAAAACTTGACAAATAAGTCAATGAATTGTCAATGAAATGCTAGTACTCAGCATATCAAACATGAAAAAGGTCTATGACATAACTGTGTATGCAAAATAAGCTGCAACAGCCTCCAATAGGAAGTCACCGTCTTCATCCGAAAACAGTTCAGCCATCCAATTTAAAAGCGGAAAAGAACATACGTGCTCTCCCAGCACCGGATCCTCTATCACCATCAGAGGACAGCTCGGTGGGTTTTCAAGAAAGCTGTGTTCCAAGAAAGACTGTGCTGCCGCCAGTAAATTCCAGGGACCAAGTAGTCCATGCATCAATGCCACAGCCATAATCCTTTCGCCAGGACAAATCAACTCGTGAGTAATGATAGGAGTCATCAGCTGATTAAAGTCGACGTCAGGAGAAACCGGTCCGCAGAGACACAAATCAATGGCCCAATCGAAATCACAGGTCAGGCAGTGAAATACAGGCTGGACACAGGTGAAGTAGGAGAACCGAAAAGATAATCCATATGCCGTGCTTAATATCGCCAACGGCATTGTGCCATAATATTCTAGCATGCGATTGCGGAACAGTGTCAGCAGCTGCAGGGTCGGAGGTTGCATAGGAGGGACATCCATATTTAAAAATGTAAAAAAGCACAAGAGCGTCCGCTGGTAATGCAAGTAAAAATGCAATCCACGAACCAGAGTGGAGAAAATGGAATGAAAGGGAGCAGGGATGACTCCAAAGATTTTCTCAAATGAAGTCACGAGACCACTGGTAACAACTTTAAAAAAGTGTGCCAGGGATTTTGTGGAGGATGCGTTAAAGATAGTCGGAAACATGTTGCTGAAATTGAAAGGCAAACCTGTGTACGGGTGTTCGCTATGTGAAGTACGAAAGTTTCACGGGCCGAACTCAAGGCCACCTCTCTCTGAGACAAAAGAGCTCTTATTCTTGTCATGCCGTTGAAACGTGTCCCAAGGTTGGTATTTGTGGCCAGATTGAAAACTCCCTATGTTCATGTGTGGGAGGAAATAGAACATTTCTGCAGCAAATAACCCGTTCACTTACTGTTACGATAAAAGGAATACTTTTAATTAACTCAGAACAATCTTCATTATTGAGCATCAAATAACTACCATTTTCCAACAACTTGAACGTGGGGATGATAGCAGGAACTGGCGTGCCTTGCAACACGCAAGCCATATTTGGTCGGTGTTTGTTGCATGAATCGTGTAACTGTATGTGCCTACACATTAGTGAATGATCTGGCGTCTCAGTGCATTCCTCTCCATTCAGATAAACTTCTTGATCATCTTTGAAACATCTGTATGTGTATGGAAGCGACCAGACCTCATGAACAAAAGCACTACCTAAAGGTTCATAAAGACCTATTGGTATATATTTCATACAATTTGAAAACTTATATAAAGCAAAAGGCAGCGTTATTAAACCGTGGATAAGGCATGTTGCCAAAAAACCCGCAATCCTCTGCTGATGATGTCACTGAGCATGTCATGAATGATGTAATATGTGACATCATCAGTAGTGGATTATGGGTAATAGTATCTCTAGTTTACTCCCCTATAGCTGTCTTTCTTTTAACATAAGTGTGTGTTTCCTTCCCTTATACTTACTGTTTTTGGTTCGCTTCCAGTTCGCGTACCAGCGAGCGAACTAGGAAGCGAACTAAGAGAAATAGAGGTTGGCACAGTTCCAAATATTGTACCAATTTTTTAATAACGGGGAGGTAGTTCTGAAAAGAACTTTTTTTTTTATTTTTCTGAACATTTTTTTACTGTTTTTGAATTTTTCGGAACAGTTTTATATTTTTTTGGGTTTTTCTTGGAGGGGGCAATGAAAACGATTCATTGTAAAGGGCTCAACAGGAGCAACAAAACAAAAAAAAGAAGTATTTATTATTTTGGGCGTTTCGGACAAACTTGCATATGATAGTCAATAGCTCTGTTGATCAGAGTGATGCTTCTTTCTCCGTAGGAAATGAATCCATCGCAAAATACGCAGGTGTGTTTTACTTCACCAAATCTCATTTGTATATTTGGCACCATCTCCCTGCCCTCTGGTCCCGTTACTTCCGGTACAACAGATCTTCTGGCCATAATAGGGAGATTATCTAGGTCGTTCCGAAACTGTGCAGCACTGTAGTTGTTAGGATGCCACCTAGTCATATGGCGATGCATTGTGTAGTTTCCGAAACTGTATTTTTTGTCGGTCCCTCTGGACAGTCTATCTTGACATATAAGGCAAGTTACGTATCTTGCATTTACTTTTTTCTGA
Source organism: Lissotriton helveticus (assembly GCF_964261635.1). Taxonomy (NCBI): domain Eukaryota; kingdom Metazoa; phylum Chordata; class Amphibia; order Caudata; family Salamandridae; genus Lissotriton; species Lissotriton helveticus. Next base: position 912,006,025 of record NC_136073.1, on the reverse strand, counting down.
CCTTTGGGAATTTTAAAAAATTGCCAAATGAAGTTTTCTTTCCGGTGAGACGTCTTGGGCTGCTCAGGCAAAAACTGCCTCTCTTCGTGCTCGTCCTCCTGTTCCTCTTCTTCTTCTTCTTGTTGAATTACAACTTGAGCAGGTGGTCCACTCTTCCTTGGATGTGGTGGAGGTGGTGGGGAAGCACCAGCTGAAGCTACTAAAGAAGCCATTGCTCAGTGATCACAAAGGGTCTTTCTCTCACAATGATGAAAGTCAGAGTGAGGAAAGAAGGAGGGATTTTCATCATTTGGGAAAAACAAGAGTTCTCAACCAATCAAAAGTGTTCATTTTAGATTATATGACCTAGTCTTACATCATTAGGAAACCAAAAGTGAAATGAACCAATGAAAAGTGTTATTACCAAGTCACATGACTTGCTGTGTTTACGTTAAGCGCTTTGCAGGGCCTCCCTGTTTGCTTCCAGAAACCTGCGCTTTGGCACTCGCTTCGCGTACCAGTTCGCTAACGTAGCACGTCATATGACGTATCAAGCGACAACGTGGAACGTCATGCGGACGGGAGGCGTCACGATGTTGTTTTCTAACGCGGCACTTGCGGTAAAGAAACGTTTACCGGCTCGCGGTCTATTTCGCGGCATCAAGGTCAGCTAACGGGAAGCTTCCCGATTCGCGAAGCGGGAACGAAGAAAAAAAAATATTTAAAAAAAAAATTATTCATAAACATATAAAATATATTTTTGGATTTAAAGAAGAATACATTTTACAGCTACAGATATTAGCTGTTAAAAAACCAATGAAATTCACAGAAAAAACCATAGGTTATAGACCATATATAGTTAGGAATTAGCATTTACAAAACCTTGAAAATTCACTGAAAAAACCATAGGTTATAGACCATATATAGTTAGGAAATAGCATTTAGAAAACCTTATTTTACTCACACAAAACCATTGAAATTCCATATATAGTTAGTTGCACTAACTATATATCGCGCACCTGCAATCCACTGCTGATGATGTCACATATTACATCATTCATGACATGGTCAGTGACATCACTGATGACATCACTGATGACATCTCAAATGACATCACTGATGACATCACTGATGACAACATCCAGTGACTGTATGCTTCTGTAAAGTTAAAATATGTCTTACATATTGAAGAATGAGTGGATGTATAAGTGTCTGGATGAAGGATTTAGTAGGTGCATGACTGACTGTATAAGTGAGTGATTAAATGTGTCTCACTGAGTGCATGGGTTAGTGACTAAACTGTTTTAAATTGTGCATCATTGTGTCTGTTGTTTTGTAATCTGATGCATGTGTTGATCATTAGCTATATGACTAACTATATGGGTTATTGATTAGTTGCCCAAGTATTTGTATGGGAGACTGAGTGTGTGTGTGGGTGTCTGGGAGGTGTATGACTCTGTGCATAGATGTGTGAGCAGTTGATTCACTAGATGTATGGGTTCAAAAGTGCATGTGGAAACATCTGTATGGGCGGTTGACTGTGTGCATGAGTGTATTGGTGAGTGAATGGATATCTCAGTGCTACATGTCAAAGTAAGTACATATGTAAAACACAGTACATGTGATAGTTGACATATATAAATAACTGTGCATAAGAGCCAGTGAATGTGTGAGTGGCTGTATGGATTATTGTGAACTTGTATCAGGGATTGTATAACAGAGTAAATATGTGTTATTATATGTTCCAATAAGTAAGGTGTGTATAACTATATAGTTGAGGAAATCGAGGTGTGATTGATTCTTTGCAAGACTGACTAGGTGTGTGAGTAACTCCATGGATGAGTGACAGTCTGTGAGTGTCTGTTTACACTGAGTGTATCTAAGGTTATATTAGAGTCTGAAGAGGTTCATTGTATCATCACATGAATGATGTCATCAGTGATGTGATCAGTAATGTCAAATGAGATGTCATCAGTGATGTCATCAGTGATGTCATTTGAGATGTCATCAGTGATGTCATCAGTGATGTCACTGACCATGTCATGAATGATGTAATATGTGACATCATCAGCAGTGGATTGCAGGTGCACGATATATAGTTAGTGCAACTAACTATATATGGAATTTCAATGGTTTTGTGTGAGTAAAATAAGGTTTTCTAAATGCTATTTCCTAACTATATATGGTCTATAACCTATGGTTTTTTCAGTGAATATATATATATATATATATATATATATATATATATATATATATTGTGTACGTATGTAGTTATCAAGCGCCTTCCTCCGACTCTGAGGACCACTCCCTACCTATGTTAATTTATTTTCGAGTGTGTCAGCCAGCCTGCCATGGGGTATGGCCTATCTGTTGGTTACTTTGACTTGAAAAACCCAAATGGGGACCCTGAAAAAAGGATAATACCCTAACAGGGAAAATACTTGCTTGGAAAATGCTGTGCACCGGGCATAGTGTTAAGGATACACCAAGTAGCGCTTACACCATAGAACTGGATTCTATTTTTTTTATTTAATTTCTTACTTTTCTTCTATATTATTATTAGATGATAAATTGATCCATATTCTTCACAATAAATTATTTCATATTTTATAAAAAACATACATGCGTATGTTTAACAATTTTAACTCTATCTTTCCCTAACTATTCGGAAACCACAGATAATCAATTGGTATGTTTAAGCCTCCGGAGCATAAGTGTCTTCAGTTATAACTTAATTTTCTAGGTGGAAATAGTACAAATATCGTACTGCATTGATGGACAAAGAGTCTATTGTTTTTTCGTCTTCAGTACATTAGAGACAGATCTCAAGTGTTAACTTATTTACACCATGTATACATCCAAATTTGGCAAGACACTGGTTAGAGATGTTAGGTTTCACCAACGCGTTTCGGCGGTAGCCTTCCTCAGGGTGTTCACACCAATGGTTAACTAGAAATGAGGGAAAAATCATTTATTAAAACATTGTAGGTTTCCAGGTTTATGGTGTAAGCTAGGGCTATCATTAATAATACTTCATGGTCAAAAAAATGTACCCTCTACATACAATTTAATTGGTTTTCAGAGCTCTAAGGTTAAGCAAAAACACTGTCACATCTATCTACAAAAGTACTAAATACAATACAAACATATAGAGAAACCTATATAGTCGTGAATTTTAAAAGTCATAATTACGGGAGCATATTGGAAGTTAGCATCCCTATGTCTTTAATTTTGTCCTCAGTTTAACTCTGAAGTTTAACAGGACTGCCCATAAATGTTTATTACCTTTTTTAGTTTTGTTTTATATCCAAAAGCCAAAGGAAGCCTAATTGTGTGTTTTTCTAGTTATTCAGTTTAAGATTCCATTTAATTGCCCCGAGAGAGTACTGTGTCTTATTTTACATTCAGAAACATCTGCTTAAACCTGCTTACATTATAGTCTTAGCTGACTTTCTCCTAATCAGAATAACAACATAAATTGTGTTGCTATCTTACCAACACTCTTCCGGTCTTTAACTTCACCACATTCTGTTTGAATCCTGCAACTGGTCAGCATAAAGAGTTCTGCAGAGGTATAGGATAGGAAAGATTTACTCAAAGCTAATTCTCTAACTGCTATGATGATATAGGATGTGCTAATAGGTCGCTTACCTAGACTATCCAATGATACTTTTCAATTGTGTGATTCCTTCAGATTTGAGAGATTAAATTTAAACGGGTCAATAATTATGAGTCCACGATTTATACAACAGAGCTGGAAATATAGACAAATCTACATTATTACATTTAACTATGTTGTAGGTACTAATCAAACCAGATACTTTCAATTGAGATGGAAACAGATAAGGGGGGAAACACTAAAACACTAAAATGTCTGCAGAAGTGGTCAATGAGGATACAATAGGAGTAGAAGGCTTAAAAGTCTCAGAAGAAATTTTGGAGACAGTAAAAGATATGGGAGATGTTACACCCTCAATTACAATAGACAGTTTAAATAATGGAAAAGCGTCGATACCCTTGGAAGAACCCGAAATAGGGCAGTTTTTGGATCAGCAAGATATTTTGGATACACCAGATTCGTCAGTATTGGCATTGCTAAGGAAATTGGAAAAAGATATTCATTTAGGGTTTGAAGCCTCCAGAAGAAACCAGGAACGTATAAGTGCTACCTGCACGTTACTAGAGGATAAAATTGATAAACTAAATACTCGTACGGAAGTTATGGAAACAGAGATGAAAGTCATGCAAGGAAGAATACTGGATAATAGCAAAGAAATTGAGATTATTAAATTCAGAGACAGAGAATCTGATGAGAGAATTGAGAGGTTGGAGAATATGCAAAGGCGCAACAACCTGAAAATTTTAAAAGTGTCTGAAGGGAAGGAGGGGTCAGACATAAAAAGTTTTGTAGTGCAACTGTTGAAGAAGGAATTACAGATAGTAGAGACAGAAGAAATGTTGCTATGTGATATTCAGAGAATACATCGAGACCCCTTTCGGCTTAACCCAAATCGCACTAAACCAAGAAAAATTTTGATTAATTTTTTAACATATACTCTAAAAGAGAAGATCCTGACAGCAGCTCTTAAGAAAAAGAATATAATGGTGGACGGAATCTCAGTTGATATCAGGTCAGATCTGTCACCTGCTACAGCTAGTAGACAGTGGGAATTGGGAAAACGATTGGCACCCCTTAGGGCAATGGGGGCAACGGCCCAGTTGAAATTCCCTGCTTTCTTGAAAGTAATGTGGCAAAATAAGATGCACACGTTCCGTACAGTGGAACAGGTAGATTCCTTTCTGGACCACTCTCAAGATTAATAGTAAAATGGACAAATAGAGGCATCGCCATTGTGACATCCACTGGCCTAGGCCTTGGGAGTTTTGGTTGGGTTTTGCAGGGAGGGAAGAGGGGTGGGGGGTAATGTTAGTAGGCTTTGGGGTTGGGGTAGGATTAGGAGTAGAGGTAGGGGGACGGAGGGGAGGGGGAGGGTAAGGGAAGAAAATAAGAAAAATATTCCTCAGGAGCTTTCTCGCAGCCAAAGGAGAAAAAGGGAAATACGGGCGAGCTATTATGAGTGGGGCTAAGAATAAGGAGCTACGGTTCCTTACATGGAATGTGAACGGTCTCAGGGTTAAAATGAGGAGATTATCGATATTGAAATATTTAGAAGACTCCCTTGCTCATGTGATTATTCTACAGGAGACCCACTTAACTGAGAAAGAAAGTAAGGAGATTTTTAGTGCCCAAAAGTGGATTGCTAATGCCATCTTTACATCTCAAGATATAGTAACAAAGGGGGTGGCAATTTTGATTAGGAAAGGGGCTAACATTGTTATTGAGGATAAATCAGTAGACAGAAGGGGAAGATGGGTGATTGTTAAGCTAAGATTGGCAGGGGAAGCCTTTGTAATAGTTGGATATTATGGCCCGAATGTGGATGATCCAACAATATTAGATAAAATTGAGGCTAAACTAATGGAATTTTCAGGAAAGATAATCATGGCCGGAGACTTTAATACAGTTTTAGACTGCAAACTAGATAGAACTGGAAACAACAGAGCTATAGTAAATGGTAAAATGGCAGCCAAGTTAAGGATGATTATGGCACAGCAAGGTTTATGCGATATATGGAGATTGAAAGCAGTACAGCAAACAGGATTTACCTTCCACAATAAAAAATATAATCATAGTTCCCGAATAGATTTTTTTTTAGTAGTTATTAGGTTGAGAGATCGGGTCACGAAAGTGGTACATATAGGGGTGCATCTATCAGATCATTCAGCTGTGGGCCTAAATCTAGAACTAGTAACAGATGATATGAGCTCTGTCTGGAGGCTGGATCGCACTATCTTAACGGATGAAGAGTACTTAGAATCCTTAAAGGGTGAGTTACGAGTCTTCCTGGATGTGAATGAAGGATCAGCTAAGGAGGACATAGTTTGGAAGACATGCAAGGCATTCCTGAGAGGGAGATTGGGAGCTCAGGGGGCAAAGAAGCGGAGGCTATATCATAACATAATTACTAATTTGGAGAAAGAAATTCGAGTTTGGGAAACTGGTCAAACTGCACAGGGGGGAAATATATCTGAAGAGGTAGCTAAAAATAAACTTCTTGATCTAAAAATAGAACTTACAGCAGTACTCGCACAAAGAGTTAAAGAAAGATGGGAAGCAAGTCAGCTGGCCCACTTTTCATATGGGGAAGGTTGGGGTAAACTACTGGCGTGGAAAGCCAAGAAAGATCTTATACGTAACCAAATAAAAGAGATCAAAAAAGTGGACTCAGGAGAAGTCATAACAGAAAGTAAAAAAATCGCAGAAGCATTTTATGATCACTTTGTAAATGTTTATACAGAAGATCTCTGCCCAAGTAAAACAGAGATAGAAAGCTGGCTACCCCTGGTGAAACCACTCTCAGACAATTGGGTAGGAGAGTTAAATAAGGAAATCACGCAAGATGAAGTGCTTAAAGTGATAAAGGAGTGCAAAAGAGGGAAAGCTCCCGGTCCGGATGGCCTCCCAGGTGAGGTATATAAAGTGTTGGGGGATATAATTTCTCCCACTCTATGTCAACTATTTAATAAAGTTTTTAGAGGGGAAGTAATAATACCAAGTACATGGAATGAGGCAATAATCACTTTAATTCTCAAACCAGGAAAATCCCCCAGCAGTTTAGATGCCTACAGACCTATTTCACTCTTGAATTGTGATTACAAACTTTATTCAAAAATTTTAGCTGATAGACTTAGTAAAATTATCCATAAACTGATCCACGAAGACCAAAGAGGTTTTATCAAGGGGAGATATCTAAAAGACTTGACTTATACGCTGATTGGCATGATAGATATGGCCTCTACTTTTGAGTACCCCTTGGCAGTGATCGCTTTAGACGCTGCCAAGGCTTTTGACCGAGTTAATTTTACATATCTGAAAATATTATTGCAATATCTCAACCTAGGAGAGAATTTTACACAATCTCTTTTGTCATTGTACTGCTCACCAGTAGCGCGTGTTGTAGTTAATGGAATTCTTACACATCCCATTAAAGTAATGCGGGGCACTAGACAAGGGTGTCCTTTATCACCCTTGCTCTTCAATTTGTATATAGAGCCTCTTGCTAGCAGAATTAGAGCCTCAGAAGATATACCCCCTTTTGTGGTTAAGGATTGGTCAAACAAACTTGGCTTATATGCAGATGATATTATCATTTATTCTTCTCATTTGAAGTCTTCTTTGGAGAATCTAGTTAAAATAACAAAAGAATTTGGTAAGATCTCTGGTTATCAGATTAATCAGGATAAGACCGAAATAATGGCCTGGAATCTCAATACGGAGGGGGTAAACACCAAATCAGAAATTAGATATCTGGGAGTTAGGATTACACAAAATATTGAAGAATTAGCTAAAAATAATTTTGATAGGTTCAAAAAAGAAGTCGTGGCCACATTAAAAGGATGGATGAATTTACCTCTCTCGATATATGGCCGGACTAACCTTGTAAAAATGGTGATAGTACCAAAAATCACATTTTTGTTCGAGACTATTCCACTTGGTTTCAAAAAAGAATGGCTGGTTAAATTACAGAGCGAGTTAACATCATTTATTTGGGCGTCAAAGGGCTCTCGGATATCATGGAAAAAATTAAGGAGGAGAATTAATAAAGGAGGATTGGCGGCCCCAGACATTCAAATTTATGCATGGGCTTTTTACTTAAAAAATTGTAGGATGTTGTTGGGTACCCTACTCAAATCTACAATTGGAGAAATATTTGGAATCTTGGTGAAAAGTTCTGGATATCATGAATTTGGTTTTCTATATAAGTCTGCGGACCCTAAATTCTTTAAAAAGGTGAGGCTTAAGATTTTGCGGGATTTGGCTGAGACATGGTACAAAATAAGAAAGTTATTAAAACTACCTTATTTTAGTTATATGGCTCCAATATGGGAGTCTCCGGGTGCTCCATTCTGGGCAAAAGATGCGCTAGCATTACATCTGAAAAAGGAACCCGCTTTGCAAAGATGGAAAGATTTGTTCCAGGATGGTCAACTCATATCATGGGGCCTCTGCCAACAAATGTGGGGATTGGTTTTTTCAAGATACAAGTACTTACAGATACAAAGTTGGGCTAAAGATTCGGAAACCGTGATTGGAACTAAAAATGATTTTGAGTTGAAGCTGGAGATAGGGACTTTTAAGAAGGAAGTGGCCTTTTGGTACTGGGCAATATTGGAAATGGAAGATGGACCATTTGTTCTACCAGAGACCCTGTGGATGGATAGCTTGCCAAGGATCGCGACAGAAAATCAATGGCAATTAACAATGTCTATGCTTTATAGTATTGTCAAACCTGCAAACCTAAGGCGAAATCTTTTGTTTACTATCCACAGGGCATATTGGTCTCCTTATAGACTTTCCAAATTTAAACCTGGCGGAATTGTTGGGTGTCCGAAATGTAAAGCCCCAAATGTGGATGACTTGCACATGTTCGTTTCTTGTCCAAATATTATCCAATTCTGGCTGGATGTAAGTAACTCCCTATCCAAATCTTTGAATCAACATATTGAGGTAAGCCCCAAATTAATTATTACAGGAAGATATGATTTAGAAAACAAAAACATGAATAATAATGTTAGACTCATTTTTTATGCTATGTTGCTAGCGCGTAGAGAAATATGTAAGTTATGGGTCTCACCACTCAGTCCTAATTTAATGGACTGGATTCTAGCCATGAGGTATATGGCTAAGCTTGATATTGCAGATCATTCTAAGAGAAACCGAGGATTTTGGGTACCCTTCCTTTTGTGTTTTGGTTGAATATTTTTTGCTATGATTTCCGATGATTAAGCCCATGCCTATCTCGCTGGTTTATGGTATTCCAGGTCCGAAAATAGAGCAGGAGGAGGACACACTTGTTGAGTCAGGTGGCCAAGATGGACCGTTTAGAGAAAGGCCGGATTCAAAAATAAGTGATGTCTATGCCTCACTACTCTAAATCCAGCTTATGAGATAAAAAGCCCAGTGGTAGCTCCAGATAGAAGTTATGGGTGGCGAGGTGGCAAATGAGGGAAAAAAAAAACATTATTATCACTAATGCCATGAATATGCCTTACTTTGAAGGTATATTATATGTACCACTAATTTGGTTACCAAGCTTATCTAAATGCTTTTTCTCAAAAAGCAACGTCTATTCTCGAGATTCAGTATGAGGGTAGATAAAATGTTTTTTGGAATCTTGTAAGTATTGTAGTAGGTCTGCAAACATAAATAGTCTAACATGAGTTCTTATGGTTTACCCTATAGTTGTCCTCTTTAGGCTTATTGTGAGCTATAATACCTCTCGCCTTCTTTATTGCAGAAATTTCCTATGTATGTGGCATTAAACTCTATACTTCGATCTGGTAATTATAGTTTCAAAGATATGCAACAGAGCTGAAAGTATAGACAAATTCACATTGCTACATTTAACTATGTTGTAGGTACTCATGGCAGACCATTATTTTATTGAAAAACAAACAGAGAGAAAGGGTATTTTTTATATCTAAATTTAATGGGAATACTCCTAGACCCCTTGGCTAATCATAAACAAACGAATGGAGGAGTACCCCCTGTTTGTGCTATTATCTCTTCAGGTGGAGAAAAAAGGTGCACTGGAGTGTCCAAAAGGACAGATTCATCCTTTGTTTTGAAGACCCCTCTCTCACCAACCTGGTTTGTGACATGCTTCATCATCGGGGTCCCACCCGGACAGCCGAGTGCCATCCAGGTGTGCTGCGACTCCTGACTACAGTGGGGCGGGTTTTGTTTTTCTCAGTTTTAGATGTGAATTTAAAAAAACAAGTACTTTGTACTGTACTCTGTACCTTCCCGAGTACGAGCTGCATGCTGATTGGCTGTCAACTGTCTGTCAAACTCCAAACCAGGAAGTGTTGGCAGCCATCTTGTGCCTCGGTAGAACTATATATAAAGATGGTGTCAAAACTGGTATGATTTAAAGACAATTAGTAAGGATATGAGTACAACATTATCCAGAGTGAAACAAGGAGACTCTATTTCATTGTAGCATGTGCTCATGGCATCATTTTATGAAAACAATTTGAGAATGGAGGTCAAAGATATACAGAAGTTGTATCAGCACTGGAGATAACAATAAGAAATTCAAAACAACCCAAATTGTACTACGTGCTCAAGTGTGTGAGTGAAAAAACACAGAGGCGACGCAGGTGACAATGTGGTCAGCGTGGACGGTGCAAATTGGCTATTGCATAGATATATACAGTTAATAAGAGACAGTTTGGTTCCAGATAATTTAGAATGGTAATTCTAATGTTGATTTTCTGCGTGAACCACTTTGTGGGGGGCGCCTATGGTTTTGCTGAGTAGTCAACGGCGTTTCGATCCACTTCAATTGGGATCATCATCAGGACTGGGTGGGGTTGCTGGCAGTGCTCTTGTTCAAGTGGAGTCGACGTGCCGGTTGGCGTCTGGGGCGTCAGGAGAAATCACGAGTCTGGCCAAAGTTGGGCGGGTCAATTTGCAGATCGGTAGGTGGAAGGGTCTGATCGGTGCTGCTGGTCCCCGAGGGCAGGATCAATCCGAATGACTCGTGGATAGTCAGGTTGGAAGGTTGGAATCAGCCGATCCAAAAGTGATTGGTGTATCGAGGAGAGTCAATCTCTCATGGCTTGCAGTCGAGTGAATCACAAGCTGTCCGGCGTTGCTAGGGAAACGACGCATACTGGAGGTACCTGGTGGGCTAGTTGGCTCACAGGGGACCCCAGGATTGAAGAGGAATTAATTCCCCAACCTAAAACGCACCACAGGGAGTTTTTGCACACATGTTACCTCAGGCCCCGCCCCCTTACTTCACTATTGAGAAAAATATTTCTGTAAAATAAGCCGAACTACGAATTCCGATTTACTCACCTGTTATCACAAGAGACGTCAGTGCTGCATCTTTGAGCGCACTACTGACCCTGAAAAGTAATTCTAACCATACTTACAGTAACTTGAATTTCCTTCCATAGGCTAACATTGACTGGTTTCACTTGGAAATTTTTCCAAGTGTGGAGTTTTGGAAGTTTAACTAATTCCTCTAAAATCAGCCGAACTACGAATTCCGATTTACTAACCTGTTATCAAGTTAGACCTCAGTGCTGCATCTTTCAGCCCACTACTGATTCTGAAAAATAATTATAATCGTAGTTACAGTAACTTGAATTTCCTTCCATAGGCTAACATTGACTGGTTTCACTTGTAAATTCTTCTAAGTGTGGAGTTTTGGAACTTTAAAAAATTCCCCAAAAATCAGCCGAACTACGAATTCTGATTTACTCACCTGTTATCAGGAGAGACCTCAGTGCTGCATCTTTCAGCCCACTACTGATCCTGAAAAGAAATTCTAACCATAGTTACAGTAACTTGGATTTACTTCCAAAGGATATCATTGCATGCTATATAAAATATATATAAATTAAAAAAATATTTAACAAAAATACATATTACAATTTCAAAATATCTAAAAATAAATAATTTAAAATAATGTAGTAAATCAGTATAAAAAAATATAACAATTAATACATTTAAAAATGATCATTTACAAAACCTTTGAAATTCACTGAAAACACCATAGGTTTCAGCCATGTTATAGTTAGGAATTAGCATTTAAAAAACCTTAGAAATTCACTGAAATAGGTTTCAGCCACGTTATAGTTAGGAATTAGCATTTAGAAAAACTTAGCAATTCACTGAAAAAAACATAGGTTTCATACATGTTATAGTTAGCTGGAAATTTCACTCATACAAAACCATTGAAATTCCCCTGTTATAGTTAGTTCAGCTATATAGTCACTCATACATGTACTCACTCATCATATGTACTCATACACCTATACATCCTTACATCCTATTACACACCGACACTCATCCATAGAGTTACTCACACACATACTCACACATGTAACAAACATCCATTTATTTGCATATATAGCTATACACACACCACTACACTTTCTTTTACAGAAACATACACATACTTACTCTCTTAAACAATCACTTATGGAAACACATATTTATTTATACAGGAACTCAGCCAATGTCTCACTCTTACATATAATCACTTATATACATTAATTCACACATATACTGGATTAACACATATGTAGTTACTCATGAAGATACTATTGAGACAGTCATTCACTCACTAACACCCCAATACACACACTCATCCACCCATACAGTCCTGCACACATGCTGTCTTCAAAACACATACAAACAGTGAGTCACTCATTCATGCATCTGTGTGCTAAGTAATACCCCCACCAAACCATACAGACACTCATTCTGATACTCAAAAAACCAACTAATAACCCATCTAGACACTCATGTAGCTACTCACTAAGGCATGCAGCCACTTATACACAAAGTGAGACACTGATACAATAGTTACATATTTAAACACTACTAGCTAATACATGTGTTCACTAAGATACACTTAATAAGTCAGTTATACAATCAATTTTACAAAAAACATCAATTTAGACACTAATATACCCATTTCTTCTACCATTGACCTTTAGATATACATATATAAAAAAATATTTATTTTTCAGAAAGACACACATTCACTGGATGATGTCATCAGTGATGTCATCAGTGGTGTCATTTGAGATATCATCAGTGATGTCATGAGTGATGTCACTGACCATGTCATGAGTGACGTAATATGGGACGTCATCAGCAGTGCATTGCGGGCACGCAAGTTATAGTTAGCTGAACTAACTATAACGGGGGAATTTCAATGGTTTTGTATGAGTGAAATGTCCAGCTAACTATAACATGTATGAAACCTATGGTTTTTTCAGTGAATTTCTAGGGTTTTTTACTTGCTAATTACTAACTATAACGTGGCTGAAACCTGTGTTTTTTTCAGTGAATTATATATATATATATATATATATATATATATAGATATATATATATATATATATATATATATTCACTGAAAAAACCATAGGTTATAGACCATATATAGTTAGGAATTAGCATTTACAAAACCTTATTTTACTCACACAAAACCATTGAAATTCGCATATATAGTTAGTTGCACTAACTATATATCGCGCACCCGCAATCCACTACTGATCATGTCACATATTATATCATTCATGACATGGTCAGTGACATCACTGATGACATCACTGATGACATCTCAAATGACATCACTGATGACATCTCAAATGACATCACTGATGACATCACTGATGACATCTCAAATGACATCACTGATGACATCACTGATGACATCACTGATGACATCACTGATGACATCTCAAATGACATCACTGATGACATCACTGATGACATCTCAAATGACATCACTGATGACATCACTGATGACATCTCATTTGACATTACTGATCACATCACTGATGACATCATTCATGTGATAATACGATGAACCTCTTCAGACTCTAATATAACCTTAGATACACTCAGTGTAAACAGACACTCACAGACTGTCACTCATCCATGGAGTTACTCACACACCTAGTCAGTCATGCAAAGAATCAATCACACCTCCCTTTCCTCAACTATACAGTTATACACACCTTACTTATTCAAACATAAACTAACACATATTTACTCTCTTATACAATCCCTGATACAAGTTCACAATGATCCATACAGCCACTCATACATTAACTGGCTCTTATGCACAGTTATTTATATATGTCAACTCTCACATGTACTGTGTTTTACATATGTACTTACTTTGACATGTAGCACTGAGATATCCATTCACTCACCAATACACTCATGCACACAGTCAACCACCCATACAGCTGTTTCCACATGCACTTTTGAACCCATACATCTAGTGAATCAACTGCTCACACATCTATGCACAGAGTCATACACCTCCCAGCCACCCACACACACACTCAGTCTCCCATACAAATACTTGGGCAACCAATCAATAACCCATATAGTTACTCATATAGCTACTGATCAACACATGCAGCAGTTTACAGAACAACAGACATGATGCACAAATTAAGACAGTTTAGTCACTAACCCATGCACTCAGTGAGACACATTTAATCACTCACTCATACAGTCAGTCATGCACCTACTAAATCCTTCATCCAGACACTTATACATCCACTCATTCTTCAATATGTAAGACATATTTTAACTTTACAGAAACATACAGTCACTGGATGTTGTCATCAGTGATGTCATCAGTGATGTCATTTGAGATGTCATCAGTGATGTCATCAGTGATGTCACTGACCATGTCATGAATGATGTAATATGTGACATGATCAGCAGTGGATTGCGGGTGCGCGATATATAGTTAGTGCAACTAACTATATATGCGAATTTCAATGGTTTTGTGTGAGTAAAATAAGGTTTTGTAAATGCTAATTCCTAACTATATATGGTCTATAACCTATGGTTTTTTCAGTGAATTTTCAAGGTTTTGTAAATCCTAATTCCTAACTATATATGGTCTATAACCTATGGTTTTTTCTGTGAATTTCAATGGTTTTTTAATAGCAAATATCAAAAGCTGTAAAATGTATTCTTCTTTTAAAGGAAAAACACAAAACTGTGGCGTACAGAAGAGGAACTACTTGGAGATTTTCTCTGTTATGAAGACTCTTTTAATGCAACCAAGGATACCATAGAATGTCCTGTTTTTCCAAATGACCTGCAAATGTTAAATGAAGAAATAGAGCAAGAAGCAACAATTGCTGCAGAGATTGCGAGAGACAGCTCTCAAGACAGTCAGAGTTCTGCTTCATTGAGTCAGGATCCACTAGGAGGACCAATTATCCAAAATGAAGCTGCCACTGCCATGGATGAGGTGGAAAGAGCTATGGAGCAAGCTCAAGAGGATGTAATTAATTTAGAAGATTTGGTGAAACAATTAAACTTCGAACAGAAACAGATATATGATGAAGTCACAGAAGAGGTTGAACATGGATTGAGTCATGAGAAGAAAGAGTGCTCATGTACATCATTTAAGCCTGTCCGACTGTACGTGAGTGGAGAAGCGGGAACTGGAAAAAGTTTTCTGATTAAAGCAATTGCAACTTATCTGCAGAAAAGGACTGAATCACCGCTGTCTTGTGTTGTTACCGCTCCAACTGGGCTGGCAGCACATAACATTAAAGGGATTACTTTACATCGTTTACTGATGTTGCCAGTGGAGCATGATAACAAATTGCAATACCACAAGCTATCTGGAGATGCGTGTTCTGAAGTTTCCAGAGTCCTGAAGAAAATGAAACTTCTTATCATTGATGAAGTAAGCATGGTTTCAAATCTAATGCTTGCTTTTGTGCATTTGAGAATGCAAGAAATTCTTAGAACAGACTATGATGTCTTATTTGGAGGAAAACACATTATTGTCTTTGGAGATCTACTGCAGTTGACTCCAGTGAAAGGTCAACCAGTGTTTAAAATGGTCACGCATGAAGATACCAGGAAGTGCCTAGGAAGCATTGGAAACGTTAATATATGGTTAAATTTCAAATATGCAGAACTACTCCAAAATATGTGGCAGGCAAAGGATGAAGATTATAAAAAATATTCTACAAGATGTAAGAATCGGAAAAATAAGTCAGCATGGGAAAGAAGCTTTACATGGACGATTAATTTCAAATTTGTACCCAAATGAAAACATTCTTCCAGAGAATATTTTTAAGAAAATTAACGAGAAGAAATCTGGCATATGTTTCATGCCTACTCTGAAAGAATGTTCCATGTTCAACAGCAAAATGTTAAAGTTAGAAAATGAAGAGATAGTGAAACTGGAAGCTATAGATAAAATAGAGCATATGGGAGCAACAATTATTTTGTCAGAAAATTTGAAATCAAAATTGGATTCATTAGAGAAGACTATATCTAAAACTGCTGGTTTTGAAAAGACTCTGAATGTGTGTTTAAATTGTCGTATCATTTTGAGAAGGAATTTAAATGTTGAAAGAGGTCTGGTAAATGGAGCAATGGGTCATGTTGTTGGTTTTGTGAATTACAAAAATAGAGATGGAATTGAAATTTTAAAAATTACATTTGATGGCATTGAAGAAATAGAACAAATTTGTCGTTGTTCAGCTAGATTTTTGCTTGTGAAAGACTTATATGTTCGCCGAAAACAGTTTCCTGTTTGTTTGGCATATGCAGTGACAATTCATAAATCTCAAGGTTTAAGTGTAGATAGTGCTTTGGTGAACATTGGAAGTTCTGTGTTTAAAGAGGGTATGGCATATGTGGCATTATCACGAGTCAGAACTTTATCAGGATTGTACTTGATTGAGTGTGATGAAACAAAGATTTCTGCTGATCTAGATTGTGTTAAAGAATACAATAGGTTAAGAAGAGAGTATGCTCCACATTTGCCTCAATATCCTCTGTTTGAAAAACGTGTGGTAGGCCGAAAAAGAAGAAATGAGATTAATTGCAGTGAGGTACCAGCAAAAAAGCAAAAAGTAGATAAAAGTGTAATTGTAAATGTAGGAGAGTAGGGTCTGCTATCCTATGGTCACCCCAATTTTTTTCTTTTTGCTTCACTGGTTTATGACTTAATGTGGCTGTGGGCCTGCTAATCAGACCCACAGCCTGCTGTTCTCTCTCTAAATTGTTACCCATGTACTTTAGGTGCATAACGACATTGGAACTGGTTCACCTTATTGGCCCCTGTAACAGTGTACCCAGGTACCCAGGGCATAGGTGCTACCAAGGCCTACCAGGGGCTGCAGCATGTATTGTGCCACCCCTGGCCTGGCCTCCATATTTGACACAACTGGATGATCACTCAGCTGGGGTAAGTCGGTGTAGCCACCACTTACTTAGGTGGAGTATGCCTATACCTAACCTAAAATGGACACATATGTTCCTATCAGTCACTCCTATGGAAGGCCTCATCAATCCTGGAGGCAGAGTGCTTGTAAATATGTGAGATGGTGCTCTGGCATGAGCTGAGCCTGTCTGCAACTTTCGGATCCATGTCCTTTAGCTGTTTCATGATACTGCCATACCATATACTCCTAAGTGCATTATGAACCTCGCGGTTAAATGCTATCTTGGGTTTGGCTTTATCAAAACATGTCGAGTAAGGTGTCATACGAATTGGAATACTACCCCCTCGCCAGTTCTGGCGACGGGGGTAGCATTCCACCCTTCTAGAGGGACACGACATGTACCTAACCTGAACCCCGGTTAAAGTTAAACAGAGCCTCAGCATCACAAAATGGATGCTGCCACCACAGACACAAGTCTGACCTCCTGCTGCTGGGAGTCCTTCCAGCGAGGGCAGCTTGGACAAAGGGTTTCCTGCCTTGGGAGGTGCTAGCACCACCCCAGACAGGATTTTGTGTATTGGGTAGGACAGGGCTGAATAGAATCAGACATGCCTGGGGCACACAAGGTGTCCCTGTGCATAGGCCAGTTCAAACCGGTGCTGGGGCTTTCCAGCCCCAGTCCTGGCGCGAAACTGGACAAAGGAAAGGGGGTGTAACCACCCCTTCCTGGTTCCACCCAGAGGAGGGACCTAGTAGGTGATCCGGCCCCCCTGATTCGAATAAGAGTGGGAGCTGTGTCCTGAGACTTCAGATCATCCTGATTCAACTTGAAATACAGAAGAAGACTGGACTTCGACATTCTGCTGCTCAGAAGACGGAAGAGAATCTCCCTTGTGGCCAAGTGAGTCCAACCGCCCTATGGAAAACTCAATGTTAAAAACACGTTTTGGGACACCCCTTTTTTCTCGGCTCCCGCTTGACGAAACCCCTTCAAACTTTCAGGGGACGCTCAGAAACAAAATTTCAGCCAATTCCGTCCATCAACGCCAAAGTTATTCAACATAGAATTTTCAGAAATCCCTATTCAAAAAAATCCTAACTAAATATACCTACTGGCGACCGCCAGTAGGTGATATATATATATATATATATATATATATATATATATATATATATATATATATATATATATATATATATATATATATATATATATTTATATATATATAATATTTCTATGGCAAAATGAAACCCCTCATTTTGTTCCTTTTCAAATTAAATGTATTAAGTGTTACCACTTTATTCCAATCAAGATGACTTCAGGTGCGCCATACTTTTGTCATAAGTAAGACTGTTAGCGTTCTAGTTGTTCTTTAGAACACTCTGGGACATTTTGTCATTGGGCTATAGTTGGGCTACATCTGGCTGATATTTGGGCTACATTTGGGCTCTTTTGTCTCTGGTGGCCATCTTGGGAGACTGCATATCAGAATTGTTTTAATGAAATATAAGAGGATTTGAGAAGTCACTCAAAATGTGCCCTAATTTTTCTTTCTTCAGCACTAATCATAATTTCTATGGCAAAATGAACCCCCTCATTTTGTTCCTTTGCAAATTAAATGTTTTAAGTGTTAACACTTTATTCCAATCAAGATGACTTCAGGTGTGCCATACTTTTGTCATAAGTAAGACTGTTAGCGCTCTAGTTGTTCTTTAGAACACTCTGGGACATTCTGTCACTGGGCTATAGTTGGGCTACATCTGGCTGATATTTGGGCTACATTTGTTTTTTTTGTCTCTGGTGGCCATCTTTGGGCTACATTGGGCTACATTGGGCTACATTGGGCTACATTTGGTCTCTAACATATATATAGCCCAATGTAGCCCAATATATATTTTTCAAAGTTAATTTTCGTAAAAACCACTGGAGCATATATCTTGAGACATAGGAAAGGCACATCGGGCTACCAGTCCCTACAATTTTGCCAAGTTTTGTGGAAATCCATTCAGCCGTTCGAGCTAAAAGTGAGTCCAACCGCCCTATGGAAAACTCAATGTTAAAAACACGTTTTGGGACCCCCCTTTTTTCTCGGCCCCCGCTTGACGAAACCCCCCCAAACTTTCAGAGGACGCTCAGAAACAAAATGTGCCATTTTCCTGAAAATTTCAGCCAATTCCGTCCATCAACGCCAAAGGTATTCAACATAGAATTTTCAGAAATCCCTATTCAAAAAATCCTAACTATATATACCTACTGGCGACCGCCAGTAGGTAATATATATATATATATATATATATATAAATATATATATATATATATATATATTGCGTAAACTCCGTTTAGACGCTGCCGCATCTCAGTCACATCTCTTGAACTGCAAAATGGATAAGACAGACCCAGATTTCGTGCAAATTCAGTGGTTTATTCCATAAAACAGAATAACACCCAGCAAGCCCGCATGACGCGTTTCGCCTCTAGCCAGAGGCTTGATCACATGATATATATTGTATTTAACTTTATTTGATATACAATATCATGAAAGTATAAAAACATAAAAAAACATTTTTAAAAGTGCAAAGCTCCACCCAGTAAAAGAAATGTTGCACAATATATACAAAGCTATGATATGTAACATAGTTCATCCATGATGTGTGATACATACATGTATAATACTAGTTAATCATTTATTGGTTAGGCAGGTAAAAAACGATATATCATAGAAAGACAAAATGTACATCATTACAGGGTGACAATCTACAGTTCCATAGCCTGTGCTTGGGTCATCCAGGAAAGTTTCATCCTCCTCAGCCAGGCACAACCCAGGTATTTGGCCAACCCACATATTAAACTGGGCATCGAAGTCTCTGATGCTAGAATACGCTGCGCTGCCCCATGGTTTCTGCTGCCCAGATTGAAACAGACGGGTTTTAACCATTTCCTCCTCGCCTGGCCATACGCTGGGCAGGCGAAGAGGAAATGGGTGACCGATTCCATAGGGGAAGCACAGCCCGGACACCCCAAGTCACTCCCCCTCATGTGCCTCCAACCTGCTTTAAAATCGTTCACTGGAAGGGTGCCAAACCAGAACTTCAAATACAAGGCCCTATCTTTCGGGGACTCAATAAGGTGCAAAAGAGATTCTAGTTTGGGCACAGGCTTAGCGCTCAGAAAAGATTCTGTCAGGGTGCCACAATTCTCGCTTCTAGATGCGGCTACGGCCACCCAATCTCAATATGCCTTTTTTACAACTACTTTGGGTAGCGGATCCTGACTCACCCACGTTTCTCCCAAACCGATGTCCCCCACTAGCTGTTTCAAATTGGTTAGCCAAGCTATCTTGTGGCCAGTATCTAGTTCTATCAATTCGGTCAATGCAGTAGCATAGTGGCATAGCTCAGGGGACCTTCTGAGGCATGTCCAAAACAGTAAGGGGTGCAGTCTTGCCACCTCATTTATTGGATGTCTCCCCAAATCGTAGCGGAGCGGGACTAGTGGGGTCGATGGAGGAAGCGAGACCAGGTCTCTGAAGAACTTGTTCTCTGATCTATCTAGATCTGTGACCTTCTCGAAACCCCACAGTTCCGCTCCATATAGAGATGAGGGCAAGGCCTTTCCCTCATAGATCTTAATGGCAGGGCCCACTGTTCAACTATAGGAGAGGCGCTGATGTTTAGCAATGGCACCTGCTACTCGTTTATGGTAAAGGAGCATCTTAGCCAAGTGCGAGGAGCAGTTCATCCGACTATTAATCCTCACTCCTAAATAGTCGAAGGCTTCAACGAGTTCCAGGGGGGAGTCATTCAATCTAATGTTATTTTTGAAATTTTTCGATGGTGCCGGGGCCATTAGTTTTGTTTTGGATGTGTTTATAATCAAACCTCTAGCATCACAAAACTGGGTGAAGGGGTCAAGTAGTTTTTGTAGCCCCATAGGGCTTTTAGAAATCAGGAGGGTGTCATCCGCAAAAAGCAATGTGGGGATTTTTTCCCCAGCCAGGGTTGCGGCATCGGCCCCGTCCTCCCTCAAATGGTCCACCACCCCATTAACAAATAGGGAGAACAGTGTCGGGCCATAACACAACCCTGGCAGACCCCTCTATTAACCGCTGTCCTCTGGTTACCTCACCTCACTCTCGCGTAATTCCCCTCATGGAGTCGTTTAATGAGGTCCAAGATTAGGACGGGAGTATCGAGGTCAAGCATTGTCTGGCATAACTTGGCACGAGGGACCAGGTCGAAGGCCGTTCTTAAATCAATAAAAGCCAAATAAAGGCTGCCTTTTTTGATTGTAACAGACTTCCAGTAAAGAACAAGAAATCTGAAGACCTGGTCCATCGTGCCAACCCCCTGTCTGAACCCCGCCTGAAAGTGTGACAGAATTCCCTCCTCGTCGATCCATGACCTCAATCTTGCCACTAGGACCCTGCCAATCACTTTCTGGGCTACATCGATCAAGCTGATCGGTCTGTAGTTGGCAGGGTCCTCCCGGTCCCCCTTCTTGTAGATGGTCACCACCTCAGCACCCTTCCATGAATCGGGCACTGGGTGTCCGCTCACGATGAGGTTAAGGATCCGAAGTATAAAATGTGCACAAAGATTTTTATCAAACAGCATAAGGTCACCAGCAAGACCATCAGGGCCTGCGGCTTTGCCTGGGGCAATTGTTGCAATTCCCGATAGCACCTCACTTAACCAAAACGGTTCCCCTTGGGTATGTGGCTCGGGGAGGGTAGGCCCTGTCGCTTGCTCCATAGGTACAATCCCAACCGCCCTGGAATATAGGCCATAAAAGTGCTCAAACCATTGGCGCCCGGCTATGTGGTTTTTATCGGATCTGCTCCTTTCCTGATGCTAGTGCTAATTAGGTCCCAAAATCTAGTGGAGTCTTTCAGCTGGGCAGCGAATTTCATTTCTTTCCAGTGCATTTCCTCCCACAGACGTTTGGCAATATCAACCGTCCGGTAATAGATTTTTCTCGCTATGACTATGCTTGGTTGGTCTTTTGCTCTTAGGGCCTTTGTCAGTTCCAGCCTCCTTGTCCTACAAGCCTCGGAGTACCACAGGTTTGCAGCCTTTGGGCGAGGGGCCTGGCAACCGTCTTTTTCTTTAACCAGGAAGAACTCGCCTATCTTCCCCATGTCCTTCCTATAAACTTTCGTAAGCTGTGACTCCTGTAGGGCCACTGGGGAGGGACTCGTTATATCATCTAGTTCCGAGATGCTAAGATTTATGGCATCCCTGATACTTTCCAAGGCTGATTCCTGCTTTGCAACCTTGTTCCATCTCAGGTGACAACTGCAAATAGAAGGGGTTATCTCCCTAGTCAGCTGCCTCATAGGGCCAGGTGATTCAATGGAAGTAGTATCCTGTGCACGCCTCAGCTGCATACATAGTGGGTTGTGGTCGCTATCACACCTGGGGACCACCTCCATATCAATAAGGTCGGCCCATGACCCCACATCTAGCATTACATAGTCAATGCGTGATGGGGACCTAAAACTATTATAGGTAAATGCTCCCGATAGATCAGATCTGGTTCTGCCATTCACTGCTCGCAGATTATTATTATTATTATTTGCTGTTTTATAACGCGCTCCATTACTCCAGAGTATCCTGGCGCGAAAAAGGAAAAACAAGCAAGTGGCCATCTAAAAGAAACATGACACTAATAGGCTGTTATAAAAAGATGAGTTTTTGGTGCTTTCTTAAATGAAACAAAATTTTCAGTCGATCTCAGGGAGAGAGGAAGGGCGTTCCAAGTCCTGGCTGCGACAACAGCAAGCGAGTAGCCTCCTAGTCGTACTCGCTGGAAGCGGCGCACACTCAAGAGGTTACAGCCGGCAGAACGTAGCGGCCGTGTGGGGACATAGCGGCTGAATCTTTTTCTTAGATAGGATGGTCCCATGTCGTGGACTGCCTTAAATGCTAAAGTTAGAATTTTAAAAGTTATCCTTTGAGCAATCGGCAGCCAATGAAGTTCCTTGAGGTGTGCTCGCACGCTTTCTCTGCTGGGAATGTTATACAGCAGCCGTGCTGTCGCATTTTGGATAATCTGTAGTCGGGCAACTAAAAAAGCTGGAGTGCCGCTAAAAAGAGAGTTGGCATAGTCGAGCCTAGATAAAATTAAAGCTCTAGCAACCGACTCTCTAGGTGATGATGGCAGATACGGGAAGAACTTTCTCATGGCTTTTAGAGACCCGAAGCACACAGCAGTAAGTTTTTTTATGTGTGCCTCGAATCTCAGATCCTCTCCAAACCAGACTCCCAAATTCTTGGCAGCGATAGTAACTGAGCCTGGCTGGGGAAAATCAGACGGCCACAAGAGGTCTCTGAAGTTGGAAGGAAATTGGCCGTACAGCAAAATTTCTGTCTTGTCTTCGTTGCACTTCAGCTGTGCAGCTGCTAACCAGTTAAACACAGCGGAAAGGCACGAACGGACAACCTCTGTGTTAGTTGCAGCATCCTTCCAGGTAAATAAAAGCTGCGTATCATCTGCATACGCTATGATTTTTGCTCCCATTTGTTCAGCGAGCACAATAAGGGGGGTGAGAAAAACATTAAAAAGCAGGGGACTCAATGTGGAGCCTTGAGGAACCCCGGTAGTGAGGGGCCTCACCGAGGATGAAAAAGGTGGGATCCAAACCTGCTGGGACCTGTCCGATAAAAAGGATTCCACCCATTTCAATGCTGAGCCCACCACACCAATCCCCGCTAGGCGGGTAAGAAGGAGTGAATGAGGGACAGTATCGAACGCGGCAGAGAGGTCTAATAAAATCAGAGCCGCTCTGCCGCCACTGTCCAGACACTCCCTAATGGCCTCAGTAATCTCCACCAGCGCCGACTCAGTGCTATAAGCTGCACGGAAGCCAGACTGGGCAGGGTGTAAAAGTTCCGAGGTTTCTACAAAGGCATTAAGCTGGGCGAAAGCTAGTTTCCCCCCAATTTTTGCCATAGCTGGTAGTAGAGATATGGGTCTATAATTACTAGGCACTGAAGGATCTGCACCCACCTTTTTTAACAAAGGAAGCAACTTAGCCTGTTTCCATTCATTAGGAACCTTGGCTGATGTAAAAGATAGACCCATTATTTGAGAAACCTCAGGAGCCACTGCTTCTGCCACTTCAGCCAACACCCTGGCCGGGCAGGTGTCACCTGGGGCACCAGATTTTAACGACTTGATTGCCAGTAAGGTGTCCTCCACCGATGGTGGGACAAAGCTCTCCATAGTGTGTGTGGGCTTGACATTAGATCCAACCCTATCCTCAGTCCAGCTCCCCCCACCGATAGCTCTAAGACTTTGCTGGATTTTGGCAATTTTAGTCAAGAAAAAGGAGGAAAGGCTTTCGCACCATTCCGTAGAGGGCTTGATGGAAATTTGTTCAGCACATGGAGAAAGGAAGCTTTTTACTATAGAAAAGATCTCGCGGCTATTGTTATTCGCCTTCTCAATTCTACTGGCAAAATATTCAGTTTTGGCCAGCTTGATATTGGCATAATATTCCCGCTGAGCAGAGCGGTAAGCTGCCTTAGCTTGTGGACAATAAGCCACCCTCCATGCTCGCTCCAGTTTTTTACAGACTAATTTACCAGCTCGAAGATGGGGCGAATACCATGGTTGTGAAGGAGTCATCCTGCTTCTGCCGGGGTCATTCGCCTTTGAAGACACAGACAGGGCTGCTCGAATCCACCCATCATAAATCTCCACAGCAGAGTCTAGATCTCCTCCCAACTTGGGCCTATTCTGATCCAACCAAGCAGAAAAATTGCCTACGTTGATTTTTGGGGGGCGTGTATTCAGGTAGACTTTAGGTGAGTCTTTCAAGGCTGACCAAGAAAATCTAATAAGCTGGTGATCAGTCCAAGTGAGTATTTGGGGGGCTTCAACCTTTAAAGAAAAGTTAGAACAAATGACGTCCAAAATGTGACCGCCCGAATGAGTAGGGGAGGAAACCCATTGGGTAAGAGAGGCCAGGTCAAAGGAGTCGGATAGAAGCTTACTTTCCTGACGTTCCTGACAATCTACATGAATGTTTAAGTCACCGAGCAGCAAGAAGCGAGAGAATCTTACTGCTCTAGACATATCCTTCCTACGGATCTTGAACCCTCTTGGAATGGCTTGTTCGATGTCAGGAGCACTTGAACCATCCAACCAAGTTTCCGTAATAAATAGCAGGTCCAGAGTACCCTCTTCCAACAAAGAAAAGGTTTCTAAGGCATGTTTACACATTGATCGTGCGTTTATTAGGGCTGCTGAAATAGAGGCTACATCAAAGCTGGAGGCTACCTCAAAGCTAGATTTCAGTGAAGTAGAGTTATTAATACCACATGAAAAACCGCAGGCTGGGCAAGAGCTAAGCCTAACAGGGTCGATTGTGGCACATGGCAGGACGTTACCTAATGAAGGGCGTAAGGATATCAAAGACGAACGTGTATAACTAATATTAGTCATAGACGTGGTCTGAGCATGTTTGCCAGCCCGACCTGCGTCCGCCGCGTCCGAGGCGCGGACGGGCGCAGACGGGCTGACCTTTGGCTTACCTTCGGCGCGCCTAAGGCGCGCCCGCCATGCGCGACCGCTGCGCACTGATGAAGGCATACTAAATTTATGCAGAGTCCTCTCTCCCCCAGCTAGAACGCTGCCACCAGTTCTGCTGGGGAGAAGGACTACTTGTAAGATGGCCGCCAACCCTCGCCCCGACCGGAGCACCAGCCGAGGTGAGAGGGGCCAGGAGAGGCTTTAGAGGGCAAGTGAAGGAGTTAACATACCCCCGCAATAGTCCTGCACAACAAAAAAGGTTAACAGAATAAAATGCACCAAGTTTTAAAAAAACGATCTTTGCATAATAAAATTATTTCAATAGCTTTTTTTATGTATATACTGTTCGAAATTATGGCCACAAGCAAAGCGGAGGAAAAAGGGAGCTGCCACCACCCAAAGACACCGCAAAGACTAACAGCCTCAGCTGAATTTATGCAGAGTCCTCTATCCCCCAGCTAGAACGCTGCCACCAGTTCTGCTGGGGAGAAGGACTACTTGTAAGATGGCCGCCAACCCTCGCCCCGACCGGAGCACCCGCCGAGGTGAGAGGGGCCAGGAGAGGCTTTAGAGGGCAAGTGAAGGAGTTAAAATATCCCCGCAATAGTCCTGCACAACAAAAAAGTTAACAGAATAAAATGCACCAAGTTTTAAAAAAACGATCTTTGCATAATAAAATTATTTCAATAGCTTTTTTTATGTATATACTGTTCGAAATTATGGCCACAAGCAAAGCGGAGGAAAAAGGGAGCTGCCACCACCCAAAGACAGATTATGCTCTAATATTAGAGCATTGATTTGGACAGCTCTCTGGGTCCATCTCTTGATAGGGGCCAGAGTAAGTTGGGGGATAGCCCACTTGGAATCCACGTCCCCGATACCCAAAATGTCTTTGTTGCCCAGGGGCTCAAAGGTGCTATTGAAATCACCAGCAACGATAATCCCTGTGTTGGTGTTAATAGCCGACAATTCCATATCGAGAGTTGATATGGTGGAGCTGATCTGGGCACCCAGGGACCCTCTGGCATAGATATTAAAGATTTCCAAATGCGTATTACTCTCGTTCCCTTCAACTGAAATATGGAGAATGTCCTGAGATAGAGTGTCGTGTTTTGATACTTGCAAATTCAGCTCGATGTTCAGCCAAATAATGAGTCCCCCTGATGGGTGCCCCCTGCCTGATGTAGTTGTGGGGATATGGTATGTAGTGAACCCTGGCTTGTAAAGGGGGACCAGGCTCCATGTCTCCTGGAACAAGATAATATCATAGTTATCTATGAAATCATTCCAATCCTGGTCTGGTAAGTTTTTTTGTAAGCCTGCTATATTCCAGAATATAAACTGGATTACCCCCCGTGTTTTCTTACTGGGGTTGTCATTACTAACTGGCCTTCCTCCCACTCTGCCAGCCTTGTCCATCACCAGCTCCCCGCTGATCAAGGAGGCAGCAGCAGCTCGATCCAGGGGGGTCTGGCTCAAATCGTTCCAACCTAGTGTATACAGATCAGAGCCCAAGGGGAGAGTATGTGTGCTTGCTAGTCAATCAATTTGGCACAGTCCGGAGTCAAGTTCTCTGCTATGATTGGATCTCAGAATTCCATCTCCACACAATCCGTTGTTGAATCGGCCCTAGATATCCGTCTTACTCTCATCCTATCGTCTCTAATGATAGATCTGCACCCTCTTGTGTGCCTCAGCCAATGAATTGATTTATTGTGTATTGACTCGTTGCTTTCATAGCCCCCTGCCATAGCCAGTTTGGGGACATGGGTCTTGTACACAATTGGCCTAACCGCGGGGCCGAATGGTAAAGACCCTCGTGCACCTATGGATTCATGGAAACCTGTTTGCTTCTAGAGTGGAACGAGCCACTAGTTGCTTGGGCCTTATAGATGGAACTTGTCCCTGAGAGGGCCCTGTTAACAAACTGCGGCTCACGGAATCAGCATAAGACCTAGAAATGCCTGTTGGACCATTTGCCCTCCCACCACCCTTTGGCTCATTGATCACAGGGGAAGGTACTTTTGGTGACACTACTATCTGTGGGTCGGTGCTTATCACATTAGCAATTTTTTCTTGCCCCCGTAAAAGAGCAGCAGGGGGGTCTGGACATCTGATCGTCCTCCC
This sequence comes from Lissotriton helveticus, assembly GCF_964261635.1. Classification (NCBI taxonomy): domain Eukaryota; kingdom Metazoa; phylum Chordata; class Amphibia; order Caudata; family Salamandridae; genus Lissotriton; species Lissotriton helveticus. The sequence goes on along the minus strand of NC_136073.1, from coordinate 911,978,571 downwards.
TTGTACCAGACCCTCTACCTTCACAGTTAGGGTTGCCACCAGACTTTCCCGGATCTGGATCCTCTCCAAAAGCTCTGACTCAGTGGTCATACATATGTTACCGCAAGGTTGCCCCCCTCCAGTGGCTCTATCACAATTGCCCCTCATTGTCACTCAAGGATTTTCCACTATAGCTACACAGTCTAAATCCAGGGGAGCAAACCTGTTTGAACATGGAACCAATGGAAGCATGACCAGATCCCGATCCAGCCCTTCGCCTGGTTCAGACTCTGATGTTTTTGGGTAGTAAGATAGGGGTCCGGACCTGCTTCTGGCAAGACGCCATGAATCTGCCCTCCAGGATTCCGGCTTGCAAACATGGAGGGGATACGCTTTTTTTGTGGCTCAGGTACAGCACCAGGGGATTTATGTGCAGCGGTATCTGGGGCCAAAGTACTATTACTGGCTAGAGCTAATTCACAATCTGCGACTATGTCTTTGATTCTAGTCAAGACACAGTTCATAGCAGCATGGGTCTTTTTTTTGCCTTTTTCCCCTTTTTACTAATAGGCGCACCCCCGCCCTCCATATCCTTCCGTTTTCCGATACCTAACGATTAGTAATGTTTAACAGACAATAATAAAGTAGGAAACAGAACAGTAGCAAAGTAAGGGAGGGCAGGAAACAGTCCCTTGTGAAACAAATGAAGTGTCAAAACAGTCAAGCAGTGGGATAATCCAACTCCTCCTTTGGCGCTAAGATTTAGAGAGAACAGTACCTTTAGTGGCCTGCAGCAGCGATCAGCTGATGAAATGGGGGTGGGACCAGGCGGGTCTTCATGCACCTCCTGGCGCGTGTTGCAGTTGCGTCCTTGCACCAAGGGATCCTGGGTCTTGTAGTCACCCACAGGACCGGCGGAGCCAAGCCCGGCCGGTCGATGAACAGGAGTGGTTGTTGTGGTTCTATCTAAGACCCTAATTCAATATTCCCGATTTATGCCCTTATATGGTTATAACAAATAATATCCTTATATATATTTAGAAACAGCCAATGCGGTCCAAATACGGCAAGGCTACTCCCATAGACTCCTAGAAAGTACAACGCGTTCTTTAAACAAACCAAGCCTCCAGCAGCCCGGGAAATCCCCCTGCTTTTGTTTTGATTTGCACAAGAACTCCTGGAGTCCAGAAAGAACTGTTAGTTCTTAGTGACGTCTTATGTCCAACCTTACGTCAAACTCAGCACCTTTCAGGTATAAATATACCAACGTCGCCTTAAGCAAGGACACGGTGGTTTGGAGCAGAGCGGCTATCTACTTGCCCGAAGCCCAGCTGATGCGAGAGCCGAAGGAAGCCGAGCCTCCCATTTGACGCACTGAGAGAGACGCTGTCTTTTTCTCCAGCCGAGAAAATCCAGCTCCAGTGTTTCCAGTCACCCTTGCGGGTTGCTGGGAGATCGAGTCCTGAGAGAGAGATACAAGACCTCCTTCATTCTAGAACCAAGGTACGGAGCTGAGTAAACCCTTAACAGAATTCTTGATTCAGATTCTTGGCAAAAAACCAACTTAACTTAAACTGCAACTTATTTACGCCTTCCCACGTATTAGGCTTAGGTCAGGTACACCGGGGTAGGCGTATCTTAGAAGCACCAGTTGAGTACGTTAGTCAATGTTTTCATGTATGTATATATCTAATCCATTTTAAAGTATCATATGGCTAAGAAACCATATCAATGCTTTTACAGTATTATTTCATAATACTCCTTTTACTGTACGCACTTTACTTCATGATAAGTATTGCAATTGTGGCAATTCATTTCTCGTGCATGAGAAAGAAGACTGCTCAATAAATAACACCTTTTTATTGAAAACGCCCGTCTCTCTATTTCTCTGCACTCTGGTGAAACTAAGTATGCACGATTGACTGAGTTAAATAACTGTCTATTGTTTTCACACGACTCTAGAGATATAGGCCCACATACATCAAGGGTTTTTGCATTCGCCAATGGTACGAATCGCAAAATTCGGCCGTTTGCGAATGCAAATCCCTTTTTGGGGATGCATGAAGCTTTTTGCTATTTTTGCAATTTAAGAAATCGCAATTTTTTTGCGATTTCTTAAATTGCGATTGCATTTAAGAAATCGCAATTTCGCGCTTTCTTAAATGCAATGCATGATTTTTTTAAAATTGCGAATTCGCAAATTAGAAGTGGTAAATTACCATGAAGTTAACCTTCATGGTAATTTTAGAAAAACTTTCAAAAATGCACAAAAGTGCATTTTTGAAAGTTTCATTTTAAACACACACATGCCCTTTGGGCATGTGTGTGTGTGAAAAAAGCACTTTCAGGTAAATTTCAGGGGTGCAGGGGGGTCCTTTGGACCCCCCTGCACCCTTGAAATTGCATTCTCATTTTGCGATTCCTTAATTGCGAATCGAGAAATGAGAATGACTTCACATTCCTTCAAGAACGGAGCTGAGAGGAGTTGGGTGGGTCTAAAATTACTGAACTTGAACTTGAACTCTCCAGCACATGTCGGTGCTGCGAAAGATCACACTGGTTAACAGTTAATAAGTCAGTTATACAATCAATTTTATAAAAAAAATCCATTTAGACACTAATTTACCCATTTATTCTTTCATTGACCTTTAGATATACATATATAAAAAATATTTATTTTTCAGAAAGACACATTCACTCGATGATGTCATCAGTGAGGTCATCAGCGATGTCATTTGAGATATTATCAGTGATGTCATGAGCGATGTCACTGACCATGTCATGAGTGATGTAATATGTAACGTCATCAGCAGTGCATTGCAGGCACGCAAGTTATAGTTAGCTGAACTAACTATAACGGGGGAATTTCAATGGTTTTGTATGAGTGAAATGTCCAGCTAACAATAACATGAATGAAACCTATGGTTTTTTCAGTGAATTTCTAAGGTTTTTTAAATGCTAATTCCTAACTATAACGTGGTTGAAACCTATGTTTTTTTTCAGTGAATTATATATATATATATATATATATATATATATTCACTGAAAAAACCATAGGTTATAGACCATATATAGTTAGGAATTAGCATTTACAAAACCTTGAAAATTCACTGAAAAAACCATAGGTTATAGACCATATATAGTTAGGAATTAGCATTTACAAAACCTTGAAAATTCACTGGAAAAACCATAGGTTATAGACCATATATCGTTAGGAATTAGCATTTAAAAAACCTTATTTTACTCACACAAAACCATTGAAATTCCATATATAGTTAGTTGCACTAACTATATATCGCGCACCCGCAATCCACTGCTGATGATGTCACATATTACATCATTCATGACATGGTCAGTGACATCACTGATGACATCACTGATGACATCTCAAATGACATCACTGATGACATCACTGATGACAACATCCAGTGACTGTATGTTTCTGTAAAGTTAAAATGTGTCTTACATATTGAAGAATGAGTGGAAGTATAAGTGTCTGGACAAAGGATTTAGTAGGTGCATGACTGAATGTATGAGTGAGTGATTAAATGTGTCTCACTGAGTGCATGGGTTAGTGACTAAAGTGTCTTAATTTGTGCATCATTATGTCTGTTGTTCTGTAAACTGCTGCATGTGTTGATCAGTAGCTATATGATTAACTATATGGGTTACTGATTGATTGTCCAAGTATTTGTATGGGAGACTGAGTGTGTGTGTGCCTGACTGGGAGGTGTGTGACTCTGTGCAGATCAATGTGTACTGTATCAATGATTGTATAACAAGGTAAGTATGTGTTAGTATATGTTTGAAAATGTAAGGTGCTCTATGTTTAACTGTATAGACAAGAAAATGCAAGTGTCATTGATTCTTTACAGGACTGACTAGGTGTGTGAGTAACTCCATGGATGAGTGGCAGACCGTGAGTGTCTGTATAGGTGAATGAGTGCATATGATAGTGTTGTAAAGATGAGTGATTGTATGTATGAATGATTGTATGGGTGAATGAGTGAAGGTGTGTGTAGACGTAGGAATCAGTGAGTGCGTATGTAGTAACTAGTATTGGTGTGTCAATGGTTTCAAAAATTATATTCTGTATTAAACACTGGGTGAAACAGAGGTTATATTAAAATGTGAGGAGATGCATTGTATTGTCACATGAATGATATCATCAGTGATGTGGTCATTGATGTCAAATGAGATGTCATCAGTGATGTCATTTGAGATGTCATCAGTGATGTCATCAGTGATGTCACTGACCATGTCATGAATGATGTAATATGTGACATCATCAGCAGTGGATTGCGGGTGCACGATATATAGTTAGTGCAACTAACTATATATGGAATTTCAATGGTTTTGTGTGAGTAAAATAAGGTTTTTTAAATGCTAATTCCTAACGATATATGGTCTATAACCTATGGTTTTTTCAGTGAATTTTCAAGGTTTTGTAAATGCTAATTCCTAACTATATATGGTCTATAACCTATGGTTTTTTCAGTGAATTTTCAAGGTTTTGTAAATGCTAATTCCTAACTATATATGGTCTATAACCTATGGTTTTTTCAGTGAATTTCAATGGTTTTTTAATAGCAAATATCATAAGCTGTCGAATGTCAAGTACGTGGTAAGTAAAAACATTTTCGTGTTTATGCACACTGATCTGCTTTGAATGCTGCCCCCCACCCCTCATTTCTATTAGGAGTACTCTCTCTTTGCAGATAGTGAAGGGTAGTTAACGCAGGCCTTTGCCCCCGTTGTAATCCGTCGTGCCTGCTTCTCTCTCCATTTGATTGATTGTTCTCTTTGGTTCATTCTCTATTTACAAACAAGCACAGAGTCGCAATACTCTGTTTAGTCTTTGCAGATAGCGAAAAATCGTGTAAAAAAACAAAAGGAATCGAGAAAAATCAGTAGGCCACTAATGGGATCTCTTTTTGACCTCGCTAAAATAGAAACATTAGGAACAACCTGTTGAAAATAGCAATGTGTATGTACATAAGCGGCGTTCATTTGTGTTCACAGTACCCCTTGTTGATTGTTTGAATCGAGCATTGAATTGTTCGAAGTTGGTTCTCTTAAGGATCTTCTCTGCCTGCAAACGAGGAAGAATAGAAATATTCTCTCTCCCTTTGCAGATAGTGAAGGGTAGGTAACGCAAGCCTTTAACACGTCGTACCTATTTCATTCCTCATTGATTGATTGATTGTCCGAACATTGACTGTTTGGGAATTAGTTCTTTTTGGAGGTATTCCCTGTTTGCAAATAAACGTAGGAAAATCTTTGCAAGTAGTGAAAGGGTACGTAATGCGGACCTTTCTCCCCCGTTGTAATCTGTCATGCCTATCTACTCCCCACTGATTGATGCACCTGTTTCACCCGGACCATTTACTAGAGATAGGTCATCTGGCCCAACAAGAGAGCACCCCTAGTGAAAAGGACATATGCAATAATAACGAAGTGATCACTGTATCCTGTTAACAGAAACTTTAGCATGAAACAACCTGGAAAGAAAAGAATAGGAAAACGAAAATCAGTAGGCCACTGATGAACTTTTTATTAAATAACAAACAAAGAAACAATAACAATACGTAATGATAAACCTATTATTGTCCTAGAAACAAGAAACGTTAGAAGTAAGCCCGTAATAAGAAACCTGAAAACATCGCCCCTCACTGCCCCAAAACGTGTCTGTCCCACCGCCTGCCACGGCCAAATAACGGCAAACTGGGAAAGATAGAAGTCAGCAGACATCCGCCCCATTCTAGAAACTTCCAAAGGGCAACAGGTTTTCGGCTACGCCCAGCCGGAAGCAACACATATAAGGTGGGTCCTGCTGCCACGCCTCGGCCAGGAGATCATCACGTAGGGTGTAGCCGGAGGAGAGGCCGAGGCCAGCGGGACCCGGCCAGGGGGATTGACAACACTGGAGAGTTTTAGGGGGGGGGGGGAATGTCCGTGTCCTCGACCCTCCCCTCTCTCTCCCAGTCCGGCCGCGGTGGCCCTTGAGAGTTGCAGGTTGTCCCTCCACACTCTCTCCCGGTCCGGCCACCAACGGCCGGGGGCTGGGGCCGACGGAATCCGGCTGCAGCCGATGAGCCAAGGAACCCGTTCATGGGGCCAGAGCAAAGGGCGTCCGGCCGCCATCCACCGGAGGTCCGGCCCAAAGACGGACGGGACATTTCTTCTTTCTTGAATAATTGCTGCAACAACCCTGGGGGGGGATGTCTTGCACATGCCTCCGACCCCCCCCCCCCTCTCGTCCTCATCGCCTGGTCCGGCCATAACAAATCTCAAGCGAGACGCCGTGGGGTGCACTGGGAGGGAGAGACGGTGCGAACAGGCCTCTCCCGCCTCCCCAGGTGGAGGCTTCCCACCTGCACCCTCAGCGCTCCAGGCGCCCGGAAAAGGGTTCTTCCACTGTGGCGATGCTGCAACGTCTCGCCCGGCAGGGTGGAGCCCGTCCGCTCATTTGACCCCGCGATCTCCAGTAGCTACTGAACTCTCAAAATGGCGGTCGACCTGGCAAGAGCGGGCCCAGCATAAAGAAATGGCCCGGTCACTGGTTGACTCCACCACCGTAGTCCTCCACGACCTTGAAGATTCTAGAGGAGCCGCGAGAGTCCCCGACCCCCGCAGACACCCCCGATGGGGAATGACTGCCATGATCGCCCGTGGAGTGACGAAACTGTAGCCGCGGGACGTCGGCGCTCCCATGCTGGCGCCAGCCTCAGTTTGAATGACTAGAATCCTGCAGACCTCAGTTCCGGTGAAAGCACAGTGTGACCCGGTAGGAAAAATTGTTGCACCCCCTCCCCTTTTTGACTGATGGTTCAAACCACCGATCCTTTCCTTTGCCCTTTTAACGGAACTTTGGACTGGCTGCCCCCCCCCCCCGCGGCGCCCCACGCCGTTATTTGCTGGGCGGCAACTTACTAGACATCACCTTCGTGACATCCAGATTTCAGCGCGTTCTGCTGCCTTGGAACTATTCGCACAACAGACCGCTACTGACAACCCACCCCCAGGCAACATCTTCTGAATTTCCATAATTTGAAAGAACTAATAACATGTCCTCATCAGGAATTTCCTCTTCAATCATCTCATCAGGAATTTCCTCATGAAAAGTCTGCAATGATGATTCTTGTAACTCTATGGTCTCCAAACATTCGATAAATTCGCCATCAAGACATTGATCAAAAAAATCATTCAAGTCATCTCTTCCTTGTGAGAATATTTCATTATTGGTGCTGTCAATTTCAATAAATGTAGTGGATAATTCAAAAGAAATTGCCACGGTCTCTTCGTTGTTTAAATGTTTTTACTGTTTTTGTTTTGTTGTATATATTTATAAGTTATTAAAGTTTTATATTCCTACTACTTTGTTGGAGTGCTATATATTTTTCATGTGACACATAATTGTAAAAACTTTGATGTACAAAGAGGCATCCCTGGAATCTTCCGCTTCAGGCTCGGTCCCCTCCCCAATCACAATACAGGATGGTTTTCAGATAGTATGAACACGTGTGGTGTGACGGATCTCATCGGGTGTGGGCCTTGATCTACTATAACTCCTTTGAAGAGGGGTGATTCTTTACAGCTGGGGCCATAAACTACATCTGCAGGGCTAGCTGATAGCCTAGGACCGGCCTGGACAATCGGACACAGAAGAAGAGGAGTGTCAGAGGGTGCGGTAGTGAATAGGGCGAAAGGGAGGTGTCGGGCGGGCACAGAGTGTGATTCTCAGGGAAGAGCAGCGCAGATGGGGGGAGGTTTATTGCCCATGCATAAGACAGAGAGCGGGGGTGAGCAGTGCCTGGGGAAGATGCTTGCGAGGGTGGGGAGCCATGCTACGAATCGACAGCGTGCAGAGAGTGGGTCTGGTCAAGGCATCTAAAATGGCTGCCGTGCACAACAAAAGTGTGGCATTTCAAAAAAGGCAAGATGGCGCAGACAATGTTTTTCAACACTTCCTCATTTCCTTCGAATCGAACGTTAACAGACGTTGGTGCATATTGCCAAAGTTAAGCGATATTTATCGCTAACGATGCTTAGCAACGAATTTTTTTACCGCTAAGCATCGTCAGAAATTATCGAAGATAAACCTTGCTATTATCAAGGTTTATCGCAAATGCGATAAAAAACGGTCGCAATGCATGAATATCGCTAAAAAGTCAGCGATATTCATGCATTACCGAGCTAATGCTCTTAGCCATGTTATCCACCTCCCATTGGATAACATGGCTAAGAACTGCTCAGGGCAGGTGTTAGTTTTTGGAGATATTCGCGCTTAGCGCGAATATCTCCAAAAGTTGGTAATAGGAGATAGATATCTTGCATGTTGTAATTCAAGTTATTGTGGTATATGGAACTCATACCATAATCTCTCAGGAAAGCAGAAACTGATCCTTTTGGGACCGCCTGAGAAGGCCTAGGGGGTGAGGGGTACTCTACTTTGCCCCCTTTTCACGTTCCGAACTATTTTATTTTACTCTCTTCTGTAATTACACAAAATGGCAGCGATAAGATGCATCAGAGACAGACAGTGAGAGAAAGGAGGCCGGAGATGAAGAAGAGATGTCAAATGCACATTGGAGATAATATAGTGGAAGAAGGGAAGTAAATATGAGTAAACTTACCATGTAACATAAAAATGTTCAACTCTATACTATAAGTCTCATTTTATACTACAATCACTTCGCTACAACCTCATAAATTAAAAATGAATAATGTCTCAAAAATTTTTGTATTTCTAAATATAAATTTATTCTTCTGAATTTTCAAAATTTGAAAGAACTAGTAACATGTCCTCATCAGGAATTTCCTCTTCAATCATCTCATCTGGAATCTCCTCATGAAAAGTCTGCAATGATGATTCTTGTAACTCTATGGTCTCCAAACATTCGATAAATTCGCCATCAAGAGATTGATCAAAAAAATCATTCAAGTCATCTCCTCCTTGTGAGAATATTTCATTATTGGTGCTGTCAATTTCAATAAATGTAGTGGATAATTCAAAAGAAATTGCCACGGTCTCTTCATTGTGAGCCATTTTATTTTGAAATTGCTTGCTGTAAATTGCAGAAAAAAATAATCACTTTCATTTATCGTTTTTAGTAATACATAATATAAAACTAACTTTATCAAGTATTTAGTATAACAGAAGGACTGTAAATAAATAACAGAAAACATTTTTCAAATTATCTTAAAGTGTACAACATAGTTCCCCTTACAAATTAACAACTCACCTTTTTAAAAGTAGGAGAAGTGTTAGTACTGTGTAAACCAAACACCAGAAATTGAGCACCAAAAATTCCTCACAAATGTACCTCAGACAGTAGTATCACAAAATGGCTGTGGTTTCCTTTCATTTTAGATATATACATAACCAATTAACTTTCATCACACACAAATACAAAACCAAAGTAACATTTTAATTGGTTCTAAATTTCAACACTTTCAAATGTGTTTTCCCCATGCAATTTTCCATAGGACATTTACATACGTCTACAGCCTGAATGGCTGAACGGAATTACACCAAACTTGGCAAAATGGTACATCAAACCTAAGAGGTCAGGGAGGATCTACTATGCCCCCTTATGGTCATTTGCCCCTTCGCTTTGGCCTCCTCTTGGCTCTCGATCCTACCGAAAGACAAGATGGCGGCCGCTACGGACTGTTTGCAATGTTTACAGACGCCGGAGAACCAATCAGCTTCGCAAAGCTCCGTTACGCGAAAAGTACGCGAAGCGGAGCGCAGTTACAGATATATTTCTTTTTTTGAACGTTAATTTCTCAAAATCCACTGGAGCACATATATTGAGACCTAGCAAAGGCACATCGGGCTACCAGTCCCTACAATTTTGCCAAGTTTCGTGCAAATCCATTCAGCCGTTCGATTATTATTATCTTTTTTTTTTTTGCCCCGCGGGGCCCTTTTAAAACCTCCACATCAAACCTAGAGGGTCAGGGAGGATCTACTATGCCCCCTTATGGTCATTTGCCCCTTCGCTTTGGCCTCCTCTTGTCTCTCAATCCTACCGAGAGACAAGATGGCGGCCGCTACGGACTGTTTGGAATGTTTACAGACGCCGGAGAACCAATCAGCTTCGCTTCACAAAGCTCCGTAACGCGAAAAGTCCGCGAACCGGAGCGCTGCCCGGTCCGCTGTTACAGATATATATCTTTTTTTGAACGTTAATTTCTCAAAATCCACTGGAGCACATATATTGAGACCTAGCAAAGGCACATCGGGCTACCAGTCCCTACAATTTTGCCAAGTTTCGTGCAAATCCATTCAGCCGTTCGGGCTAAAAGTGAGGCCAACCGCCCTATGGAAAACTCAATGTTAAAAACATGTTTTGGGACCCCCCTTTTTTCTCGGCCCCCCCTTGACGACCCCCCCCCAAATTTTCAGGGGCTGCTCAGAAACAAAATGTTCCATTTTCCTGAAAATTTCAGCCAATTCCGTCCACAAACGCCAAAGTTATTAGACATAGAATTTTCAAAAATCCCATAGAGAAAAAATCCTAACTATATATACCTACTGGCGACCGCCAGTAGGTAATATATATATATATATATATATATATATATATATATATATATATATATATATATATATATATATATTGTGTATGTATGTAGTTATCAAGCGCCTTCCTCCGACTGAGAGGACCACTCCATACCTATGTTAATTTATTTTCGAGTGTGTCTGCCAGCCTGCCATGAGGGATGGACTATCTGTTGGTTACACAATCAATTAAAACAAAGTACCTCATGTTGTCGTCCCATATATAAGCAATGCTCATTGGACCAGATATATAATCTTCCTCCTCCAGGGTCCTACACTCACTGCTTCTGAGCTGACGCATGCGATCAAAACAGTCAAGATGCCTGTGGAAGAGCTGTGTGGGACTATCATACAGACATTCAAGAAATACTCTGGAGCGGATGGTAAGACTGGAGAGCTGAACCAGGAGGAGTTGTGCAAGCTTCTGAAGGAAGAGTTCCCAAGTCTATCTGCCTCTGGGAAAGACGAGGACATGGCAAAAGAGGTGATAAAAATTATGGACTTGGATGGCGACAAGAAAATATCCTTCAAAGAGTTTGACATATTTTTAGCATTTCTGAGTATGCTATTAGAGGAATGTGAATAGTGATCTAAACCAATTTTTCTCAGTTCAATAAAAATAATAATGACATTTTGTTAGCTTATTCCTCTTTTCAGTAACATGTCTCTTGGCATGTGTTTTTCACGTGGTGGATAAGGGGTCAATATCCTTAGGTGGTTTTTGCTTTTCTAGTCCACTTGAGCGTGGGAAATGGAGCAATACAAGGCCACATATGCGGAGTCCTTAATTGACTATGTACTTTCCCGTTTTCTGATTGATGTTAGCAAAGGAGTGCAAGTTCTCACTGAATACGTTTTGATTTGGAATAAAGTGCTTACTTAAATATCATAATCTGCCTTTTTGTAGTAGTCAGGGCAGGGTGAAAGTGAAATTGAGCAATTGCCCTTGATGTAACAGAGAGAGTATGGCCAGTGCCACCCGTGATAGAAAAATACGAACTTCCTAACCTGCAGACAGTAGTAAATAAAACTAACGTGAGTATGCGTCATGACTCGAGTATGTGTGCCTTGAGTGCAAGCTGACTGAGCTGGCATGCCGGCTACAACAAGGTTATTTATTGTCGCTAAACTAGAGAGAAAAAGAATACTGGTGAACTGTGTACTGGAGTGCTAGTATAATGCCTGAAACTCTCACAAATGTAAAATGTTAGAGGCCAAGGAAATGGGAGGACAGATAAATACCACAAATGTTACAAATGTTAACAATGTCCACTGTGCTTGCTAGTGTAACTGCGTCTATGCCTCTAACCTTCACTTTCCATAATAGAAGACATGGACATGCTTCCAGCAATGATTTCTTATTGGGCAATTCTAGATGGGCCAGTAGATTTAAGAAGGTGTAACATATCCCCGAACATCTGTTGGACCATTCGTTAGTTCACATAGAGTTACAAATAGAAAAGCTCTTAGTACGTGGAAATTTGATAGACCTCTATTACTGGATCCAACAGTAAATGCCCAGCTGAAAAGCAACAAGTAGGTATTTTTTAAGTAAATAACTCTTCATCCCTGAGTCATGTAATATGAGATGCTTACAAGGCCTACATTAGGGGGAGGGTTATAAGCCTTCGAGCAAAAAAGCATAAGAAGAAGAGGGATAAGATAAAAGAACTGGAAGGTGACATTCTAAGAGAGAGAGAGTAACCTATACCAAGAGGATCAGGGCTGGGCTGAGAACGATGGAGAAATTAATAGTGCAAGGCAGGCTCTAGCAGATTATCTAGATGGTGTATTAAGAAAAAAGTGGTAAATAAGTAAGTTAGCTCACCATGAATATGGGAGGGGTGCGGAAAGCTTCTTGCTTGGAAGTCAAGAACTGATAGCGTAAGGAACACAATTAAAGCAATAGCATCTAAAGAAACTGGGATGCTTATTTCGGAGAGTACTGAAAAAGAACTAGCATTTAGTTCCTTTGAAGAGCTATATATGGATGACCTCTCAGTCTCGGAGACATAGTTAAAAGATTATATTAATGGGGTAGCTCTTCTTCTGCTTAACAATGATCTTGCTCAGTTGCTTAATCAGGACATCACTTTAGAGGAGGATAAGGCAACAGTTAAAAACTCAAAAGAGGTAGCGCCGCAGGGCTGGACAGTATACCAAATGAATTCTATAAAGCCCTTTCCGAAGAACTCCCGGCAGTCTTGGTGTAGTTGATGGGCGATTTATTCTCCAAGAATCTGCCGAGTACGAAGTCATGGGACGAAGCTGTGGTCAGTCTAATCTTTAAACCAATCAAGGGCCCTAAAAACTTTGAGTTGTACAGGCCAATCTCATTGTCAAACTGCAATTATAAAATCTATATGCAGTTTTTAGTAGTGAGGTTGGAGTGAGTAATCGGTTCCCTGGTCCAAGAAGATCAGAAGGGCTTTATCAGCGGTCTACAGCCCCATGAGTTAACTCATGATTTGATAGGTGCAATTGATCTGGCAACACTGTACAATCTCCCTCTGTCTGTCCTCACATTCAAAGCTGCAAAGGCTTTCAAAATAGTAAGCTGGCCCTTTTTATCACAAATGATCCACAAATTTGGTTTGAGTGAGAAATTTGCTAAAGCCATTAGTGCAGGGCTCTCCAACCTTTTCTGTAGTGAGATCTACTTCTGATCAGTGAAAATCTTCATAAGGCACTGAAGGCTAAACATGTATGCGTATGAAGGCGCCTTGTAAAGGCAACATTTTGAAACTGGAGAAAATTACAATGAAGAGTTAACTTAATCATTAAGGCAACATTTCATTTTAATTTTCTCCCATTTAAAAGCAGTCAGAAACACCACGGAGCTGACAACAAATTTTATTTAAGAGTTAAATACCTCAGTGCTTCAGTTGTTCACCTCTGTGCCTGACCCTGGGTCATACATCTGACTTCACCCTGCTCATTATCAGGCCCTGTTATCTGCAGCCTGGTGATAATAATGTAAAATAAACAAAACCTTCTCTTAATGTTAAAATTAAAATATGACCATATGCTTATTTAAAAATTAAATTAAATTAAATTAAATCAAGGCTGTGAGCTACTCTGAAGGTGTCTTGTGATTACTAGAGGGTTGAGGCTAGAACAGTCTGCACCTGTCAATATAAATAATATGTGGGAAACATGTACTGGTATAAAGAATCAAGGAGTACACCCCTCTCTACTCCATAAATTGGAGAAATCTCCAAGTCAATAAAATAGCACACAGTGGTCCAAGCCTCAACAATAGAATATATAAATCTCAATGCTCTCAGTCTGTATATGCACATCCAAGAACTTCCAATTCACCTTGCCCCCAGTGGCCAGTAGACACTGTGCCATAAGTACAACTAAAAAATAAACATTTTAAGAGCAGAACATTTTTACATATTATGAACATTTTTAAATAACATTTTTCAGCACTTTAAATTTCCCTGATTTAAAAAAAAACATTATATGTTTGCGTTATACATGTAATTGTGCCACATATGGTGAAAGGTATGTCCTGTGCTGCAAGTGCATACGACAAAGGCTCTCGGTCATCCATACAAATATACCCCATTCATACCCATAAATGTTCATACATCCCCAAAGACGGCACTCACACTGACACACATGGCAACCTTGTCAAAGTGCCCCTAGTCACAGTGTTATGTTCAAGCCATATTATATGGCTATGGACATTAGGCTTAAAATCGGCGAAGTTGGGAGTGGGGGTGTCTGGTAATAATGTGCAAGTTGTTTAGCCTTCAGTGGCTTATGAAGATTTACACTGATCAGAAGTAGCTCTAACTACATAAAAGGTTAGAGACCCCTGCACTACAATATGTTGCATAAGATACATTCTCATCATTTGTATTCACCAGCCAGCACATCACACTTTGTTAAATCTCTGTGCTTGTTTCTCATTTCAATCCCTACACAAAAGCTGAGACAAAACCAGACAGACCTTCTTTAGTAGGATCCTCCATTCCACTATATTTTCTGAACACCTGCATCTGTCTCTTATAATACACCTGAACTGACTCATCGGTGTTCTGGTTTGTTCTCCTCATTTTTGACCAATTCATCTCCTTCACAGAAATCTTCTTTTACAAATAATCAATAACCTCAACATAATGCTTGATATACTCTGGAGAAGGTGTATAACTTGGCACAGCTCTTTCTGATTCCGTCACTGGAAATGTAACCACCATCTTGAATTCCAACCACAAATTCCTCAGTATAATAATTGATGATCCATGGTACATCAATGTAAGTCAGACCACAAGATTCAGGAACATCTCTCTATGGAATCTCTTCTTCAACAGTACAACACAATACATTATTGCTACTTTCACCCTCTAAAGGCTATTCATTCTTAAGTCTTACCACATGTTCTCAGTCTCTACATTTCTCCAAACATTTTTCATAATATTAGCTCAATTGCATTAATATTTCCTCACATAGTTGAGCTTTTGAAATTTTCAATAAATCAAATTCATGAATTCTCCTTTTGTCTAAATTCACATTAATTTCTTTAGCAAGATTCTCCAGTTCAAATATATGACACGATTGGTTGTTTTCTTCTCTGCCAGCACCCTCCAAGGCTGCCGGCTGTCACGAGAGGTTCGCCATTACGATGCCACACCGACCTCGTCCCGGTGACATAGGCAAGCAAGGGAGGCTGACACCCTGCCCTTTCACTGTTACCGGCCTCTTACTTGGTGTGCGACAGTCGGTTACACAGAAGGTTGATCTGCAGGAGGTGGAGAGGAGGATGACGGTGGGAGTTACTGCAGGGTATGCAGTGAGAGGTATCTCCTACCCGTTTCTGAGACACTCCCAGCCTGGACACCAGTAGGAGAGGGTGCACTGTGAAGTCAGGGCCAATGAGTGGAGAAAGAGAGTGTGGATGCTGGGAGTACGACTGGGATATCATCTGTGCAGCACAATCAGAAGTCCAAAGCACCCAAGGTGCCCATTGAGCTTGAAGAAGGCAAGAAGCCCAGTGCATTGGGCTTTGTGAGCGGAATACAGTCCGCCCTTAGTGATTCTGGGGCCCAGGCAGATGGGAGTGCCACTATGGGCCCATCTTCAGAAGTAGAGCAAGCAGAGCCAGTGGAATAGGAGCAAGAAAGCCAGGGTCACCAGGGGGCCTTGGGGAAGGATGGCGAGATGAATTTGGAGAAGGCCGCGCCGGCTCCATGGACAAAAGGGACAAAAGGGGAAGGCTGCTTTGTCATCTAAGATCCAGCCTTACAAGTTGTGCACATTGTTAGATGTATCAGCAAAGGGCTTGGCTATCTTTGTGGGCTAAAAGAACTATGATAGACATTTTAGGAGTGAAGAGGACTCAGACCCTGTTACGACTCTAACCTCTGAACCTTCCCTGATGCCCTCAACTGTGTCAAGCTCTTCAAATTTGATGTTAGAGGTGCATACTGCAGCCACTGTATATGATCTGACTCGTGGAGGGGAGGCTATCAATACAGTGAGTGATATTAATCAGCCACTTTCTGTCCCACAGGAGGGAGCAGTCTCCCCCCTGCAGTCTTCTGACCCTGAAACTATACCTGAAAGTACAATGACTCTAGGAGACCTTGATTCTAATGAAGTATGTCAACTCAAGTGGACCTCGAGGCAAATTGTTTCACCTTCTGATTTTTCTGAGTCCGGCAGTTTGGGTATGTCTGATGGTTGATCAAATGATGATGGTGGTTAGGAGAATTGGGTGCCATCTATGGTCCTGTCAGTTGTTGGTAAATAAAGTGCAATAAAGCAAAGTGTAGCACAGCCATCTAGCTCACCAGGCACAATGCTAGAGAGCACTGTGGTCCCAGTGTGCGGTCTTGCTGATAGCAGTGAGGATGAGATGCATTGGGGTCCTCATGGCACAGAATCACCTCCTACTAATGCTACTTTGCAAGAGGTATCCTCCCCAGCACCCTAGTGGGATTCACAGACAGGCACTGTGGAGGATAGAAATCTCCCCCAGAGGGATCAGCCACTGAATTCCCAACAGGATGGGGAATCAAGGCAATCTGTGCAGCTGACACCAGCCAATGTACACTCTCCTTCACTTACATCTATATACTAGCAACCCGTCCCGACCTTGTCCGGGAGCAATCAGGCTTCCCCGACCCCCGCCCGCCCCGACATTGTGCAGCAGCCCGGCCCCCCGCCCGCCCCGACATTGTCAAGCAGCCCGGGCCCCCGCCTGCCCGAAGCCTTACCTCAGCCGCCGCTCCTCCCCCGCGCTCCTCATTTCACCGCACACTGTGCAGCAGCCCGGCCCCTGGCCGACACGACATTGTCAATCAGCCTGGGCCCCCGCCCGCCCCGTCCCCCGCCTGCCCTGACCCCCGCCTGCCCCGACCCCTGCCTGCCCGGAGCGTTACCTCAGCCGCCGCTCCTCCCTCGCGCTCCTCATTTCACCGCTCCGCTGCTCCTCGCCGCTTACTGCTCCTCCCGCCTGTCCGCCGGTCCTCACTGCCATTCCGCCGTTCGTCACCGCTCCTCCCCCGCGCCATGTCTGCCGCTCCTCCTCGCGTTCCTGGATGCCGCTCCTCCCCGCGCTCCTGAAGTCAGCACGCAGGTCGCGGCCGGCGCTACTTCGAAGGGACTACTTTTTTTTAAATGTTAATTTTTTAAATAACGCATATTTTTATACTTTATATAGCCTATGTCCATCTGCACACCCTGACGATTACAATGATGTATCGGGTGTGTGGATTGGCGCTGTGGTTCCCGAGTTTACCCGCCTCAAAGGTGCAAAGTTCTTCCTTTATAATAGTAGTATAGATTTTGACATTTTTAAACTTGATAGCACTGTCTGTGCATTAGTTGTACCTCATTACTACCAGTTTAACACCCAAATATAGCAATAAGTTATAGAAAGGTGACCAGTTAATGTTTGCGAAGGTCTTTCCACCGCGCGGCAACATGTCTCTGTGTTTTTTCTAACTTTTCAACTGAGCTAGAAACTTTTTTTGTTAAACTCTGCAGATTATGAGGCAGATGATGGATGGATTATGTGGCAAATGCGGCAAATATACAATTATGCGAAAAGCCCTGCAGCCCCACAGTCACATAACTCCAGTGGGCCTTCCTATAATTCATGAAAGGCAAAGGGGTGTAAGAAGGGGACTGCTCAGTGACCAAGATTCCCAGAGAGCGAGGCCACCTTGAATCTCCACACTGCTTTGCAGATTGCAACTACCTGCACTGTAGCATGCTTCTGATAAATGTGCGCACACTACTGTGGGTGCCTGGAGATGAATGTTGTCTGTTTGTGTGAGAGAAAACAATTGCATGCTTCCAGTGACGCATCCCTTTTACGGGTAAAAAGCATTCTGCAGATTTATCATTAGCATCTCAATGCGAATGCTCCTAAATAATTCACAGCGGTATCCAGCTGGCATGTCCTTGACCCTCCCTGTACATCCCAGCAGAGCCACAGAGGGATTATCTTTCTGCCACCTTTGGAGGGGGCGGGAAACGTGCACCTTAAAAGGTGGATGTGGGCAGAGAGCGAGGCACGGGAGACCTTTTTTTTAGCTTTTACTTTATGTAACTTCTAAATTTAGACCCGGGCTCCGGACCGTGTGTCATCACATTCGCGCACAAATTCTTCTTTAATAATGCTAATGCAGAGATTTCTCCAATCAAAGCTCGGCCCCTCTGATACCTGATGCTAGCTTGCTTGCCAATGTAGCAAATCCAGAGAGATTGATTCGGATGCTGGGAGTAGCCCTGTCGATCTTGCTCGTCTCCCCTCCCTCCCTCTCTCTCTCTTTGTTTCACTGTTGTTTAAGAGGGAAGTCATATCAGGGATCATTAGCTGCGAGCATCCCAGCTGGGATCAGGGCTGAGAGCAATGGGTGAAGAAGGGGAGGCGTCACTCGGGGATGGAGCGCACCGGGTTAGTGAAAGCATGGGGTGGCTTTTAGGCAGCAGCTGGCGGAAATTTGGACATGCTGGCAGGGGCACGTACAAGTGGTTAACCGGCAAGCCGGGCCTGCCTCTTCTGGAAAGATAAGTGTGGCAGGGTATGCTCAGACGTGAGTCCCTTGCTCACTTTGACACTGGGTTCAAGCAAGCCGGGCTGAAGACGGCTGGAATGCCAGAAACCGGTCCTCGGAAGCTTGTTTCCGGTCCAGGGAAGGCATGGCTTGGCAGTTCGGGCTGGACTGTTCCCATGAGGCACAGGGTCAGACTGATTTGCATATAGCCATGTCTGAACTGGGGTGGCAGAGTGGGCTAAAGAACGGTGATGGATTAAACCCAGATCTTTTGACTGGGTGTGCGTATTTGATTGATTCCGATGCTCTGTCCATCACCACCCCCTTTTGTACTGCTTTTGGCCGCCATAAGTGTGGCAGGGTATGCTCAGACGTGAGTCCCTTGCTCACTTTGCCACTGGATTCAAGCAAGCCGGGCTGAAGACGGCTGGAATGCCAGAAACCGGTCCTCGGAAGCTTGTTTCCGGTCCAGGGAAGGCACGGCTTGGCAGTTCGGGCTGGACTGTTCCCATGAGGCACAGGGTCAGACTGATTTGCATATAGCCATGTCTGAACTGGGGTGGCAGAGTGGGCTAAAGAACGGTGATGGATTAAACTCAGATATTTTGACTGGGTGTGAGTGTTTGATTGATTCAGATGCTCTGTCCATCACCACCCCCTTTTGTACTGCTTTTGGCCACCATAAGTGTGGCAGGGTATGCTCAGACGTGAGTCCCTTGCTCACTTTGCCACTGGATTCAAGCAAGCCGGGCTGAAGACGGCTGGAATGCCAGAAACCGGTCCTCGGAAGCTTGTTTCCGGTCCAGGGAAGGCATGGCTTGGCAGTTCGGGCTGGACTGTTCCCATGAGGCACAGGGTCAGACTGATTTGCATATAGCCATGTCAGAACTGGGGTGGCAGAGTGGGCTAAAGAACGGTGATGGATTAAACCCAGATCGTTTGACTGGGTGTGAGTGTTTGATTGATTCAGATGCTCTGTCCATCACCACCCCCTTTTGTACTGCTTTTGGCCGCCATAAGTGTGGCAGGGTATGCTCAGACGTGAGTCCCTTGCTCACTTTGCCACTGGATTCAAGCAAGCCGGGCTGAAGACGGCTGGAATGCCAGAAACCAGTCCTCGGAAGCTTGTTTCCGGTCCAGGGAAGGCATGGCTTGGCAGTTCGGGCTGGACTGTTCCCATGAGGCACAGGGTCAGACGGATTTGCATATAGCCATGTCTGAACTGGGGTGGCAGAGTGGGCTAAAGAACGGTGATGGATTAAACCCATATCTTTTGACTGGGTGTGAGTGTTTGATTGATTCAGATGCTCTGTCCATCACCACCCCCTTTTGTACTGCTCATAGAGTAGGACAGGCATAGGTTTGAAGTTTGTGAGTCTGGGGTGGGGGTAGGTCTGGAGGGTCTGGCAGTGGGAGAAGGAGTGGGGGTGTGAGTTTGATTGAATAGTGGAGTTTTGGATAAGGTTTCTTAGGTTTAGGGAGGAGCACATGGGTTAAATCAGTTACAAAGAGGGGGAATAAAGCAGATGGCAGCAGGTTGGAATCATCATTTGATGCATAAGAATATATCTTGATTAATCAATTGATAACACTACTTGTGGTTGCAATCAAGGGTTGTAAATTCTCTACTGAATATCAATGGTATGTGTTGAAATGCCAAAGTGAGATACATCAGGGAAGAACTTTGCACACTTAACCCTCACTTAGTTTGTGTTTAAGAGATTCATCTTGCTTCTGGGAAATCTTCTCAGCCTAATAGCTTAGGATACCATACCCTTACTGCCGCTGGGGGGGAGGTTCCAAAGAGGGGGGTTGCCTTATTATCTAAGGGGAAAGGATAGCTTGCTGGCTGGACTGAGAGATGGCTAATCACACGTATAGTTAATGGCAGCATTTCATTAACAGTCTGTGTGAGTCATGCCTCAAATACAGATGACCCTGCTCTGATTAATGATCTAATAGGGAAACCTTGCACATTGCCTCACCCAATAGTCATGTGTGGAGATTTTAACCTAGTTTTGGAGCTGGCTGAAGATACTACGACCTCCTGTTGGCAGCCTGGTGCGGACCACCAAGTACACGGCAGCTGTTAAACAGATTATTATAATTTATGCATTGTATGATGTCCGGCATGCCTGTCAGGCCCTGAGCCAGGATTTACATTTCACTCTATTCCTCATGGCACATCACCCCGACTGAATATGTTTTTTGTTACTTATTATTTGTTGTCAGTGGTAACCATAAAGTTAAATCCAGGGAGTGTCTCAGATCATAACCCACTGCCACTTTCCACCAAATCTAGCTATATGTCCAACCCTTGGCTTCCAAGCTGAGACGTCTTAAAGGCTTTCATTAAGGGTCAAACCACCAGTTATACCAGTCCTAAGGTCAAGGATGAGCGAGTCATGGAGGTTCGGTTAAGGGAAAGGCTTTTTCAACTAGAGTTGCAACAGTCATTCTGTCAAAGACTCCCTTGCCCTTCATAAACCTCTTTAAAGCTCTCGCAGCAATTGACCCTTTTGTAGATGCAGCTCAAGAAGTGGGTCTGGCATAAGGCTTGCACTGAATATTGAGTGAGATGGCTTCTGTGTTTCAAAAACTCTTTGGAGATGGGGCAGGAAGTGACTTTCCAAAGAAAAGATTAAGAACAACCTGATTCGGGATACTAGAGACACGGGTGAGAAGGTGGTTATAAGCAGCCCTGAGATCCTAACGACTTTTCATCAGTTATGCTCTGAGTTATATAAAGAAGAATGTGTCGCTACTCAGGAAAGGATTGAGGGGCATATTATCAAGCCTGAGCGATAAAATTATTGCCACTTTATCGGCAGGAAACTGCCGCTAAAGCGGCGATAATGGTTTTGATAATATGCTCTATGGAATTCCAATCGAAGCTCATGTTAGATGTGAAGGACATTTAACATGAGCTTCGATTGGAATTCCATAGAGCATATTATCAAGCCCATTATTGCCAAGTTAGCGGCAGTTTCCTGCCAATAAAGGGGCGATAATTTTATCGCCCAGGCTTGATAATCTGCCCCACAATTTTTACTTGCAGAATGCAGGGCTGAATTAGCTTTTGGGAGGGCAAAAAGCTGTGCTGGAAGGTATGGTATCCAGGGTAGAGATGGAAATGGCTATTATGCGACCTACGAGTGGGAAAGCAGCATTGCCGGAATCTATTTTGAGTTTTACATACAGTTTAAGGACATTTTGACCCCTTTGTTTGCTGAGTTGTTTAACTCAGCAGCTTCTTAATAGCTGTCACACCATCATCATGAGTGGAAAGGTACATCACTATATTTGTAAAAAAGAATAAAGACCCTTTAAATAATGGGTTCATATCGTCCCATATCTTTGGTCAACTCAACTGCAATTCAAAATCCATATTCAGGTTCTGTCAAACAGACTTGCAGCTGTAATCACTCCATTAATTGATCCTGTGCAGCATGGATGTGCCCCCTCGCAGGACACCATCTTCCATGGTGATCTTGTTATCTCTGCCTTGGTTGTGGTGAGGGAACTTAAGAGGTCCACCGGGATGATCCTGTTGGATGCTGAAGAGGCATTTGACAGAATCTACTGAGATATCTGTGGAAGGTTACTGAAGCAATGGGATTCGGGCTGGATTGTGCGGCCAGGAGCAATTCACTATTCTCAACTTTGACAGCAAGAGTCTTGTACATGGGAATGCTGGTAGAGATCATTCAGATCAGACAGGGAACTCGGTCGGGGCGACCTCTCTCCCCGCTGGTATTTGCTCTATACCTATACCCTTATATACGCTTATTAAATAGGACAGCCACCACACCGTCGTTATTGTTGTACAATTGGGAGGTCAAGATTCCAGGCAATTGCTAATGAGATTTCTTTGCTTCGGCTTTACCTGCAATAGAGGATGCAGCTGAAGCTTTTTGTATGTCTCGGGTTATAAATTGAACATTGATAAATTATCGTCAGCAATTAGTATAATAGAAAGGACCCTCCCTATGTAACTTCGGCTAAATATTTGGGTATTATTGTATCATTTCATATGGATTCTGTGTTATCCTGGAATTATGAAGCATTATAGTCAGAATCTCTTTCTCTTTCTAGAAAAAAGGGATAGGCTACATCTTGGTCTGATTGTGTGACACAATGTTTTCAAGATGACTCTTTTACACACTTTTTATATCTATTTAGGGCTATTCCTTTGTACATATACTTTTACAAAGGTTTTTCTAATAAAGTTGAGAGTATTTGGTAAACGTGTATCTGGGCTTCCAAAAAACCCTGCTGTGCATTTCGCTACCTTCACTTCTCTCGTAGAGAGGGGAGGGTTTGCACTCCTGCTTTTGTGGATCTATCACCTACCTGCCCTTATGTTACTTGGTTGGCCTATTTCCTGAGTTTAGGACCCTCTCAACAACTGTCAGGTCAAACCATGGGCTGATCCACTAAGCTTGATTTAAACATACCCAGTTTAAGACATTATGAGTCTTTCATGAGGCCTGGGGTTTCATGCACTACCCTAACCTCCCACCTTTCTTTCTAGATAGCTTTCTTCATTCTTGGCGATCTGCAAAAGTTCACGGCCTGGGTCAATTTATGAAGGATGATATCCCTACCTCCTTTTATGATATGAATAGGCATTATAGGATCCCTAAGTAGGGGGTGTTCTGTTACTTACAATTAAAAGAATTTGTGCAGCTACTTCCCAGTATTGATATAGATATGAGTTGTAATGAATTCCTTGAGAATGGTATTAAGATAAAGAAACGTGGTTCTATACATGCTTTTTTCGTGATTCTGGGACACCAAGGGAAAATGGGGGATAAGATTGACATACTTGCTATAAGTTGTCTTGCGGCTTGTAGTGTAATGTTTCTTTTTCTGAGACACGCTACACCAACATGTTGCCCCAAGACCATCTTACTGTTTCTCAGCTTAAAGTCCATTCTTTAAAACTCCTGAATGATATATATATATATATATATATATATATATATATATATATATATATATATATATATATATATATATATATATATATATATATATATATATATATATATACATATATATATATATATATATATATTCACAGAAAAAACCATAGGTTATAGACCATATATAGTTAGGAATTAGCATTTACAAAACCTTGAAAATTCACTGAAAAAACCATAGGTTATAGACCATATATAGTTAGGAATTAGCATTTAGAAAACCTTATTTTACTCACACAAAACCATTGAAATTCCATATATAGTTAGTTGCACTAACTATATATCGTGCACCCGCAATCCACTGCTGATCATGTCACATATTACATCATTCATGACATGGTCAGTGACATCACTGATGACTACATCCAGTGACTGTATGTTTCTGTAAAGTTAAAATATGTCTTACATATTGAAGAATGAGTGGATGTATAAGTGTCTGGATGAAGGATTTAGTAGGTGCGTGACTGACTGTATGAGTGAGTGATTAAATGTGTCTCACTGAATGCATGGGTTAGTGACTAAACTGTCTTAATTTGTGCATCATTATGTCTGTTGTTCTGTAAACTGCTGCATGTGTTGATCATTAGCTATACGAGAGGCTATATGTGTTATTAATTGGTTGCCCAAGTATTTCTATGGGAGATTGAGTTTGTGTGGGGGTGGCTGGAAGGTGTGTGACTCTATGCATAGATGTGTGAGCAGTTTATTCACTAGGTGTATGAGTTCAAGAGTGCATGTGGAAACAGCTACATAGGCAGTTGACTGTGTGCATGAGTGTATTGATGAGTGAATGGATATCTCAATGCTACATGTCATAGTAAGTACATATGTAAAACACAGTACATTTGAGAGTTGGCATATATAAATAACTGTGCATGAGAGCCACTGAATGAGTGAGTGGTTGTATCGATCATTGTGAACTTGTATCAGGGATTGTATAAGAGAGTAAATATGTGTTAGTATATGTTTCAATAAGTAAGGTGTGTTTAACTGTATAGTTCAAGAAATGGAGGTGAGATTGTTTCTTTGCATGACTGACTGGGTGTGTGAGTAACTCCATGGATGAGTGGCAGTGTGTGAGTGTCTGTATACACTGAGTGTATCTAAGGTTATATCAGAGTCTGAAGAGGTTTATCGTATTAGCACAAGAATGATGTCAAATGAGATGTCATCAGTGATGTCATCAGTGATGTCATTTGAGATGTCATCAGTGATGTCATCAGTGATGTCACTGACCATGTCATGAATGATGTAATATGTGACATGATCAGCAGTGGATTGCGGGTGCACGATATATAGTTAGTGCAACTAACTATATATGGAATTTCAATGGTTTTGTGTGAGTAAAATAAGGTTTTCTAAATGCTAATTCCTAACTATATATGGTCTATAACCTATGGTTTTTTCAGTGAATTTTCAAGGTTTTGTAAATGCTAATTCCTAACTATATATGGTCTATAACCTATGGTTTTTTCTGTGAATTTCATTGGTTTTTTAACAGCTAATATCTGTAGCTGTAAAATGTATTCTTCTTTAAATCCAAAAATATATTTTATATGTTTATGAATAATTTTTTTTTTAAATATTTTTTTTTCTTCGTTCCCGCTTCGCGAATCGGGAAGCTTCCCGTTAGCTGACCTTGATGCCGCGAAATAGACCGCGAGCCGGTAAACGTTTCTTTACCGCAAGTGCCGCGTTAGAAAACAACATCGTGACGCCTCCCGTCCGCATGACGTTTCACGTTGTCGCGTGATACGTCATATGACGTGCTACGTTAGCGAACTGGTACGCGAAGCGAGTCGCAAAGCGCAGGTTTCTGGAAGCAAACCGGGAGGCCCTGCAAAGCGCTTAACGTAAACACAGCAAGTCATGTGACTTGGTAATAACACTTTTCATTGGTTCATTTCACTTTTGGTTTCCTAATGATGTAAGACTAGGTCATATAATCTAAAATGAACACTTTTGATTGGTTGAGAACTCTTGTTTTTCCCAAATGATGAAAATCCCTCCTTCTTTCCTCACTCTGACTTTCATCATTGTGAGAGAAAGACCCTTTGTGATCACTGAGCAATGGCTTCTTTAGTAGCTTCAGCTGGTGCTTCCCCACCACCTCCACCACATCCAAGGAAGAGTGGACCACCTGCTCAAGTTGTAATTCAACAAGAAGAAGAAGAAGAGGAACAGGAGGACGAGCACGAAGAGAGGCAGTTTTTGCCTGAGCAGCCCAGGACGTCTCACCGGAAAGAAAACTTCATTTGGCAATTTTTTAAAATTCCCAAAGGTCAGAAAAAAGTAAATGCAAGATACGTAACTTGCCTTATATGTCAAGATAGACTGTCCAGAGGGACCGACAAAAAATACAGTTTCGGAAACTACACAATGCATCGCCATATGACTAGGTGGCATCCTAACAACTACAGTGCTGCACAGTTTCGGAACGACCTAGATAATCTCCCTATTATGGCCAGAAGGTCTGTTGTACCGGAAGTAACGGGACCAGAGGGCAGGGAGATGGTGCCAAATATACAAATGAGATTTGGTGATGTAAAACACATCTGCGCATTTTGCGATGGATTCATTTCCTACGGAGAAAAAAGCATCACTCTGATCAACAGAGCTATTGACTATCATATGCAAGTTTGTCCGAAACGCCCAAAATAATAAATACTTCTTTTTTTTGTTTTGTTGCTCCTGTTGAGCCCTTTACAATGAATCGTTTTCATTGCCCCCTCCAAGAAAAACCCCCAAAAATATAAAACTGTTCCGAAAAATTCAAAAACAGTAAAAAAATGTTCAGAAAAAAAAAAAAAAAAGTTCTTTTCAGAACTACCTCCCCGTTATTAAAAAATTGGTACAATATTTGGAACTGTGCCAACCTCTATTTCTCTTAGTTCGCTTCCCAGTTCGCTCGCGGGTACGCGAACCGGAAGCGACCCAAAAACAGTAAGTATAAGGGAAGGAAACAGACACTTATGTTAAAAGAAAGACAGCTATAAGGGAGTAAACTAGAGATACCATTACCCGTAATCCACTGCTGATGATGTCACATATTACATCATTCATGACATGCTCAGTGACATCATCAGCAGAGGATTGCGGGTTTTTTGGCAACATGCCTTATCCACGGTTTAATAACGCTGCCTTTTGCTTTATATAAGTTTTCAAATTGTATGAAATATATACCAATAGGTCGTTATGAACCTTTAGGTAGTGCTTTTCTTCATGAGGTCTGGTCGCTTCCATACACATACAGATGTTTCAAAGATGATCAAGAAGTTTATCTGAATGGAGAGGAATGCACTGAGACGCCAGATCATTCACTAATGTGTAGGCACATACATTTACACGGTTCATGCAACAAACACCGACCAAATATGGCTTGCGTGTTGCAAGGCACGCCAGTTCCTGCTATCATCCCCACGTTCAAGTTGTTGGAAAATGGTAGTTATTTGATGCTCAATAATGAAGATTGTTCTGAGTTAATTAAAAGTATTCCTTTTATCGTAACAGTAAGTGAACGGGTTATTTGCTGCAGAAATGTTCTATTTCCTCCCACACATGAACATAGGGAGTTTTCAATCTGGCCACAAATACCAACCTTGAGACACGTTTCAACGGCATGGCAAGAATAAGAGCTCTTTTGTCTCAGAGAGAGGTGGCCTTGAGTTCGGCCCGTGAAACTTTCGTACTTCACATAGCGAACACCCATACAGAGGTGCAAAACCTTTTTCAATTAACATTTGCCTTTCAATTTCAGCAACATGTTTCCGACTATCTGTAACGCATCCTCCACAAAGTCCCTGGTGCACTTTTTTAAAGTTGTTACCAGTGGTCTCGTGACTTCATTTGAGAAAATCTTTGGAGTCATCCCTGCTTCCTTTCATTGTATTTTCTGCACTCTGGTTCGTGGATTGGCATTTTTACTTGCATTACCAGCGGACGCTCTTGTGCTTTTTTACATTTTTAAATATGGATGTCCCTCCTATGCAACCTCCGACCCTGCAGCTGCTGACACTGTTCCGCAATATTATGGCACAATGCCGTTGGCGATATTAAGCACGGCATATGGATTATCTTTTCGGTTCTCCTACTTCACCTGTGTCCAGCCTGTATTTCACTGCCTGACCTGTGATTTCGATTGGGCCATTGATTTGTGTCTCTGCGGACCGGTTTCTCCTGACGTCGACTTTAATCAGCTGATGACTCCTATCATTACTCACGAGTTGGTTTGTCCTGGCGAAAGGATTATGGCTGTGGCATTGATGCATGGACTACTTGGTCCCTGGAATTTACTGGCGGCAGCACAGTCTTTCTTGGAACAGAGCTTTCTTGAAAACCCACCGAGCTGTCCTCTGATGGTGATAGAGGATCCGGTGCTGGGAGAGCACGTATGTTCTTTTCCGCTTTTAAATTGGATGGCTGAACTGTTTTCGGATGAAGACGGTGACTTCCTATTGGAGGCTGTTGCAGCTTATTTTGCATACACAGTTATGTCATAGACCTTTTTCATGTTTGATATGCTGAGTACTAGCATTTCATTGACAATTCATTGACTTATTTGTCAAGTTTTTATTATTTACCTTGCCTATTGGCTTAAGACTCGATAAAGTACTTGGCTGTTTTATTTTTCTTTAGCATTAAATTTTCCTAGTTTTTAATGCTTTACCTTGCGGACCGTCCACATATAAACTTGCAATCTGCTCTCATGAGATGGCACTTCTATTATCTTATTCAGTTCGTTTCCGGATCATGAGGAGGTGTCATCTAGGTCCTGGATATCTTTACACCGTGTTAAGTTAGCATGGGCTCATTACCGGTTTAAACGCCATTTTTCCTTTTTTGCAACTTCTGCACACGACACTTAGTTGTTGCTTTAGCTTTCCACCTAGTAGTTCATCGTGGTTTACATGAGAATAATATGTTATTGGTCTACTATCTGCTTTACTTGTTAAACTATATCTGTACAGCGAGTGCTAAAGTTTCAAGAACAACACGATACAGAATTGTTATGAGGTCTGATCTCCACGACTTCATACTCATAACATAAGTGCAACTTCTGCCAATTCTGGGCATGAGGCGGGTTTTATATTGCTTTGCCGAACACACATACACAACAGTTGATGCGGTTCACATGAAGAGAGAGCTGGTGTATGCTGATGTGATTCCTTCAAATCTAAGACACTAAAGTATGGGCACGCCCTAAACCAACACAAAGAGACCTTCTTAGCAAATAATATAATATGTGTATTAGGGAGGGTGAGATATAAGCAGCCGCGGGCCGTGGAGGGAGTTACGATGAGGCGGGGAGGGGGAGAAGCAGGGTGGAGCCCTCTCTACCTTGCCCCTCCCCCTCCCCGCCTCCCTGCCCCACCGTAACTCCCTCCACGGCCCGCGGCTGCTTATAAGTGTTGCTAACTCTTATTCATTTACAGCATGTTAACATACTGTCACCATTCGCTTTTTATGTACTAGTAGCTATGCTGGTAATTTTGCTACTGATAATATGTGTACTTGTATTCTCCACCCTGCTTCTCCCCCTCCCCGCCTCCCTGCCTCACCGTAACTCCCTCCACGGCCCGCGGCTGCTTATAAGTGTTGCTAACTCTTATTCATTTACAGCATGTTAACATACTATCACACTATCACCATTCACTTTTTATGTACTAGTAACTATGCTGGTAATTTTGCTACTGATAATATGTGTACTTTTATTATCTAAGGTACTACGCCTGAGAAGACGGCATTAGTAAATAAACATTTCAAATACACATCTGTTCTTCTTAACTCCATGTTCTGGTTTCTAAGAAATCTATAATGACCGACTGTTCATGAGTTCCACGTATCCTGAGGTACTATAAGTTCATATTCTGGATTGTCTAAACATTGAGAGTTTGTTATATCCAATGTGACACTGTACCTAGCTTGCTAAATAGTTTTTGATTACTAACGTGAGTTTTGGGACACCCTAATTCGCCGAGGTTCCAATCCTCTGTCCACAGTTCTGTGTGAGAACAGAAACCCTGCGACAGGGGCACCCCCGACCCTTGCTGGAGCTTCATCACACTTGCGATACAACTCCAGCAATGCATTCGCCGAGGTTCCAATCCTCTGTCCACAGTTCTGTGTGAGAACAGAAACCCTGCGACAGGGGCACCCCCGACCCTTGCTGGAGCTTCATCACACTTGCGATACAACTCCAGCAATGCGCCACCTTTACGGCACAGATACATCACGCATCTGTGCTGTTTTTGCCCCATGATGCGCCGCATTGTAAATGCAGCACACCATAGGTGACGGAACAGCGGCACAGAATGACTAACACATCCCTGGTGATGCGCCAGTCATCATAAATGTATCCCTATGCTTCTTATCTTGTTAGAGATGAACCGCCATATGTATCATCAAAGTTATTTGCATTTCCTAAATAGCGAACTTTAAGGAATAAATAGCGATTCTTTACCATTCCTAGTTTGCGATGAGCTATTTGCTAATTAGCCGAATGTAGCCCAATGAAGCCCAATGTAGCCCAATGTAGCCCAAAGATGGCCGCCAGACACACAAAAAAACAAATGTAGCCCAAATATCAGCCAGATGTAGCCCAACTATAGCCCAGTGACAGAATGACCAATCAGCTTCGCAAACCTCCGTTACGCGAAGCGGAGCGCTGTTACAGATATATATCTTTTTTTGAACGTTAATTTCTCAAAATCCACTGGAGCACATATATTGAGACCTAGCAAAGGCACATCGGGCTACCAGTCCCTAATATTTTGCCAAGTTTCGTGCAAATCCATTCAGCCGTTCAATTATTATTATTATTATTTTTTTTTGCCCCGCGGGGCCCTTTTAAAACCTCCACATCAAACCTAGGGGGTCAGCGAGGATCTACTATGCCCCCTTATAGTTATTTCCCCCTTTGTTTTGACCTCCTCTTGTCTCTCGATCCTACCGAGAGACAAGATGGCGGCCGCTACGGACTGTTTGGAATGTTGACAGACGCCGGAGAACCAATCAGCTTCGCTTCACAAAGCTCCGTTGCGCGAAAAGTCCGCGAACCAGTGCGCTGCCCGGTCCGCTGTTACAGATATATATCTTTTTTTAAACGTTAATTTCTCAAAATCCACTGGAGCACATATATTGAGACCTACAAAAGGCACATCGGGCTACCAGTCCCTACAATTTTGCCAAGTTTCGTGCAAATCCATTCAGCCGTTCGGGCTAAAAGTGAGGCCAACCGCCCTATGGAAAACTCAATGTTAAAAACACGTTTTGGGACCCCCCTTTTTTCTCGGCCCCCACTGGACGAACCCCCCCCAAATTTTCAAGGGCTGCTCAGAAACAAAATGTGCCATTTTCCTGAAAATTTCAGCCAATTCCGTCCACAAACGCCAAAGTTATTAGACATAGAATTTTCAAAAAACCCATAGAGAAAAAATCCTAACTATATATACCTACTGGCGACCGCCAGTAGGTAATATATACATATATATATATATATATACATATATATATATATATATATATATATATATATATATATATATATATATATATATATATATATATATATATATATATATATATATATATATATATATATGTATATATATATATATACTACTATTATAAAGTAAGAACTGGTAACCTTTGAGGCGGGTAAACTCGGGAACCACAGCGCCAATCCAAACACCCAATACATCATTGGAATTGGCAGGGTCTGCAGAGTGACATAGGCTATATACCCCCCAAAAATATACGTTGTTTAAAAAATATACCTTACAAAAATAAAGTAGTCCCTTGGAAGTAGCGCCGGCCGTGTGCGCTAACGTACTGACATCATCAGGAGCGCGAGGAGGATACTACCATTGCTGTTGTTTTGTGTTGTCCTCTGGGCGCTGGGCGCTGCATGCTGACCTCCCTCGGCGCTTTACAATGGATGTACTCTCTGACTTGGATCCCCTGACTGGATGGAATGTTTTACGGTAGGCGTCCACTGTCATATTCGTGTTTCTGTTTACGCGCAACCCCCTTAAAAACAGCGTTTAAGTTCCTGCTCGGATGTGAAACTGAGCGTTTGGTGCCACGGCAAACAGCTCGCAAAATACATCGCCGATGGGAGGAATGCGGGGGTTATTATTTATGTCTTCCATGACAGCCCATGGGCTGCAGTCAGGGCTCGGAGCATGATGTTCTGTTGCTCCCTTGAAAACATTTTTGCAAGAAAGAGCAACTTTCCAACCTTCCGAACAGAGGAAGTGTTAACGCAGAGCAGTCCCGCTGCCTTTGTTACAAGGTGGAAAGTTATAGTTTGTCTCTGGAGTAGCGGTGACCTCGTGCGTCCGTAAATGCCGCTCTGTTGGTTGTGTCAGTACCGTATGATGGCAGGTGGGAGTAGATTACCATTTCTGTTTGTTTCCTGGCTTTCTTATAGTTGTGGTTTTGCATGTCCTAATGTTAAACGGGAACGGGAACTACAACCCCCATAATACAACTTTTAACAAAATGACCAAACTACTTCAAGTGCGCCAGGTGAAAACATGGGCTCCGTCTGCGTAATAATTTACAGTTCGGGCTATTTTTCATTGTTTGGGACAGTTATGCTGTGCACATTGCTTTCTGTTGATGGTTCAAAGGCTGCCATCCAGAGCAGGGTTGGATTGGGAATGAAAAAAAATCGGCCCTCATAACACTGCGTTGGTGTAATCTTTAAAAAAAACTTTAGGAGGGGGGCCATGGGGGGTAAAAAAATGCATGCGTTAGTTTAGACTGGTGATACAAATGAGGCCACTTCCACTCAGGCCCCCTGCCGCCACTCAGTATGTGCACACATTAATGGGCCAGCCCGAGAGACAAAGGGAGTGACACCTCTGCCTGGTGCTAAATGGAGGTAATGAGCGCCCCTCCGCCTCTAGAAAGGCCACTCAGACAACCACTGGCCGATGACTGTATCAGAAGAACAGAGACAGCGCCCAAATAGCCCCCCAGACTGCTAAAAAAAACAGCCCACAGCAGCTCTCGGACACCGGCCCCTCGGGCATTGCCCGAATGCCCGCGTTACCAATCCGACGCTGATCCAGAGGCGCAACTAGAGCCAAATTTCGGGGGGGGGGGGGGCTAAGAAAAAATTTCAGGGAGGAAAAGTAACGAGGCGTTCAGCGGGAGGAGCGCGGAAGACAGCGGCAGCGACAGTGGGGCCGTGGGGCTGTGGGGCTGAGACGGCCCCCGAGGAAGACGCGAGGTAAGCGACGCCCCTCATGTAAAAAGGCTATTTTGACTGAGCTACACAAACCTGACAGCAGAGACCATAAATAACTGAGTACACATATTCGAGGGCAGTTTGTCGTGTGTGGTGCACGTTTATTAATACTCCAAGTCGCCGTCTGCTGCAGGCCAGAGTGGAGGATGCAGCCTCATTGGGGATTGAATGCAGTGACGTTTAGAGTTGTGCTGTGCGCCCCCAGGCGCTGATTACTCTTGAGATTGTGTGTTGTCCTGACAGCAGGGACCATAAATAACTGAGTACACATATTTGAGGGCAGTTTGTCGTGTGTGGTGCACGTTTATTAATACTCCAAGTCGCCGTCTGCTGCAGGCCAGAGTGGAGGATGCACCCTCATTGGGGATTGGTAACTCCTAACGTGGTGTCAGAGAGAGTGAGGAACCAATAGTTGGCCTTCCGTTCGCACCTTCTATGAGCCGACAAGCACACAGTAGGATGCCGCGAGGTAAAGGAGTTCCTGCTACCTGGAAGCCTCATTGCCCCCGGACAACGTCGGGACGGGCTGCTAGTTACTAATATTTACCTTTGGGTGTAGTGTTTTATTAGATTTAGCTTCTGAATTTGCTAAAATGCGACAGGCATCAAAGAATGAGTGGAATTTTTTTTAGTAAAATAAATATGTAAATGTACCAATTTTAAATCCATTTATTCGCAAACTACAAAATAAAAATGGATAAATAGTAATACATTTTCCAAAAGATATATATGGATACATACAGTTGGAAATGTAAAAAAAGAAATACCATAAAACCCGGGAGTGGTATCAATAATTAAAGTTCTAAATGCCTAGTGCAGTAAATGAGTGTTTGTGCTTCACAATAAGGTGCTCCCGGGGATAACCTGTTGGCCAGTTCTCACAGCATCCTTGTTCATAAACTTCACAAAACAGACAATGAGTCCACAATCCTTGCACTGGTAGCACTGATCAATTGCCTCTTGACATAAACAAATATACAGGGCCATATTATCAAGAAAGGGCGATACATTATCGCCGCTTTTATCGGCAGGAAACTGCAGTTAAAGCGGCGATAATGGGCTTGATAATATGACCTTGTAAATTCCCATAGAAGCCCAGGTTCTGGTCTTAACCTGGGCTTCTATGGTAATTCACAGCACAAGATGCTGGAAGTCCTCTTCTGGATTACCCCTCTAAGAAGCTGAAAGAAATCTTTCATGCAAAATGATTTCACCCTTCCTGGCCAACACTTCTCCTATGCCTCTAGCACTGAAGAGGGGTAAGGTATACTTGTCTATAGGGAGTGGTGCAACATTTTGTGTCCAAAGAAAGTTTCTTTCCCAGTTTAAAAAGTACTTATTTGTTTACTATCTGCCTCCTACATAGGCCCTTTTTGATTGTTCATAGAGGGAGTCTGGTATTGTGCTTAAATGACCAACACATTTATCATCATAGTCGGTCAGGCCCGTGAAAGACATGAAATGGTCCTTGTTTGGAGGTTCGGTCACCCCTTTACCACCTTCTGCAGAGCACAGTTCGGATTCACTCCTTGAACAGAGTAATTTGGTCCAAGTCCTGGCTGATGTGGTGTGATACCCCGAAACTAATCCCAAGAATCTTGTTTCTAGTTCAGGGAGGACCTGGCTTGGCTGTTCGAGCTGGACTGTTCCAATGAGGAGCAGAGTCGAGACTGATTTGCATATGGCTGGATCTAAACTGGGTGGCATTGTGAGCAAAAGAATGATAGATTTATCCCAGATATCTTGGTTGGGGTGAACATTTATTTTGTTCTGAATTAACAGCCTGATTCATCATTCTCCCGTTTTGCGAGCCCCTAATAGCGATTCATAACGAATCGCTATTAAGGACTTGCAAAACGGGATTCATGTAGGAATTGCAATAAATATTGCGATTCCTACACATTCCTTATTTGCGATTAGCAAATTGCTAATCGCAAATAAGGAATAACTCACCATTCATTCCCATGGGCCAAAAGGCCCATAGGAATGAATGGGGAGTATTTCTTATTTGCGATTAGCAATTAGCTAATCGCAAATAAGATAGCGATTTAAAGGGTGCCAGGGGTGTCCAAAAGACACCCTGTAGCACCCCTTAAATGCAAATTGAAACAGGTGTTGCGCACACACATGTCCAAAGGACATGTGTGTGTGCAACACGCAACTTAGAAAAATGCTTTTAAAAGCATTTTTCTAAGTTTTCGCTATTTACCACGAGGTTTGACCTCGCGGTAAATAGCGGGCCGAAATTGCGAATTCGCAATTTTTAAATGGATGATGAATTGCATTTAAGGAATCTCAAATAGAGATTCCTTAAATGTAATTCCTCGCAAAATAGCAAAATCGCTATTACCGATTTTTGCATTTGGGATGATGAATCCCAAATGCAAAAATTGCACTCGCAAAAGGCAAGATTCTGAGAATCTTGCCCTTTGCGAGTGCAATTTAGCTTCATGAATCAGGCTGTATATCCATAGTTCTGTGCCTTTTATTCTCTTTGGGATTATGCAGTAGGTGCTCTGTTTGTCTGATGCTCTTTGAGTTCATGCAGTAGGTGCCCTGACTGTCTGATGCTCTTTGAGTTCATGCAGTAGGTGCCCTGACTGTCTGATGCTCTTTGAGTTCATGCAGTAGGTGCCCTGACTGTCTGATGCTCTTTGAGTTCATGCAGTAGGTGCCCTGACTGTCTGATGCTCTTTGAGTTCATGCAGTAGGTGCCCTGACTGTCTGATGCTCTTTGAGTTCTTGCAGTCGATGCTCTGTCCGTCTGACCCTCTTTGAGTTCTTGCAGTCGATACTCTGTCCATCTCACCCTCTTTGAGTTCTTGCAGATGATGCTCTGTCCATCTGATCCTCATTGAGTTCATGCAACAGGTGCCCTGACTGTCTGATCCTCTTTGAGTTCATGCAGTAGGTGTCCTGACTGTGGAGTGGAGTAGTGTGTGGCTCACTGGTTAGATAGACAGAGGGGTCCCAGACTGCAAAAGTAATCAAAACAGTGTGAAATATAGATTGAAAAGGAAATTTCGAGTCAAGAAAATCAATTACAGTGCAGTGTTTTATTCACAGCGCACTATTATAACCTTCCCATGGTTAAACAGTATATATCATACAAATGTTCAAACTCTTTTTGTGCCCATAAAGAAGAGGGGGGAAGGGGAAGATGTGTGGGATATAGTTAAGGTAAAGGTAAACGTGACTCGCTTTACAAATGAAATAGCATTAGCACATACATTGATAATCATGTGTACTTTGTATAAGATGGTCCCCATTTGGCGGGGCCTCAAAAGAACGTGCAAACATCTAATACATTATTATGTATAATCAAGCTCCTGAAGGGCTGTATAAATCACGCTGGTATTCGGAGTTGACGGGGTAGATATCAGTCTACGTATCGACCCTTAGACGTGTAGGATAATTAGTCCTTACAATGCGGGTCTTCATCAGGACAGCTAAGGGAAGGGCAAAACCTCCTAGGGTCAAAGGAAATGAAAACTATTTACAATAGAAGACTCAAAAGTTCCTATTAAACCGGCGGAGATACCGCAGGTAGATTTACATTAAAATACTGAGGACTATATACACATAGAGCCACAAGGTGTGCTCTCAAAAGTAGATCGTGATTACCTACCCCATTAGTTGGTGCGAGGTAAACCACTGTTATTCGTCGACGATCTACGGGAATTAAAGGACCTTATGAGGGGTAGCCGTAAAAAAGATTTACGAGCAGTGTGATCCGGGGCGTCTAAATATGTTACCTCTTCGAAGGATCAAAATCAGCAGAAACGGCTGGAATTGTTCAGCAGCGCGATTCTGGGGTGGGATGATGGAAGCAGCGATTTTTCGTCGGAGATCTAAGGGATTCAATGGAACTTATGAGGGATAACTGTATAACTGTATAAAAACATTAGGAGCAATGTGATCAGAGGCGTCTAATTCGGTTACCTGTTATAAGCAGAAAACGGCTGGAAAAATTCAGCAGCGCGATTCTGGGGGAAGGAGAAAAAACGTAGATCAGTAAATCTACGAACCACAATTGCTACAGAGTCCACTCACAGAAGTACTCGGGGGTCCCGCAATGCGCCCACCTAATTATTCCGACGCTTGAAGCACAGGGTCAGTCGATCGCCTCCATTCCCCGTAACCAGGAAGTCAGGCGGGAAGGGGGCGTGGTAACTTTAAAACCTAAAGTAATGAAGATAGAGAAAAGACTGGTCTATCATTGTTGCTTGGTGACCGATAGCGTCCCAGAGGGGGGGAGCGAGGTCTTAGTGAAACTCCGTGAAATATTTCCTGGAATTAGAGGAGGCCATATGATTCCGTGAACATATCGCCATGATGGTTAAAACATATAATTGTTCGTTAGGCCTCTAGTATATCAACAATACTCTCAGCTTGGATCTAGATCACAGTAGTTTTACCAGCGCGCTTTGGCATAGGGCTCACTAATAGTTGTAAAGAATTAATACTGTAGTTGTTAACAAGTTAACCAGTTTGCGCAATTCCCCCCAAAATTTTTTTTTCAAAACATTTTTTTTTTGGGGAAGATTCTCAATCACGTGAACCTATCCACAGGATGGTTAAGACGTAATAAAGTTTATATTTTACAGGACACAGCCACAATAACTATCTGCGTGAACCTGCCAACAAGGCGGTCAGACGCACCTCAATGCATATGGTTAGTATCAGAATAACGGAGAATGACAGAGAGTGACAGAGTAGGTTTTGGAGAATGTCCTACTTTACAGGATAGATTTCAAAGATTAGCCAGTTGAGCAAAACTACTTTCAGATTCATTGAGGCCATTACGGACCGAGTCAAAGAAATCAATCCATTTTAGTTCTCTTGTATTGAGAATGGGAGCTATGCTACCACCCCTTGGGCCCAATTTGACCTGTTCCAGTACGATCCACTTTAGATTTTCTGGTAAGTGATTCTCTTTAATGCAATGTTCCACCAGAGGTGCTCCTTGGACCTTGCAGCGAATGCGACTACAATGTTGAAGAAAACGCATTTTTGCTCGTTGTTGTGTCTGTCCAACATAGATTAGATCACATGGACAGATGATGCAGTACACCACATTTGGGGTGTTGCAGTTTGTGTGTGATTTAAGTGTTACACGTAACTGTTTGTGGGCAAATTCCTTGGTTTGTATAGTTGACGGGCAGGCCTTACAGGTGCCACATCTGTAATGCCCTACGATTGGTGTAAGGTTCCACATAGAGGTGATTGTCTGTCCCTGGTCACTGTCAAGAAATGAACATACAACGTGATCACGAATATTTTTGGCCTTCTTAAAGGAGTGTAACGGGGAATTCTTGAGGGCAAGGTCGTCTGAGATCAGGTGCCAATGTTTGTTGATCACTTTCTTAATCGCATTGCTGTGAGTAGAAAAGGTTGTTACACAAATCAGGCGTTTCTCATCATTCGGTGTACGCTCATTGGGTTGTAACAGGACCTCTCTGGGATTGAACCATGCTCTTTTTCTGGCTTGATCAAACGTCTGGGGTAGCCACGTTCTATCAGTCGTTCCATCAGGTTCCCAGACTGTGCCATATAGTCATCCTTTTTACTGCAGTTGCGATGGATTCGCAAAAATTGCCCGAAGGGCAAGTTATCCCTCAGGCCTCGGGGGTGGTGGCTGGAGTATTGCAGTAGTGAATTTCTCTCTGTCGGCTTCCTAAACAGAGTTGTATGGAGTACCCCGTCTTCTGCAATAACTGAGATATCCAAAAAGTTTATGATTTTTTTGTCAAAGTGGATAGTGAATTGGATATCCTGTGATCTCATGTTAAGCCAACTGAAGAAGTCTGTTATTTCTGTTTCCGTTCCTGACCAAATTAAGAGTATATCGTCGATATACCTAATCCACATATGTATGTTGGATCTAAAAGGATTGATGTCATTCAATACAAATGTTTCTTCATATGTCGACATGAAAATTATGGCCAGATCCGGGGCAAAGGCTGCCCCCATTGCCTCGCCTTTGGTCTGGAGATAGAACTGTTTCTGAAAAAGGAAAAAGTTCCGCATCATGGCGATTTTGAGTAGTAGGATAATGAATGTCGTGGGAACACGAACGAGTGCTTCTCGTTTATTCAATGCAAGTGTTGCCACCACCAGTGCTTCCTCCTGAGGTATGCTTGTGTATAGCGACACAATGTCGCATGTGGCCAATAGTTCATTTCTTGGATCAAAAGGACGTCCGTCTATCATATTAATCGTGTGTGTGGTATCACGTAAATAGGTAGCGGTGCCCTCGGCCAATGGTTTTAGGAAAAAATCTATGTATCTACATAGAGGTTCTAATATTGAGCCACAACCGGAGACGATCGGTCGTCCCGGGGGCTTCTGTTGGTCTTCATGTACTTAAGGTAAAGTATATATTGTTGGAATCCTAGTTTTTTTTTGGTTGAGATACTGGAATTCTTGTTCCGAAAGAAATCCTTGTTCCAGGCCCTCTTGTGTGACTCTTAGGATCTCACCAGCCATGTCTTTCGATGGATCCCCCGGTAGCCTTTTGTAGCTCACTCCATCCTCTAGTTGTCTCATGATCTCTTTGGTATAAAAATATTCGTGATCAAGTTGTATGTTCATTTCTTGACAGTGACCAGGGACAGACAATCACCTCTATGTGGAACCTTACACCAATCGTGGGGCATTACAGATGTGGCAACTGTAAGGCCTGCCCGTCAACTATACAAACCAAGGAATTTGCCCACAAACAGTTACGTGTAACACTTAAATCACACACAAACTGCAACACCCCCCAATGTGGTGTACTGCATCATCTGTCCATGTGATCTAATCTATGTTGGACAGACACAACAACGAGCAAAAATGCATTTTCTCCAACATTGTAGTCGCATTCGCTGCAAGGTCCAAGGAGCACCTCTGGTGGAACATTGCATTAAAGAGAATCACTTACCAGAAAATCTAAAGTGGATCGTACTGGAACAGGTCAAATTGGGCCCAAGGGGTGGTAACATAGCTCCCATTCTCAATACAAGAGAACTAAAATGGATTGATTTCTTTGACTCGGTCCGTAATGGCCTCAAGGAATCTGAAAGTAGTTTTGCTCAACTGGCTAATCTTTGAAATCTATCCTGTAAAGTAGGACATTCTCCAAAACCTACTCTGTCACTCTCTGTCATTCTCCGTTATTCTGATACTAACCATATGCATTGAGGTGCATCTGACCGCCTTGTTGGCAGGTTCACGCAGATAGTTATTGTGGCTGTGTCCTGTAAAATATAAACTTTATTACGTCTTAACCATCCTGTGGATAGGTTCACGTGATTGAGTATCTTCCCCCCAAATAAATTTTTGAATTGCGCAAACTGGTTAACTTGTTAACAACCACAGTATTAATTCTTTACAACTATTAGTGAGCCCTATGCCAAAGCGCGCTGGTAAAACTACTGTGATCTAGATCCAAGCTCAGAGTATTGTTGATATACTAGTGGCCTAACGAACAATTATATGTTTTAACCATCATGGCGATATGTTCACGGAATCATATGGCCTCCTCTAATTCCAGGAAATATTTCACGGAGTTTCACTAAGACCTCGCTCCCCCCCTCTGGGACGCTATCGGTCACCAAGCAACAATGATAGACCAGTCTTTTCTCTATCTTCATTACTTTAGGTTTTAAAGTTACCACGCCCCCTTCCCGCCTGACTTCCTGGTTACGGGGAATTGAGGCGATCGACTGACCCTGTGCTTCAAGCGTCGGAATAATTAGGTGGGCGCATTGCGGGACCCCCGAGTACTTCTGTGAGTGTAACAATTGTGGTTCGTAGATTTACTGATCTACGTTTTTTCTCCTTCCCCCAGAATCGCGCTGCTGAATTTTTCCAGCCGTTTTCTGCTTATAACAGGTAACCGAATTAGACGCCTCTGATCACATTGCTCTTAATGTTTTTATACAGTTATACAGTTATCCCTCATAAGTTCCATTGAATCCCTTAGATCTCCGACGAAAAATCGCTGCTTCCATCATCCCACCCCAGAATCGCGCTGCTGAACAATTCCAGCCGTTTCTGCTGATTTTGATCCTTCGAAGATGTAACATATTTAGACGCCCCGGATCACACTGCTCGTAAATCTTTTTTACGGCTACCCCTCATAAGGTCCTTTAATTCCCGTAGATCGTCGACGAATAACGGTGGTTTACCTCGCACCAACTAATGGGGTAGGTAATCACGATCTACTTTTGAGAGCACACCTTGTGGCTCTATGTGTATATAGTCCTCAGTATTTTAATGTAAATCTACCTGCGGTATCTCCGCCGGTTTAATAAGAACTTTTGAGTCTTCTATTGTAAATAGTTTTCATTTCCTTTGACCCTAGGAGGTTTTGCCCTTCCCTTACCTGTCCTGATGAAGACCCGCATTGTAAGGACTAATTATCCTACACGTCTAAGGGTCGAAACGTAGACTGATATCTACCCCGTCAACTCCGAATACCAGCGTGATTTATACAGCCCTTCAGGAGCTTGATTATACATAATAATGTATTAGATGTTTGCACGTTCTTTTGAGGCCCCGCCAAATGGGGACCATCTTATACAAAGTACACATGATTATCAATGTATGTGCTAATGCTATTTCATTTGTAAAGCGAGTCACGTTTACCTTTACCTTAACTATATCCCACACATCTTCCCCTTCCCCCCTCTTCTTTGTGGGCACAAAAAGAGTTTGAACATTTGTATGATATATACTGTTTAACCATGGGAAGGTTATAATAGTGCGCTGTGAATAAAACACTGCACTGTAATTGATTTTCTTGACTCGAAATGTCCTTTTCAATCTATATTTCACACTGTTTTGATTACTTTTGCAGTCTGGGACCCCTCTGTCTATAAAAATTATCACCCAGGTCCCTCAGACTTTATGGGTTCAACCCTGTGGTTTATAATATATCACTGGTTAGAGGCGGCAGACCCGGGAGCAGAAGTCGGCCCGGGACCAGGGTTCCATTCCCGACGCGGCAGGGTCGTGGACTTGGGTCAGCGGACCTCGATAATTCTCGCTTCGGTGCTTACTCTAATCAGGGGTTCCACTTGGCAACTCTGGGCATTAGCTTGCCTAATCTCCACAACGGCCCCATCAACTCCGGGGATGCCTGGCTCCACCTTGGGGACTCCCAGCAGGGACCATCCCACAGGGAAAGCCAGGACGGGTTCCCCAGAGTTATACAGCGCCAGGAAACCTAGTACGGGTAGCAGTGCGCTTTACAAGCTCAAATACATTTACATTTACACTGTCTGAACCTCTTTCAGTTTTTGCAGTCGATGCTCTGTCCGTCTGATCCTCTTTGAGTTCATGCAACAGATGCCTTGACTGTCTGACCCTCTTCGAGTTATTGCAGTCGATGCTCTGTCCGTCTGATCCTCTTTGAGTTCATGCA
The DNA here is from genome assembly GCF_964261635.1 of Lissotriton helveticus. Taxonomy (NCBI): domain Eukaryota; kingdom Metazoa; phylum Chordata; class Amphibia; order Caudata; family Salamandridae; genus Lissotriton; species Lissotriton helveticus. The sequence goes on along the minus strand of NC_136073.1, from coordinate 911,936,354 downwards.
GTAGGTGTCCTGACTGTCTGAACCTCTTTCACTTCTTGCAGTCGATGCTCTGTCCGTCTGATCCTCTTTGAGTTCATGCAGTAGGTGCCCTGACTGTCTGACCCTCTTTGAGTTCTTGCCATCGATGCTCTCTCCGTCTGATCCTCTTTGAGTTTGTGCAGTAGGTGCTCTGACTCTCTAACCCTCTTTGAGTTCTTGCAGTCGATGTTCTGTCCGTCTGACCCTCTTTGGGTTTGTGCAGTAGGTGCCCTGACTGTCTGAACCTCTTTGAGTTCTTGCACTCATTGCTCTGTCCTTCTGATCCTCTTTGAGTTCATACAGTAGGTGCCCTGAGTTGCTGGCTTTCTTTGCGTTCTTGCAGTTGATGCTCTGTCCGTCTGATCTACTTTGAGTTCGTGCAGTAGGTACCCTGACTGTCTGACCCTCTTTGAGTTCTTGCTGTCAATGCTCTGTCCGTCTGACCCTCTTTGGGTTTGTGTAGTGGGTGGAGAAGTGTGGCTCAATGGTTAGAGCAGGCAGACCTTGATGCAGAGCTCTGGCCAGGGACCAGGGTTCGATTCCCGCCTCGGCGGGTCTCAGGCTCATTAATTCCCCTGACTGGATATTCTCGCCTCAGTGCTTGTTCTGATCATGGGTCCCACGCTGCAACTCTGGGCAATAGCTTGCTTAGTCTCCACAACGGCCCCAAAAGCGCTGGGATGCCTGGCTGCACCTGGGGGGTGCCCAGGAGTGGACATTTCCCAGGAAAGCCAGGAAGGGTTCCTAAGCGGTATACGGACAGCACCGGGACACCTCCGGTGGAGGTAGATGTGCGCTTTACAAATTCCGACATTTTACATTTTTAGGTGCCCTGACTGTCTGACCCTCTTTGAGTTCTTGCAGTTGATGCTCTGTCCATTTGATCCTCTTTGAGTTCTTGCAGTTGATTCTCTGTCCAACTGATCCTCTTTGAGTTCGTGCAGTAGATGCCCTGACAGTCTGACCCTCTTTGAGTTCTTGCAGTCGATGCTCTGTCCGTCTGACCCTCTTTGGGTTTGTGCAGTAGGTGCCCTGACTGTCTGACCGTCTTTGAGTTCTTGCAGTCGATGCTCTGCCCACCTCACCCTCTTTGAGTTCTTGCAGTTGATGCTCTGTCCATCTGAACCTCATTGAGTTCATGCAACAGGTGCCCTGACTGTCTGATCCTCTTTGAGTTCATGCAGTAGGTGTCCTGACTGTCTGAACCTCTTTCAGTACTTGCAGTTGATGCTCTGTCCGTCTGATCCTCTTTGAGTTCATGCAACAGGTGCCTTGACTGTCTGACCCTCTTTGAGTTCTTGCAGTCGATGCTCTGTCCATCTGATCCTCTTTGAGTTCATGCAGTAGGTTTCCTGACTGTCTGAACCTCTTTCACTTCTTGCAGTCGATGCTCTGTCCGTCTGATCCTCTTTGAGTTCATGCAACAGGTGCCTTGACTGTTTGACCCACTTTAAGTTCCTGCAGTCGATGCTCTGTCCGTCCGATCCTCTTTGAGTGCATGCAGTAGGTGCCCTCTTTGAGTTCTTGCACTCATTGCTCTGTCCTTCTGATCCTCTTTGAGTTCATACAGTAGGTGCCCTGAGTTGCTGGCTCTCTTTGCGTTCTTGCAGTTGATGCTCTGTCCGTCTGATCTACTTTGAGTTCGTGCAGTAGGTACCCTGACTGTCTGACCCTCTTTGAGTTCTTGCTGTCAATGCTCTGTCCGTCTGACCCTCTTTGGGTTTGTGTAGTGGGTGGAGAAGTGTGGCTCAATGGTTAGAGCAGGCAGACCTTGATGCAGAGCTCTGGCCAGGGACCAGGGTTCGATTCCCGCCTCGGCGGGTCTCCGGCTCATTAATTCCCCTGACTGGATATTCTCGCCTCAGTGCCTGTTCTGATCATGGGTCCCACGCTGCAACTCTGGGCAATAGCTTGCTTAGTCTCCACAACGGCCCCAAAAGCGCTGGGATGCCTGGCTGCACATGGGGGGTGCCCAGGAGTGGACATTTCCCAGGAAAGCCAGGAAGGGTTCCTAAGCGGTATACGGACAGCACCGGGACACCTCCGGTGGAGGTAGATGTGCGCTTTACAAATTCCGACATTTTACATTTTTAGGTGCCCTGACTGTCTGACCCTCTTTGAGTTCTTGCAGTTGATGCTCTGTCCATTTGATCCTCTTTGAGTTCTTGCAGTTGATTCTCTGTCCAACTGATCCTCTTTGAGTTCGTGCAGTAGATGCCCTGACAGTCTGACCCTCTTTGAGTTCTTGCAGTCGATGCTCTGTCCGTCTGACCCTCTTTGGGTTTGTGCAGTAGGTGCCCTGACTGTCTGACCCTCTTTGAGTTCTTGCAGTCGATGCTCTGCCCACCTCACCCTCTTTGAGTTCTTGCAGTTGATGCTCTGTTCATGCAACAGGTGCCTTGACTGTCTGACCCTCTTCGAGTTATTGCAGTCGATGCTCTGTCCGTCTGATCCTCTTTGAGTTCATGCAGTAGGTGTCCTGACTGTCTGAACCTCTTTCACTTCTTGCAGTCGATGCTCTGTCCGTCTGATCCTCTTTGAGTTCATGCAGTAGGTTCCCTGACTGTCTGACCCTCTTTGAGTTCTTGCCATCGATGCTCTCTCCGTCTGATCCTCTTTGAGTTTGTGCAGTAGGTGCTCTGACTCTCTAACCCTCTTTGAGTTCTTGCAGTCGATGTTCTGTCCGTCTGACCCTCTTTGGGTTTGTGCAGTAGGTGCCCTGACTGTCTGAACCTCTTTGAGTTCTTGCACTCATTGCTCTGTCCTTCTGATCCTCTTTGAGTTCATACAGTAGGTGCCCTGAGTTTCTGGCTCTCTTTGCGTTCTTGCAGTCGATGCTCTGTCCATTTGACCCTCTTTGGGTTTGTGCAGTAGGTGCCCTGACTGTCTGACCCTCTTTGAGTTCTTGCTGTCGATGCTCTGTCTGTCTGACCCTCTTTGGGTTTGTGTAGTAGGTGCCCTGACTGTCTGACCCTCGTTTAGTTTTTGCAGTCGATGCTCTGTCCAACTGATCCTCTTTGAGTTCGTGCAGTAAATGCCCTGACAGTCTGACCCTTTTTGAGTTCTTGCAGTCGATGCTCTGTCCGTCTGACCCTCTTTGGGTTTGTGCAGTAGGTGCCCTGACTGTCTGACCCTCGTTTAGTTCTTGTAGTTGATGCTCTGTCCATCTGATCCTCTTTGAGTTCTTGCAGTCGATGCTCTGTCCAACTGATCTTCTTTGAGTTCGTGCAGTAGATGCCCTGACTCTCTGACCCTCTTTGAGTTCATGCAGTAGGTACCCTGACTGGCTGACCCTCTTTGAGACATTGCAGTTGATGCTCTGTCCATCTGATCCTCTTTGAGTTCAGGCAGTAGGTACCCTGACAGTCTGACCCTCTTTGAGTTCTTGCAGTCGATGCTCTGTCCATCTGATCCTCCTTAAGTTCATGCGGTAGGTGCCCTGACCGTCTGACCCTCTTTGAGTTATTGCAGTTTATGCTCTGTCCATCTGACCCTCTTAGGGTTTGTGCAGGAGGTGCCCTGATTGTCTGACCCTCTTCGAGTTTTTGTAGTCGATGTTCTGTCCATCTGATTCTCTTTGAGTTCTTGCAGTCGATGCTATGTCCATCTGATCCTCATTGAGTTCATGCAACAGGTGCCCTGACTGTCTGATCCTCTTTGAGTTCATGTAGTAGGTGTCCTGACTGTCTGAACCTCTTTCAGTTCTTGCAGTCGATTCTCTGTCTGTCTGATTCTCTTTGAGTTCTTGCAGTCGATGCTCTGTCTGTCTGATTCTCTTTGAGTTCTTGCAGTCGATGCTCTGTCCGTCTGATCCTTTTTGAGTTCTTGCAGTCGATACTCTGTCCATCTGACATACTTTGGGTTTCAAGGACCCCCACACTGCCAAAACCAACCTCCACGAAGGCATGAAGGCCGTCGCCGACTGGATGAGGAACAGCTGACTAAAGCTGAACTCGGACTAGACGGAGGTCCTCATCCTTGGATCCACCCCCTCTGCCTGGGATGACTCCTGGTGGCTGACTGCACTAGGAACACCCCCAACACCCACCAACCACGCTCGCAACCTAGGGATCCTCCTCGACTTCAGACTCTCCATGACAAAGCAGGTCAACGCCATCTCCTCCTCCTGCTTCCACACCCTTCGCATGCTTTGCATGATCTTCAAGAGAATCCCCTGCAAAACTAGAAGGACGGTCACCCAGGCCCTCATCAGCAGTAGACTGGACTACGGCAACGCACTCCGCATGCCTGATCCTCGACATCCCTCGCCACAGCCACATCACACCCCACCTGAAGGACCTGCACTGGCTCCCCATCAACAAAAGGATAACCTTCAAGCTCCTCACACACGCACACAAGGCACTCCACGGCACCGGACCAGCATACCTCAACAGCCGACTCAGCCGCTACACTCCCGCCCGCCAGCTTCGCTCCGCAGACCGCGCCCTCATTACCATCCCCCACATCTGAAGAGTGACCGCCGGCAGCAGATCATTCTCCCACCTCGCCGCCAAGACGTGGCACATCCTCCCCATCCGCCTACGGCAGACTGAAGACCTCGTGACCTTGAGGAGACTCCTCAAGTCCTGGCTTTTTGAACAGTAGCAGCACTCCCCCCCTCCCCCCCTCCAGTGCCTTGAGACCCTCATGGGTATGTAGTGCGCTTACAAATGCTATGATTGATAAGTAATGTTATCTGTTTTCCTTTCAGCTTACCAAGGCCTTTCAGTATAGCTGGCTATTCTTGTAGGATGTTCTTCATTTCTGACATGTGGTATGTCATTGCTAGTAGCCCCATCACCTGCGCGTCACATTGTGTAGCAGGCATGGTGCTGGATGTCACCCTTGAGCATGTGTATTTCTTCTTGGTAGGACCTGCATTTGTATGCTAAAGTCTCCGTAAATGTTCCCATATTTTCTACTGGGCTTTTGGAGCCCCACGTGAACACATCCACGGTCGATGGTGATAGCTATGGTTTCACTCTAATGTTCTTGTACTTTGACATGCACATGATGTTGCATGTGGCTCCACTGTCAAGCACAAACTTAGCTTGGTGTCTCCCTACGCCGATGCCCACAGTGGCGGTTTTCTTTAATTGTTTCTTCTCCACAAGATGAACATGTTCTGTCCCTTTGGCTTCTCTGGGCGCGTCTGACATTAGATATAATCTCGCCCCCTCACAGGTGCTGCCTTTTCTTCTGACTCGTCGGGGGAGCTGCGATTAGCCGTTTCCATGTGTCGTGCGTACCTGTTGCTGGTCATCCGTTGTCTCATTGTTCTGCCTCTCTCACTTCTGAATTGTCTGGTCATGCACATGCTTGAATAGTGATTGTCCCTTTTGAACTTCCTGCACTTCTGGCCCATTGCTGGGCAGGCACCGACGTGTGGGAATTCGAGGCCGCATCTGTGGCATGTTTGTTTGCTCTTCTTTCTTAGGCCCGGTGCCTGGAATTCTTTTTTTTTTAATTCCCAGTGACGCGATGTGCTAACACCACTCTCTTCTCTTTTCCCATCTCCATCTGCTTGGCATGCTCTGTGGCCCGTGCTTCCGTGCAAGCCATCGTCAATATATTTTCCAGCGTTGTTGATTCCTTTAGAATGCGTGCTCGGCACTCCACTGATTGACAACCTTCGATAATACGCACTCTTATTGCTTGCTTATTGTCAAATTTGTCAAACCCGCAGTATGTGACCAGTTTTCTCAGTCTCGTTGCAAAATCGTCCAGGCTCTCTTCTTCTTGCTGGCATGCAGTGTTAAATGTGTACCTCTCAAAAGTAAACGTTTCGTTGAGGGTAAAATTTCTGTGTGAGACTCTGTATCACTCCTTTGTAATCCGCTGTTTGATCAGTTTGGAATCTTAAAAGCAGATCTTCTATTTCGTCCCCTGCAAGATTCAGAAGCAGGTGCAGTTGTTTGCAATCCGGGACGTCAGTGGCGCTCATGTAGCGCTCACATTTTCTGACCCATCTTTCTCACCTGATCCCTGCTTGCAGCTCCGATAGACTAAATGGGAGAGGCCTGCGGAATACTGCTTGCTTGCTCTACTTCTCATGATTGTCGCTCATTTTCCTTCTTTGGCACTCTCATACCCTTTTTCTTTTTTTTTTCTTTAATTCTTTATTTGTCCCTTTGTTTCCTCTGTATCTTGCTTTGTTTTCTGATGTTTGCAGGAAGGGAGTTCCATATCCTGGGAGCTACGCCTGAGAATGTTCTCTCATATTTTTTTCTTCTTCTTAAAGATAGGTGGTTTCAGGAGTAGATAATTGGCACTCCTGACAAGTCTGTTTCTTCCTGAGATTTCTATTTTGTGGGCTAAATATTTAGGTGTGTTGTGATGAATCGCTTTATGGGTGATACATGCCATTTTCATCTGTACTCTAGCTTAGTACGGTAATCAGTTTAAGGCCTGCAGGTGAGGCGAGATATGATCAAATTTCCTAGATCCTGTAATAAGCCTTGCCGCTGAATTGAGGCAAGCTTTTAGTGGTGCTGTTGAGATTTTTGGAGGGCCAGCAAGTGTAGTACACCCATATTCTATCCTAGAGACAACCAGTGATTGCACAGCTTGTTTCAAGTCTGGCTCCGTTATAAAGGATTTCATCTCCCTCAGATAGTTCAAATGGAAGCGGGCGTTTTTTGCCATAGATTTAATGTGTGCTTAGTTACCTGACTTTAAAATGGACGCCTTATTCTTGCGATGTTTCTTTGTTCCTCTCGCATTGCCTGACCTCTTAAAATGGCTGCCGCTCTCGCGATAGTTCGTTTGAACTAACGCACGTCTTTCTACTTTAATTCTCTGCGAGCACTCTCGGGTGCTGACGCTTGCCTGCTCTTCGTTTCGCTGGCTGGCGCCTTATTTTCTTTCCTCTTGCATGCAGCCTCACAGCGCTCTTACCGCTTCTTCGGAGGCCGGGGTGGACTGCCGCGTCGCTGCTTCTTTAGCTGCTCAACTCGGACCAGGGTGGGCTCCTGGCTCAGTTTCTTCGCCCCACCGTCACGCCGATCGCCGCGATGTTCCTTCTGTTGGCCAGCGGACCAGGTTGGGCTCCTGGTTCCGTCGCGCTGTTTTTCTGGGGAACAACAATCCAATCCACTTCTGCTCTTCTGTGGGTGGTGGACGATCCCACCTTCGTTTGCCAGTTGTCTTGTCCTCAGCCTCCACAGATACACGGGAGACAGGTAAGGATCGATGATTCTTTATTATTCTGGTATGTGCTGAGCTGCTTACAATCACGTCTGCTCACGCTTCCTCGTCCCTCTGTACTGCCCCCTCCCACATACTTGACCGTATGTGGTGTCCGGTTCCCTTGGTGTCCCCACAGTCCACTGCAGGGTCCTAGTGCCTTGCCCCAGGTCACTACACCTATTTACATTGATTTGGAGGTTGAGATTCGCCGCCTGACACAATGACCCACCTGTGCTGGCAGAAAATTGACAAACAGTCCCACAACAAGTTCCTTTGGCTTTTTTTGTCAAACAACAATCAATAAGTCTTTCAGCTAGAGGATGGATTGAACACAATCATGGAATACGTGGCTTTCAAGCAGATTACAAATAGTTTAGTCAATTTTCCATCAGGAAACTCAGACAAGTGTGAACTTGCCCAAACACCTTATGCGTGTGCTGCTCTATCATCGGGGGGATCCAAGGCTTCAATTGGGAGGCTTACTGTCCCATTGAGCTCGGTCGTGGTATTACACATGTATTAGCTCTTGATGCTTTTTATCTGGTCAGCCTTCCCTAACACTAATTTGTGAGGAGTGGGATCTTTCTCTACCGGTTGTTATTTTACATTGCAATGGATGCACTCCTGTCCTATGTACCCACAAGGTGGAAAGCCCACACTCATACCATAAGCACCAGCACTTTATGCCTACCTAAATGAAATGACTGTACTTGTAAAGCGCACTGCTGCCCCAGCAAAGGGGCGTCCTGGCGCTGTACTCATACCGCTGTGGAACCCTTCCCGGCTTTTCCCTGTGAAATGTCGACTCCTGGGTACCCCCAGGGTGAAGCCAGGCATCCCAGCGCTGTTGGGGCAATTGTGGAGATTAAGCAAGCTAGTGCCCAGAGTTGGACATATGATTAGAATAGGCACCGAGGCGAGAATTATCAGGTCCGAGGAAATTGAGCCCAAGACCCGCTGAGGCGGTAATTGAACCCTGGTCCCGGGCCAGACCTCTGCATCAACCATTGAGCCACACTTCTACTTATTGTGTAAGTATTAACTGACTATCAAAGTCTAACTGGAAGTACTATAGTTGATGAGCATACACAAAATGTGGGAAGATTCTAGACCTTAGATGGCACTGACATTTTTTATGCCCCAGCACTTTACATTGCGGACATAGGTACTGTGGTCTCTATTTTATGTCATACTGATTGTTCTGTGAACACACCACCCTCACAGACGGAGCTTGCTCGCTAGCCATGAATCAAAAAGGTTTAACCTTTTTATTGCTTGTTCTATTAACTACAGTTATGTAAATGGATTTTATATCATCAAAGCAATAAAGAATACTTACTTATTTAAAATATAAAATTATTTATTTAAATATAAAATGTATTAAATAATTCCATAGGTCCGCCAGTGCAGGGATTGAATGAATGAGGTGTTCATGTTTTTTTAGCAGCCTGTGTGTCTTTAGAAGTTCTCACTCGCTGTTGTTAGTTCTTTCTTTGTGACACAATTGTTACTGTGTCATTGAGTGTGCATGTGTGGTGTGTCCGTGTATAATGACATTCAAGCCCAGGAACATTCAGCTACTGGAATTAAAGATGGTTGATTACACTTTGGGCTTCTGTATTCTGATGATCTATCTCAATCAGGGCTGGATTACTGTGTTCACAATACTTTGACAAAAATACTTAATAATATGTTTGGATTATAATTTATTTAATTCTGTTTTTTTTTATTCTAAACAGCAACCATGACAAAATCAGGATGTTCAAGGAACACATCAGATACTCCAGTATTCCTGCTTCTGGGACTGCAGGCTATGCCAGGGATGAATCCTTTCCTGTCCCTAATGTTTCTCACTGTTTATTTGTTAACTGTGTCTGGAAATATCTTGATGGTTGCAACAGTGTACCTGGAAGCCAGTCTTCACTCTCCCATGTACTTCTTCCTTGGGAACCTGGCTCTCCTGGATGTCTGCTCCACATCCAATGTGGTGCCCACCCTCCTGGGTGGGTTACTGACTCAAGTCTATCTCATCTCCTTTCAGTGCTGTGTGATCCAGATGTTCTTCTTCGGTTGGATGGTGTCCACAGACTGCTTCCTTCTCACAGTGATGGCTTATGACAGATACGTGGCCATATGCCTTCCTTTACATTACCCAACCCTCATGGACCAGAGATGCTGTCTTCAGCTGGCTGCGGGTGCCTGGGTGACTGGCTTTTCCACTGCGTTCTTTGATGTCTCAGTATTGAGCACAGTCCTGACCTTTGGCCAGAGTCTGATTGACCATTTCTTCTGTGATTTTGAACCTCTTGTAAAAGCTGCTTGCTCTGACACCTCCCTGATAAAAACAATCACATTTTATGTCTCATCCTCTGTAATAGCTCCATCTTTTATATTCATCATAGTATCCTACTTATGTATCATAGCTGCAGTTTTTAAAATTCCGTCTGCCAAGGGGAGACAAAAAACATTTTCTACTTGTAGTGCCCACCTTGTGGTGGTCAGCACATACTTTGGACTCCTGATTATAATGTACGTCTCACCATCAGCAGGACACTCACTGAACGTAAACAAAGCCATATCGCTGTTGTACACCATGGCTACCCCAATGGTTAACCCCATTGTGTACACTTTGAAGAATAAGGCCATCATGGAGGCTTTGAGTAAAGAAAGGTGGAAAAAGTCAAGGTTTTTACAAGTCTAGAAACCTAAATTATGGTATTTCTGCATTGTGGGCAGGTGGTGATCTCAGTGGTGGTAAGAAATGTGTGAGAGCACGCTTACATCCAGGTGGCAGTGCTCACTTATATGACCTTGAAGAATAGATGGGTTGAGGAAGAAAGATGTACTGATCTCTAATGGGTTTCTGAGATGGCAATCAGATAACAAAATGGTGAATTGTATTTCCCTGTACTAATTGGTGATTCAAAACTGTAATGGACTGATTGTAATTTTCAATCCATTATTTAGTACTTTCCATTGGTGAATTTTAGCTTCTTTTCATGCTCTGTTGTAAAATTTCAGATTTTGACAAACCACAAATTTTAATAAATCAAAGAAAAAAACAACACTGCAAGGCGGTGAGCCAATGGGAAGTTGTCTACAACAACTTTCAGTGTTATTTCCATTCACTGCTGATGGTGAGGGCCTGTCCTGGATTCTCATGCCTTGGAGTCTGGAAATTGTTCTCAGTCTCTTCAGTGTAGAAGGTGTAGGAGGTGCAGCAGGGACACATGTGTCATCTTGTTTATTTCTGCTGGTGGTCAAAGGTCTGGGAGAAAAGTTCAGTACAAAAATAAAGTAAATAATTGCAAGAGCAAGGTCATTCAGATACTCCAAACATAGTGATTGCTGGGGGTTTAAAGAGTAGACCACCAGCATTGCGACTTATTAACCTTTCAAACAAGGCCTTGCGTCAGAGGGAGAGAGAAGAACAGCACAAGATCTACAGCACTACAGTTCTATATTGCTTGTGTGGGTGGATAATTCTGCTGCCTAGCACCATGCACACATCTTTGCACCATAATACCAAGCTGTATCTATAAGCCTGGCATTGGTTTTGTACTGGAAAGGTTTCCTTCCAGTAAAACAAAAGTATGTTTAGACTACAAATAAACTTTTCCTACTTCATATGTGTGCTGTACAGTCCAATACACCTGTAAATTGGGCAAGGTTATGTTATGCTATGTGGATTTGTAGAGTATGGTTAATCAACCTTTTTGATGCGAGGGTGGTGTGCTCTTGCCTTGGATGCAGATCAAAGATGTCAGGTAAGTTGGTAGAAGTTGAGGCAGTGTTTGACGAAAGCTGGACTGGTGTTTTGGAGTGCATTGTAGGTGTGGGTGGGTAGCCTGAGCTTACATCTTTCCTGGACAGTGGAGAATGTTGACATGTGGAGAGGTGTGGCTATTGTGTGGGTTCTTTAGGATGAGTGTCTGGTGGTAGAATTGTGGGTGGTATTATAGTCCAACGTAGAGGGTGTTTCTGTAATCACGTCTACTTGTGAAAAGAGCCTGGGTGACCATTCGTCTGGTGTTCAGTGGGATCCACTTAAAAATCTTGCATACTATTTGCAGGATGTGGAAGCATGATGAGGAGAGGGCATTCATCTACCTGTTCATGGAAAGGTTGGTATCCAGGATAATCCTAAGGTTCTTGGCATGGTCCACTAGGGTAGGTGGAGGCCAAGTTCGGTGGGCCAAACAGAGGAATCACAAGGAAAGTGGTTATGGCTGAAAGCTAGGACTTAGGTTTGCCTGTGTTGAGATGGAGGCAGTTGTTTTAAGCAGTGATGTTGCTCATGCTGTTGTTGAAGTTTGCTTTGGCAGTGCTGGCTGAGTCAGTAGGAGAGAGGATGAGCTGTTTGTTATTGGCATAGGATACTATGTTGATGCCATTGGCCCTGATGATGTACATGAGGGGAGTAATGTAGATATTGGAGAATGTTGTGCTGAGCGATGATCCTTGAGGGACTCCGCAAATGAGTTTGTTTGGTTCTAAGGTACGGAAAAAAAAGAACCTTAGGACCGGTTTTGGGGGTTCACCCCTCTTCAGCCAAGATAGCTTGATTCCAGTGGCATGGAGAGCATGGGACCCACGTTTGGGCATACTCGTCCCACTCAGTCCTAGAATGCTTGTTTCCCGTCCAGGGAGGACCTGGCTTGGCAGTTCGGGCTTGACTGTTCCCATGAGGCACAGGGTCAAGACTGATTTGCATATGGCCAGGTCTAAACTGGGGTGGCATGGTGAGCAAAATAATGATGTGTTTAACACAGATCTCTTGACTGGGGGTGAATGTTTTGATTTGTTCTGCATTCGGTCCATCAATTGTGTCATTTGCTTGTTTCTGGTGGGAGCATTACAGTTGGTGCAGCCAGTGAGCCATTTATAGAAGTGCTTGATTTCAACGTTGAGGTTCCTGTACTGGTTAGGTGGGTGATCCTGTAGGGGTTTGGTACAGTTTTCCTCTGATATTTTGTCCTAGAGTTTTGATATGCTCAGGATTTTACTGTTGGCATGATTTGGTGGATGGGTATCTTGAAATGTTTAGTCCCAGACAGAGTTTGCCAAGTGAAACTCTACAAAGTAGTTAAAAAAGTCAACTCCGTAGAGCTCTGCGAGTGAGTGGAGTTGCTTGCCAAGCCCATTAATGTGATGTTTTCCAGCGTACGTAAAGTGAAATGTGTTCTTGTGCCGTTAAATTGCACACAAACTGCACCATGTAGTTCGCATTGGCGTGGACATTTTAGTTTTGCTCTGTTTTATGGTGCTGGTCCTATTTTTAAATCTCTCCTTAATCTTATAAAGCCTACTCCTCCAAAACCTATTGACCTCTCATGTTTTATTATATCCTTACCCTGTGTCTTTGTGCTTTTGAATTTTATGTTTATTAAAGCATTTACCTTTGGGCAGGCCGCGCCGCAGTGAGGTTCAGCCCTGTGCCTTATTCACGGAGGTTGAGGAGCAGCACCGCTTGGCTCCACCGAACCTCCAGCCACAGGGTTTACCTTGCGACAGGACAAGACGCCTTGAGGTTCAGCCCTGTGCACTATTCAAGGAGGTGGAGGTGGCAGGACTAGTTTTTTATGTGCAGCAACGCCTCACCTCCACCCTGGCAGCAGGCGGCAGGCCTGGTAGTGGCTATACTCTCCATGAGTGTATGAAACATTGGTCGAGGGTGCGCTGGCCTGTTTTCCACTGCTCGGAAATCCATCACACACCCAACAACAGCTGAGGCACCGGTGGGTGGACATCTTGGACTGGTACCAGGACCTGTTAGGCCTGCTGAACGTGAAGGTTTGTGGACTTGGTGAGTAATAATTGCTGTTTGGGGAAAAAGTCACCGTAGTTCAGAGGCCCTCAGGAGGCAAGGGGACATCATGCCCCCACAAGCATTGTGCTGAGAGGTGCTTTTGCAGAGAGGTGGAGAAAGGGGTATGGATTCTGACCCCCACTAAACAATCCGGCTGTGTGGGCCTTATTGGAGGAAACACAAGGACTAGTTGGCTCCTGAGGACTCTCCACCCACCAGCAGCATGCTAGGAGGCACGTTTGCAGACTGATTGAGAAAGGGGGCATGACCTCCAGCTATTTGCCAGCTTTTTATTTATTTCTCTATTTCCTATTTTTTTAGGAAGGGGGGCCATCTGGCCTCTCTTTCCTGGATCACTTTGGGCCCTGGGGAACTCCATCCCAGGGACCTGACTCTTTTAGAAAAGATATATTTAAAAAGGGAGGGAGGCTCTGGGGCCCCCCTTCCCAGGCCGATTTTGACCCCATACCCGGGGCCCTCCCATTTCTTTTTTTTCTTATTTTCTTTCAAGGGACAGGGGATGAGCCGCCCTCTCCTAGGCAATTTTCAGCCCCACAAACTCATCCCCCGGGGCCAGGTCTGTTCCTTGGGGACTGCTGGGGGAGCCTGAAGGGCCCACTGTCCTGCCAGCTCCCCACCTCCTGTGGGAGCTGGCATTGTTTTGTCAAACAAGGAGCAGCTAACATGCATTTCTCTGTGTGTAAAAAGCAAAAGTATGTTCCACTTTGAGCAAGCAAGAGCAAAATGCTCTCGCTCGCTCACTGTGAAGCACACTGTTCGCTAAGGCATGGCGGCAGCGGTGTTTCTGCCATCCCACACCAAACTGCAATGTTCTGGGGGTGGGCATGCAGGGACATTGCTGGAGCCGGCCCTAGGGGGTGGTGGTCCCCAGGGCCATGTAGGGCTCCTGGAGGGTCCCCCTGCTTTGTTGATATTTGCCCCAGGGAGGTGGTGGTCTCCAGGGCCAGGGGTCTGCAACTGACCCCCTTAGTTATTGAATTTGATTCCTGGGGAGGTTAGAGTCCCCAGGGAAGGGGGGGTCTATGTGGCCAGCCTGTTAATAATACAAGTAGCCCCAGAGAGGTGGCAGTCCTTGGTGAAAGGGGGTCTGTGAGGCCCCCCTTTGTTATTGAAGTAAGCTCCTGGGAGGTGCTGGTCGCATGGGCAGGTAGAGCCGCCCGGCTACCATATTGTTTAAATGAATCCCAGAGAGGTGGCAGTCCTTAAGGCAGAGCCATCTCCACATAATTGAAAATGGCCCTGGGGAAGTAGAGGTCACCAGGGCTGCAGGTGGTTCCAGTGTGCCCGTCCCCATTCATAATCAAAAGTGCCCTGGGGAGGTGATGGCCCCCTGGGCTTTGATAAGCCCTAGGAGGAGGGCCCGGGAACTTCCTTCTATATTTACTTAAGGCCCCCGGGATCTGGCCCACCAAGGGGTAATTTTGAGCAAGCATTAGATCCTGCACTTGCTACTTTGGAAAAATGTTGACACAAATCTGCAAATATTGTAAGCTGGCGGCAATTTTTTTAATGGTTTTATGCTGTGGCAAGGTCCCAGGGGGACCCCAATACCCTGGCTTTGGGCTCATGGTATTCCTACCCTGCCCTCTTCTCGAAATGTTCACTTTTTCAGAGATCCTAGTGAAGTCAAGTCCCAAGATGGCTTCCAACACTTCCTGGTTGATGTATTCGAAGCCAATCAGTTTCTTGCATTCACTTTAAGGAGCGAGAGGTATTTTGACTGTCAGTGACACCCATAGGTCTTCTGCTGTGCAGACTTCTCACACCTGGCAGTGAGGTAATGACACACCTGCAGACAAGGCTGTAAACCTCGGCAAAAATAATGTGGCCCTGCAGGTAGCTTAGGGGAATGAGAACAGTGAGACTGACTGGTGAGTGTGCTACTTATTGCATTCTTCCGTACTGTTCACCTCAGATGTTTCTAACATTGCTTTCCCCATGAACTTTACTCATATTCCGCCCACTCATGGAGCACCCCAGGTGTTTGTTTACTTTCTACTAATGCTCTGCCCATGTTCCCAGTTCTACAATTCATCATGGCCCGCTGCATGTTACACAACATAGCCCTGTGATGAAACATGCCAAACATTGCAGAGGATGGAGACCATGAAGAGCCACTGAGTGAGGATGTTGAAATGCTAAATGAAGATGATATTGGTGAAGAGGAAGGAATTGACTTACATCAAGTTGTTATTGACAACTTCTTCACATGAGTTTGAATATATATCTATGTTTTGCTACATTAAATCTTCAACCAACTTTTGTTGATCAATGGTTTGACACATTGGCTACTCTGTTTATTTACATTGTTTATCTTTGTTTTTAGAAAGTGTGTCCTAAAAGGTATGTATTTGTCATGTGGATGTTTTAATGTAATCAACAATGTGCTTTAGGTTCCTTCAGAATGTCATCCTCAATTGGACATTTCAAAGTTGTGACATTTACAGGTATCTGCTGCTGTTGCACAGTACAATGTGAACATGGGTTGTTCCTGTGAAAGACACACAGACTTTGGGAGTGTGTAGCTTGTAAAAAGACAACTTTCTTTTTCTGTTGAATGTTGGCATTAAGCTAAATATACAGCATAAATTGCTGTCATCACATATGGTAGTTGACAAATCATACTAATCTCCCTTCACATTTTCAAAAACCTAACTTTGTGGTAAGTGTCTGAGGCTGTTGATGTGTGTTATCATTGTAGAAAACATTTCTTATAGCACAACACTTAAAGTTGTTTGTGTCATTGCACCAGATACTTCTATCCTGTATATAATGATGCTGTGGCTGCAGTTGATGACATCAATCAATAATATGTAGCCTATTTCATCTGATGCATTTGATTATATTCCACTCTTCCATGATAGTAAGACCTGGAAATGTAAATCAGAAAAAGGCACTACGTATTTGGGTTACGCATGGGTTGTAACGCTTTTGACGAAAATGACAAAGATGTATTTCTTTCAATGTAATACACTACTAGTTATTGATTTGTGGTTTATGTTTTACTTTACTAATTTTTGGCAAATATGGGACACATTACATTCATAAAATATATTTATGAACAAACAATGAATTTAATGTTCACATTTTCAAATTATTTTAATAAATTGAAAAAAGACAACAACAATCTTTGACATTTGACACTGTCAGTTTCCTTTTATTCAACATAACCATATTTTTCTTAAAACAAGATGAAGTCAGACAAATAAATCAAAAATTAAAAAATATATCATGATAAATGAAACTATTATTGCAGAGACAACATTGTTTGAAGTCCAATGTCTAGAAAACAGCTGTCATCAAAAAAGTAAACACATGTGTCTAGAGATGTACAGCACTAACCTGCACCAACTTTGGTGCGACACTCCAGTAAAATACCAAGTAAGCATGCACTACAAACTGCATTTACCATAATGCATAGGGGCAAACTGTGCTGGGAGGTCAGCAGTGTGCTCCCACTCCTTCCTGTTAAAAAAATAAATGTGTCAAGAAAATAGTCCACAGAGTGAATGGTAGTCACACACTGTAGGAAATTAGGTTCTGCGTCTCTTGCTGGTGGAGGTTGTACCATTCTCTATTGCTGGTCCACCTGGCATCCCCTTCTGAGAGGGGGGTCCACAATTTCAGGGACTGAAGTGAGTATACATGTTTCCTCTTGTGCAGGGCCTCCCTTTCTGTGACTGAGGAAGATGTAGTTGGGCCAGATGTAGTTAAACCACAGATAGGTGAACATGTGACTGAAAAAGCCCTACACATATGGGTGAAAATGCCATGCAGCACCCCAGCCAGGGAGCCCAAATTGGAGTTCAGATTCTCCGTCTGTACATTGTGCTCCCTCTGTAACTGCTTCATCTCTCTGAGCTCTGTCAGGACTAGGCCCGTCGTGTCTTGGTTGATGGTGTCCTGGGTGACACTGAACATAGTAGCCTCACTTTGATGGTCCGCAGATTACTTCCTAGGACCCTCACCCCACTACCCTATGAACTTGAACCAATGTGCCCCAATCCCCTGGGTTCTGGCTGAACTAGAGGTAGTAGTGGGGGTGTATGAACAGCAGCCAGTACTGGGGGGCACAGCATTTTGTGTGATGTTGGTTTGGACACAGGAAGCGTAGTTATCCTTAGACTGAGGTGTGGTAACAGCTGGGGTGGGAGGTGTAGTTATGTGTCGAGTGAGACTCATTGGAGCTGTCTGCCCAGACAGACCAGATGGACTTGGTTACTCCTCGCCAATCAGACCTGCAGGAGTGTAATCCTCACTAAAGGCTTGATCCTGGTGTGGAGTGCAGGTATCCTCAGTGGTAGATGGTTATCCTTGTACTCTGCCGTTGGACCTATTATGAATTAATAAAGATTACACATTGTAACAGTCTGGATTATACCTCTCCCTAATTTCCTCCAGTGTGCACAGGTTGTTTGCTACAGCAATCACTCTGTCAAATATTCTGGGCCACATTTGCTCCTTCTGAGATATGGTTGTATTTTGTACTTGGGCTCTAAATAATTGTGGCCCTACTTTAATCATTTAATCCACCATGAGTGACAATTCATCTGTAAAATGAGGATGTCTCAACCATACCATTATCAAACAAACGTATATAAAATAAATGTTATGACCAGCAAGAAAGTAAGTTAGAGGAGGAATAGGGGACAAGAAACAGAGAAAGCAAGACACATCCTGACCTACCTGGCAAAAGATTTGCTTGAAAATGTTGTGGTGCAGTTAAATGGCAAAGGATCATTCCCTGAAATGGAGTGTGTTTTTTAGTGTGGTTTGCAGGTGAACAAAGTCAGCCAAATCACATCAGGTGTTGATGCTAGCATCCATCCAAAAGCCACAGCAAGAGTAAAATATTGAACACGTACAGCAATGAAATCCCTCCGTCAGAAATCCACCACTACTACATCGCCAGCACAACTGTGAAATCTAAATAGGCTCGACACAATCCCACCACACCGACAGCAATGGAGTAATGTTAGACAACAGAGAAGTCAGCTGTATCGGCAACGGTGAACAGTTTATGAGACAGGAAACTCCCTGACGACACAGGACAGCGAATCAACCAGCACACATCTGACTATGGTGGACGGGATTCTTTCAGCTTGACAGAATGCTTGTAAACTCTGCCATGGAAGGATGAAGGAAGTCTCACGAAATCTACTTAAGGTCCTCAGTCTGTGCCACCATCAACTTTGCCATTGTCAGCTTTTTTTAGACTCACAATAAACACTACAATATGTTGCATAAATCAAAGTCTTGTCAATTGTACTCACCTGCCAGCGCATCACACTTTTTTAACCTCTTGGCCGCGGCAGTAATTCCTCTACGGCGCTGGGCGGGAGGGAGTAGCGCAGTGCCACCATGCTCGTGACGGAACCGTCACGATCCTTGGGCGCGCAGAGCTCATGACGGAGTGGTTCCGTCACGGCCCCGCCGGCTCATTAGAACCGCCGTGCAGGCGCGAAATTGCGGCAGTGTGGGCGGGGCGGCCGCGCCGTGACGGAACGACTCCGTCATTAGCACAGCGCGCCCGTGGCTCGTGACGGAGTGGTTCCGTCACGAGCACGGAAGGGTTTAAAGCGCTATGCTGGATTCTCATTTCAATCCCAACACAAAGGCTGAAACAAAACCAGACACACCTTCTTTAGTAGGATCCTCTATACCACTGTACTGTCTAAATACCTGCATCTGTCTCTTATAATACACATGAACGGAATCATCTGTGTTCTCATTTGTTCTCATCATTTTTGACCAATTCATCTCCTTCATGGGAATCTTCTTTTTCAAATAATCAAAAGTCTTAATATAATGCTTCATAAACTCTGGAGAAGGTGTATAACTTGGCACAGCTCTTTCTGATTCCGTCACTGGAAATGTAATCATCATCTTGAATTCCAGCCACAAATCCTCAGTACAATAACTGATGCTCCCTGGTACATCAATGTAAGTCAGACCACAAAATCCACACAACAATATATTATTGGTAATTTCACCTTCTAAAGGCAATTCATTCGTATGTCTTACCACATGTTCCCAATCTTTAATTTTCTCCAGATGTTTTTAAAACTAATAGCTCAACTGCATTTGTATTTCTTTACCTAATTGAGCTTTTGAAATTTTCACTGAACAAAATTCATGCATTTTCCTTTTTGTCTATATTAACTTAATTTCTTTAGCAAGTTTCTTTAAGTATGCAAATGAAAGACACTCTTGTTTTCCTGCTTCTAATATTAAAAACACAGAGATCCCAGCTGGAGAAAAGAAGGATGGTGGCACAGGCTCCAACCCATCTTGGGGTTGTTTAATGAATGCCTTACCTGTATGGCGGTAGATCTGATCTAGTGAGGCCTAGCGATACTCTGAGTGTTGAATGCTAAATGATAAATGCTGTGTTGGTGTTTTCTTCTCTGCCTGCACCCTCCATGGCTGCAGGCTGCACACAAGAGGTTTGCCATTGTGATACCCAACTGACTTCGTCCTGGCAACATAGCCAACCTGCCTCCCTTCACTTGCACTCATACCGGGATTTTACTTGGCGGTGGGCAGTCAATTACACAGAAGGCTGATCTGCAGGGAGTGGAGAGGAGGATGAATGTTGGGAGTCAATGCAGAGTCTGCAGGGAGAGGTATCTCCTATCCATTTCTGTGACACTGCCAGCCTGGATGGACAGCAGGTGAGGGTAGAGTACGAAGTCAGGGCGAACGGGTAGAGAGAGAGAGGGTGGCTGCTGGGGGTATGAATGGCTATCAGCACAATCAGAAGCCCAAAGCACCCAAGGAACCCATAAAGCCTGAGGAGCCTAATACATTGGGCCTTTGGGCAGAATACAGTCTGCCCTTAGTGATTCTTGGGCCCGGGCAAATGGGAGTGCCACTATGGGCCCCTCTTCGGAAGTATAGCAAGCAGAGCCAGTGGAACAAGAGCAGGAAAGCCAGGGCTAGCAGGGGGCCTTGGAGAAGGCTGGTGAGCTGCAAGTGGGGAAGGCAGGGGCCGGCTCAATGGACAGAAGGGACAGAAGGGATGCCTTGTCATCTGGTATCAAGACTAACAAGGTATGGACATTGTTAGATGTATCAGCAGAGGGCTCAGCTGTTTTTATAGGCTAAAAGAACTAAGATATACATCTTTGCTATTAAGAGGACTGGTGACCCTGTCACTATCTGACTTCTCTGAGTTTGGCATTTTGAGTCTGTCAGATGATTGATCAAATGATGATGGTGGTTAGGAGAACTGAGTGCCATCTAGGGTCAAGTCAGCTGTGGTCTTGCAGATATCAGTGAGGATGAGATGCGTTGGGGTCCTCATGGCACAAATGCTACTTTGCGAGAGGTATCCTCTCCAGAATCCCTGAGGGCTTCACATACACGCATTGTGGAGAATAACAATCTCCCCCAGAGGGATCAGCCCCTCAATCAACCCCCAACAGGGTGGGGAATCAAGGCAATCTGTTCAGCTGACACGAGCCAATGTACACTCTCCTTCACTTACATTTGAATATAACTTACTCTTACTACAAAGGAAGGAGTACAAAAAATACTTTTTGAACCTGAAGACCTCTCATGTAAGATGTAGGTCATGTTAAGAAAACTTTCCAAAAATATGGATATCCTCCACAGCTGCTGCAGTCATATAGAGAGCCGGTCAGCAGTCATGATGGGCTCAATGCAAGGTATCAAAGAACAAATGAAGCACCATGATGACGAAATACAGTCAAAGTCGCAGAAACTCGGAAATGTGGAAAATTGAATGTGGTGTAATAATCTGCAGGTGCTGGGGATATAGGAGGGAACGAGGGGAATGACCTTCGGAAGATATATTGTCTATCTGTTTCAACAGGCCTTTTCCCAGCTTAGCGACTGGGACATAGATAGTCAAGTACAACGGGAGCACAGGTTTCCTTTCCACAAGTCTAAGCAAGGTTGTGCTGCCAACTATCCCAGGGCTAGCTTTCTTCTTATCGGAAATGTTATGATCCTGCAGCATATCTTCCAGCTCGCTTGCCCCAATAATGCAGCTTGAGCCTGTGGAGTAGATTTATTTGTATGGTTCTACTTCTCTCATAAGACAGTGAAGCATAGGTGGTGATTATGGGGGACAATGCCATCTTTCCCTAAACTTGGGTGCATGGTCTTATTGTTGGAACCTGTGAAATTGAGGATTATTCATAGAGGCCAAACTTCTTGTCATGACCCAGGGAAGGTGCTGGATTTGTGGAAGTCTAGGGAGTAATCCAATGACTAGCAATCTCATGATTTGGAGCTCAACACTGGGTCTCTTGTACTTGATTAGTGTCCTGCTAACTATCCCGCTTCCTGGTTGGAACCAATTTAATTTCTCATTGAAGTTTCCTTTTTCTTCCTGGTTTGTTCTTTTTGTCCGTATTTATAGTGGCCTCACTTTTTTACTTTTCTGTCTTCTCCTTTTATTTGGTAGTGGTGCTTTTCTCTTTTTGCTCCTCGACATTACCCTGATCTTCAGATGACCCTTAATGTGGTGGGGAGGCTTGGTCTCAGCCGAGATGCTAAATAATTTTTTTCTGGGGGTGAGGGTTTGGATTCACACCTTGGGTTATTACGTTCTGCTTATTGAGTAGGATAGGCATGGGTTTGAGGAGTATTGGTCGGGACTGGGAGGGAGAGCTGGATGTTTCTGGTGGTGGAAGAAGGAGTGGGGGTGAGTTTGATACATAAGGGGTGGTTTTGGTTAAGGTTTTTTATGTTTAGGGATTTGAACATGGGTAAATTCAGTTATAAAGAGGGGGAATAACAGAGACGGCAGCGGGTTGGAACCACAATTCATGCATAAGAATATGTCTTGATTAATCAATTGATAATACTAGTTGTGGTCGCAATCAAGGGTTGTAAAATCTCGGCGGGAATATCAATGGTATGTGCTCAAAGGCCAAAGTGAGATACCTCAGGGAAGGACTTTGCATACTTAACCGTCACCTCGTTTGTATTTAAGAAACTCATCTTACTACTGGGGAATCTTCTCAGTTTAATAGCTTAGGATACCATACCTTTGCTGCCGCTGGGGCTGAGCTCCCAAAGAGGGGAGTGGCCTTTTCATCTAAGGAGAAAGGTTGGGTGGCTGGCTGGGTCTGGGAGATGGATAATTACACATATAGCTAATGGCGGCATATCATTAACAGCCTGTTTTGATTTATGCCTCAAACACCGATGACCCTGCTCTGTTCAATGATCTAATAGGGAACTTTATACATGGCCTGACCCAATTGTCTTGTGTGGGAATTTCAATCTAGTTTTGCAGCTGGCTGTAGATTCTATGACCTCTCTGTTGGCCAGCCAGTGGTGGATGACCAAGTACAAACGGGTGCTGTTAAACAAATTATTACAACATATACATTGTCTGATGTCCGGCGGGCCTATCAGGGCCCTGAGGCAGGATGTACATTTCATTTCATTTAATCTTTATTTCGGTTATGTATAACCATAAAAGATACAATAATAAAAACACATTACATTGTCATGATTACTCCATCATTTCCTATTGAATTAACACAGTAGACGGGGCAGGGATCGTAATTTAAAAGGAACACGGCTGTAACTACGCCATAAAAACCTATCTAGCCCAAAAATGACATTGTATTAAAAAACATGCTGGCCAACTATTTACATAGTTAAAAATGATCATTTACATCATATAAAATTTTACAAAACCATAGGGTAATTTTATCATACAATCGTATCCCCATGAAAGTGCAAGTGCTTGACTTGGCCTAGGTTATACCCTGAAAAGCAATTTTTATTCATAATTCCTTTTATAACCTGAACCCACTTCTTTTCCTTATCAAAGATACGTTGAATACAAATCTGCTTACAGCAAAAGCTACTTTTTGCGAAGAATCAGTGCTTAAAATACGTAGAGCATTGCTACAACTCCTGGTGCCTAGCAACCTACATAAGGGTTTGATCCAACGGCACCTTACAATAGTATATGCAGCACAAAATAATAAAATGTGCTCGTCGGTTTCCCTTGGTTGCATTATACACAGGGGGCAAAGGTCACTACCCTTTTCCCCTTCTCATTTTTACAACTAGATGTATTTGCTTCTATTTGCAAAATTCCATACCTAAAGTGTAGAAATAAGGATTTTGCTAAGGGAGGTTCTATCTCGTCAAGGAAGGGTTCTCGGGTGGCTACGTCT
The DNA here is from genome assembly GCF_964261635.1 of Lissotriton helveticus. Taxonomy (NCBI): domain Eukaryota; kingdom Metazoa; phylum Chordata; class Amphibia; order Caudata; family Salamandridae; genus Lissotriton; species Lissotriton helveticus. The sequence goes on along the minus strand of NC_136073.1, from coordinate 911,913,149 downwards.
TTAAAGGCTAAAAACCTCAAAGTTAATGGGCCCATAGTAGCATTGTTCAGAAAATCGCTTGCTATAAAGTTCCAATAAGTCAACTTTAAATTCTTTTTACAAGGTGGTGTGAGTTTAGAAGGGTCACTCCAGTAGGAAGATAGGCCTAATTTTTGCATCCAAGACATTACGTGCTTCAACCACGGAATGTCTTTAGGACGATTCACCTTCATGATTTCCTCCAGACCAACCTTGTAGTGGATTAGTTCTGGGATTTACATTTAATTCGGGCCGGGCTGTGTGGCCAGGAGCAATTCACTATACTCAACATTCCATGGGAATGCTGTCAGAGATTATTCAGATCAGACGGGGAACTTGGCAGGGGTGTCCTCTCTCCCTGCTGTTATTTGCTCTATACCTGGACCCTTATATACGTGCATTAAAGAGGACATCCTCCGCTCCATCTTTAAGGTTGCACAATTGGGAGGTCAAGATTCTAGCCTATGGTGATGATATTGCTTTGATTACAACATCTCCTGCAACTGCTTTACCTGCAATAGAGGATGCAGCTAAGACTTTTGGGTAGGTCGTGGAGTATAATTGAACTTTGGATAAAACTGAGTTTATCGTCGGCAATGAATATAATAGCGAGGACCCTTGCTATGTATCTTTTGTTAAATATTCGGGCATTCATGTATCATTTGATGTGGATTCAGTGTTATCGATTTAGTTATGAAGCATTTTATTCAGAATTCCTTTATCTTTTTAGAAAATGGGATAGGTTACATCTTGGACTGATTCGGCGATACAATGTTATCAAGATGACTATTTTTCTACATTAGTTATATCAATTTAGGGCTATTCCTTTGTACCTATACCTTTACAAAGGTTTTTTTTTAATAAAGTTGGCAGTAGTTGGCAAAAATGTATCTGTGCTTCGAAACAACCTTGCTGTGCTATTCACTACCTGCAATTGTCTCGTTGAGAGGGGGGTTTGCACTCCTGCTTTTATGGAACTATAACCTATCTGCGCTTAAGGTCTATCTTTCTGCTGTGGTGGGCTTTGATCATGGGACTAGGTTAGCCTATTTCCTGAGTTTAGGACTCTCTCATCAGGACCTTCTGTATAACTGTCAGGCCAAACCATGGGCTGCTCCACTATGCTTGATTTAAAACATACCAAGTTTAAGACAATAGGAGTCTTTCATAAGGCCTGTTTGGCCATTTGCGACATCTACCTACTACAAAGCTTTCATCAATACACCCAACTCTAATGTCCCACCTTCCTTTCAAGATAGCTTTCTTAATTGTTGGCGATCTGCAAAAGTTCACATCCTGAGACAATTTTTAAAGGGTGGTATCCTTTCCTCCTTTTATTGTTATGAATACGCATTATAGGCTCCCTAAGTAGGGGGTGTTCTATTATTTAAAATTAAAATAATTTTTGCAGCGACTTCCCAATATTGATATAGATATGAGTTGTAATGAATTCATTAAGAATTTTATTAATATAAAGAAACATGGTTCTATACATGCTTTTTATATGATTCTGGGCCGCCAGGGGAAAATGGGGGATAAGATTAACATACTTGCCATAAGTGGTCTCGCAGCTTGCGTGGGAAGATGGTGTGGTGCCGCGGCCAGGGCGACTGACTCTGGAAGCTGGGGATCACGGTTTGATCCCCGGAACCGGCGGCAGATTAGCCCAGCACCATGTGACTCTGGGCAATAGCTTGCTTAATCTTCCCAACGGCCCCCAGCGCCTAGAGACCCTTGCGGGTGATTGTGCGCTTTACAAATGTGGATTTATTATATTTATTATTATTATGTTTCTGCTTCTGAGATACTCTTCATGAATACTTTGGCCTAAGACTCTAATGATATAAGAGAAATGTTTCCCCTGATGACAAAACAGTTTTAAAAAAAAAATTTTTTTTTTTCCTTATTTGCGATTTTATTCCCATCAAAAACTCCAGACATTATCTTAACCAGCCCGAAAGCCATAGAGATCAGTTAGTCGAAAAGAGTCTTGACTGCGTGATCCTCTCTCTAGATGGCTATAATCATTGACCCAATGAAGCATGTAGCTTTTATTCCTTCCTAACTAAGCTATATTCTTGTTTCCCTTCTTCTCCCCTCAAGCCATACCGTCAGGGGTTCCCACAGCTTGACTGCCTTTTTTGGGGCCATACGGTGAATGTCCAACCTGTAGACATAGAGGACTGATTCCCACCATTCTGCTTTTTGAGGGTGACCCCGACGAAGTCCATTTTTTACAAAACTCCCTTCTCCCCAATAAAATCAAATGGAAAATTAATTGATTTTGATAGTTCATGTATTCTCCCCCATCTAGTGGTAACCCGAAAAGAATCAATTCCTGTCTTACCTGGATTTGAGTGTGCCGGAGATCGTTCACGAAATTACATACCTCATTCCAAAAATCTTGGATTTTTGGACAGGACAAGAACATATGGACATCGTCTGCCAGTCCTCTGCCACATTTCTTACAACAGGGTTGAACCGGGCCCCCCGATTTTGCCAGCTTTTTTGGTGACCAGTTTGCTCTGTGGAGAGAAAAGATGATTCTGCCTTAGGTACACTGGTTTAACCCTACTATACAATATTCAAAATGATACTTGCCACAAATAGTCAAGATTCAAGCTTGGCATTATCTCGCACCACAAAGAGTTTGATTCACTCTGTCCCTTTTCTGAGTTATCCATGATAAAGGCATACCATGTTGCCACCAGCTTTTTTTGTTGTGTACTCTTAACCAAGTGTTGGTCTAGATCATTGGTATCCTCTTTATCTTCACCGAGGGTCCAGGACCAACTCTGCATTTGTAGGAATTTAAATTTTGAGAACTGGTATTAGTTAAATACTGAAGCTGTGTCTAGGAGAGGAGTTTTCCTTCTGAAAGTATCGGCCCCCATTCATTTATGTCAGCTTCCTTTAGGCTCCCTGCTAATCTATCCTACACACAGCTGGGTGAGTCCCATATTAGAGCATACCTGCTGTAGTAAGACAGACTTGTTACATGCCGAATCTGAGCTCATAGCCAAGCCGCCGCCTGTTACACTTTTAATCAAATTTATTTGAAAATCTTACAGTCTCTATATTTATACATGAATTTAGTCCCCCCATTTCCTACTTCCTTTAACATGGCCTCCCATAAACAGTTGCTCCCAGACCCCACCCTTTCAGTAGATAGAAACCTAAAATTCTTTAATTGAAAGACCCATTGATATAGTTGGAAATCTGGCAACGCTATCCCCCCTTTATCATATTTCCTTTTTAACTCTCATCTCGCTAGTCTTACATCCTTGGAAGCCCATATAAAAGAGTACATTCTACTATGTAGTCTTCTAAACCAACTCTTCTCAAAGCGAAGTGGGATCATATTAAAATGGCAGAAAAATATGGGGAGTATCAACATCTTGATTAGATTTATCCTTCCCAATATTGTCAATGGAAGGTGGGACCAACCTAGGAGAGTCTATTTGTTTCCTTCAGAGTCTTCTGAAAACGTAATTCTGCCAATTTCTCCAGAGTTGGAATAATCTTTATTCCTAAATATCTCAGTTTCCTTTAAGTCAGCGTGTGGTTCTTGTTTATGTTCCACACCATAGTGTCAGACTTGACTGAATTTACCTCGTACCCTCATACCTTCACAATTCTATCACCAAAGAGTCTAGAATCCTTAAGGTAGAGATCAAGTCTTGTGTATATACCATAATATCGTCCACATAGGGTGACACTTTCTTTATCCATGTGCCATATGAGAAGGGGGTGATCCCTTGTTCCAATCTTATCTTATCAGCAAATGGTTGAATGTATAAGTTGAAAAGTAAAGGGGTGAGGGCTCACCCCTGTCTAGTTCCCCGTGTTATATGGAAGCTTGACGTAAGATTCCAATTCAATAAAATCTTTGCTGAAGTGGACCTGTAAATACCTAATTTGGCCTTACAACATTTATAAGCCAGATTATAGTGATCCATAATGGTACATAGGTACCGCCGGTTTATCCGATCAAAGGCCTTGGTGGTGTCAAGGGTGATAATCACAAGGGATACTTTGTTTTCAATTGCCAGATCGATTGTCCCACCAGTTCATGACTCAAGTGGTACATATACCTGCTTTTCACAAATCCCGTCTGATATCCTGCTACCAGCCCTTCAATTTCTCTGCTTAATCTTCTGGCCAAAATTCTTTTATCAAATTAAAAGTCAGAATTCAAAAGTGAAATAGGTCGATATGACTCACAGTATATTGGAACTTTTGCTGGTTTTGCAATTAAAATAATTATTGACTCTACCCAGGAGTTTGGAATCGAGAGCCCCTTCTCCAAAATCTCTGCAAAGAACTGCGTCATTGCAGGGGCTTATACATCACTCAGCCTTTGATTAACTATTTTAGGTATCCCGTCTGGCCCTGCCGTCTTGCCTTTCTTATCTTTCTTAATTATCTGTAGAATCTCATCATGGACTTCCTTAATATTTTCCCCCTCTTCCTCTGAAAGCTTACCCATGTCCTGACCATCTAGCCATTTATTAATCTGGTCCACAGATACATTTAAATCTTCTGTATACAAATTTCCAAAAAAGTCAAGAAATGCTCATTCCAATTCCTGAGCTCCTTTTTCTATATTTCCAGTTTCTTTGCACTTTACCTCATTAATCTAATTTCTTACCCTTTCTGTTTTGGTTTTCCAAGCCAAAAGTTTCCCCGCATTTTCACTATATTCGAAGTATGCTATTTTGCTAACTTCCCAGCATGCTCGGACTCTACCCTCCAGTGTATCATTAAGTTTGAGATTTCGGTCTTGGATTTCTTTTTGCCATCTCTCCCTTCACTCTTCCTCAACCCTTTGTACCTCACATTTCTTTTCCAGTATTCCTATTTCTTTCTCCAAACCCTCAATCACTTTCCTATATTGTTTATTCCTTTGTATAGATAAACTATTCAGGAGCCCCCTAATATATGCATTATACGTGCCCCAAACTATACTCTTGGCTGCTGATGCACTGTTATTGTTAAAGAAATCTACTCTTTCCTCTTTTAGTCTATTTATTAATGATGGATCCCTTAACAAAGAGTGGTTCGGTGTCCACCTTCTCCCTTCATCTCCCAATTCTACTTCTATTTCCAAAGCCATTGCACTATGGTCTGACAGGTGAGCAGGTAGATGCTCCACCTTCTTTATACATGCGCTTAGGAACTGGTCTAACAAAAAATAGTCTGTTGGACTGATGATTATATTTTTTGTTGTAAAATGTACATCCCTGTTCTGCACCATGAACGTCCCTCCAAATATCATATACACTGAATCAGTTCATTAAGGATCTAATTTAAGCATGCATTTTAGGGCAGAATACCAATTTCTTTTTGCTAGACCTGTCTAGTTGATAATCCATCACCACATCACAATCTCCTGCCACATCAATCGGATATTGGCCACACATCAACTCAGGGCATAGATTTAGCAGTGTCTCAATATCATTTATATTTAGGTCGTATAAATCCTCTTATACCCTCTAGTCGTTGCTATAACCCATCTGCCCTTCTTATCTACTTTACATTCCATTATTGACACCTCCACTGATTTTTTTGTAAGAATTATCACCCCTCTCGCATGACACACTTGCTCTGAAAATGTCATTTGTTGTACCCAATTTTAATTTTGAAAAGCATCCAGACATTCACTTTTGGTTAGGTGTGAATCTTGAAGCATAATAATTTGAGACGGGGCATCCTTTAAATATTGAAAACCTTTGCTCTCCTTTTCCTGACCCATAATCCATTGATGTTCCAAGAGAGGATTTGAATACTTTTATTTTTATTCCTTAACTCGATCTAAATCGATTTGTAGTCCCTCACTCTTGAGATTTATCAGGAAATAAGGACATTTTTTCTATTTTTTTCCTCACCATGCCCCCACCTCGTGCTCCCCCCATCCCTCCATCCCTCCCTGGAGAGCCCTGCCCCTTCTTCCTTTGGCTATACTAGGCCATAAAGCTCTGCTGGGGAGGGAGGAACTTGGTGATTAGTATAAAGTCCATTGAAAGGTGTACCTTTAAAATAGAAAAGATACCACCATATACTTTGTGCCTTACCATCTCAAAGAGAAAATTAAGTTAAATCTAACAAACCGAGGCTTAGGGCAGGCTTTTCCTTTCTATACCCTGTTCTACCAAGCGCTATTCTTTGTTTAACCTAGTTTGGCTGAGTAATGCATCTGCTTCTTTACAGCCCCTCAAGTTGTACATCTTGTTATTTCACGTTACTCGAAGCATGCCCGGAAATTTTGGGTGAGCGGATCCACCTAGTTATCCTCCTTCTCAGTTCCCTCTGCTTATTCAATGTAATTTGTGAGATGTCTGATCTAATCTCAAAGGAGCCTCCTTTTGTGACCAGTGTACCTGCTCTCACTGCAGCATTCAGAATGTTATCTTTGATTGTGAAGTTAAGGAAATTCACCTAAATTCTCTGTGGTTTTGTCCTGTTTACATTTTTCCTAAAGGGGTCCCGGAGAACCCTCTGGATATCTTGAGCCAACAGCTCAGTAGGACCTTCCAACACCTAGCTAGATTGCAGCAGATCAATGAAAAAAGATTTTATATCCTTCTTTTCACTTCCTTCCGGTACCTTCAGTAATCCGATGGTATTTTGCCTTGCACTGTTCTCCATAGATTCCAACTTGTCCTTGTTTTTTTGACCATCTTCCTTAACCTATTAAGCGCCTCCTGTTCTTGTGCTTAGTTTTCCTGAAGCTTCATCACTGAGGCCCCTAATGTGAGGCTCAATGATTAGAGCGGCAGACCCTGATGCAGAGGTCTGGCCCGGGACCAGGGTTCAATACCCGCCTCGGCGGGTCTTGGACTCAATTTCCCCGGACCTGATAATTCTCGCCTCGGTGCCTATTCCAATCATGGGTCCGACTCTGCAACTCTGGGCAATAGCTTGCTTAATCTCCACCACGGCCCCAGCAGCGCTAGGATGCCTGGCCTCCACCTTGGGGGTGCCCAGGAGTGGACACTTCACAGGGAAAGGCCAGGAAGGGTTCCACAGCGGTGTGTGTACAGCGCCTTGAGACCCCTTCGGGGGTGATACTTGCGCTGTATAAGCACTACTACTACATTGAGTGTTCTCTGAAATAATACTTCACATTTTTCACCCAGCCCCTCACAGATCCACTGGTTCTCCTGTTGATTAGTTAGAGATTTAGTAAAGCCACTCTTAACCTCTGTTGCCTGCGACCTCATTAGCCGTTCCACAGAATTGCTCCGTTCCTCATGTTCCATCAAATTTTGAAATTCTGGCTCAGCTGAAAGATTCTCTGAAACAAAGTGCTCTTGCTCATATCTAGATCCTTCAGCATTCGCAGCCCTGTTGACATTATTACTTTCTGACTCTCTCTACTTTCCTGCTTTCTCAGTACAAACATCTTCCGCTAAGCATTGGAACCGATTCAGGATGATCGGGAATTGGGATATGTCTGGTATATCTTGTGTATGCTCTTGATATTGAGGTTCCACAATATTTTTATCCATTGCTGCTGCATGTTTGAGGTAAACTCAATATGCAAGACTTGAGGTGTTTCCACGAAGAGGTGACCCTTCTCAGTCACCAGATCTTTTTTGCATAACTCAAAGTAGGACCTAAGAGAGGGGGTAATCCTTTAAGATTTAGGTTTGGAGTGGGGTATTACCTTTTTTAAACTCTGAGCCTGGGGCTGCGGTGCCCAGGTGTCTCTTTTGACTCGAAAGGGTACTCACTTCTTTTTTTCTGAGGGGCTACACTATTTCTTCTCCTCTCTTTGGAGACTTTCTGTTTTAGCTTTACTTTTGTTGAGGATGCCTCTGATTTATCCTCTTGAAGAATGTGCTCTATAGGTGTATTGGAGGCAGAACCTTCCCATGTATCGTCCTCGGTGCCCTTCAATTTGTACCTATTTGTTCTATGTGCTTTCCCCCTCATTACCCAACCCCTGGAGTTGGTTCTAACTTCATTCAAACTAACTAGAAGCTCTCCACTTCCTCTATTGATCATCCTCAAGTCCTTGCTATCAGAATGTTCAGCCCTTCCTTGCTTCAGTTTCTCAGATCCTCTACTATTGTCTCCCTAGAGACAATAGTAGAGTCGGGCAGCGAGTGCTTTCCACCTTATCCTACCCAGGCAACTCTGGAGACGAGCTTACGTGCTCTTTCTCCACTTCACGGGCTGCCCTCCTGCAGCCATCCGTCTCCAAGGTGAACTCTTGGGCGCCGGTCGCTTCTGGCAGGATACACCCCTCGTCAGCCACTCTCGCCAAGCCAGCCATCCATTGAGCTCCTGCCACTGACCCCAGCCCCATGTAATCGGTAATATTCTCCAAATTTATTTATGCCACTTCCTTTAGGTTAGCGCAATATGGTCATGCAGGCATGCAGCGTACATGTTGCATACCTCTCTGTGAGTTTGTCTCTCCTCACTCCTTGGCGAGCTCGCGGGCAACCACTTATCTGTCCGCCATGTTCTCCTCATTTTTAGTCCAGCTTCAATTGGGGCACCAAAACTGTTTTGTTCGGACATGCCACTGATGTTCTGACTGAGTTTGCTGGGGTGTTCTATTTCACAGTTACTCCTTCTAGACTAACGATTGCCCGAGCCTGGCTGCAAAATGAGGCCCCAGAAACTGCAACCTGGTGGAGTTAGTTTATATTTCTTTGTAGTCTGGAACTTTCTATAATTGAAAAACACCTGAGTCAGTATAAGTTATGGAGAATGTGGGAGCTAGTTAATGGAGGTTTATTGGATCTCTTACCTGGTTGTGACCTACCAAAGTAAAATAATTGTAAGGTCTTAAGGGATTTTAATTTGATTTTTCTACTTATGTTTGTATGATGGTTCTTTTATGAAGTTTCCTTTTTTTCCTTTTTTTCAGCTGATATGCTGCTGCTTAGCATGTGTAATTGTGTCATGTTATTTAATACATTATTACCGCTCAAAAAATTCATCAGATATTATTTTTGAAGAATATTAGTTAGATTGCATGAACCCACATAATATTCCAAATTCAACTGACATGCCCAATCATCTCCCCTGAGATAAAGCACCATCATTCTGTGTCCTGTTGATTCATTCTCATTATAGGGTCCAGGTCCTACAGTCAGCAACTCATTTATGACTTTATCCTCCTCATCTGAATCATCCTACTTTGCACCTTCAGATTTTTCCTTCAAATGGTCCATGGTGTCTAAACTAGCTGCAGGAGAGAAAACGTCCACAGTCTCTAACATGTCTCTAGGCCATGACTGTTTTCTCTGCCACAATATAGTATCCACCCAATCCTTTATAGCTCTCCTAACCTGCCCCTTATTGTATCTCTGATTTGGATTTACCTTGGCTTTTGTGCCCACACATTTACCGCTTCAAACTGTGCAGGCCTTGTCTGAGGTTTCATATCAAACAAAGAGTGTTTTATAAGAGCATTTATTTTTATATCAAATGTACAATCCTCAGAAAAGTATACCTTTTCACCACTCTTTCTGGCATTGTTCCATTGTTTCAACCCCAAACATGTATGCATTCCAATTTTAATTATAATTTCAAGCAATGTCTCAGATTGACCAGTTTTTGCACCCATTGTTAGAATCACAAACTCAAACGAAATGTAAACAAATGCAAAAGAAACACTCAACAAATGCATCCAACCAACCAAATACGATTGCAGAAACCATTTGGTCATTCCGATTTGGTTCTGATCGGCATTAGGAGAAACCGAGTCGCTCGTAGCCGAATCGTACAGGTCTATGGACCGCGTTTATGACCGATGCATTACGATGTCAGTTCAGACAGCCTTTCTAAATTGGTTTGTCTGACACAGATCTACTGTCAGAATCAAATTTTGGGGGCCCGTCGCAGGTCCCCCTTCACCAGGAGACCTCCGGTTGGTTCCCGTGGCGGTACCCATGGGTCCCCTCGCTCCAACCATGCATGGTGTGGCAGGCACCAAATTGTGCCCACCACAGGGTGCAAGGTTTTATGCAATCACCCCTTTTGTCAATGGGGACCTGTGTTGTCGGTCGGAACACAGGCTCCCATTGAAGTCAATGGGAGGCCGACCGAACGGTGGTTGGAAACATCGTAATCGCTTGGACTCCCCGAATCCGATTTGGTCAGAAAGGATTCAGAGACCGAGTCAGACGGAATGTTTTCAAATCGACATAGTAATGAGGCCCATAGTGTTAGCACGTAAAAACAATAATGGCATTACTAATTCACCATTACAATAAAATTACTGCAACCTTAGCATGGTGCTAGAGACACAATTTTACCATCAAAGCCCTCTCATACTCGCCAACCCTAAACTGGGTCAACTTCCTATTGGACCTTGTGCATGGGACAGGAAGCCTCAGGAAGGTGCTTCTGCCCACAGAATTCTCAAATAATTCAAAGTGCAAATTAGATAAATAATTGCTTAATGTTCTCTACCCAACATATTTGACACTTTCCTTTTATCCAAAGGGTTTGATCCTCTGGATCAGTTGAAGGCAAAGTGGATTCAAAATTATGCCATAAATAATTTAACTAAAGGCATGTGCTTGGTCTTTTATTCTTTAGATTTATTCAGTGAATATAATTAAAATAGGAGCAGTAAAGTAGCAGGGAAAATTAGTGTGGAAAGTAAATCAATTGTATGCACAAAAGTCATAAAGGGCCGATTACGATTTTGGGCGAAAAGCCGTGAGGTGCCTGCCACACGGTGCAAGGATGTACACAAGCGTCCATTTAACAATGGAACCTTGTACTGCGGGCCTTTTCCGCCCACCACACAAGCTTCCATTGGGCAATCACATCATAATAATGCGGTTGGAAACACCAACCTAAGGTTGGTCAGTTCAAGACCAATATGGTGTTGTCGTCCGCCCGAAAAAGTAATAAGGCCCATCATGTCTAAGGAAATAACACACAAACCAGATTAAAAGGGCATAGTAAACAAGCGGTTTAAAATAAGTAATACAATCTCTGCATGAGGAAAACAAAGCCTGTAAAAATGTTCAATGTTGAGTAAAACTGATAATAAGTTAAAATAAACCAACAGTCCAATTGTGCCCTGTAAATTAAAGTGAGCCTGCCTACAAGAGATATCCAAATCAATATTATGATTTAAAATGACCCTGATACAATGAAGTCACTTAAAAGACATGGAGGAGCATTTGAAATAATCTCAGCAAACCGTTCTTGATCCTACACCAATGGGAGCAGCCGAGCCGAAACTACCCGGCGACGCCCTCCCTAATCCAAAAGACAAGCACCCTAGGAATGGTTATGCCCTGATTATGGCTCATTAGCCGGGTATAGCTTGTTTCTGGTGGAACAGTGTGCATGGACCCGCGGTTGGGCATATCTGCCCTACTTAGGGTGGCACCCTGAAGTATACATAATGTGATGGATGGAATGCTTGCATTAATCTCAGCCACTGATAATTACTCGGGCCCCATCTCAGGCCATCATTATTTTTCCCATCCCGCCACCTCAGCATGGAGAATGAGCCCTGGCAACAGAAGATCAAATGAGCAAAATGATCTGAAAAGAATGGACTTGAAATGCCCTAGAGAAAGGGCTATGAGAAGAAAGGAAAGCTGAATTGACAATAATTCTAGTCCATTCATGTTGACATTTGTAAATACATGACATTCTGTCTGCAACAGATTAACAAAACAAGATGTTGCACAACAAAAAAAACCATTCCTCTTACTTTCTTTCCAGACACAGGTATTGTAAAGCACAAATATACAACAGGATGAAAAGTCACATCTTATTAGTTAAGGAAGGATACAGAGACCAGAAAAAACCAGGCAGAAGAAAACTGTTTGGTAATGTTGTTTTTCATTTGTGTTTCAGATATTATGAGGGTAACACCCTATCCCCTCCCAGCTGAGAAAAAATGAAAATCCCCATGAGTGGCAATTTGAACATGGTGCTTTCTAGGGGACTCAAGTACCAATGCCACTCTCAAATTGATATGATGTTTTTTCCAGTTTCCCCCGCTCACTTTGGGATTGGAGATAGTCTGGATATCAGGGTTGAGATGAGGGACCCCATGAACTGGGATCTGTGGTTCTTTTACTCTCTTGGACTGGCATGTTGCTGGTTGAAAAGGTAAGGTTATCAATCCAACTTGGTTGGCATCAGTTATCAAATATGACATTGTGGCATTACAAGGGTAACGGGACACTAAGTGATTCTCCTGCCCTGGTTTTGCATGCTATTCTTGCCCGGCTGTTACTTCCACACACGGCAGGCCAAAGGGGGGACTTTAGGATAAACCTGACCCTGAAAGTAACTGTCTTGGATATGGCAAACCTAGCATTTGTGGCACTGTTTATCAAGGACAGCGCCAGTGCTTTTTGTTTTTCTAGTTAATTTCTATAAAAATGATTTTGTAAGCCCAGTATGCCCCATTTTTAAGGTTTGTTTGCTTTTCTTGTTGAACTGAGACTCGTTGGAGCCAAGAGTACGTTGCAACCCAACTCTCTCCTTTGTTGGGGGGGATAGAAGGTGGAGGGATTGAAGAAGTTTCCTCACTGTTCATGATCTAATTGGTGTTGTTGATTTGCTTAACTCAGCTGTGTTAACAATGCCCTTTCCAGTACACTGAAAAACCTTTAAAAAGGGGGATTGTATGTTACTGAGGTGCTTTCGCCCAACCACCTTTATTGATAGCGCAGCACAGGCTGTTGGGCAAGCAATATTCAATCTGTTGAAGGAATGGGCTGACCTTAATGACATTCTGTGCCCCTTCTAGTTTGAGTTTCGACAAGGGCTAGGTACAGTGGAACAGTGATTAAACCAGAACCTGATTATCGGGAAACATACCATAGCTAAGCGTGGTCCGCTGCACCTGGCCTTTATTGATCTGTCAACGGCCTTTAACTGTGTTACGGGGCCAAGCAATGGTTGTTGCTGTTGAATTGGGTGTGGAGGTACCACTCGTTAACGTTTTGTACAAACTTAATGAGAACCTGGAAGCTAAGGTTTGTTACAGCCAATCAGGTGACTGTTTTTATCTATCCCGTGGGGTGTATCAAGGATTTATTTTAGCCCCCTTGCTTTTTATTATTTATATCCATAGTTTGTATCCCACTTTGGTCAAACCCACTAGTGATATCTCAATGATTACTCAAGAATTTGTACCAGCACTACTTTGTGATGATGATGCATTCCTTGAAGGCTTAGTGAGCAATTGGAGAGGCCAAAAAGAAAATACAAATGGGCAAAGGTTTGCCAGCCTAGGCCCTCACCTCCGCTTCAAGTGCATAGGTATTTATGAATTTGCTCCTCAGTTCTCTGATGATTGGTAGTGTGGGCTTCTTGGCAACCTGGCCCTCATCTCAGTGGTCTATATTTCCTGTTAACACATGGAGGTGAATATTCCAATGTCAAAAACAGGCAAAATACCCAGGTGGAAGAAGATCTGGTAGAGAACAATAACCTACAGAATCCGATGTGAAAACAACAATTTCTGCAGTTTGTTTTCCTTCTGAGCGAACTCTGAAGGGCCTAGTATTCCTCTCATCCCACAAGTAATGATAACAGTGCTATTGCTGCTTCAGGGCTATCAATGCAGACTCCTAGTTGACTCATAATCAGGTCCTCTGTCCGAATGTAACAAGTCTCAATAGTCTTTAGGCTGTCTGTGTACTTCTGACAAGCAGGGTCAGCAGCAGTAGGGTCGGCCAGCAGAGACTCCGGCAGGTGTCGGCCCTGCCGAATTGGGCAGTACGCAGCATCCCATTTAGGGAGCACAACATCAAAGTCCCAGAAAACGGATCAATGATCCCTTTCCATTGATGACCCACAACGCAGCTGCCAGACTGATCCTCACCCTGCCCAAGAGAACCCACATCACCCAACACCTGAGAGACCTCCACTGGGTTCCAGTTCAGAAGAGATACCTCTTCAAGCTCCTGACCCACACCTACAAAGTCCTCCACGAACAAGGACCTACCTATATGAACCACCACCTGCACTGTGGTGGGTATTCCACCGCAACACCCATCGATTTTGACGCTGCCTCCTAGTTACAAGGATGGCATAAATCGGAGACAGCGCCAAAATTAAGACCAGGGAAAACCTGCTCTTAACTTGGGGAAATCAGGAGAAATGCTTTATTTCTCTTCGTTTTTGCATTTTCCATGTGTGCTGCCTTGTGCAGCACACATGGAAAACACAAAACACTTTAGATTATTTATGTTCAGGAAGGTGACCCTTCCTGCACATAAACAATCTTTAAAATAATGACATTTGTAACTTCCATGTGTGTTGCATTAAGCAGCACACAGAGAAGTGACAAAACTGCATTTAAATTTTTTTATGTGCATGAAGGGACACCTTCCTGGTCATAAACAATCTTCCCCTGCACGCAGACACCCTTGCACTATGGTGCAAGGTTGCCTGCGTTGGTGCTAGGCTGCTAAGCGTAGCGCCAGCGCAGGGGGAAATGCCAGGCTTTACCATATTCTTGTAAATATGGTGCAGCCTTGCATTTCTGAAGTGAGGAGTGAGGCTTTAAGCCATGACGGCTAAAACCGCACTCTGCCACTTCTTTGTACATATGCCCCAAAGTGAACAACATGCAAGTTTACACTGCAGGAGTGTCTTGATTGCCACTGCATGTTGGGGGGGGGGTCTGGAAAGGTTGGTGGCTCCATGTAGTGTCTGTAATCTTCATGGAGATGATATTGAAAATACCATCATGCAGTTTTAGATGAAAATCTAGAAATATCTTTTCTATCCACCTCCTTTTGAAAGTCATTCACATTATTGATGGCCTGACACTACAAGAAGAAATGAGAAAAATGTTAACCTTCCTAAAACAATAGAGTTGGAGGTCAATGATAGGTGACACGCCTCCCTGACAGGAGACTGCGCCATGTGGGAGTGGCCATTGCTGACTCATAAGAGACTGCTTTAGTAACCCCATGGTCATCATGGAGCTAACACCATCCCACAGCAGCACAGGGCAGTGGAACCAGGGGGTGTCTCTGGTACGACCAGGGCTATTCGAACATGCAATGGGCAACGCTTCTTCAGTTGCACCCCAGGATGTGGCAGGGGCCTGCATGAATCATAATGTTGACACAACTGCTCCAGATGCTAACCACTGCATCCCAACAAAGGAAAGGCAGTGATGTCTTTAGACTAGGTTTGTGCTCTAGAAATACCATATACATACATGCAGGAGCCAATGGAGAGTGGCCTCTTCTTGTTATCATTCATGAAGTTGCCACTGACTCCTTCTATTGACCTTGTTTGTTTTGTGTTTTTGATGTTGTTCCTGGTACTACTGTAGCAAAGAGAAAATATGATCTTTTTGTTCATATCACATGAGATAATCTGATCTTAAATTCCATAATTCATAGTGGGGTTATATATGAGAATAAATGATTACCTTATCAAATATAACCCTACACATCTTTGGGTGACCCACATCACCATCTATTCTTCTTCTGTCACACTGATCCAGATACTGAGACATGTTCAGGAACACTGGTCAGTCTCTGCTAATCCCAAATGAAAGGAATTAATTGTGATGACTCCAGGGCCCTGACTTCGTAAGATTAATTATCACCTGAGTGAAAAACTGAGAGTAGAGAGAGCTTCCAAGCACCAGGGATCTCTGCAGTGCACACCCCTGTGCATTCCACTGCTGATAAATACAGCAGACTCGTGGCACGAGTAGCGCCTGCTGCCAGGTGCAGTTGGATGAAGCACCAGTGATCAGTGACCCCCGCTGCCCCTTGCACAAATTTAATGACAAAGAACAGCAGCACATGGCCCAGCTGGAGTCCAGGTGAGTGCTCTAAGAGTGCTGCTGTGATAGTGCAGGAGTGCTGCAGTAATAGTTTAGGAGTGCTGCAGTGATAGTGCAGGAGTGCTGCAGTGAGAGTGCAGGAGTGCTGCAGTGATAGTGGAGGAGTGTTGCAGTGATAGTACAGGAGTGCTGCAGTGATAGTGCAGGAGTGCTGCAGTGATAGTGTGGGAGTGCTGCAGTGATAGTACAGGAGTGCTGCAGTGATAGTGCAGGAGTGCTGCAGTGATAGTGTGGGAGTGCTGCAGTGATAGCGTGGGAGTGCTGCAGTGATAGTGCAGGAGTGCTGCAGTGATAGTGTGGGAGTGATAGTGTGGGAGTGCTGCAGTGATGGGAGTGCTGCAGCGATAGTGTGGGAGTGCTGCAGTGATAGTGGAGGAGTACTGCAGTGATAGTGTGGGAGTGCTGCAGTGATAGTACAGGAGTGTTGTAGTGATAGTGCAGGAGTGGTGCAGTGATAGTGCCGGAGTGCTGCAGTGATAGTGCAGGAGTGCTGCTGTGATAGTGCATGTCTAGCACTGAGGTTCCACCTGAAAGTGTACGTCCATCCAGATAATGGAGAATTGCTTCCACTTTTGTATTTAGGATGTTTTTTGTGAATGTGATAGTGTGTGAGACTTTGCCACTTCATACTGCTGAGAATGAATAAAAAGAACTGAGTTCTGACACATTTTCCTCTGTTCTTCAGGGCTGATCCTCCTCCTTGTTGGGGGCAGGGGTGAGCGGTGTGATGTCTTCATGGGTTGAGAAGGCTTCATTAAAGAAGATTCAAAGTTTCTTTCATATTTGAGCTCATAGCCTCTCTGATCTGAGCTCCTGTGGCACAGATTCACACCTCACACCTCGACTTCTGGGTAAACCTGGTTTGAATGACAAGATTAGTCACAGTGAATCTCAGATGTCTCGGTGGGGTACAGTTTACAAGGTTTGGGTGGAGATATAGTGAGCTGAAGATGATACAGGTAATTAAATGTGTATTATTTGTGCAATGGGAAGCTAGAGGTGTTCTTTCTTTCACAGCCTGTGTGATGTGTGTGGGTTTCATTAGCTTTGTTCAGACTCTAGATGCTTTGATTTCACAGTGACAGGAGTTTGTGTACCTTTGTCTCTACTGCTCTCCTGCGAATATATGACATTACAACGCCTGCAATTGCAACACATGCTTTTACAATGCAGTCTTTACATCGCAACTACAATTACATTGCATGATTTTTAAACGCATTTTTAAAAACTACCCTTACAACACATTCTATTACAGCGCATACCATTACAACGCATAATACCTTTAGGGCAACAGTAGGGTAACTGTTGGATAGTGTAGGGGTACAAATTACTATTCCCACTCCAGTGAGTGCAAAAGTAGGGTAAGTGTTGGAAAGTGTAGGGGTAAACATTACTAAGTTTTGGATAGTGTATGGGTAAAAATTACTGTTCCCATTCCAGTGAGTGCAACAGTAGGGAAAGTGTTGAATAGTATAGGGGTAAAAATTACTATTCCCATGTACCCTAAAACCCATACCTACCCTAATACTAAAAAAGTCTCCATTAATTACCTTATAATGTGTTGTAATGGCATGCATTGCAATGGTATGCGCTGTAATGGCATGCGTTGTGGTGACATGCATTGTAATAGCATGCAATGTAAAGGCAGTTGCATTTTAACAGTTAAGTTGCAAAGGTAGGTTGTTGCAATGACTGCTTTGTAATGGATGTTTCCCATCATGGGGACTACTATGTGGCCACAAGGGGTCTTGACAGATACGTTGGGGAAGGGAGTTGTACAAGTGGAGGATTATTCTTGGCAACGTGGGTCAAAGATTGGTCTTTTTGGTTACATTTTGATACAGTGGACACATGTGGGATCTGGATTGAAACATATGCTGAGTTTTCCAAGACAGTTTTGAAACCTTTTGCCACAACACTCTTGATTCCTAGTTCAACTGGTAAAATGAGAGGAAGGCTGTCATCAGAGGGGTTTGAACCTCAGGATTCATCTTTTACAGAAACATGAGAGGAAGGCTGTCATCAGAGGGGTTTGAACCTCAGGATTCATCTTTTACAGAAACATGAGAGGAAGGCTGTCATCAGAGGGGTTTGAACGTCAGGATTCATGTTTTATAGCTATCTAGGCAGATTAACTCTGTCCATCAGTAGATGTCTTTCCGACAGTTGGACATAATCTCTTCATGTTCCTTCTGTTTGCTCCTTTTGATAAAAAGCTGTACGTTATCTCTGTGTATTGGAAGCTCATGTCGTGAAGTCAGCAGGGCGAGTGACATCTAGTTTATCTTGAATCCTAGAGGGATAAGCAAAGCCTCCAAGTCGGTCCCACATGTGACAGACTTCACTGCTGGTGATGAAGAACCAACATTGATGAGTTAACTCTGTACGACTTGTCAGCATTTAGATGAGTGAAGGGACATACTCAGGAGTACGCACGTTTCTGATGGAAACACATGAAAGTAAGAAAACTCGATCAACAATCTTGATGTAAAATGTGCTTGTAAAGTGGAATGGCCTCTGCAGTCCCACATCATCCGTCCTTTTTAAGACCCGTTTCATCCTCTCCTTCCTTTCCTACAAATGACTGAATTAAACCCAGCATTGGTGCCCAAACCTGTATCCTCACAAAGATCAGTATCTTGGTTTTTCCTGAGTTAAGTTTAAGGCAATTTTTAGCCATCCAGATGCTAACTGCGTGCATATATTCGTTGAACCTTTGGTCACAGCCCATCTCACCCAGTTTAAGAGATAGAAAAATGTGTGTATCGTTTGCATATGATGTGAGTGAAAAATCAAAAGACCTAATGAGCTCTACCAGTGGAGTAATGTATATAGTAAAGAATGTTGGCTTGAGCAGCAGAACCCTGTTGACCTCCACAAGGAAGAGTGTAAAAAGGCAAGGTAAAGCCACCCAAGTTTACCAACTGTTCCCAGTTTTTTAAAAAAACAGCACAGGAGTTCCCAGGCTAGTCCAGACACCCCTATCCTGCTCAGCCTATCTATCAGGAGCTTATGAGTGACTGTGTCAAAAGCTGCCGATACATTTAGCGGCACAAGGGCCAATTTACCTCCCTGGTCTATAGACATCCACATTTCTACGGGGGCTTTGATGTGAACTGTTTCAGTGCTGTGTTCAGCATGGAAACCAAATTGTGTGATATCTAAACATTTATTTTTCAGAGTGTGTACCTTTAATTGTGTGTTCATCACCTTTTCAATTAGTTTAGCTGAGAGATAGGACAATAGTTTTTCGTAGCCCTTGTGTCCAGAGATACTTTTTTATACAAGGCAGGACAAAAGCTTTTTCCAGCAGGTGGGGAAAATACCCGTGGAACACATGTTAAAATATTGTTGAGAGAAAAATTACAATAGTCTAAGCTGCAAGGCCACTTACCATGGTGGGACAGGATCTTCTGCAAATTTTAAATTACGATGTAAGATTACATGATAATTTTTACAGATATGTAACTGTTTTCTAATCCTGCAGTTTTTGACACAGACTTGTTCTAAACAATCCAATTTTGATTGCAGTTTATTTGTTAGTAGCAGTTTTACTCCTTGATGTTCCATTTTATCATTTGCTCTAATTTTGACAATCTCTTCTTTTTTCAGTTGCAATAATTGTTCATTGAATTTATTACATTCCTCACGAGTTGGCATCAAACCAACAATAACCTTTTCCTGCTTCAAATAACTATACATTACTTCAGCAGCTGAAACATTTCTTGGTTTGTAATACCGTCTTTCCCTCGTTTGTAAGGACTCCCACTCTTATGTCATTTAGTATATCTCAATAATGCATATCTAATGATTATTTTGGATTAACACTATGTATTGAACGTTTTCCCAATAGTCTACATTTCCAATAGTTCTAGTGAATTCCTTGTTTCATTAAGTAGTAGTTTCTTGATGACAGGTTGTCCTTTTACAAGAGTTAGTTGTAACAGGTCTCCAAAGACTATCGTAGTGTATTCCTCCCGAAAAATACATCGTAATCAGTTTTTAATATTTCCTACATTCATAGGTTAGAAACCATGCTGACTTCATCAATAATTAGTACCTTTATTTCTTTAATACTCTTTCCACTTCATGACAAGCATCACCAGATAATTTGCTCTTTTCAAATTTGTTGTCTTGTTAAACAGGCAGCATTATTAATAGATGAAGGGTAACTGCTTTAAAATTATGAGCTGCTAAGCCTGTTTATGCTGCAACTACACACAATGAATTGGAATCTGTTGTCTCTGTAGGTGAATGTCGGTACTTTAATCAAGAAGCGTTTTCCAGTTCCATCTTGATCACTTATGTACAATAGAATAAGTTCATATTTACAACGTGAACACTTTTATTCTCCTTGAGAAATCCATGTTCTACTTTACCTTTTACCTCTTCAAAAATGATTTCTGATCTGCATTTAATTGCTGCCTTAGTAGTTCTAGATCAACAGTTTTCCGTCTTACTTGCTGCATTGCATTCTCCATCTCATTCATAGCTATTGCAGCCTTATTTTCAATGATTGGCTCTCCAAGAGGATCTTGACTTCCAAGTGCTGAATTTTTACTGCTTTGAGAACTCTCACTTGCTATCTCAACAGCAATTGCTTCTTTTTGTTCATTGTATTCTCTCAACATTTGAAGATACTCTAGAAACACATACCACTCAATGCTGTCTTTCACAGCGTTGAATGACTCTTCATATTACTGAAATTCTCCAAATAACTCATTTTAAGTTTGAGATGGCTTAAACAACTGTAACAATGCTAAATTGAAAAACTCTCTTTTGTCACATCCAGCTACTGCAAATCTACCTTCATCTATGTTTTCACTGACATTACTTCTGAAAATATAATGTTGAAGTATTTCATTGAGACACATCCACTCTAGAGGAGGACTTCTTCTTGGAAAGGTTGTATCAAGCATGTTACTCTTTAGAATACCTGTACTGTGTGGCTCAAATTCTGGAAGAGATTGAATTTCAGGAAAATACTTCAGTACTCTGTTATAAATATAAGCAAGCCCTGAACTCACCCTTAGAACTCATCTACTATTAGAAAACAAACTAGCTGATGTTAAATGGTGTAGATATTCATAGAAGCCTATTTCTCTGTGAAAAAGCATTTCAAACTAAAACTGTAAAATTTCTTCTTAAGACTCTTTTGTGCTGAAATCTCTTCCCACATCTCCTTCATCACAGTTTTCTCTGACGTTGTTATATAAGATGTAACGTACCGAGCAACAGCAATTGAGTTGTCTGCAAAAAACTGTACATCCATGTTTGCATTCTACATCCTCAGAATCACAACGTTGTAGTCATTCATGTACATGGGGTCCTCTTTTCTTCCTAGGTTGTATGTTTTTTCAATGTTTTCCTAGTAAGTGTGTGTCTGAATTTACACAAAAAAGCTGGTGACTCTTCCTTGTAAGATGACAGGTCGTTGGAATCCAAAAAAACATCTTGAAGAAAATGTCCCTTTTGCTCTGTTTTTTTGCTGACAGTATTTTCCGCATCTATAATTTTGGAATCGTGGAACGAGTTGTGTTAATATGTTGTCACTACTATCTTTTGAGATGGAGCAAGTTACACACTGCTCAATAAAATACAGCACAGACTAATCACTGCCTGTTCAATACTTTGGGCCATCTTTTACCCAAAAAAGCATGTCAATATGGGGAGCACCTCTGGCTTGGTACTCTTTACACCAAAATAATGCAATCACTTCACCAACGGGAGGTTTTGTTTTGTTCAAGATGAAAGACATGATTGTTTGAAATCTGTGATTATAATATCTGCAAATATTTGCAGGGGCTAGTGATCACAGTTTTCCTGGTGTCCTCAGATAACTGTCTTTTACATTTGAATTTGCCTTCTGCAAGAATTCTAACAGGTCATCTCATGCATATTCAAAACAACTCAGCATCAGGAACCAAGTAGGTGCTCCAAGGTTCCTCAACATGCACTTGAGTTCACCATGACACCGATACCAATATTCATTAGTCCCACGCTGACATGCCATTAGGTTTATTAAATTGTATTCCACTTTCCTTAAACTTTCTTCAAAAGTCCTCTTTCTGATATATTATGCAAATTAACTCCTGTTTTTAGAATATGATTCACTGTATATGGGAGGCCAAACAAGTCACTTTCAAACAATAGGTGACATATATATGGAACACACTGACGGAATTCTTCGGTCTTCTGAATAAAGTCGACTACATCTGTACTCAGCTGCAGGTATTTGCACAGGCCGCTCATC
Source organism: Lissotriton helveticus (assembly GCF_964261635.1). Classification (NCBI taxonomy): domain Eukaryota; kingdom Metazoa; phylum Chordata; class Amphibia; order Caudata; family Salamandridae; genus Lissotriton; species Lissotriton helveticus. The sequence continues at coordinate 911,891,058 of NC_136073.1, read as the reverse complement.
ATACTCCAGTAGGAAAAAGATTTGGGAAACACAGAGCCTATAAACTTTTTCACCACACACTTAATGGAGCTCTTTTTGTCTACGTCATTTGAAACAGCTCATTTAATCAATCAATCATTGCATTTATAGAGCGCGCTACATACCGTGAGGGTCTCAAGGCGCTGGGGGGGGGGCGCTACTGGTCGAAGAGCCAGGTCTTGAGGAGTCTTCTGAAGGCCAGTAGGTCCTGAGTCTGTCGTAGAATGGTTGGGAGAGTGTTCCAGGTCTTGGTGGCGAGGTAGGAGAAGGATCTTCCGCCGGCTGGGGCTTTCCGATCCGAGGGACTGTGGCGAGCGCGAGGTTGGCTGAGCAGAGGTTTCGGGTGGGGGTTTGGAAGATGAGTCGGCTGTTGAGGTAGGTGGGTCCAGTGTTGTGTAGTGCTTTGTGTGCGTGGATGAGGAGTTTGAAGGTGATCCTCTTGTTGACGGGGAGCCAGTGCAGGCCTCTCAGGTGGGGTGTGATGTGGCTGCGGCGGGGGATGTCGAGGATCATCCGAGGCGTTCTGGATTCGTTGTAGTCGTCTCAGGAGCTTGTTTGTAGTTCCTGAGTAGAGGGCGTTCCCGTAGTCCAGTCTGCTGGTGATGAGGGCCTGGGTGACGGATTTTCTAGTGTCGGTGGGGATCCATTTGAAGGATCTGCGGAGCATTCGGAGGGTGTTGAAGCAGGACGGGAGACGGCGTTGACTTGCCTGGTCATGGGGAGGATGACCTCCAGGTTGCGTGCGTGGTCTGTGGGTTCCGGGGCTGCGCCAAGCGATGTGGGCCACCAGGAGTCGTCCCAGGCTAATGGAGTGGGTCCAAGGATGAGGACCTCCGTCTTGTCTGAGTTCAGCTTCAGTCTGCTGTCCTTCATCCAGTCGTCTGCGGCCTTCATTCCTCTGTGGAGGTTGGCCTTTGTGGTGTGGGGGTCTTTGGTGAGGAATATGATCAGCTGGGTGTCGTCGGCGTAGGAGATGATGTTGAGGTTGTGTTGTCGTGCGACGTGGGAGAGTGGTGCCATGTAGATATTGAACAGCGTCGGGCTGAGGGAGGATCCTTGTGGGACGCCGCAGATGATCTCGGTGGATTTCGAGCGGAAGGGTGGGAGGCGGACGCTCTGGGTTCTGCCGGAGAGGAAGGATGTGGTCCAGGCCAGGGCCTTCTCTTGAATTCCGGCATCATGGAGGCGTGCTGATAGGGTGCGGTGGCAGACTGTGTCAAAGGCAGCTGATAGGTCCAGGAGGATGAGGGCAGCTGTTTCTCCTTTGTCCAACAGGATCCTGATGTCATCAGTGGCGGCGATAAGGGCGGTCTCGGTGCTGTGGTTGCTGCGAAAACCGGATTGGGAGGGGTCCAGGATGTTATTGTCTTCGAGGTAGCGGGTTAGCTGTTTGTTGACTATCTTCTCTGTCACTTTTGCCGGGAACGGGAGCAGGAGATGGGCAGGAAGTTCTTGAGGTCCTTGGGGTCTGCCTTGGGCTTCTTCAGAAGGGCGTTGATCTTGGCGTGCTTCCAGCTTTCTGGGAAGGTTGCTGTCTCGAAGGAACTGTTGATTGTTTTTCGGAAGTGGGGCGTGATGGTTGTGCTGGCTTTGTTGAAGACGTGGTGAGGGCAGGGGTCAGATGGGGATCCGGAGTGGATGGAGTTCATGGTTTTGATGGTGTCTTTGTCGTTGACGTTGGACCAGGCGGTCAGGCGGCTGGTGCGAGTGGTGGTTGCAGGGGTGGTGGACTCGGTGGTGGATGCGGGGGTGTCGGAGTTGAAGCTGTCATGGATGTCGGTGATCTTGCGATGAAAGAAGGCAGCCAGGGAGTGACACAGGTCTTGTGATGGTGGGATGTCGTTGGTGTTGGAGCTGGGGTTGGGGAGTTCTTTCACGATGTTGTACGCGTTATTGTCTAGGCGGTCCTTGAAGGCGGTCCTCTTGGCGGTCCTGATGAGTTGGTGGTGCCTGCAGGTGGCGCTTTTGAGGGCTGTGTGGCTGTCTGGTGTTCGGTCGTGGAGCTATTTCTTCTCCAGCTTCCGACAGGTGTGCTTGGAGATCCGGAGGTCTTCGGTGAACCAAGCGGCTTTCTTGTTGGTGTGGTTGGTTGTGGAGGTCTTGAGAGGGGCGAGGGTGTTGCCGCAGTGGTTGATCCACCATGAGAGGGTGGTCGTTAGTTGGTCCTCAGTGACCTTGCCCCAGCAGCGGCGCGGCAGCTGTTGGGTGCGGTGATGTGTGGTGGGTTTCCTGAAGGTGAAGTGGAAGCATCTGTGGTCGGTCCAGTCGGGTTCGGAGGTGTAGTTGAAGGAGACGTGGGGACTTGCGGAAAAGATGGGGTCAAGTGTGTGTCCAGCAGCGTGGGTGGGTGTCGTCACAAGCTGTTTGAGTCTGAGGTTGGCTAGGTTGTCGATCAGGGTGGTGGAGTTGGCGTCGTTGTTGTTCTCGAGGTGGAAGTTCAGGTCCCCGAGGAGGATGTAGTCCGTGGAGCCAAGGGCGTGGGTGCTGATGAGGTCGGTGATGGTGTCGCTGAACTGTGGTCGTGGTCCGGGAGGTCTGTAGATGAGTGTTCCTCTGAGGGTCGTGTTGGGGTTGGTGTGAATCTGGAAGTGCATATGCTCGGCGGTGGTGATGGTGTCGTCGGTGTTAGTTGAGATTCTGATGGAGTCTGTGCACGATGGTGATTCCGCCTCCCACTCCGTTGGTGCGGTCTCTGCGGGAGATCTTGTAGCCCTGTGGGATGGCTATGGCAATGTCTGGTGCTGAGGTGATGTTCATACATTTCTTCTGATCTGGACTGATCCACCTTCTCAATCTGCCATTCTTGTAGTAAGTGAATGAGCAACATATACAAACATACTCTGGCTTTTCAGAACATAGGGGCTCATTAGGATGGTGGATGGACCGCTACCGCCAGAAATGCAGTGGTGGGCCTGTCGCCATCGGAATGGTAATGTCCGCCTGCCACATTACAATGGTGGGGGGAATCGGTACGCAAGTGTGGTGGGCACAAAGACTGACCGCCACACTTCCGGCACAGGCAATCATATCAGTTGCATGGTGGAGCAGACAAATGGAAGTTAATGGCGACGGTGCCTATTAGACACCGTCTGCCACATCACATTGCTGGCCTCGGCCAGCCTTTCCATGACGAGGAAACCACAATGGAAAGGCTGACGGGGATTGTGTTGGGAGGCCCGTTGTGGGCCCCCCTTGTCTTGGGGGTTTAGGACTCTCTCATCAGGACCCTCTCAACAACTGTCAGGCCAAACCATGGGCAACTCCACTATGCTTGATTTGAAACATACCCAGTTTAAGAGAGTAGGAGTCTTTCATATGGCCTGTTTGGCCATTTGCAACATCTACCAACTACAAAGCATTTATCAATACACCCAACTCCAATCTCCCACCTTCCTTTCAAGATAGCTTTCTTAATTGTTGGTGATTTGCAAAAGTTCACATCCTGGGTCAATTTTCCAAGGGTGGTATCCTTTAATCCTTTTATGATACGAATACACATTTTAGGCTCCCTAAGTAGGGGGTGATCAGTTTATTACAAATAAAAGAATTTGTGCAGCGACTTTCCAATATTGATATAGATATGAGTTGTAATGAATTCATTGAGAATTTTATTAAGATATAGAAACATGGATCTATACATGCTTTTTATATGATTCTGGACCACCAGGGGAAAATGGGGAATAAGAGTAACATACTTGCTGTAAGTCGTCTATCGGCTTGCATATCATGTTTCTGCAATATGCCACATGAACAGTACTTTGGCCCAAGACTCTCTAAAATGTTCTCAGCTTAAAGTCCATTCTTTTAAACTCCTGAATGATATATGAGAGAATTGTTTCCCCATCTGCCAAAGCAGTTAAAAAAAAATTTATTTCTTCTTCCTTATTTGCAATGCTTATTCCCACCGAAAACTCCAGATATTATCTTAACCAGCCAGAAAGCATTAAAGATCATAGTTAATGGAAAAGAGTCTTGACTGCCTCGTCTTCTCACCAGATGGCTATAATCATTGGACCCAATGAAGCATGCAGCCTGTTTTAGGGTGCTTCATTTGCTGAAATCAGCAGGGCATTGCAATAGTCCAGGCGGCTTAACACGAGTGCCTGGATAAGTGTTTTTCATGTGGTTAGAGGCAAAAAGGGAAATACCTTCCGAAGAAGACCGAGCACATGAAAACATGACCCAACAGTGGATGTAACGTGCTCCTTCATTGTCAGTTTCTAGTCCAGACGGACACCCAGATTTTTAACCACTAGTTTGGGAGTCGGTGAAATGCCCAATTCCTCTGACCACCACCTAAGGGACCACTTAGACAATGCCTCTCCAAGCAGCATGATCTCAGTTTTCCCGGCATTAAGCTGGAGGAAGTTGTTTCACATCCAGCCAGCGATGGTAATCATACCCTTCGAAAAAGTAGACTGGGCATTCGGATTGTTCTTGTTCAAAGGAAAGTAAGAGCTGAGAATCATCAGCATAAGACACTGGAACAAGTCCCGAATTCCTTTGTAATCCCGCTAAGAGAGCAACATAGAGGTTAAATAAGGTAGGGCTCAAGAAAGAGCCCTGCGGTACTCCCTTAGTCTGTTTGGTAGTCTTTGAAAGGAAAGCGCCAAGATTGATAGTTTAGGTTCTGTCAGACAGAAAACTCATCATCCATTACAAAGCGCTCCCTTGGAAGCCAATTTCCCCAAGTCGCCTGAGCAGAATCTGGTGGGAGATCGTATTGAAGGCTGCCGATAAATTAAGCAACACCAGAAGCACCGCTTGTCCATTGTCCAGGGACATTCTAATGTTGTCAGTAACCTCAATCAAAGCAGACTCCATACTATGCCTGGGTTGGAAGCCCGACTGAGATGGATCAAGACAGTTCGAAGCTTCTACAAAATCAGACAGATGCTTATTGATATGTTTTTCCAGTACCATGCTCAGGAGAGGTAGCAATGAAATGGGTCAATAATTGAATAAATCCTCCATAGGGGCTTTAAGATTTTTGCGGATGGGGATTATTTGTGCCACTGTCCATTCGGAGGGGAGTAGACCCTTTTCTATAGAACAATTCAAGGTTGAACAAATAGAGACAGCAAGTTGTTTGGCAAGCAGTGTGGTGGTCTTGGCTGGAATGATGTCCTGCGGGGAGCCTGACTTTATAGTTTTTAGTAGCACCTTTACATCCTCGGGCATAAGTGCCATGAATTTATCTAACCTCTGTGTATTATCTGTGACCACAGGGTGGTTTTCCGAGAAGTCAATCTGAGGACTTTCGGCTGAAGTGATTTTATTGTAAATCAATTCAATTTTCTGGGTAAAGTGTATTGCTAGTTTGTCGCATAGGGCTTGAGAGGGTGTTTCTTCGTCATTGCATGCCTTGGGATTGGTGAAAGTTTTACAAATCTGATAAAGAGTTTTGGGGGCGTACCCTGCCTGTTCAAGTTGCTGCGCATTGTGAGTTCTATGAGCTGTTTTAATGTTTTTATGGTATTGTATCTTTCTTTATCTTGTGTAACGTGTGAGAGGCGCCAATATCGTTCCAATTTTTTACAGCATCTCTTTTCTATCCAGAGGTTTGGGGAAAACCATGCTGTCTAAAGACGTCTAGTGATGCTGGAGCATTGTTTCAGCGGGACTAGACAATCTATAGTGGCTTTAATAGTGGAGTTAAAACAGACCAGGCATTCTTCAGCATTATCTGAGTCAACATTCTGCAGTCCAGGAAAGATATCTTGAAAATTCTCAGGTGCAAGTTTGTGTCACTGTCTACGCACCTAGGTGGGTTAGTGCGGGAAACGTTGGATGGCCCAGGGCCCCTAATGTGAAACTCTATTAGTGAGTGCTCTGCCAAAGTTAGTGGAGGGATAGCCCACAGATGATAATAGGAGAGTTAGCAAGGGTAATATCTAACGTATGCCGAGCGAATGGGTGTGGCCATCATTGATCTTACCTAATTGAAGTGAGGTTAGGTCTGCCAGAAGAGTAGAGGTATCTTGGTTTGTGGTGTTTTCACTATGGACGTTGAATTCTCATAGAAGCAAAATGTTTCTAGTAGAGATAACATGGGAGAGATAAGTTCCATAAGTTGGACCGAGAAGTTAGAAAGGGGACCCGGGGGAAGGTAGACAAGGGCACCTTTCCAGCTATGTTGGGAGAGCAGATTGATTCTAAAAACTAAGATTACCAGTGTATCATTACTTAGTTGATTGAGTATGGAGACTTTAATGAAGTCTTTATGGATAATAGCTATGCCCCCCACCTTGGATGATCTATCCAACTTTTGGATCCAATAACCATCCCTAACCTGACCCTATTTGGAATCAAAGATGGTCCGTGACCGATTTGTCATGAGTTGAATTCAATTACGCCAGAGGTACAGGAAACAAGGGTGTGTAGTGACTTCAACACCATTCCCAATTTACATCCGCGAGTGAATGGAGCAAAATGTACTGCACGGCAGCATCCTTGATTAAGGACAGTGATTCAGATCACACCCATCATTAACGGATGTAAATTGTGAATGGTGTTGAAGTCACTAATAAGCATGGGCGTAAAATCCGTTCCGCTCGCAGAATTCGTGGATTTTCGGCAAATTTGCAATCCGCGAACTCTCGCGAATTTGTTGAAAATTCGCGCGAAGCGGATTTTTTTGCTTGGGGTCGCGCTTGACAAATACAATATTGCGGCGCGCGGCGTTCACTTACCGTCATTCAGCGCTTGAAGAGTTGTTTTTCTCCATGTTTGCGTGTGCTGCGCCATTTTGGATCTTGCTGCGGGATCCCGTGGGAGTTTGTCGACCGCGATTACGTCATCGCGGCTTGCCACCTTGCACAGCGAGAGTTTGTCAACGCGAGTACGTCATAAAGGCCCGTGATCACGCATCGCGGGAGTAAACACTTGCGAACACGTAGATGTGGCGGGAAGCGACAATCTCGCGTTTGCGAAATTGCTAAATTTACAATTCCACCAGCAGGCAGCATAAACCTTCTGAAAATGATGAATTTTATCAGAATAACTCCTCAGGTTGACATTTGCCTGCACTTTTTTTTCAAGGAGTCCATTTTGGGGGGGGGTGGGAGGAAGGAAGTGCCCCACAGTCTCCAATTTCCTGTTCCTGTCCAGCAGGCTCCTCCCAGTGCTTTGTTCATGTCCTGGTCACTTTGATTTGGACCTTGACCTGGAAATATTACTTTTTGTGGATGCTGCTGGATATTTGAATTTGAGGCCTTTTTGACTTTCTTTGGATCACTTTTACATTAGAAATTTCACAAGTAAGTTGATGTTGTTTGTTTGGGGCATTACAGTTGCTGCAACTACAATTTTGAGACTTTTTCAGAACATTAAATAAAATATATTGTGGGTAGCCACAGTATCCAGTAGGACCAGGGTTAGTTATGGGTGCATGATGCAACTGTTTTGTTGAATTTCAACATCATTTAGGGCATGGATGGCATTGGATTGTGGTGATTTTTGTGTGTTTTTCGATTTTTTGGCTGTTCTTGGGCCTTTTGCCCAGGGGTACTCAGTGGTGCATGGACTGAGTCTTCCTGTGGGGTCTCTTGAATGTAAACATCATGGAGGGCATGGATGGCATTGGATTGTGGTGATTTTTGTGTGTTTTCCGATTTTTTTGGGGTGTTGATGGGGCATGGCCATGTGGGTGGGGGCCATTTTGAGGACTGGTACAGGCAAGGGTCAAGGGGCCATTTTGAATCCAGGCAGTGTGCCTTGTGCCATAGGCCTGCATCCAATGTGCCTTGCTTTCATCCATTATGCCCGGGGGTACTCAGTGGTGCATGGGCCTAGTCTTTCTGTGGGGTCTCTTTAATGTAAACATCATTGAGGGCATGGATGGCATTGGATTGTGGTGATTTTTATCTGTTTTTCGATTTTTGGGCTGTTGGTGGGGCCTTTTGCCCAGGGGTACTCAGTGGTGCATGGGCCTAGTCTTTCTGTGGGGTGTCTTGAATGTATACATCATTGAGGGCATGGATGGCATTGGATTGTGGTGATTTTTATGTGTTTTTTGATTTTTGGGCTGTTGTTGGGGCCTTTTGCCCAGGGGTACTCATTGGTGCATGGGCCTAGTCTTTCTGTGGGTTGTCTTGAATGTAAACATCATGGAGGGCATGGATGGCATTGGATTGTGGTGATTGTTGTGTGCTTTTCGATTTTTTGGGGTGTTGATGGGGCATGGCCATGTGGGTGGGGGCCATTTTGAGGACTGGTACAGGCAGGGGTCAAGGGGCCATTTTGAATCCAGGCAGTGTGCTTTGTGTCATAGGCCTGCATCCAATGTGCCTTGCTTTCATCCATTATGCCGAGGGGTACTCAGTGGTGCATGGGCCTAGTCTTTCTGTGGGGTCTCTTTAATGTAAACATCATTGAGGGCATGGATGGCATTGGATTGTGGTGATTTTTATGTGTTTTTCGATTTTTGGGCTGTTGTTGGGGCCTTTTGCCCAGGGGTACTCAGTGGTGCATGGGCCTAGTCTTTCTGTGGGGTGTCTTGAATGTATACATCATTGAGGGCATGGATGGCATTGGATTGTGGTGATTTGTATGTGTTTTTCGATTTTTGGGCTGTTGTTGGGGCCTTTTGCCCAGGGGTACTCAGTGGTGCATGGGCCTAGTCTTTCTGTGGGGTGTCTTGAATGTAAGCATTATGGAGGGCATGGATGGCATTGGATTGTGGTGATTTTTGTGTGTTTTTCGATTTTATGGGGTGTTGATGGGGCATGGCCATGTGGGTGGGGGCCATTTTGAGGACTGGTACAAGCAGGGGTCAAGGGGCCATTTTGAATCCAGGCAGTGTGCTTTGATTTGATTCGATTTGATTTGATTTGTGGTTTTGTAGAAGAGCCATGTCTTTACTCATTTCCTGAATGACATCAGGGAGGTACAGTTCTTGATAGCAAGTGGAAGACGTTTCCAATCTTTAGCAGCATGCAGTAAAAAGCTTCTGCCCCCCCATCCTGCCTGTTTGAACCTAGGGACTTGTACCAGTTTTGCCTGGCTTGATCTTAGTTCACTTCTGGGGGTATATGGCTTTAGGTGGGTTCTGAGGAACAGGGGTCCCTTACCCTGGAGTGCTTTATATGTTAGACATAGTGATTTAAACCTTATTCGTTTATTCGTTTTACCAGTGGGAGCCAATGTAAGGTATGCAGATGGTATGATATGTGTTCTGTTCTAGGGATGTCTAGGATTAGGCGCGCTGCCGAGTTCTGCAGGCGTTGTAGTTTGATCAGATGCTGTGCCTGCATCCCGGCGTATAATGCGTTCCCGTAATCGAGTCTTGACATGGCTAAGGTGGTCACTACAGTTTTACGAGAATCCAGAAGAATATAAGGCACTAGTTTCCTGATCATTTTTAGGATGAACCACATAGTGGATGCTAATTTACTGGTTTGGGCATCAAAGGTGAGCCTGTTGTCTAGCATAATGCCTAAGTTTTTAACTTTGGTTACCGGCGACGGACAGTTTCCCAAATCCGCCGGCCATCAATCTGGTGACCAAATTTCTGCATTTGTTCCCAGTAACATGACCTCACTATTGTCCCCATTCAGTTTTAATCAGTTCTGCTCCATCCACTGGCTGACCTGTGACATGCAGTTTTTAAATTTGTCTGCAGTATTAGAGCTGTCATTTTTGATTGACACAACAATTTGCGTGTCATCCGCGTATGGCACTGGCAGGAATCCCGCTGCCCTGATAATTCCAGCTAGTGGTGCTATATATAAATTAAAAAGCGTAGGGCTTAATGATGATCCCTGCAGAACCCCACAGGGAGAGTTGAAGTGTTTAGATCTTATCCCTCCTAGCTCCACTGTGAAGATTCTATTGTCTCGGAAAGATGCCAGTATATTTCGTGCATCCTTATGTACTCCTGCTGATGCTAATCGGTTCAGGAGCGTGTTGTGATTAACCGTGTCGAAGGCCGCTGAGAGATCTAGTAAAATCAAGGCGGCCTTCCCCCCGGCGTCCAACACGCCCCTGAGTTCTTCTACCGCCATCAGCAGGGCTGTCTCAGTACCGTGACCCTCACGGAAACCGTACTGGGACGGGTCAAGGATGTCTGCCTCGGTGATAAACTGGGCAAGTTGTTTATTCAGGAGCTTCTCAACTACCTTGGCGCAAAAGGGAATCCTGGCTATTGGCCTGTAGTTTCCCGGTTCTTCCGGGTCTAGGTTTTTTTTTTTTAACAAAGGTAAGACTGATGTTAATTTCCAGAGGTCGGGATAGGAACCTAAGTTCACTATGTGGCCCAAGAGTTCTACCATTTTCTCGCTGAGCAGTTCTGGAAAGAGGTGGAAAGTTTTTGGTGGACAAGGATCTGAACATGCCCCGGAATTTGTAGTCATAATTACTTGGTGGACCTGTTCTTACTCAGGGATGTAGAACTTAAAAGGTGGTGGTCTAGATGTTTTTCTGGGAACCGAGTTTTTGTTTTCGTTTATTTTGTCTAGGGCGGGGGTCTGTGGGTTGGTTGCATTAAAGGATTCATATACCCGAGTCACTTTGCCGACAAAGAACTGACCCAGAGTGTTGCAGAACTCCAAACTGGCTGGCATATTCTTATGTACATTTATTTTGGATATTTTTTTTACCGTGGAGAATAGTTCTCGGCTAGAGTTTTTTGCCTCTTCTATTTTTACGGTAAAGTACTGACTTTTTGCTGTAAATATCATTTTTTTATAGATGTTCAGGGAGATTTTATATTCGGTTTTACTGTCTGGGTCATAGCTTATTCTCCATGTCCTTTCTAGTTTTCTGCAAACTCGTTTCTGGGTCCTTAGAGTTTCTGAAAACCATGGTTGGGAAGGTTGTTTTTTCCTGAATATAGCTTTTTTCAATGGTGCAGCTATGTTTACTGCTGCTGTTATCCATTTTGATATTTGGTCAGTTGCTTTGTTACTTTCTGGGTCCAAAGTAGGTATGTGTGACGCAAGATGTCCTCGAAATTTAGATGCATCTAATTTTGACCAGTCCAGATATGAAGTAGGTTTGTCATGATTCTGGAAGGTTGTCGTTTCCTCTATATGATCCAGAGTTATAGAGAAAATTATGACTTTGTGGTCTGACCAAGGGACGGGGAGACAGTCTATGATTTTAATATCTTTGTTAGATGTAAAAATACCGTCTAGGGTGTGACCTGCTTTGTGCGTGTCCTTATGCACTAGTTGTATGAGGGCCATATTGTTCATTGCGTCGGTCAGCGCTGCTGTCCCTGGATAGTCATTCTTTTCCAGGTGGAAATTAAAATCCCCCAGAATGGGTATTGTAAGCTAGTTTCTAAAAAGGGGTTCAGTGTGGCCGTAAAGTTGATTTTGGCTTTTGGTGGTCTATAAATCAGTAGGCCATTGAAAGTATAATTTTGTGTTAATTTGATATTAAAGGACAATGTTTCGCAATCAGGTGTGCTGCCTAATTCACAGCCTTTCATCTGAAGTTCATCTCTAGCAATAATTGCTAATTCCCCCCCCTCGTTTCTTTTTTCTGTCTGCTCTGATTATTGTATATCCTTCCGGGATCGCTAATAGCAGGTCTATATCCGAGGCTTCGTCAGCCCAGGTCTCGCTAATACAAATTACATCCAGCTTTTTGTTCTCAATGAGGTCTGCTGTTTCTGAGTTGTGTTTCACTAGTGACCGGGCGTTAATAAGTCCTGCCCTGAAAGATTTTATTTCAGGAATGGTAAGATGAATACGTGGCGTCTTGCTTCTACAGCGTGTAAATTCAAACTTGCGTTGGCAGTTTGCGCAGTCTTTAGTTTCTGCTAGCGGATGGATAGGGCTACAGCAGAATTTAGGTCTTAATCGATTTTTTGGGGTGTTGATGGGGCATGGCCATGTGGGTGGGGGCCATTTTGAAGACTGGTACAGGCAGGGGTCAAGGGGCCATTTTGAATCCAGGCAGTGTGCTTTGTGCCATAGGCCTGCATCCAATGTGCCTTGCTTTCATCCATTATGCCCAGGGGTACTCAGTGGTGCATGGGCCTAGTCTTTCTGTGGAGTCTCTTTAATGTAAACATCATTGAGGGCATGGATGGCATTGGATTGTGGTGATTTTTATGTGTTTTTCGATTTTTGGGCTGTTGTTGGGGCCTTTTGCCCAGGGGTACTCAGTGGTGCATGGGCCTAGACTTTCTGTGGGGTGTCTTGAATGTAAACATCATGGAGGGCATGGATGGCATTGGATTGTGGTGATTGTTGTGTGCTTTTCGATTTTTTGGGGTGTTGATGGGGCATGGCCATGTGGGTGGGGGCCATTTTGAGGACTGGTACAGGCAGGGGTCAAGGGGCCATTTTGAATCCAGGCAGTGTGCTTTGATTTGATTTGATTTGATTTGATTTGTGGTTTTGTAAAGCGCGCATATGCCCTTGGGCGTCTTGGTGCTGAAGAAAAGGACCTTGTCCTGGTGTCGCAGGAGCTGGATTTAGCGGAGGTTGAAGAGCCATGTCTTTAATGATTTCCTGAATGACATCAGGGAGGTACAGTTCTTGATAGCAAGTGGGCGACGATTCCAATCTTTAGCAGCATGCAGTAAAAAGCTTCTGCCCCCCCCCCCATCTTGCCTGTTTGAACCTAGGGACTTGTACCAGTTTTGCCTGGCTTGATCTTAGTTCTCTTGTGGGGGTTTATGGCTTTAGGTGGGTTCTGAGGAACAGGGGTCCCTTACCCTGGAGTGCTTTATATGTTAGACATAGTGATTTAAACCTTATTCGTTTTACCAGTGGGAGCCAATGTAAGGTATGCAGATGGTATGATATGTGTTCTGGGGATGTCTAGGATTAGGCGCGCTGCCGAGTTCTGCAGGCGTTGTATTTTGATCAGATGTTGTGCCTGCATCCCGGCGTATAATGCGTTCCCGTAATCGAGTCTTGACAATGCTAAGGTGGTCACTACAGTTTTACGAGAATCCAGAAGAATATAAGGCACTAGTTTCCTGATCATTTTTAGGATGAACCAAATAGTGGATGCTAATTTACTGGTTTGGGCATCAAAGGTGAGCCTGTTGTCTAGCATGATGCCTAAGTTTTTAACTTTGGTTACCGGTGACGGACAGTTTCCCAAATCCGCCGCCCACCAATCGGGTGACCAAATTTCTGCATTTGTTCCCAGTAACATGACCTCACTCTTGTCCCCATTCAGTTTTAATCAGTTCTGCTCCATCCACTGGCTGACCTGTGACATGCAGTTTTTAAATTTGTCTGCAGTATTAGAGCTGTCATTTTTGATTGACACAACAATTTGCGTGTCATCCGCGTATGGCACTGGCAGGAATCCCGCTGCCCTGATAATTCCAGCTAGTGGTGCTATGTATAAATTAAAAAGCGTAGGGCTTAATGATGATCCCTGCGGAACCCCACAGGGAGAGTTGAAGGGTTTAGATCTTATCCCTCCTAGCTCCACTGTGAAGGTTCTATTGTCTAGGAAAGATGCCAGTATATTTCGTGGATCCTTATGTACTCCTGCTGATGCTAATCGGTTCAGGAGCGTGTTGTGATTAACCGTGTCGAAGGCCACCAAGAGATCTAATAAAATCAAGGCGGCCTTCCCCCCGGTGTCCAATACGCCCCTGAGTTCTTCTACCGCCATCAGCAGGGCTGTCTCAGTACCGTGTCCCTCACGGAAACCGTACTGGGACGGGTCAAGGATGTCTGCCTCGGTGATAAACTGGGCAAGTTGTTTATTCAGGAGCTTCTCAACTACCTTGGCGCAAAAGGGAATCCTGGCTATTGGCCTGTAGTTTCCCGGTTCTTCCGGGTCTAGGTTGTTTTTTTTTAACAAAGGTAAGACTGATGTTAATTTCCAGAGGTTGGGATAGGAACCTAAGTTCACTATGTGGCCCAAGAGTTCTACCATTCTCTCGCTGAGCAGTTCTGGAAAGAGGTGGAAAGTTTTTGGTGGACAAGGATCTGAACATGCTCAGGAATTTGTAGTCATAATTACTTGGTGGAACTGTTCTTTCTCAGGGATGTAGAACTTAAAAGGTGGTGGTCTAGATGTTTTTCTGGGAGCCGAGTTTTTGTTTTGGTTTATTTTGTCTCGGGCGGGGGTCTGTGGGTTGGTTGCATTAAAGGATTCATATACCCGAGTCACTTTGTCGACAAAGAACTGACCCAGAGTGTTGCAGAACTCCAAACTGGCTGTGGGAGCCAATGTAAGGTATGCAGATGGTATGATATGTGTTCTGTTCTAGGGATGTCTAGGATTAGGCGCGCTGCCGAGTTCTGCAGGCGTTGTAGTTTGATCAGATGTTGTGCCTGCATCCCGGCGTATAATGCGTTCCCGTAATCGAGTCTTGACAAGGCTAAGGTGGTCACTACAGTTTTACGAGAATCCAGAAGAATATAAGGCACTAGTTTCCTGATCATTTTTAGGATGAACCACATAGTGGATGCTAATTTACTGGTTTGGGCATCAAAGGTGAGCCTGTTGTCTAGCATGATGCCTAAGTTTTTAACTTTGGTTACCGGTGATGGACAGTTTCCCAAATCTGCCGGCCACCAATCTGGTGACCAAATTTCTGCATTTGTTCCCAGTAACATGACCTCACTCTTGTCCCTATTCAGTTTTAATCAGTTCTGCTCCATCCACTGGCTTACCTGTGACATGCAGTTTTTAAATTTGTCTGCAGTATTAGAGCTGTCATTTTTGATTGACACAACAATTTGCGTGTCATCCGCGTATGACACTGGCAGGAATCCCGCTGCCCTGATAATTCCAGCTAGTGGTGCTATATATAAATTAAAAAGCGTAGGGCTTAATGATGATCCCTGCGGAACCCCACAGGGAGAGTTGAAGGGTTTAGATCTTATCCCTCCTAGCTCCACTGTGAAGGTTCTATTGTCTAGGAAAGATGCCAGTATATTTCGTGCATCCTTATGTACTCCTGCTGATGCTAATCGGTTCAGGAGCGTGTTGTGATTAACCGTGTCGAAGGCCACCGAGAGATCTAATAAAATCAAGGCGGCTTTCCCCCCGGCGTCCAACACGCCCCTGAGTTCTTCTACCGCCATCATCAGGGCTGTCTCAGTACCGTGTCCCTCACGGAAACCGTACTGGGACGGGTTAAGGATGTCTGCCTCGGTGATAAACTGGGCAAGTTGTTTATTCAGGAGCTTCTCAACTACCTTGGCGCAAAAGGGAATCCTGGCTATTGGCCTGTAGTTTCCCGGTTCTTCCGGGTCTAGGTTTTTTTTTTTTTAACAAAGGTAAGACTGATGTTAATTTCCAGAGGTTGGGATAGGAACCTAAGTTCACTATGTGGCCCAAGAGTTCTACCATTTTCTCGCTGAGCAGTTCTGGAAAGAGGTGGAAAGTTTTTGGTGGACAAGGATCTGAACATGCCCCGGAATTTGTAGTCATAATTACTTGGTGGACCTGTTCTTACTCAGGGATGTAGAACTTAAAAGGTGGTGGTCTAGATGTTTTTCTGGGAACCGAGTTTTCGTTTTGGTTTATTTTTTCTAGGGCGGGGGTCTGTGGGTTGGTTGCATTAAAGGATTCATATACCCGAGTCACTTTGTCGACAAAGAACTGACCCAGAGTGTTGCAGAACTCCAAACTGGCTGGCATATTCTTATGTACATTTATTTTAGATATTTTTTTTACCGTGGAGAATAGTTCTCGGCTAGAATTCTTTGCCTCTTCTATTTTTACGGTAAAGTACTGACTTTTTGCTGTAAATATCATTTTTTATAGATGTTCAGGGAGATTTTATATTCGGTTTTACTGTCTGGGTCATAGCTTATTCTCCATGTCCTTTCTAGTTTTCTGCAAACTCGTTTCTGGGTCCTTAGAGTTTCTGAAAACCATGGTTGGGAAGGTTGTTTTTTCCTGAATATAGCTTTTTTCAATGGTGCAGCTATGTTTACTGCTGCTGTTATCCATTTTGATATTTGGTTGGTTGCTTTGTTACTTTCTGGGTCCAAAGTAGGTATGTGTGACGCAAGATGTCCTCGAAATTTAGATGCATCTAATTTTGACCAGTCCAGATATGAAGTAGGTTTGTCATGATTCTGGAAGGTTGTCGTTTCCTCTATATGATCCAGAGTTATAGAGAAAATTATGACTTTGTGGTCTGACCAAGGGACGGGGAGACAGTCTATGATTTTAATATCTTTGTTAGATGTAAAAATACCGTCTAGGGTGTGACCTGCTTTGTGCGTGTCCTTATGCACTAGTTGTATGAGGGCCATATTGTTCATTGCGTCGGTCAGCGCTGCTGTCCCTGGATAGTCATTCTTTTCCAGGTGGAAATTAAAATCCCCCAGAATAGTGAAGTCAGGGTATTGTAAGCTAGTTTCTAAAAAGGGGTTCAGTGTGGCCGTAAAGTTGATTTTGGCTTTTGGTGGTCTATAAATCAGTAGGCCATTGAAAGTATAATTTTGTGTTAATTTGATATTAAAGGACAATGTTTCGCAATCAGGTGTGCTGCCTAATTCGCAGCCTTTCATCTGAAGTTCATCTCTAGCAATAATTGCTAATCCCCCCCCTCGTTTCTTTTTTCTGTCTGCTCTGATTATTGTATATCCTTCCGGGATCGCTAATAGCAGGTCTATATCCGAGGCTTCGTCAGCCCAGGTCTCGGTAATAAAAATGACATCCAGCTTTTTGTCCTCAATGAGGTCTGCTGTTTCTGAGTTGTGTTTCACTAGTGATCGGGCTTTAATAAGTCCTGCCCTGAAAGATTTTATTTCAGGAATGGTAAGATGAATACGTGGCGTCTTGCTTCTACAGCGTGTAAATTCAAACTTGAGTTGGCAGTTTGCGCAGTCTTTAGTTTCTGCTAGCGGATGGATAGGGCTACACCAGAATTTAGGTCTTAATCGGAGTAGCTCTTCAGCAGAGTAGGTTGTCCTCCTTCTATGGGGGTTAATTTTACCAGGGGTTGTGGCCCTTGGCCCGGTACCGGCGCGGACGGGCGCAGACGGGCTTGCCTTTTGCGCGCCCTTGGCGCGCCCGCTGCGCGCGTCCGCTGCGTGGTCTTGCATTGCTCATAATATATACAGCGAGGCCGTGTCAGGGGGTGTGTCTCGCTCAGCCCGGTACGCCCTCCACTCAAACAGCTTCAGCTGCGGTGGACCGGGGTCGGAGGGGAGGCGTGCGGCGTGCGGCGCAGGTAAGGGCAGTGAAGCTATTAAATCAGCTCACAAGTAAAGTGCATGTAGTACAGGAGTCTAAAAGCAATTTATAATACACACAAGAGTTTAAAAGCAATATTTTTAAAACACGGACACCACAGGGTACAACTCGCACCAGCGCGGACTTACGTCAATTTCAATTTGTGCCATAGGCCTGCATCCAATCTGCCTTGCTTTCATCCATTATGCCCAGGGGTACTCAGTGGTGCATGGGCCTACTCTTTCTGTGGGGTCTCTTTAATGTAAACATCATTGAGGGCATGGATGGCATTGGATTGTGGTGATTTTTATGTGTTTTTCGATTTTTGGGCTGTTGTTGGGGCCTTTTGCCCAGGGGTACTTAGTGGTGCATGGGCCTAGTCTTTCTGTGGGGTGTCTTGAATGTAAACATCATTGAGGGCATGGATGGCATTGGATTGTGGTGATTTTTGTGTGTTGTTCTATTTTTTGGGCTGTTGTTGGGGCCTTTTGCCCAGGGGTACTCAGTGGTGCATGGGCCTAGTCTTTCTGTGGGGTGTCTTGAATGTATACATCATTGAGGGCATGGATGTCATTGGATTGTGGTGATTGTTGTGTGTTGTTCTATTTTATGGGGTGTTGATGGGGCATGGTCATGTGGGTGGGGGCCATTTTGAGGCATGGTCCAGGCAGGGCCTGGCCATGTGGGTGGGGGTCTAGGGGCCATTTTGAAGCCAGGCAGTGTGCTTTGTTGTGTCTCATAGGCCTGCACCCAGTCTGCCATGCTTTCATCCATTATGCCCAGGGGTACTCTATCAGTGGTGCATTTAATTGGTCTTTCCATTTTGGGGGGTGGGTATAATAAAAATGCTTACTTGCAAACTATTAATTGAAGCGCTACATATGCAACATTTATTTAACTGTTGTTCCTCTGGCTTCGTTTGCTTTTAGGTGCAGAAAGATGAATCATCAGCCTCATCGTTTCTCATCAGTGCCAGGAAGAAGTCCTGCTGCGGAGTGTGCAGCACAACGTCAAGTGTGGCCACAGACAACTCTGCACCTTGTGCAACTGCGGCCTGCTGTTCTGACATCTGAAGAAGATGGCCCCAAAAAAAGTTGCCCGTAGCTCCTCTAGCAAGAAAGTTGTCAGTAAGGAGCAGAAGAAGCAAGTGGCGCCCCTTACCAGGGAGACTGGTGTGACGACCGCCACATTTTTTGGGGAAAAAAAAAGTACACCTGCAGCAGCAGCGGGGTCTGCTGGGGACCAAGCTGGGAGCAGCACCTCCGCTCCATTGGGCTCAGTGTCACCACCACCACGCCAACTAAGGTCCAAGCCCTTGAGTGCTGCAGAGGCAGCCAGTATAGTTGTTCAATCACCATCGACCAGTGATGTTGGCTCATCGCAAGAAAGTAGCAGCATCCCTCAATCAACAAAGGTTGTTGTAACTCATCTGACGAGTGTTCAACAACCACAGCCGCAACAACAACCACATGTGCAAGTACAAGCCCAAGTACATGTGGAAGGAGAGGCGGCGCAAGGAGAGGCGCAAGCAGAGGTGCATGGAGCGGCACAAGTGCCCACAATAATTGTTCCTCCCGAAGTAGGGGCACATCAGTAAATCGACATTCAAGCCGAGGTATCATATGAGGAAGCCACTCCTCCTGATGATTCATTGTCTTCCAGATCCCTAGCAAGGAAAAGATCAAGGATGGTGTCTACATCTTCTTCAAGCCCCCTTCCTTCTGATGATATGGATGACAATTGGGAACCAACAGGCCTGTCTGAGAGTGAGGCACACCATGATCTGACAAAGGTAGCTAAGCATAAAAGGAAGGTCCCTGAAAGTCTCATAGTTATGGAGTGTGATGATGACGCTGAACAAGACGTGGCGTATACTCCTGCTGATGAAGGCTCTCACGACGAAGACGCAGTCATCATAGACGTCACTCCAGCCTCAGCAGGCATGCAGCAAACAGACATTTATTCCCTATCCCGAAATGCTGCTGAGCGTGATGTTGGCGACGTGTAAATGGGACAGCCACCAATGCAGTTAACTAGTACACCACCACCTACAGCTTCCATATTTTCTCGCCAGAAGGGACCTCCATCTAAGCATTTGCGAATTGGCAATCCGCGAAATTGCGTATTTACGGATTCGCAATCCGCAAAATCCGCGAACTCTCGCAAATTTGCGGATTTTTTATTTTTTTTGTGTTCGCAAGGATTTCTGCCAGTTCGCGAGGATTTTGTACCAGTTCGCAAACGCGAACTTACTTTTCGGGTAGCAACGGTCGCGAACATGTTGTTTCTACATCTGGTTCATCACAGCACCCTCTGTTTCACCACTGCCACCCTCTGTTTCACCACTGCCACCCTCTGGCTCACCCATGCCACCCTCTGGCTCACCCATGCCACCCTCTAGTTCATCACTGTAGATTATGGGTGGAAAAGCACACCTGCCCTGCCTCAACTGACATAAATGAATTAGGGGCTGATTAATGTGTTACTGAATTTGAACTTCCTGGCTGGAACCTGCTTCCTTATCTTTAATTGCTTTCTCTGAGCCTGCTGTGAGGGTCAGAGCAGGGTCATAGAATAGTTGCAAGTAGGCAACTGAACTCTGGAGGGGCCCCTCAGGAAGCACTACAGGGAATGGTTACTAATGATAAGATTGAACTTTTGCACCTGCTGAGTGCTTTCAGTTTTGCAAAAATCGAAATATCCAGCAGCATCCACAAAAAGTAATCCTTCCAGGTCAAGATCCCTGGCACCTGCTTCCTTATCTGTAATTGCTTTCTGTTGCAGTGTAATTTTTTTAACAGGACCTTTGTTGTATACTTGTAGCTATTCTCTGAGCCTGCTGTGAGGGTCAGAGCAGGGTCATAGAATAGTTGCAAGTAGGCAACTGAACTCTGGAGGGGCCCCTCAGGAAGCACTACAGGGAATGGTTACTAATGATGAGTTTGAACTTTTGCACCTGCTGAGTGCTTCCAGGTCAAGATCCAAATCAAAGTGACCAGCACATGAAGAAAGCACTGAGAGGAGCCTGCTGGACAGGAACAGGAAGTTGGAGACTGTGGGGCACTTCCTTCCTCCCACCCCCCCCCCCCCCCAAAATGGACTCCTTGCAAAACAAAAGTGCAGGCAAATGTCAACCTGAGGAGTTATTCTAATAAAAATCTTAATTTTCAAGGTTTATGCTGCCTGCTGGTGGATTTCTTGTGCGAAATTGCAAATTTTGCAATCTCGCAATTGCGAGATTGTCGCTGCCCGCCGCATCTACGTTTTCGCGAGTGTTTACTCCAGCGAAATTGTATAGTATTCTAGTTGGCAACTGCGAGCAAGCAAAAAAATCCGCTTCGCACGGATTTACGAATTTTCGGTAAGTTCGCAAGAGTTCGCGGATTGCGAATTTACCGAAAATCCGTAAAATCCGCGAGCGGAACGGATTTTACGCCCATGCTTACCTCCATCCACCTCGACCTCCATTTCCTCAATTAGTGGTGCTGTAAGTGCACAACGTACTAAATTTCAGCAACACACATCCTCCACTTCATCTGGCATTAGCAGCATTCCCAGTATTGCCTCCTCCGCCCCCCACAGACATTTGAAGTCCGCAGTTTGGGACTTCTTTAGTGTTAGCCCAACAAGGGAAAACATGGCCATTTGTACCATTTGTAAGGTTCAAGTTAGTCGTGGTAAGCTTGGTACCAACTATGGTACCGGAGGCCAGAGAGGTCATCTTGAAAGACAGCACACTGTCAAATGGCATGCACACCTAAGGGAGATCAAGGCAGGCCGAATTGCAAGTCAACAAATTGCATTCGTTGATGTTTCATCTGCTGATGACGAGGAGGAAGAAGCGTCAAACATTTCTTCAGTTACACCCAGTACCCCTGTCAGCAGCACTCCCCCTGCAAGATATATGAGCCAAACTAAGAGTGTGGGAGAGAGTGAGACACCAGTGCGAAAAAGTTCATCATCACTGAGCGTAACTGGGTCAAAAAAGTCATCATCATCCCGTAAAATGGTCCAGCCCACCATTAGAAGCATGTTGTTTTCAGATACGCCATTTGAACGCAACCACCCAACGGCGCGTCTGTATAACACTAAGCTGGCTAAAATGCTAGCGCTGGACCTTCTCCCTTTTTCTTTTGTGGAAGGGGTGGGTTTTCTTGAAATGGTGGCAACGCTCTGCCCTAAATGGAAGGTTCCTAGCCGGTTCTATTTTGCCAGAGTTGCAGTTCAAGCACTACATGAAGATGTGCTGGAGGTGATTGGGGCAGCTTTGCAGAAGAGTGCTGTTCACACTATACATCTGACAACAGACATGTGGACCAGTTGCGCAGCCACTGATTACATGTGCATCACTGCACACTGGGTCTCTTTTTCAGGGGTTAAAGCAAAGCTAAGCGCAGGTGTTGACACAGACAAAGTTTTTAAAGCTGCTCGGAAACATGCAACAATAGCCATGTTTGCCATGGAGAAAACTCATACAGGAGACAACATTTTGCATGAGTTTAACACAAAGGTCTTTGAATGGCTGTCTACTTGGTTATGTTTCCACGGATAATGGTGCCAATGTAGTTAGGGCCATGGATAAGGGTAACTATTTCAGAGTGCCGTGTCTGGCGCACTGTATAAACCTGGTTGTTAAAAAATTCTTGAGTGAAGAAAGTCCAGTCTCCGAGTTACTGACCACCTGCCGAAGAATGTGCACACATTTCAACCATTCTTTTAAGGCCCGGAAGCAGCTGAGGTGCCTGCAACATGAACGTAAAGTGCCAGTGAAAGCACTCATCCAGGAGGTGGCAACACGTTGGAACTCAACCTTCTACATGCTTGAGCGTCTGTATGAGCAGTATGCGGTAGTCAATCAGTATTTCTTTAAACTGGGTACACCTATGATAGACATGAGGAAACAGGTGGAGCAATGGGAGCTAGTTAAAAGCCTGACAGACATGCTTCGTCCTTTTGAGGTCTTCACGCGTGCAGTCAGCAGGGAGGACTGTAATTTGGGAAAAGCTATCCAATTGTTGCGCATGCTAGAGCACCAACTGAAGGCGGTGTCCTCTGCGTTTGAAAAAGATGGAAAGGAAGAAGCATTTGAGTTGGCGGAGAAGTTATTACAGCGCCTACTTCGCGATGATCGTCTTGAAATGATCCACACAGAACAGCATTACATTTCTGCTACTATTCTGGATCCACGGTACAAACAGGCAGTTGCAGGCAGAGTATTCTTTCCTATTGATGACGCAGATATTACAAAGTACAAACATTGGCTAGCTGTGCCAGCCACTCGTTTTGAAAAAGAACGGCAGGAAATTGAAGGAAAAGGCAGTACATCAGCAGGCCATCCGCAGTCAAAAAATCCACTTCTGCATCTGTGGCTGTGGCAGAAGTGAGTGATCCCTCTCAGCCATTAACGACACCAGCAACCGTATCATCTGCACCAGACACAACAGCAATATTGTGTGAAGAAGAGGATTGGCTAACTCAGCTTGGGTTTGCTTCTCAAATGGTCCCAGAAAAAAGTAAGAAAAGTGGAGGAACCCTGGAGAACCTTGAGTCGATGGTGCAGGCCTATCTGAATGACTCAACAGAGGTCCATGTTCCTCATGACCCATTGGCGTATTGACATGGGAAAAGAGGTGGGTGGCCAGAGATCACCAACCTGGCTATAAATTACTTATCTTGCCCACTGGCAAGCGTGTCTTCTGAGCGTGTTTTCAGTGCTGCTGGTGGCATTGTAACTTCCAAAAGGACCCGCCTCTCACCCAAAAATGTGGAGAGGTTAACAATGATCAAGATTAATCAGCACTTCATACCACCAGATTACAAAATACGAGAATGCACGCAGGAAGAAGACGAGGAGGACACCAACTTAGATGAGGGAAGTTCTTCCCTGTTAACTGACCTACTCCCGTCTGAATTAGCAGAGTTTGAGGACGAGCTCTTCTTCCCTGACACCGAGCCCTGAAAATGAGTCAATGAATCACTAACTTTCTTTTTCGTCCTTATTCACTTTTATTCCTGTGTGTCTGTCTTTCTTTGTTTTGCAAAATCTATATAAAAAAACTTTAATCACCTAATCACAAAAACAAGCCCATCAGCAGAACTGTCTTCACTTATTTGCTTATTGATTTGAAGGTGCCGCAGTCTGCATTCCTCAGGTTCACAAGTTCACAAGAACATGCTCCTCTATCCTCCTCCTTCAGACTCCTATTTCCCTCAAAGCATATGGCTGGATTACTCCCAATGAAGAAAGACTCTGCACTTGTGGGGATGTTCTACTTCTTTGCGGGTGAGTTGACAGGTCTGGGGCATTGCTGTGAAGGTCTAATACCGGCTAAAAGTGGTTTGGAGAAAATCGGAGCAGAAAAAGTTTTTGCGCTTTTGATCACTTGCCTGTCTTTGGGGTGCTGTTTGGGGGGCTCTTAGGTTGTTGGGGGTGGGTTTTGGGGTCTGTGAGCACTGCTGGCACATTCTAATGTTGGTTGCATTTGTTTTACAGGAAATCCATGGTGGAAAAGGGGAGTTAGGGCATAGCTGCAGAGCTCATTCGGACTGCATTCCAGGTAGGCCCACAGTTTCCTAAGTGTGGCTTTTCCTGGTTTTGCTTTTCGGCCTTTTGGGGGGGGGTGAAACTTGTTTTTTTGCCCGGGTTCACGGGTCTGGGGGCCTTGCTTGGAAGGTGTAATACCGGCTAAAAGTGGTTTGGAGAAAATCGGAGCAGAAAAAGTTTTTGCGCTTTTGATCACTTGCCTGTCTTTGGGGTGCTGTTTGGGGGGCTTTTAGGTTGTTGGGGGTGGGTTGTGGTCTGTGAGCACCGTTGGCACATTCTAATGTTGATTGCATTTGTTTTACAGGAAATCCATGGTGGAAAAGGGGAGTTAGGGCCTAGCTGCAGAGCTCATTTGGACTGCATTCCAGGTAGGCCCACAGTTTCCTAAGTGTGGCTTTTCCCGGTTTTGCTTTTTGTCTTTTTGGGGGGGTGAAACTTGTTTTTGCCCGGGTTCACGGGTCTGGGGGCCTTGCTTGGAAGGTGTAATACCGGCTAAAAGTGGTTTGGAGAAAATCGGAGCAGAAAAAGTTTTTGCGCTTTTGATCACTTGCCTGTCTTTGGGGTGCTGTTTGGAGGGCATTTAGGTTGTTGGGGGTGGGGTGTGGTCTGTGAGCACTGTTGGCACATTCTAATGTTGATTGCATTTGTTTTACAGGAAATCCATGGTGAAAAAGGGGAGTTAGGGCCTAGCTGCTGAGCGCATTTGGCCTGAATTCCAGGTAGGCCCAAAGTTTTCTAAGTGTGGCTTTTCACAGATTTTGCCTTTTGGCTTGTTGGGGGTGTTAAACTTGTTTTCCCCCGGGTTGACAGTTCTGGGGCCATTGCTGAGAAGGTCTAATACCCGAAAGAAAGTGTTTTGGAGACAATCCCTGGGGAATTTTTTTTTGCATTTTCTGATATTTCGCTCGCTCTACCATTTTTGGGGGGCTGTTTGTGGGGGTTCCTGGTGTTTGTTGGGGGGTTTGCGAGTCTTGGAGCAATGCTGGGTATGGATACTTTTGCTTGCTTGCAAGTGGTTTGAATACAATCCATGGTGGGTAAGGGGGGATTTGGGCCTACTTTACTTTCAAAGTACGTTTGGTCACCATTTTCTAATAGGCCTCTGACAGGTAGCAGTATCGCACGCTTTTGAGATCTGATTGGGGGTCTTCTACATTTTTGCAACTGGGTTTAGTAAGGGTCTTGGAGCACTGCTGGGAAGGTCTAATTTTGTTCTAAAACACAGTTTACAGTACACCTAGCTTGAGGGGAAAGATCCGCTAAATTAATTCGCCCATACTTATTTATCCTTCAAAAGGAGACTCAGACAGAGTACGCACTTTCAAAAATATTGTACTGTCTATTAGGAAACTCAAAGTGTGACTTTTTGCACTACACAGCTTACATACCTCATATTTATTTGTCAGTGGTGTTCTAATACCACTTCCTGTTTTTCATTCAATAATTACAGGCCGGGTTTCAGCCTGTGCAATGGGAAAAAAAGGATGAACTCAGGCTTCACATTAGCGAGCCGCAATTCAGCATCCGCCAGGCAGGCAGTGTTCAGGGTGTCTTCTGGTCACCAACATTGATGGACGGAGCGTCAGATGGAATGGAGGAGTCCCGCTAATAAGAGGAATGGTTGGATGCATGCAACTTCCCAAATTCAACAGGACAACTACAACAACATACAGATACAGTATCCGTTCTTTTCTAATTATCTTTTAAGTAATGTTATTGCTGTGAACTTCTATGAGTGTGACTCTGCATTTCTTTGATCTCTGCTTCTAAATTCATCCCTACAGCCATTGTATAGGTTTTACTTCTGCTATTTTTGCAAACCTAATTTAATGTACGAAGTGTTTCTCTGAGTGCAGAGATAGGCAAGTGAAAACGCATAATTACTGCAGCCCTGTACTGTTGCATTCTTTCATTCACGGTTGTGTAAAGTACTACTTACTTTTCAGTAACCATGCATGCAGTAGTGCATGCACTTCCTTTATTTCACTTAAAAGATTGATGGATAGCTTTGTACCCAAAGATTTGTTTATCTTCAATTATTGTTTGTCCATGCTGTGCTTTTTTTTTCTTCTCTCAACAAAACTTTCCCAAAAACCCCCATTCCCATCCATTTTCCAAACCCTAACCCTCTTCTCCCGGGCTGTGTGGTTTTGATTGATGTGTGACTAAATGACAGCAATAATTCCACACACTTGCTGGGGAGGATAAGGTCACAGCAACAGGCTGGTGAAGGAATCCGAGGATATATTCTTACTCAGCTTGACACAGACCCATGACTATTGGCAAATGAAAGCAGATTTTCATGTGCGTCATCAACTTGATTGCTCATCAAGAACATCCTCCTCCTAGGCGTGGCAAATGATTACGCTGCTGTGTCCTTCACCTTCAGTACTATTTCTTGTAGTAGTAGCCAATGAGTGGGAGAGGTGTGGCGCCGCGGCCAGGGCGACTGACGCTGGAATCTGGGGATCAGGGTTCGATCCCCGGCTCCGGCGGCAGGTTAGCCCAGCACCATGCGACTCTGGGCAATAGCTTGCTTAATCTTCCCGACGGCCCCCCAGCGCCTAGAGACCCTAACGGGTGATTGTGCGCTATACAAATGTGGATTATTATTAATGTCAAAGAAATTCAACGCAAGTAGTAGTTATACTTTCAATACTTTACCATTTGTTAGGCTACATTGTGGCACTGTTCTAGTGTACTGTCACCTGCTCTATTCTCTATCGTACCGTTCTAATGCTACCCCCCTCCCGAACCCCAACGAATGTCCGTGAAAACTAAGTCCGAAAAAGTAGAAAACTCAACTCCCAATTCCCACCCCCCAGAAGTCTTTAAAAAAGGGGCAAGGGACAGTCTCCTCCTACTGCTGGCTGCTGTTGACTTTTCGGGCCAGGTCGGCATGCTCCTTGCGGAGGGTCTTGAGTAGGGTTTTGGCGTTGAGCAGCTCCTGCTCGAGGTAGGACATCCTCAGTGAAAGGCGTGCAACCTTTTTTTGGTACTGCTGTGGGGGGCAGCTGATTTTTTTGCTGCTCGGCGGTGGCGGGTGGCTGCGGTACCCCGGCTCCGTACCGCTGGAGACCTGCTGCGCTGACTGGCTGACCCAGGGAGCGCGGAGGAGGATGCAGCTGTACCGGTCGATGTTGTGGTCGACTGCGTGTCCCCCTCCTCCTGGGCCACCAGCCGCCGATATCCGGCGACAGTCGCCTCCAGCCTCCGTTGCCGGGCCCTTTTAGCCAGCTCCTTCCGTGTTGGTTTGGAAGGAGCATCTATATGAAGAAAGAAAGACATAGTCTGTAACCAATGCTCTTTAAAATTAACACAAAATTATTCAGCAGAAAGTTGTGTCACAGTAGAATTAGCAACTTGCAAGCGCAGTACATAACTATTGTGGCCAGTATCTATCTAACCTCCCACTTCTTCATCCTTGCTCGAATATTAGTGGGAGTTTAAGGAATCAATTCTACGAGCACTATGGACTCACTCCATTACAGTCGACTATGACAGTACACCAGTCTTATTCTTCTTCTTCTCTCTTGTTTAGCAAAATTGGTACGTTAACTTCTGCAAGCCGGCATAATGCAAGCGCAGTCAACTTGCACCCGAGAAAAACAGACGCCTGCCATGATGAGTGAGACAGACTTGCGTTACTGTACCGGTCCACTACATGCAGGTGGTGATGCTCTTACTTTTCCATTACGGGTGGCACTGAGAATACTCTGTTACAAGGGCTACTGATTAATTAATTTAACTTTCACCCTGCAGTGCCAATGAATACTAGAAAAGGAAAATGAAGAAGATAAATAATCTGATTATCTATCACTGCACATGGTATGCATTTGCTTACATATGGGATGACTTTAGGTGCTTTGCTTTTTATTGAGTGAACAGTGATACATCCGCACATGAATGACCGAGTTCTACTAAACTTATTAACAGAGGTAGTGAGTGGCCATCGTAATAGCCGGATATATGCTGTGCTTGCAATACAAACTACTGCTACTATTCATGGTAGTATTCGGACAAAATTAAAACTTCTTTTCCTTGCCTTTCCTACACTGGAACGTACGTGCAGGTGCGGTGTTACATGCTCTTCAAAGTAACACTTAGTTCATCCAGTGACCGTCTACTCTCTCTAGATACACATATGCTATCTAAGAGTCAAATAGTACCATGATCCAGGCATCCATCCATTCGAACTATATGTCAATCATTCTTCTTCATGTCTCTCATCTGGAAAAACCTTACCTTTTCTCACGGGAAAACAACCTTTTTATTTTATTTGGGAAACCGCAAGCCATACATCCGTGCTTGACTTGCATTTGAATTTCAACCAAAGGATATATTGCGCACACATACAGTTTCTGTTTCACCCACCAAGGCTGTTCTCCTTCCACCCATCCTTGCTTCATCCTCCACCCAGCCATGCATCATATTCCTTCCCAGCCACCTCGGGCACCAATCAAACACGTATCATTCTTCTTTGTCAGTCATCATTACTTTTAACTTGCTCGTCCTTCCACACTTACTTACACCCTTCTTTCGCTTTTCGCTCATCCCATCCATCAAGTTAATCTCAGATCTGATTTGGACTCTCAAAAAAAAATTCACCGCTGAGTTGAAGTACATTTAGAGGAGGCTACTACCTGGTTGATAAAAACTTTGTTCTAAATTTGAAAGTCTTCTTAACAGTATAGTAACTTAACTGTACAACATATATACTACACCCGTGCCGAGAGCACACTCTGCAGTCTGCAATCTCAATATGTAAGGAATATAAGAGCTTACCACTGCCCGCCACTACCGTGACAACCCTCACAGCAGTTTCCTCCGGCACTTGCGCCGCCTCCTCCCTAGAAGTGTCCTCCTCCACCTCCGCGCTGGCCCCGGCACCAGATGTTCCACCTACAAAGTACATTTAAGAATGTTAGATGTCATAGACATACACCACTCACTAGTATTTTGTCTAGGAATGAAGAAATGTGAATACAGAAACCAATCTAATAATTTGTGACTGTCTACTCTAAAGTAAAAAGGTCCCTTTTTCCAGGGAAGGGTGTTGTCTTGCTGCACTTTTTGGCACAACTGATGAATGCTTGCTTTTTAACACGCACCATTTTTCTCATAACTGACAGAAGCTTCACTTCTAAGAACAAGAGCAAGATCAGATCATCATCACTAGGACGGAGTGACCAACGATTCAGCACCAAAAAGAAAAATTAAAGTTTAAACCAGGTGAGGGCTCGGCTCGCCCACAATAAATGTGTGAAATAAATCACTAAGCACTTTTCCATTTTTAATCAACCGTTTATGTTTTATGGCAAACTTGATTTTTGACGAATGTTTTTACTTTTAATAAAGCTTTAAAACTTAAATAGACTCTGTGGTTTTTGGTCAAGAGTGACTGAGCAAAAGGTTTTGCAATTTGCACGCATGAGTCCGTGCCTCTGACACTTCTGGACTCTGACTCCGTACTCTTGTCCTGCGTTGGATAATCATCATTTTGGATCAATCATCGATTAATTCGGGAGCTAAATGACTCTGCCACACTATCTAGTCAGTAAGGAGATTGGGGTTTCTTCAAAGTCTGTTATCACTGAGGTATGTGGAAAGTCTACCTGCGCCTATTATAATTGATAAACAATGCACTATTTAGTGTCCATAGTTCTGTTTGTGCCGATTTGTCCCTGCAACAGTAGTAGTATGGATTGTCCTCCTATCCAAACCAAAAGTAAAGTAGTATCTTATTCTTTCTTGATGGTCATTCGCATTTTATTGTTGGGAATTGTCAATGCATAAACATTTTGAAGACTTGAAAAGACATTATGGACAATCCCAGAGGACTGCACTCAGTTCATAGAGCTATTGATGACTAGAATGGGAGTTTCGTTTGACACCTTTTGCCAACTGTGCAATCTTAGTTAGCTACACAGACAGACTAATAAGAATAATCTAGTAATACCACAGGGAGTCATAGTAGAGGCAGGATAAGAATTTAGATACAGTCTACAAGAAGATCAAAGACGATTTAGAAAAAATCGAATGAGGAACGCTAGGAAAAAATAGGTACTCTATATTAAAATGAAAACTTACTGGGGCCAGCAAAGGAGCCCTCGCCTGACCGATCCTCCTGGCCTTCTACAACAGCAGCAGCAACCACCTCCTGCTCTCTCCTCTTGCCCCTGGGGGGAGCTGATGTACAACATGAAAGAAAGAAAGACCCGAAAACATGGATGATTGTTGTCAACCAAATCAAACATTTCAAAAGAACAATAACAAAATATTTTGGCGAAATAGCAAATAGACAACTATTCCACAAGATATATTGACCTATCTCATGTGGTCTACTACGATATTAGTATTGCTTGATTTGCGGACCGTCGACTTGGAAAGTTATGTAACTCACTAAACAAAGTACTAAAAAGGTTTGCCTAGGACTGGCAGGCAGCAGTCCGCAGCACGTGAAGTGACATACAAACTCCATTGTGATTGCAGATCAGTGACAACACTAAAAAGTTTCCTACTACATTAACCAGTCATTAAAATACTCAAACTATCAATCCACCACCACTATTTCTTCTTATTGCCAGGTGTCCAAAGGAAGGACTGGACTTGAGTCTGTAGGGGCAGATTCACAAGCCCCTTGCGGCTCTTTTGCTCCGTTGTTGCGTGACTTTTGTGACGCAGCGGCAGAACAAAAGATGCGCCATGGTGCGGCGTATATTAACAACGTGACGCATATGGGAGATGCATCACGTTGTAAAGCCCTGCGCCATCAGGGGGCGTTCCGGCGCAAGGGAGGGCGCTCCTGCGCAGGAACGCATCCTAAGATTGGCTGAGGGAAATCTACAAGATTTCAATCAGTCACTTTTAGGACAATGATGCGTCACTCAAACCCTGCGCCTGCTTGAAGCAGACGTACGGCTTGACGCAGCATTGGGGAGATAGGGCACCCCAGAGCAGTGCTGGAGCTGCGCCATCGTTGCGACGCAACTCCAGCAATGCGCCGCCTTTACGGCACAGATGCGTAACGCTTCGGTGACGTTTTGGGCCCATGGTGCGCCGCATTGTAAATATGGCGCACCATGGGTGGTGGTGGCGTGGCGCACAATTACTGGCGCATCCTTGCTACTTTGCAGGGATGTGCCGGTAATTGCAAATCTGCCCCTTAGTGTCTAGCATTACGCAGTTCTGTAAACTACACTCATACATAATTTCTCAGGCCAATGAAATGAACACAAAATCGAAAACAAATAAGCATAGTAGCAACGCTACTGAGAAGGAGAGCAGTGCACCTGAAATGCACAGAAGATTTTGAAATATAATTTATCTACAATGTAATCGGCAGCATTATTGCTCTTGATAAAAAACAAAAATTTGCAATATAATAACACACAGAGCAGGAGAAAACAGAGTAGTGATGAAATAGCTACTACTACTCACCAAGCCCGGGGATCTCGACACCGAGCAGGTCGAGCAAGTCGCGTTCCCGGTCCAGGAGATCCGTCGAACGGTGGGTGGCCTGGTTGTAGGTGCGCCGGACCCGAGAGTGTTCAAACATGGCCCGGCACACCTTCTCCCATCGCTTCCGGTGCTCCCGGAGCCCGTAGCCGCTTGCCATCTTGCCGCCTGCCGCGATGGTCCTGGGGAGGCGGCGCTGTACAAAGAACACTAGTGCGGCCACCTCCTCCGCGCTAAAGATCTCCCATGGCATCACTAGCTCCCCCCTCAAACGCCCGCACGGGAGCCGGGCACCGGGTGCGGGACCCTTCCCCTTCTCGGGCTGCTTCCCGGCTCCCTTTACCATGGTCTGGGCAGAAAGGAAGGTAAATAATAAAGAAGAAATAGAATAGGGAAGAAGAAAAGAAAAGAGTTTAAAAAAGTAGTTTAAAATTAACCAAAAGTAGCAGAAACACAAAAATAGAGAGCTAGAAAAATAGAGGGATAGATAATAAGTAAAATAAATCAAAAAAAATTCAAACAAGCAAAGGATGGCAGAGATTGATAGAGGATACAAAAAGGATGCCCAGAACCATAGCAATGAATGAAAAACAAGATGGCCGCGCCCGTTCACGACCGCGTGGGTAAGTTCGCTTGAGATTTCCCCCGAGATCACACGCGAACTTGTACTAGCAAGCCGCACAATTTGCCAGATTACACATAGCGCCCGGAAACGGAAATACGTCACACAAACAAGATGGCCGCACCCATGTGCGACCGCTAGGGTAACTTCGCAACGTTGCGCTACAAGCGGCTTGCGAAAACGCAAAAAATCACGCGAACTAACACGCCGCAAAAAAACAAATCGTATATTCGCACGAATTCGCGGCTTCCGAATTCGATCTCGCCCGAATTCGCGCCCCCACGAATCGCGCGAAATTGCAGAAAAACGATTTTTGCAAAACTGAAAGCACTCAGCAGGTGCAAAACTTCAAGCTCATCATTAGTAACCATTCCCTGCAGTGCTTCCTGAGGGTTGCAACTATTCTATGACCCTGCTCTGACCCTCACAGCAGGCTCAGAGAATAGCTACAAGTATGCCACAAAGGTCCTGTTAAAAGAAATTACACTGCAACAGAAAGCAATTACAGATAAGGAAGCAGGTGCCAGACTGGAAGTTCAAATTCAGTGACACATTAATCAGCCCCTAATTCATTCATGTCAGTTGAGGCAGGGCAGGTGTGCTAACGAATTTTGCAAAACTGAAAGCACTTAGCAGGTTCAAAAGTTCAAGCTCATCATTAATCAGGAAGCACTTACAGCTAAGGAAGCAGGTGCCAGCTCAAATTCAGTGACACATTAATCAGCCCCAAATTAATTCATGTCAGTTGAGGCAGGGCAGGTGTGCTTTTCCCACCATAATCTACAGTGATGAACCAGAGGGTGGCAGTGATGAACCAGAGGTGGCATGGGTGAAACAGAGGGTGGCAGTGGTGAAACAGAGGGTGGCAGTGGTGAAACAGAGGGTGCTGTGATGAACCAGACGAAGAAACAACATGGTCGCGACCGTTGCGACCCGACAAGTAAGTTCGCGTTTGCGAACTGGTAAAAAACCCTTGCAAACCGGCAGAAACCCTTGCGAACACAAAAAAAAATCCGCAAATTCGCGAGAGTTTGCGAATTTTGCGGATTGCGAATCCGTAAATACGCAATTTTGTGAATTGCGAATTCGCAAAATTCTCCCATGCTTAGTCACTACACACCCTTGTTTCCTGTACCTCTGGCGTAATTGGGCCATTGGTCTTCGTTATTGGACAACAGACCTGAGTAGCCAGGCCTGGCACCAGGAATAGGTTAACAAAAACACAAGGGATACTGGAGGTCTACAATGGGCTCAATATTGTATGCCAATTCCAAAGTGATGCATGTATGAACAGGTGTCTGAACAAAGAAGAGATAGAGTGTGAGAACAAGACAAAAATTCTCCCATCAGCCCACCACTTGGCGG
Source organism: Lissotriton helveticus (assembly GCF_964261635.1). NCBI lineage: Eukaryota > Metazoa > Chordata > Amphibia > Caudata > Salamandridae > Lissotriton > Lissotriton helveticus. Next base: position 911,857,930 of record NC_136073.1, on the reverse strand, counting down.
AAACTCGTCATCTGGGATTTTTTGTACAAGAACTGGTATCTGCTAGGTCTCTCACCTGATGATATTGTGAGGCGACCTAGAAACAGATCCTTCAGTGACGGAAAAGATGTATATATGACATGGCTGGATGGGAGAGGTTGCAGTGAAAGAAAGTGTAAAAGAAAGAAAAAAAGTGTGAGTTAAAATTACCTAGTGTGATGCCAAAGCAACATACTTTATTAGGGGGGTCATCACAGAGGTAATATTAAAAGCAACAGTATGTGGATAGTATTAAACAAATATTACTATCAATCAGTTGGATCTGGTCAACATGTTTCAGCCTGTAAAGGCTTTCTTCAGGACCTATGATGTAAAGTACTACTGCAACAAATAATATACAAGTTATCAATCACTTGTCAAAAAAACCACAAACTATGTGGATGCCTACCGTATACCACGTAGTAGGTCAGTGGATTCTCACCTGTGTGAAAAAATAGAAACAACAGACACGAGACATACATGCAAAAAATGTGAAAAACAGCAATGTATACAATGAACATCACATATATTGGCCTTTAATCCCATTTGGAACAAATACTTGATTGTTAAGACTCACCCAAAGATTTTATGGGGAAAGGCCTCACCTCGCCTGGCACTCGCTCAGGTCATTAGAGGCCCCGCTCTGAGGAGATAGAAAAGGTAGCGAAATATCCATTTTCAAATGATTCTTTTTCAAATAACAGATCAATAATTTATTAATCCATGTTCGTTATGAATCTCCCTCAAACTACATACTTTAAACATAAAACAGTGGACAGAGGATGTGGTCCATGGACCAGACAAAGCTGTCAGATGGCACTTGTCTGGCGTTCTCTAAAAGGAGGTAAAAGCACCAAATGCAACAGCTGATAGTAGAGCAAGAGATGGAGCAAGAAAAAGAAAATGAACTGCCCAACCTAAAAACACTGAGCAAGATATACCAGCCCAGGAAAGCAGGTCAGAGCAGTACTCCAGAAGAACAGGCCATCACTCTAATAGGATGCTGTATAGGGCTAGGTAGCTTCTTAACCGAGCGCCATTCAACCCACATGTCCGTCGGTACCTCGGGCTTCAACTGAGCCGGGGGGAGGTACCGAGGCAGGTGGAGACTGCACTTGTATAGCCCAGTGGCTGACTACAATGGAAACCGCTAACCGTGGCTAGTGATTGGCTAGAGGAGGAATGCCTAGTTTGAGAGTGTCGAAAAAGGTATATGTGGACCAATGAGGAAACTATCTGGAATTTTTCTATTAGGGCCGAGACTATTTACCAATCATCAGAGTTCACAAGCATTTCTCATAGAATCGCATGTATAGTGTGGAGCCGGGCAAAAATTCCAGCTATTTCTTAATTTTATAAGTTATTCAGACTGCTAAATTAGGGAACTAAGCTTAAATCAGGAGAACACGGAGCACCGTGTCTCGTGGATATCAAATCCAACAAGTTAGGGCAAAATATTCTGTGCGCTGTACCTATTGGTTGATACGGCCATGTCGGAGATCTTATTGGCCCTTCTGTTGACCAATCCAATGTTACCAAAAACGGCACGAAAACGCCGTCAGAAATGGCGTATCACTCCAAAGGAGTGGAAAATACAGAAGAGATACCCTGTGTACACGACCTGAAATAGAGAGAAGGCACTCGTTTTCAAAGCCATGATATCAGGTAATGTTACAGGGAAATTCTGGGTTCTATGTGTGTAAAAACAGCCTATTGCTTAAATGGCTGAACTGGAACACATGATTGGTCCAAGCATTTGCCAATCATAGTTCCTGAAGAACGGCAAAATGCCAGCCAGGATGAAATCGTGTACGTGAATGTAAGCGGCACCATGTCACTCTTTAACTTTATCCGAGCCACAAAGTGACAGAAACTGACTTTAACACAACGCTTGGCTAGTCAGTTACAGGCAGCAGGAATAAGTTTAGGAAACGCCAGTGATCGTTATAAAGAATCATACTAAGCGATGTTTACTAATGTTCAGCAAGCAAACAGACTACATGTATGAGATCAGCCTATTGGATTAATGGCTGTATCAGAACTCCCGATTGGTCCATGGGTAGACCAATCCCAAATGTTAAAAAATGGCAGAATGCCGACCCAGGTAAAGTGAAGTCCGTAATTATAAACGGCACAATTACACAGTACGAGTTCAACGAGCCACAGAAAGTAGGGACTACGTAAAGAAATGACTCGAAGACTGCATAAATCTGCAGGAAAAAAAGCTCAAACACAGCAGGGACAGATAGCAGCGACACTAACGATCGTTGTTGAGGATCGTGTTTAGTGATGTTTAGTCACCACAACAGTAGGTTGGCAAATGTAGAGCAAAGGCAGTACACGTGAAAGTAAGGGCTACTAAAGTTGAAAAATAAAGTTGAAAAATAAAGTTGAAAAATAAACAACTTAGCAAGGGTGTATATAGTGTAGGGAAAATGCACCAACATGCTCGATGTATAAAGACCCCATATTGGCTATATCACTACTGCCATTGATACCGACTGGCCCCACCCGGTTTGGTACAAAGAGTGTCAATAGATAACACACTGCTGAAATGTATTAATGTCAGGGGGCATCGCCCTAACATTACATAGCACAACATAGTACTAGCATTAAGGGAACCCGGTGGTGTCCGTCATGTCCGTCGTGGTGCAATGAGTGTCAAAATGTATTAATGTCAGGGGGCATCGCCCTACCTCTATATTGTTGGTGCTAGCATTCCGGAAAACAGGTGGCAAAGTCTAAATCTGTACCCATGGGATTTCGTCATTGAGCCCATCAATATCACAGTGAAGCTTGAAAATCCATTTCTGTTCCCTGATGAAAAGGTACCGGGAGATATCCTTCACATGTTGGGGGATGAAAGGCTGTTCTAAAACTACCCATTTCAGTTCCTCAGCGCTATGTTTCATCGTGAGAAAATGGTTGGTGAGGCGCGTAGCTTGTCTATTGCATCTAATAGTGCTCATGTGTTCCTGTATTCTGAGCTTGACTTTTCTGGATGTCATCCCTACATATCGAAGGGAACAGGGACAGGTAATCAAATATACGACCCTTTCACTGTTGCAATTAGTGTGGCGCTTAAGTACCCAAGGGCGTTGGGTGCCTATATCAATCATCATGGTCTTTTCAGTCTGTGGGCACACCAAACACGTGCCACATGGATAGTGCCCTTGCACTGGTGGAAGATTCCATAGTGTTGTAGCAGGGTCAGAGATCGTGCCACGAGGTCTCGTGTGGACCGGTTTATCCCGCAAGTTTTGACTTCGCTTGAAAGCGAAAAGCGGTGGTGGAATCCTGGTGCCTGCCGTGTTAAGGATGCGCCAGTTGTTTCGCACTATTTTTTGAACTTGTGTGGAGGCTGAATTGAAGGTGGTCACAAAAGTCAGCTTCTCCAGAGGGGGTTTCTCGAATGGTGGAGCCAATAAAGTCTCTCGAGGGTTATTGGACGCCCTCTTCCGTGCTTTTTTAATGAGGGCAACCGGGTACTGTCTTTGCTTCAGTTTGGTCGCCAATTCTCGTGACTGTGCCTCATAATCAGAACGCTCAGAGCAATTTCTCCGAACCCTCAGGAATTGCCCAAAGGGCAGATTTTCACGGAGTGCTCGAGGGTGATGGCTATCAAATCTAAGTAGCAAATTCCTTGACATAGGCTTGCGATATAATTTGCTAGCCAAATGTCCATCCAATGGAGTGATGAGTAAGTCCAGAAAAGGGAGCTCCACTTTGCTTGATTCCACAGTGAACCTGAGGAATCGATTTTGAGTGTTAAGCCAGTTCTGAAAGGCTAAAAGGGAGATAGTATCCCCCCTCCACACTACTAGAACATCGTTGATGTATCTCTTCCACAACAACAAATGTTGATGGAAAGGATTGTTGTGGTCGAGTACATGACATGTTTCAAAAGAGTAGACATAGAGGTTGGCTAAACTAGGGGCAAAAATGCTCCCCATTGAGGTACCAGATATTTGGAGGTACAGCGAATCCTTAAATTGAAAGTAATTCTCAGTCATCGCCAAGCGTGCCAACTCCATGATGAAACTTATTGGTGTGATGCTCTCATGAATTTCATCTTCCAGTAAGCCTCGCACTGTATCAAGTGTTTCTTCCTGCGGAATGCAGGTGTAAAGAGACTCTACATCAAAGCTGACTAGTATGTCAGTCTCGGTGTCAAAGGCTATTTCAGGAAGTAACCGAAGCACGTCTTTGGTATCTTGTACCAAACCGGGTGGGGCCAGTCGGTATCAATGGCAGTAGTGATATAGCCAATATGGGGTCTTTATACATCGAGCATGTTGGTGCATTTTCCCTACACTATATACACCCGTGCTAAGTTGTTTATTTTTCAACTTTATTTTTCAACTTTAGTTGCCCTTACTTTCATGTGTACTGCCTTTGCTCTACATTTGCCAACCTACTGTTGTGGTGACTAAACATCACTAAACACGATCCTCAACAACGATCGTTGGTGTCGCTGCTATCTGTCCCTGCTGTGTTTGAGCTTTTTTCCCCGCAGATTTATGCAGTCTTCGAGTCATTTCTATACGTAGTCCCTACTTTCTGTGGCTCGTTGAACTCGTACTGTGTAATTGTGCCGTTTATAATTACGGACTTCACTTTACCTGGGTCGGCATTCTGCCATTTTTTAACATTTGGGATTGGTCTACCCACGGACCAATCGGGAGTTCTGATACAGCCATTAATCCAATAGGCTGATCTCAAACATGTAGTCTGTTTGCTTGCTGAACATTGGTAAACATCGCTTAGTATGATACTTTAGAACGATCACTGGCGTTTCCTAAACTTATTCCTGCTGCCTGTAACTGACTAGCCAATCGTTGTGTTAAAGTCAGTTTCTGTCACTTTGTGGCTCGGATAAAGTTAAAGAGTGACATGGTGCCGCTTACATTCACGGACACGATTTCATCCTGGCTGGCATTTTGCCGTTCTTCAGGAACTATGATTGGCAAATGCTTGACCAATCATGTGTTCCAGTTCAGCCATTTAACCAATAGGCTGTTTTTACACACATAGAACCCAGTATTTCCCTGTAACATTACCTGACATCATGGCTTTGAAAACGAGTGCCTTCTCTCTATTTCAGGTCGTGTACACAGGGTATCTCTTCTGTATTTTCCACTCCTTTGGAGTGATACTTTGGACTCAATATGGCAGGGACGCCATTTCTGACGGCGTTTTCATGCCGTTTTTGGTAACATTGGATTGGTCAACAGAAGGGCCAATAAGATCTCCTACATGGCCGTATCAACCAATAGGTACAGCGCACAGAATATTTTGCCCTAACTTGTTGGATTTGATATCCACGAGACACGGTGCTCCGTGTTCTCCTGATTTAAGCTTAGTTCCCTAGTTTAGCAGTCTGAATAACTTATAAAATTAGGAAATAGCTGGAATGTTTGCCCGGCTCCACACTATACATGCGATTCTATGAGAAATGCTTGTGAACTCTGATGATTGGTGAATAGTCTCGGCCCAATTAGAAAAATTCCAGATAGTTTCCTCATTGGTCCACATTTACCTTTTTCGACACTCTCAAACTAGGCATTCCTCCTCTAGCCAATCACTAGCCACGGTTGGCGGTTTCCACTGTGGTCAGCCACTGGGCTATACAAGCGCAGTCTCCACCTGCCTCGGTACCTTCCCCTCGGCTCAGTTGAAGCCTGAGGTACCGACGGACAGGTGGGTTGAATAGCGCTTGGTTAAGAAGCTACCTAGCCCTATACAGCATCCTATTGGAGTGATGGCCTGTTCTTCTGGAGTACTTCTCTGACCTGCTTTCCTGGGCTGGTATATCTTGCTCAGTGTTTTTAGGTTGGGCAGTTCATTTTCTTTTTCTTGCTCCGTCTCTTGCTCTACTATCAGCTGTTGCATTTGGTGCTTTTACCTCCTTTTAGAGAACGCTAGACAAGTGTCATCTGTCAGCTTTGTCTGGTCCATGGACCACATCCTCTGTCCACTGTTTTATGTTTAAGGTAGGTAGTTTGAGGGAGATTCATAACGAACATGGATTAATAAATTATTGATCTGGTATTTGAAAAAGAATCATTTGAAAATGGATATTTCGCTACCTTTTCTATCTCCTCAGAGCGGGGCCTCTATTGAGCTGAGCGAGTGCCAGGCGAGGTGAGGCCTTTCCCCATAAAATCTTTGGGTGAGTCTTAACAATCAAGTATTTGTTCCAAATGGGATTAAAGGCCAATATATGTGATGTTCATTGTATACATTGCTGTTTTTCACATTTTTTGCATGTATGTCTCGTGTCTGTTGTTTCTATTTTTTCACACAGGTGAGAATCCACTGACCTACTACGTGGTATACGGTAGGCATCCACATAGTTTGTGGGTTTTTTGACAAGTGATTGATAACTTGTATATTATTTGTTGCAGTAGTACTTTACATCATAGGTCCTGAAGAAAGCCTTTACAGGCTGAAACATGTCGACCAGATCCAACTGATTGATAGTAATATTTGTTTAATACTATCCACATACTGTTGCTTTTAATATTACCTCTGTGATGACCCCCCTAATAAAGTATGTTGCTTTGGCATCACACTAGGTAATTTTAACTCACACTTTTTTTCTTTCTTTTACACTTTCTTTCACTGCAACCTCTCGCATCCAGCCATGTCATATATACATCTTTTCCGTCACTGAAGGATCTGTTTCTAGGTCTCCTCACAATATCATCAGGTGAGAGACCTAGCAGATACCAGTTCTTGTACAAAAAATCCCTGATGACGAGTTTCCGCCAAGTGGTGGGCTGATGGGAGTATTTTTGTCTTGTTCTCACACTCTATCTCTTCTTTGTTCAGACACCTGTTCATACATGCATCACTTTGGAATTGGCATACAATATTGAGCCCATTGTAGACCTCCAGTATCCCTTGTGTTTTTGTTAACAGTTTGATTGGGGGATAGGATACTTTGTAGGTCTTTAATTTTGCTTCCCCTATAGACCCTTTCACACAGTTGTTCCTTACCAGGAATAGGTTGCCATACCCCGTCCTGATAAAGACACGCAGCTGAGGTTCAAATTTCCCTCCTTGCATCAGCCGAGTCGAAACGTCGACGCCCTCCATTGTAACCGACCTGTACCTGCTTCCTATCCAATATACCTTTGAAGATGCATTGATTGCACGCTGTAAATTTACAGATTACATGTAAATGAATGTTGTACATTAGACAGGTCTTCTGTAACTGGTTTTGATTACCAGTGATATGAGAAGCATCTAATTGTTTTTTTCCTTATTCTTTTGATTTGTACTCTCACCACCCACCACCACCACTATTCCCCTACTTTTCCTCTTTCCTTGCGCGCAACCTATATTTATTGAACGTTCTGCCTAAGTCAACTAATAAATGTTTAGTCAATAAGCTTGGTTTGTTTGGCGCTTCTACTTGTGTGTTTTCTCAATACGTGTATTCAGAATTAGCAATTGAGTGCATGCATGAGAAAGGTTGTTGAGATAATATTATCAGTGTTGTAGTATTCTACACAACACAGACTGTTTATAATTGACTTCAACTCATGACAAATCGGTCACGGAACATCTTTGTATTCCCATATTGTACCCAGGTCCGTCTTAACTTATTGGGTTACCCCATTATCTATAACGCCTATTTGGGTTCATGCAGGATGTGCTCTCTCCCTCTGACCCTTTTTAGGTTTGTGGAGTAGGCACTCTGTCCATCTGATCCTCTTTGGGCTCATGCGATAAGCTCTCTGTCCTTCTGTCCCACTTTGGGATTATGCAGTAGGTGCTCTGTTTTTTCATGCAGTGGTGCATTGTCTGTCTGACCGTCTTTGGACTCATGATGTAGGTGACCTGGCCACCTGACACTCTTTGGGATCAAAAGACACACAAATTATGGAATTAATGCAGAATAAATCTAGCATTCACCCCCAGTGAAAAGATTTGGATTACATCGCTTGTTCTGTTGCTCCCCATGCCACTCCAGTTTAGACAAAGCCATAGGAAAATCAGTCTTGATCCTGCTGCTTATGGGAAGAGTCCAGCCCAAACTGAAAAACCAGATCCGCTCTGGACCACAAACAAGCATCCTGGGACTGGTTTTGGGTATCTCACTTATCAGCAAGGGTAGCTTGAACCCAGTGGCATGGTGAGCTGTGGACCCATGTATGGGACTACCTGGCGCACTTAGTACGAGAAAGCAAACGACACACAAATGCTGTATGGAATGCGGAACAAATTAAACATTCGCCCCTAGTCAAGGGATTTGGGTTAAATTGATTGTTATTTTGCCATAAGCAAATCAGCCTTGACCCTTCTCATGGGAACAGTCCAGCCCAAACTACAAAGCTGGATGCTCCCTGAAACAGGGTCAAGACTGATTTGGATATGGCTGGGTCTAAACTGGGGTGGCATGTGAGCAAAAGAATGATGGATTTAACGCAGATATTTTGGCTGGCGTGAATTCTTTATTTATTCTGCATTCCATCTATCATTTGTGTGTCTTTTGCTCCCTTTGGGATCATGCATTAGGTGCTCTGTTCATCTGACCATCTTTGAGTTCATGCAATAGGTATTCTGTCCATCTGAGCCTCTTTGGGTTCATACAGTAGGCAACCATCCCATTTGACCTTCTTTGGCCTCATGCAGTAGGGGCTCCGCCCATCCACCTCTTTATGTGTTCACTCAGTATGTGCTCTATGAGTTCATGCAATGGATGCTCTGTCCATTTGACCCTTTTTGGGTTTATGAAGGATGTGCTCTGACCGTCTGACCCTCTTTGTGTTCATGCAGTCGATGCTCTCTCCATCCGACCCTCTTTGGGCTCATGCACTAGGGGCTCTGCCCATGTGATCCTCTTTGGGTTCAGGCAGTATGGGCTCTGTCCTTCTGACCCTATTTAGGCTCATGAAGTAGGGGATCTGCATGCCTGACAATCTTTGTTGTCATACAGTAGCATCTCTTTCCATCTGATCCTCTTTAGACATCTGCAGTAGGCGCTCTGCCAGTCTGATCCTCTTTGGGCTCATGCATTAGGGGCTCCTCACATCCGACCCTCTTTGGGCTCATGCAGTAGGGGCTCCGCACATCCGACCCTCTTTGGGCTCATGCAGTAGGGGCTCTGCCTGTCTGACTCTCTTTGGACTCATGCAGTAGGGGCTCCGCACATCTGACCCTCTTTGGACTCATGCAGTAGGGGCTCTGACCGTCTGACCCTCTTAGTGTTCTTGCAGTATATGCTCTCTCCATCTGACTCCCTTTGGGCTCCTGCATTAAGCACTCTTTCCATCTGACCCTCTTTGGACTAAAGCAGCAGGTGCTCTGCCTGTCTGATCCTCTTTGGGTTCATGCCGTAGGGGCCCTGCCCATCTGACCCTCTTCGGCCTCATGCAGTAGGGGCTCCGCACATCCACCTCTTTGTGTGTTCACTCAGTATGCACTCTATCCATTGATGCAATGGGCGCTCTGTCCATTTGACCTTTTTTGGGTTAATGCAGGATGCACTCTGACCGTCTGACACTCTTTGTGTTCTTGCAGTATATGCTCTCTCCATCTGACCCTCTTTGGGCTCATGTAGTAGGGGCTCTACCCATCTAACTTTCTTTGGGCTCATTCAGTAGGTACTCAATCCGACTGACCCTCCTTGGGTTCACACATTAGTCACTCTCTCCATTTGACCCTCTTTGGGCTCATGCAGTAGCAGCTCTGTCCATCTGATCCTCTTGGAGCTCATGCAGTAGATGCTCTCCCACTGGAGGTATGGGTGATTCACAATCCATGATGTGGAAGTCCACGGATGACACCCACAGAGGTGTCCTCCTTTAAACCAGTCCTAAATTATTTCATCGGAGCCTCTCTCCAACTCAGACGAGGCTCTTGGAGGTTGGGATGTGCAGTTAGATTTCAGGATCTAGCAGACACTTTGAAGCAGTGCAGAGACAATACCAGGTTTCAGACCCTCTGGTGATGATCCCCTTGGCACAGCTTTTGAAAAAGAGCATCAGATCTGCTGTGAGGATGTCAAGCAGGTTGATGAACATTTGTTGGAATGTGGTCACATATTTGCAGGGATCTGGATTGTGGTGTGTATTTCATGGTAATCTTGGTGTTGCCCATTCCTGATAACGTTAAGATAAGGTGTGGCAGGGGAACCTGTGTCATACTTCACAATCAGATATATTTATAGTGAAAGTATACAATGCTGAAGCTAATTCCCTTGGTCTCTTGTTAAATGTTATTGGATGCTGAGATGTGCCCCTCTGACATAGTGGCCTGCTTGTGCTGCCAGAAATTGACAAACAGCCCCACGGCAAGTTCTCGTGGCATTTTGTCATCCAAATATTAATTACAGACTTGCAACTACAGGATGCCTGGAACACAGCCATGGAATATGCCACATTCAAGCTAATTACTAACAAAGCACCCAATTTTTCATCAGGGATATCAAACAAGGCTGAACTTGCCCATAAACACCAATCATGGGCAGCTCTGTCATCTTACTCGTCCTGGGGCCCAAAGCAATATCTGATCTCTCACTTCTCTGTGGCCAGGAAACATGCTTTTCTGCTCATTCACCTCATCATTTTCCCATCAAAGGACCTGGTCTCCACCTGGAAGCAGTCTTGTCCCAACAACCATTGGTGCTTATGTGGTTACATTCACAAAGGTTCACTCCATCTGCTCTGTGTGCGTTTGTCCTTGCTAGCCCATAGGTGAAACCTTCTACAGCCAGCTTGAAGAGCTCTCTCAAGACAGACCATGCCACCCTGCAGTGATAGCTCCACTAAATGGGAACTCGGTCATATTGTCCTGCAAGACAGTGAGGTTCCTCACCTATGATTCCAAGCAGCTGGAAGAGCATTGACAGTGATAAGCCGGGTGAGGGGCGGAGGAGGCTCCAGGACTTCCAATGGGAGTGGCACTGTACCAGGGCTAGGTCTTGGTATTAAACATGTATTAGCAGCTGACGCTATTTATCTGGTCAGCCTTCTCTAACTCTAATTTGTCGGGAGTGAGGTCTTTTTCTACCAGTTGTTTTTTTACATTGCAATGGATGCACTGTTGTCCTATGTACCCACCCACAAGGTGGAAAGCCCACACTCTTAGCATAAGCATCAGCACTTTATGCCTAATTATTGTTTCTGTATTGACTGACTATCAAAGTCTAACTGAAAACACTTGAGTCGATGAGCATACACAAAATGTGAGAAGATCTAGACTCCAGATGGCTCTGGCATTTTTACGCACCAGCACTTTGCATTTTGGACTGGAGTACTGTTGTCTCTATTTTATGTTATATTTGTCCCTATAAAACGTTGCACTGATTTCCCAGTGAACACACCACATCCATAGTCGGAGTTTGCTTGCTAGTCATGAATCAATAAGGTTTTACCTTTTTATCTTTTGTTCCAATAACTACAATTATGTATATTGCAATGATTTTAATGAATCAAGCAACAAAGAATACTTACTTATTTAATTTATAAAATTATGTATCTAAATATAAAATGTATTAAATATTTTAATAGGTTCTCCAGTGCAGGGATTGGATGCTTGAGGTATTCATGTTTTTTTAGCAGGCTGTGTGTCATCAAAAGTTCTCACTTGCTGTTTTTAGTTCTTCTTTGTGACACAATTGTTACTGTAGTCATTGAGTGTGTGTGGTGTGTCCTTGTATAACGACATGCAAGCCCAGGAACACTCAGCTACTGGAATTATAGATGGGTGTAGGCACTTTGGGCTTCAGTATTCTGATTATCTCTCTCAATCACAGCTGAATTACTGTATTCACAATACTTTAAAAAATACTTTCAAATATGTTTGGATTATAATTTATTTAATTCTGTTCTTTTTTGTACGAGACAGCAAACGTGGCAAAATCAGACTGTTCATGGAACACATCGGATGCTCCAGTATTCCTGCTTCTGGGACTGCAGGCTCTGCCAGAGATGAATCCTTTCCTGTTCCTAATGTTTCTCTCAGTTTTTTTGTTATCTGTGTCTGGAAATATCTTGATGGTTGTAACAGTGTACCTGGATGCAAGTCTTCACTCTCCCATGTACTTCTTCCTTGGAAACCTGGCCCTCCTGGATGTCTGCTCCACATCCAATGTGGTGCCCACCTTACTGGGTGGGTTACTGACACACCTCTATCTCATCTCTTGTCAGCAGTGTTTGATCCAGTACTTCTTCTTTGGTTGGCTGGCATCCACAGAGTGCTTCCTTCTCACAGTGATGGCTTATGACAGATATGTGGCTATATGCCTTCCTTTACATTACCCAAGACTCATGGACCAGAGATGCTGTCTTCAGCTGGCTGCGGGTGCCTGGGTGGCTGGCCTCTCATTTGCGGTCTTTAATACCTCAGTATTGAGCACGGTCCAGTTCTTTGGCCAGGGGCTGATTGACCATTTCTTCTGTGATTATGAACCTCTTATAAAAGCTGCTTGCTCTGACACCTCCCAGTTTAAAACACTCTCATTTTATATGTCATCTTGTATTGCACCTCCACCTTTTTTATTCATCATAATATCCTACTTATGTATCTTGGCAGCAGTTTTCAAAATTCCGTGCGCCAGGGGGAGAAAAAAGGCATTTTCTACTTGCAGCGCCCACCTGGTGGTGGTCAGCACATACTTCGGACTCCTGATTATAATGTATGTGGCACCTTCAGGAGGACACACACTGAACGTAAACAAAGCCTTATCGCTGTTGTACACCATGGCCACCCCAATGGTTAACCCCATTGTGTATGCTTTGAAGAATAAGGCAATCATAGAGGCTTTGAGGAAATACAGGTGGAAAATGTCACCATTTTTACAAGTCTAGAAAGCTAAATTTGGTAGTTTTATATTGTGGACAGGTGGTGAACTCAGTAGTGGTAAGGAGTGTGTGAGAGCACGCTTACATCCAGGCGGCGGTGTTCACCTATATGACCTTGAAGAATAGATGGATTGATGTGGAAAGACATACTGATGTGTAATAGATGTGTGAGGTGGCAATCAAACAACAAAATGGTAAATGGTATTTTTCCTATACTGAGTGGTGATTCAAAACTGTAATGGACTGATTGTATTTTTTCATTCTTTTATTGATCACTTTACATTGATGAATTTTAGCGTGTTTTCATGCTCTATTGTATGATTTCAGATTTTAACAAACCAGAAATATTAATAAATCAAAGAAAGAAAAAACACAGCACGGTGGTGAGCCAATGGGAAGTCTGTCTACAACAACTACCATGAGTTTTATCTCCTATTCACTGCTGAAGGGAGGGACTGCCCTGGATCCTCAAGCCTCGGAGTCTGGAAATCGTTCTGAGTTGCTTCCGTTGCATTCAGGTGTAGAAGGTGAAGCAGGGACATATAAGTCATCTTGTTTGTTTCTGCTGGTGGTCAATAGTTTGGGAGAAATGGTCAGTCCAATAAGGAAAGGTCAAATAATTGCAAGAGGAAGGTCATTCAGATTCTCTAAACATACCGATTGCTGGGGGTTTAAACAGCAGACCACTATCGTCCAAATTTATTAACCTGTCAAACACCCAAAGTTGCTGGGCTGCATTGCGATGGCGGGAGAGAAACTAACAGCACAATATCTACAGCAATATGGTACTATTCTTCTCTCCCCTAGTGTGGGTGGAGAATTACGCTGCCTAGCACCACGCACACATCTTCACACTATAGTGTAAAGGTGTATCTGTGAGCCTAGCATTGGTTTTGTACTGGAAGGTGTAGTGTGGTTTATGGGCCTCTTTTGCGTGCTTGTTAAGTTAGGATGGCTTTTTAGGAGTTTAAATGCCATTTTACCTTTTGCTGCTTTTTGCACACAACACTGCTTAGCTGTTTTTGCAGAAATAGCTTTCACAAAGGTCTATACATGGGAAAAGGTTTGTTTTTCGACATATCTAGACATACATCGTGCCCCCAGTCTGTACAGTGAGTGCTGAGCCGCCAAGGTTATCATAACGTGCGAGCCTGTTTATCGGCGTGTCCGTGTAATACATTCTAGACACAACATTTTGGCAGCTGCAAGCCGAGTAGGATTCTGGCGCCTTTATCATAGCACACTTGCCATCATTTCACACACTTGGAAGATCCCAGGCATGCATAGAGACTACCCGGTCCTGATGTAATTTACACTTAGTGAGCAGACAGGTAAATGGCGTCCCCCTAACAAAGCTCAAGAGACCTTTTATAGTTTTATAATACATAGTTCCTAGATAGGGAGGGTGTTTAAACTAGACGCTTTTATCACCTGTCTGTACTATCATTGTAATATGATTTCTCCTTTTGTATTTTATGGAATTGTAACCATGCTGACCATATTACTGTTAATCATATGTATGCTTATGTTGACTAAAATACTCCGCTTGAGATCACGTCGTTAAAATAAACATCTTAACCTTACCGTGTCTCTATTTTACTCCTGTTGTGGACTGGTATGAGAGTATAACAAAAGAGTGTTCTCACTTCCCACCATTCCTGAGATGGTCCTAAGTCCCATGTTCTAGGTTGTCTAATCATTGGTTTCTTTGCTATAGGACGAGGAGCTAATGTGACACTGATTGCTAGTCTGGTAAGGGATTTTGGGTACTAAGGTGAGTTTTTGGCACACCCTAATTCACTGAGGTCCTAAGTCTCTGTGCACAGTTCTGTGTCTGAGCAGAATCCCTGCAACAAAAGTTGTCCTTCCAGTACAAAATAATATGTTGAGACTAACTTTAAAACGTTTCACACATCCGATGTGTGCTGTACAGTTCAGCACACATGCAAATTGCACAAGGTTATGTTATGCTATGTGGATTTTTAGAGTATGGTTAATCACCCTTCTTGATGCAAGGGAGGTGTGATCTTGCCTAGGATGCAGATCAAATATATCTGAGTTGAGGCAGTGTTTGCAGAAAACTGGACTGGTGTTATGGAGAGCTTTGTAGTTGTGGTAGAGTAGCCTGAGTGTAATTCTTTCCTGGACCGTGGAGATTGTTAAGATGTGGAGTGATGTGGATATTTTGTGGGATGTTAAGGATAAGTCTAGAAGCGGCATT
Source organism: Lissotriton helveticus (assembly GCF_964261635.1). Taxonomy (NCBI): domain Eukaryota; kingdom Metazoa; phylum Chordata; class Amphibia; order Caudata; family Salamandridae; genus Lissotriton; species Lissotriton helveticus. Next base: position 911,842,876 of record NC_136073.1, on the reverse strand, counting down.
GTGGGTGGTATGTGATTCTAATGTGGAGGGTGTTTCTGTTATCTAGCTTTCATGTGAAAAGAACCTGGGTGACCGTTCGTCTGGTGTTCAGTAGGACCCACTTGAAAATCTTGCATACCATTTGCAGGATTCGTAAGCATGATGAGGAGATGGCATTGATCTATTTGCTCATGGAAAGGTTGGTGTCTAGGATGATCCTGATGTTCTTGGCATGGTCTGCTGGGGTAGGTGGAGGGCCAAGTTCAGAGAGCCAGGAAAAGTAGTTATAGCTGAAGATGAGAACTTAGAATGCCTGTGTTGAGCTGGAGGCAGTTGTTATTCATCCAAGTAGTGATGTTGCTCATGCCGTTGTTGCAGATTGCTTTGTCAGTGCTGGTTGACTCAGTAAGAGCAAGGATAGGCTGTGCATCATTGGCGTAGGATACTATATTGATGCCATGGGCTCTTATGATGTAAGTAGGGGGCGTAATGTAGATATTGGAAAATGCTGCGCTGAGCGATAATCCTTGAAAGACCCAGAAGATTAGTTTCTTGGGTTCTAAGGTAGGGGGAAAGTCTAAATCATTGATCTCTGTCCTCAATGAAGGAGAATATACCCTTGAGAACCGCCATGCGGATACCCAAGTAAAGCTTTCTGATGAGGGACTTGTGGGAGAGGTCAAGTAGAATGAGTATGGCCTTTTCTCCTCGTGGATGATTTTGATGGCATAGGTGGCTGAAATGATGGATGTATAAAAGCCTGATTGAGAGCTTTCTAGGTTATGCAAAAGTAAGGTATAGTATGCAGAGACTCCAGGGAGTCCCTAGAGGTATAGCAGAGGCTAAATTAGATAAGTACTAACAGCTCTCTTTGTGGTAGTGTGGATGAGCAGTTAGGTTTATCCAGAGGATGTGTTAGGCATTTATTGTATTCACTCAATCAAGGACTGATTACGCACACTCAGAGACAGAATCAAGACCAATTAGGTAAGTATAAAAAAAATATACATTTAAAATGCAGTTAAATCATGCAGTAAGGGCTTTCAGATTACTATTTAGTTACTTTAGGATTCATTTGAGTACTGGGGTGGTATGCCTAGATACCACACCTTAAGATCTCCACATACAAGGTAAGTATGACTTTTATACTTTGCAATAGAATGCTCTTTTCTTCATACAACATAAATCAACACTTAGGCATTTCTTAGGCCCACAATCTCTCTTACATGTGTTTGTATGGGGAAAATGTGTTAGCAGTTTTGAAGGTAAGTACACAACTTACTATGGTAAGTGTTGGGGGTTAGGACCCAGGTTCCCCAAGGTCTATATGGGCACTCAAGTTGCACTATCAGCGACACTGGGATGGCTGGGTGCAGAATGTAGGGGCCCAGGGTAAATAGGTCTTCAGTTAGGGGCTGTTGATGAGCAGGCCACTCAGCTGTGAGAGTAAAGCTCCCGGGGTTAAGGTCAGCATTGCAGGGGCCCACGACCAGCACAGTAGCTGTACCACCAGCGGCACTTGGGTGGCCAGGTGCAGGGTGCAAAACGGACTTCAGGAAACGCATGTTTTCCAATCGAGACCTTTGGTTTCAGAAATGCTGAAGGAGACTTCATGAAGGCGACCACCATTGAGCAATTTATTGAACAGCTTGATCTCGACATCAAAGTTCCTGTAATGGTTAGGTGGATGTTCCTGTAGGGATCTGGTCCAGTTTTCTTATGTTATTTTGCCCCAGAGTCTTGGTGTGCTTTGGGATTTTCTGGTGGGGTGGTTTGGTGGATGGATATCTTGAAATGTGTAGGCCCACACAAAATTTGCGCAGCCGAACCACATGAAACTCAGCGGGGTGGTTCGAAATTTCTACTACGCAGAGTTCTGCGAGCCGGTGCAGTTGCGTGCCGCGACTGCTCGGTGGATGTTTTCTAGCATACGTTTCGTGGAGTGTGTTCTTGCACTGGTTATCACATCCAAACAGCACCATGCAGTTTGCATGGCAATGTCATCTTGGTTTTGCTAATTTTTATGGTCTGGGCCTATTTTGTCAGAAAACAAGCCTCATGTATTATGCATGAGAATTCTTAATATCACAGCAGGATTACCATCTTCTGCATAATAACTTTGTATATGGGTCACCTCTATCGTCATCCTTGTCCGAAATGCCCATAGTACGCTCATAGGTAGAATCCCTAAGGGTACCTTTCGGGTATCTAAGCACAAAATGTGAGCTGGGAGGAGTAAAGAACTTCCATGCTGACACTAAGGGTGGGGGTAGTTGGCGGAGTACCACTAAACGGAATTCTGCGGCGTTCAACAAAAACTCTGTGAACTTCGCTCCACAACTCGGTTACGTCTCATGCCAAATAATAAAACAGAAACCTCACATAGTTTTGATAATATAGTCATCTAACAAAAGTGAAAATGAAAATACAGCAAGCAGTGAGAGAGGTGATGATTTTGGGGTGCTCCGTAATCTAGGGGGAGAACCACGCAGATGCCTTGAACACAAAGAGCAAATCATGATGAACAATTTGGTGGTGGTCCCATCCTCCTATGACCACCCCAAGCACAATTATGGGCAAAAATACAATCCCAACCGAAGGCCCTGCAAAGCATTATGGGAAAAGATTCTTGAGTGCAGTGAATATTATAGTATTAGCTCTCAGCTGAGTTGGGAGATCCTGCCTCTTGAGGAATGTTTTGGTATTAGATACAGGATGACTTTGCAACAAGGTCTCTTTTTGCACCTCTTTCTGGACTTCTGGTGCCTTTTTCTGCATTTCTCTTGCTTCTTTCTGTGCCTTTCTACTTCTTTCTGCACATGTCCTACTTCTGTAGGCAAAGTTAGAAATTGGCATTTAAAAAACCTTTGAAATTCACTAAAAAAAAGACAGGTTTCAGGGTCGTTATAGTTAGAAATTAGCATTTAAAAAAACTTTGAAATTCACTGAAAAAACCATAGGTTTCAGGGACATTATAGTTAGAAATTAGAATTTAAAAACCTTAGAAATTCAGGGACGTTATAGTTAGTTGACATTTCACTCGTACAAAACCAGAGAAATTCGGTCGTTATAGTTAGTTCAGCTAACTCGCGCTCCCGCAATGCACTGCTGATGACGTCACATATTACAACATTCATGACATAGTCAATGACATCACTGATGACATCTCAAAAGACATCACTGATGGCATCACTGATGACATCATCCAGTGACTTTGTGTTTCCGTAAAGTTTAAATATGTTTTATATATATACCATGGTGTATTGAAGAATGAGTGGGTGTTTAAGTTTCTGGATTAAGGATTTAATAGGTGCGTGACGGACTATATAAGTGAGTGATTAAATGTGTCTTACTGAATGCATGGGTTAGTGACTAAACTGTCTTAATGTGTGCATCAGTATGTGAATGAGGTGTTCGTACAGTGCCCTCTCTCCGGACTTCACCTTTGTCTTCGGATACATAACTGGTTGTTGGGCAATTATACCATGCTGCCTAAAATGTTTATAAATGATTTCCAGAAAAGAATTGTTAATCGTATTCGTCAAGCTCTGAGCTAGGGAGTGCTCGATAAATCGGAGAACACTGTCTCCCTCACAGTCATTTGGCTGAAAATGACTGCAGAATATTCAGCTTTGAGAGAAACTGCGATCAAAACTCTCTTACCTTTCAGCTCATCCTATTTATGTGAGATTGAGTTCTCAACATTTGTCGTATTAAAGACTAAGTACCTTTCAAGACTGGATGTGGATCACAACCTGACATCCCAGTTCCTAGCCAAGGGAACATTTTGCTAATTAAATTGAATAATGTATATGTGTCTCCATATATTTGGTCTAATAAAAGGATTTTATAACAAATGACAATATTTCCAGCACTATATAAACCATTCCAAGATGGCGCTGGACGGTAAAGCCAGTATTTGAGTAAATTACATATTATTGGAATCTGGTGTAGGGACCGGAGCGGGCTATATAAATACGGCTCTCAGAATGCTAGGGTTTCGCTTCGTATAATTGCGGGAATTTTGTGCGCTTATGGATCTCCAGACATAGTGCGTACTAATTATGTACTAACTATGTGTGCCAATGTCCTTGTCACAACTGAGAGTGATTTTTGGTCGGATGGCGTTGTTGCAATTTTCGTTTCAACAGTGCAGTAAATAGGTCTAAGGGGTTTTCTCATGTCTTGTACTTAAACTGTGGGGCGCCAGCAGATATATTTTAGTGTTCCTATGTTACAGCATCACATGTCATAACGCCGGTCTTACGGGAACTGACTTTTTATCAATTGGCGTTATTGGAATTTTCTTTTGCGCTGTTCAGTTACAGTTTAATCGGGTCTTGGGCAGCATACAGTCTCATTTGAGGGCCTTTGCCTTTTATTAATGGGTGAGTAAGGATCTTTTTTACAATAATTTTGGCTTGTGAACTTTGTTTGTAGATTCTGAAATTATGGGACTCCACCAACTGTAGTGAAATGCTCATTCTGTATGTGTTGAATGAAACGCCTACATTTACATGAACTCCCTTCTCTGACTTATCATTATGTGGACATACTTCAATTTATGAGGTAATAATTCTGATGAATCTTGCTTTTACCACTGATACAAAACGTCCCCCTATGGCTATGTCTCATATCTCTCTAAAAACATTTTCTATAGGTTAAAACAATACAGGTTTAAAAGAGAGGGACTGTCATATACATTGTGTATTAATAACCGACTGAACTGGGGGTCAACGTGATCGATCTGTCCACCCGTACGAATGATATGTCTCTTGATCGTAGAGACTCTCTTTCAGGAAAAACAGATCATATGTTCTTTGGATCAATGATCACATGGGAACTGAGTGCAGTGCAAAAACCAGTGAGTGCAGTATTTAAAATAGGGTTGTGAGGAGAAGAACAAATTTTATTATAAAAATCGCCTGAGTAGCAAATTTTGAGAACAAAGGTCCTGAGGAAAGCCTTGGGCATTTTTACCCAATTGGCTGAAACATGTCGACCTTGATAATGATAGAGCGTGGGCTAACCTGCTCATTTACCATACTCACCTGGGCCCATAACTCTTTATGCTCCACCAAGTTTACGTTTTATCAAATAGGACCTATACCATTTGACTTAGCAACCCTAGTCACCGGTACCTAGAATCCTAAGGGATCAAGGGAGTTAGAATTATAGATAGTATGACAACATTAAAATAACCACAGACTCGGGAAAAGTTTAAACACTTTATCTAAATTTTGTCCGAGTCCATGCTAAATCAGTCAGAGCTTGATCAATTAAAAAGTATATAATCGAAGCAATATTACGAGACTTTCTTTAAGCATTGAAATATAGGAAGGGGAAGAAAAAGAAACAGTGTACTGACATTCCCACTTTATTCCATATTTACCTAGAATGGTGTGATGGCCAACCCTGGCCACGGACTGGGATAAGGAAACAGGAGACCCCCGATAGTGTAGGTGCCAACAGGATAGTACAGGTGCAGACCAGAAAGCAGGACAGGTACGGACCAAATTGAATCAGGACAAGACCACCACAGGTCAGGAACGGCACCCACAGCTAAAGTGCAACACCAGCGTCACACCCCTCTCTGCAGCTAACAGTCAGACGCGGATTGGGTTAGTGAATCTTCTCTCTCAGGAAACCCCGATTGGGTTATCAAACTCCTTCCCAGTACCCCGATTAAGTTATCGAATCTTCTGACGGAGTGCTCCGCCAGCACTTCTGCTCTCGATCGCCTATTGAGTGCGTTGGGTCAGTGACAGGTCAGCTATTCAGACAAGTCGGACAATCTAACTAGCTAAACCTACCTTAGATATACCATTTTCTAGGGCAGTGTACCACCCCCCAATGTTGCAAGTTGTGTATTCACGCAATTGGATTGGTCAAAAACGAGGAGAGGTCATCACACCATACCAGTTATGAGGTCATCAGATTCAATATTAAAATTAGCATTCCCACCCATAATTTTATTTTCCCATGCACTTTTATTCCACCCGGCAGTGAATGTATCAATACCAAATACAATGTATTTACATTTGTGCAATTCAGCTTCCTCTTGTGGAGTTGAGAGGTCAGCTTCTCAAGCGTATCTTCTAGCAAGTCAAGATTTGGCTGGTTTTCAATGTCAGTGATTCAGGATTTGAGTTTCTTTGCACTGCGCAGTTCCTCCAAAGATGGAGTTCAGAAGGACATGTCGGGCCCAAAATATGATACATGCAAAATAGAAGAGAACAGTTTTAGAACAAGGAATAAATGAATGCACTGTATACCACTTTTCTCTTCTCTATTCCCATTATTTTAGTTTAAAAAAATGTAGTGTACTTGTATAGCGCACGAATCGACCCCAGCTGGGGTATCTCGGTGCTTGTACGAATACAGCTGTGGAACCCTTCCTGGCTTTTCCCTGTGAAGTGCCCACTCCTGGGCACCCGCAAGGTGAAGCCAGGCATCCTAGCGTTGTGGGGGCCGTTGTGGAGATTAAGCAAGCTATTGCCCAGAGTTGCAGTGTGGGACCCATGATTAGAATAGGCACCAAGGCGAGAATTATCAGGTCCAAGGAAATTGAGCCCAAGACCCGCCGAGGCGGGAATTGAACCCTGGTCCCGAGCTAGGCCTCTGCATCAGGGTCTAACCATTGAGCCACACTTCTCCACCATTGAGCCACACTTCTCCAGCGTTAAAAGTTAAAAGTTAAGCACAATGAACAATGTTTAATAAAGGCAGCAGCAGGTGCTTTAGTATGTGAAGCATGTAGCAGCCATCTTAGTTCTAATGCGCAGAAGCAAATGTTTCCCTCCAAGCCATGAAATACATCATGTCACGTGAGTGTGACATACGCATGCGCAGTAGATATTCCCGCGTTATGGCGGTCATTTTAGTGCATTTGGATTATGGTTAGTAAAAGCAAATAGGCGAGCTTCCCCTAGATACTAGAACTGTCTTGTGATGCAATATTAGTAAGACAAAACATATTAATTAGTAAGTTTAAAATTGGGGCTGAATACAAGCAAGTTACTTTACGTGCCCAACCTTGCTCCATCAATCCCCTCTTTGATGATATTTTATATCATCACTAATTAATGAAACAGATGCCAACTTTCACATTTATCCCAACTCAATTTCTTCAAACTTTCTGTTTTGTTTCTTTTCTTTATTCATGTGAAAGTTTTTCACTTTCTTGTACAAATTTCCATTTAACTCTTCTAACTCAATTTCATCAATATTTCTCTTCTTTCCTTTCTTATTTACTGCATATGTCTTTTTATGGTTACGGCATTTGCAACAAATTGTTATTCCTAAAATCAGTAGGGCTATTCCCACCATTGGCATCAGTATTCTACCTACAAAAATTTTCCCTATGTTAGAAAACCAACTACCTATAGAGGAGAGACCATCTGTAAGTCTCTTCCATGCACTATCAACCTCCAGTGGTTTGAGTTATTTTTCCAAATGTGTAATATTCTTTACATACCCTTTAATTTCAACACTTTCATCAGGTATGTAAGTGCAACAATGTTGCGCTTTCAACATTCTACAGAGTTCGCACTCTTTTGCCAATAATGTATCGAGAGAAAGTCGATTTTGTAAAACCATTGATCATTAAAAATTCTGTATTAATCATTAAAAATCCTCCAGCAGTGTCAGTCAATAAGCAATCCACCACTGTTGACAATTTGCTGATTCTTTGTGTATTCAGAACCATTCCCACTGAAGGTATCAATGCACTAAATAGATCACCGACAATTTCAGAAAAGCTAACTCTTTTACTATGTATTAGTCCATTAATTTCTTTATTGCTTCCAGTGATATTATTTATATGATATAGTTTTGGGAATACTATTCCAAAATAGCAACTCCCATACCAATGATTCAACAGTTTATAATATGCCTTGTTCCTGCATATATAATAAATTCCAAGAAATACTGGTTCAGTTCCACCTTTGAAACTCCAACCACTAATTACCTTATAATTGTGTTCACATTCACTGGAACAAATGAACATATTGTTATAATAACTTGTTCTCTCCCTGTGGAGACAGAGTCTCCCTTTCTTTTCGAAATCCAGCAACATAGCAGCGTGAGTCTTGACATTTAAGGTGAACTCTATACTTTCAGCCCATTTAGGAATCTTTCGTTTCTGCTCAGTGGCTTTTCTCTGGAAATCCTCTCTCCTTTTCTCAACTAAGTTTAAAAATATTTTCTCTTTTTCATGTAAAATGCATGTTAAATTGTTCTTTTGTGCTTCAGCTATATTTATTGTACCTATTGTTAGAAAATATTCACCCATATAATGAGTTATGTCATTTTTAGTATGTACAGGATTCAATTTACTAGTAACAGTATAAGGGTCCTTTCTTATAAAATAAACTAGCTAAAATACTATATGAAATACCATATGTCAGGGGCAAATGGTGGTACGTAACGCCCTCGGCTAGAATGCATTTAGGTTGGTTTTATTTTTAACTTTACTATAGTGTAATCCTTCCTCATCTGATGCTTCTAAATCTACCCTTTGCTGTCTATAACTATCTATCCTTTCATGTGTATTAAACTTTTCAGGTACATCTACCTTCTCATGTATGTTAGTGTTATTCTTCATGTTTTTACTTATTAGATAAGGAATAGCTACTGTCAGTCCTAGCCATACTATGAGTACTATCACTATACTACATGTGCATATTCTACAGCATGTTTTTAGGCCATTTATTTTCGGTCTTCCATTAACAGTATGATCAGCCATTTCTGACTAAGGAGTCTTAGCCCCTCTTTGAGACTTTTCCACAGAATATTCAACCTGTGAACCTTTTTGTCAAGTTGGTCTCACTTCTTCGTCAGCCTGATTAGCAACTAATTCGTCATCACTTTCATCACTTATTTCTAAGTTTTCGAAATCTTCAAGGATGACATAGGTCCATTCAGGACCTCTGAACCTTGTTATTTAGCCTTTTCAATCAAGGACTCCTCCTTCTTGGTTGCTCTGTGGAAGGTCCAGTTTGGCTTGATATTTAATTTACTTGCTCTGGTTCTTCATTTATTGTTTTAAGGCGAAATTTCAGTCTCTTAACAAACCCAGGCCACTTATCTCCTTTTCTGAGTCTTTTAGCTGGCACTGTGTTTTGTTCTTCTTCAAATGCTCTTTTATTTTCATTTAGTTGTGGCACAATTTGTACATTTTCATCTTCTGTATCCCTCTCTATCTGACTTGGTCCAGGTCTTGTTTCTGTCTCTTCTGCCTGGATACTAATCTGGCCTTGTTCAGGTGTGTGCTGAATTTGACTTTGACTTTGTTTTGGTTCACCTTTTTCTTCCTGAACACGTTTTTCTACACCCATCTAGTCCTGCTCAGATATCACAATCTCTTGTTTTTCTTCTTCCTGAGCCTTCGCCCTAATACCTCTCTGTCCCTCCTCAGACTCTGGAGCTGTGACAGGTATCTTGAATGTCTGAGTATGTTGATATCTCCTTATATGTTCCTCCTCAGAATTACTATTGGCTTTGATTTTTGTAATCTGAGTATGTTCTTCTATTCCTGACTCATCCTCACTATCACTCTGTCTATCTAAATAGGTTTGACTTCTTGTTCTCACAAATTCTGCAGGAATGTCAATCACTGGAATCCATTCATCCTGACTGGTGCTCGGTTGTTCTTCATCAATTACTTTGGGATCAACTTCTTGAGACCCCTCAGCTGCACAACCTTCAGCTTCTGTTTCATCAGGTTCAGTCACTCTTTAGGTGTGACTTGCATGGGTCCAATTCGGAATTCCCTTGCACTTCACAGCTGTGGTGGTAACCAATATCACTAGATGTGGCTTTCCCCACCTCGGAGCTAGGCAAGAATCTCGTGTATGTTCTTTTATCACAACCCAGTCACCTGGAATCAGATTGTGTGCTGGAGTTATTTGCCTGGCGACAGCGTCTTCTCCAGCCTGGTGAGAGATAGAACGCACTTGGTCAGCCAGTTCTTTGCAGTACTCTAGTACTAAGTCATCAGATATATTTATCAGCTTGTGTCCTGGTACCCATGCCTGCCTCATTGCTCTTCCCATGAGCATCTCATGGGGACTCAAGCCTGTGTTTCTGTCTGGGATGTTTCTGAGTCCCATCACAACAAGAGGTAAGTTATCAGGGCAATCTAATCGAGTAGATTCATATATCTTTCCCAATCTTGACTTGATTGTGCCATTCAGTTGTTCTACCACTCCAGATGTCTCTGGGCGGTATGCACAGTGCAGCTTTTGCTCAATTTTGAATGCTTCACAGATTAGGCCAATTATTTCATTATTAAAATGTCTTCCTCTGTCTGATTAAATTTTTACTGGAAAACCGAAACGTGGCATGAGCTCTCTGAGTAGGAGTTTCGCTACAGTAATGCTATCATTTCTTCTCTCATTTTGAAAATAGGCAGACAATGACAAGGACATACTTCAGTCCTCGACAAGGGGGTAACTGGATAAAATCAATCTGTAATCGTATGAATGGACCTTCTGCCTTTCCAAATTTCTCCTGGTAACACTACAGTTTTCTTCCCAGTATTCATTTGTTGGCAAATTAAGCACCTATGGCATAGACTCTCTGCTATGTTCCTGAGCCTCTCATTGAACCAAGTTTGCCTGAACAACCTTATCATGGTGTCCCACCCTAGGTGGGAATCTCCATGGTACATCCTAGCCATAGGAGCAAGCATACAGTCTGGTAACACAGGCCTACCATAAAGGTAAACAATGACACCATCTTCAGCCCTTTTCTGACAAGCTATCTTTTTCCAGTCTTCCTTTTCCCTTTGCTCTGCGTCATTTTGCAAGTCTCTCACTTCCTCCCACGTTTTCACTCTTTCAAGCAACATAAGTTGGCAGCTGTTTCCACATGCATCAATTTTCTTGTTTATTGCCATCTTATGTTAGGCACAATGTTGGGCTAATTGGTCAGCATATCGGTTACCTGCTGTCACTCTGTCGTTGCCAGATTGGTGAGCAGCACACTTGACCACAGCCACTGTTTCTGGTAATTGGATTGCTTTAGCAAGTCTTTCACATAATTTACATTTTTAATAGGAGTACCTGATGAAGTCAGAAACTCCCTTTGCATCCAAAGTTGGACAAAGTCATGGACAACCCCGTAACCATACTGGCTATCAGTGTTGATGGTTACTTTCAAATGTATTCAAATTTTGCAAACTCTTGCAATTAATTTGGCTATTTGTGCAGACTTCACTCCAGGTAAATAGGATGCTTCGACTGGACCCCATAGAGTACACACAGCATAAGCAGCACTCAATCCTCCTTCCTCATTTCTCTTGCATGAACAATCTACAAATAGCTCATGTTCTGAATTTATTAATGGCTCTTCTCTTATGTCTGGGCGAGGTTTGGTACAATATTCTGTAAGGTCGATACAATTATGTTCTATTTCATTTTTGACTTGTGCAAAATGTGAATCAGGCTATAATGTTGCTGGGTTCAGAATATTACACCTAGAAATGGTCACATTTGCTGCACCTAAGAGGATTCGCTCATACTTAGTCAGCCGACTAGGAGTCAAATATTGAGTTTTCATTCTTGTTAACAAAATCACAACTGCATGTGGAACGTACACAGTTACTGGATGTCCCATAATGATGGACTCACTTTGCTCAAGACTCATGCAAGTTGCAGCTACTGCTTTCAGACATCCTGGCAGATGCCACTGGATCCAGTGTGGAAGAAAAATATGCCACAGGACGTGTCATCAGACCATGTGTCTGAGTCAGAACTGAAAGTGCGCAATTGTCTTGCATATCACAAAACAGTGCAAAGTCCTTTGAGTAATCAGGCATCCCTAATGCTGGAGCTGAGCACAGAAAATCTTGTAATTTTAGGAAAGATGACATGCTTTTGCCATCTCATTCTACTGGGTCTTTTGCTCTTTTCTTTGTCATTTGGGTCAATGGTTTTGCTAGGACTGCAAATCCCACAATCCACTGTCTGCAGTAACATACAAGCATGATGAGGAGATGGCATTGATCTATTTGCTCATGGAAAGGTTGGTGTCTAGGATGATCCTGATGTTCTTGGCATGGTCTGCTGGGGTAGGTGGAGGGCCAAGTTCAGAGAGCCAGGAAAAGTAGTTATAGCTGAAGATGAGAACTTAGAATGCCTGTGTTGAGCTGGAGGCAGTTGTTATTCATCCAAGTAGTGATGTTGCTCATGCCGTTGTTGCAGATTGCTTTGTCAGTGCTGGTTGACTCAGTAAGAGCAAGGATAGGCTGTGCATCATTGGCGTAGGATACTATATTGATGCCATGGGCTCTTATGATGTAAGTAGGGGGCGTAATGTAGATATTGGAAAATGCTGCGCTGAGCGATAATCCTTGAAAGACCCAGAAGATTAGTTTCTTGGGTTCTAAGGTAGGGGGAAAGTCTAAATCATTGATCTCTGTCCTCAATGAAGGAGAATATACCCTTGAGAACCGCCATGCGGATACCCAAGTAAAGCTTTCTGATGAGGGACTTGTGGGAGAGGTCAAGTAGAATGAGTATGGCCTTTTCTCCTCGTGGATGATTTTGATGGCATAGGTGGCTGAAATGATGGATGTATAAAAGCCTGATTGAGAGCTTTCTAGGTTATGCAAAAGTAAGGTATAGTATGCAGAGACTCCAGGGAGTCCCTAGAGGTATAGCAGAGGCTAAATTAGATAAGTACTAACAGCTCTCTTTGTGGTAGTGTGGATGAGCAGTTAGGTTTATCCAGAGGATGTGTTAGGCATTTATTGTATTCACTCAATCAAGGACTGATTACGCACACTCAGAGACAGAATCAAGACCAATTAGGTAAGTATAAAAAAAATATACATTTAAAATGCAGTTAAATCATGCAGTAAGGGCTTTCAGATTACTATTTAGTTACTTTAGGATTCATTTGAGTACTGGGGTGGTATGCCTAGATACCACACCTTAAGATCTCCACATACAAGGTAAGTATGACTTTTATACTTTGCAATAGAATGCTCTTTTCTTCATACAACATAAATCAACACTTAGGCATTTCTTAGGCCCACAATCTCTCTTACATGTGTTTGTATGGGGAAAATGTGTTAGCAGTTTTGAAGGTAAGTACACAACTTACTATGGTAAGTGTTGGGGGTTAGGACCAAGGTTCCCCAAGGTCTATATGGGCACTCAAGTTGCACTATCAGCGACACTGGGGTGGCTGGGTGCAGAATGTAGGGGCCCAGGGTAAATAGGTCTTCAGTTAGGGGCTGTTGATGAGCAGGCCACTCAGCTGTGAGAGTAAAGCTCCCGGGGTTAAGGTCAGCATTGCAGGGGCCCACGACCAGCACAGGAGCTGTACCACCAGCGGCACTTGGGTGGCCAGGTGCAGGGTGGAAAACGGACGTCAGGAACCGCATATTTTCCAATCGAGACCTTTGGTTTCAGAAATGCTGAAGGAGACTTCATGAAGGCGACCACCATTGAGCAATTTATTGAACAGCTTGATCTCGACATCAAAGTTCCTGTAATGGTTAGGTGGATGTTCCTGTAGGGATCTGGTCCAGTTTTCTTATGTTATTTTGCCCCAGAGTCTTGGTGTGCTTTGGGATTTTCTGGTGGGGTGGTTTGGTGGATGGATATCTTGAAATGTGTAGGCCCACACAAAATTTGCGCAGCCGAACCACATGAAACTCAGCGAGGTGGTTCGAAATTTCTACTACGCAGAGTTCTGCGAGCCGGTGCAGTTGCGTGCCGCGACTGCTCGGTGGATGTTTTCTAGCATACGTTTCGTGGAGTGTGTTCTTGCACTGGTTATCACATCCAAACAGCACCATGCAGTTTGCATGGCAATGTCATCTTGGTTTTGCTCATTTTTATGGTCTGGGCCTATTTTGTCAGAAAACAAGCCTCATGTATTATGCATGAGGATTCTTAATATCACAGCAGGATTAGCATCTTCTGCATAATAACTTTGTATATGGGTCACCTCTATCGTCATCCTTGTCCGAAATGCCCATAGTACGCTCATAGGTAGAATCCCTAAGGGTACCTTTCGGGTATCTAAGCACAAAATGTGAGCTGGGAGGAGTAAAGAACTTCCATGCTGACACTAAGGGTGGGGGTAGTTGGCGGAGTACCACTAAACGGAATTCTGCGGCGTTCAACAAAAACTCTGTGAACTTCGCTCCACAACTCGGTTACGTCTCATGCCAAATAATAAAACAGAAACCTCACATAGTTTTGATAATATAGTCATCTAACAAAAGTGAAAATGAAAATACAGCAAGCAGTGAGAGAGGTGATGATTTTGGGGTGCTCAGTAATCTAGGGGGAGAACCACGCAGATGCCTTGAACACAAAGAGCAAATCATGATGAACAATTTGGTGGTGGTCCCATCCTCCTATGACCACCCCAAGCACAATTATGGGCAAAAATACAATCCCAACCGAAGGCCCTGCAAAGCATTATGGGAAAAGATTCTTGAGTGCAGTGAATATTATAGTATTAGCTCTCAGCTGAGTTGGGAGATCCTGCCTCTTGAGGAATGTTTTGGTATTAGATACAGGATGACTTTGCAACAAGGTCTCTTTTTGCACCTCTTTCTGGACTTCTGGTGCCTTTTTCTGCATTTCTCTTGCTTCTTTCTGTGCCTTTCTACTTCTTTCTGCACATGTCCTACTTCTGTAGGCAAAGTTAGAAATTGGCATTTAGAAAACCTTTGAAATTCACTAAAAAAAAGACAGGTTTCAGGGACGTTATAGTTAGAAATTAGCATTTAAAAAAACTTTGAAATTCACTGAAAAAACCATAGGTTTCAGGGACATTATAGTTAGAAATTAGAATTTAAAAACCTTAGAAATTCAGGGACGTTATAGTTAGTTGACATTTCACTCGTACAAAACCAGAGAAATTCGGTCGTTATAGTTAGTTCAGCTAACTCGCGCTCCCGCAATGCACTGCTGATGACGTCACATATTACAACATTCATGACATAGTCAATGACATTACTGATGACATCTCAAAAGACATCACTGATGGCATCACTGATGACATCATCCAGTGACTTTGTATTTCCGTAAAGTTTAAATATGTTTTATATATATGCCATGGTGTATTGAAGAATGAGTGGGTGTTTAAGTGTCTGAATTAAGGATTTAATAGGTGCGTGACTGACTGTATAAGTGAGTGATTAAATGTGTCTTACTGAATGCATGGGTTAGTGACTAAACTGTCTTAATGTGTGCATCAGTATGTGAATGAGGTGTTCGTACAGTGCCCTCTCTCCGGACTTCACCTTTGTCTTCGGATACATAACTGGTTGTTGGGCAATTATACCATGCTGCCTAAAATGTTTATAAATGATTTCCAGAAAAGAATTGTTAATCGTATTCGTCAAGCTCTGAGCTAGGGAGTGCTCGATAAATCTGAGAACACTGTCTCCCTCACAGTCACTATTTTGGCTGAAAATGACTGCAGAATATTCAGCTTTGAGAGAAACTGCGATCAAAACTCTCTTACCTTTCAGCTCATCCTATTTATGTGAGATTGAGTTCTCAACATTTGTCGTATTAAAGACTAAGTACCTTTCAAGACTGGATGTGGATCACAACCTGACATCCCAGTTCCTAGCCAAGGGAACATTTTGCTAATTAAATTGAATAATGTATATGTGTCTCCATATATTTGGTCTAATAAAAGGATTTTATAACAAATGACAATATTTCCAGCACTATATAAACCATTCCAAGATGGCGCTGGACGGTAAAGCCAGTATTTGAGTAAATTACATATTATTGGAATGAGGTGTAGGGACCGGAGCGGGCTATATAAATACGGCTCGCAGAATGCTAGGGTTTCGCTTCGTATAATTGCGGGAATTTTGTGCGCTTATGGATCTCCAGACATAGTGCGTACTAATTATGTACTAACTATGTGTGCCAATGTCCTTGTCACAACTGAGAGTGATTTTTGGTCGGATGGCGTTGTTGCAATTTTCGTTTGAACAGTGCAGTAAATAGCTCTAAGGGGTTTTCTCATGTCTTGTACTTAAACTGTGGGGCGCGAGCAGATATATTTTAGTGTTCCTATGTTACAGCATCACATGTCATAACGCCGGTCTTACGGGAACTGACTTTTTATCAATTGGCGTTATTGGAATTTTCTTTTGCGCTGTTCAGTTACAGTTTAATCGGGTCTTGGGCAGCATACAGTCTCATTTGAGGGCCTTTGCCTTTTCCTTTTATTAATGGGTGAGTAAGGATCTTTTTTACAATAATTTTGGCTTGTGAACTTTGTTTGTAGATTCTGGAATTATGGGACTCCACCAACTGTAGTGAAATGCTCATTCTGTATGTGTTGAATGAAACGCCTACATTTACATGAACTCCCTTCTCTGACTTATCATTATGTGGACATACTTCAATTTATGAGGTAATAATTCTGATGAATCTTGCTTTTACCACTGATACAAAACGTCCCCCTATGGCTATGTCTCATATCTCTCTAAAAACATTTTCTATAGGTTAAAACAATACAGGTTTAAAAGAGAGGGACTGTCATATACATTGTGTATTAATAACCGACTGAACTGGGGGTCAACGTGATCGATCTGTCCACCCGTACGAATGATATGTCTCTTGATCGTAGAGACTCTCTTTCGGGAAAAACAGATCATATGTTCTTTGGATCAATGATCACATGGGAACTGAGTGCAGTGCAAAAACCAGTGAGTGCAGTATTTAAAATAGGGTTGTGAGGAGAAGAACACATTTTATTATAAAAATCGCCTGAGTAGCAAATTTTGAGAACAAAGGTCCTGAGGAAAGCCTTGGGCATTTTTACCCAATTGGCTGAAACATGTCGACCTTGATAACGATAGAGCGTGGGCTAACCTGCTCATTTACCATACTCACCTGGGCCCATAAAACAACATTCATACTTTGAACAGGTAACTCTTTATGCTCCACCAAGTTTATTTTTTATCAAATAGGACCTATACCATTTGACTTAGCAACCCTAGTCACCGGTACCTAGAATCCTAAGGGATCAAGGGAGTTAGAATTATAGATAGTATGACAACATTAAAATAACCACAGACTCGGGAAAAGTTTAAACACTTTATCTAAATTTTGTCCGAGTCCATGCTAAATCAGTCAGAGCTTGATCAATTAAAAAGTATATAATCGAAGCAATATTACGAGACTTTCTTTAAGCATTGAAATATAGGAAGGGGAAGAAAAAGAAACAGTGTACTGACATTCCCACTTTATTCCATATTTACCTAGAATGGTGTGATGGCCAACCCTGGCCACGGACTGGGATAAGGAAACAGGAGACCCCCGATAGTGTAGGTGCCAACAGGATAGTACAGGTGCAGACCAGAAAGCAGGACAGGTACGGACCAAATTGAATCAGGACAAGACCACCACAGGTCAGGAACGGCACCCACAGCTAAAGTGCAACACCAGCGTCACACCCCTCTCTGCAGCTAACAGTCAGACGCGGATTGGGTTAGTGAATCTTCTCTCTCAGGAAACCCCGATTGGGTTATCAAACTCCTTCCCAGTACCCCGATTAAGTTATCGAATCTTCTGACGGAGTGCTCCGCCAGCACTTCTGCTCTCGATCGCCTATTGAGTGCGTTGGGTCAGTGACAGATCAGCTATTCAGACAAGTCGGACAATCTAACTAGCTAAACCTACCTTAGATATACCATTTTCTAGGGCAGTGTACCACCCCCCAATGTTGCAAGTTGTGTATTCACGCAATTGGATTGGTCAAAAACGAGGAGAGGTCATCACACCATACCAGTTATGAGGTCATCAGATTTAATATTAAAATTAGCATTCCCACCCATAATTTTATTTTCCCATACACTTTTATTCCACCCGGCAGTGAATGTATCAATACCAAATACAATGTATTTACATTTGTGCAATTCAGCTTCCTCTTGTGGAGTTGAGAGGTCAGCTTCTCAAGCGTATCTTCTAGCAAGTCAAGATTTGGCTGGTTTTCAATGTCAGTGATTCAGGATTTGAGTTTCTTTGCACTGCGCAGTTCCTCCAAAGATGGAGTTCAGAAGGACATGTCGGGCCCAAAATATGATACATGCAAAATAGAAGAGAACAGTTTTAGAACAAGGAATAAATGAATGCACTCTATACCACTTTTCTCTTCTCTATTCCCATTATTTTAGTTTTAAAAAATGTAGTGTACTTGTATAGCGCACGAATCGACCCCAGCTGGGGTATCTCGGCGCTTGTACGAATACAGCTGTGGAACCCTTCCTGGCTTTTCCCGCAAGGTGAAGCCAGGCATCCTAGCGTTGTGGGGGCCGTTGTGGAGATTAAGCAAGCTATTGCCCAGAGTTGCAGTGTGGGACCCATGATTAGAATAGGCACCAAGGCGAGAATTATCAGGTCCGAGGAAATTGAGCCCAAGACCCGCCGAGGCGGGAATTGAACCCTGGTCCCGGGCTAGGCCTCTGCATCAGGGTCTAACCATTGAGCCACACTTCTCCACCATTGAGCCACACTTCTTCAGCGTTAAAAGTTAAGCACAATGAACAATGTTTAATAAAGGCAGCAGCAGGTGCTTTAGTATGTGAAGCATGTAGCAGCCATCTTAGTTCTAATGCGCAGAAGCAAATGTTTCCCTCCAAGCCATGAAATACATCATGTCACGTGAGTGTGACATACGCATGCGCAGTAGTTATTCCCGCGTTACGGCGGTCATTTTAGTGCATTTGGATTATGGTTAGTAAAAGCAAATAGGCGAGCTTCCCCTAGATACGAGAACTGTCTTGTGATGCAATATTAGTAAGACAAAACATATTAATTAGTAAGTTTAAAATTGGGGCTGAATACAAGCAAGTTACTTTACGTGCCCAACCTTGCTCCATCAATCCCCTCTTTGATGATATTTTATATCATCACTAATTAATGAAACAGATGCCAACTTTCACATTTATCCCAACTCAATTTCTTCAAACTTTCTGTTTTGTTTCTTTTCTTTATTCATGTGAAAGTTTTTCACTTTCTTGTACAAATTTCCATTTAACTCTTCTAACTCAATTTCATCAATATTTCTCTTCTTTCCTTTCTTATTTACTGTATATGTCTTTTTATGCTTACGGCATTTGCAACAAATTGTTATTCCTAAAATCAGTAGGGCTATTCCCACCATTGGCATCAGTATTCTACCTACAAAACTTTTCCCTATGTTAGAAAAACAACTACCTATAGAGGAGAGACCATCTGTAAGTCTCTTCCATGCACTATCAACCTCCAGTGGTTTGAGTTATTTTTCCAAATGTGTAATATTCTTTACATACCCTTTAATTTCAACACTTTCATCAGGTATGTAAGTGCAACAATGTTGCGCTTTCAACATTCTACAGAGTTCGCACTCTTTTGCCAATAATGTATCGAGAGAAAGTCGATTTTGTAAAACCATTGATCATTAAAAATTCTGTATTAATCATTAAAAATCCTCCAGCAGTGTCAGTCAATAAGCAATCCACCACTGTTGACAATTTGCTGATTCTTTGTGTATTCAGAACCATTCCCACTGAAGGTATCAATGCACTAAATAGATCACCGACAATTTCAGAAAAGCTAACTCTTTTACTATGTATTAGTCCATTAATTTCTTTATTGCTTCCAGTGATATTATTTATATGATATACTTTTGGGAATACTATTCCAAAATAGCAACTCCCATACCAATGATTCAACAGTTTATAATATGCCTTGTTCCTGCATATATAATAAATTCCAAGAAATACTGGTTCAGTTCCACCTTTGAAACTCCAACCACTAATTACCTTATAATTGTGTTCACATTCACTGGAACCAATGAACATATTGTTATAATAACTTGTTCTCTCCCTGTGGAGACAGAGTGTCCCTTTCTTTTCGAAATCCAGCAACATAGCAGCGTGAGTCTTGACATTTAAGGTGAACTCTATACTTTCAGCCCATTTAGGAATCTTTCGTTTCTGCTCAGTGGCTTTTCTCTGGAAATCCTCTCTCCTTTTCTCAACTAAGTTTAAAAATATTTTCTCTTTTTCATGTAAAATGCATGTTAAATTGTTCTTTTGTGCTTCAGCTATATTTATTGTACCTATTGTTAGAAAATATTCACCCATATAATGAGTTATGTCATTTTTAGTATGTACAGGATTCAATTTACTAGTAACAGTATAAGGGTCCTTTCTTATAAAATAAACTAGCTAAAATACTATATGAAATACCATATGTCAGGGGCAAATGGTGGTACGTAACGCCCTCGGCTAGAATGCATTTAGGTTGGTTTTATTTTTAACTTTACTATAGTGTAATCCTTCCTCATCTGATGCTTCTAAATCTACCCTTTGCTGTCTATAACTATCTATCCTTTCATGTGTATTAAACTTTTCAGGTACATCTACCTTCTCATGTATGTTAGTGTTATTCTTCATGTTTTTACTTATTAGATAAGGAATAGCTACTGTCAGTCCTAGCCATACTATGAGTACTATCACTATACTACATGTGCATATTCTACAGCATGTTTTTAGGCCATTTATTTTCGGTCTTCCATTAACAGTATGATCAGCCATTTCTGACTAAGGAGTCTTAGCCCCTCTTTGAGACTTTTCCACAGAATATTCAACCTGTGAACCTTTTTGTCAAGTTGGTCTCACTTCTTCGTCAGCCTGATTAGCAACTAATTTGTCATCACTTTCATCACTTATTTCTAAGTTTTCGAAATCTTCAAGGATGACATAGGTCCATTCAGGACCTCTGAACCTTGTTATTTAGCCTTTTCAATCAAGGACTCCTCCTTCTTGGTTGCTCTGTGGAAGGTCCAGTTTGGCTTGATATTTAATTTACTTGATCTGGTTCTTCATTTATTGTTTTAAGGCGAAATTTCAGTCTCTTAACAAACCCAGGCCACTTATCTCCTTTTCTGAGTCTTTTAGCTGGCACTGTGTTTTGTTCTTCTTCAAATGCTCTTTTATTTTCATTTAGTTGTGGCACAATTTGTACATTTTCATCTTCTGTATCCCTCTCTATCTGACTTGGTCCAGGTCTTGTTTCTGTCTCTTCTGCCTGGATACTAATCTGGCCTTGTTCAGGTGTGTGCTGAATTTGACTTTGACTTTGTTTTGGTTCGCCTTTTTCTTCCTGAACACGTTTTTCTACACCCATCTAGTCCTGCTCAGATATCACAATCTCTTGGTTTTCTTCTTCCTGAGCCTTCGCCCTAATACCTCTCTGTCCCTCCTCAGACTCTGGAGCTGTGACAGGTATCTTGAATGTCTGAGTATGTTGATATCTCCTTATATGTTCCTCCTCAGAATTACTATTGGCTTTGATTTTTGTAATCTGAGTATGTTCTTCTATTCCTGACTCATCCTCACTATCACTCTGTCTATCTAAATAGGTTTGACTTCTTGTTCTCACAAATTCTGCAGGAATGTCAATCACTGGAATCCATTCATCCTGACTGGTGCTCGGTTGTTCTTCATCAATTACTTTGGGATCAACTTCTTGAGACCCCTCAGCTGCACAACCTTCAGCTTCTGTTTCATCAGGTTCAGTCACTCTTTAGGTGTGACTTGCATGGGTCCTATTCGGAATTCCCTTGCACTTCACAGCTGTGGTGGTAACCAATATCACTAGATGTGGCTTTCCCCACCTCGGAGCTAGGCAAGATTCTCGTGTATGTTCTTTTATCACAACCCAGTCACCTGGAATCAGATTGTGTGCTGGAGTTATTTGCCTGGCGACAGCGTCTTCTCCAGCCTGGTGAGAGATAGAACGCACTTGGTCAGCCAGTTCTTTGCAGTACTCTAGTACGAAGTCATCAGATATATTTATCAGCTTGTGTCCTGGTACCCATGCCTGCCTCATTGCTCTTCCCATGAGCATCTCATGGGGACTCAAGCCTGTGTTTCTGTCTGGGATGCTTCTGAGTCCCATCACAACAAGAGGTAAGTTATCAGGGCAATCTAATCGAGTAGATTCATATATCTTTCCCAATCTTGACTTGATTGTGCCATTCAGTTGTTCTACCACTCCAGATGCCTCTGGGCGGTATGCACAGTGCAGCTTTTGCTCAATTTTGAATGCTTCACAGATTAGGCCAATTATTTCATTATTAAAATGTCTTCCTCTGTCTGATTAAATTTTTACTGGAAAACCGAAACGTGGCATGAGCTCTCTGAGTAGGAGTTTCGCTACAGTAATGCTATCATTTCTTCTCTCATTTTGAAAATAGGCAGACAATGACAAGGACATACTTCAGTCCTCGACAAGGGGGTAACTGGATAAAATCAATCTGTAATCGTATGAATGGACCTTCTGCCTTTCCAATTTCCCCTGGTAACACTACAGTTTTCTTCCCAGTATTCATTTGTTGGCAAATTAAGCACCTATGGCATAGACTCTCTGCTATGTTCCTGAGCCTCTCATTGAACCAAGTTTGCCTGAACAACCTTATCATGGTGTCCCGCCCTAGGTGGGAATCTCCGTGGTACATCCTAGCCATAGGAGCAAGCATACAGTCTGGTAACACAGGCCTACCATAAAGGTAAACAATGACACCATCTTCAGCCCTTTTCTGACAAGCTATCTTTTTCCAGTCTTCCTTTTCCCTTTGCGCTGCGTCATTTTGCAAGTCTCTCACTTCCTCCCACGTTTTCACTCTTTCAAGCAACATAAGTTGGCAGCTGTTTCCACATGCATCAATTTTCTTGTTTATTGCCATCTTATGTTAGGCACAATGTTGGGCTAATTGGTCAGCATATCGGTTACCTGCTGTCACTCTGTCGTTGCCAGATTGGTGAGCAGCACACTTGACCACAGCCACTGTTTCCGGTAATTGGATTGCTTTAGCAAGTCTTTCACAAAATTTACATTTTTAATAGGAGTACCTGATGAAGTCAGAAACTCCCTTTGCATCCAAAGTTGACCAAAGTCATGGACAACCCCGTAACCATACTGGCTATCAGTGTTGATGGTTACTTTCAAATTTATTCAAATTTTGCAAACTCTTGCAATTAATTTGGCTATTTGTGCAGACTTCACTCCAGGTAAATAGGATGCTTCGACTGGACCCCATCGAGTACACACAGCATAAGCAGCACTCAATCCTCCTTCCTCATTTCTCTTGCATGAACAATCTACAAATAGCTCATGTTCTGAATTTATTAATGGCTCTTCTCCAATGTCTGGGCGAGGTTTGGTACAATATTCTGTAAGGTCGATACAATTATGTTCTATTTCATTTTTGACTTGTGCAAAATGTGAATCAGGCTATAATGTTGCTGGGTTCAGAATATTACACCTAGAAATGGTCACATTTGCTGCACCTAAGAGGATTCGCTCATACTTAGTCAGCCGACTAGGAGTCAAATATTGAGTTTTCATTCTTGTTAACAAAATCACAACTGCATGTGGAACGTACACAGTTACTGGATGTCCCATAATGATGGACTCACTTTGCTCAAGACTCATGCAAGTTGCAGCTACTGCTTTCAGACATCCTGGCAGATGCCACTGGATCCAGTGTGGAAGAAAAATATGCCACAGGACGTGTCATCAGACCATGTGTCTGAGTCAGAACTGAAAGTGCGCAATTGTCTTGCATATCACAAAACAGTGCAAAGTCCTTTGAGTAATCAGGCATCCCTAATGCTGGAGCTGAGCACAGAAAATCTTGTAATTTTAGGAAAGATGACATGCTTTTGCCATCTCATTCTACTGGGTCTTTTGCTCTTTTCTTTGTCATTTGGGTCAATGGTTTTGCTAGGACTGCAAATCCCACAATCCACTGTCTGCAGTAACATACAACCCCAAGAAACATTCTGATTTCCTTTTGTGCTTGAGGTAGATCCACGTTTCGAAATATTTTGATTCTTTCTGAGGTAACCATTCTGACACCTTTCTCTATCTGGTGCCACAGATATTTCACTGATGTGGTACAAAATTGCAGTTTCTCAGGTGATACTTTATGTCCTCCTTCACCTAAATGATTCAGTAAGGCAATGGTATCAACAACACAGTCATTGCGAGTTTTAGACGCCACCAGTAGGTCGTCTATCTACTGGAATAGGACTGAGTGTCCGGGCAGTACTAGAGATTCAAGACGCTTTTTCAAAATCTGATCAAAAATCAATGGACTTTCTGTGTGCCCCTAAGGCACATGGTTCCAAACATAGATATGGTCGTCGAATTTGAACAAGAATAAAAATTTGCTATCTGGATGTAATGGAATTGGAAAAAAATGCATGACATAAATCAATTACTGTGAACCAACCTGCTGCCCACGGCATTTGATACAGAATCACAGCAGGATTTGGCACAACTGGACAACATGGGACAACAATTTCATTAATCTTGCGGAGGTCCTGTACAACTTTGTACTTTCCACTCAGTTTCTTTATGCCGATTATAGGTGAATTACATGGACTGCTCATTATTTCTTGTAAAATGCCTGCTTCAACTAGGCGCTTTATTTCTGCTTCAACTCCTGCTTTTATTTCTAGGCCCATTTTATACTGTTGAATATTTGGGTAAAGTGCACCTTCCTTAACTGTCACTTTTATTGGATCGACATTTGCCATTAATTCTACATCCTTTCTGGTACAATCCCACACATTAGGATTTACAGTATGCTGTAATTCTCTTGGCAAGTCCTTTAGAGTCAACCTTTTATTTTCAGTTTCCTGTTTTGTGTACATTAATTTATAAATTCCATCTTCATCTGGGGTTTGAATTTCAACACCACTTGGTGTGCAAAAGATAGTGCAATTCATTTTGCACAGCAAGTCTCTACCTAATAGGTTTATGGACTGGAATCGCACACAACAAACTTGTGCATCTCTTTAAAATTGCCTATTCTGATTTCCATTGGTTCTGTAACTGGGGTACTAATTTGTTTATTAGAAACGTCTACTACTTGGATCGCTTCTCCCGAGAGGGGTAGGTTTGGAACGTCTGCTGTTCTCACAATGGAACGGGTAGCGCCAGTGTCCAATAAAAAGGTAACATCGTTTCATTCAACTTTTCCTTCAATATACGGACCTGACTGATCTACCGGCAACGATGGGCCAAGTACGCACTCCTCGTCCTCCCCTCTCTGGCACCGTCAAAACTGTCCTCATCAAAGTATGTGTCACTCAAAAGAAATTGTGATGTCACTGTGTCTCTTTTGCCACTTCCCTCACAATTTGTGCTATCCACACTGTATGGGGCTTGACTCCCAGAATTTGGCATAGGCGCTAGTGGTAACTGATTCTGTATTACCTGTTGTTGCTGTTTTCTCGATATCTCATTCTGCGTCTGTGAATTCAAATTGTTAGTTTGCACATTATTACTCAGTATAGCTTTACACTCGTTCTTCTAATGCTACAATTTTCCGCACCCATGACAAGGGAACTTTTTCCTGGCCTCATCTCTGGTAAATTTTCCCTTTGGTTTTCCCCCATTTCCGTGTTCTTGGGTCTGATTATTTTTCATTTGGCTTAATTGGAGTTCTTGTTGCTCTGCTAGTTTTACTTGTGCCCACATTACCTTTTCTTCCAAATTCTATCATTTATTGTCAATCTCATCCCCATATTTTAAAATTTCATCTATCGGCTTGGCCTGCCAGCAGATTTTATGATCTTTAATCATTTGCAAAATTTCTGGTTTTAGCCCTGACACAAACCGATAAATAAAATGGGTCATGTCTTTCGTATCAATACTTTCTAAGCCACTATACTGCTTGAATACCTGCAAAAGGCGCTCATAATATGCATATACTGATTCATCCTTATTTTGGGTAGTTCTGTCTATTCTTGTCCAGTCAGTTTCCTTTGGAGGTACCTTTCCTTTCAAGTATAGTATTACTTGATTGTATTTTTTCACAACCTCATCTGATGGGGCCCCTGCCTTTGGGTCTCTAGGGTACTCATCATTAGGCCAATCGACCGCTATTTTACATTCTGTTCATAGATCTACAGGAACAACAATGTCAAATAACCCATCTAAATCTTTTAGCAGCACTTTTGAGACCTTTACAAATCTTTCGACCTGCCTGGACTATTCTACAGGTTTCTCTCAGAGTTTTGGAAAATATTTTGTAAATGACAACATATCCTGTCGAGACCATGGGACATGCACATAACCTCCTCCTGGCACTTCTGTCATCCGGCAGAATCTTTCTACTTTTTCTTGTGATTTCAATACATATTTAGATGCAGTGCTTTTTGCTTGGGCGTCTTCCTTTTTCTGTCCATCTAGCTTTCCACCTTTCTAAATCACCCCACTTTTGCAACATTGATAATAGTTCCTAAGTTTGCAATTTACATCCTGATACATTCATATTTGCTAGATCTTTGTCAGAAAACGCAGCTCAATAAGGTTTATGTAGCACTTTAGATTTACCAATATTAATTCCCATGTCAGAGGCTAAACTTGATAATTTTTCATGAAATGTTTTTGTATTTCGAGTGATACTTCGACATATAAACAACAACTCATCTTCACTGAATGTATTCAATCTTTCTAACCCCACATTTCCAGCAAGCAATTCTTCTAATTCAACTATCAATTTAAAAATATCCAATACTTTTGGCTGTGATTTAGGCTTTTCTATCCCGCTGGACCATCTCTTAATTTCTTCCGGAGTTACCACAGTAGCACTTCTTGTACCTGAGGATGTTTCTATTCATACCTCTCTGGAACTTTCGGGAGTAGTTTTCCTGGCTGAGCTACTTAGAGGTTCTCTTATAGGTAAATCCATTAGAGAAATTTCGGACTCACATTCACTTGCTTGATCATCCACTATTAATGTCTCTTTTCTTGGCTGCACGATAGGTGTAGTCAGAACGGGAGGTTCAGGAATAGTCTGTTTTTCTCCATATAAGGGAACAACAGGACCTATAGTTACTGGAATTGTTAGGGCTTCGGGACTTGTATTTAACTGTGAAATTTTCTGCATTAACTGACTTCTCTGTTTATGTATTGCTTCTCGTTCCCTTTCCTGCAACACCTTTTCTAATGAAGTCTCATGTAAAACTTGTGGAATCAAAGGTGGCTTTAAGAAAGGGGTACTAGGAATAACTTACTTCCTCATGGTACAGTTGCGAATTTTTCATTAACAAATCCTCCAAATAATCCTCTTCTGGGTCTCCACTAGTCATCACATTTTTCGTTTTCTCTGTGCTCTTGCTTCCTGATGGTCCTTCTAGAACTAATGCAGGATACAATCCTTCCACTAACATAGACTGTCTCCATTTCTTCATTTGTTTATCACTGGTTTCTTTAGGATGTCTGAGATAAAATGTATTTCTGTTGCTTCTAGGTCTATTACGCTCAAAAGCCTTAGTTTCCCGTTCTTCTAATGCGTCATACTGGGTTAATCTAGGTCTGGGATCTAATTCATTCATGCATGTTCCTAAATTGTACAACACTCTACCATTAAAGGTATCATGTTCAGGAAATGCCAAAACACCATGTTCTTTTTTGTATTCTGTCCAGTTTTCTAACCACACACAAGTATGATAGCCCCTTTCAACCATCATGTATGATGAAGGCGTATTCGGTGGTGGAATAATAATCCCTTCTCTGGTTTTAATGACTTTATCTTTTTTTTTAAATTAATTTTCTTAAACAGCGACATTTTTCTCTCTCCACCATACATGATATGAGGTCTTCCTCTTATGTATTGTTCTTGCGTAAAAGCTAATTACCTCCTATCGGGTCTGTTTCCTATAATTGCTGGATCTAAAGGCCACATATAAATTTATGCCGCTTTAATTTGTGATGACACTTGATTGTTTACACAAATACTTTACCAATACCAGCACTTTTCTTATTGTTCGATAACCAATTGACAATTTGTATTCAAATAAATCCAACCAACAGTTGCGCTGCTTTTCCCGTGAGACGAGTTCTCACACACCTGCACTTACCCCTCCTTTACAGTATTACCTCAACTACACACCCGCTGTCTCAACCAATACCAGCGCGGCTCTAAGTGACGTCAGTGCAGCTCTGCAACTGACTCCCTCCTTTGAAAGTTAAATACGAAAACTTGCTTCTATTCACTTTTAAATGTAATTTTTCATTAATTTACAACATAAAAACATTCGCCACTGTGCCTGAGTGACTAATTCAAAGGAAATATAATTTGCACTCACTACGAGTAACACCCTTCCGTTTTACTCTTCATATACTACGAGTAGATTCCTTCCGTCTACCCTTCACGCAAGCATTAGAGAACCTGTTACTTCCTTGGGCTTACCCTTTCTGGGTGATATAAGGCCAAAGTTTCATCAGCGAACCTCTTTGCTGTCAATCAAGCTCAGAGGAACCTGCTACTCCTTCAGTGTGACCCTTTCTAGGTGATATCACACCAAAGTTTTACTAGCGAACTCTTTGCTATCAATTATTCACACATTTATACAGAAAGTCCCTAAATAGTGCTTCCGGTTTTACCTAACCATGCACTTACTGCCACAGACAAGTGACCTCACTGCAGTGTGGCTTCCATTTACCACCCGCTATTCTGCCCCCCGGGGATTCCAAAACGAACATATAACAGGTACAAACAGATTTGGTCAATACAAATTCAAATAATCAATATGTGACTATCTACCTATCTGAACTAAACCCTAACCATAATGCTGCTACGAAAAGAAACTGATAGAGCGTGGGCTAACCTGCTCAATTACCATACTCACCTGGGCCCATAAACACAACATTCATACTTTGAACAGGTAACTCTTTACGCTCCACCAAGTTTAAGTTTTATCCAATAGGACCTATACCATTTGACTTACCAACCCTAGTCAGCAGTACCTAGAATCCTAAGGGATCAAGGGAGTTAGAATCATAGATAGTATGACAACATTAAAATAACCACAGATTCGGGAAAAGTTTAAACACTTTATCTAAATGTTTTCAGAGTTCATACTAAATCAGTCAGAGCTTGATCAATTAAAAAGTAAATAATCAAAACAATATTACGAGACTTTCTTTAAGCATTGATATATAGGAAGGGGAAAAAATACAGCGTAATGACATTCCCACTTTATTTCATATTTACCTATAATGATGTGAAGACCAACCCTGGCCACGGGCTGGGATAAGGAAACAGGAGACCCCTGATAGTGTAGGTACCAACAGGATAGTACAGGTGCAGACCATAAAGCAGGACAGGTATGGACCAAATTGAAACAGGATAGGACCACCACAGGTCAGAACCGGCACCCACAGCTAAAGTGCAACGCCAGCGTCACACCCCTCTTTGCAGCTAAAAGTCGGACCCCGATTGGGTTAGCTAATCTTCTCCCTCAGGAAACCCCGATTGGGTTATCGAACTCCTTCCCAGTACCTGATTGGGTTATCGAATCTTCTGACAGAGTGCTCCGCCAGCACCTCTGCTCTCGATTGCCTATTGAGTGTGTTGGGTCAGTGACAGGTCAGCTATTCGGACAAGTCGGACAATCTACCTAGCTAAACCAACCTTAGATATACCATTTTCCAGGGCAGTGTACCACCCACCAATCTTGCAAGTTGTGTATTCCCACTATTTGATTGGTCAAAGACGAGGAGAGGTCAGCACACCATGAGGTCATCTGCTTCAATATTAAAATTAGCAATCCCGCCCATAATTTTATTTTCCCATGCACTTTTATTCCACCCGGCAGTGAATGTATCAATAACAAATACAATGTATTAACATTTGTACAATTCAGCTTCCTCTTGTGGGGTTGCGAGGTCAGCTTCCCAAGCGCATCTTCTAGCAAGTCAAGATTTGGCTGGTTTTCAATGTCAGTGATTCAGGATTTGAGTTTCTTTGCACAGGCACAGTTCCTCCAACGATGGAGTTCAGAAGTACATGTCGGGCCCAAAATATGATACATGCAAAGTAGAAGACAAACAATTTTAGAACGAGGAATAAAGGAATGCACTGTATACCACTTATCTCTACTCTATTCCCATTATTTTATTTTAACTACAGCGTTAAGAGTTAAGCAGAACGAACAGTGTTTAATAAAGGCAGCAGCAGGTGCTTTAGTATGTGAAGCATGTAGCAGCCATATTAGTTCTAATGTGCAGAAGCAAAAGTTTCCCTCCAAGCCATGAAATATGTCATGTCACGTGAGTGTGACATACGCATGTGATGGAGCGAGGTTTAGAATAATATTTTGTTCTGACTCGCAAAGTTAAACTTCCATAATAAATAATCGTATTAATGAGTTTGTGAATGAAAAGTACTAATCAACCTAGTTTAAAATGCATTACACGACACAAGGGACTAATTAATGTGCTCTATGTTGCAAGTGCAAGTACGTTGAAAAATAATAAACTAACCTTGTCTATTTTCTTTGTCAGTATTAAATGCGGCTGCATAACTAATGGCATGTGCTTATTTGTGTGCTCATGTTATGTTTTTTTCTGTGGCAAAAGCTCGTGGAGGATTCTGCGGCCTAATAGAAGATGGTAGATACAAAGCGCTGCTTTTCGTGCTAAAGCTAGGTAACATAATTAATGGGTTAATAATTAGCAAAGGGGGTGGGTAACATAATGGTTTTCAATACTCTAATTAATTAATATCTTGTGTTTGTTTGAATATTAGTTCTCCATGAGAGAGGCCTAAGGCCTGAGGCCTGTGAAAGTGGGTGTTTGGAATCCTGTCGTGAAGAGCCGAGCACAGAGAAATGATGTTCATCAGTGAAATAAATAAAAAAAAGACTGTGCAAGACTTGCTCTGAGAGTGACAGTTCCAAGGACAGGATGCGTCAAATCTGCCAAGCTAAGGAAGCAACAAACTGTTACTCAATGTAATGTTGGATTTCCGAGGAAGTTAAAGTCGTGTGAGTG
Source organism: Lissotriton helveticus (assembly GCF_964261635.1). Lineage (NCBI taxonomy): Eukaryota > Metazoa > Chordata > Amphibia > Caudata > Salamandridae > Lissotriton > Lissotriton helveticus. The sequence goes on along the minus strand of NC_136073.1, from coordinate 911,812,058 downwards.
AAAGGACAATGGCGTTTTAGAAAAGCTCAACTTTGGATTGAAAAAGGTGATGATCTCAAATGGACTGATATCTGTCAGCCAATTGGAACTCTGGATGGCAGGAGAAAAGTATACTTTTAGTGGAGATTAGCTAGTTAGAAAGGTATAAAACCTAGTCCCATGGGCAGGAGGGCGCTTCTCGCTTTCCGATTTCTGAAGGGCGTGTCGTGCTGTTGCACTTTGGCGCACGTAAGGATAGCAGACTTTAATGACTATTCCTTTTAGGTGGAGCGAGATTTAGACAGGGAAATAGATTTAAGGGTATGGAAACTATTATTTACTCAAGTTCATGCTGAATGATTTGCTCATAATTGTCAGTCTAATATGTCCTTTCCTCAATAAAATGCTGCTAATTTACTAATAATAAAAAAGATTCTTATTTGAAAATGCTCTTTCTTTGAATAATAAAGTTAATAAAATAGATTTTGAAACGACAAGCTGGTCTTGTTTATTCATGGTCTAGTTGCCATCAGTTGATCCATTTACCTTAGTGACTTAATTAAATGATTATTGATTTAAAACCATGGTTAGTAATGATAAACTGCAGTTGTATATAAATATGTAAATTGATTTATGAATAGTTCTGATTAATTAGGTCACATGATTCAGTTGCCCAAAATTTGTCTCGTTAGTTTAAGGGCCTTGTGAGAGATTTATGATTAATGGTGAGTATTATGGTGTTGGGTAGCATTGTTGAGACAGATTTTCTATAGGGGCGCTGCATCACATGCGCAGTAGAAATTCCCGCGTTACGGTGGCCATCTTAGTGCATTTGGATTACGGTTAGTAAAAGCACATAGGCAAGCTTCCCCTAGATACTAGAAATATTGTGTGATGCAATATTAGTAAGAGGAAACATATTAATTAGTACGTTAAAAATTATTTCGAGAGGGCTGAATACAAGCAAGTCGATTTACGTGCGCAACCTTGCTCCATCAATAATATAGCATTTGTTAAAACTGCTTCTTGCACTGTTCTGTTTTTGATTAGAGTGTGAAGCGATTTTTCTAATAAACTTTGTTCCTCTCCTCAAAACCCTATTTTAAATACTGCACTCACTGGTTTTTGCACTGCACTTAGTTCCCATGTGATCATTGATCCAAACAACGTATGATCTGTTTTTTACTCTCTGGCACTCTCTCTTTGACTCTATTGAGATAGTTTTTCCCGGAAGATAGTCTCTATGATCAAGAGACATATCATTCGTATTGGTGGACAACCAGATGATAAGATTGATCACGTTGACAATTGATGGGAATCCAAGCTCTGCTCTAAGATTTCTATGCTTTCACAATACTCCTGTTTCTTTGCTTTTTCATTTCTGTTTTCAAGTAGTTTGAGGCACTTGGTGGCATTGTGTTCACGAGGACCCCAGTTCAGTTGGTTATTAATATTGTGTATAGTGGGAATTGGAACTGTGGCAGGTCGGTAAAATATCCCTTTCACCCTATCATTCTCTGTTGTGTTTTGATATACATTGTGTAGTCAAGATAGGAGAAATTAAATGGAATGGTATGGACCGTTCATGCATTGTTTCTGGTATTTCCTGCTCCATCCTTCGCTCATAAATATGCATACACATTGTTTAAAAAAATCTTCATGAAATCAGTATAAAATTTAAATATAATATGCTCCATCCCACCTTATACATACAAAATGGCTAAATAATCAATTGAGAAGAAGCATTCAACCAAATATAGTGTTCCAAACGGATACGTGATGATGTGAAACAAGGGCTGAGAAGGCTACATAGGGAAAGAATTTGTGATTAACTGATTTTGACAATGTACTAATTAAATTATGACTGTGATATGAGTTCAGCATAGAGTCTACAACAAAATGTATCTATTTCAGTTAGAAGAACCATAAAAGAAGCAAGCATACAAATCATGATTAAATCATACTAAGCTAAAAAGAGCGTTCAGGAGATGATTGTTCAAGTGAAAAAAAACGCTCAGGTTGACATACTAAGACAGCATGGACATAGCATGGGTGTTACAATTCCCAATATTTCATGGTTGGGATCTCTCTTGCAGGACTAAGAGGCTATTGTGCTAGTGCATTATGAGAACTTGTACAAATACATTTCCAGATTTTAGACCCAAACTTTGAACGATAAAGGATGATTACTCCTTGTCCGAAGATAGTGCCCTTCCGCTACGTCAACAATAGACAAGATTAAAATACATAAAATATTGAAATAAAAACAGTTATTTACAATATAAAATAACAGCAATGGCTATTAAATCACTCTTCTATGGTCATTATGGTCTCCATTTGGTCGATCAGGAGCAGGCAACGGTGTTAGGTGTGCCCTCCTTCTAATCGCCCAGAAGTGGCCTATGAATTTCGCTGTGGCGCAGCAAAAAGAGGTCTAGCATATGACTTTAATGTCCGTAGGGAGCCCTTAGAGCTTCAGGTCTCTAATTGTCTGCATACAGGAGCTAACCACTTGCTCCTTGGTTTCGTGTAGGCTGTGCAGGCAAAGAATACATGACCTATTGTTTCATTTGTACATGAACAGGAGGGACAACCCTTGGGTTGGGATTTGTTGATCAGTCAGCAATTAGAACAAGCATTAATAGGTAAGCTACCATGTCTGAACTGTGTATACAATTTCCTGTCAGCTGGCACATTGATAATATCAAAGTAGCTTTCAAAAAGACGATTAGTTTTCAGGTCAAGGAGAGCATCTCTTAGGCTGCCGAGCTGTCTTTTCAGGAGGTTGTTCTGATCAACTCAGGCCCAGTACAAGACTTTTACTTGGCCCCTGGAATGCGATGGTGGATAGCCAGTAACCTGATTTGGTAGACCAATGCTGGAGCGAAGAGCGTCTACCTGTTTGATCCAGCCAATTATATGAGTGGTATCTGTTAGAAATGGGATTTCTGGTTGGCTAGGGCATGCACGTAAGCCAGGCAGAAACCACCACTCTAGTCAGGGCAAGGGAGTTACACGCTGAAGATTACTCCTGCTCACCCCTTGGTAGCTTGGCACGAGCAGTAAGGCTTATCCCGGAGGCAATGTGTAAAGCGTATGTGCAACACACACATACAGCAGCAACACACTAGGCAAACTACAAAAGAAACTCCACACAAGGTTACATAAAAAATATCCTTTGTATTATCCAACACACATTATAATCATAATCACACATATACACTGTGCCAACTGGCACTGGGCAATATTCACAGGGGATTATATACATTACAGAGCCAATCGGGCCACTGTCAGAACCTTTAGAAAGCACTAGTAGCACATATAAAACACAACCAGTAACTACTGGTAAAATACTGTACTCAGCATTATCAACATAACATATTATGTCTGCATCACATTAGGCATATAAACATTATGCATAAACCTCATAAGCATACGCATTAGGCATCATATTTAGCAACAATCAGATTAGGTATAAACACATTATGAAATCCTTGTAGAACCTTGCGCCCTACCCAAATCACCAAAATGACCCCAGGCCAACTGGCCTTCTGTGGGGCTCAAATGCTCTTTGTCCAAACTGTCAAGGCATACTCTAGGACCTTCCAAGTGGCCCCAGGCTGCCAAAGCCACAAACACCACTGTACGCAATGCACTGGGGGTGTAGGGTGCAACTCACCTCTTCCTCATCAGCAAGAAAATGCCCCACATTGCAGCTGTCCGTGCTCTCGTGGTGCAGCTGGGAATTACCTTTGGCACAGCAGTGCCTCCTAAGTCCCCACTGGGACTCTAAGAAAAAAAAATGGCCCAACGCTGCAGCTGCCCGCCAACGGGTGGGTCAGCTGTGAAGTAATCGGCACCCAAGCACTGGCACAACCGTGCCTCTCTGGTCCCACTCCGGAACCTAGGGTACCGAAATTGCTCCAAAAAAAAAAACAGTACTGGCTCTAATAGTGCCTCAGGGATGTTTGTTCACTGTGCTCCTCCCAGTGCACTTGACTTTGCGCCGACAATGTGCCCGACCGGCCCCACTCACCGGGACCTCTGTAGACTCCTCCGGTCTCCTCTGGCAGCCGCACCACCTTCCGTGCCGCACTGGACCTTTGCGAAGTCTCCGGGTTCTTTAAGCATTCACCAGCACGCGGTGGGCTCCTGCCTGGACTTCAGGCACGGTGGCGGCCCTTGGCTTGTGAGCATGGAGCATCTTCTTCCTGGAGTCCGGTGAGCCCATGGGGCTCCTCCTTCCCCGACTGGCACATGAGAACCTCCTCTGCGGGGATGTAGGCTCCGCCCAACTTCAGGCAGCCTTGCCTGACTTTCTGATTTCTCGAGGCAGCGGTTCTGGCGGCTCTTCTTCTGGCAAATGCAGGGTGGACTCCTGCTTTTAAATAAATACCACAGGTGGGGTAGGCCCCCTCCCATTGAGCACACAAATGCGGGGTGGGCTCCTGCTGTACCAATGAAGTCACAAGCATGAGGGATAGGCTCCCGCCTCTCAAGGCTTACAAATGCGGGTGGGCTCCTGCTCCTCAATGTGCTCAAATGCGGGGTAGGCTCCCGCTTAAAAGTGCCATAACTGCGGGGTAGGCTCCCGCTTCACTCTGATGCCATGTGGGGGAATCCCCACACCGGGAATCCCTTGGGATACTCCTGCAGCTCAGCGCTGCAGAGTTAAAACGCTCCTCTCATCCTGGAGCAGCGCGACAGGGGCCAAAAATGCAGTGCTCACGCAGCGCTAGAATCCCAGAGTTCAGAGGGGCAAAGCTGCACCCAGGCAGGCCAGCACACAGGGCCCTCCAGCAGGGAGGCAGTCCCTCATGGCAGTTCCTCCTGGGGCCCAGCAGCAGCAAGTCCCAAAGTCACAAGGAAGCACCTTTCATGGGGTCACATCCCTAGTATATATACAATATTTTTTCTTTGTTCTGCCCTGGCACGGGGATTGGGGAACCAGCCTCAACTGGTACTGGGGGTATAGGAGCACTTTGTTTACAGGGCTCCTCTTCCCCTTAGTCAGGTTGGACTCTGTCATCAGACACTCCACAGGGGGGCAGAGCCAGCATTTACCAGGCGGGCACAGATCTATTCAGGGACAGGGGACTACTCCTCCCACTACTTCAAATGCAGATCCCCTTTTCAGCCTAGTGTGGACTCACCCTGCCTCCCCTGGAGCCACACACACCTCCCAGCCCCCGTCACTCCAGAGCCAGACATGCAATACACATCAGGAAGCAGACACATAGCACACACAAATGCCAACTTATAAAAGTGGCAATTCTAAAATAGTGACATTAAATCTGCGCACTCCTTTGCGCAACATTTCTTATTGATATTCCAACCATACCAAACTTGACCACGCTGCTCCTCTCATATCAGGAATTACCACTGAAACACTTATCAGGGACTCCCCAATGCATTCCTATGAGAGAGCCAATGCATTCCTATGAAAAGGCAGCCTCACATCAGTGAGAAACTAACAATGGTTGTTTGTCACTACCAGGACTTGTCACGCACTTAAGGTATATTTCCTACCTACAATGCTCCCTGCCCATAGGGCTAGCTAGGGCCTACCTTAGTGGTGACTGGCATGCAGTAAAAGGGGGGTCACAGGCGTGACACACACTTAGGTGCCACGTCACATTGGCAGTAACACTGCTCGCACAGGCCCTGCAATGGCAGAGGCCTGTGACAGGTTTAGAAGGCTACTTGGGTGGGTGGAGCAATCAGCGCTGCAAGCCCACCAGTAGCATTTAATTCACCGGCCCCGGGTATCTGAGATACGACTTGACAAGGGACTGATAGGTAAATTAAATATGCCAAACAGGTGTATACCAATCTTACCATGTTTACCACAGGGAGCACACACACTTTGCACTGGACAGCAGTGCCAAAGTGTCCACAGTCCTAGATCCACTAACACTGTGTCAGAAAAAAGGCTAGGAGGAAGGCAAAAAGTTCAGGGAGGACCCTGCAAAAAGGACCAAGTGTAACTGCATCCAAATTGGAGATCTCACAAAGGGCAGCAGCATAAGGTGCCCGTTCAGGAGTGGTGACCAGTCTTTGCCAAAACAGCAATGGGCGAAGCCTCGCAAGATCATTGATAGACTTAATACCCAGATCAAGCTTAAGAGGAAAGAGAGGCGTTCTTTGGGGAAGGGATATCAAATTCCTAGGGAACTTATTTTCTACCACTGGGAGATTATTTGTGAGTACTGTGCCCCACAGCTCTTCCCCATAGAGAGCACTGCTCACAGCCTTACAGCTGTACAGTTTAAGAGCAGGAGCTACTGGCAAGGTATATGATAGGCAATGCCCCCGCCTCTGAGCCCCAGTTAGCAGAGTGAATTTCAAGGATGCCTTTTCTAGATGATTCTTCCAAGCCATTCTCTCAGATAGTTTGATACCCAGGTAGTCGATAAAACTGACCCTCTCGAGCAGGACATTGTCCAGGTACAAGTTTCCCTTAAAGAATTTATGAGGATTCAGCATCATTAGATCATTAGCTTGGTTTTGGTGGTGTTAATGACCAAGCCCCTCACCACACAGAAGGCCATGAAATGAGTCAAAAGTTTTTGAAGACCCATGGGGGTTTTGGAAACCTGTAGGGTATCGTCAGCGAATATTAGTGTTAAAATGTTATGGTTCTCCAAAGATGGTGCATCAGCTGGTACGGAGCACCGAATGTCTACTACCTGATTAACATACAGGAAAAAAAGGGTTGGAGCTAAAACACATCCCTGACAGAGACCCCGCTGGATCTTAATAGGCTCAGTGGATTGACCCTGGTTTCCCCATCTCACCCGGGTGTAGTTTTCATCATACAAACTGATTAGAATTTCCAGGATCACCAGGGGGCATTCCCATATCCCTTAGCACCCGCCAGAGTGACTCCTTGGGCACAAGGTTGAATGTTCTTTTTAGATCTATAAAGGCAAGGTATAAACTTTCCTTGCTGAAGACAACTACCTTCCAATATAGCATGACAAGACAGAACACTTGATCGATTGTGCCGTTCTTCCGCCAAACTCCTGCTTGGAGTGGAGAGAGGATGTCATTCTCATCCATCCAGTCCTGGATCTTAACTAGGAGGAAACGACAGAAGACCTTTTGGGCACAATTGATCAGGCAGATTGGACAGTAGTTGGAGGGCATCGACCTATCCCCTTTCTTAAAAATAGGAATTACTTCAGCCTCTTTCCACGAATCTGGGATCCTGCCCCCACCAGCGATATCACTGGCCAGTGTCAAAAAGTATGTTGCCCAGTTTTCCCTGTCTGCATGGATAAGGTCGCCAGGGATGCCATCCGGGCATGGGGCTTTCGCAGGTATAATTGCGCCAAAGGAGGACAGGATTACCTCTCTACTGAATGAAAGGTTACACACTTTATAGCCTATATCATGAGCCATCTGAGGTCTATTGTGCCTTTCAGTGATGGAATAAAGGTCACTAAAGTGCTTGTGCCACTCTACTGCTGGGACGTTGTTACCCTTAGACAAAACACTCCAGAACTTCCTCCTATCTGGACGCAGGATGGCCTCCCCAAGATCTTCTAATTTCCTTTTGTCCCATTCTCTCTACGCTTTGGATTGTGCCTGTTTGTATTCATTCTTGACTTCACGTATCCTCGGTGCATCTCTGTTTCTGATGGCTATGGACAATCCCTTCAACACCCTGCTCTCCTTGTTAAAACCATAAGTTTGATCCCAATGGTCTCCCCTCCATTGACCCAGTCTTGTGGCCATGGAAGAGAAAGAAACTGGTCAAATGGTCAAAGAAGTCTCTATGAAGGATGCTGCAAGTGTACTGTGTGGGCAGGCCATCTGTATCTGCAGACAGAAAACTCTAGGTGGTTTTCTAAATCAGTTTTCATTAAACTAATCTTGCTTTCATCTGCCATAACAGCAGGCCATTTGATCCGATGTTTGTTGTTGGTAGGGATTACCTCCTTTGTGCTCAATAGAATCTGAGAGACCCTCCCCCTTTCGCCCCATGGATGTTCGACAATCAGGCTAAGGGGATTGTGGTCGCTATCACAAGACGAGATGATGACCATGTCCCGTACAAGAGGCCATAAAGTAAGGTCCGCTAGTAGGTAGTCTATCCTACTCGCCCCTTTTGGTCCGCTAAAGGTCATCCCCCCTCCTTTGTCGCAGCTGGTTCTCCCATTAGCGGCCCTTTGCCTTTGTTCGAGACAAATGACATTCAGCTGCAATGCTGTTTTCAACAAATTTTTTTATGGGGGTAAGCTCCAGAGAGGGTACCATCTACACCTTATCCTCCTCACCCACATCATAAGACTCTACCCAGTCTAGTGGATCAAATGTCACATTAAAGTAGCCACCAATTATTAAGGAGTGGCCGTCGTGCCTAGCTTCCAATAGATTATCCAGGGCATGCAGAGTTGGGGAGCTACCTCCTCTGGTACTTCTGGCATATACGTTGAAAATATCAATGGACTTGCCCTTACCATTATTCAGCCTTACCCCTAGGATATCAGAGCTGTTAGTATCCAGTTTCTTGATATCGCAATTAAGTGGTATATTAATTAGGATGAGCAGCCCACCTAACGGCCGGCCATGTTTAGATGGAATCACCGGTCTGTAAAAAAGTCATAAACCCAGGTATGAATGTGGGGGTCAAGCTCCATGTTTCCTGCAATAGACAGATCTCATGTTGATTAATAAGCTTGAGCCAGTGGGTGCAATGCAGGTCTCAGCTAGGCCCCCCGCGCTTGCTCTGTCAAATGCCTGGGCCAATGTTCTTGGTATCGCTCTCAAGTACCTCACTCCGGGCCCAGTAGCGATTGCACTGTTCAATCCTCTGCTTCCTCGCACCAGCACCAGTGAATCTCCAGAGATAGTGCAACGGGACAGGGCTTGGTTGTCAAGCCAGGGTACTGGTATGCACTCGCATGTTGCTCTGCTCGTTTGGCCAGGAGCCTCCCGCTCCAAGATGGCCGCTAGCAGGAGGAGGATCAGGCTTTGATATAATACAGTTCCATGCTGTCACCAGTGCCCCGCAGCAAGGGGAAACCTCTGGTGCTTCTTTAAAGGAGGTGTAGATGCTATGTTGACGCCCCCCAAATGTTTGTTATATTTTGAAAGGGTATTATTTATATTTGCATTTCTAAGCCTGATGTTCAATGTGTAAATACTTGTGGTGGAGCCATGGTCAAAATTTGCGCCATGTTGTATAGGTGCATATGGGGAACTGCATTAACCTTGTCACAACCCTTGACCTGCCTGGCCTGATCAGAGTCTAAATCATTGATTGCAAAAGAGGATTATGTGAGGGAAGCACAGCAACAACCATCTGCAACTGATGGGTGGGGTTTTAGTGGCTTCTGGGAGGCCCATGCATCAAAAAACTGAGGGGCAAACTTATAAATAGAAATTGGCGTGCCGTGTTATACTAAATTTGGCAACGCTGCTCTCTGACATTTTTAAAATGCAGGGACGCATCATAGACAAGAATATGGCACCCACCTGTGTTTCACCTAGCCTTGGTGCTAGAAAACCTGCCTAGCATCAGTGCTGGGGACCTGTTGCCTAGTTGCAATGGTGCCTGCACTGCAAGGGTGATTGTTTAGGTCCAGGAAGGGACACATTTCTGCACATGAACAATCAGTATTGACGATGTGCTCTTTCTATGTGCACTGCAGAACCCAGCACACTTAGAAAGAGCAGAAAACAAGGAGAAATGAATCATTTCTCTTTGTATCTTGATTCTAAGAGCAGGTATTCCCTGGTATTTGTTTTTGGCACAGTCTCAGTTTTGTAAAACTTGGACAGCTTCAAAAAGCAATAGGTGTTGAGGGTGGTAGGTCCACTGCAACACCCATTGTACGCTCCTTTGCCGCAGAGGACTGCGGCGGGAAGGGGCATATTTACAAGGTGGTATTAAACCAGGTTAAGTGGCTTAGCACCATCTTGTAAATATGTATAATGGCACTATGCCACCGGAGAGTCAAAAAGGCAACCCTCCTGTTGCAATAGGGGCTTGTAAATATGTCCTTTTTTTGCAAGGTGCATTTTGCTACTACAACCTTCTGGCACGCTGCATGGACGAGCCCGAATGGGAGTTATGAATGGAGAGTGAGTTGCACCTGAAGGAGTGAAAGTTACTGTTTTCATGAGTGGGTACAGGGCATAGCCTTCCCAGGCTTCATGAGTGGATGACATTTTAAAGCTTTGCCAGCTATGTGCGGGCACTGGCCATCGGGCACTCTGCATCACTTTGCTCGGATGTGCACTAGAAACAATAAACAAGCATTTACAATGCAACGGTTTCGCCTTTGCCAAAGTTAGAGCTATTGGCATTGTAAATGACAAAATTTTTATTTATGTGTTGGTTTTGAAAACAGATAAATAAATGGCATTGTCATTTACATTGCCAACAGCTTAATCTCTTGCAAATGTAAGACCTATTGTACCCTACTGGATTTCACTGAAGAAATTCAGAGTCTGGTCTACAGGTGTCACGTGACAGACGGCCAATTGACAGCTGAGGGGGTTAAACCGTGCTGGGGTGGCACATTAAGGCGACGCTTGCTGTCCGTGCTTGTGAGGAGGTAGTGCACCTGTTGAGGGAGAGAGAGTGTGTTTGCATATGTGCGTGCATGCATGTGTGTGTGTGAATAAGCACTTCCAAGATTTAGTGGGACTAGAGTTTTTATCTACAAATCATTGTTTTCAGCTGTGTTCTAATGGAATCAAAACAACACTACACCCCCCATAATGCATAGTGTGATCACATAAAAGTACAGAACTGGAAAGAGTGTCCATAATGACCAGCTAGACGGTTGTCACCCTAAGAAGGATGTGCTTCAGTCTCCAGTGCCACGGGCGAGTGGAAACACACTGTGCTGGTGGAGAAGTAGAAGAAGTACAAGTGTCCATAGAAGAGCAGTAGAGGGGATGCACTCTCCACTCTCTATCCACTCTGCACTCCCTATGCACTCCACTCTGCACTCCCTATGCACTCTGCACTCCCTATGCACTCTGCACTCCCTATGCACTCTCCACTCCCTATCCACTCTCCACTCCCTATGCACTCTGCACTCCCTATGCACTCTCCACTCTGCACTCCCTATGCACTCTCCACTCTGCACTCCCTATGCACTCTCCACTCTGCACTCCCTATGCACTCTCCACTCTGCACTCCCTATGCACTCTCCACTCACTATGCACTCTCCACTCACTATGCACTCTCCACTCACTATGCACTCTCCACTCACTATGCACTCTCCACTCACTATGCACTCTCCACTCACTATGCACTCTCCACTCACTATGCACTCTCCACTCCCTATGCACTCTCCACTCCCTATGCACTCTGCACTCCCTATGCACTCTCCACTCCCTATGCACTCTCCACTCCCTATGCACTCTGCACTCCCTATCCACTCTGCACTCCCTATCCACTCTGCACTCCCTATCCACTCTGCACTCTGCACTCCCTATGCACTCTCCACTCCCTATGCACTCTGCACTCCCTATGCACTCTCCACTCCCTATGCACTCTCCACTCCCTATGCACTCTCCACTCCCTATGCACTCTCCACTCCCTATGCACTCTCCACTCCCTATGCACTCTCCACTCCCTATGCACTCTCCACTCCCTATGCACTCTGCACTCTGCACTCCCTATGCACTCTCCACTCCCTATGCACTCTGCACTCCCTATGCACTCTCCACTCTGCACTCCCTATGCACTCTGCACTCCCTATGCACTCTGCACTCCCTATGCACTCTGCACTCCCTATGCACTCTGCACTCCCTATCCACTCCCTATGCACTCTGCACTCCCTATCCACTCCCTATGCACTCTGCACTCCCTATGCACTCTCCACTCTGCACTCCCTATGCACTCTGCACTCCCTATGCACTCTCCACTCTGCACTCCCTATGCACTCTCCACTCTGCACTCCCTATGCACTCTCCACTCTGCACTCCCTATGCACTCTCCACTCTGCACTCCCTATGCACTCTCCACTCACTATGCACTCTCCACTCTCCACTCCCTATGCACTCTCCACTCCCTATGCACTCTCCACTCCCTATGCACTGCACTCCCTATCCACTCTGCACTCCCTATCCACTCTGCACTCCCTATCCACTCTGCACTCCCTATCCACTCTGCACTCTGCACTCCCTATGCACTCTCCACTCCCTATGCACTCTGCACTCCCTATGCACTCTCCACTCCCTATGCACTCTCCACTCCCTATGCACTCTCCACTCTGCACTCCCTATGCACTCTGCACTCCCTATGCACTCTGCACTCCCTATGCACTCTGCACTCTCCACTCCCTATGCCCTCTCCACTCTGCACTCCCTATGCACTCTCCACTCTGCACTCCCTATGCACTCTCCACTCCCTATGCACTCTCCACTCCCTATGCACTCTCCACTCCCCACTCTCCACTCCCTATGCACTCTGCAGTCCTTATGCACTCTCCACTCTGCACTCCCTATGCACTCTCCACTCTGCACTCCTTATGCACTCTCCACTCTGCACTCCCTATGCACTCTCCACTCTGCACTCCCTATGCACTCTCCACTCTGCACTCCCTATGCACTCTCCACTCTGCACTCCCTATGCACTCTCCACTCTGCACTCCCTATGCACTCTCCACTCTGCACTCCCTATGCACTCTGCACTCCCTATGCACTCTCCACTCTGCACTCCCTATGCACTCTGCACTCCCTATGCACTCTCCACTCTGCACTCCCTATGCACTCTGCACTCCCTATGCACTCTCCACTCTGCACTCCCTATGCACTCTCCACTCCCTATGCACTCTCCACTCCCTATGCACTCTCCACTCCCTATGCACTCTCCACTCCCTATGCACTCTCCACTCCCTATGCACTCTCCACTCCCTATGCACTCTCCACTCCCTATGCACTCTCCACTCTCCACTCCCTATGCACTCTGCACTCCCTATGCACTCTCCACTCTCCACTCCCTATGCACTCTGCACTCCCTATGCACTCTCCACTCTGCACTCCCTATGCACTCTGCACTCCCTATGCACTCCCTATGCACTCTCCACTCTCCACTCCCTATGCACTCTCCACTCTGCACTCCCTATGCACTCTCCACTCTGCACTCCCTATGCACTCTCCACTCCCTATGCACTCTCCACTCCCAACTCTGCACTCCCTATGCACTCTGCAGTCCCTATGCACTATGCACTCTCCACTCCCTATGCACTCTCCACTCCCTATGCACTCTCCACTCCCTATGCACTCTCCACTCCCTATGCACTCTCCACTCTGCACTCTCTATGCACTCTCCACTCTCTATGCACTCTCCACTCCCTATGCACTCTCCACTCCCTATGCACTCTCCACTCCCTATGCACTCTCCACTCCCTATGCACTCTCCACTCTCTATCCACTCTGCACTCCCTATGCACTCTCCACTCTGCACTCCCTATGCACTCTCCACTCTGCACTCCCTATGCACTCTCCACTCCCTATGCACTCTCCACTCCCTATGCACTCTCCACTCCCTATGCACTCTCCACTCCCTATGCACTCTCCACTCCCTATGCACTCTCCACTCCCTATGCACTCTCCACTCCCTGTGCACTCTCCACTCCCTGTGCACTCTCCACTCCCTATGCACTCTCCACTCCCTATGCACTCTCCACTCTCCACTCCCTATGCACTCTCCACTCCCTATGCACTCTCCACTCTCCACTCCCTATGCACTCTGCACTCCCTATGCACTCCCTATGCACTCTGCACTCCCTATGCACTCTCCACTCCCTATGCACTCTCCACTCCCTATGCACTCTCCACTCCCTATGCACTCTGCACTCCCTATGCACTCTGCACTCCCTATGCACTCTGCACTCCCTATGCACTCTCCACTCCCTATGCACTCTCCACTCTCCACTGCCTATGCACTCTCCACTCCCTATGCACTCTCCACTCTCCACTCCCTATGCACTCTCCACTCCCTATGCACTCTCCACTCCCTATGCACTCTCCACTCTCCACTCCCTATGCACTCTCCACTCCCTATGCACTCTCCACTCCCTATGCACTCTCCACTCTCTATCCACTCTGCACTCCCTATGCACTCTCCACTCTGCACTCCCTATGCACTCTCCACTCTGCACTCCCTATGCACTCTCCACTCCCTATGCACTCTCCACTCCCTGTGCACTCTCCACTCCCTGTGCACTCTCCACTCCCTGTGCACTCTCCACTCCCTGTGCACTCTCCACTCTGCACTCTCTATGCACTCTGCACTCCCTATGCACTCTCCACTCCCTATGCACTCTCCACTCCCTATGCACTCTCCACTCCCTATGCACTCTCCACTCCCTATGCACTCTCCATGCACTCTGCACTCTCCATGCACTCTGCACTCTCCATGCACTCTGCACTCTCCATGCACTCTGCACTCCCTATGCACTCTCCACTCTGCACTCTCTATGATGCTCTTCAGCGCTTTGCAGTGCGGTTAGGATATGAAGCGCTATATAAATTCAACTGTAATGCATTACGAAAAATGCCAAACCATGAAAAAACTCCCTGTTGCAAATCTTATGAGCAGTTTTACAAGTGTCTCACGAGGGGCACGAGATGCTTAGCCCATACGAGTCTATTTAGGCCGTTTGGGTACTGAACACCCGCAGTTTTAAGGACATTATTAAAACGGACTGTAAAATCGAACTGAAAGAATGAAAAGTTATGCATGCTGCAACAAAGGGGATCAGCCGAGCAATTTCACATCAGACAAACCACTGTGTAGTCCTCACTACAAATAAAGGGGCAAAAATTAGTTTTAGCGCCCATGCACTTGATGAACAGCCAGATCGTGGCCTGTGTCTTCATCATGTATTTTTAACTAATGTACACTGAATTCACGTGCTCCACCACTAAAAAACAAGCACTCACCTGGGCTTCCTCGCATGGAATGACCAAAACAAACACAGAAGGGAAAAAAACGAAGCTCCGCCCACCGCCGCGATGACGACATCGCAGAGAGGGAAAAAATCGCGGGAACGCCCCCGAATCTGGTCCGGCCTTGACGGACAGATCCGGCTCCCAATGGCTAGCCTCCATTTATGGAGCTAGCCAATGGGAGGTGGGGGACGTTCCAATAGCCAATATGGTAAACAAAAGATTTCACCTGCGCGAACTGCTTGCGCAGATCGCCAGGTCGAAACCTAAAAATCTGCCAAAGGACTTTAAACAATGCTGGCAGCCCTGAATCAAATGATTGCCCACAATAAAGATTGTAGGGAAGGAACAGGCCAGAGATGGAAAGACCAGACATGTTGTCTGGTCTTTCCATCTCTGACCTGAACACTTGCTGAGAAGATCAATCTTGACAAAGTCCTTGAAGCTATTACACATCTCATGAGGCCTTCAAGTCCGAATCAACACCATTGTAATAAGTAAGTAACTAGTAAATTCATTGTACAGTTAATTAAAACCATTACAGGCAATCGTCAATGTACACAATTTCATGGTGAAAATGAAACATGACAAATTACATTAGAGTTGTGGCAGTTCTTCAATAAAAAAAACATTATTAAAAGTACGGAATAGGAACTATTAAAATGTGGTTGTAGTTTATGAACATAAAATTAACCTGAAAGCTTCTATCGGTGCATCCTTCCCCTTAAAGACTGTAGTCAAGAGAACCAGAGCATAGTTACAATTCACACTTGGCAATTGTCATAAAATGCACGGTCTGCTTAATGTACAAATATTTCTAAAAGCTAAAGTTTGTGGTAAGTTAGGCCTGGCATGTGTTAAGAGGAAAAAAGGCACTTTGTGCAATGACGACCTAAAGGGTGGGTGAGGGGCATCAGAGGTTGACCCCTCTAGTGGTTTCAGCTTGCTAGTTCTCCATTTCTATTCGGATAATTATTATAAATCTAAAATACAAAGGGGTGATATAGGATAGCCCACCGCATGATCTTAAGCTGACTTTGTATCAGTACAACAAATGGTTGGGACATAAAATACCAGAAAATCCACAATAGAACAGAGGAATTCCTGAAAGTGCATTTAAAAGCTGCACAGAGTCAATTAATCAAAGAACGAGAATTATAGGGAAGATTTTAAGCCAAGCTGGCATAGTTTTTTTTAATCTGTGCTGTTGTCTCTTCAGGTGTAATAATTTGGGGTCGTAATAATCAATGGGGTCAGTTTTCCTGCTAGACCCTTGTTCCCGCCAGATTGCATTGACCCTTTGGAGTTCAGGGGGTGCGCCGAGTACAGACGCTGCACTTCCTATTTCTTCGCTGATGCGATCAGGTACTTTCTCAGTGAGGGTTATAGAGCTATATTCCGCTCGGCTTCCAGACCTCTGTTATCTTTTTGGCATTCTTTCAGAGTATCGAGGCGAGCTTCGGCGGCCACAAGAAATGTTACCATCCGACAGCACAGTTGGATGTCATCACCGAAAAAGCATGCCAACACCGCGTGCCTGCAAGACCGAACCCGGGGGCATATTACCAACAACTAGCGTTAATTATCGCTATGTTGGCTTAGCGGCAATATTTTCATCGCCGTGCTGCGGCGATTTTTATCGCTTAGGAGCCTTGCTATTATCAAGGTTTATCTCCTAAGCGATAAAAAACGGCCGCAATGCATGAATATCGCAGAAAAGTCAGCGATATTCATGCTTTACCGAGCTAATGCTCTTAGCCATGTTATCCACCTCCCATTGGATAACATGGCTAAGAACTGCTCCTGGGAAAGTGTTAGCTTTTGGAGATATTCGCGCTTAGCGCGAATATCTCCAAAAGTTGGTAATAGGAGATAGCGATGTTAGCGACTGTTTCCAGTCGCTAACATCTTGGCACGCCCACTTTGCATGTCATTAGTGATAAATATCTCTGACATGCAAAGCGGGGCCCAAGATGGTCGCTATCTCCTACTAGCTGTTGCTAACTGGTGTTAGCGACAGCTAGGTAATAGGGGGATAATGTTATCGCCGCTATCTTGGCTTTTAAAGCCAAAAAAGCGGAGATAAACCACCTTGATAATATGCCCCAAGGTTTTTGTTGAAAAGCGGTCTCAGGTGGGTCCGGCGTTGTAGAAGTTCCTTGCAAATAGCGAGAAGGTGTTCTATATTTTCTTCGCCATCACCACAGAGACTGCACTGGTGTAGGAGGGCGTAGCCAGGGGTGTAGATGATTTGCAGAGGGCAGTTTCAAGAACTTTTCGTCTTTTGTGGAAAAAACAGACTGAAGGTGAGCTTGGGGCGATTGTTTAGTGTAGGATTGTACAGTGAGCCAGCCATGTGCACGCTCTGCCAGGGAGGCTTTATCCTGCAAGAGCGATTTTTTCCTGACTGTGTTTTTGACAGCATTTTTGAAACCTGCCGGGGACCCTGGGAGTTCCCATAGTTGTCGGAACACCAGCTGGTTGATAGCAACCTCCAAATATAGCCTTGCAGGGCAAGTTTATTTGGCTTGAAGTTCCTTCCACAGAAGGGCATTTAGCGTTTTCGGCTCTCCCCTGCTTATTTTGTGCCAGCTTTTTATGTGTGTTCTTGGAGCCCAAATTCCAGCCTCATCTATGCAGGGGATGTGTACCCCGGCAAGCCGAAGGTCATGCGCAGTGCTCTTGCCACAGTTCAATCTATTGTGACAGCGTCCCTCCCTCCCTCCCTCTCGCTGCCATAAGTTATGGAGGGAATTAGTTTTGCCTGGATCACCCTTGTAAGAGGGAGGAGACTTGGTCCAGGGATTTAATTTTCTAAATTCCTTGGACCTACTGCAGTCATCAGTCCTCTCTTTTTTATAGCATCACATTGTGGCTTGAAATTGCCCTTATAGTCTATGGTGACCCCCAAGCAATAAGAAAATAGAGAGGCAACAAAAAGAAGAAGAATGTTTGTACAATCTTTCACAAAATGAGTAATGGTCCTTCAATAGTATACACAGTTCACTTTTATTTTATCCTTGGACATATTCTTTGTATCATAGAATGGTGCACAATTTGTAGAACGTGAGAATGATGTCAACTGATTTCTACTATGCTAAGCGGGACTCAGTTCACCTTTTCTATTTCATGTTGGGTCAGATTGGAGGTAAAGTCTTTCACTCACGTACCTTGGCTACCACCAACTCTTATTATTTTAGCGAGGAGCAGCAGAAGGCATAGCATCACGAAGTAGTATTATTGGGCAGATGGCTGGAGATGGGAGTAATATGGAGTAATATGGAGTCTCCCAGAAGTGCCATTTGCGGCCACCTCCTCAGAGGTGGACCATGAGGGAAGATAGTTGCTGATCAACGGCAAATTTAACATGGAGAACTTTAGTCTGGGCAGGGTGTATGCCCCTAATGTTGACCAAATGCATTTTTTGACAAACTGTTAATGAAATAAGCCACTAAAATAGACTCCCCTATGGAACTGGGGATGGGGAGATAAACTTCATTAGAGCTGTCTTACCCATTGCTGATGACCACATCAGCAGCAAGATTAGCCCTAGCAGTCATGAAATGGATGCAGGATTGACAATTCATGGACTTGTGGCGCAGAGAACATACAGGGGAAAGAAAATATTCTTTCTGCTTGACACCATCTAACCTACATGTTCACCTCAATAGATAAAAGGTATTTAGGGATGCCTCCTTAATGTTCACTCTGTATGAATACAACTGCTCAAGCCTAAACAGGTTGGAGAATATCGCCCGCATAAGAAATCTTTTGAGGGATATGACGGTGGTGCCCCCGCACCCTGATGCTGATTGCATTGGGGTTCGAAACATTTGGCGTGGTAGTCTGAAACTAGCATGTGGCAAGTGTGATACCCTGAGGGATGGGGTACACACAATATCATTCTACGCGGGTGACATGTTGATTTATTTAAAAAATTGAGTCACAGGTCTAGCGCTTATGTAACCCTACTTGAGGAATTTGGACAGCTCTCTGGTCTCAGCACCAAAGGGAAAAGATGTACGAGTTCCCAATCCATGTCGATAATGAGGAAAAGCCAGAAGTATAGAACAGAGAAAAAGAGTGGCCCCTTTTGAAGAGGCACAACACATTTGTGATGATTAAGAGAGTTTAATAAGATAACAAGAATGACCCCTGAAAGCACCAGCCACTCTCCACAGCAACGGCTTCTCTCTCTCTGGCCTTACACTCTAAAACGGCCTCAGAGGGGACAGGTTGCCAGGGAGCAGAAGGCATTCCAAATACATATATAGAAATACAATGAAACCAAGAAATACATGAGAGGAATATAACACATCTCACCTCTTACGAAAACGTCCAAGCAAGAATAAAAACATTATGATCATATTAAATCATCCTATCTTTTTTTTGCATCACTCTGACACATCAAGAACCATTTCTGAATCTAGAAAAACGAAAGGTCACAATAAAAAAACATTATGAACATATGAAATCATCATATTCTCTGGGCATCACTCTGACATGTCCAGAAGCATTTCTGACTCTAGAAAAAGGAAAGGACACATCCCCGAGCAAGAATCAGTTTCCTGTGCATCCTCACCCCGTTGGCCTTTCAATGACACCGCCACTTCAGTACCAGAGCATGGCGCCACTTTTCTGGTGTTCCACCATTTGCCATCTGATACCTTCACACGGTTACCCTTCACAAGCAGAACCTTCTTAGGGCACGACCATTTCGAACAACCCTTTCTTGCCTTCTCACCCAAAACACTCTCACAAACATGCCCTCAGTGAACAGACGCTTGGGTTTCACAACCTTCTTATTGTGCCTTTGACAATAAGCTTGCTGGTACTTATCCACTTTACATTGTACACCCTTTAAATCAACATCACATTTCCCTGCACTGTTCATCCAAACTGGTACCGCTACAGGGTATGTAACGTTTACAACGAAATTTTTACAACGCACTACCATTACAACGCAGGCATTACCACGCATACCATTACAACGCATTGCGCTGGGGGGCGCTCTAGGATAGGGAATAAGTTTAATTTTCTATCCAACACCTTCCCTAGTGTCCACGGGGACTGGAGTTGGAATAGAAAATTATACTTACCACTATCCAGCACCTCTAAGCGCTATGCGTTGTAATGGTATGCGTGGTAAAAACCGCGTTGTAAAGGTATGCGTGGTAAAAGTATGCGTTGTAACGTCATACATCCCCGCTACAGAGCATGGTATTCTGCCCTTGAGTAAAGAATAAGGTGTCTCCTTGGTCACCGAATGAGGAGTGGTGCGATATGACAATAACATATCCTTGACCTGTCACTTCCAGCACTCACCACTCATGCAAGCTAGTTGGACACACTCAACCAGAACTCTATTAAAGCGCTCAACAAGGCCGGCTCCCCAGGGATGTTAGACAGATGTTCTTGTATGTTTGATACCCCAACTGACTAAAAATCAGTCAAATTCCTCTGAAATAAATTGAGGACCATTATCCATGACAATCTCAGCAGGGCAACCGTCTCTCCTGAAAATGTCCTCACAAAACGAAATGACTCCACTGGATTTGACCTCTCTAACAAAAGCTACCTCCGACCACTTAGAAAAATAGTCGACCATGACTATGGTAAATGTTTGACTCACATTCAAGGTATCAAACGGTCCACAAATATCAAAAGCAAGTTTATCCCAAGGACCCTTATGTATTGGCGATGAAACGATGGTAGTTTCCTAGGAAGAATAAGTCTTGTTACTTCATGCACACGCTATGCAGTCACAAACATATCTCTCAATTTGCATATCCATCCCCGGTCACCAAAAATCTTCTCTAATTCTCCTTTTCATAGCAGACATACTACCATGTCCCTCCTACATGATATTTAATAATCTTTCCCTCAATGTCTTAAGAGCCACTAACCTACATCCTTTCCTCAGCAAACCATCGACAACATTTAACTCAGACCAAATTAGCTTAAATGACTCCAATTCCTTTTGCAACCTCCAACCATGTTCACATCCTGAAACACCCTTAATTTTGGTAAACAAATCATCAGCAGTAACCGCTTTTCTCCAATGTTCTTCACTGATGGCACTACATACATCTTTCACCTCCACCACCATCCATTCGTCATCATCCTCATCTTGTACATTATCCAACGGTAATCTGGATGCACAATCAGCATTAATCAATATTTTTGGCACCCAGAATATATTTTGCCTCAAAGATATACTCCTGAAGACGGTACAACCACTTAGCAATCCAAGGTGTTGCTTTGCCCGCGCCTCTAGTGGAAAAAAGATCCACCAAGGGCCTGATGCCTGGTACGTAACTGGAATCTGGTTCCCCATACAAAAGTACAAAAATATTGCACACCCCACCAGCCTGTCGAAGCCTCCTTCTAAATAGTGGAATAGGTAGGCTCTGCACCCTTTAATGTGCGGGAAGTGAAGGCTACCACTCTCTCATTACCTTTCTGTACCTATATGAGCACCGCACCAAGACCATGATTGCTTGCTTCAGTGGAAATGATGGTTTCATCTTCGGGATCAAAAGGCTTCAAAGTGACTGCGCCATCAATGTTTTTTTTTATCGCCTAAAAATTAAATTGGCAAATTACAGACCACTCAAACTTGACCCCCTTTTTCATTAATTTCCTCAACTCATGCACTTTTTCAGAAACAATTATGCACAAATGTAGAGTAATATTCTGCAAGGCCGTGGAATGACCTGGGTTGATCTTTATCACACGAAGCCAGTGCTTTTTCTATGGCTTCCATCAAGCTCCGTTTGGGCTTAACCCCACCTTAGGTTAAAGTGTGACCTAAATATTCAAATTCACTCAAACCAAACTTACACTTTTCCAAAGCTATGGTAAGACCTGCGTCCGAAGATTCTTCAATACCTCTTCCAAAATCTCATCATGCTTGATCTTATTGCACCCCCACACCAGGACATCATCCTGGAACACCAAAACATTTTTCAAACCAGACAAAATACCGTGCATACTCTTTGAAATATGTCCGGATCCAATGCCAGACCAAATGGCATTCGAACGGATTGAAAAGCACCCTCAGGAGTGATGAAAGATGCTATGCTGGAAGGGAGCCAGGATCTCCCACAGATAGCGCAGCGCCCGATACCCATCCTCCTGTACGCCGACGACTCGGTTATTCTGGCTCGGACTCCCAACCAACTTCAGCGGCAGTTGAATAAATATGTGTCATTCATGGACTCCCTGGGTCTAAAAGTAAACATTAAAAAAACCTTTACAATGTCTATTGGACCAAAACGTGGAGCCTCAAAGTCCATCTTCATAAGTAACACCAGGTTGGAAAGAACATCGGTATACCCATATTTGGGCATACTAATGGAAGACACAATGACCTGGAACAAGGCAATTGAAGCCAGAAACCTCAACTTCCGCAGAGCAGTATCATCACTAAGCGCTTTCTCTAGGAAACTAGGCAAACCAGCCCCAGCGGAACTGCTAACCATATACTACGCGAAATGCCACAGCGTGGCGACATATGGAGCAGGTATCTGGGGCTACGGCTGTGTTGATCAACTCCAGATCACGGAGAATGCGTTTTTTAAATACATCCTAGCTCTCCCTCAAAGCTCCCCGATTTTGGCCACACATCGGGAGCTGGGTGTGGAATACATGACCGACACCATAAGATGCCAGCCTCTCATACTCTGGCACCGCATATGGTGTAACCCCGAAAGTCACATAACACGCTCCCTCATTACCGAATGTCTTGGCTTAGCGCACTGGAGGAAAATACCGTGGCTTAACTATATCCATAATTTCTTCCAAGACCTAGATCGCGAGCAATACTTCCTAGAACCTCCTTCAATTGAAGACATTTCAAAGAAACAGTTGAAGGAACTATGCATGGGCCACCTAAGAGAGATTCGCAACCAAGTCGAGATAGTAAAAACGCAAAATGAAAAAATTTGCACATTGCAAATTCAGAAATTTATTCAGCCCTACTTGACGTATTTTCTCTCAAACTATGAAAAGTTCTTATTGACGAGACTACGGTTTGATCTTTTCTTCCGTATAGTCTCTTTTCCTGAAATGAAGAACTGGTCCAGAAACTTGATGCGATGCCCCTGCGATGGAGCTTCTAAACAATCAACGATACATGTCATCCTGTTCTGCAAGTATTACAGTTCAGCAAGGAAAAAATGGATCCTGCCCCTCCTCCGTTCAAGTGGACTCAGACAATCGTATCCAGCACTAGTTTGCCTTCAATTGCCGAAATCCCCGTATGAAGCGAAGTTGATAGCGATCTTTTTAAAAATAGTAATATCAATACGTCGTAAAATCGCTTTTTAACATTTTGTGTTAATATGCTATTGAATATGTATTTTCACTGTGTTTCTTAAAATTGTACTTTTTTATGATTATACAAAATTTTATAATCGAATAAAAGTTGATGAAATGTACCCCCTTAACACTTGCTAGCATTTCACTAATACAGGGAAGGGGATGTCGGTCAATCCAGATGTTGTCATTTAAGTCTCTGAAGTCAATGCTTAACCATCAATTAGGACATGACGTGGGACACACATCGGATTAGGGCTAACATGAAACTGGCCCAATTTACGGGGGGCATTTCTAGGATGGCAAACAAATCGACCTACAAACCCTTTGGTGCCGCCCTAGAAATTTACAAAAATGCAGGCCAGAGGTGCAGTCTTATATGGACGGGAATTATGGGGGCATATTCCTGCTCAAAACCTTCAGATCACTGAAAATAATTTTATTAGGCAGTTGGCGGCGCTACCTACAAGCACCCCGCTTCTTCCGCTGAGACTCGATCTGGGTCTAAGACCAATTTCGGAGGAGCTGGGTCTAAGACCAATTACTTTCTGGCGACGCATTTGGAGCACTCCCGAACTCACAGATTACAGGAACGAGCTCCAAGAGATTCTCCGCTCGCCCAAATCAAAACAAATCCCATGGTTAAGGTATATTAAACAAACATGTGAGACGTTGGGCAGACCAGACTTATGGTTAGATCCAGCTAACACATGCACTAGGATCCCACGCAAACTTTCACGAGTTGAACATAACACTAACAAAGGGGAAAATACGAGAGGGGTCCCTGACAGAATTGTTTATTAAATTAAAAGACTCATATCTACTTGAATGTGTGCTAGATGACATTTCACCTGTCTTTACCAGAAAACTTTTTATGCAATGGCGCTATAGCACACTCCCCATAAGGCCCTTCACTAATCACTGGGCCCAGTCCTCATCTAGAGAGCAGTGTCCGTCTTGCCCACACCATCGGGAAGACGAACTTCATATTTTATTTTTCTGCAAGGCATACCGAAGACCGAGGAAATACTGGCTTGTCCCTCTTCTATAAAATTTGGGCTTTATACGATATCTCCCTGCTTATAGGATTCTAAAAACTGACCTCTCACCTCCCATTGTGTTCGCGGTAGCAACATT
The DNA here is from genome assembly GCF_964261635.1 of Lissotriton helveticus. Lineage (NCBI taxonomy): Eukaryota > Metazoa > Chordata > Amphibia > Caudata > Salamandridae > Lissotriton > Lissotriton helveticus. The sequence continues at coordinate 911,787,701 of NC_136073.1, read as the reverse complement.
TTTGACTGCGATGTGGCACATTCGTACCCGCTCTTTGAAACAAGAGCAAGTTATGGGATAAATGAACTGTTCTGATGAATTGTAATTGTAATGTACAGTTTATGATTTTTAATACTACCTTTTATATGATTTTTACTGATCTATGGCGTATACTATCTGCCTGTTTTAATTGAATACTTGTTTGTATATCTTTTATGATCTAAAATTGATCGAAATAAAGATTGAAAACTGAAACTGAACAATGCACATTCTAATGTTACCATTAAGTTTTCTGGCTAAAACAATTGGAATTAACGATTCGGATGCCTCAATGGGCTCGATCACTCCCTCTTTGCAAAACCTATGCAACTCATCCTTAAGTTTGTCCCTTAGCATAAATGATACATTTCCAACTTTGTGTACCGTGGGTACCGCATCCTCCTTCAAAATAATGCAGTGTTTGAACTTCTTTAAATATCCTAGTTTTTTGCCAAACAAACCAGGAAATTTGGTAACCCAATCGATAGTGTCCCCAGATGATGTCAACAGGACTTGTTGTGGATGATTTGGGTCCAACACAATATCAAGGGCCTGCTATTCTTTCCAACCCAAATGAGATCTTCCTTTGTACACAATATATAACTTCGCTGTGGTTTTTCTGTAAAAAAAAAATATGTTTCCACATATCCCAGAGCACGTAATTTCTCACTGCAATATCCTTCAGGAATGACATCAGTAGGTTGTAAATCATCTAACTTGCCACCGAAACCTTCCCAAATGGATTTATCGATGATGGTGAATCGGGATCAAGAATCCGCCCAGACTTGTACATCCTTGCCCTTGATTTTAATTACACATTTGGGAAGGGCGATAACTATCATACTTCCCCCCTTCACATTTAAGGACTTGATTGGTCTATATCACCATCACCTCCAGATTGTCATTGTCTTCATCACTGTCACATGAAACATCCTCCTTTTCAGATGGTTTTATCTGTTTTACCAGATTGACTGACTTAGGCAAAACAGGAGATTCTGGACTTTCACACAATCTTGCAAAATGACCAAACCTTCCACATTTATAACACCTACTTTTAACGGCAGGACAGTGATTAGCATCCGCAATGTCTCTTGAACTACCACATCTGAAACAGGACTTAAACCTGAATTTTACACCTTCTAGTTTCTTTTCAGATGTTACTTTTGTAACACTTGGCTAACTTATTTAGGAACTGTGCTTAGCCCCTGCACATATCTGGAAGCATTCTCAATTCTCTTAGCCACTAATAGAGTTTTTTTTCTAGAGAAGGATCTTTCATGCCATGTAACTTTTCCTGAATTTTAAGATAGGACATTCTATTGATGAGGTGATCTCAAATTATTTCATTTTTCAAGTCTCTAAACTTACAAGTGACAGCCAACATCCTTACATTAGCCACATATTGGTCAATAGTCTCACCTGGTGACTGTGTGTTTGAAAAGAATGTATGACTTTCTAGCACTACACTGACATTTTTTCAACAATTGTCTTCTAAGGCCTTCAAAGCAACTTCATACACATCAATACTGCTTACACCTGCACAACCAGCCTCACCTTTGGTATTCTTCTCAACACTGCTTGCCTCCACCATGGGTAAGGTTTTTAAAACATTCCTGCCCTCTAATCCTAAAAATTGTTTCAGAATAGCTAATTTCCTTTTTGACACATATACATCTCCACCTATGGTTTCTAAATACGTTTCGAATGTCTCCTTCCAGTGTTCCCAAGCCATACAAGGTTGACCTGGACTTTGTAGAAAATAGGGTGGCGCAGGAATGACTTGTGTTGACATAATTAAGTTTAAAGTTCCTCTGGAGTTTTTTAAGTGACTGCAAAATCACAAATAAATTATGACACAGTCCACAGCACTGTATAAAATTTACACTGAAGAAAAATGTCACTGTCTGACACTTTATGTACAAAAAAATAATCAAGATACAGTACTCTTAAACAAAGCATGAATGGATCTTCAACACGCTAGTTGAATGCTTGTAACCATGTAAAATAGCGAGAGGTGTGCGTGTCACCGATGTCCTCAAAATAAAGCAGGATTGAATCTTCAACTCGCTGGTTGAATACTGGAAACGTTGTGATATGATGAGAGGTGTGCGTGTCACCGATGCCAAATGCACAAATGAGACTGACACGCTTCAAAAGAAGTAAATATGAGCGTAGAACACTCACCCTCACACTTCCTAATGTTGTACCACTTGACAACTGGAATGAACATGCAGATTCTTGGTGTGCGTGTCACCGAAGTACAATATACCCAAAATGGCGGCACCTTACTACACAAGCAGCACGCGTGATGCTGAACACATGAGGACGCCCACCTGACTCCAATATGATTGATCTGGCAGCACGTCTTCACAGCGCATCGAATAAAGAACATTCGATGATGCACATTCAAGTGTCTACAACTAGAGGAAAGCCAAGCGCGCGGCGCTTCTGGCAGTTATAAATGCAGGTAAACCATAAAATCTATCTCATAGAAGAAATAAAAACGGAAGGTTGTACCTGTCTCAGGATTTAATGTCTCTAGTGGCTAGATTGGCACCCAGCAGTCTCCCAGTGCCAAAAAAGGTATTACAGAAAGACCTTTCAGGGGTTGCCTACCATCCACAAATGGTCCTTCTCCCAGATGTGATAACGCGGGTGTCTTCCACAGTTGGTAGCCTCCTTCCAAGGTCATCCCATCCTCGTCGGCAGTTTTGAAGAGGCCCGACACATTTGTGATGATTGAGAGAGTTTAATAGGATATCTGGAATGACCCTTAAATGCACCGGCCACTCTCGGCAGCAACTGCTTCTCTCTCTCTCTGGCCTTACACTCTAGAACAGCCTCAGAGAGGATAGGTTGCCAGGGAGCAGAAGGCATTCCAAAGGCATACATAGAAATACAATGAAACCAAGAAATGCATGAGAAGAATATAACAGTGCCCTCACGCTTTTCGGTATTTAGCGAGTGTCTACCTACCACAGGGTCACACACATACTAGAAGGCAACCCTGGGACAGTGATAAGAGCATTAAATTGCAACTCCTGGAAAACACTGCTGATCTTGTGATGTGATGTGAAAGGCATTTGTAAAGCGCAACGTACACTATACAGTTTCTTGGCGCTGAAGAGGGGGACAGAAAGCAACTGCCTGGGGGGTGAGAAGAGAAGAGGGTAGGGGCAAGAGTGAGGATGAAGAGGAAAAGGGGGAGCTAGGAAAAGAAGAAGATTTGATCTAATTGTACGCCGAGCGGAATAAGTGAGTCTTGAGGAGGGATCTGAAGTGGGTGTAAGGTGAGGCCGATCTGATGTCCAGGGGGAGGGTGTTCCAGAGAGATGGAGCTAGGAACGAGAATCTTAGACCGCCCCATTTCTTGCGCTTGATTTTGGGGACTTTGAGAAGAGCCAAGTGAGCCGAGCGCAGATTGCGGGAAGGGACATACGGATGGACAAGAGAGGAGATAAACGTGGAGCCTAGGCCGGCGAGAGATTTAAAGACGAGGCAGCCTAACTCGAATTTGCAGTGTTCAGAAACAGGGAGCCAGTGCAGGGATTTTAGCAACGGGCGGGTGTGGTGGTGCCTCGGTTGATGGAAGATGAGGCAAACCGCCTGGTTCTGAACAAGCTGCAAACGTCTAAGCTGGTAGTCAGGGATGCCTACGTACAAGGAGTTGGCGTAGTCAATTCTGGAGATGACTAACGCCAGAAGGGCCAGGGTGAGGGCTTCGGTGATGAGGAAACGCGCGATTTTCCGAATTTTGCGGAGTTGGAAGAAGCAAGAAGAAACAGTGGCATTTATCTGGGGCTATGTGATGGGCCACATAGCATGGTCAAAGACGATTATGTCAGCCAAATCATTATATTATTTTGTCAAATTGCCAATATGAATTGGCCCCAATGGGCTTTTATCTGGGGTGCAAAACATCATATGGTGAACCTGGGTGAAAACGGAAATAATGAAGCGAAATAAAGATATTTGTGCTTGTTACGCCTGCTTCAGGGCGCTGTAGCATGTTGACACATTCCCAGGTCCACAAGTCTTTGTAGATCTGGGTAAGCTCCAAAATCCATGAGCGAATGCATGGGAACGCCTTCCCCAGGCAAAGTAACACAAGGCTATGCGCTGCCTTAGGATACTTTGTATTTGTTGAACCATGCGAATCCACGGAAAGCGGTTTTGCCTCACTTAGTAAATGCTGATAAGAATGTTGCTTCATGCAGAGCTACAAAAGTGCCGAAACCATGATGCAACACATTAGTAAATGTACCCACGGATCTGTAGCAGAATTCGAGCTCTTCCCTGCCTGACAGGACCCTCCGTGTGACTCTCCCAACACTCATTGCCTTGAGTCACCAGAGACATGCTGCAGTCCCTGGCCAGAGGGAGTGGATCTTCACTAATTCATCTGTGCACCAGGGAGGCAGCCTCTGCAGGCCAATCATCAGCAAAATGTTCCAAATGTTTTTCTTGAGAATGTTCTCCTGTGTGGATCTTGTCATCATTAGGGTCCCTCAAGGGGGCTCCCCATGGACCCCACAGCCAATATAGAGCTCACACCAGAGCTGGTCCTGATGCTGGGAGGGGAGAGCCTGGCAGGAGGCATCTGTAGTGCCTAGAATCTAACATCTGACTCACCAAACACTGGGTGGACTTCAGGTAAGAGTGAGATGTCACAGATGCAGTTAAGACAAGGGGGTGCCGAGGAACATGAGCCCCAGAAGTCTCACCTCAGACTCCCTGCATCCTGTCCTCTACTGGGATAGGGGTGGGGGGGTCTGAGCCCTCCCAGTGGAACAATCTGTGCACACGAGATTTCCTAGATGACTGACAGGTTGAAAGTTATCACAACAGAGTCACTAGTGATAATCTGTGAGGGTGAGGGGACTATGACGAGCATCCTCAGCCAGCAGCCCCCCCACATCGCACAACACCCCCAATGTCATCAACCGACCCATGACCCGGACATCTGATGCAACATTCATCCATCCATTCAATGCCCTGTCACAGAGTGTTGTGTCCTTTCAAGGGGGTGGGGGGTATTTGTCTTCAATCATAACACGTCGGTTTTATTTAAAACACGAATATTAGTGAATAATCGAGATTCAAAAGCTGTTTAATGTTTCAAACTCTGGTATTAGATTTTTGGGCTGCATGTCCCACACGCGTGACTCGAAACATTACGTCAAAGTCTGATGTCAGAATATATTCATGATTTCGCTGCTGGTGATCGAGGTGTTAACGCGGGATTTCTGGTTTATTGTTATCATTCCAGATCCCAATTCAGATCGACTAGATCGTTGGTCCCTGTCATTGAGTAAAAGGCAATCCACTACTAGGTTAATCAATTAAGAACTTAAACCACTCTAAAGAACCACTGACTACCAAATGAGTTCAAAAGTTTATTATAAAGCCAAAAATATCTGAAGATACAAACATCTCAGAATAAGATTCAAAAGGTATACAGGTATCAATATGAAAAGGAACTCTCGGAATGCTCTCAATCGGCAAAAAGAAATGATCAAAAATATCTCAAATACCATAAGAGTTGCAAGTATCGCTATAAGTTGCAACTTAAGAGTCATTTACAGAAAGGAAAAATTCAGATTAGTCTGTCCCTACACTAGACTAAGTGACATCCCTACTTAACAAGGTCTTTACCTAAAAAGGTGTCAGCCGTGGTGACTTCCAAAGAAGATCACGCACTTCTCTTAGTCTTCTTGGTGAATCGTTCTCTTAAGTTCAGTCTATCTGCCTACCCATCCGCTTTCTTAGGCTCCCCAGATCATCTGCCCTCTCTCCTCCCCGGGGTGCTGTCCCTAATACAAAATCACATTTCCAATAGGAACGCCCCTAGAGACGCCCCTCACGTGGTATCGATTCTGGCGGTAAATTCCACACTGGTGCTCCTCTGGACCCTTCGTTAAAGTTGACCTTGCTTCCCAGGCTTCTTCTCCGCTGGTGGGTCCCCCCCAGGAAATTCCTGAAGCCTCCTCCAGGCCTGTGCCAGGCGTCTCTGAACAAAGCCCATTCATCACCGAGCTGATTAAACCCCCTCGCACCTGCAAACAAACCGTTCTACTGTGGGCCCCAAATTCCGGCCTCTACCATATCTGTAAGTCATAAACTATGTCTTCGTTTGTGCTCTGTGCGATCTCTCCTTAACGAGCACATGCAGATCAAAGAAGCAACTTTATCTATTCAGGCCTACTAAATCACATGAAACAGGCCTCTGCACTCTGAAAACATTTAATTTCTAGGTTTAAACAGTATTCTAACTAACACACATTACTATAATGTAACACATCTATATAAAACATATATTTCAATTCTATGATTAATAATACTTTGGAAAAATGTTATGTCCACGTCTCATGTCAGTGTAGCAGCACTTATACGTTTACTGTGAATTGCCATGGGCCTACACATTTTCAATGGTTTGCAGAGTTTCGTTTCTCCTTCACATAGTCACTTAACATGAGGAACATGAAGTTTCACATCATCCTAACATTTCTATAAACTTCTACATTAGTTTTCACACAGATATATATATTTCTATTCTAACTAAAACACTTTTTCCATTTTCACTCTATGAATATAACACTCTGGTGCAATCTATATTTAAACTAATACTACGTGCTTGTAAATATGGTGCACTTATACATTTTTCAGATCTGCGCTCTCTCAATCCCCCCTTTGATGACTTCCAGTAGTCATCATCATCGCAACACCCTCATTTAGGTATAGATTGTCAAACTGAAGTCGTTGCAATATTCCCTCGTTTCATCTCTTCTAGAGCCCTCAGACTCCTGTACTGATTCTCCTGCATCGCAGCTATTCTCCTCCCCTGTTCTCGCATGGATTTCTGCAACTTGTTTGCTCTATACCATTTGTACAGTCGCACCAATCCCCACAAAGTGATTACACAAATCACTATTATGATGATAGGTTTCAGTATGTACCAAACGAAACCCTTTCCCAGGTTGGCAAACCAACCTCCAACCTTTCCCATTCCTTGTCCTACTTTTTCCCACACATTTACCTGCGCCAAATCCTCAATCTCACGGTGAATCGAAGTAATGTTTCGTATGTACTTCTCTAGAGGTTTTGAATTGTCTGGAATGTAAGTGCAACATTCCTGGACCTTCAAAGCCTTACAGACTCCGCCCTCTTTGGCTAACAGAACGTCTAGAGCAAGTCGATTCTGAAGAACCATTGCCCTTATCGATTGCATCTCTACCTCCACCAGCATCAAAGATCTAGCAGTGCTGGCAGATAATCTGTCTACGACTGTTGCCAACCTTCTAATTTTGATGTCATTCAGTATTAACCCTAAAAGAGGAAATGCAGCTCCAACTATGTCTCCAATTACTTCAGAGCTTGCATCTCTCCTTCCTCTTGCTTGAGCTCCTCCCTTTTTAGATTCTAATTCTTCAGCATGATATATTTTCGGGAAGACAATCGCCAAATAACATGATCCATACCAATTATCTGGTAGTTTCACATATGCATTTCTTCCACAAACAAAATATACATTGGGGATCACCTGCATCTCTTTCAAGAAATCCTTAGAATAGTACTCCAACTGGAAAGCATGTTCACAGCTGACTTCTCCCACGAACACATTCTCGTAATAGGTTTGACCCCTATGTATACATAGTTTCCCTTTCTTTTCTCGATCTAATGCTATTGGACCACTGCTACCCTTGCTCTTGTGTGCTCTTTCTTCTTCAGTCCAATCTGTTTCCCATTGTCCTGAAGACTTTAGAATCCTTTGTCTCCTGTATCGAGTATCCACCTGCCCTATAAACTTTTTCTCAATTTCTGACACGGAACAAGTCAAATTATTCCTCCGAGCATGTGAAGTGTCTAATGTTCTCCATGGTGGGAAAAATTTCTGTAACCTGTCTTCACTCTTGTAATAATCCCACTTATTAAGATGTTTAAAATTTGGCACCTCTGGCAACACGGAATCAAAGTTCGAGAAGTAATACTCGAACCCATCCCGTTCATAAAATATGCTCAGCAGCAAACTACATGTGATTCCATAAGTCAATGGAAGATGATGGTATCTAATACCCTCATCTACCGATGCTGGCAATTTCATGCAAACGTAGCAATTTTTCGCCTCCATGACATCAACGTATTCGTACAGCAGTTTAGCATAAGCATTTGACTTAAAATTCCCCTGGGATTCATCAGTGTGTAATCTCTTAACCTCAGCATCTAACAAAGCCTTCTCCTTCTCTGTGTTAACTCTACTTTGTGCAGCAGTAGTAGGCCTCTGTGTCGATACTCTTTTAGCTTCTTCTCTTGCTTTTGCTTCGTTTTCATGACCCACTACATATGATATAGTAACTACTAAAACTATAAGAAAAATCACTACCACTAAAAGTGTGCCTACTATGCATTTTGCCCTGCGGTTCGGGTTGCCAGCCTCCATGATCTCAAAACAGTGTAGCTCTAATTTTCGTTCTCAGCCAAAGTCTCTTACTGGACTCCAATGCTTTGCACAATGTCTCTCTTTTGAGTCTACACCTGGAAGTTGACAATTCTCTCCGCAGGAACAATCTCTGAGTTCTGTAACAATAGACAACCCTAGCCCTTCTCCATCCACTAAAAGGGAAGTCCCTAATTCTTTCTTCTTCCACTCGGCGCTAGGTTATCTTTCAATCTGTATTTACAAAGTTCTTTACGAAGTCTTTAATAGTCTGAGACTATGCGTGTTCCCAGAACTTCCACCACTAGCTCAAATATTTCCATACGAAGAAGGATTCCCTCAAGTATTGGACACCTTGAACAGCAACATGGAAATTCAACTGTCTCAAAAATCAATTTTCTTATTCCGCTCAAGAGAGGAGGATAGACGATGTTGAGTGTCAGCAGTCTTTCGACCTCCAATCCTGGTAGCAAGAACCTTATTTCCACTGTGATGATTGGGTCAGTTCTGGTCAGGGTCACTTCTCTCACCCTCCCAGTTCTGCATCCCGCTGAGGACATCTGTAGCGAGGTAGGTCCACTCAGGAGTAGCGTATCTTCTGCAAGGCACTCACACTCTCCCTGATCTTCTCGGACCTTCCTGTTCCTGTTCTTGTGCACTTTCTTCTGGATCTGAGTCTTCGGATATAGGAGCAAGAGTTCTTTCTGAAGTCAGCTTTAAGTTCGGCCTTTGTTTTCTTTCGGGCCAACTAACTTCTCCCCGTCTTGTTCTCCTACTTCTTGTCCTCACACTCTGTTCTTGATCACTCTGGTACTGGTCTGTGTCTGAGTCGTAGTCACAACAACTTACTCCTTCTGTGGCAACTTCAGTTTCACTGCCGTCCTGCCTTTCTTCTTCTAGATCTGTTGCACTCCCAACTTCTTCAGACACCCCCACAGCTTGACTGATCCCCTCCTGTGATTCTTCTTCCACAATTGGATTTTCGTCTGTGAGAGGAGCTGTTTCTTCCAGGGGTGCTGGAACCTTTCGAGTATGGGATGCGTGGATCCAATTAGGCAGTCCTCCGCATTTTACAGCAGTGTTCGTCACCAAGATCACCTGATAGGGTCCCTTCCAGCGCACGTCTAAACAATTCTTCCGGACGTGCTTCTTCACCAGGACCCAATCTCCTGGGCACAGGTCGTGGCACAAATTTCTTGAAGACAGAACCTCTGCAGCCTGTACCTGAAGAGACACAGAATGAATGGCGTCAGACAACCCTTTGCAATAATCCAGGATCAGGTCATCTGTAATGTTCAATAATGCGGCAGTTGGGACAGAAGGAAGTCTCATTGCCCTCCCCATCAGCACCTCGTGTGGAGAGAGACCTGTCCTCCTGTCGGGTGTGCTGCGCATGCTCATAAGTACTAAAGGAAGAGCATCAGGCCAACTCAAGGAAGTTGATGAGCATACTTTAGCTAATCGACATTTCAGTGTCCCATTTATCTGCTCCACAACACCTGAGGCCTCTGGTCGATAGCTACAATGCAATTTCTGATCAATGTTCAATGCAGAGCAAAGCATCTTCACAATTTCGCTGTTAAAATGAGTTCCTCTGTCCGATTCCAGAGAGGCAGGCACCCCGAAGCGCGGTATCAACTCTCTAAGCAACAACTTTGCTACTGTGAGTGTATCGCACCTGCGTGTAGGGTATGCTTCAACCCATCTGGAAAATAAGCAAACAATCACCAGAACATACCTAAGGCGGTTGACTTTTGGCATTTCAATAAAATCCAATTGCATCCTGTTGAAAGGCCCCCCAGACCTCCCAATGTGACTCAGTGTAACTGGTGTTCTTTTCCCTACGTTCAACTGTTGACAAGTAACGCATCGTTTACACACTGCTTCTGCTGCAATCCTAAACTTAGGGCAGTACCAAGTTTGCCTGATTACCCTCAGCATGGCATCCCTTCCCAAGTGTACTGGACCATGTATCTGTCGTGCCATTGGACTCGCTAACTCCTCAGGTAGCACTGCTCTTCCATCTGCTGAAACCCAAAAATCCATTTCGCTTCTTACACAACCTGCTGTTTCCCATGCCCGTTTCTCTGATTCTGGTGCATTCTCTTGCATTACTCTTAAATCCTCCCAAGTGTCCACAGTTTCTAACATCATATTCAGTTCTGTTTTCTCCTGAGCCCCATCTATTTCCACTTTTGTGAACGAATATCCATGCTCCGCACAATAGCGGGCAACCTCATCGGCATATCTGTTTCCTTGTGACACAAAATCAGTATTTTTTGTATGAGCTACGCATTTTACAATAGCTATTTCGGCTGGACCCTGTAATGCTTCTGATAGAGCGCGCGAGGCCACCCGACCAATAGTTTTCGCCGTTTCCGGCTTCAGGGCCCATATACTTTCAAATCACCATATACATCAATCAGGTGACTTCACGAGCTCTACCAATTTGTGTGTGTGTGTTCCCTGCTAATATTTCTCAGTGCACCCGACTTACCATCCACCGATGCGGGTACCTAATGACCACAATGAATCAGGGAGCTAGCTGTAAATTAAAGGCAGCAAAATACAAACCCAGCCAATAACATTCAAATACTGTTTAAATGACCACGGACAACTGGAAGTTTTAAAATGTTTATCTAAAGTTCATTATTTTCTTGCATGAGGTACAGTAAAATAAGGCAATCAATAACCAAGATAACGTAAATTATATAGGCATAAAGAAATAATGACAGGGTAATCATTCAAATGTAATATGGAATGCAGATGGGAAAATACTATAAAATCTCAGAAATGTTTAAGCATGGACAGTTTATGCATGGATAACTATAGGAGGGCCTATAAAGAGTAACACGCTTCACTTAAGGTGAATGGGCCTTTGAACAATCTAGGCAATGAAGTTCTAGACCATATCAGAAAATGACAAACTGCAATGCAAAATATAATTTCTAACAAGTGAGAAGACATAGGAACAAAACTTATGAAAATATGTAATTGACTTTCAATAGTTGCGGAAAGGCATGGAAATTATAACATATGCAATGATGAACTTTATTAAAGCAAAAGTTAGAAATTCAGAAGGTGCAAGAATTTAAGAGTTTCAGAGCAATATTTACCTAGAAAGGTGTGGAAACCAAACCCTGGCCACGGGTCAGTTAAGGACAGGAAACCCTCAAGGAAGGATACCCCTCAAAGGACAGCAAGTGCAGAATGGACACCCAGGACAGGACAGGATACCCTCGTAATAGGAATCAGGACAGGACCCTCAGGACAGGACAGCAAACCCTCAAGACGAGACCGCTCAGGACAGGACCGGAACCCACAGTTTGGAAGCAACGCCTGCGCTCCACCCGCTCTGCAGTTATCGATCAAGACCCCGATTGGGTCAGCGAACTCCCAGCAAAGTGCTTCGCCAGCACTTTAAGGTTCAGTAGAACCTTAGTCTATGGTCAAATTCGGACAGAGTGCTCCGCAGCTCTCTGTATCTTTAGTCACCTATTGAGTGCGTTGGGTCAGTGACAGGTCAGCTAAACCAGACAAGTCGGATGGCTCCCTAGGGGAACCCAGGATAGATATACAGTTTGGGGACAGTGCACCACCCCCCAATGTTGCAAAGTGTCAGAATCCCTCAATTTCGATTGGTCCTAAGGTAGGATTTGGGTAACACACCAATCACAACATAGTAACTCAAGCCTACATTTGCATAGTAGGGTACCGCCTAGTAAGTTTGGGGTTCCCAGGAGAAATTGTGCAGAATCACAATGACAATTTAACATTGTATCATATGAGGAGCAACATTCGCCGTTCTCGCAGGGCAGAGGTGACTTTCTCAGGAGCATCTCGCCCATCGCTGCCAACTGGCTATGTTCCATCAGTCAAGGTCCACTGTGCTGCCGAAAGTGGCGCAGGCGCAGAAGGGACCTCCAATATGGCTCTCCTCTCACTCAGACCCCCATTCCCCGCGATACATGAAAAGTAAGCGAAAACAAATTAATACATAATAATGTCATCATGAAAACACATCACAGGGTTTGTACTTTTAACTCATCATCAAGAAATAAACTTATGCATTTAAATGTTAGCTACATTGATACGACCACAAGAGCAGTGGCACGAGCAGTACCACATGATAAGCACAGCTATGAATTACGCATGCGCATACATTTCCCTCCACTTCTGCAGACGCGTCAGGACACGTGAGTGTGGCTGACGCATGCGCAGTAACTAAATACAAGCGGCGGCCATTTTATAAACACGGATTAAAATAGTTAGGAATACACATAGGCAAGCGTCATAAACTTTACTTAAACTAAATATAAACGTTAGTAAGACGTACATTGATTACCTTGTTATACATAAACGAGGTTCTTGACTTCGGCAAGCCGCAAAATATGCGAAGCTTTGCTTCATCAATCCCCTCTTTGATGATATTTACTATCATCACAAAAATGGACCCAGATGCCAACTTTCTTTCACACTTTATAAAGTTCTATTTCTTCCAGCAATCGTTCTAACTTTTCTCTCTCAGTTTTAGTAGGGTGAGAAGTCTTCACCTTTTTGTATATCTGATCATTCACTTCCTCCAACTCAATCTCATCCACACTCCGTTTCAACCCTCTTGCATTTACCTCGTGCTTCTTGGTGCGCTTGCGGCATTTACAACAGACAAAAATGAGAAATATAATAAGACCTATAATACCAATTGGCATCAGTATCTTGAACAACAAGCTTTTACCTATGCTAGCAAGCCAATGACCTACATTTGAGAGACCATCTACCAGTCTCTTCCAGGCACTATCAACTTCGAGTGGTTTGAGTTCCTTTGTCAAATTAGTAATGTTTTTCACATATCTTTTGATCTGTACACTTTTATCCGGAATATAAGTGCAACAATGTTGCGCCTTCAACATCCGGCAGACTCCGCCCTCTTTCGCTAATAAGGTGTCAAGAGCAAGTCGATTCTGTAAAACCATTGATCTGATCGCAACCATTTCGGTATTGACCAGCAGAAATCCATGAGCTGTTTCAGTAGACAGCACATCTACTATAGTAGACAATTTGCAAATTCTGTGAGTGTTCAGAACCACTCCCACTCCAGGTATCAGTGCACTGAAAATACTACCCATAATTTCACCTATACTTTCTCTTTTACTACGCACTAAGCCATTAGTATCTTCATTGCTTCCAGTTTTTCCATTCACATGGTATATTTTCGGGAAAACAATGCCAAAATAGCAGCTTCCATACCAGTGATCCGGCAATTTGAAATAAGCCTTGTCCCCACAAATATAATAAATTCCAGGAAACACAGGCTCTGACCCATTTTTGAAACCCCAACCTCCAATTACCTTGTAATTATGTTTGCATTCACTGGAACCAATGAAAACATTATTATAATAGCTAGTCTTCTCGCGGTGAAGACATAGCTTGCCTTTCTTTTCAAAATCCAGCAACAGAGCAGGTCCCGCCCCACCATTTGAGGTGCCTTCCATGTTCTCTGCCCACTTTGGCTTTTTCTGACTTTCGTCATTAGCCTTCTTTTGTATCTTAATTCTTCTTTTCTCTGCCATGTTCAGGAACATCTTTTCCTGTTCACGCAAAGAACAAGTCAAGTTATCTCTGTGTGCATCTGCTATGTCAATGTTACCTATGGTCAAGAAGTAGTCTCCCATATATCTTATGGTGTCGCTTTTGGTATGTACAGGATTCAAGTTCCCACGTATAGGAAGTTCAGAAAAAATTACGTCATTATTAGAGTAATAGTACTGTAACGGTCCTCTTTTGTAAAATAAACTAGCCAGAATGCTACAGGAAATTCCATATGTCAATGGCAAGTGGTGGTATGTCACGCCTTCAGCCACAGAAGTAGGTAGCTTCATGCAGACATAGCAATCTTCAATTTCCATAGTCTCTACATGGTGTATTAACAAGTTGGCGAAAACATTTAAGTGTGTCCTGTTCTTAATTCCATGATAATGTAGTCCTCCCTCATCTGATGCTTCTAAGTCTCATTTTGTTTGTCTCAGTGCTCTCTCATGTCTTGCTACACTCTGTGTTGTCAACTCCTCACTGTCGGTATTTACAATTTCAGTAGGGACAATGTTAGTATCTTTACTTACAGTGAAGGGTATAAAGATTGTTAGTCCTATCCAAATTACTATCAGTACTACTATACTACATATACACACCTTGCAGCACGTCTTGCAACGACTGCAACTCGGTCTACCATTCACAGTTGAATCAGACATTTCGGCTCAGAAGAAGTTTCTCGACCCCTCTTTGTGTCTTTACACAGCTAGCTTACTTTGTGCAAATTCACGGTGGTTCGTCTTCTTCTTCAGCAGAGTACTCAGGGACGGGCTCTCCGTCGCTTACGTCAGTTATATCAAGATCTTCAAGTTCTTCCAAAACGAGTGTCCATTCAGGAGACTTGTATTTCTTGTTTTGTCTTTTTAATCGTTCACTCCTTCTTTTGGAAGAGTTTTCTTCTTGCTCTGCTATCCGTGCACTTCTCCTTGCTTCTGCACGTTTTTCTTCCACCATCTTTATCCTTAGCCTTAGTCTCTTTATGAACCTAGGCTCAAGGTTGTTTCTTTTCTTTAGTCTCTTAGTTGGTACTTGGACTTCACTTTCTTCTCTTATCCTCTTCTTCTCTTCAGCTTGTGGCAATTCTGCTTCACTTTCTTCTTCTTCCCTTATCTCGCTAGTTCCAGGGCTATCATCAGATTCTTCTGCCTGGTTACTAATCTGGCCTTGTTCAGGAATATTTTGTTTTTGGCTTTCGATTGTCTCTGTTTCTGTTTCTGTTTCTGTTTCCTGAACCCGTTCTTCTAACCCTATCTGATCCTGTTCAAGCACTTCGATCTCTTGATTTTCTTCTGCTCGAACTATCACTCTATGTCTAAGCTGACCCTTATCCTCATCAGGTGATAGCGGTGGTGTATCGAACACCTGTTCTGTCCCTGTCTGACCTTCTCCTTCCTCAGTTTTGATATGAATCTCAAGCGGCTGAGGTTCTTCGCCTGTGCCTTGCTTTTCCTGACTAGTCCACTCTCTACCTTCACTAAGTCGCTCTCTTGTTCTGATAGGATCTTCGGTCAGATCAATCATCGGTATCCATTCTTCTGGCCATATGCTTGGCAGCTCGTCATCAGCTACTCCTGGCTCAGCTTCCTGGACCTCTTCAGCAGGCTGGATTCTTGGCAGTTCGTAGTCAACTACTCCTGGGCCAACGTCTGCTGTTCCTGCAGCCTGACTGGTGCTGGGCTGCTCGTTTGTCAGCTACTTCTGGTCTGGCTCCTGCAGAGTCCTCTGCTGGTTGCCCTTCTTCTGCAAATTCTTTGTCTGGTAATACCTTCTGGGTGTGGCCAGCGTGGACCCACTGGGGAACACCTGCGACCTTCACTGCAGTGGTTGTTACCAGGATTACTTGGCGTTTCTTTCCCCACCTTGGTGCCAGACAGTTTGATCGAGTGTGCTTCTTTATTTTGACCCAGTCTCCTGGAACCAAGCTGTGGAGAGGAGTCGTTGGATTGAGGATGCCGTCGTCTCCAATCTGGCGAGAGATAGAACGCACTTGGTCACCCAATCTTCTGCAGTATTCAAGCACCAAATCATCAGTAATACTCAACAGTTTGCTTCCTGGCACCCATGCTTGTCTCATCACTCTTCCCATAATGATTTCATGGGGACTTAGGCCTGTCTTGCGGTCAGGAACACTTCTCAGTCCCATCAGGACCAGGGGCAGGGCCTTCACCCAGGTCATGCCAGTTGCATCAGTCAGCTTTGCTAGTCTGTTTTTGATAGTTCCATTTACTTGTTCCACTACTCCAGAAGCCTCTGGGTGGTATGCACAATGGAGTTTTTGCCTTATTCCAAAGGCCTTACAGAGTTCAGCCAGTATTTCATTCTGGAAATGTCCACCCTTATCTGATTCAATAATGAATGGCACCCCGAATCTAGGTATCAGTTCTTTTAGTAAACACTTCGCTACTGTCAGTGCGTCACTTTGGGGAGTAGGGTAAGCTTCCACCCATTTTGAAAATACACAAACAATGACAAGGACATATCGCTTCCCTTCACAACGGGGCATGGTGATGAAATCAATCTGTATCCTTACAAAGGGACCCCCTGATCTCCCAATTTTGCTCAGTTCAACCATTGTCCTCTTGCCTGGGTTCATCTGTTGACATGACAGGCACCTCTGGCAGAGGGACTCTGCTACTTTCCTGAACTTCTTACTATACCAAGTCTGTTGAAATACCAGAATCATGGCATCCCTACCAATGTGTGATCCTTCATGTATTAATCTTGCCATTGTGCCAAGCAAGTGTCGGGGTAATACAGGCATACCAGTTGGGCCCAAGATGACACCATCCACACGTCTCGGTCTACACCCATCCTCCTTCCATTTCTCTCTTTCTTGCCAAGGAGCCGACTCCTGCCACTCTCTCACTTCATCCCAAGTAGGCACTTCCTCAAACACCTGAAGTTGGCAGCTGGTTCCTGGCCCCCCTCGTTTTGGATTTACGATATACCGATCTCTGGCGCACCATTGGGCCACTCGGTCAGCATAATCGTTTCCCAGTGATACTTTGTCCATGCTCTTCTTATGAGCACCGCATTTTACCACTGCCAGTTCCTTGGGTAACTGGATGGCCTCTAAAAGGTCATGCACCACCTTTGCATTTCGAATGGGAGTACCTGAGGAAGTCAGGAATTCCCTCTGTAGCCACAATTGGCCAAAGTCATGCACAACTCCATAACAGTACTGACTGTCAGTATACACTGTTATGCGTATGTTTTTCCCAATTTTGCAAGCTTTTATCATAGCAATCAATTCGGCTACTTGTGCAGACTTGATGTTATATAGGTAACCTGCTTCTTCGATTTTTGTTAAAGAGACTACTGCATAAGCAGCACTCAGGCCTCCTAGTTCATGTCTTAGACAGGAACCATCTACAAACAGCTCTTTATCATGTTCAGGCAATGGCGCTTCTTTTATGTCTGGGCGTGGTTTAGTACTGAACTCTGTCAGGTCTATGCAATCATGTTCATCATCATCCCCACCTTCCATTTCCAGGGAGTCGGGGAGTAAAGTGGCAGGGTTCAGAATACCGCACCTAACAATGCTTACATTTGCTGCACCCACAAGAATCCTCTCGTATTTAGTCAGCCGACTAGGGGTGAGATACTGCGTTTTAGTTCTGGTCAATAGAATTACCACTCCATGTGAAACATACACAGTCACAGGATGTCCCATGATTATGGACTCACTTTGTTCCAAACTTGCACAGGTAGCAGCTACTGCTTTTAGACAGCCTGGCAACCCAGCAGCTACTGGGTCCAAGGTGGCAGAGAAATAGGCCACAGGCCTTCTGGTCGTGCCATGTTCTTGAGTCAAGACTGACAATGCGCAATTATCGCGAGTGTCACAGAATAGGGCAAACTCTTTGGAATAATCTGGCATTCCCAGCGCAGGGGCTGTACACAGACAGTTTTTCAGTCTCGTGAAGGCCATTAGGCTTTCATCGTCCCATTCTACAATGTCTGGCATTCCTCTCGTGGTCATTTTTATCAAAGGCCTGGCTAAGGCTGCAAATCCCAGAATCCACTGCCTGCAGTATCCTAGTACTCCCAGGAACATTCTGACGTCTTTTTGAGTACGGGGCAACTGCATCTTTTGAATTATTCTCACTCTTTCTGATGTGACTTTTCTGACACCCTTTTCTATCTGGTGTCCTAGATATTTCACGGATTTTGCACAGAACTGTAGTTTGTCAGGGGCCACTTTATGCCCTTTCTCACACAGATGATTTAGGAGGGCAATGGTGTCAACTACACAGTCCCTATGACTTTTAGACGCCAGTAGAAGGTCGTCTATGTACTGCACTAAGACAGAGTTCCCAGGTAAGGTCAAAGTCTCTAGACATTTCTTCAAGATCTGATTAAAGATAGAAGGGCTCTCTGTATACCCCTGAGGGACCCTGTTCCAGCAATACACGTGACCTTCGAAGACAAACGAGAAAAGAAATTTGCTGTCGGGGTGCAGGGGTATCGAAAAGAATGCATGACACAAATCAATCACAGTGAACCACTCAGCATCCCAAGGAATCTGGTACAGAATCACTGCAGGGTTCGGGACAATAGGGCAGCAAGGAACTACAATTTTGTTAACCTTTCTCAGGTCCTGCACTACCCTATACTTGCCACTAGGCTTCTTGATGCCCATAATCGGTGAGTTGCATGGGCTGCTCATCACTTCCTGTATGATGTCTCCTTCTAATAATTTTTGTATTTCCAGAGTGACACCTGCTTTCACTTCAGCATTCATTCGGTAGGGCTTAGTGTTAGGATATACTGCATTGTCCTTGATGGCTATCTGTATGGGGTCCACATCTTTCATTAATCCCACATCCTTTCCAGTGAAATCCCACACCTCTGGCTTTACCGCTTCCTGGAGTTCTTGGGGCAAATCCTGCAGGGTCAATCTTTTAATTTCTGAGTCAGGTCTAAGTAACAATAATTTATAAATGCCATCTTCATCCGGGGTCTGTATTTCAACACCTTTTGGTGTGCAAAAGATGGTACAGTTCATTTTGCACAGCAAATCACGACCCAGTAGATTCACTGGACTGGTGTCACAGACGACAAATCTATGCATTTGTTTAAAATTTCCAATTGAAATCTCCATTGGTTCGGTAACAGGAGTACTAATCAATTGATTAGATACACCCACTACTTGGATATTTTCTCCCGAGAGGGGTAGGTTTGGAACGTCCACTGTTCTTACAGTAGAACGGGTAGCGCCAGTGTCCAACAGAAAGGTGACATCATTTCCGTCAACCTTTCCTTCAATGTATGGTCCAGACTGGTCTACCGGCAAGGAAGCGCCAAGTACGCACTCCTCGTCCTCCCCTCTCAGGCCCCGTCAGTCCTGATCATTACAAAGGAAGGTATCATTTAGCAGATACTGCGAAGTTGCTGTATTTCTGTTCTCACCGCTTTCCCAAACTTCTATCTCCTCACCCTCTGCTTGCTTTCCCCTGTATACCTGCTTGGGTGCTCGAGGCACCTGAACTGTTTTTACCTGGGGTTGAGTCTTTCTTGGCCTTTCTTTCTGCGTCTGTGGATTTAAATCAGGAGTATTTGCATTATCATCTAGTAATTGAGGACACTCGTTACGCCAGTGTCCAATTTCGCCGCACTGATGGCAGGGAAATTTCTTCATAGCCTCTTCCCTGCTAAATTTTGGCCGGGGCTTTCCTCCACCCCCTCCCCCAGGACTTTTGTTCTCAGCATTTTTAACCATGTTACTCAATTGTTTTTCCTGCTGTTCTGCGAGCTTCACCTGAGCCCACATCACCTTTTCCTTAAGGGCCTTTTTCTTTTCTGCCATCTCATCCTCGCAGTACTTAGCGTACCGCAGGACCTCATCCATTTTCTTTGTATGCCAGCAGATTTTATTATCTTTTATCCATTGACAAATTTCAGGTCTTAAACCATTTACAAACCTGTAAATAAAATGCGTCATGTCCTTCAAATCGATGTTATCAATACCACTGTATGTTTTAAATACCTGCAATAACCTCTCATAGAAGGAGTGCACTGTCTCGTCCCTTTCCTGTGTTGTTCTATCTATTTTTGTCCAATCAGTTTCCTTTGCGGGCACCTTTTCTTTCAAATGCTGAATTACCTGCTCATACTTTCGCATGACATCCTTTGATGGCTCCCCTGTTTCCTTATTTCTTGGGTATTCCTCACTGGGCCAGTCTATGGCTATTTTACACTGGGTCCATAAATCTACCGGAACCACAATGTCGAAAAACCCATCCAGGTCTTTCCACAGACATTTCTGTACCTTCACGAACCTTTCCACCTGCCTGTACCAGTCTACTGGTTTCTCACGTAATTTTGGAAAATCGTTCGTAAAGGACACAATATCCTGTCTAGACCAGGGGACATGCACATATTTCCCTCCAGGTACTTCGCGCATGGGGCATAACTGTTCAGGTTTCTCCACCTCCCTTAAAGCAAACTCAGGAGTCACTTGTCGGGAGCGAGCCTCTTCCCTCTTTTTCGCCCACCTGCTTCTCCATCTTTCCACATCTCCCCATTTCTGCAGTACTCCCAATAATTCTTTAATCTGCAGCTTTTTTCCTGCCACATTCAAGTGCTCTATATCTTTGTCTGAGAAGTCTGCTCTGTACGGTTTCTGTAAGGGCTTGGATTTTGAGATATCTACCCCCATACTAACTGCTGTTTCGGTCAGTTTTCCGTGGAGCACTCTGGTGTTCCTTGTAAAGCTTTTACATATAAACGACAATTCTTCTTCAGAGTAGGTATTCAATCGATCCAACCCCACATTTCCTGCCATTAATTCTTCTATTTCTACCCTCAGCTTATAGAGGTCTAAAGGTTTCGTTTGCGGAGTCTGTTTCTCTAATTCACGACTCCAACTCTCAATTTCATCCGGAGTTACCAGAGAGACATTCCTAGTGCCTGTTGCGGATTCTAATTTAATCTCTTTCGCATTAAAAGGGTTATGCCTCTGCTGCATTCCCTTTCCGGTCGGTTTGTTTGGCAAGTCCAAGAATGCGACTTCAGACTCGCACTCACTGTACTGATCATCTATGATTATCGGTTCCTGTCTCGGGGGTGCCATGACTGGGGTCATAACTGGAGTAATCGGATTTCCCTGACCATTTCCGTATAACGGGACCACTGGTCCAATAGTTACTGGAATAGTCAATGCCTCAGGGCTGGTATTTAACTGGGAGATTTTCTGAATTATTTCTGTCCTTTGTCTAGCTAGAGCCTCTTGCTCCTTTTCCACTAGTATCCTTCTTAAAGTCGTGTCATGTAATATCTGTGGGGTCAAGGGAGGAGTAAAACTCGGGGCAGTGGGATGCGTTTCACTTGGTCCTCCACCATAATTGGGTTTCGGAAATAAAGTTCCAGTGTTAAAGGACCTGCGCTCTTCCCCATATGGAGGTTGAACAAAAGGCAGTCCTGAATTCGATGGTTTCTCTTCGCTTTCATACAAGGGTCTGGGGAAAAAAACTTTCGTACTTGAATATTTTTCTTCCTGGCTTGCGGGCACTTTGGGATATATATCCCTTGTTTCCGCCGGTTCGGGTTTCTCAGGATAGGGCAATACTTGACCACCCCCTCCCAGTCCTAGGAATCTGTCTTCTTCCTTGAGGAAGTGGCGTCGGGGAGCATCTCCTACACTGGAAGGGCGGGTTCCCTCATTATAAGGTGGCGGACTTCTGGTACAGATGTCATCTATCAGTTCATCATCTGACTCCCCCGGGGCCCCCCAATGCTTACACTTTTCGGTACTTTTCTCACCCGCTGTAGGGTTATGACATGCCGGCATCATGGGAAACAAACCCTCAACAATCATGCTCTGCCTCCACTGTTTCATCCTTTTATCCCTGGACTCCTGTTTCAGCCTGGGGTACCACTTGGTCAAACCCTTGTCCATTCGGGGTCTTTCTCTTTCAAAAGCCTCAATTTCCCATTCCTCTAATGCCTCATACTGCGTTAGTCTCGGTCTGGGATGTAGTTCATTCATCCGAGTTCTTAAATTAAATAAGATCCTACCATTGAAAGTCCCTTCTAATGGAAATGCCAATACTCCATCATCTTTTGTGTACTTCACCCAATTCTCCAACCACACACAGGTATTGTACCCTCGGTCAAACATCATGAATGAGGCAGGAGTATTAGGTGGTGGGACAAGAACACCTTCCCTAGATTTAATTGGTTTGTCCGTTTTGAAATAATTTTTCACCTTACTTACAAGGGACAATTTTCTCTTGGTTCCGTACATGATATCGTATCTATTAGTCTTCCACTGATCCCTTTCAAACCCTAGGTGCCTTGGATCAGGTCGAGTTCCTGTAGTCTGCGAGTGCCACATACGACTTCTACGCTAAACTTTGTTTACAAACTACCTCCAATCAGAACGCGCTTCAGAAATCCGTGTGACCAATGGGTGCGCGGCTCTGAATAAGCTCCGCCAATGGGTGCGCGACCCCTTCGTGAGACAGTTCCCACGCTCTGGCGCTCACCCCTCCTTTACAATTCCAGCTCCGCTACCCGCCCGCTGCTTCTACCAATCCCAGCGCGGCACAGAGTGACGTCAGAGGCGCTTCGCGACTGACTCCCTCCCTTCACAAGGTAACGGAAACTTTCTTTCTTTTAAAGTGCTCAGTGCTTGGTTATTTTACAACAAATACACATTCGCCACAGTGCTCAAGTGTCTAGACAGGATAGCTTTGTTTTACTGCAAGTAAACTACTTCCATTTACTTTTCACACACTGCGAGTAGATCTCTTCCGCCTACCCTTCACTCTAGCATCGGTGAACCTGTTATTCCCCTAAACTCATCCACTTCTTTCCGGGATATATTCCGAGTTTAAGGTTTCTCAGCGGACCCCTCTGCTTTCAAGCTAGCTCCGAGGAACCTGCTACTCTTCCGATGTGACCCTTACTAGGTTACGCCACTATGGGAATTTTGCCAATGAACCCCGTTACTGTCATTTATTCACACATGTATTCAGAAAACCCTAGTTAGTGCTTCCCGGTTATCCTAACCTGCACCTAACTTTCCTCGAGCCTGTGACCTCAGGACAATGGATTCTATTCACCACTTGCCCTTTCAATTCCCCGGGGAGTTCGGACAACATGAAACAATACGGTTTACAAATGCATGGATTAGTACATATAACAATATAAGAACAAGAATAATAACAATACAAAAATTCATAAGTTTCAGCAGCGTATTCACAAGAGAATGATCAGGTCTCTCAGAACAGCCGCTCTTCTAGCAGCATCAATATACTAGCAGCTTCCGACTCAACTAGTCTAGCTAATCCCTGCCCTACTCTCAACTAGTCCCTAACCATCCTCTAGCTACCAGTAAAACTGATAGAGCGCGCGAGGCCACCCGACCAATAGTTTTCGCCGTTTCCGGCTTCAGGGCCCATATACTTTCAAATCACCATATACATCAATCAGGTGACTTCACGAGCTCTACCAATTTGTGTGTGTGTGTTCCCTGCTAATATTTCTCAGTGCACCCGACTTACCATCCACCGATGCGGGTACCTAATGACCACAATGAATCAGGGAGCTAGCTGTAAAAGAAAGGCAGCAAAATACAAACCCAGCCAATAACATTCAAATACTGTTTAAATGACCACGGACAACTGGAAGTTTTAAAATGTTTATCTAAAGTTCATTATTTTCTTGCATGAGGTACAGTAAAATAAGGCAATCAATAACCAAGATAACGTAAATTATATAGGCATAAAGAAATAATGACAGGGTAATCATTCAAATGTAATATGGAATGCAGATGGGAAAATACTATAAAATCTCAGAAATGTTTAAGCATGGACAGTTTATGCATGGATAACTATAGGAGGGCCTATAAAGAGTAACACGCTTCACTTAAGGTGAATGGGCCTTTGAACAATCTAGGCAATGAAGTTCTAGACCATATCAGAAAATGACAAACTGCAATGCAAAATATAATTTCTAACAAGTGAGAAGACATAGGAACAAAACTTATGAAAATATGTAATTGACTTTCAATAGTTGCGGAAAGGCATGGAAATTATAACATATGCAATGATGAACTTTATTAAAGCAAAAGTTAGAAATTCAGAAGGTGCAAGAATTTAAGAGTTTCAGAGCAATATTTACCTAGAAAGGTGTGGAAACCAAACCCTGGCCACGGGTCAGTTAAGGACAGGAAACCCTCAAGGAAGGATACCCCTCAAAGGACAGCAAGTGCAGAATGGACACCCAGGACAGGACAGGATACCCTCGTAATAGGAATCAGGACAGGACCCTCAGGACAGGACAGCAAACCCTCAAGACGAGACCGCTCAGGACAGGACCGGAACCCACAGTTTGGAAGCAACGCCTGCGCTCCACCCGCTCTGCAGTTATCGATCAAGACCCCGATTGGGTCAGCGAACTCCCAGCAAAGTGCTTCGCCAGCACTTTAAGGTTCAGTAGAACCTTAGTCTATGGTCAAATTCGGACAGAGTGCTCCGCAGCTCTCTGTATCTTTAGTCACCTATTGAGTGCGTTGGGTCAGTGACAGGTCAGCTAAACCAGACAAGTCGGACGGCTCCCTAGGGGAACCCAGGATAGATATACAGTTTGGGGACAGTGCACCACCCCCCAATGTTGCAAAGTGTCAGAATCCCTCAATTTCGATTGGTCCTAAGGTAGGATTTGGGTAACACACCAATCACAACATAGTAACTCAAGCCTACATTTGCATAGTAGGGTACCGCCTAGTAAGTTTGGGGTTCCCAGGAGAAATTGTGCAGAATCACAATGACAATTTAACATTGTATCATATGAGGAGCAACATTCGCCGTTCTCGCAGGCCAGAGGTGACTTTCTCAGGAGCATCTCGCCCATCGCTGCCAACTGGCTATGTTCCATCAGTCAAGGTCCACTGTGCTGCCGAAAGTGGCGCAGGCGCAGAAGGGACCTCCAATATGGCTCTCCTCTCACTCAGACCCCCATTCCCCGCGATACATGAAAAGTAAGCGAAAACAAATTAATACATAATAATGTCATCATGAAAACACATCACAGGGTTTGTACTTTTAACTCATCATCAAGAAATAAACTTATGCATTTAAATGTTAGCTACATTGATACGACCACAAGAGCAGTGGCACGAGCAGTACCACATGATAAGCACAGCTATGAATTACGCATGCGCATACATTTCCCTCCACTTCTGCAGACGCGTCAGGACACGTGAGTGTGGCTGACGCATGCGCAGTAACTAAATACAAGCGGCGGCCATTTTATAAACACGGATTAAAATAGTTAGGAATACACATAGGCAAGCGTCATAAACTTTACTTAAACTAAATATAAACGTTAGTAAGACGTACATTGATTACCTTGTTATACATAAACGAGGTTCTTGACTTCGGCAAGCCGCAAAATATGCGAAGCTTTGCTTCATCACTTCCAACAACAGCCGCACAAATTCTCCATTTCGAATTGGCGAGCCAGAGGAGGTCATGTAACCTCTCTGAGACCACAATTGCCCGAAATCATGAACAACACCGAAACCATATTGTCTATCAGTATATATGGTGACTCTATTATTACCTGCTATACAGGCACGGGTTAATGCAATGATTTCTGCTACCTGTGCGGAGTGTACTCCTTCCAGGCAAGCGGCTTCCACAACTCCAGTAATGGTGCAAACAGCATAAGCTGCTCTCAACCGACCAGTATCGTCTCTTAAACATGAGCCATCAACAAAGTAAATTTCATCAGGGTCGATCAATGGCTCATCCACAATATCTGGTCTGGGCTTCGTGCACAGTTCAGTCACATCAAGGCAATCGTGATCTTCACATTCTTCGCCTTCTATATCATTGGGAAGTGGCATCAACGTAGCAGGATTCAAGACAGAGCACCTCTTAAGGGTCACGTTCTCAGCAGCAAGAATAACTTGCTCATAGCGCGTGAGCCTACTATTGGTCAAGTGCTGTGTCTTGGTCCGGGTCATTAACAATTCCACAGAATGAGGTACATACACCACTAACTGGTGTCCCATAACAATGCTTTCACAACGCTCAATGCTGACACCCGTTGCAGCAACGGATTTGAGACATCCGGGCAACGCTGCGGCTACCGGATCTAATGTAGCCGAAAAATATGCAACTGGTCTACGGCCATTTCCATGGACTTGGACAAGAACTGACAAAGCACATCCCTCTCTCTCGCAGCAGTAAAGTGAAAAAGATTTTTCGTAGTCTGGCATCCCTAGAGCCGGAGCACGACATAGGTCATCTCTCAACTGTAGGAACGCCATCAAGCACTCATTGTCCCATGGTACCGGATCACTCACCTCCTTGTGCGTCAGTTTCTGTAAGGGTTTTGCTTTCAGTGAAAAGTTAGCTATCCACTGTCGACAATAACCAACCATTCCTAGAAACATCCTGACTTCTCTCTGTGTTGTAGGAAAACTCATTTTCATTATCGCTTCTATTCTGTCTGGTGACACCTTGCGCTTTCCTTTTTCCAACCTGTGACCCAAGTACTGTACTTCTGTCAGACAGTACTGCAATTTGCTCGGAGATACCTTATGCCCATTTTCAGCTAAAGGATTCAGTAGGGCGATGGAATCTGTCTTACACGCTTCCTCTGTTTCTGACGCAACAAGTAGGTCGTCTATGTACTGGACCAGAACTGAGTTCTGTGGCAGTACTAGACTTTCAAGATTCTTCTTCAACAGCTGGTTGAAGATTGAAGGACTATCTGTGAATCCGTGTGGGATTCTACACCATGTTAAAACGCGATCTTCCATTTTAAAGGCAAAAAGGTACTGGCTTTCTTCATCTAATGGAATTGAAAAGAAGGCCTGACAAAGATCTATCACTGTGAACCACTCAGCTTGGAATGGTATCTGAAACAGTATCACTGATGGATTCGGTACCACTGGACAACATGAAACAACTATCTCATTGATTTTTCGAAGATCTTGAACTATTCTGAACTTCCCACTAGGTTTCTGCAAGCCCATAATCGGGGAGTTGCATGGACTACCCACGATTTCCTTCAGAATTCCCTGTTGAATCATAGAATCGATCACAGGTTTTATTCCTGCAATCGTCTCTTGGGACAGCTTATACTGAGGCGTTCTTGGATAAACGACATTTGGTTTCACCATGATCTTCACTGGCTCTACCCCTTTGATCAATCCTATCTCTTCTCCGGTAAAATCCCATACTTCTGATGATACTGCCTCGCGTAAGTCCCAAGGAAGTTCCTCCACAGTCAGAGTAGGATACAGTTCTATGCATGTTCTTGAATTAACAACCTTAAAAGTCGCATCATCGTCTGTAGTCTGTACCTCCACTCCCTGAGGTGTGCAATATATGGTGCAATTCAACTTGCATAACAAGTCCCTTCCTAACAGACACACAGGACTAGAATCACATACTACAAACTGATGTTCATTCATGTAGTTTCCAATTCTCACTGATACTGGTTCAGTCAAAGGACTAGTCATTCTCTTGTTTGCGACTCCAACCACCTGAATTGTTTCCCCCGACATTGGTAGATCAGGAACCACTGCAGATCTCAGAGTTGATCGAGTAGCTCCAGTATCCACCAAGAATGTTGTGGGGCACCCTGCTACCTCTGCCTCAACAAATGGCCCTCTCTGATCCACTTCTAGAACTGCCCCGAGGGTACAGTCCTCTTCTTTGCTTACACGTTGTCCCGTCAAAGGGTCAATGTAATAACATCTTTCTTCCTCTATAAAAAGAGGCATTTGTCTAAAGACCTTTCCCCCTGTCGCAATCTTAGGTGGCTACGGAAACTGAGCTCGTGGAGCTGACGTCCCCCCTTTGACCACCTTGTTCTTTGACACTGTCACCCCTTGAACTGGAACCTCTTGAGCTTCCTCCTCTACCTCTATTTCTCCGTTTTCAGGGTTAAAGGGACACTCGCGTCTCCAATGTCCCACCTGGTGACACTGATGGCACTTTGTCGTCTTCTTTAATGTGGCAAAGTCTATTCTAGGTCTCGAGTTATCCTCACTGTCCTTATTCTGATTACTCGATTTCCGTCCCATTGTCCCTGTTCCCTGCTGTCCGCCCTTTCCAGCTGACTGCATCTGCACTACCATTAGTTTTTCTTTCAGCTTCTTTGCTTTGGAATCTATTTCATCGCGGCAGTACCTTGCATACCTCAAAATCTCATCCAGTGGTCTGTTCTGCCAGCAAATTAAATGTTGCTGAATCATTAAACAAATATCAGGTCTCAACCCCAAAACGAATTTTGATACAAACTGTCCTATATCTTTGGGGTCCATTACATCGAGTCCACTGTATTGTTTGAATGTTTTCAGCAATCTCTCATAAAACTCATGAACTGTCTCCTTGGGTTCCTGTCTTGTTCGGTCTATTTTTACCCAATCTATGTCTTGTGGTGGCACCTTATCTTTCAGCCAAGTTATTACCCTTTCATACTTTTGCATCACAATTTCAGCCGGTCCATTTGTAGCAGCATCCCTTTCTGGCTCTGCAGCTGGCCATTCGACACTAGTCTTGCATGCTGTCCACAAATCTCCTGGGACCACAATGTCAAACAAGGTGTTCAAATCAATCCACAATACTTTTGAGACCTTCACAAACCTTTCTACCTGCTTGTACCACTCAACCGGATTGTCCCTTAACTTCGGAAATGAGTTGGTAAATGCAGCTAAATCTCCTCTACTCCAGGGCACATGTACGTAATTCCCATTCGATATTTCTCTCAGAGGAAATGCCTCCATCTGCATTACTCTTCCTTCCGGAGACATCACACTCGGGCTCCGTCTGACAGTGCCCCTTTTTGCCCACCTCTCTTCCCATTTGTCCAGATCCCTCCACACTCTTATTCCTGTTATCAGTTCCCTTATGTGTGTTTTTAATGCTGTAGTTTTCTTCTCGTCTAAATCTTGGTCCGAATACTGCAACCTATGGTTACTCTGTAGGGTCTTTGTTCTGGACAAATCTACCATATATTTGTCTGCCAGTTCAGACAGTTTTTCATGAATTGCTCTTGCCTTTCGGGTAATGTCCTTTGCTATAAACAGCAACTCATCTTGTTCGTACAAATCAATTCTTTCTAAGGCCAACGTACCATCTATGATCTCATCCACATCTGACTTTAAGCTGGTAACATCGAGTCTTTTGGCCTTCACTGCAGCTTTCAGTATGCTAGCTCTAGGGGGTCCATTCACATCTCTCCCATCCCAGCTCCGAGTCCTACGTCTGGGCTCAGGCGAGTTACGAGGAGTCCTCCCATGCTCCCACCCCTCCAGGTCCCATGCAGTTCCGTCCTATCGGGGCGGATGATGAAACACTCCATTGGGCTTCATGGTCCTACATTCCCCATCCTGCCTGGTTTCTCTGGGTGCATGGCTAGACATCCCATTACTCCCCCTTTCCTCACAGTTTGCCTGTGATCTCTGACTACTCGATGTATGGCGAGATCTCTCACTGTTCCCTCTATTCCAGTGTTGTACATCTCCTCCAAGTGTGTGATGAGCGCACCTAAACCTATCTCTGTATGCTAGTACCATTTGGTCTCCACCCTTTTCAAAGAGACGAGACATCTCTTCACACTCGATACCTCTACCGTTCCGCTCCTGCTGTTCCCTATCATCCATAGGACGTGTAACTCCTCTGTTCTCCTGACTTTCACCCTCACGCTCCTGACTGCTTTCGCTAGCCCCGCAGTGAGATACTGTCCCGTTGCCTCGACTTCCCCATTCTGCCTCTGCTCTTGACCTGTTGCTCGGTGCTTCTGCAGACCCATCCCATTCCCTCAAGTCAGCTCTCAACTCTTTAAATGTTTTCGGCCGTGGTCCCCTTAGGTCCATCGGTCCTCTCTGACCCTCCTGTCCGGATGTGGGACCCACTGCTGAATCGAATGGGGTGTTCCACGTGACTGGTCCTGGCAATTGCCTCCAGACATTTGTCGTGTTATTTCTCCTTTCCATTTCAACTCTCTCTCTATCTAACCGTATCTGTTCTTCCTCTCTGTCTCTCTCGGGGTTGTAAATCGATACTATAGGTCCTATGGTAACAGGTACTTGGAGAGCATCTGGCAATCCATAAGACTCAACCTTCTCAGTGGTTGGTGTCTTCTGTACCACAAACCTTCCAACCACACTCTGTGCTGTACTATGTTGAGGTGTCTCCTCGACTTTGATAGGTGTCCATTCCGATATAGGAAGCGGTACATACCCCTCTATGGCAGCCCCATCTTCCCTTGCTAGTCCTCTACTTTCTATCTCCCCAACTCTCGGAGGCGGTCTATCCATCAGCAATCTATTTATCAAATTGTCCTCCGAATCGCTCTCCTCATCCTCTTCCATTAGGTTCTGTCCTCCTACCACCTCTCTCACTGGGTACAACTTATCTACCTCAATGGCCTGTACCCTCCATCTCTTGGCGTCCTCATCCCATTTGGAATCTCGCACTGCTCTTACCGATCGCGTCAACCTTCCTTGACGCCTATTCAGATTTCTATCGTGTGCCGCCCTAATCCACGCGTTAAGGGCCTCAAACTGGGTCGGTCTAGGCAGAGGTTTCAATGAGGACATGGTTGCTTTTAGCCGATGTAACGCCTCTAACTTAAACGTCCCATACTTTGGGAACGGCAGTTCCCCATTCCCTTCCGTAAGCTTGTTCCAATCCCTAATCCACATTATAGTGTGCAAACCAACATTCGTTGCCATATAGTGAGCCGGTGTACCCTCTGGCGGTGCCTCTACCCCGTAAAAGGAGTCACTTCTTTTTCTTTTAAAAATCCCCCTCAAGCATTTAAAGCACTTCATGATCAAAATCTACAATTTCTACTTTTCTCCGCGTTCGTTTACTTCCTGATGACAATCCACCAATCTCAGTGCTGTTCTCGCTAACTGGCCTATCAGAGCGCGGTTTCTCGCCAACGTCACACTATCCGCCCAATCAGAGCGCGGCTCTAGCCGACGTCACACCAACCGCTCAATCAGAGCGCGGCTCTAGCTGACGTCACACCAACCGCTCAATCAGAGCGCAGCTCTAGCCGACGTCACACCAACCGCCCAATCACAGCGCGGCTCTCGCTGACGTCTCTCGTCCCCCTTTGCAGCAGTTCCCCTCCTTTCTTAGCTCGTCTCCTCGGTCATGCATGCGTCTCATCCATACTATGAAAAATGATTACTTCCGTCCAAGCGATCACTTTTCTTGACTGTACGTCCACAGCCTAACTATAGTTGTCACCTTAACTGACGAAATGTCTTTCCGATTACGTCCAGACAATCGCCTTCTCTGATAGGTTACTTGCACACAGTAACTTTCGACCAGCGTCCGTTACTCACACACTCACTCTTACACTCCCCCTATCTCGGTCCTGTGGGGTCAATGGTACCTCATGATCCCCTCTACTCTGGTCGACAACTACCCTGGGTGTTCGATACACCCGAACCACTTAAGCTCTACCTCGAACTTAAGATTTTTCACCAGTTCACCCGTTTACCAGGTTTACTAGTACCAGGTTGCGCGCGCTCACAACCTTCTCTCAATCACACTACAGGCATTCAACTCCGCAAGACATTACAATACAGATACAACACAAAACACCGCAATCTGTTCACGCATGACCCTTGTTATACTCACTCTCCTCCAATACTGCTGCTTCTCTCGCACCGTCAGCACCTTCTCTGGTACTCGATTCTTCCGCTGCTCATCTCTCGATGTCTAGGGGCCTTGGGGTAAACTAACCTAGTCTAGATTACCTTCCTCAAGAAGATAACCATCCTACCTGCTACCAACTGTTAACGCGGGATTTCTGGTTTATTGTTATCATTCCAGATCCCAATTCAGATCGACTAGATCGTTGGTACCTGTCATTGAGTAAAAGGCAATCCACTACTAGGTTAATCAATTAAGAACTTAAACCACTCTAAAGAACCACTGACTACCAAATGAGTTCAAAAGTTTATTATAAAGCCAAAAATATCTGAAGATACAAACATCTCAGAATAAGATTCAAAAGGTATACAGGTATCAATATGAAAAGGAACTCTCGGAATGCTCTCAATCGGCAAAAAGAAATGATCAAAAATATCTCAAATACCATAAGAGTTGCAAGTATCGCTATAAGTTGCAACTTAAGAGTCATTTACAGAAAGGAAAAATTCAGATTAGTCTGTCCCTACACTAGACTAAGTGACATCCCTACTTAACAAGGTCTTTACCTAAAAAGGTGTCAGCCGTGGTGACTTCTAAAGAAGATCACGCACTTCTCTTAGTCTTCTTGGTGAATCGTTCTCTTAAGTTCAGTCTATCTGCCTACCCATCCGCTTTCTTAGGCTCCCCAGATCATCTGCCCTCTCTCCTCCCCGGGGTGCTGTCCCTAATACAAAATCACATTTCCAATAGGAACGCCCCTAGAGACGCCCCTCACGTGGTATCGATTCTGGCGGTAAATTCCACACTGGTGCTCCTCTGGACCCTTCGTTAAAGTTGACCTTGCTTCCCAGGCTTCTTCTCCGCTGGTCGGTACCCCCCAGGAAACTCCTGAAGCCTCCTCCAGGCCTGTGCCAGGCGTCTCTGAACAAAGCCCATTCATCACCGAGCTGATTAAACCCCCTCGCACCTGCAAACAAACCGTTCTACTGTGGGCCCCAAATTCCGGCCTCTACCATATCTGTAAGTCATAAACTATGTCTTCGTTTGTGCTCTGTGCGATCTCTCCTTAACGAGCACATGCAGATCAAAGAAGCAACTTTATCTATTCAGGCCTACTAAATCACATGAAACAGGCCTCTGCACTCTAAAAACATTTAATTTCTAGGTTTAAACAGTATTCTAACTAACACACATTACTATAATGTAACACATCTATATAAAACATATATTTCAATTCTATGATTAATAATACTTTGGAAAAATGTTATGTCCACGTCTCATGTCAGTGTAGCAGCACTTATACGTTTACTGTGAATTGCCATGGGCCTACACATTTTCAATGGTTTGCAGAGTTTCGTTTCTCCTTCACATAGTCACTTAACATGAGGAACATGAAGTTTCACATCATCCTAACATTTCTATAAACTTCTACATTAGTTTTCACACAGATATATATATTTCTATTCTAACTAAAACACTTTTTCCATTTTCACTCTATGAATATAACACTCTGGTGCAATCTATATTTAAACTAATACTACGTGCTTGTAAATATGGTGCACTTTTACATTTTTCAGATCTGCGCTCTCTCAGAGGACTTGCGTCAAAACACACCTTGCTATTTCATTTCAGCCTCAACCCTGGACCCGCTAATGGGTGACGAAGGCACCTCTCAGGATCGACGGTTAAAACTAGTGCAGAAGAGAAAAACATCTAAACATTTAAAGAAATACATCGCACCTTTGTGTTAAAGGGTCTGACAGGGAGAAACGATACATTAGACAAGCACAAAGCACGAACATGAAGTCATAAAGTGCATTTGTAACACATACACGCACTTCAAGGAGGTGACGCATCCGTGAGAAATGGAACTCTAAAGTGATTTCCTTTTTCATTCAAATATCCCACAACGGCCTCTTCGGCCTCAACTAACACAGGACTCAACATTCCGAAGAACAAATCCTGAAAAACGTGTAGGTGAGGCAGAGGTGGGTGAAGGAAGTCACGCGGTGTGTATCCTCATGTAGTGCAATATTTATCACCAGAACTGCGGGTTTTACGTCTGCCAGACATATGTTATCTTCATAACAAGAACTTGTATATAATTTGAAAAAATGATTTATTTTTAATAAAAACGTCAAGCAATGATACGCAAAAGGGAATTAATTCACACAAAGAGAAAGCACACACACGAGAAATAAGAATCAATCATATATTTGAAATGGGTATCAAATATTAGCGGCTGTCACAGTCATACATTCAATTATATAAAAAAAAACAATGAGTGACCGTGGTGAATAAAGTGTTATATAGTGAGTAAGTGATGTGAACAGTTTACTATATACAAAACATATACATGTGGAATGAATAAGGGGGGCCGGAATATTATGCAGGAGGTGAGGCCTGTTTCTTTTTGCACAAACACTGCAGAATCCAAGGGTAAATTAAATCATGATCAAGAGTGCTGTGCGGACATATGTGGCATGTCGACGTTTCGACCCTGTAAGTAGCGCAAGGTTAAAGTGCATCAGGCGGGTCTTCTTCAGGACTATGGAGGGATGAGTGGACAGCCATTGGCGCAGACGTCAAAATGTGACAATTCAATTGCAGGTCATGGATAGACAAGGCAGGTCTCCACCATCCGGTTGAAGCCTCATAAATATCTTCAAAAATATCTCCAACAGCCGGCCGGAGTCTCGTGAGAAAACCTATTGATTCAGGCTAGCTTAGGGCAAAGGTGTAAGGACCTTATTTATGAAGGCCTTCCGCCGCCGGTGCATCACTTTTAAAATGGGAAAAAGTGGCGCATCTGTGGCACAAGGTCTTCATTAATAAGGCCCTAAGTTCCTTCCGGGAGCAGTTCCGATCAATGATTGTATTCAGTAACTTATGGGAACTTACTCCTTTAATTTACCATTGGATTCTGCAGTGTATGTGTAAGAATAAACAGGACACAACCTCCTCCGTAATCTAAAATTTTATTGCGGGTTTCTAAAGCGCTAGAATCGACTCCCGAAAGAGTATCTCTGCGCTGTAGACCGCTGGGGAACCCGTCCTGGCTTTCCCTGTGAGATGGTCCCTACTGGGTATCTCCAAGGTGAAACCAGGCATCCCCGGCATCTGTGGGGGGGCCGTTGTGGAGATGGGGCAAGCTTAATGCCCAGAGTTGCTGAGTGTGATCCCTAGTTAGAGTAGGCACCGAGGCGAGAATTATCGAGTCCGTTGACCCTGGTCCAAGACCTTGGGGCGTCGGGAATCGAACCCTGGTCCCAGGCCGTCCTCTGCTCCCGGGTCTGCCGCCTCTAACCAGTGAGACACACCACTCCACTAATATTCTTGCCCCTCCTTATTCATTCCACATGTATATGTTTTGTATATAGCGTACTGTTCACATCACTTACTCACTATATGTCACTTGGCAGTAGTACTATTTATTCCTCAAGAAAGGTGGTATTTAGAAAAAAAATAGTTGCTTGTGTTTGGACTGCACATACAAAGTAATAAAATGGATCCCCCAATTTCAGTATTCACAACCTCTCCGTTTCTGTCAAATCCCCTTGCATGAACGTTACTGGTCTCAAAAAATGGGGTACCAGGGGCTCTAAAACTCAATATACAGTGGAAAAGTCCCTACATGCACAGAAGATCACTTTGTTTTCAAGATCTTGAAGTTGTTTAGCGATAGTGTTTGCAGTAGAGCACACTAACGCCTATTAGATCTGTATTTGCAGTATAGCCCACTACCGCCTACCGCCTAGTAGATCTGTCGGCCTTAAGGTGGTCTTCCCCCAAACCTTTTGCTGTACTCCTCCTGTTTTTGCAGAATTTGTTCTTGTTGGACTCAGGGCTCAGCACGTTAAGCCCTGCTAATGAGCACTAAAGTGCTTGTGCTCTACCAAACTGGCACATTTAATATACTTGTAAGTCCCCAGGGTCTGCAAATTGAAAGCTACTAGTGGGGTTGCGGTACAGTTGTTATCCAATTAAGTAGACCTTTAAACATGTATCAAGCCTGCCTTTGCTTCCTGTATATGGAGCTTGAATTGCCATTGCAACATGCCAAAATAAACCTTTTACCAGGTTTAAACCTCCCTTTTTCATAAATATAAGTCATGCCTTAGATAGGCCCTAAAAAGCCCATTGGGCAGGGTGCAGTGTATTTAAAAAGTTAGGCATACACATTCAGGGTTAACATGTCCTGGTAGTGAAAAGCTCCCAAATACATGTTTCACTTCTGTGTACCTACTTCTACCATTGTATAAGATTGAATTACCTCATTACATTTCATAAGTGATAACGTTCAATTGGGAGCAGGTAGGAAAGTTGAGTTTGTTGTTTAAAGAATGGCAATTTAACACCCTCCTTAATGGTAAAGTTGCATTTTAAGTCAAAATTCTGAAAATGCAATTTTTACAACGTTTATTTATTTATTTAGTGTTTTATAGAGCGCAAACTTGACCCGTTAGGGAATAAGAGTGCTTTACAAGGGTCATAGAGTTATACATAGGTTAAGCATCACATAATATTCACACAGTGCAGGAAATATGATGGAAAGAGGACAAATATGTATAGGTTATATTTACAATTAACAAGAAACGGGCTCCAGGTATCTTGAGGGAAAAAACTAGGTATTCAAGAGGAGGCCAAAGCCGAAAGTAGGATTGGGTCTCTGTGGAGGTTGGTGGCAAAAGTTAAGCAAGGAATTTACCCATAAGGTATGTTTTGGCTTCCTTCTTGAAGCGTGCTAGAGAAGGAATGGCGGGTGGGAGAGAGTTCCATATTCTTGGTGCTGCCCCAGAGAAGGCTTGATTGTATGTTTTTTTCAAAAATGTGCAGGTTGGAGGAGGAGGTCGCTAGCGGACCAGGAGATTCTGCTTCCTCCAGATATCACAAGTTTGTGTGCAAGATATGCTGAGGAGTTTGCGTATAGCACCTTGTGCGTGATGCATGCCAGTTTCAGCTGCATCCTGTCCTCAAAAGGAAGCCAGTTCACGCTTTCAAAGGTGCCAGGGAGGTCAAGGGTAACCCAGAGAGAGTGGAACATCCATATTCCAGTCTAGAGATGACAAGTGCTTAGACTGCAATTTTTAGGTCAGGGGCGTCAAGGAAGGGTTTCAGTTTCCTAAGGTAGCTCAGGTGGAACCTGGCTGATTGGGCCATCGAGTTGATGTGATCTCGCATGTTTAGATTGCAGTCCAGGTTTACTCCCAAAGATTTGGCTGATTCTACGATGGTCGGTGGGCAGTTTAAGGCAGTGATGGAATTGATCCATAGCTGAAGTTCAAGATTGATTTTTGTAGGGGAGATTAAGAGAAATTCCGTTTTCTTTGAGTTCAGTTTAAGATGATTGAAGGCAAGCCAATGGAAAGTCAGTTTCAAGGCCTCATTCAAGGAGAGGATCTCCTCGAGAGAAGAGATTGTGATGTAGATCTGCGTATTGTCAGCATACATATGGTAGGAGATATTTGCAGTGCATAGAACATCAGTAAGCGGTTCTAGATAAAGGTTGAAGAGGGTGGGGGATAGGGTTCATCCTTGAGGGACTCCGACCGTGACCGGAGAGGAAGCAGACAGGTTGCCATTAATTAAGAATCTCTGTGATTGGTTTTGTAGGAAGGATCTAAACCATTTTAGAACAGAGCCATCATATCCCATCCTTAATTTGAGGCGTTCAAGTAGCTTTCCGTGGTTGACCATGTCGAAGGCTGAGGATAGATCTAGGAGGATTAGGAGACAGGTTTTGCCTGGTCTAGGGCTTGGAGGGCATCATCAACCATGTGGAGCATGGTTGTTGCGGTGCTGTGTCCAGGTCTGAACCTGGATTGGAAGTCATCTAGTAGGTGGAAGTTGTTGATGTCTTGAGTTAGCTGTTGTTGCACACACTTATCCAACACTTTGGCTAAGAGAGGGATGTTGGAGATAGGTCTGAAATTATCGGTGGAGGCTGGATCCAGCGGGGGTTTTTTCAAAATGGTGAGGACTTGGCCAGCTTTCAAAGAATCAGGAATCGATCCTTGCCGGAGAGAGGCGTTAATTATTGCAGTCCAACTAGGTATAATTGGAATTTTCTGACCTTTACCTGTTGATGTCTGCAGCCTGTATCATAGATTATGTTACTAGGTGTAGCTGGCAGTTTTTCTTTTGGTATTACTTCCAGATGGTGAGAAAAAGGGATAATCGGTGTTGGCAGAATGAGTCTTCTCTGTCAGGATGAGGGGGACGATCTGTCACCTACCACACTTACATATGACAAATGCTCTGCTACAGCGCACTCACAAAGGGCTGCACATCAGTCTATTGTGCCCCAAGATAAGCTGTGGTTGGAGTAGGGAGTCAGGAATTTCCAGGCATATCTGTAGGGGAAGGATGCTAGAAGCTTCTCCTCCTTCAAAGCTGGCATCAGATATAAAAATTGGACCTTCAGACCTAACTATTTACTACTGCGTTGCTGCTCTTGTCATGGTTGTCCCGAGTGAATGTCATGGGGAAGTGGGAAAGGAACATGTCTAATTCCTCCGATGACTCGGAGTACCAGCCCAGGAGGGTTGGTATGGGTATTTGAGGAGAAAGAACAACTACCACAATACCTTGAGAGGATGGGCGGAAACAGGAATGCAAAAAGACCCTCCCTTTGAGAGAGCCAACACTTGTCAATCCGTTTCCCAAGTTGAGCTCTTGCAGCTCCTTTCAGTGGTGTTTGAGGAATTGCTTTGGCGCTGCCGTAACTCGTGGCCGCTGCAGTTCGAGACTGGGTTACGCATTCCAGAAGGACGTGTGCTCTTCCTTGTTTTCCTGGCGGGAGTGGCTGCCATTTTTGGTGAATGGGTTCAGGACTGAATGCTTCTGATTTCCATGGACTCCCGCATCACTCAGGAGAAGTAGTTGTGAAGCTGGCTGCCGACTCTGGTGGCAGCGATCGTTGTAGTGCCACATTCACTCCCAGGCTTGAGAGTGGGTGGGTGCGCTCTTACAAGATCCTGTTCTTCTATCACTTTTCTCCGATTGTGGTAAATAAATAATTAATTACCGGTTCTATTTTTGACTGGATACAATATAACAGATAGCTCAATAAATAAGAGTCAAGATACGAGGTAGCTAGAGTTGACAGGCTTTAATTAAGCATAAAGGACTGGAACAGGACAGCCTGTACGGGAATAGGATGGCAAGGGCCCGACAGCTGCCGGGCAGGGTCTGGGAATGATGCGCATGCCTTTTAATAACAGTACATTGGTTTATATAGTTAAACAAAATACATTGAATTCAATACAGTAGGCGTAGCAGTAGGCGGAGTTTGTAGCAGTCGCGAAAGATAAGGCAGTAAGTAGGTGTAACAAGAGGTGTGTACAGGGCGTATACATAGACATGTGATGCAAACGTAACAGAATATGTCATAAATGGGGCGGAAACATGGAGGGGGCTACCTGAGCAGCTGGGACCTCTAACCTAGTGGTGCGCGCAAACTGACAATGACGTGTTACTAGGGAGAACTGGGGGGCTATGACTTCTGTGCTAGAAGAGGAGACGAAAGTCTGGAGTGTCAGAGCGACATGTACCTAAAGCCTATCTAGTATCTAGTGTTTAGAGAACATGTTGATAGAATCCAAAAGTTATCAGGGCAAAGGCTAACAGACTTTAAGACTGGTGCATGCATTATTCTACATGTAGTGCGTGCTGAGGAATATTAAATGACCATTAATACAGTATTTCTCTTACATGGAGACGTAAAGGCTAGACCATGACTGAAACTATTGATGTGATTCAGTAGCTTAGGAATGCAGAGAAGGAGGGCTGGACTGATAACTAGAATCATAACATACTTTTGGCAGACTGGCAGGCAGAGCCAGGCCGAGCCGGGCACTGTGAGGCAGGAAGTAAGTGAAGGGTCAGGGATACAGGTGGGGGCTGTATCGCTCCTCAGCGAGGGTTCAGGCAACAGGAGCTGAATCTGAGTCCGGGCCCTTTTGAGGCCTAGAAACGGGTATAATTCAATGAATTAACGTGCACACTGTAGAACGTGGCAACATAGCTTTACATAGGCCTAATACTCGTTGTATTCACGAGAACTGGAAACTGACGTACTAGAGATGGACACAACTGTAATTGAGTCTTTAATTGATCAGAGGGGAATACATGCATATCGATCATGCACATATGACATAACATGGGGAACACGTAGGCACATATAACATGGCAAAATTTACTTTTCCACATTCCCTCCTTGTGCCCTACGTTTCCATCAGGAAACATCTATATTCATGATACCATCTATCATTTCATACAGCATCATTTGCTCGTCTCGAATTGTCTTGGAACGGGTTTTAGGACTAGGAATACAAGAGGTAGCGCACATGCCGCAAATCGCAGGGCCACATTGTATACAGAGGCAGCAACTGAATATGATCGTTACTGCAATACCTAGGAATGACAATACTTTCCATCCCCAGGCAGATATGATACTCCAGAGCCAACCGGACCATGTCCAGGTGCCTGGATTCTGGTGTAACTGATGGGCAATTTTATGAAGTCTGGTTATAGCTGAATAAACAGACGGCGCGTTATTAGGAATGAAAATGCAGCAACTAGATCCGATGACTCTACATGCTCCTCCTCTATCGGCCAGTATGACGTCAAGAACGAGACGATTTTGGAGCACGACAAATCTCATAGCAGATTGCTCTTCGGTTAAGTTACCTAGAGCAGAAGTAGTCTCATTCACTACTGCTTCAAGGGTTCTGGTTAATCTACGTATTAGCTTACTATTCTGGATAGGTCCTATAAAGAAGAAGAAACCTTTATTAAAGTCTGTATACTGTTCTAGAGCAGTTTCAGTTTGATCGACAATCGGGGACTCGATCTCCCTTCTATGTCTAATGTGTACTAGATGTGTGTTTCTATGATAATCGGATGGGGCTAGGAAAACTGGTGGCAGTAGGAAGGCAATGTAACATGTTCCATCCCAATCGAGGGGCAGACGAACATATGCGGTCTGACCACAAACAAAATAAGAATGACGTGAGGCTTTGAAAATAGATTTCCCACTGTCACTATACTCGACAGTAGTAGTACAATCACTATGTCCTACATGTGCGGAACCATTATTTCTGACACATAATTCGCCTTTGACTGGTAGTACTGAAATAGCAGGTAAGTCTGGAGTAGTATCAGACTGAACATTCAGGACCATAAAATTCGAAGAATAATTACCTAAATTATAAACTTCATTTTCTAGATCTAACCCTGTTCTATGGGGGAGACCTTGCTTGTCTGGAAAACATGTACTATTCAAAAGGGACATATCTGTTGAGGATGACGTTAACGTGGACCATGCTCCACACGAACCATTATGTGAAAACGGATAAGGAAAGAGTGGCAGAACTCTCTTCGGTGTCTGGAAAGGGGGGAGTCGACCACACACCCAACAATTAGTGGCATTGCTGGTCTGGTGTGAATAGTGTAACATTCTGATGAATGTGTTATTTCTCATAGCAAGACGATAGGATAACTCGTGAGGAGGCAGATCACTAAACGTGTGCTCTACTGTAGCATTAGGAAACTTATTTACATGAGAAATTGGAAAACATAAATGAAATGCATAACTTGTGCAGGTAACCATCAAACTCAAAAATAGAAGAAAACATAGAATAACGATACATCTGATAGAGTTTTGACTAACTCTCTCACTATGGGGGTCTATCTCATACATGTCAGATACCTGTCTAACCGTTTCACCCGAGGGGGACTTAGACAATTAAACTGGCTGACTTATTTTACTAGACCGGAGCTTCTTTTTATACTCCTGCTGCGGAGTTTCCTCTAACAGGGGAGGCTTTGATTCAAAGTTTGTAGCGGGACAGTCCTTGAGAATAGGGCAGTCTTTAGAATTCTGGCAGTCCTTTAAAATGGAACAGTCCAATGTTTTTATGCGACATCCATGGAATTTCTTGACGTGGGACAGGTGCACCCAGCCTTTGCGGCCTTCCAACTTCACGGCCGTGCGGGTGGTCAGAAGGACTAGTTGAGGGTGTTTCCAGCGGGGCTCCAGCAGACTTGAACGATCAAAGTTCCTCACAAGTACAAAACATCCTGGAACGATTTCATGCGGTTTCACCTCGGTATTGTCTGGAAATGCGGCGGCAACCTGTGAACGACAAGAGTGTAGGGCAGACATCAAGGAAGCTAGGTAATCTGTCAGCATATTACTGGAAACATCTGTAATACTTCGGAGTCTAGGTGTACCCCACATGTTCGGGGGGCGGCCGAATACGACCTCATAAGGGGACAGACCTGATCTGGAATGTGCGACCATGCGCATATAAAATAGAGCGACTGGCAGAGCTACTAACCAGTCTACACCTTTCTCTTTACATGTCTTAGCAATACGGATTTTCAGGGTTTGATTATGTCTCTCTACGAGACCGGCTGCTTCTGGATGGCGTACACAATGGAACTTCCACTGGTACCCTAACAAGAGGGAAACATGTTTCATGAGCTCAGAGGAGAATGGCTGGCCGTTATCAGAATACACGACCCTAGGGAGTCCATAGCGGGGGAAGAATTCACAAACCAACTGCCTGGCAGTGGTCACTGCTGTGTAATCTGGAACTGGATATGCTTCTGTCCACCTGGACAAAGCGCATACAACTACAAGGACATACTTGAAACCTCGACATCGCTCCATCTGGATATAATCTATCTGGAGGACTTCAAAAGGGTGGTCAGGAGGCTGAAATCCCCCTTGTTCCACCGGGACACTTTTACCTGGATTGAACTGGCAACATATCATACAGGTACGGACTTTCTGCTTGGCTGCAGCTCGTAAATGCTTGTTGAACCAAATGTTCTGGATACTGTCTAACATGGCTTTTTCTCCTAAATGTGCAGGACTATGTGCGGTATTAATAATGACTTGAACCATTGAGTCGGGGAGAAACCATGTGGCTTTTCCCTTCGTCACCCATCCCTGATCTGTCTGGACCCCTCCTTGTTCGGACCATTTCTTGATTTCTTCAGGAGTAGCATGTAACTGTATGTCTATGACATCTTGTGTAGGGTCCTTAACTGTCATACAAGTAGTCGGATCTGGAGTGGATGTCTGTGTCTTGTTAACTGGAATGTCTGGTGTCTGATCTGTAAGCTTGGCCGTTCGATCTGCTAGATCGTTACCTTGGGAAATGATGTCAGTAACTTTCGTATGTGCTTTGCACTTCATGATAGCGATAACTGTCGGTAAATGTATTGCATCTAACAGAGCTTGAATGAGGAGACCATGCTGAATCTTGGTTCCATGAGAAGTCATGAAACCTCTCTCCTGCCAGAGCACTCCGAAGTCGTGTACAACTCCGAATGCGTAACGTGAGTCTGTATATATGTTTACTTTCAGGTTCTTGGCACGTATGCAGGCTTGGGTCAGAGCAACTAGCTCTGCTGCTTGAGCAGACAGGGTGTCAATACGATGTGTTTCAATAACTTCAGTTTCAGTAGTCACTGCATACGCGGCTACTAGTTCTCCTGTACTGGTTCTCATACATGAACCATCCACATAAAGTGTCAGGTCGGGATTAGGTAATGCAATGTCTGTCAGGTCTTGTCTTGGCTTAGTCATAGTGTTAATGACTTCCACACAGTCATGTGTGGCAGGATTTGAAGTAACTGACGTTAACAGAGTAGCAGGATTTAAAACGTTGCAGCGTCTGATTTCTATGTGTGGCTGGAACAGTGTCAATTCATAACCTGTTAAACGTGCAATTGTCAAGTGTTGAGTCTGTGTTCGGTTTAAAAGAACTTCCACGGAGTGTGGAACTTGTACTGTCAGGGAATGTCCTAATACTATGGAATCACTTTGTCTGATAGCTAGAGCTGTGGCTGCAACTGACTTGAGGCACGCAGGCAAAGCCTGGGCTACTGGATCTAATGTGCTCGAAAAATAAGCACAGGGCTTGTACTGTCCGGCTTGAACTTGTGTGAGAACAGATAATGCAGTACCATCACGTTCTGTGACAAAAAGTGTAAAAGGCTTACTGTAGTTCGGTGTAGCTAGAACAGGTGCTTGGCATAAGGCTTTCTTTAATTCATTAAAAGCAAGTGTATGTTCAGATGTCCAAGGGAGGACAGTCGATACGGCTGCCTCCTGTGTCGTTAACTGTATCAGTGGCTTGGCTAGGAATGCATACTGAGGAATCCATTGTCTGCAGTAAGAAGTGAGGCCGATAAAAGCACGTACCTCCTTCTGTGTCTTGGGCTGTGGAAGACTCGCTATTAACTGGATACGGTCTGGTGTCAACTGCCTACCCCACTTGGACAGTAAGTGGCCTAAGTAGATCACTTGCTGGACACAGAACTGAAACTTCGAAGGGGACACCTTGTGCCCCATCTCGGCTAGGAA
The DNA here is from genome assembly GCF_964261635.1 of Lissotriton helveticus. NCBI lineage: Eukaryota > Metazoa > Chordata > Amphibia > Caudata > Salamandridae > Lissotriton > Lissotriton helveticus. Next base: position 911,743,636 of record NC_136073.1, on the reverse strand, counting down.
ATACAGAACGGTAAGTGATGCTCGCTCGCAGTCACGCTTAGAACGGGCTGTGGTGCATTCTGTGGTGACTGAGAAGTCTGTGAAACTTGTTCTTGTCTGGGCGGACGTGGTCTTTCTTTAGTCTTACCAGTGGCTATGTTGTGTTTCAGAACTGCACATTCGTTTATGAAATGACCTGGCTGTTTACAATAATTGCAGGTCCCTTTAACGGGAGCTGCAGGATGACTGGTTTGATTCGGACCCCTTTTCTGACTGTCTTGTGGAACAGATTGTGCAACTAGTACTTTCATTTTCGTGTCTTTCATACGTCTCCTTTCGTGTTCTTGCTCTTCCCTGATTCTATTCTGGTGATACTGGAGCATTTGGAGCATTTGGGACGGGTATTAGCTTGCCAAGTACTTTCGACTTTCAAAACTCGATTTTTAACTGGTGGGCTTGAATTCTCGACTAGTTTAGTAACAAAAAGATGAGGGTATGACTCGCTACCTGTCCTCAAACCACTGTTAATGATAAAACATTTCTCGAATCTAGAATAAAAATCACTAGTATCCTCGTCTGGTTTCTGTTTACAAGCTGAGATGGCATCCCAGTCTTCCTTTTTCGTGGCTAGTAATCTTGGCAAAACCTGAATCAATAACTCGGGCAATTCTTTACATTTGTCCCCAAGACCGGTACCTGGTACACGTGCATTATCTTCAGCTTCTAGAGCTGTCCAATCTATCTTTTTCTCTCCCACCTCCCATTCTTTTTCCTTGAGTTTTTCATATACCCCTGCGGGCAACAGGACCTTTAACATTTTAATGATATCTGGATACGTATATTCTCCCATACGGAGCATGTCTTTTAATTCACGGTGGAACCCTGCTGGATCTTTGTCGTGACAGGGAATTAATTTCTTCATCTCTAAGAGTTCCATCTTTGTAATAGGAGTGTAAACAAATACTCGTTCTAGATCGCCACCCGCAGTCCTAACTGGGTGTACTTCTCGTAACGGATGCTGTCTATCTATGTAAAATGGTTTACTTTCTGGAGGTGAGACGTGAACGAAATGCGGATTCAGAAACGTTCTATATTTGTGGCGCTGTTCTAGAATGACACTAATTAAATCGGTACCTAAACCTTTCCATCTATACTGGAGCAACTCATTCAGAACATCATGTAACGGACCTGGATCAGAATGTTGACCCTCATACAGTGTAATGAGGTGCTGGATCATATACATACCCACCAGTCGCTGCTCGGCTGGGGGCAGTTTCAGAAACATTTGTGCCACTATTTCGTCTGGAAAAGTGGTAGAATCAGTAATCCACCGAACTGCCGATCGGGCTAGTTCTTGTTCATGCATAGTACTAAGTTCACTATAACCGATACGTGATTTCAGAATGTGATCGGTAGCTTGAAATACTTGTTCAAGAGAACCTTGTTCTGGTGCTGGAGGATGAAAAACTTTCTTGTGTTCTAGGCGTGAATGTCGGTCTGGAAATCTAGATTTACCTACATACGCTATTCTTGCGGTATTCTCGTCTTCTACTTCTTCGGTATCTGAGTTACTTTCTTTCTCGTTTACTTGTGCTTTACGATTGTCGTGTAACCTTATTATTTCCTTACGAATTTTCTTGTACATACTTTCTATACTACTGAGTGTCTTGTGTCTTCCCTCGGCTATATTATCACTCCACCTTGTCAGAACTTTCATTTCGGTCGGATCTTTAGTCGGACAATCTTGTTCCCTTATTAAACAATTGATTAGAAACTTTAACAGCATGAGCTGGGTCTCAGCTTTCCTTAGAGACATGATTTCGCCAATACTTTCTGGATCGTCTCCTGTACGGATGAAACGATATATTCTGTCTAGATCTTCTTTCATATTCGGTAGGGTGTCCAAATACTCGGTCACCCGTCTTACACGCAATGAATATATAACCATATTATCATCGCCTGGGACTGGATCATAACGGCATTCGGTAAGAGCTCGTCTGATATCTGCAACGGACTGATATTTGGGCGTACGCTGTAACGCACGTTCATGTAACTCGACTAATGTTACACGTTTTTGTGGCGGCGGGGTACCAGGAGGACCTCCCCCCGCGGCCCCTAAACTGGAATCGTCGACTGATACTCTTCGTGCTGGCAGAGTGACTGATGTAGCGGGAACTTGTACTATGGGCTGGACCGGGGGTACCGTAACAGGTGCTGTAACAGGTGCCCCGGTGGCTGGAAGAACAGGAATTACATTATTTACAGGAGCTGGCGGAGCGGGATTTGCATATTCTGGAACTGTGTCGTCCAAATAGGACGAGAGAAAAATATCAGCTGCGGTCGGTTTGTGACGTAGCTTAATCGGAACTAATGGCGGCGGAAAATTACATGGTGCTTCCGGGGTTGCTTTCGGCAAGCCCTCGGCAAGAAGAGGATACATACCCTTAATGAGGGCATCTCTCTGTCTGTCTGACTGTTCGGCTTTAACTCGTTCACCTATTTCGATTAATTCCCTTTCTTGGGCTCTTTCAGAGGATTCTCTACTTAATTCTGACTTTCTGATTTCTTTCTCTGTTCTCCTGTGAGATTCTTTGCGCCATAACTCGATGGCATCTTTCTGGGACTGTCTGGATTTCTTTTTCCATAATACTTCTTCTACTCGCATGATGCACTCGGCATCCCATGTACCTGATACAGGCCATCTATATTTCTCTTCTAATTCCTTGGTATACTCGACCCATAAGTCTAGATATAATATGGCACTTATGCCATGCTTGTGATACATAAAATGACCTGGACTGTCCCTAGGCGGGACAGGAACTGCTTCCTCGAGCAGACCTTTTCTAGTTTTTAACTGACGTAACTTAGAGAACAGAGGCATGACTAGACTGGAGTCTAGAAACAATACAATACACAATAAACACAATAATTAAAAACAAATCATTCATACCACGACATTGAAAACACATGGAACAACATTTAAAAATAACAATTCGGACAGAATACTACCTGAAATACTGAAAACAGAACACATGGATTTCTCGAGAACAGAACTTACTAGAACAGACTAGATGCACTGCTGAAACAGTACGAAACTTACCGGTCTCATAAAGAGACACGTCAGGACCCGCATCCACCTAGGTGGACACTTCGTGTTGGATCTGTGTACCCAAACCCACGGACCAGAGACAAATTAATTGACCCTGTCTAGATACTACCCCAGCAACGGTACTCACCGGGCAGCAAGAACGGAAGGCCTCGGACTGGACTGGACTGCTACGACGACGGACGGACGAACTTCGGACTTCAGTTACAGGTGGGCCTCCGGATACCTCGGACCTTGGACTCTCGGCTTGGGCTCTGGTCGGGACTCGCCGCGTTCCTCCACCGCCTCGTCTGGATGCTGGACCGCAACCTCCGTCTCCTCCGTGGACCTGAGGGATACTTAAAGCAGAAATATCTGCACGTGCACGGTATGGTTCCGTCACGGCTGCAGAGGATCAGGGGGCCTGCGTGGCTTCTCTGGCGCGTGGGGAAAGGGCAAGTCCCTATTCGGGCGCCATTATGTGGTAAATAAATAATTAATTACCGGTTCTATTTTTGACTGGATACAATATAACAGATAGCTCAATAAATAAGAGTCAAGATACGAGGTAGCTAGAGTTGACAGGCTTTAATTAAGCATAAAGGACTGGAACAGGACAGCCTGTACGGGAATAGGATGGCAAGGGCCCGACAGCTGCCGGGCAGGGTCTGGGAATGATGCGCATGCCTTTTAATAACAGTACATTGGTTTATATAGTTAAACAAAATACATTGAATTCAATACAGTAGGCGTAGCAGTAGGGGGAGTTTGTAGCAGTCGCGAAAGATAAGGCAGTAAGTAGGTGTAACAAGAGGTGTGTACAGGGCGTATACATAGACATGTGATGCAAACGTAACAGAATATGTCATAAATGGGGCGGAAACATGGAGGGGGCTACCTGAGCAGCTGGGACCTCTAACCTAGTGGTGCGCGCAAACTGACAATGACGTGTTACTAGGGAGAACTGGGGGGCTATGACTTCTGTGCTAGAAGAGGAGACGAAAGTCTGGAGTGTCAGAGCGACATGTACCTAAAGCCTATCTAGTATCTAGTGTTTAGAGAACATGTTGATAGAATCCAAAAGTTATCAGGGCAAAGGCTAACAGACTCTAAGACTGGTGCATGCATTATTCTACATGTAGTGCGTGCTGAGGAATATTAAATGACCATTAATACAGTATTTCTCTTACATGGAGACGTAAAGGCTAGACCATGACTGAAACTATTGATGTGATTCAGTAGCTTAGGAATGCAGAGAAGGAGGGCTGGACTGATAACTAGAATCATAACATACTTTTGGCAGACTGGCAGGCAGAGCCAGGCCGAGCCGGGCACTGTGAGGCAGGAAGTAAGTGAAGGGTCAGGGATACAGGTGGGGGCTGTATCGCTCCTCAGCGAGGGTTCAGGCAACAGGAGCTGAATCTGAGTCCGGGCCCTTTTGAGGCCTAGAAACGGGTATAATTCAATGAATTAACGTGCACACTGTAAAACGTGGCAACATAGCTTTACATAGGCCTAATACTCGTTGTATTCACGAGAACTGGAAACTGACGTACTAGAGATGGACACAACTGTAATTGAGTCTTTAATTGATCAGAGGGGAATACATGCATATCGATCATGCACATATGACATAACATGGGGAACACGTAGGCACATATAACATGGCAAAATTTACTTTTCCACACGATGGCGGTGGCCACAGAAGATATTTTTTTTTACTCTCATATGTGTAATGGATTGGAATGCTAGTCTACCAATCCAAATCGGATGTAGTCTTTAAAGACTCTTGTGGACCAGGTGAGGTCTCCCAATACTTTATTATTTCGTGACTTTGATTATTGCAAACCTCGTGGTCTTTATGGCAAGGAGCTCTTGAGTGACGTATACTCTCTCTGTGGGGTAAGCCATATTTTTTTACAGTTTTCGTGGGTGAACAGCTTGTGAGAAAACAGTGTGATGTTTTTGACATGACTACGCTAATGAAATGTGAGCGGGGGATTAATGTGAACGTAAAACTGTTGCTGTCTCCTTTCGCCTACAGGATCCCATCTGCAGTTCCCTGCCCAGAGAGAGAAGTTTCCTATAGTATAAGGAGAACACCGGAGAGGTCCTGTTTCTGGTAAGCTGCTGCCTTATTCTTTCATATTTGATCCACTTCCCTTTTCCCCTGGGTGCTTCAGTACAGGGCAGTGGTTCGTAACAGCTCTCTGCGAGTTCCACAGGGAGTAAATAAGAAACCTAACATCGCCCCGCTGGATCTGCTACTGAATGGTTGGTGGTTTTTCTTTATGCTAATATATCATATCCTTATAGCTCTGCTGCAAGAAGCACTTCCACTCTGCTACCCTGCTATATGAGCGAGAAGGACTGGACCTGCACCTTGAACCCAGAACCACCAGAATGACTCCAAGAGCTAGCTGGCCGGCCTCCTGATCATAAATTAAGGGACCAAAAAAGCTTCATCCACCTTGAACTCTGCTCTTAAACTCCTCCTACTGTGAGTCCTGCCCCCCAAGGGGTGCCACCCCAGTCCTGGTCCCTGGCTAGTTGACCTGGAGGTGCTCTGCGAGTCCAGTTGTTGTCCCAGCAGAACAGACACAAAGTGCTGCATTGCACCGCAGGTCATGTGGACCACTGCTAAATGACGCATCTGCAACACAGAACCTTGGCCCGCAGCCCCACAGCTCCTCAAAACCGCTCATGCATGACACAGCCTCAAGGCAGGACCTTGCATTGCAGCCCTGCAGCCCTTCAGTATCACTGCTGCACGATCCATCCTTGACTCAGGACCTTCTAGCAAACAGGATTTAAGGTACTTTGTTCAGCTGGCCTAACTTGGTCCCTCTACCTGGCCTGCACTCCATTGCAGTGACCTGAACTTGTGACTGGTCATGTGCGACCAGATAACCACAGTTAGTGTTTCGTGCTTTTACCTAACTATTAAAATTGCATATGCACTAGTTGCACTAATTGGATTTGTGTTATTTTGGTGTCAATTAATTTACTTAATTCTACTCCTTTTTCTTGATTGGTGTGGAATTTTTCTTGCTTTGGCTTATCACTTTATTACTGTTTGTGTGCCGCATAAATGCTTTACACATTGTCTCTACGTTAAACCTGACGGCGTTTGTTCTAAGCTACAAGAGGGTTGAGCACAGGTTAATTTGGGGTTTGCTTGTGTTTCAATCTGATATGAACTTTGGTTGCTGCTTGTTGAGTAGAATTCCACCACCCCCCCCCTCAACCAGTAACCCAATTTCCTACACACCACTTTTGGGACACAGCACTACTGCTAATGTGACCATTGCAGACAGTAATCTGGATCTTCACCACCCACAAAAATAAGAGCAGTGGGCATCTTGGGTGTGGCCTTATCAAAAATAAAACCACAACGAAGATCACTCATGAAAGTGTCATGGTGTGAAGAATTTGGAGCAGAAGGAACACGGTTCTGGTCTTGTGCAGCTGAGAATCCCGAGTCTGGTATGGGGGGTCTGTGACGCAATGGACCTCATTATGTGTGCCCTGCTAGGAAGATGCCTATTATCAAACATTTTCAAATCCGAAACCATGGGGATTGGAATTTAAAAGGTGCAATTATCGTCTATTACAAGTTGTGCCTTTAAAATGAGTCATACCATGCAGAATCTGTATTTAACACACTATGGGGCATATTACCAACGATTAGCGATATTTATCGCTAACTAGGCTTAGCAAAACATTTTTTATTGCTACGCATTGCCGTAAATTATCGCTGAGATAACGTGCTATTAGCAACGTTTATCTCCAAAGCGATACATTTTCCGGCGATAGCGTGAATATCGCTGAGAATACAGCGATATTCACGCACTAGCGACAAAATGCTCTTAGCCATGTTATCCACCTCCCATTGGATAACATGGCTAAGAACTGGTCAGAGCAGGCGTTAGTTTTTGGCGATAGCGGGAATATTTCCATCGCTACGCCTGCCTTGCTAATAGGCGATAGCGACGTTAGCGACTGCCTACATGTCATTAGCGATAAATATCGCTGACATGCAAAGCGGGACCCAAACCGCTCGCTATCGCCTAATGCTGTCGCTAACTGCTGTTAGCAACAGTTTGCTAATAGAGCAATAGAATTATCGCCGCTTAGCGGCCAAAAACGGCCGCTAAAGCGGCGATAATTGCCTATCGCCCTGCTTGGTAATATGCCCCTGAATTCTTCTTTGCCTTGTTTATGGACCTTTTCTCTTGATACATTTCGGCAAGTTTGACCTGCCGAAACTTCTTAGAGGAAAAATCGGAGGATGTGACAATTATCACCCAACTCACAATTTCCATCCATGTGCAAACACGTTTTAGAACAGGCACCTGAATTTCACACAACACTTGTATTCACAACCTAAGAGTTATCAATGTGCCTTCTACCAAGGTTCTGACCAATGCGTTTAAAAGTTTAAAAAAAAGTTTAATTCACATTTTATCGAGCTTTGAACTTGAAGTATGACTTCTCATATGAAAAGGAAAGTGTTTTTGTCAAAAAGGGGCATTTGGTGTGGTAAAACATTCGAAAGTGAGCTTCCATATTTAAGAGTTGAGAAAAGTACCTTTATTTAAGAAAGTGAAAGACAATAGGAGGGAAATCAAAAGTTGTTTCTGACCTTGAAAAGTTAAGGAAACTCAAGAGGTTTGAGTGGGCTTTTGGGGGCAGATGTATCAAGGGAATTTTTAGTCACAAACGCTGCGATTCGCAAAAAGCAGCGTTTCCGACAAAAAATTCGCTAAATGGAATGTATGAAGAAAAATGTATAGCAAAATTAAGGAATCGCAAAATTTGCGATTCCTTAGTTTTGCGTAAGCATTTAAGGAATCGCAAATTGCGATTCCTTAAATGTTATGAATCAAGCATTTCAATTTAGCGATTTTTCCTCTAGAAATCTCAAATTACCACCAACTTCAAGTTGGTGGTAATTTGCGAATTCTTACACATATGCATTTTTTTGCATTTGTGAAGGTGCCATGTGATGCACATACATGCCCTTAGGGCATGTATGTGTGCCATATGCGCACACATGTGAATTTCAGGGGTTCAGCAGGGTGTCCTTAGGACACCCTTGCACCCTTAAAATTATTCTCAATTTGCGATTCTCAAATTGCGAATCGCAAACTGTTAATAACTTCCCATTCATTCCTAGGGGCCTCCTGGCCCATAGAAATGAATGGGACATTATTCCTTAATTGCGAATTTGCTATTCGCAATTAAGGAATAATAAGTAATTGCTAAAAAATTGCGATTTTTTAGATACATACCATTTTGCAATTCTCAAATAGCGATTCTCAAAAAATCGCTACTCGAGAATCGCAAATAGGTATTTTGATACATCTGTCCCTTGATGTTAGGGTGTGAAAGAGAGCAAACTCAGCAGAATGACTAGGGAGAATAATATTCTCTCTTATGCTTAAGACTGTGAAGTGAAGGACTAGGTATAGAGGTTAAAAAGAAGAAACACCTTTTAGCACACAATTTTGGTATGACACAGTTTGCTTGTGAAACAGATGTGAAAAATAGCTAGGTCACATCTATAACAGATAAGAGGTGATTCTTTCCTACTGCTATTCCTGTGTTTATAATTTGCACATTGCCATCTCAACCTGACTCAAACTCCACTTGAGAATGTTACAGAAGGTGATTACCAGGTGTGAGAAAGTGTCATCTTTCTTGCCTTAGTATACCCCCACTTTTTTTCTGAACTGCTGATGTGCTTTGACTGAGTGTGCCCTGGGTCCCTGCCAATCAGGTACCCAGGGCCTGTGTTCCTTCCCTAAAACTGTACAGAAACGAAATACCCAATTGGCATCTCTGGCCACCTGTCAGCCCCTAGTAAATGGTACCCTAGGTACCAAGGGCATGGTGACTAGAGAAGACCACTGAGGACTGCAGCGCTGATTGTGCCATCCTCAGGGGCCCTGTACTCTGGCACCCACACACTGCCTTGGCAGGATGAGTGCCTAAGTACTGAACCAAAACCAGAGTCGACAGGGCCCACATCCCTGTGTGCCCTGCCCATAGAACCCACTGCTCTGGCATACCTCAGTCACCCCTCGAGCTGGGTGCCCTATGCCAGAGGTGAGGGCATGGGTGCATGAGCCCTGTGCCGCTACAGTACCCAGGGCCATTCCTGGGCACTGTAAGTGCAGTGATGCCATTAAGAGTATATGGTGCTGGGAGGTTGTCATTACGAACCCCACAGCACCATAATGGCTTCACTGGAGACTGACAAGTTTGGTATCAAACTTCTCAGCACATTAAACACGCACTGATGCCAGTGTGGGATTTAATGTAACATGCACGAGAGGGCATCTTAGAGACGCCCTCCAAAATACGAACCTACAATCCACAATCTGGGCTGACTGGCTGCAGAGGCTGCCACATAGCAGACATGTTGCTGAACCCCTGAGTGGAGAGCCCCCCGCTCTCCTGGGTCTGTAACAAAGGACATCCTGGGCGAGGTGCTATGTCTCCTCCGCCAGGATGGACAGGGGGAAGCTTCAAAGGCATACCGCCTCTGAGAGCTTCTCCAGACCATTTGCTGTACCCAGCAACCAGACCTACCCCCCACTTTAGCGGGAAGACTGGCGGGAAAAACCACGGCAGGAAGGGGGGGTGCCAACCTGTGCCAACTCCACCCCTCAGGTGGAAGAGGCGAGATGAAGCACGATCCCGGGCCCCGGCCATCTTGTAGATGGGGAGCACTGCCCAATCCCAGCTAGGCTCCTGCCCCCCTCCCACAGGAGAGGGGTGTGCTCACCCCGGGACAGGGACCCATCGGTCCCTGCCCTTGCCCTACCTGTAACGCCCCTAAATTCAGTATTTAGGGGCTCCCTGAGCCTTCCTTCCGGAGATCCCGATAGAAAAAAGAAGCAAGAAGATAAAGAAGAATAAGACCCGCCGCGCGGCTCCACTTGCCCTTCTCGCCGAGAAGCTTGGCGCTAAAATAGTGTCATATGCGGACAACACTCAATTGTTGTTCACATGCGAGAAGGGCTTTGACTTCAATAGGACCAAAATTAAGGATTGCCTTTCTGAAGTCTTCGCGTGGTTTAGCTGTAACCAACTAAAATGCAACTCTGATAAATTAGAGATTTTTTTCATTGGACCTCGTCCACACGAAGTCTGGCACTCTTGGTGGCCACAAGACAAGTCCCCCCATGATATGTCCCCCCTGTTGTTAAAGGTCTCTATTGTGAAAAATCTGGGGGTCAAATTGGATTCTGCACTTTCTATGCAATTCCAATCAGCGGCAGGCACCTGTTTTGGGACAATGAATATTTTGAAAAACGTCCTCCCTTTACTTTCAGTCTCACATCGTAATACAGTTGTCCAGGCCCTAGTGATATTGTGACTGGATTATGTCAATTCTTTGTATCTGGGACTTCCAGAGTATCTAGTAGGTCATCTGCAGACTATTCAGAGCATGGCAGCCAGGGCCATTTTCTTAACTAGACCTAGGACACATACCTCTCATCTTTTATCCGCTCTCCACTGGCTCCCAGTGCGAAAGAGAATTCACTTTAAAGCTTTAGTCCTGGTCTTCAAAGCTTTCCATAAAATTGGGGCTCCTTATCTTAGGGAAGGATTTGCTCTAACAGGTAGGGGGGAGATCTTTTCAAGTAGTAGCAGCGTGACTTTGGACCAGCCAACCCCCCCCCCCGTTGCGACTGATCCCGGACCTCCTGACCTTTATGCGGAATCTGAACACATGGTTTTTCCAGCTTTAGGCCTCTCCATTTCTGTGTTTGAGGTGTTTGTCTGTCAGCGGGTATGGTGGTCTTTTTGTAGCACCGGGACACTCTTTGGAGTAGCTGCACGCTCTACAAATTTCGAATAACGTAACTTAATATAACATAAGGCCTGCCAAGGAAGTGGCTGATAGGCTTATATGTGTCAATGATTAAAGGTAGATATAGGTAATCTATATCTTAGTAAGGGATGCATGCACCACCTTACCCAGGCTGCAGTAGCAGTCCTGTGGTGTCATTTTGGAAGGCTTCTCAGGGGTGGCATTATACATGCTGCAGCCCCTGGTAGGCCTCTGGGGTACCTATGCCCTTAGTACATAGTGTACCATATACTGGGGACTCACAAGGGTTCCCCAGTAGCCAAACTGGAGTGTACCTAATGTACATGCAATCCTTTTAGAGAGGAAGCAGCTAGGCTGGGGTCCTGGATAGCAGGGCCCCAGCCAGACTAAAGTTGAAAAACTGTGAAACACCAGCAAAAAGTGGGGGTAACCATAGTAAGCAGATCCTACTCTCCTACAGGGACTTCACCTAATTTCCTGCCTTCATTACATTGACAATGTTTTTGTCATCTGGAATGGTAGTAGTGAGAGTGCATGTTTGTTTATTTCTGAGTTTAATGTCAATGATCTCAATTTTGAATTCAATGTAAACATCAGTAATACTTCTATTACATTTTAGATGTCACAATATACATTGAGGATAACACACTCCATTCCAAACTCCATCATAAATCCACTGCTGGCAACTCAACACTGCATGCATCCAGCGTCCATCCCAGGCACCTCATTGCGAGTATCACTTATGGAGAAATGCTACGGCTTGGGAGAATCTACACCTCCAACAGTTATCCAGAACAGTGTCAGAAAGACGCCTACCTCAGATTCATCTCACATGGGTATTAGAAACACACTGTTGCTTCAGCTGAAGTGTGTGCCAACAATAATACTAGGGAAGATCTGTTGGGTGGTAATCTGGGTGATGCATCTAATGACCCTATCACTATCTCTAATGCCAACAATGTTGGGACGGATGATACCCGCCTCATTATCATCTACAGCAATGAATAACGTGCCATCAGATCTATTGTGAACAAACAATGGGGCATTACTCTGACTGATCCTGTTCTTGGACCCATAGTAGCTAAGCGGCCCACAATCACATCAGGGCGATCGTGAATAACAATCCCACTTACCCAGTTGCCAGGCACTTTAAGGAGGTTCATAACAACAACCTTGAACACTTTAAATATTTTGTCATTGACAATGTCCCTACACTTAGACATGGTGGCAACCGTGAGAAAAAAACTCCGACAGTTAGAGACATGATGTATACTGGAACTCAATACTAAGTCACCAGCTGGCCTCAACATTAAAGAGGATTTATATAACTATCTTGACTGTGGGTAACATGCGCCCTTTTTCCTGCTGTACTTCGCCATTTAGTTTGGATTTTACATTCACTTTAGCCATACTTCTCTTTCTTCTTCCTGCATGTGGCTACAATATCCCCCACATTGATACAGTTATATGTTTTAGCCACTCAGCTATATTTCACACGTAGGTTTTCACTTTTGTAGTCTGCTATGTAAACTGTGACCTTGTGGTGTATTGTACACCTTATACCATGTGACCTTGTTTGGGGTTCCTGACATCCATTTCGGCATATCATAAATAATTTTGTAAAAATGTTACTTGGTGGATTTATACTCCATATAATTTTTCTTTAATGGTTAGTTTTCGTTCTTTTTCTATATACACATTATTTTTGTTTATATTTACACTTGATCATTTATGTACACGTGTTTTACACATTTGCGCCCATGATCTGCATTGCATACTTTATTCATCTGTTTGTTATTTTCAAATTATACCCATATGCATACATATCAGATTTAAGCCTTTTCATGGAAAGACATATTTTTCAGGTTTCCAATTGCCTTGTAAACTGTTGTTTGAGTGAAATATATTCTTCAACTGCTGGACATCTTTTTTCCATTTCTTTTTAGATACATAATCCACATGTAATTTGGTACACTGGATCCAGCAGCTATTAACTTTTATTTTTGCATTAGGCATTCATCTTAGGCTATTCCATTCGGGTACATTTAAAAATGTAAATGTTACCTATATCGTTGTTCAGCAGTTTTGTACAGCCTATGATCATGCTGTAAGTCTGTTTCCAATGGCTATTGTTTCAAATGCTCTGTCCTTGTGTAACTACGTGTGGCCTGGCTGTAATGCAATGTGTGGTGAAATCTTTGTTTTTCACTAAACACGAAAACAATGTAAAAATAAGTGAACATGAACTTACCTGACTATTTAAACGCAACTTGCACATAGCGCATTGTGTAATCAAGGCCTCAGGACGGAGGCCAAAACGTGTCATTTTGGACCGTGTTTGTTTGAAATAAATTCTTCACTTTAATTGGTGTCTGTGCCCATGCGTTATTCCTTCGTGTTGAAACCAGGATTTATCTGCTGAGATTGGGATATATATATTTGTGATCAAGACCTTGGCAACACGGTCGAAACATGTCAGGCTGGACTCTTGTCTCGGCACTATGGTTGCTGCAATAAATCTTCACTGAAACGCATGTGCTGTGGTCCTTTCCTCTGCATGCATCCACTGATTCAGGAGTTTGGTTCCTATATATATATGTATAGGTATATATATATATATATATATATATATATATATATATATATTACCTACTGGCGGTCGCCAGTAGGTATATATAGTTAGGATTTTTTCTCTATGGGATTTTTGAGAATTCTATGTCTAATAACTTTGGCGTTTGTGGACGGAATTGGAAGAAATTTTCAGGAAAATGGAACATTTTGTTTCTGAGCAGCCCCTGGAAATTTGGGGGGGGTTCGTCAAGGGGGGGCCGAGAAAAAAGGGGGGTCCCAAAACGCGTTTTTCCAATGTTAATTTCCATAGGGCGGTTGGCCTCACTTTTAGCCCGAACGGCTGAAAGGATTTGCACGAAACTTGGCTAAATTGTAGGGACTGGTAGCCCGATGTGCCTTTGCTAGGTCTCAATATATGTGCTCCAGTGGATTTTGAGAAATTAACGTTCAAAAAAAGATATATATCTGTAACAGTGGACCGGGCAGCGCTCCGGTTCGCGTACTTTTCGCGTTACGGAGCTTTGTGAAGCGAAGCTGATTGGTTCTCCGGCGTCTGTAAACATTCCAAACAGTCCGTAGCGGCCGCCATCTTGTCTCTCGGTAGGATCGAGAGACAAGAGGAGGCCAAAGCGAAGGGGCAAATGACCATAAGGGGGCATAGTAGATCCTCCCTGACCCCCTAGGTTTGATGTGGAGGTTTTAAAAGGGCCCCGCGGGGCAAAAAAAAATAATAATAATAAGAATCGAACGGCTGAATGGATTTGCACGAAACTTGGCAAAATTGTAGGTACTGGTAGCCCGATGTGCCTTTGCTATGTCTCAATATATGTGCTCCAGTGGAGTTTGAGAAATTAACGTTCAAAAAAAGATATATATCTGTGACAGCGGACCGGGCAGCGCTCCGCTTCGTGTACTTTTCGCGTTACGGAGCTTTGTGAAGCGAAGCTGATTGGTTCTCCGGCGTCTGTAAACATTCCAAACAGTCCGTAGCGGCCGCCATCTTGTCTCTCGGTAGGATCGAGATACAAGAGGAGGCCAAAGCGAAGGGGCAAATGACCATAAGGGGGCATAGTAGATCCTCCCTGACCCCCTAGGTTTGATGTACCATTTTGCCAAGTTTGGTGTAATTCCGTTCAGCCATTCAGGCTGTAGACGTATCTAAATGTCCTATGGAAAATTGCATGGGGAAAACACATTTGAAAGTGTTGAAATTTAGAACCAATTAAAATGTTACTTTGGTTTTGTATTTGTGTGTGATGAAAGTTAATTGGTTATGTATATATCTAAAATGAGAGGACACAACAGCCATTTTGTGATACTACTGTCTGAGGTACATTTATGAGGAATTTTTGGTGCTCAATTTCTGGTGTTTGATTTACACAGTACTAACGCTTCTCCTACTTTCAAAAAGGTGAGTTGTTAATTTGTAAGGGGAACTATGTTGTACACTTTAAGATAATTTGAAAAATGTTTTCTGTTATTTATTTACAGTCCTTCTGTTATACTAAATACTTGATAAAGTTAGTTTTATATTATGTATTACTAAAAACGATAAATGAAAGTGATTATTTTTTTCTGCAATTTACAGCAAGAAATTTCAAAATAAAATGGATCACAATGAAGAGACCGTGGCAATTTCTTTTGAATTATCCACTACATTTATTGAAATTGACAGCACCAATAATGAAATATTCTCACAAGGAGGAGATGACTTGAATGATTTTTTTGATCAATCTCTTGACGGCGAATTTATCGAATGTTTGGAGACTATAGAGTTACAAGAATCATCATTGCAGACTTTTCATGAGGAGATTCCTGATGAGATGATTGAAGAGGAAATTCCTGATGAGGACATGTTACTAGTTCTTTCAAATTATGAAAATTCAGAAGAATAAATTTATATTTAGAAATCAAAAATTGTTTGAGACATTATTCATTTTTATTTTTAATTTATGAGGTTGTAGCGAAGTGATTGTAAGGATTTTTGAAAATTCTATGTCTAATAACTTTAGCGTTTGTGGACGGAATTGGCAGAAATTTTCAGGAAAATGGAACATTTTGTTTCTGAGCAGCCCCTGGAAATTTGGGGGAGGGTTCGTCAAGGGGGGGCCGAGAAAAAAGGGGGGTCCCAAAACGCGTTTTTCCAATGTTAATTTCCATAGGGCGGTTGGCCTCACTTTTAGCCCGAACGGCTGAATAGATTTGCACGAAACTTGGCAAAATTGTAGGGACTGGTAGCCCGATGTGCCTTTGCTAGGTCTCAATATATGTGCTCCAGTGGATTTTGAGAAATTAACGTTCAAAAAAAGATATATATCTGTAACAGCGGACCGGATGGTTCTCCGGCGTCTGTAAACATTCCAAACAGTCCGTAGCGGCCGCCATCTTGTCTCTCGGTAGGATCGAGAGACAAGAGGAGGCCAAAGCGAAGGGGCAAATGACCATAAGGGGGCATAGTAGATCCTCCCTGACCCCCTAGGTTTGATGTGGAGGTTTTAAAAGGGCCCCGCGGGCCTGGGGAGCGTACTACAAGGAAACAAGAATGATTGACTTTTAACTTATTGTATGTTTATAGACTTTTTTTTTCTTTTTTTTCTGCTGAGTGACGTCTCGGCCTATCTCCACGAGATGCAGTCCCTACCATCTCGGCGTTTAAGCCCAGGGGGACCGGTAGTGTGGTAGAGATAACGTCTGTTAACGTTCGATTCGAAGGAAATCAGGAAGTGTTGATAAACATTGTCTGCGCCATCTTGCCTTTTTTCCAATGCCACACTTTTGTCGTGCACGGCAGCCATTTTAGATGCCTTGACCAGACCCACTCTGCACGCTGTCGATCCTTAGCATGGCTCCCCACCCTCGCAAGCATCTCCCCCAGGCACTGGTCACCCCCGCTCTCTGTCTTACGCATGGGCAATAAACCTCCCCCCATCTGCGCTGCTCTTCCCTGAGAATCACAATCTGTGCCTGTCCGACACCTCCCTTTCGCCCTATTCACTACCGCACCCTCTGACACTCCTCTTCCTCTGTGTCCGATTGTCCAGGCCGGTCCCAGGCTATCAGCTAGCCCTGCAGATGTAGTTTATGGCCCCAGCTGTAAAGAATCACCCCTCTTCAAAGGAGTTATAGTAGATCAAGGCCCACACCCGATGAGATCCGTCACACCACACGCGTTCCTACTATCTGAAAACCATTCTGTATTGTGATTGAGGAGGGGACCGAGCCTGAAGCGGAAGATTCCAGGGATGCCTCTTTGTACATCAAAGTTTTTACAATTATGTGTCACGTTAAAAATATATAGCACTCCAACAAAGTAGTAGGATTATAAAACTTTAATAACTTATAAATATATACAACAAAACAAAAACAGTAAAAACATTTAAACATTTTTAGGGAAAAAGAAGGAAGTAGCGGTCGGTTGTGCGAATAGTCCCAACGCAGCACAACGTCCAGATTTCTGGACGGCACCCAGGTGATGTTGCCTGGGTGCCGCACTGATTTCGGTATCCGGCGTGGGGCGTCGTGGGGGGTGGGTCATCAGTAGCGGTCTGTTGTGCGAATAGTTCCAAGGCAGCAGAACGATGGCACCAAGGTGATGTCCAGTAAGTTGCCGCCCTCCGAATAACGGCGTGGGGCGCCCCGGGGGGGGGTGAGGCGGCGTGAACGGGCCTCCCCAGGTGGAGGCTCGTCTGCTGTAGTGGGGCGCCCCTTTACCGTTTCAGTTGTTATTCTGTCCGCTTTTGGTCCACTGTGTCAAAATCCGCCATTCAGCTGAGTTGCGCCCACTCTTGCGGTGCAGCGATAGGCGGCTGCCACAGGACTCTCAAAATGGCGGCCGGCTCTTCAGACTTGGGAGTGGTCCACTGAAATGGCCCTGGGACACCTTGGAAATCGGACGCTAGTCTGCTAGGTCTTGGACCCCATTCTCGAAAGCGTTCCCTCAGCCTTGAGGATTGTACAAAAGTCTTGGGGGCCCCCCGACTCCTGCAGGACTCAACTACATGGTGAGCGAGACGTTGTAGTCGAAAGAGCGGGCGGTAAACAGCTGAATAGCGGAAGAGGCACAGTGTAGCAAAAGCGGGCGGAATGGCAACTGAAATGGTAAAGGGGCGCCCCACTACAGCGTGTCTTTAGGTGAAACGGATTGTGGGACAAGGTCAAGAATGCAAGAGTTACCAAAAGGCAAAAAGTTCCGCTTGATCCCGGGAGCCGGCCACCTATGTCGGGGGCGATCTCAGGCCACACCAGGAGAACACGACTTGGGGAGGGGGCCGGAGCCAAGCGCCCCCTCCGAGTCCGCGCCATCACACCATCACTCCGTTAAGCGGTTCAGGGTGGCACCGCATCACATTGTTTACAAATGCAGTAACGTACTCAAACAGCCCCCACTTACTTTTAGAATAGTGAAGATGAAGCCAGTGCAAATAGGCTTCAGACAGTGTTACAAGCACTCTTCAAAACTTTGAATCATCAGAGTGCATGAGTTTCATGCTCGATCGATTGAGCTAGCCGGATCGGGCAACAAAAAGTTTAAAATAGTTATGTAAATAGTTGTTTAATAAAATGTTTTACCCTGTTACTTTGCTGGTGTGTTGTATATATTTGCATAGAGTTTATCGTTATTTTGGGCGGGGTGGGTGGCGGAGCCGAGCTGTCTTGCAGCCATCATGGTGTGGAGTTCAGTTCATCTCACTAGTTTCGTATTTGTCATGAGGGGTTGTTCCTAATGTTTCTATTTTAGCGAGGTCAAAAAGAGATCCCATTAGTGGCCTACTGATTTTGCTCAATTCCTTTTGTTTTTTTACACGATTTTTCGCTATCTGCAAAGACTAAACAGAGTATTGCGACTCTGTGCTTGTTTGTAAATAGAGAATGAACCAAAGAGAACCAATTCTAAAACAGTAAATGCTTGGATAACAATCAATCAAATGGAGAGAGAAGCAGGCACGACGGATTACAACGGGGGCAAAGGCCTGCGTTAACTACCCTTCACTATCTGCAAAGAGAGAGTACTCCTAATAGAAATGAGGGGGGGGGCAGCATTCAAAGCAGATCAGTGTGCATAAACACGAAAATGTTTTTTCTTACCACGTACTTGACATTCGACAGCTTATGATATTTGCTATTAAAAAACCATTGAAATTCACTGAAAAAACCATAGGTTATAGACCATATATAGTTAGGAATTAGCATTTACAAAACCTTGAAAATTCACTGAAAAAACCATAGGTTATAGACCATATATAGTTAGGAATTAGCATTTACAAAACCTTGAAAATTCACTGAAAAAACCATAGGTTATAGACCATATATAGTTAGGAATTAGCATTTACAAAACCTTGAAAATTCACTGAAAAAACCATAGGTTATAGACCATATATAGTTAGGAATTAGCATTTAAAAAACCTTTTTTTACTCACACAAAACCATTGAAATTCCATATATAGTTAGTAGTACTAACTATATATCGCGCACCCGCAATCCACTGCTGATCATGTCACATATTACATCATTCATGACATGGTCAGTGACATCACTGATGACATCACTGATGACATCTCAAATGACATCACTAATGACATCACTGATGACATCTCAAATGACATCACTGATGACATCTCAAATGACATCACTGATGACATCACTGATGACATCTCATTTGACATTACTGATCACATCACTGATGACATCATTCATGTGATAATACGATGAACCTCTTCAGACTCTAATATAACCTTAGATACACTCAGTGTAAACAGACACTCATAGACTGTCACTCATCCATGGAGTTACTTACACACCTAGTCAGTCATGCAAAGAATCAATCACACCTCCATTTCCTCAACTATACAGTTATACACACCTTACTTATTCAAACATATACTAACACATATTTACTCTCTTTTACAATCCCTGATACAAGTTCACAATCATCCATACAGCCACTCACACATTCACTGGCTCTTATGCACAGTTATTTATATATGCCAACTCTCACATGTACTGTGTTTTACATATGTACTTACTTTGACATGTAGCACTGAGATATCCATTCACTCACCAATGCACAGAGTCATACACCTCCCAGCCACCCACACACACACTCAGTCTCCCATACAAATACTTGAGCAACCAATCAATAACCCATATACTTACTCATATAGCTACTGATGAACACATGCAGCAGTTTACAGAACAACAAACATAATGATGCACAAATTAAGACAGTTCAGTCACTAACCCATGCACTCAGTGAGACACATTTAACCACTCACTCATACAGTCAGTCATGCACCTACTAAATCCTTCATCCAGACACTTCTACATCCACTCATTCTTCAATATGTAAGACATATTTTAACTTTACAGAAATACACAGTCACTGGATGTTGTCATCAGTGATGTCATCAGTGATGTCATTTGAGATGTCATCAGTGATGTCATCAGTGATGTCACTGACCATGTCATGAATGATGTAATATGTGACATGATCAGCAGTGGATTGCGGGTGCGCGATATATAGTTAGTACTACTAACTATATATGGAATTTCAATGGTTTTGTGTGAGTAAAAAAAGGTTTTTTAAATGCTAATTCCTAACTATATATGGTCTATAACCTATGGTTTTTTCAGTGAATATATATATATATATATGTGTGTATATATATATTAACTGAAAAAACTATAGGTTCCAGCCACGTTACATTTAGGAATTTGCATTTAAAAAACCTTAGAAATTCACTGAAAAAAACATAGGTTTCACACATGTTATAGTTAGCTGGACATTTCACTCATACAAAACCATTGAAATTCCCCCGTTATAGTTAGTTCAGCTAACTATAACTCGCGGGCCCGCAATGCACTGCTGATGACGTCACATATTACATCACTCACGACATGGTCAGTGACATCACTCATGACATCACTGATGACATCTGAAATGACATCACTCATGACATCACTGATGACATCATCCAGTGAATGTGTGTCTTTCTGAAAAATAAATATTTTTTATATATGTATATCTAAAGGTCGACGGAAGAATAAATGGGTAAATAAATGTCTAAATGGATTTTTTTTGTAAAAAAAGATTGCATAACTGACTTACAAAGTGTATCTTAGTGAATACATGTATTAGCGAGGAATGTTTAAATATGTACATATCTGTATCAGTGTCTCACTTTCTCTATAAGTGGCTGCATGGGTTGGTGAGTAGCTACATGAGTGTCTATAAGAGTTATTAGTTGGCTTTTTGAGTATCAGTATGAGTGTCTGTATGGTTCTGTGGGGGATATTACTTAGTGCACAGATGCATGAATGACTGACTCACTGTTTGTATGTGTTTTGAAGACAGCATGTGTGCAGGACTGTATGGTTGGATGAGTGGGTTTATGGGTGTGTTAGTGAGTGAATCACTGTCTCAATAGTATCTTTATGAGTAACTACATATGTTTTAAACTAGTATATGTGAGTATTGATGTTTATAAGTGAGTATATGTGAGAGTGACAGATTGGAAGAGTTCCTGTATAAATAAGTATGTGTTTGTGTGAGTGATTGTTTAAGAGAGTAAATATGTGTACGTTTCTGTAGAAGTAAGTGTAGTGGTGTGTGTATAGCTGTATATGCAAGTAAATGGATGTTTGATAGTTTAATTGAGTGTGTGAGTATGTGTGTGAGTAACTCTATGTATGAGTGTAGGTGTGTAACAGAATGTATAGGTGTATGAGTACATATGATGAATGACTACATGTATGAGTGACTATATAGAACTGTTGGTGAATGAGTGGATGTGTATGTAGATTTTTGAATTGCTGATTAGGTTGTTCTAACTGGTATTGGTATCTCCATTGTTTTGACATTTATAGTTTCTATTTTTCAATGTGTGTATCAAAGGTTATATTAGGGTGAGAGGAGCTCTGCCACTCTTTCACAAGGATGATGTCATCAGTGATGTAATTTGAGATGCCATCAGTGATGTCATAAGTGATGTCACTGACCATGTCATGAGTGATGTAATATGTGACGTCATCAGCAGTGCATTGCGGGCATGTGAGTTATAGTTAGCTGAACTAACTATAAAAGGGGAATTTCAATGGTTTTGTATGAGTGAAATGTCCAGCTAACTATAACATGTGTGAAACCTATGATTTTTTCAGTGAATTTCTAAGGATTTTTAAATGCTAATTCCTAAATATAACGTGGTTGAAACCTATGGTTTTATCAGTGAATTTCTAAGGTTTTTTAAATGCTAATTCCTAACTATTACGTAGCTGAAACCTATGGTTTTTTCAGTGGATTTCAAAGGTTTTGTAAATGATATTTTTTAAATGTATTAACTGTTATATTTTTTTTATACTAATTTACTACATTGTTTTAAAGTATTTATTTTTAGATATTTTATTTTTTAAATTACATTACATATTTTTAATATAAATAGATTTTTTTTTAAAAAATATTGAAATTGTAATATATTTTTTTTAATTTCATATTTGATTAATTTATATACATTTTATATAGCAGCCAATGATATCCTGTGGAAGAAAATTCAAGTTACTGGTAAGTACAGTTAAATTTACTTTTTAGGAACAGTAGTGAGCTGAAAGATGCAGCACTGAGGTCTCTCCATATAAAAGGTGAGTAAATCGGAATTCGTAGTTTGGCTGATTTTTGAGGATTTTTTTTTAAGTTCCAAAACTCCACACTTAGAAAAATTTCCAAGTGAAACCAGTCAATGTTAGACTATGGAAGGAAATTCAAGTTACTGTAAGTATGGTTAGAATTACTTTTCAGGATCAGTAGTGGGCTGAAAGATGCAGCACTGAGATCTCCTGATAACAGGTGAGTAAATCAGAATTCGTAGTTGGGCTGATTTTAGAGGAATTTTTCGCTCAATAGTGAAGGAAGGGGGCGGGGCCTGAGGTGACATGTGTGCAAACACGCCCTGTGGTGCATTTTAGGTTGGGGAATTAATTCCTCTTCAATCCTGAGGTCCCCTGTGAGCCAACTAGCCCACCAGGTACCTCCAGTATGAGCCAAGGAGCTGCGTTGCAGAGAGGTGCTCAGAGGGCACGCCCCCTTTTTACAACACTCTGCAACGCAGCTTTGTGATGCTTACTGGAGGTACCTGTTGGACTAGTTGGCCCCTAGGGGACCTCTGGATTGAAGAGGAATTAATTCCCCAACTTAAAACACGCCACAGGGCATGTTTGCACACATAACACCTCAAGCCCCACCCCCTACCTTCCCCACTGTGCAAACACACCCCGTAGTGCGTTCTCAGTTGGGGGATTAAGTCCCCTTGCATACTGGAGGTCCATGGGGGCCAACTAGCCCATCAGGAACCTCCAGCATGCACCAGGAGGCTGCGTTGCAGAGAGGTGTAAAAAGGGGCGTGGCCTCATTACACCTCTCTGCAATGCAGCCCCCTGGCACGTTTGCAGAGAGGAACCTTCAGTATGCGCCAGGGGGCTGCGTTGCAGAGAGGTGTTCTGAAGCCACGCCACTTTTCACACCTCTCTGCAACGCAGCCCCCTGCTGCATACTGGAGGTTCCTGGTGGGCTAGTTGGCCCCCAGGGACCCTCAGTATGCAAGGGGAATTATTATTTATTTATTTATTTTTTTTGCAGAGTTTTATATAGCGCGAACTAGACCCGAACCGAATCAGGTATCAGAGCGCTTTACATATTTTCCAGTTACATTACATGAGGACACACTTTCATTTTTAGGCACGGGGAGATTAAGTGATTAGCCCAGAATCACAGGAGGTTTTGGCGTCGTTACCGAGACTCGAACCCAGATCCCCAGGTCCGAGGTCGAGCGCCCTAGCCGTTAGGCCAACTCCTCTCCCCTAAGCCCCTAAGCCCCTAATTAGTTCCCCCTCTGCAAACGCCCTAGGGGGCGCGTTTGCAGAGAGGTGCAGGGAGGGAGCGTGGCCTCCTCCCGATCCTGTTTTTTTTTTCTTTACTTTGAAGAAGGGGGGCTTATTTTTCTTTCTTTTTTTGGCCCTGGGGACCCCATCCCCCAGGGCCAGCCCCCCAATTTTTTTTCTTTTAAATCAGGAAGGGGGCCGCGTGGCCCCCCTCCAACGGCCTTGCTCTGCCCCCCGGGGCATGGGCTTCTTTTAAAAATTGTATTTAATTAGGAGAGGGCCTGCAGGAGCCGGCATTACTTTTCTGCTTAGGGAGCAGCTAACATGCTGCTCCCCATGCAGAAAAACAAACCGCTTTGGTTTTTGAAATAGAGAGCAGGTGTCCTGCTCTCTCTTTCAAAAACCATAGCAAACAGCAGTGTCCCAGGAGTAGGCACCCCGGGACACTGCAGGAGCCGGCCCTGGGAGGTGGCGGTCCCCAGGGCCCTCAAAGGCTCCAGGAAGGGGGCCCCCTCCCACCAATGGTGGTCCCCGGGGCTGGGGGGTCTGACACGGACCCCCAAATTTAAATATTACTGCCCCGGGGAGGTGGCGGTCCTCGGGCATGGGGGGGGCTTGAGCACAGAAATTCCACTGTTATAGTTAGTTCAGCTAACTATAAATTGCGCCCCCGCAATGCACTGCTCATGATGTCACATATTGCATCATTCATGGAATGGTCAGTGACATCCCTGATAACATCACTGATGACATCTCAAATGACATCACTGATGACATCATCCAGTGACTGCGTGTTTCTCTAAAGTTTAAATATGTTTTATATATATGCCAAGGTGTATTGAAGAATCAGTGGGTGTATAAGTGTCTGGATGAAGGATTTACCAGGTGTGTGACTGATTGTATAAGTGACTGATTAAGCGTGTCTTACTGAATGCATGCATGCATGAGTGACTAAACTGTGTGAATGTCTGTATCAGTGTATCTGTTGTTTTATAAGCTAGAACATGAGTTAGTCAGTAGCTACATGACAGTGTATATGGGTTATTGAATGTTTGCCTGAGTATTTGTAGCGGTGCCTGAGTGTGTGTGTGGATTGGAGGTGTGTAACTCTGTGCATAGATGAATGACTAGTTGATTCACTGGCTGTATGGGTTCAAGAGTGCATGCAGAAACCGCTCTATGACTGGCTGATTGCGTGTATGGGTGTGTTTGTGAGTGAATGGAAATCTCAGTGGTACATGTAAGTAGCTACATATGTAATATGCAGTTTAAGTGAGAAATAACTATATGTTACAATGAGTGTTTACGATAGTGGCTGTATGAATGAGTGTTTACTTGTATCACTGATTATATAAGAGAGTATGTATGCGGTACTATCTGTATGAATTAGTGAGGTGGTGTGTGTATAACTGTATAGGTGAGTAAATGGGAGTGTGATTGATTCTTTACATGACTAGCTAGGTCTGTGAGTAACTACATGGATGAGTGGTGGCATGTGACTGTCTGAATAGGTGTATGACTGCATATGATAGTGTGTATTGAGGAGTGACTGCATGTATAATTGATTATATGGGTGAATGAGTGGATGTGTGTGTGGACCTAAGAATCAGTGAGTGGGTATGTAGTAACTGGTATAAGTGTCTCTGCTGGTGAAGCTGCACAACCATGCGCAGCACACAGCATTGGAACATGTGGTCTGGATTGGAGGGAGCAGAGGTGGTTAGGGGGTCTCTTAGCTACCAGCGGCACTGGCGATGTTGTGGCTGGGATAGAGGTACTGGTGGTTGGCTGGGGGAATGAGGCCCATTGCCGAGGTAGATGATCTCGCAGTCTCTTCCTTCTCTTCCTGAGCCACCAGCTAATAGTACTCTGCCTGGATGGCCCACATCCTCTGCTGCCACAGCCAGGCTGCTATCTCCTGCTGAATAGGTGGTAGTGGTGGTGAACCAGCAGTGGTAGCTATATCAAGAAAGGGATATAATAAAGACACTTTCTTAACAAGGCTCTGTGCAAACATTTCTTAAAAGTGATACGGTGGCAAAGGAGCAGTATATTGCTGGTCCCTTAGCGCCATGGAATTTGATGTGATTATATTATGTCACAGGGCCATTTTCTTACTATACATGCCTCTTCTGAAAGCACTGACTGGCTGCAAGGAATCCGGTCAGAATATCGCCAAATTAAAAAAAGTGATTATTTTTTCTTTTAAAGAGTTTCCTAGTAAAAAATATAAAAATAAAAATAAATTACTTCTTATTAATGTGTAAGGCAACATTCAAAATGCAGTATGAGTGTTCTTGTTGTGCTAAATTAATGGAGGCACTTTGCTACTCTCTGCCGTCTGCACAGGGGCAGCTGTAATGGACAAATATGTTGCTTTAATTCGAATGCCCTGCTCTTCTCCTAATGCCTTTCAATTCTACCTTGACTCCAAAGAGACAGGTGAACAATAATGATACTACATCACACACGTTGTGTTAAATATATGGATATCCTGTCTATTGTGTGTAAATGGTGAGAAAAGCAATGCACAGTAATAGAGGGAAAAGAACGGGTTATAGATTTTATTTGGCACACTCGCCACATACTATCGAAGCAACCAAACTCAAAATCAGGCACTTATTCCCATGTTACTCCCTGGCCTTACCCTCGACCACAAAGTGTATTTGCTTGCAGGAAGGAAAGGAAGCTTAACTTACGCTACTGCAGAATAAGTTAGACAGATCAGGCTGGTTAGGTAGAGGTCTTGCTATAGAATAGGGGGTGTCACTGATCATTATGTGCTAAGCTTTAGCTTGGTCAGTGACTGTAGTTGACAAATGTTAAAAGAAAAAGATTTGAACAGGCGGAAACCCTTTTATGGAAGCCATGAAATATATGATTATGTATATAAATTACATGGCAAAAATTGATTTTTCAATTTCTTTGGGAGTTTGGGACAGAATGTAAGAAATAATTGAGGGGTGATATACTAAGAGGTGACTGAGTTGGCACTGGGAGAAAAACACACCTTGTTTTCAGTTTGCAAATGCCGTGAAAACTTTGGAATTGCAGTATTAACTGAAACAGGCACATCTTGCACAGCCAACACTGCAGTGCTGAATTGAACCATGCTGCAGTTAGGTCATGGGTGGCAAAAGGCCATAGGCAGGGAGGTGATGAACGGTGATGGGTGGGGTACATATCTGCCTTGATTAACAAATGCTATGACTATACTAATAGTTTGTCAATAATCAAGCAATGTGATTTACCACCACCCATCCATGCCTCTGCTGGTACTCCACCTCAAACAGCCAGTGCATCTAGCTCACTAGCACTGCCTTTGGCACAGACTGGTGGTCTGTGTGGCTATAAAAAACATTACACATTTTAGATGCCAGATATGTCATTCTTTATCATTTTTTTTAACAAAATGCAACTGAAACACATCATTACAGTTCGGTGAGCACTATCTTCTTATATCAAAAATATCAGTTTGGGAATTTTGTTGGCTGTAAATGTTAGAAAAGGCAGGTAGTCAAGCCATCAAAAAAACTTTTTTTGATGAAGTGACTTTGAGTGATTGAAGGAAGGGGTGGTATAAATTTGTCAAAGACGGACCCATACTACTTTCCTGCCATGCTGTACTGTCATGGAAACTGATGGTATAAAATGAATGAGAACACAACACAACATTGGGGGTTCACCATGACCATGGCTATTATCTTGTTTTATAGTTTGAGCATGAGTAAGAAAAAGAAACCCTTCTCAACAGACATACATAGAGAAAAATAGCTTACTTGGGCCTGAAATCTTCCCAGTAGAGTAGCTGAGCCCGACTTACTATAGTGCTTCACTTGCCCTCCTAAATTTTCCAGAGACACAACTGAGTTGGCACCCCAGAACACCACCCTCCTGACCCTGTCAGTGATTGTGGTAACAGGATACACTCTTTCGCTCTCTCACTCGTACTTGTCCACAGTAAGATAAATGAGAGACAAAATAGAATTTTAGAATATTTAAACCATCAAGCTCTAAGATTCAGTTTTCGTACCACAATTAGAAAACAAAGGCATATAAATAAATATTGCTACCATGGTTAACTAACAATATACCATGAAAAGCCCTGTCATGTTGTAAGACAGATTAGCGAAACGCCACTCCATTCCTAACGAAGTTAAATGATTTTAATCGAAGATCTCTGGGATTATTGGCAGACCCTATTCCTTAGCATACATTGATAGACATTAAACATCTCAGCTGATGCAGCAGTCTTTTCTCAAGACCTTCGTTCTCATAGTGTGCTTTTAGAACTCCTGCCCACAGTCATATGACAAGGCATGTTTTCTCACAATCAGCAGCTGCACGCTCACATAATGTCTTGGTCACTAGTGCCTGAACAGTGAAAATAACAAGGGGCATTGTTGTTTGACCTTGTCTGTGGTTTTGGACTAAATTCCAGGAAAAGAGCAGAACACAAAAACATATGCTGGTTCTGTGTGAAAAATAAAATGTGGCATGAAACAAGCATGTTCATATTGTCAGGATATGCTTCGCAGGGTTCAGCTGCAGTAGAATAAAGGGCCATCTCCTGACATCCCCAAGTAGCCTGACATGGGATTCCCCCCCAGGGTCTTCGAGTTATCAAGTGAGGGGCACCAGGTAGGGGAGGGGTCAGCAGGGACAAAGGCTCTGAAATGACATAAACACAACCATGAGATACTAGAACACAAACTACTCTCATCAATTCTTGCTAGAACACATAACATCAATAATACCTGTGCATCCTCTGCAATTGCCTCTAATAAAACATCACAGACCCCTGTACACCATCTGATGAGGAAAGCAGAGTACAGTGTAAATATATCATCAATCATTTGCATGTGCCCATGAATTACTGCTTGTATCGCATATTCCCTACCCTGCTAGAGAATCCTCTGAACCTTGCAGAAAGCATGCAACAACAGGAACAATGGAAAAGGTAAGACAGCAAACCCAGGCAGGAAAGCACCCAGCCTGATTGCTTCCTAAATCGTAGTTCCTGTCCCCCCCTGGTTAAGTAAAAGAAATTAATGAACAGTCTCAAAGGAATCCAAAGAAAAGCGCTGTTGTTCTCATAGCTAACAGAAGTAGGTCTGAAGTAACAAAAAAGGAATCTCCTATAATGACGGTAGCCCGCAGTTGCGACCGCCGCCAGACTCCGCCTCAAAGTACTACCAAAACAAGATCCCAATATACAGACGGTGTTACGCTGCAGCCGCACGCAGTAACCCGCTGTAATGTCCTTAAGAGAGTATTTCCCCAAGAGTAAGAAACAGACGTCGTTACGCGGTCTCCTTGACCCGCTGTAACCCGCTGTACTGTCAAATACAACACGAAGATATTCCTTATGCAAATACGGCGTTACGCGGCAGACCGCTCGCAGTAACCCGCTTTGCAACCTTCAGGAACCAAACTTCAACTCTTAGGGCTATCCAAACATCCAGGAGGAATCGGGAAGGGGCGGGGCACTCAGTCGAGCACCACACCGTTACTCACGGTGAACCGGCAATACTCCGTCTCCGCCTCAAGCTCCCAGCTCGCTCTCCACGGAACTCCAGGGAACCCTCGCCCCTCCGACGAGGATACAAACAGGAAGAATTACGCGCAACCTCGCGCGCGCCCTGAACAGTTTTAAGACCTTCCTGTAAGCGCACCGGAATCATGGGAAATGTAGTACCATGCCGTCGTGCGCTGACCAGAGACAGAAACCTGACAGTACATCCCTCTCCCTAACGCCTCCCAGGCCCCGGCTTGGCAGGGAACCGGCGATGGAAGGAACGAACAGCAGCGGGAGCGTGCACATCCCCGCAGGACTCCCAGGAATCATCCTCAGCAGTATATCCCTTCCAGGACACCAAGTACCACAGCACACCCCGGCGCATCTTGGAATCCTTGATGCTCTTGACCTCGTATTCCAGACCCCCATCGCACACCACCAGAGTCGGAGCTCGACGTCTGGCCCCCACAGCTGGCTTCAACAAACTGCAATGGAAGACGGATGTATTCCCAATGACCCCGGCAAACGCAACCTGTAGGCCACAGGATTGACGCGTTTCACTACAGTGTATGGGCCTATGAACCTGGGATGGAAGATGCTGCGCAGCCTGAACTTTATGTTCTTAGTTGACAACCACACTTTCTCTCCCACCTGGTATTGAGGGCCATCACGCCTATGTCTGTCCTCCCATCTCTTATAGACCTCCTTAGCGTGTATCAAATGCAATCTCACCTTCTTCTGTAAGCTTTGCAGTCTCTTGACCTCCGACAGTACTCTCGGCTGATTATGCACCTCTAGAGGGTTGGTGATTGGCAGCACCTTAGAGTCAAATCCATACGTGGCATGGAAGGGAAATAGACCTATAGAACTGTGCCATGAATTGTTGTATGCCAATTTTGCCATCCATAACATGTCAACCCATGATTCCTGAGCATCCTTGGCATAACATCGCAAATATTTCTTCAGAGTCTGGTTTAACCTCTCCGTCTGTCCGTCCGTTTGCGGATGGAAAGAGGTTGAAAGGGAGGAATCAATGTGCAAAGCCCTACACCACATCTTCCAGAACCTGGCTATAAATTGAGGTCCCCTATCCGACACAATAGTCTCAGTAACTCCATGCAGTTTAATCACGTTGGACATGAGAATTTGAGCAGTTTGGCTGGCAGTGGGAAGATTGGTGCAAGGAATAAAGTGACCAAGTTTAGTTAGACTGTCTATCACCACTAAGACCGCCGAGAACCCCCTTTCTAGGGGTAACCCAGTGATGAAGTCCAAACTTATGTGTGACCAAGGTCTCATAGGCGTGGGCATGGGCATCAATTTACCTTTCTGGCCCCTCGTCTCCCCTTTCGCCCTAGCACACTCTTCACATTCGGTCACCCACCTCGCCACATCTTTATTGAGCTCTGGCCACCAAAAATGTCTATGCAGCAGTTCTTGTGTTTTCTTGATACCCTGAAGTCCGGCAAAAGGAGACACATGACACCACCTGAAGGCCTCTTTTTGTAGCGTGGACGTGGGAAGGTACAACTTAGAGAGATGAAAGGGCAGCCCTTGTCGCATTGAACGCTCTCCTTTTTGAGCCACCCATGTACTCCACTCTCCCACGGAGCGGTTCTCCTTTACCTGATCCAGAAACCTAGCGGCTGTTACCGCACCCACCACCTTGGATGGTTCAAGTATAGAAACAGGCACTGCTTCTATCGCGCAGTCCTCTCCGGTATTCAGCCTGGATAAGGAATCCGCTTTATGATTTTCGGCCCCTGGTCGGAAAGTAACCACAAAATCATATTCAGCGAAAAACTGCATCCACCTCATCTGTCTTTGGGAGAGATGTCTTGCTGTCCTCAGATACTGCAGATTCCTATGATCTGTATACACTATGATGGGATGTCTGGCCCCCCACAAGTAATGTCTCCATTCCTCAAAAGCCTTTTTAATAGCCAATAATTCTTTTTCGGCTATGGTATAATGTTTTTCAGCAGGATTCAATTTGCTGGATAAGTAGGCCACGGGATGTAACTGTCCCGT
Source organism: Lissotriton helveticus (assembly GCF_964261635.1). Taxonomy (NCBI): domain Eukaryota; kingdom Metazoa; phylum Chordata; class Amphibia; order Caudata; family Salamandridae; genus Lissotriton; species Lissotriton helveticus. The sequence continues at coordinate 911,712,739 of NC_136073.1, read as the reverse complement.
GCTCTGGTCTCTTTGGGACAAAATCGCCCCCACTGCTTCGTCTGATGCATCAGCCTCTACTATGAAGGGGTCCTCAGTGCGAGGATGAGACAAAACTGGGGCTTCCGTAAACGCCTTCTTAAGGTAGTTGAAGGCGTCATTGGCCTCTGGTGTCCAACGAAACACACACCCTTTCTTTAGCAACCTAGTGATAGGTACAGCCACCTTGGAGAACTGCAGGATAAACCTTCTGTAATAGTTCGCAAAGCCTAAAAAGCATTGCACCTCCCTGACAGTCTTTGGAGTAGGCCATTCTTGCACCGCTACCACCTTTCTTTCGGCCATCTGCATTCCCTCTGGACACAGCATCACACCCAGGAATTCGACCTGCCTTACTCCGAACTCACATTTACTGAGTTTGCAATACAGTTTATGCACCCGGAGCTGAGCTAACACTTTGCAGACATAACCTTCGTGTTCCCGTGTATTCGATGAATAAATCAAAATGTCGTCAATGTAGACAACAACGAATAAATCCACGAAGTCTTTCAGCACATCGTTTAAAAAGAATTGGAAGGCTGCAGGGGCATTACAAAGGCCGAATGGTAAAACCTTATATTCGTACAGCCCGTACCTAGTTTTGAAGGCTGTCTTCCATTCGTCCCCGCTCTTTATTCTTACCAAATGGTACGCCCCTCTCAAGTCTAGCCGGGTGTAGATCTGGGCCTCCTTTACCTGATCTAATAGCACAGGAATAAGGGGCAACGGATATCTGTTCCTTACTGTGTTTTTGTTGAGGACTCTATAATCTACACAGGCCCTCAAATCGCCATTTGCCTTAGAGATAAAGAAAAGAGGCGACGCAGCAGGAGACCTGGAAGGCTGTATAAAACCTATCTCAAGGTAGTGATCCAGATACCCCCTCAAATGCTTGGTTTCAGGTTCGGAAAGCGCATACACCCTGCAAGATGGAATAGTAGCCCCTTCAATCAGATCGATGCGGCAATCATACTCCCTATGGGGAGGCAGGAGCTCCGCCATTTTTTCACTGAATACATCAGCGTACTGCATGTACTCCAGAGGTAAAGACACCTCCTTCTCTTCTGCAGTAGCCACGATGTAAGCTTGAGACAGGGCTGTCACCGCTACCTGATGTAACGGAAACAAATGGTCTGTGCAATCCGAAACAGAGAATGAAATGGTTTTCGTCTTCCATTCTATGACGGGATTGTGGTAACACAGCCATGGCATACCCAATATGACCTCGTACTGAGGGGCCTCTATGATGTTTAGAGTCAGACTTTCAGTGTGGATTTCCATAGCCACTTTATACGTCAACACCACAGTCTCTGTTCTCTCCACTATCAATCCTGATTTCAGAGGTTGCCCGTCAACGGTAAATACTTCCTCAGCCTTACCCAAATCCACCCTTTGAATGCCTAACTGTGATACCAACCCGCTATCGATAAAATTGCCAGTGGCACCTGAATCCAACATCACTTGTACCTGATGAGTCTCGTGTTTGAGCGTTAAATCCATGGGGATTTTTATGGGTGTCTCACTTTCCAACAACGCCAAAGCAATCAAAGAAGGTAGCTGCAACCCTTGATCAGACCTCACCTTCACCAATGGTTCGCTGCTCTGTGACTGCCTACCGGAGTAAGACACAGCAACCTTTTTGCCACTGTTCCAATTTTCAGAGGACTTGGGCTTGGCAGGACACTCCCTTACGAAATGCCCTCTCTTCCCACAATACATACACAGTCCTTGCAGGCGCCTAGAGTTTCTTTCCTCTCTGGACAGGGCCGGCCTAACTGCTCCTATTTCCATAGGTTCAGCTCCTGATTCCTGTGAGAGGATTGGCTTACGAAAAGACCTGTCATACCTGTAAGCCCCTTTATCCCATTTCCGTCTGTCCCCACCTCTATCCACCATCCTACCGTCTAGTCTCAGAGTCAAACTAATCATGGCAGCGCAGGTGGTAGGTTGGGGGTTGTAGTAAGGAGGAGGCAGTGTCCGTCTAAGTCACTTTAATAAGTTAAGTAATCACACACAAAGATGCCGTCAGCTTATCATCATGGGGCTCCTCTGCTATCTCAACATTCGATAGCGAGCGCCTGAGCTGTCAGAGTGGTTCATACCAAGGTGAGTAAAAGGGAGGGGGGAAACAGGGGTAAAGGGTCATACCAAGTTGCAACACATCATCCTCCCTAGGGAAAGAGAAAAATGAGGTGAGAAGGAAACAGGTGATGAGCACTGGAGAGAAAACGGGTAAAGGAGAATTTGGGGACGAAACTACCGCCCTACCCTGGCCGTTCCAGGTAATCACGGCAGACCCACAAATCATTATACAGTATTAACATAGTAGCTCAGGATCTCATTACATACTGTTTATGCCAACGGGGTGGGATCCTAGGTCTATCGCTCTTTCTGTGCTGTCTGTCCCCATCCTTGATGTCTCCACCCTCCATTCCTCTTAAGCCTGACCTAGCTTCAATCCCTTCTGTGGGCACCACCCGGTCATGGCTCCATAACCTTCCATCCTCCATGACCACAGTGTTCTTCTTTGGCCTACTGATGGTACTGGGGGCATAATACTTTTCATCCCCTTTTCTTAGTCTTTCCGGTTTCCTGATGTAGACGTTTTGTCCTTGCTGAAACTCCCTCTCCTTGACTCCCCACTTCCTGTCGTACCACTCCTTGTATTTCCTTTGATTGGTTTCGATCCTCTTCTTGATCTCCTTGGGGTCGGTTTCATCTGTTTGTTTCCTTCCCATCCAATTAGGGGTCAGCTTCGTTCCAGCTTTCCTCCCTCTCAGTAACTCGAAAGGAGTACATCCTGTGGTTGACTTCGGTGTGGTGTGGTATGCCCACAACATGTCTCTTATTGCTTCCTCGATGTTTTCCCCAGCCTGGTTGGCCAACTGCATGCACTCTTTCAACATGCGGTTAACTCTTTCCACCTTGCCATTTGCCTTGGGGCAATAGAGTGGCGTGCGGATATGGACTATGGAGCAGTCTTTCAGAAACTCCTTCATCTCTTCGGAGGTAAGTTGCACCCCATTATCCGTTACCAGTGTCTTCGGAATGCCTTCTCTTGAGAACACCTCCTTCATGAATTCAATGATCGTCCTTGTGTTCACGTTGTGGACCATCTTGCATGTGATCCAGCTGGAATAGTAATCCACCAGAACTAGTAAGTACCAATCCTGGGGCCCTTTGCCATGGACAGGCCCAGCTATGTCGAAGCCTAACTTGTCCCAGGGAATCTCTGGAACTTCCACTGGTGACAATGGTGCCCGTCTAGTGACTTTAGACTTGTCGCTTAGGCTGCATGCGTAGCAGTCACGCACCTTGTCTTCCATCTCACTGTCCATCGCAGGAAACCAGTAGTCCATGCGTAGTCTAGCTTTACTCAAACTGCGGCCTAGATGACCTTCATGCGCCAGCTCCACGATCTGGTTCCTTAATGCCTCCGGCGGAACAAGCTTCCCCGACTTGAGTATGAAATTTCCTTCTATGGAAAGATCTTCCCGCACATTCCAATATGGCTGGATGTCGCTCTCCATGTCTTTACACTTCTTTGGCCATCCCCTGAGGATGTGTTCCTTCACTTTTTTCATAACCTCATCCTGCTCCATCTGGGTTACCCACGCATTCTTCTCCACTGCTGCCAGGCTCACCTCCAGAATGGAATCACCGCTCTGCTCTTCCTCCTCCTCTTCTTTGGTTGGTGCTCTCGATAAAAAATCTGCAATCCTGTTCTGTTGCCCTGGAATATATGTCACCCTGAAATTATATGCTTGTAGTCCTACAGCCCATTTGGCTATACGGGGTGTCATGCTTTCCATGTCTTTCTTTGTGAAGAGTGAGACCAGGGGTTTGTGGTCCGTCTGTACTTCAAACGGAATTCCCCATATGAAGAATTTGTAATGGCGGATAGCCCAATACACCGCCAGAGCCTCTTTCTCGATGGTCGAATAGTTAGCTTCTGATGAAGTGAGGGTCCTTGATGCAAAGGCCACCACTTTGATATTGCCTCCCTCTCTCTGCGCCAGTGTCGCCCCAATGCCTCTGTTGCTGGCGTCTGTCGATATGATAGTGACTCCATTTGGATCAAATTTTCCAATGTATGGGGCTTCAATGATTGCCCTCTTTATGCTCATCATGGATGTCTCTTGTTCCTTTCCCCACACGAAAACACTATCCTTCTTAATCAATTCTCTTAGGGGCTGCGAGACCATGGCAAAGTCCTTGATAAATTTAGCCATGTACTCAGCAAGCCCTAAAAAAGATAGTATCTCCTCCTTGCCTTTGGGTGTGGGGGCGTCTCTCACAGCCTTGACTAAATCGTACTTGGGCTTTATGCCTTCCTCCGACAAGGTGTGTCCAAGGTAGTCCACCGAGCTTACTCCTAGCTTGCACTTGCTTGGTTTGGTGGTGAATCCTACTTCTCTCAGCTTCTCTAACACCTTCCTTGCCATCTCATTATGTTCATCATCGCTACTTCCATAGATCAATATGTCATCCTGGAAACAGATGGTCTTCTTGCAGTCTTTCAGCACATGTTGCATGACTCTTTGGAAGGCAGCAGCCGCCGACGCCAAACCGAATGGCATTCTCTGAAACTTGAAGTTTCCAAAAGGAGTGGTGAAGGCCGTTAAAATTTGCGATTCAGGATGTAGTTTGATTTGGTAATACGCTGAGGAAAGATCTAAGACACTAAAATATCTGGCCCCCCTGATGGTGCTCAACATTTCACTGATTCGGGGAAGTGGAAACCTATCCACCAGGATGTTTGCATTTAGATCTCTCAGGTCCACACAGAGTCTTATGCTGTTTCCTCCATCTTTTGCCGTGATCACAATGGGAGCCAACCATGCCGAACTCTCAATTTCGGTGATGACTCCTTGACTGACTAACCTTTGAAGTTCTTGCTGAAGCGGTTCTCTCATTCGCAACGGTATTGATCTAGTCTTGTGCACTACTGGTACTGCCTCCTTCTTAAGAATAATCTTGTGCATGTAGTTTTTAAATACGCCTAGCCTTTCGCTGAATACCTCCTTAAATTCTTCAGTGAGGTCCCCTGATATGCCTTCTGGATTTATCAGTAATACTTGCTCCTTGTTATTTGGGTCTAGTTTCATGCCCAACTGCTTCTGGTGTTTCCAGCCCAATAAGGTCGAACCACTGGTGGACACATACACCTTCCCCACCGTGTGCCTGTCTTTAAATGCAATTCTCATTATTGCCATTCCCTCTAAGGGAATTTTCCCCTTGTTGTACCCCTTTGGACTGATATCTGCCTGCATCAATTTGACAGGATGATTAGCAAATTTGTCATCAAATACCTTTTTGTCAACCAAAGTGTAGGGGGAACATGAATCAGCATACATACAGAACTCTATACCATCAAGTAAAACATCACATTTGGGATATATGTCATCATTATTTTCCTCCTCTTCTTCTACCTGAAAAATGTAAGATTTCTCCCCATCCTCTTCCTGAGGATAATCCTCAATCACATGTACTGTCTTGCTGGGTGCTTTACATACTTTTGAATAGTGTCCCCACCTGTTACATTTCCTGCATTGTACATTTCTCGCTGGACATTTCCAATTGTTGGCTAAGTGATTCGGACTACCACACTTGTAACATAACATATTTCCTGTCTTACTTCTAACCATCTCTTTACTCTTGTCCCCCATTTTGCAAACAGTTTCTCCCTCCAGGTGGACCTTGTTCTCTGCCCTCTCTTTGTTAGTCCCCTCCTGCGGTTTCATTTCTCTCATACACCGCGCAGTGTGTTCTAGACCCTTAGCTATGTTGATGGCTTCCTCTAAATTAGGGTTCTTAGTGAGTAACTCCTCTTGTGTTTTTGTATCATTAGTACATCTCACCAGTTGATCTCTTATCAACGAGTCAGTGAGTTGCCCAAATTCACATGTGGCTGATAATCCTCTCAACACTGCTATGTACGCGCTCACCCTCTCCTCCTTCTTCTGTGCCCTCTTAAAAAACTTATGTCTTTCCATTACCACGTTTATTTTCTCTTTAAAGTGTGCCTCTAGTTCCCTCAACGTGCACTCATATACATTGACACCCTCCACTACTTCTTCTTGATCATCCTCCACCAGTCTTCCAGTAATATCCTCATAAATTTTCCTACCATGTGTGCCTAAATTGTGGAGTAGTATGTGCTGTTTCCTTAAGTTAGTATAATTACTTCCACCAATAGCAATTAGATACGATTTAAATATGCCTTCCCACCTCCTCCAGGGAATAACTGGTTCCCCCAATTCATTAAGAAAAGGTGGAGGTTGGCTCATTCCTGCACCTGCCATTGCCATATACAACTGTGAGTATATCCCTACACTCCTTGCAAGTTAGCTGGAAAGAACTATCAGAATAAATATGAGAGTGAAATCCTTAGGGGACTACTTCCTTTGCGAAAAATCTTGTGAAAAAATTTTCATTTACCACAAAAACACCATGTCCCCACCCCAAAGGTAGATTTCTCACACAATAGCAGGTATACACTACTTTTACAAGTCCTCTTTCTTTTTCTATGGCAACAGTCACTCAAAACCAATGGAGCGGGTCTCCTCCCCAAGGCGGGAACTTCCTGTGAAGAGCGTCTGACTGAACAGTTCCTGTCGGACGCAAGCTGATGCTAACAAAGGTAAGGCTACGTTCCGTTCCGTTGTAGAACTGCACCCTGAGTTACTCGAAACAACAGATAATCCTTATGCCCTTGAAATCAGGAATTGGCTAACGAACAGAATGGCGCCGGTAGATTTATCCTTGAGCTGTCAGAGTGGTTCATACCAAGGTGAGTAAAAGGGAGGGGGGAAACAGGGGTAAAGGGTCATACCAAGTTGCAACAGGGGTCTATCTGAGCTATGACATCCTTGAGCTCATCTCTTAGGCCTTGGTAAAACAAGGACATCCTTTTCTCCTCTGGCCACTCCGTCTCTGCAATCAACCTATTGAAAGTAGTCAAGTAGGTGATCAGATCTTTTTTTCCTTGCCTTAACTCGAGCAATTCCCTGTCGGCGCTAAAAGTAGTTGCTCTGCGGTCAAACACCCGCTCGAACTCAGCCTTGAAAGCAGCCCAATCAGATAATATTTGATCGTTATTTCGAACCAAGGGAACCGCCCAGTTAGCTGCATCCCCAATCAAATAAGATATGGCAAAAGCTACTCGTGAGTGGTTATTGGGGAAAGAAGCAGGTTTGCATGAAAAGTGCAGCATTATTTGCGTTAAAAATACCTGCACCTTCGAGGGATCCCCAGAGTACCTCTCTGGACTGGCCAAAGGAATGGGAGGAGGGACCATCACCTGAATCTGCGAGGCCCCAGCACTAGCATCAAATGGATTTCTGGACAGTCTATCAACCTTTTCTTTCAAGGCAGCGGCCTCTGCTTTGGACGACGCTAATTCCTGCTGTACTAACAGAAGAGCCTGCATCACATCATCCATAGTGGTCATTATTGCACTGCAACTGAACCGGGAGAAGCTATATACTTGGGCGCGTTATTCTGTCAGGATATGCTTCGCAGGGTTCAGCTGCAGTAGAATAAAGGACCATCTCCTGACATCCCCAAGTACCCTGACATGGGATTCCCCCCCAGGGTCTTCGAGTTATCAAGTGAGGGGTACCAGGTAGGGGAGGGGTCAGCAGGGACAAAGGCTCTAAAATGACATAAACACAACCAAGAGATACTAGAACACAAACTACTCTCATCAATTCTCGCTAGAACACATAACATTAATAATACCTGTGCATCCTCTGCAATTGCCTCTAATAAAACATCACAGACCCCCTGTACACCATCTGATGAGGAAAGCAGAGTACAGTGTAAATATATCATCAATCATTTGCATGTGCCCATGAATTACTGCTTGTATCGCATTTTCCCTACCCTGCTAGAGAATCCTCTGAACCTTGCAGGAAGCATGCAACAACAGGAACAATGGAAAAGGTAAGACAGCAAACCCTGGCAGGAAAGCACCCAGTCTGATTGCTTCCTAAATCGTAGTTCCTGTCCCCCCCTGGTTAAGTAAAAGAAATTAATGAACAGTCTCAAAGAAATCCGAAGAAAAGCGCTGTTGTTCTCACAGCTAACAGAAGTAGGTCTGAAGTAACAAAAAAGGAATCTCCTATAATGACGGTAGCCCGCAGTTGCGACCGCCGCCAGACTCCGCCTCAAAGTACTACCAAAACAAGATCCCAATATACAGACGGTGTTACGCTGCAGCCGCACGCAGTAACCCGCTGTAATGTCCTTAAGAGAGTATTTCCCCAAGAGTAAGAAACAGACAGCGTTACGCGGTCTCCTTGACCCGCTGTAACCCGCTGTACTGTCAAATACAACACGAAGATATTCCTTATGCAAATACGGCGTTACGCGGCAGACTGCTCGCAGTAACCCGCTTTGCAACCTTCAGGAACCAAACTTCAACTCTTAGGGCTATCCAAACATCCAGGAGGAATCGGGAAGGGGCGGGGCACTCAGTCGAGCACCACACTGTTACTCACGGTGAACCGGCAATACTCCGTCTCCGCCTCAAGCTCCCAGCTCGCTCTCCACGGAACTCCAGGGAACCCTCGCCACTCCGACGAGGATACAAACAGGAAGAATTACGCGCAACCTCGCGCGCGCCCTGAACAGTTTTAAGACCTTCCTGTCAGCGCACCGGCATCATGGGAAATGTAGTACCATGCCGTCGCGCGCTGACCAGAGACAGAAACCTGACATATATAGTAACAAGTGCAGAGAAATGCAGCCTACAACATGCAGAACTAGGCTAACAAACAAAGCAACAAAGCTTTTTATTTTCATATTTTATGTTGGCATCTGTAGAGTACTGGCTTCATATAAAATTGAACCAATCTACAGAAAATGAGAGCAGAACAGTGATAACATTTCAGCAGCGGTAGGTTAAGATAATGCGGAGCTAATAAGCTGGCTTTAGGAACTCATATAGCTAAGAAGGTGAATACTTGGGAAAGATCATCGGACAATGTGTGAGACTTGAGGTGCGGGGAGGAATTGAGTTAAAAAATACAACCTGACCAGGGGAGGCCTAAGGCTGTTTCTAAAGGATAAGACATTAGTGTTGAGTCAAATGAGCGCCTGGATCAGGTCTAAATATCGGGGGCAAACTTTCAACTGGCCTGATTTGAAGTCTTGTTCTTCATTGCTTTGAATCTTTGTTGTTTGAGAAATGTCCTCTTATAATTCTTTCACCACTAGTGGCATGCTATCTGTCTTTAATGGCAAGCCACTTCCATATGGAAGACCAGACAGCAGATTCTTGTGAGTCATGCTGGCTATTTTAAAGTTGATGTTTGCCTCCAATGAGAGTCAGTGGAAATGATATAGGATAGCATGATGTGGTCAGATTGTTGTTGAAATGCAGGGTGACATTGAGCAGTGCAGCTGAGGTTTTTAGAAAGCCTACCAGGAAAGATTTACCTCTGTCAAGGCAGGACATTACTTGGACTGCTGTCCTGAATTCTGTTGTAGGGATGAAATGTTCAATATTCTTTTTAAGGTGAAATCAAAACATTTAAGGTTTATTGACATATTTTTTCAGAATCTGAATTGGATGAAAGATGCCAGAGACTCAGCTCCTTGAACTGAGTGGTTCTGTGTTGAAGGTGATGACCTTGGGTGAGAGGATTGAGACTTGTGGCACATCACAATTTATAGGGAAAGTGAGGATTTAAGAGAGTTCAATTTTATATTCTGAGATAAAGAGGTGAGTGAAATGAGAAGGAAGAGTGTTAAAAAAACTGATGTTCAGATTCCATTTGATACTTAAATACGTTGTTGTCAACAGAGAAAGACAGACAAATGGAAATTAATCAGTCAGTCAGTCATTATACTTTTATTCGACACATGTATCATAAAAAGTACAAACATACAATACACACATAAATATAAAAACCATTTCATCATTTAAAAAGATACATATGAAAATCATGTGGGAACGTTGACTGGAGAAACATTATTTAGCAGCTTTAACCTAATGATCCAGGCACATGATAAAAACTTTGCAACCCCACAAATAGTAACCATACAAGAGGTATTGGAGATGAGGATACGTAATGCTGATTTATAATCCCTGACTCCAAGGTTCTTTAATACAGGTTTTAGCCATTTGTTCCTAGGTAGGGTATATGCTTTACAGGCAAAAAAGAAGTGGCCTAATGATTCTTCAGGATTTGTACAGCCTGGACACTTTGTATCCTCTTCCCTCCTTCTACTCCATCTAGACGTAAAATTTTTAAGGGGCAATGTACCATGTCTAAATTTCAGATAAAGTGTCCTATCCCGGGGAATCTGGATAAAATCCAAAAACAATTCTAGCTTTGTATTACACTTATGGGTCAAAAAGTTCTCAGTTAATTGTCCCCAATTTGGGTTCTGTAAAGCCTTGGCCTCAATCCAGTCCCAGTATAGTTTTTTTACCATTTGTTTTGGTGGAGGGGATTGAGAGGCCCATGCATCGCTTAAACCCACGCTAGCTGCAAGTTGTTTTAAGACATTTAGCCACTTGATTTTGCCTGAAGTGTTTAGTTTTAACATTTCATCCAACACTATAGCATAGTTAGCTAATTCGGGAGTCCTCCTCAAACGTACCCAATATAGAAGGGGACGTAGCTGAACAATGTCCCGAATGGACCTCCTACCCAAGTCTGCAAATAATGGTTTTAATGGGGTAGAGGTTGGAAGTGAAACCAAGTCTCTCATGAACTTGTTCTCAGTTAGGACATGATTATTGGTGTTCTCGATGCCCCATATTTCTGAGCCGTAGACCGCTGAGGCTATTGCCTTTCCCTCATAAACTGACAAGGCAGGGGCAATTGGCCTGCTCACTGAGAGACGCTGGTTTTTTAAAATAGTGCCGGAAACTCTTTTAAGGTTTAAAATCATTTTACTTATATGGGGTTCCCATTTCATATTATTATTGATTCTAACACCAAGGTAATCAAACTCTTCCACCACCTCAAGGGGAGATCCATTCAAAGTCAGGTATATATTCCTGTGGTTTCTCTTGGCTGTCATAACCATTAGTTTAGTTTTTGTAGTGTTTATTGTAAGTCCCCGTTCCTGACAAAAAACACTAAACTGGTCAAGGAGAGTTTGGAGACCTTTGGGGGTTTTTGATAACAGAAGGGTGTCGTCGGCAAAGAGGAGCGATGGTGATTTCTCCCCGGCTATAATGGGGGCATCTGCCGGTATCTCTTGCAGATGTTTCACCACCCCATTTATAAAGAGGGAGAACAGAGTAGGAGCCATCACGCACCCCTGCCGTACCCCTCTGTTGACAGGAATACTCTTTGTGAGTTGTCCCTGCGTCCCCCACCGAATCCTAGCATAGGTACCCTCGTGTAATTTAATGATAAATTGTAGCAAATAAGATGGGAAACCCATATCCAATAAAACGTCCCATAATTTGGCACGGGGTATTACATCAAATGCCGTTTTTAAGTCTATAAAGGCCAGGTAAAGACTCCCTCTGGCTATTGACACTGTTTTCCAAAAAACTGCACAGAATCTAAAAACTTGATCGATTGCTCCTACATTACTTCTGAATCCTGCCTGGAAGTGGGATAAGATGTTATCTTCCATAAGCCAGCACTCAATCCGGTTTATAATGACCCTACCAACTACTTTTTGAATGGCATCAATTAAACTTATTGGTCTGTAGTTGGCAGGGTCCTCTCTCTCGCCCTTTTTAAAAATAGTGACAACTTCGGCGCCTTTCCACGAGTCAGGTACTTGATGGCCAGACTGAATAAGATTCATAATGTTTACAATAAAATCGGCCCAAACCGTGGGGTTATGCAACAGTAGATCCCCCGGAATTCCATCCGGGCCAGGTGCCTTGCCCGGTATTATTTTATGGATGGCTTCCTGGACTTCGCGGGGCGTGAACAACACATCTATAGTGTCACCAATTGGTTGGACTAAACAGCCAGTATCTAATGCTGGAAGGGTTGTCACAGCTTCCGGGCTGCGTTCGCCATATAATTTAGAAAAATTAGAGTGCCATTGGCACTCAGTTATATGGTTTGGGATGGGCTCAGCACCACGTCTGTCAAGAATATTTATCAATTTCCAGAATACAGTGGCGTTTTTCCCATGAGCCGCTTCCTTTAATGCCTGCCAATGTTCCTCTTCCCAATCTTTTTTGGCTTTCGCAATGCTAATGCGATAATCTTGTCTTGCCATTCTAGCAGCTAGTATTTCCTTATTTTTTATGGCCAAGGAGATGGCTTTTCTTTTTTCCCTACAAGAGACAGTATACCAAGGGTTACCCTTCCTTTGGGTGTGTTTAATCAGTTGGCATCCCTTAGTTTTTTTGAAAAAAACCATACTGATCTCCCCTATTAAGTTCTTATACTTAGCTGCTGGCGTGGGCCCCCGGGAATGGAGAGGAGTTTGGTGGACTGATGCCAAGGCACTCGAAGCAGCCAAAACTAAAACTTTGATGATGTCAAGTGTCCCTTCATCGCACCTGACTACATTCCATTTAAGCCTGCGGTTACAGTTGGAGGGAACTAATTCTTTGGTGGTCAACTCATTGGAGGCATTGTTGCCAATATTGTCACCCCAGAACATACCCATACAAAGGGGATTGTGGTCGCTATCAATCCTCTGGCAGACCTCCATATCAACAAGGTTGGCCCATGACCAAACATCTAAAAGGATGTAATCAATCCGTGACGGGCAGCCTAATCGATTAAAGGTCATAGCGCCCATGCGGTCTGATGTAGTACGGCCATTTAGGGCCCATAGGTCGTGGGCAGACACCAGGGCGTTTAGCTGAATAGCTCTGGCAGACCACTTCTTGATTGGGCCAGTGATAAGGATGGAATGAACTGATTCCCTAATTTATTATGAGAACCCAAGTGGTCCTCCTCATCAAGGGGCTCGAAGGTGCAATTAAAATCACCTCCCACCAATACTGAGGATTTAGAGGGGAGGGAGGATAGCCTATTATCTAACAACTCCAATATGGGTGAAGATTGACCCTCTGGTAGACCTCTGGCATAAACACAGAAAAGTTCCAAGACATTTCTGTCAGACTGCCTTTTAACAGTAATGTGAAGTATGTCATTGGTGGGGATGTGTTTAGCAGTAACTTCACAATTCAGATCTATCCTGATCCAAATAAGTAGGCCTCCCGATGGACGACCCTTCCCTGATTGGATTGCAGGGACGAAGAATGTGGAATAACCATGCTTGTGTTCTGGCTGAACACACCAAGTTTCCTGGAACATACAGATATGATAATCCTCTAAGAAATTATTCCAAGCAGGATTAGACAGATTTTTCTTTAATCCTGCTATGTTCCAAGACAGGATTTTAATAAGGGAAGGGGGCAATGGAGGGTTTTTCGAGGGTGACAAAATATCAATATCCCCTGCCAGTGTATCTAGATTATTACTATCCTGGTTGGGTGGTTCCTCCCTGGCATTGGAAATAGGACCACTATCTAGGGGAATAAATACCCCTCGCTCGTTGGGAACTTCAGGGGACTGAGGTGATGGTCAGTCCACCTCTTCCAGCCCACTGAAACGGTTGTAACAGGGGAATAAGGGATAGTTAAGCTGTGGACCCCACCCTTCTCCACTAAACTGGGGATCACCCTTCCAATGGTGCCCCTTCCTCCTATGGACTAGATTCCACCCTTCCTCAGAAGCCATTCCCCACTTTTGGGGGTTCTGATAGGTGGATTTAGCAATCCCATTACTGCCTCTCCCTGGCCCATTATTTGCCGGCCTCAACCAACTCCATCTGGCATCCTCATGGCCCTCTTGCACATAAAAAAAAGACAGGGGTTTAGCTGATACCACCGACTTGTTATCACATGGAGGAAAAGAACAGATAAATTCAACCAGTCGTGGGTCCTCAAACGTGATGACGACACAATCACCCTTTATACTTTTCTTCTTTCCACCTACCCAGGGGGCCCTCTCTACCATAAGTATGTTCTTATTTAGACCAGGAGGTGGAGGGTAGTTTTTGTCTAGCCAGTGGCATATTTTGTTTTTAATCGCCCAGAAGGGCTCAGAAGTAGACGTGGGCAGCTCAGGAATGCCAGTCAAAACGACCACAAACGGACATGCATCAGGTGGTAGATTGATGTTTCGTCGTGTGATGGTTTTTCTGGGCTGTGGCTGGGGGATAATGGGAGCTGGGATACTAGGAACCTTTCTCTTCACAACACTTGGGCATGTAGAAGTGGGGGGTTTGTTGGTACTCTTTATGTTGTTCGCCAGCTGTGGAGTATTAAGCGAGCTGGTTGAAGGTACCAAGGTAGCCCCCGTGGGTGGATTTTTAATGCTGGGCACATTGTTGGGAGCAGGTGGTGATACCACAGAGGTACGAGGACCGGGAATAATCAACTTGGGGTCTTGCAGCGAGAGAATGGTATCAAGTTGGTGTTCTATGTTAGCAAGCCTAGTCTCCAGAGGCAAGAGCAATGATTTAATCAGAATGGACATAGAATTCATTAAGGAATCAAGCCCTCCCTCCGAATTAATTGAAGAATCGTTGCTTCCGCTAATATCCAGAATACTGGCCAAGCTACTATCATGCGTTATGTCATCTGGGACCCCCAGTGATAGTAGATGGGGAGTGGAGTCTAACATGTCAGACTCATGTTGGTCAATGGGGGCCTGTAAAGTCCCTTCATCCGCCATCACCACACCCGAGTTAACCTCCCCAAAGTTAGAGCCCATAACCTCTTGTGAAATAATGACAGGATTATCGGTTGGAAGGTTCGTTGAATTTGGAGCATTTAAAGCTGGCGTAATAATGTCAGACCCACCCACCTGTAAAGGATCATTATCACTGTGAGTTACTGCCACTGTTGCTGCCAAATTTATGTTTCTGCATTTAAATGGAGATTGGCAGTAGGTGGTGTACTCATAGCGGGGGGATTAATAGGTAATGGTAGTAGGCAGATAACAGGGGTTTGGACAACAACCGGCTGGCCAGGGGAAGGAACAGAATTATTTGTTCCTTGGGGCGGGGAATGGATCAAGGCAATGTTGCCAAGTGATGACCTTTTCGCTTGAGCAAGGTCCATGGAAACCCTCCTTTCCATAAGAGAAATTCCCTGATCTATCAGAGAATTAGTGCGTGAGATAAAATTATCTAGAGTGCCAATAACTTTTTTGGTTTTATCATTACCAGCTCTCTGACTCCGAGTTTTACGGGTGGACATCGCTAGCAGAAGGAAAACTGGCTAAGGATAAAGAAACAATACTAACAAAAAACCCCAACAGCCAGTTAACACAGAAATGAATAACACATGGGTCTAGCTATACATATAGTAGAAAACCAAACAGTTAAATAGGTGGTTAGCTTAAAGCCCAGAGTCAATAGTCATTAATGATAGCAGCGCAGATACAGGATAAGATAAGGGTATGCCCAGGCCAGGCTCTGCGGGCCACGGAGGGCCACAGAGGGCCCGCCCTTGTCCCGGGCTTCTCCCGGCGCGCTCCCGCGCGCTCCCGCGCAGCGGCACCTAGGTGATGATTTATAGGAGGAGTGTGAGAGGGGAGGAGCCTGCAGGGAGAGCGTCTCCGCTGTTGGTAATGCAGAGGGGCAGGCGCTCCTGGGACTTGGAGTCCTGCGCCTGCCCTCGCTCGCAGCCCTGCACCTACCGCCGCCCCAAGATGGAATTTGGGTGTTCGGTGGCTTAGCTCCCAGCAGCGTCACAGCGTCACAAGTAACCCAGTCCAGAAGTCCCACAGGCGAAGCGGGACCCGCGTAGCGGGTACCGCGAGGAGTGGCAGCAAAGGGAAGAGCAATCCGAGATGAAGGTGCTGGCAGTCCCCAGTCCTTGGCAGGTAACAAAAGAATAAGCAATCCAACGAGGCCCCCAGGCACGGGTGGTTTTAGCAGCGCTGAGGCGGGGGAGGAGCCTGCAGGGAGAGCGTCTCAGCTGTTGGTAATGCAGAGGGGCAGGCGCTCCTGGGACTTGGAGTTCTGCGCCTGCCCTCGCTCGCAGCCCTGCACCTACCGCCGCCCCAAGATGGAATTTGGGCGTTCGGTGGCTTAGCTCCCAGCAGCGTCACAGCGTCACAAGTAACCCGGTCCAGAAGTCCCACAGGCGAAGCGGGACCCGCGTAGCGGGTACCGCGAGGAGTGGCAGCAAAGGGAAGAGCAATCCGAGATGAAGGTGCTCGCAGTCCCCAGTCCTTGGCAGGTAACAAAAGAATAAGCAAATACAATTAATAATTTATAAAGATTCTTCGGTTATATATCTCATCGGTGATCCTTCATTCACTCCCTAATATCTGACCCTGTGGATGCAAACAACATTCAGGTTCTAAAACATCACAATTATGTGCTACCAAAAAGTAAATTTATTGATTTTTCAGTTTGGTTTTCTGCACAAACCCAAGCTTGTAAATCAATACTCAATTAATCAACCTATCATAACATTTGTATAGCGCGCTACTCACCCGTAAGGGTCTCAAGGCGCTGGGGGAGAGGGGTCCGTTACGGCTCGAAAAGCCAGGTCTTGAGTTACTTCCTGAAGGAGAGATGGTCCTGGGTCAGCCGAAGGTGGATGGGGAGGGAGTTCCATGTCTTGGCTGCCAGGTAGGAGAAGGATCTTCCTCCGGCGGTGGCTCTGCGGATGCGTGGTACGTTGACGAGGGCGAGGCTGGTCGATCGTATCTGGCGGGTGGGCGTGTAGAAGGTCAGGCGGTTGCTGAGGTACTTGGGGCCCAGGTCGTGGAGAGCTTTGTGTGCGTGGGTGAGGAGCCTGAACGTGATCATCTTGCTGACGGGGAGCCAGTGCAGGTCTCTCAGCTGGCCGGAGATGTGGCTGTGTCGGGGGATGTCCAGGATGAGTCGTGCGGAGGTGTTCTGAATGCGTTGGAGTCTTTTCTGAAGTTTGGCTGTGGTTCTGGCGTAGAGGGTGTTTCCGTAGTCCAGTCGGCTGGTGACGAGTGCCTGGGTGACATTCTTCCTGGTTTCGGTGGGGATCCATCGAAAGATCTTTCGGAGCATGCTCAGGGTGTTGAAGCACGATGATGAGACGGCGTTGACTTGTCTGGTCATCGAGAGGGAGGAGTCCAGGATGAAGCCCAGGTTACGTGCATGGTCCGTTGGCTTGGGAGTGGTGCCCAGGGCAGGAGGCCACCAGGAGTCATCCCAGGCGAGGGCGATGATCCCAGGATGAGGACTTCCGTCTTGTCTGAGTTCAGTTTCAGGCGGCTGTTCTTCATCCACTCGGCGACGTCTTTCATCCCTTCGTGTAGGCTGGTTCTGGCGGTGGCGGGGTCGTTGTTGAGGGAGAGGATCAGCTGGGTGTCGTCGGTGTAGGAGATGATGGTGAGGTTGTGTTGGCATGCGATGGCTGCGAGGGGGCTCATGTAGACGTTGAAGAGGGTGGGGCTGAGTGATGATCCTTGTGGTACGCCGCCGATGACTTCGGAGTCCTCGGATCTGAACGGGGGGAGGCGGACTCTCTGGGTTCTTCCGGCGAGGAATGAGATGATCCACTCCAGTGCCTTCTCTTGGATTCCGATGTTGATGAGGTGCTGCACTAGGGTGCGGTGGCAGACAGTGTCGAACACTGCAGAGAAGTCCAAGAGGATGAGGGCCGTTTTTTCCCCGTTGTCGAGCAGGGATCTGATGTCGTCCGTGGCTGCGATGAGGGCGGTCTCGGTGCTGTGGTTGGCTGCGAGTGGTCGAGGAATCTGTTCGTCTCGAGGAAGGCGGCAAGCTGTCTGTTGACGGTCATCTTGATGACTTTGGCAGGAAAAGGGAGGAGCGAGATGGGGTGGAAGTTCTTGAGGTCGGTGGGGTCCGCTCTCCGGGAAGGTGGCGGTGTTGAAGGAGGTGTTGATGATGTCCCGGAGTTGGGGTGCGATGATGGAGTCAGCCTTGTTGAAGACGTGCTGGGGGCAGGGGTCGGTTGGGGATTCGGAGTGGATGATGTTCATCGTGTGGGTGGTGTCTTCGGTGCTGACCGGGGTTCAGGTGCAGAGGGTGGTAGCTGAGGGCGTTGGTTCGGTGGTTGGGTATGTGGTTGGTGCGCCGAAGCTGTTGTGTATTTCGGTGCTCTTGCGGTGGAAGAACGAGGCGAGTGAGTCGCAGAGGTCTTGCGAGGGAGTGATGTTGTTGTTTCCGGCGCTGGGGTTGGAGAGCTCTTTGACGATGCTGAAGAGTTCCTTGCTGTTGTGGGCGTTGTAGTCCAGTCGTTCTGTGAATGCTGTCTTCTTGGTGGTGTGGATCAGCTGGTGGTGTTTGCGGGTGGCGTGCTTGAGGGCAGTCATGTTGTCTATGGTCTGGTCGTTTCGCGAGGCTTTCTCGAGGGTGCAGCAGTTCTTCTTGGAGTTCTGAAGTTCGTCGGTGAACAAAGAGGCTTTCTTGCTGCCGGGTCTGCTGGGAGGGGTCTTCAGTGGTGCAAGGTCGTCTGCGCAGTTGGTGAGCCACTGTGTGAGGTTGCTGGCTGCTTCGTTGGGGTCCGTTGTGCTGGCGGGAGGGTTCTGGCTGAGGGAGGTGGTGAGCTGGTCAGCGGTGATCTTGTTCCAGCTCCTGCAGGGAACCTGTTACGGGTGGTGGTGGGTCATGGTTCTTCTGAAGCTGAAGTGGACGCAGCTGTGATCAGTCCAATGAAGTCCGGTGGAGTGGCTGAAGGAGATGTACTTGCTGGAGGAGAAGACTGGGTCAAGCGTGTGGCCGGCGTAGTGGGTGGGGGTGTTCACCAGTTGCTTGAGTCCGAGTACTCTTCATTTGAATAAGTTATCTTTTGAATTTTAACTAGTTATTCTTTCAGATAAAATAACCAGTGTGCAGATGTATGTGTTGAACATTCAGTGATCACTATGTACTTCCACTATTGATTTCAGTTGCAGATACAGGGGTCAGAGAGAGATGATGTGGAATCACACCACGGGCAAGGAATTCATACTCACAGGGTTCTCCGTCTGCTCAGATGTTCAAGTCTCCCTGTTTGCTGTCTTTCTGCTTATCTACATCATGACACTCTCTGGAAACATCACTGTCATCGGAGTCATCACAACCACGAAGAAGCTGCACACCCCTATGTATTTCTTCCTGTCTGCCCTCTCCTTCCTCGATATTTTCACTGTCTCGGCAACTGTTCCCAGAATGCTCAAGGACCTATGGACCCAGCAGAAGAAAATTACTTTCCAGGAGTGCATTACCCAAGTGTTAGTTATCTTTTGGCTGATAGCTTCAAATGCTTTGCTCCTGACTGTCATGAGCTATGATCGTTATACCGCCATCTGCCACCCATTAAATTACACAAGCCTCATGAACAGAAAGTTATGTATCAACATGCTAGGTCTTTCCTTGATGGGAGGTATGCTCTTCTCATTTGTAAATACCTTTCTTGTTTCACAATTACCCTTTTGTGGAAACAACAGGATTGACAATTTCCTGTGTGAATTTCCAACCTTGCTGAAGCTGGCCTGTGGGGACACCTTGCTTAATGAGATTGTGTTCCTCATGTTGGGTGGGGGTGCGGGACTGGTGACCTTCTTGGTCATACTCATCTCCTACATATACATTATTAGGGTGATCATAAACATCCCTTCCACAGAGGGTAGGAGGAAGGTCTTCTCCACCTGCTCAGCTCACCTCATGGTGGTTTTCTTGTTCTTCGGGACAGGGGCTGCAACCCACCTGACACTTTCAAACAGCCAAGGGCAGCCAGATAAGCTGGCATCACTGTTTTATACCGTTTTTGCCCCAATGTTGAATCCGATTATTTATTGTCTAAGGAATGAAGATGTGAAACATGTTCTTTGGAAAGCAATCCATCAGAAGAGCAGATACGCATAGACTGTGCAGGGATGATTTTGTTGGTCTTCAAAAAGTGCATTCAGGTAAATTTCTAAAATTGCACCAGGTGTAAAGGTTTTATTTGCATGATTAAAATCTACAATTATATTTGCTGAGATAGTATGTCCTACTTTTGTAATTTAGATAATATTCAGAATCATTGCTTCATGGTACCCATATTTCATACAAAGCACAACAGAAATTTGAGCCCAAAGCACCACAAGTCCCTTAATTGTGAAACTAGGACAGGACCTCAAGACTTGTCCATCTCCCAGCATCAAATAGGAGAAGACATGGCCTTAATCTTCTTGATGTGCATGATAGCTGACTCCCTAATCAAATCTGCTTTTGAATTTTCATCCCTGTCTGAAACACGCCTTGGAGTCCAGTCATTGCTTTTCCATACTATAGCTAAAACAGGTCCATCTCGGAGCGCTTCACTGAAAATGACAATCAATTTCCCAGCTTTTGATGGGGAGCAGAAGGCTCCCTAATATCCAAGTATGAGTCCTCTGAAAAGGTTTTGTGCCTTGATCATAGACAGGAGCACTGAAATCCTACAGGAATTAAGGAACTAATTATGTGGCAGGGTTAACCAAAATATGCAACAAGAATAGACAAACTACACTGCATAATGCAGAACTTCCTTTCAGAGTATTAATTTAATATTGCTTCATTTAAAAATATATTAATACTTGGCAAAGGTTTCACACCTAGGAAAAACAATCATCACCTGAAAGTTGCTCAATTGACCTTCTTGCAAAGAGTCTGTGACTTCATCCATGGTACTGTGGGTTGGGTATTTTAAACTTTTAATATGCTTAAGCTGGAGAAGATGGTGTGTGTGGAAATCTGGAAGTCATAGAGTAAATGGTTGGAGACACATGCACTAGATGGTCAAATGTGATAATGTATTAAATCCATAATACAGCAACCAGAGAGCAAACATAGGTGCAGATTGACACATTTTTCATGGAGCGCAGAGCAGCGAGCAAAGTTGCGGCACTGCGATGGTTGAAAGGGAGATATCAGAAATGCACCATATTTACAAAGAAATTGTGCATGGCTGCTACCTCCAGCCACGTGTGCACTGTCTGCTGTCTAGTGCCAATACATTCATCCTTGGGGCCATGCTGCAAAGGCGCCTGCATTACAGGCAGCACTCTTTGTGTCCTGGAAGGGACATCTTCCTGCACAAAAAAATTAACCCTTAAATGCATTGTCCTCTTTCTATGTGTGCTGCAGAAAACATCACGCATAGAAAGAGGAAACAACAAGGAGAAATAAAAATACTTCTCCTAGATATGCTGGGTCAGGGAGGTGTAGCAATTTGATGAAATCCCAGGTTTACTGACTTAGTAAATGTGGGCTTGCATCACAATCCATTGACCTCCCGTGCTCCATCCATGACATGTAAATCAATGCATCATAAACTGCTTCATTGTATTTTATGTCTTTACAAAGCCACACAAATCAGGCCTTGCGTTGCTTTGTAAATGCAAATAAACCTTTACATTGCCCCGTTTCGTCTTGTGTGATGCAAGAGTGATGAAAAGGCTTAGTAAATCAAGACCTATATTCTTCTTTATCTTACTCTGTCAGCTTCTTTTTTGAATTCATACTTTCTTTATTTGTCACTGTTCTCCCTTCTTTTACCTCCTTTCTTATTATTCTGTTGTTCTCTCTCTTGCTGTTAGTCAAAGGGAAAATAGGTTCTGGTCCCCAAAAATGACTGCTAGCGGACTCCACCTGCAATCACCGGCTCAAATTGAGGACGCTCCCTAACCAATCCGAATATCACCAAATCAGCACTGAATTGGTTCTCAATCCATCTCTCAATCATTTGTTCTCAGCCTGGTGGTGATTTGAATTCTCCCCAGGACCAGATGGTATTTTACAAGATTTAGACAGAGGCCTCCAGCATTTGGCATTCAATACATCAGCCCACATGTAATGAAATATTTTATGGCAAAATGATATATTTAGTTCACATTGGAAACGCTGGTGTGTGTGACAAATTATTTTGCACTCTGTGTGTGCCTGAACAACATTTAGTAAATTTAAGTAGTCAATTTCATCACTTCCCTTGGTGTTTCCCTTCATTTCTTGGAAGATGGTGCAGTAAGCTTTCTCTCATTTCCTACTTTTATTTTCACTTCCACATACAGATATCAAGCTGACTGAAATCAACCACACATATCTGCCTTCCTTCCTTACCTTATACAATCGCTCCAGGACATCATCTCCAGCGGATCCAGAACGCCTCAGCCCGACTCATTCTGGACATCCCCCGTCGCAACCACATCTCCAGACACCTGAAGGACCTGCACTGGCTCTCGGTCAACAAGAGAATCACCTTCCGCCTCCTCACCCACGCACACAAAGCCCTACACAACGAAGGCCCAGGATACCTCAACAACCGCCTCAACTTCTACGCTCCCAAACGCCAGCTTCGAATGGGCAATTCAGCAGCCCCCAAGGCAACTCTGAGTGGCACAATATAGAACTGATGAAACCACTAACAATCAGAATAGACAAAATGATCACTGACATTCTACTGTGTATGCTCATATGGTGTCTGCATGAAATAAGATAAACCGACCTCTGTTGATAAGCATAAAACTATTAACTATTAACAATGAATTGAACTGAGCCATCAGGACATCTCTCTCCAAGGTGAACCGAGGCTGCTCCTCGAACCCTCCTGATTCTAGGTCAGCTGCACCCAGGACAATAAGCGCCTGTACAGGCTGAGCAGGTCTCCTCGAGTCTCATCTTGCCCTGTGTCATGCACCTTTGCACCCACTAAATTCTTCCTGGAAGAGGTCCAATCCCTTAGCACTAATGCTGACACAACAGACAGGTCTAGACCCTGTCCCGCACATCGCTGGCTGCACCCTCTCTGAATAATGCACAACACAGCACCATCACTCATTTGGTTCACAACATCATAAAGATGCAGATACAGGCCCCTCACAGGACCTCTGACCCATGGCCTCAGAAGTTATCTTGTGGTCTATAACTGCTGCCTCCCTGGCAGGAGCATTGTGTCTCCTAATGAAACAACTGCCTCCCCATCATGGAGTACACCTCTGACACGGGGTCTATCCCAGGCAGTCCCAACTACAGGAACCACCCCTGGAACCACCCTCCATCATAACCGGGCCTGTGTCCCCCACCTGTGGACTCTCAAGCCTCAATAGGTCAACTGGAAAACCCTCTGGGCACAGTGTAGGCCTCACCTCACCCAGGCCCCACTTCTGGCCACTTCTGCGCCACCAAGCAGTCCAGCTGTAGACCCACCAGGAACCCAAATGATCCCCATTGAAATTTGACAGGTAGTTCTGAAGGCAACGACTTCTGCCTTGCACCTCACTCAGCTGAGGATCTGCCCGCATCTGCTGAATCTTTGCCTGGAAACCCAGGACCCTGAGTCAGTCACCTCACTCAGCTAAGGGAGAGCACTCACTTGTTGAGTCTTTACTTGCCCACCCGGGACACACAAGGGTCCTTGAGTCTGCAACCCAAGACTGGTGCATATAATGTACACTAGGAAGAAGTCTGCTAAGGCAAAACCTTTGCAGCCTGAGAGTGACAATACCTAATAGATACACTTCCCTGCTACCATACTGATGATCAGGGGACATTCCAAGAGTAGGCACCACCCAGCCACCTGAATAAGGCAAAGTGGGCTAACCCACCCCTTACACTCCCTGCATCTACATGGCCTCTGCCCCTTTGTTCTAGGGTGTGTCCTCATAGGTCCTACCTGATTGGACACCAGGCTGAGCAAAACCACAGCCAACATCTCAAGTAAACCTGTTTCTAATATAACATTATTCACTGGACTTGGGCAGCCAACTACCCTACTCCAATTTCTTGGCCTCTACCACTAACCCATCTCGGGAATGTAGGGAGTCCACCACCCCTATCAGACCTGTACAGGGTCACTCACTAGCCCACCTGGAAAAATTAGGGCACTCACTACCCATCCTATGTCTGCTCTGGGGCTACCACTACACCTCCCTTTTCGGGCCTCCCTTGGATAGCTCCTCCTCCTAAACAGATAACCTATTGGAACAATGGGAACCACAACTATTTCTCATGTCACCCACTGTCAGAAAAGTTCTTGGGGACCACCTCATGGTCCTGGAGTGAACCCCTAAAGTTGCCACTAAGTTTTGGGTACTCTACAACCCCATCCTTCGAGTGGTTTTGGTCTGCACCAATGGTGGGAAAATCTCTACAAAAACAATCACTCAATGTAGGCTCCCTCTTGAGAAACCTGCCTATTCCAAGGCAGGCCTGGGAATTTCCTGGAGCCCCATCAAGCATCTCCTACAAACCAATAAGCAGGGTTCACACCTGAACCTGGGTACCTGTGGCAGTCCCTAACTGACAGAAAAGCACCCTCCTTATACACACCTAGGGGCCTATTATGATAGCGGATAATCCGCATCCTCCGGGCCGGCGGAAGCCACCGCCGGCCCGGAGGATGCGGATTATCCACTGCGGACTGAGAAAAGATCCCCCGCCAGATTAGGATGGCTGGGGCATCTTTTTTCAGTCCGCCGCTTTTCCGCCGCGGTCGCCTTCCGACCGCGGCGGAAAAGCTCTAACATGGCTGGCGGTGTCTATCAGACACCGCCAGCCAGATTAGGATGGCTGTGATCCTATGCCTTTCAACGGCGGCATTTCCACCTTGGAAAGGCATACGGTGTTTATTTTGGGGGCCCGTTGCACATGGAGGGTACCTATGGTACCCCCCTGCCTTTGCGTGCACGAAGCGGCAGGCCCCACGCGGTGCCTGCAGCTTCATGCATGCAAAGGTAAACATGCATATATTAACATTGCGGCATGTGCTGCTTCAAGCAGCACCCGCCGCAATGTTAATGATACAGGATGTGAATTGGCACGGTGGGACCGCCGCTGCCCCTGCGGACGGTCCCTCCTCCTCAGGTCCGTCCGCCATCCTAATGTGCCCCCTAGTGTGTACAGTGCTGGGGTTTAAAGTAGACTGTGACTTGGAACACTCTAATGGAAACACTGTGTAAAGCCCACCTCAGCCGCACATCACTTACATTTTTTTTTAAGTATTCATAATAATCTCAGTTATTACATTAGTGATTGATAAAGCAGAAAATGTATCTTAAAATAAGTGTCATCATTTACAATAGACAGTAAAATGAAAACGCTTAAAAAAATGAAAAGTAGGACCATTTGGCTTTTTTTACTTATGATGACCTAACCCCAGCATGGATTGCTACATATGTGTTCGTAGTTAGAGGATAAGGAGTGCTGTCAAGACTGGACCAGGCTATTCTTCTGCGGCCAAGTTTTTTTTTCTATTAGCAATGTTTTCTCTATTTGCTGTGAGCTACTTCTGACAATGATTTTTATTTCCTACTGCTTTGTGGGTGTCTATTTCTTTAATGATGATGGATGCTGCTGTGACTATTTTCTTAGCTTAACTTTGAACAATTATCACTGTGACTGTTCGCTGATGCTGTTTGAGAGGGGATACTTGGAGGAGTTTCTAGAACTACTCTTCAGGAGTTCAACTTCAATCTAATTTTATTTCAATGCTCCTTTAAATGTAAGTCTTGCTCTTTTGTACAAGGACACCGTATGGGTTCTGGTAAAGTAGGATCGGCATAGAATAGAATAGGGACTTAATTTTCTTGATGAAACCCACTGTAATTTTCTTGATTGACTCTAACCATGATTTTCTTGATATTTCTGGAAACTGACTTATCTGATTTACAAACTTGAATAAAGAATGGTCTCTCTGTACTGCTCTGCCAATCATTTACCAGACTCTCTCATTTACCTTTCAAAGAAAGAAAGGTAGGACTTCATACCTGTTTGTTCCTTGGAGCAGCCATCTTGGAATGGTCTCTCTGCACTGCATCGAAAATCTTGGTCAATACTCTCTAAGCAAACCTCCACAGTCTCCTGGATGCGCTAAACCCCTTACTTAATATACCTACTACAAATCCAATCATAATTCACATTTAGAAACAGAACGTCTGATTCTTAAGACCCAGTCTCACTTTATAATGAGCGGAGTAACATGCAACCTGCATATATTTAGCCTGTGAAAACCCTTACAGAGCTTTTAACTCTCACTGTTGTTGCCCTCTCCACCTTGGCTCCAAATAGCACGCCCCAACGAGGACCTGCTGGCACGGGTGGGTGGGTGACTCTCAAGATCTAATCTCCTTACCTTACCTTCATCATGAGCAGCCCCCAGGCAGCAACAGTGAATCCTTAGTGGTCGAACCTAAACCTCATATAGCAACTAAAATCAGCCTGAACACCAACTTAGCAAACCCTCTTGCACCCTCTACATTCATGCCACTGAATCAAATTGCTCACCCCCGTATAGCTCTCAAATGAGAGAGCTTTAGGTCTTTTACCCACACCTTCTAATGCACATAATTCCCCCCTGTGTGTGCCCCATCCTTACAACCCGCTCCCCAACGCACACACCTCAACAGGCCAACAATTCAAGATCCCCAGTGAAGGAAATAATCTAACACCTCTCCTTCTCCCCACCTCCATTACAGCATCCACCAGCCTGCAACCACCAATCAAATACCCTACTTACCTCATGTTGTTTGAGAATTCCACTCTTTTCACCTAATCTCTGCCCTCTGGGGGCTCTCATGTACAGTCTACCCCTATAACTCTCACACAAACTCCAAACCCTTTCTTCATGAGCTGGCTGAAATCAAGAATGATTTTCAGCTAGTTAAAGAAGGCCTCCAGAACTTATTCCACTTCTCGTTGAAAATGGAGAATTATGAGATATTCATACGACCTCCAACATTAACCAACCAACCCAACTCTGCCCACGATGATCAAACACTTCTGGAAGGAAATCTTGTCCATGGAAATTCTAGTGAACCCTTACTGGATCTCAAGGCCATATCCCAATCACCACTCTAATCCACAAAGGATTACAGATGCGAACATTCACTCCCTTCTAATATCTTACAACGTCATGCATATTGACCATTTTTCCCTCAACATTCAATGTCCAAAACAATTCCCTCCAATCCGTTTAGCGAATCAACTGTAAATCTCAGATCCTTGAACAAAGAAAACTTGCTAACTGTCCACACATCACACCTTCAAAGTGTAGGACCCAACTCTCACATCAAATCGATGCCCATTAAATGCAGATCGGCAGCAAGCCATAGAGCAGATATTTCAGACCTCATAGTTTCACAAAAATTCAATCTCCTTATAATAACTGAGACTTGGACAAAGGAGGGCAGTATGGGTATATAGGCTGCGGACGGTGATGGTACTATATATTAAAGGACAATAGTATCAAATTCATCTGTGACAGTGCTCCAAGGAATTTGAACAACGACTGCCCCTCGTTGTTAACAGAGAGTAGATAAATCCACTCTCAAATAGCAAAAACAAAAATCAAAACCTAAGCCACATCCACAGAACAATGTTAACAGTCCAAATAATAGTCTTCTTAGTCCTTTTTCATCAGGGCAAAAAACTCAAGCATCCAGCGAAGGGTCAATATGTACCATGACGATAAATTCAGGCAACCATCAATATTGCTGTTATCCCCAAAATGGCAAAGTCCTAACATTACTAGTTATTCAAGTGTTCAATATCTCATTGTAACCTGTGTGTTAGGTGAAATCATTCTATACAGCAACTGTAGATCAACTCTGTAGAAACGTCAAAAACGAAGCAGAGAGTACTCCTTTCCGAGGTAGCACGCGATATTCTGAATTTATGGTCATTGTACATATTGACCCTTCGCTGGATACTTGAGTTTTTTGCCCTGATGAAGTCTGAGGTTATGTGCCTAGATGAAACACGTGTTGTCTCAACTTGTGGCTACTTAGATGGAGTGAAGCACGTTAAATCTGATCCCACATTAAATCTGAATAAACCGTCATGAAAAAGGACTAAGAAGACTATTATTTGGACTGTTTATGTTGTTTTGTGGAAGTGGCTCAGGATTTGATTTTTGTTTTAACTGAGACTTGGCTCGACGCCTCCTCTGCAGCAATATTTGACATTCTAGTTCCCCCCCATATATGGCATCATTAGACTTTATAGACTAGTTAAAATCGGGGGCATCATCGCCTGCATCTATTGGACCAGTCTCTCCTTGAGACATGCGCAATCAACCCGATGTCCTCCTGCGAACAGCGGCCAATCAAGATTCTGAACAACGACAAGATCTTATGCACACTTCACGTGATCTACCACACCCTGGAGACAATCTTCTGTACATTGAACAAATAATGGAGACCATATCAGTTAACTATGACCAACTCCATAGCCATATCTTCCTTGGGGACTTCAACTTACATTGGAACGCCAATAATGACTATGCACTTTTAAGGCTTTCCTCTCTGACCTCAACCTCAACCTCAGAAAAGCATGTAACAGACCTAAACATAACAAGGGTGCCACCTTAGATCTAATTACAGCCAAAGACAAGGTCGTACAACTGGATGACATAGCACCATGCGATTGGTCACATCATTTCTTAATCTCTTTTCACATCTTGGAAAGGGTGCCATCTAGACAAGGACAACCTCGTAAGGCCGAACAATGGTATTCAGATCTGAACAACATCAACGTAAATTATATTAATTACATGAGCAACAACCTTCTTTCTGCCCCCCAAAACAACGAATCTGGATGAACTCACTGATCACTACATTAATTCTATGACAAATATTTTCGCCCCACTGGCTCCTATGAATCTGAAAAGAATACCTAGCCAACATTCAAAATCTTGCTTTAATGGATCTCCTACCGAGAAACAACATGAACTAAGGCTTGCAGAAAGCTCTTGGAGAAACTCCCCTAACCTCAAGCAGTTAAGGATGATAGGAAGAGCCTATAACAAACATATACTTAGAGCTAAAACTGATAATTTTAAGAATCAGCTTGATAAGGCCACAAAGGGACCCAAAAAACTCTTCAAAATCATCAAATAACAAGCTAACCACTCTACCTATTAAGTCACAGCACTCAAGATTGTACTCCCTAGTGGGGAGGAGTTGTCTGCACAAGTTATGGAAAATACAAGAAAGATCGAACTAGAACAACGACTCTCTCTTCCTGTCATGCAGACTCCAGCCCAATCCTCTCCCTCTACCTCTCCAAGATCTCTTTTCACAAGCTTTCTTCTTGCAGGATAAGCAGATTATACTCCCCCAAAAAAATGCATCACGGAATGCCTTTAAACTACCGGACGATGCAGCACTGTTCAACATCATAACTTCATTAAAGCCTTCAAATCATTTCAAGGATCCTTTGCCCATCAAGGTCTTCAAAGAGCTTCCCTCTTCCATTTTCCATCACAGGTCTAAGACTGTGCATGAATCTCTTGTGCAAGGCTTAATTCCCGATTTCCTCAAGATCGGTCAAGACACCCTCATCCCAAAGAAGCCAAATACAGACTTGTCAGGCCCTAACAACTTCTGACTAATATCTAAAATCATGACTTTAGCGAAACTACTTGAGAAGAGCGTACCTACACAACTCTGCAAGCATATTGAACAGTTTCAGCTCCTAGATCAACATCAATCGGGCTTCAGACCTCGACATAGTTCCAAATCTACTCCAACACATATTGTTGATGATATGTACCCCATGTACCCCAAATTGACGTTTATAAATTGTAAGTATCTACATGATGAAAATGTAGGATTGTATGAACAGCTCCTTCTTCACTGATTTCTGACAACGTTTTTCACCCACTTATCTGAGGCTCCTGTGTTTCTTCTTTACCCCTCCTTTTGGTTATGTTCTTGGGTTTATGTTACCTATAAGATTGTTTGATCGGTCAACTAATTGGAATGACATGGCGGAGTGAAGCCATATAAAATTTATATATGTGACCAATATGTACACGCACAATATTCTCATACTGCATTGCAACCAGGACAAACTGTTACATAGAAAGAGTCTTAATTGTGTATGTAACCTGGGGTCTATCTGTTGTTACTGAGTTAGAACTGATGTCAGCTGTGTCGTCATGTCACTGCAATGTTATGTTGAACACTCTAGCTCATGGACTACCTACTGGTTCTATATGACAATATATCTGTTGTCAACTGTGCTATGCAATGTACAAAACTTAATAAACAGATCAAACAAAAAAATAAACCCACACATTGTTGATGATGCCCTTTAGACTTTTTGACCACACTGAACCTTGCCTACTTATACTGCCTGATCTTTCCTCTGACCTTCTTGAAAAAAGAATAGGCTTATCGGGTCGAGTCTTAAATTGGTTAGCTTCCTTCCTTCAAAATAGAATGCAAAAAATCAAAGTTAACCATGACTTTTCTTACAGTAAGCTGGTCTCAGAGTTCCACAAGGATCTGCAATGTCACCCATACTATTCAACTTGAACATAGAACCTCTCTCCGAAATACTGAAATGCACAAACATGTACTATTAAATGTACGCGGATGATACACAATTGTAAATGAAAATGTCTTCACCAGATGACATCAATATTCTCAACTCTGCTCTTCAGAAAACTCACCTGTGGCTATCTCACAAGAAAGTTATGCTAAATACTCTCAAGATGGAATTTCTCCTGCTTGACCCCCATAATCCTCCTGCCCCATTTAAGATTGGCTCAAACAACTAACAGCCCTCCATTTGTTGACTCAACTAGATCATTGGGCATAACTTAGACAAATTCCTGAATATGCTAGACCACATCAGTGCAACAACAAGAGGAGCTAATCACTAACTCTACACTTCGAGGAAAATCAAATTGTTACTATCACCTGCGGACATGCAACTAGTAGTCCAATCCCTAGTTATCTCCCATTTAGAGGATGGAATTTTGAACCTAGCCAGGCTACCCAAAGCTAAACTGGCATCTTTAAGTGCCACTCTGAACTCTGCTGCCAGGCTTATTGCGGGATCTAGAAAACGTGATCACATCACACCAGATCTAATCCAACTCAACTGGCTTTCTCTCAATGCAAGGATCAGCTACAAGATAGCCTGATTAATGAACAAAGCACTGTATCAAAACACTCCTACTTATGTGGGAAATAAACTTGAACTATCCTGTGGGAATCAAGCCCTAAGAAGCTCGAACACTCTTTTGCTAAAACTACAAAAATTCTTATAGATAAATAAAGGTTTTCAAACTCATTCAAAACTCTCATCACTGACTGAACTAAATAACTAAATGTATGATGTTCATTGAAATGTATTCAATTTATACTCCATTCTGACACAGTGGCAAAGATACATTTGCCTAGAGAAGAACACGACGTGGAGTCGGAATCCACTCTTGTAAGTTACGGGTTGAACTAATTAAAATTAAAACCTTTCCCTGCCAGCACTATCAATGACATGAAACTGTGTGGGGTCTTTCCTTTCTCACATCTCGAGCTCACACAACCAAACCTTTGAACCTCTCTCAGATCCTTGAGCTCTGAAATTTGTGCATAAAAGCGCAGGTATATGTGGCAAAACTGAACTTATCACGTCATCAAAGAGTGCCCGGAACTTGAACTATGGATTTCACTGCTGTCACCAATGTAAGAAATTAGTTTATTTGTTGTACAGGATGTGAGTCCTGCATGATTAATGTATCCACAACGGTCTCCTTATTGGGAACGTAGTCCCCAATCTAGCAATTGACTCTATCCGAGTAATGAAGCAGAGCAGTCCATGGCCTCTGCAGGGGAGGTGGTGTTGAATAGTAATCTTCATCTGCTGCTATGATCAACAACACTCAATACATTTACGTCCAGCCAGTGCTGTTCTTTTAAAATGGAAAGGTACATTTATTGCATACACATTAATAAATACTATGCATTAAATTGCAAATATATATAGGAGGTAGATGAAAATACCTATGGTGACATCCATGTATCACATTTGACCCCCTCCAAGGCATGAATCTCATGATCACAAAAACCCACCCATATATACCAGATGCAACATCACATTATATTAGGATGTCATTTTAAATAGGGTGAGCCTACTGACTTTATCAAAGGTTCACCATGTTAATCAGAGAAATAACCACACCTTAAAAAAATCCTCATTAAAAATCAATGAACTCAATCACACTAGTCATACAGAAAATACTCCAGCTCTGGAGTGCCTAAATAAATGGTAGTCATTTTTAAAACAACTCATAGGGGATGTGAGCAGTTGGCCTGGCATATGCTGTCCACTATTCTAGTGGGCCCCTTGCACCAGTCCAAATGACTCTTATTGATGGTAGGTTAAATACAACCTTTATTGAAAGCTATCCTAGTGGTAGCTATGGAGAGCAGCTTTCAGGCTAAGTCTTGGAGGAATGTAAAGCAGCTTGTTTTACCAGTCTATAATGTCGTGAATGACCAAATGAAAGGAGAACCACACCAGGTACATATAAAAAATATATGTATATATTCTAAACACAACCCTCTAGTCTCTTTATGAGGCTAGACCAAAAGTATATACAGAAAACTTAATAGCACACAGTAAATATCACAATATACGTTGAGCCCTAGTGGCGTACCAAACCATATATTAAGAAAGTGGTATAAGAACCACGACTTGACTAGACACAGGGCCTAAAGTCTGTAGAAGTGCTGGGGCCACAAGGAACCACCCAAGGTAGTGACACAGGGGACCCACAGTGGACGTGTGCAGTGTCTAAACAAAGCCGCGGATCACCATTAACTTCTACGGGGAAAGTTGCGGTTGGAAATTTAAAGATAAAGGACACTTAGGAGAGTACTCTGAGCAAACCCCTATAGACTTAAGGGGTTCTAGAGCCAACACCCACGGGATCACCGGAGTACTCTTGTTACCTCACTGAGGGAAGCCGGGGGCATAGGTTTCTTTTGGTGTCCGGAATCATCGTCGTTTCCAATGGCGATCTGCTGTAAAGTGCTGCTGCCGAAAAGGTGGAAAGTGTCCGGTGTGATACAAGCCTGGATCAAAGATGAGAAGAACCTGAAAGCAGAGGGGACAGAGTCTGGGTCACCAGCCAGTGCCCTGGGGCACGATAGTCGAATGCCCAATGATGTCGTGGGATTTCAGGTGAAAGAGGTGAAGCTTGACTCTTCAGCCAAGAGGACCAGGAGGTGTCGACGATGACCAGGATCTGGAATCGAGCTGTCCTATGAAGAATGTCGAGTGTTGTGGTGTTGGTGACCGGATTAAACCCAACAAGCCTTGGCAACAACAACCCATTGAGGAATCAAAGAAATGCTGCGGTGTGGACCAGCAAGGTCTGAGCTACTCACCACGCGGTGGGGAGTCAGGCCAGGTCTGGAGGAACCAGAGAAGGAAAATCAGAGTTGCCTTCACAGGGACCCACCAGTCGACGGACCTGGGATCGCGAAGGAGCCTCAAGCTGAAATGCAAGAAGGGGGCTCACTGAACACTCATGGAGTGTAGACCCACAATCTTCGGTGAAGATGGTGCTCGAGCTTGGGCTGCAACTTCAAGAGATGTAGAGAAGCCAATGCACTTGCAAATGTGCATGGTGTCCAGGAGTTCCGTTTCCCCGTCACTCACGAGTGCTGCAGGTCTCAGCTTTGCTGGGGACTCGGATCGACCTCTAAGAAGTCTGGAAATCCTCTTCCTGTGTTGCAAATACTTCGGAGTCTGGTGGGAGCTTCAGAGATGCAGACCGGCAAGATGCTTAGTTGGTACCTGCCAACTAGAGCAGTCACTCCTTGACCCCAAGGGAGATTATTCCATCCTCTAGTCGTTAGTAGAGCATCGAAGTTCCAGGATTCAGTTTCAGAGTTTCGTCCAGGTGTAATCTAAAGTCCTGTTGCCAGGGGTTCCTTACTTATACTAAAGAAAGGGGTTGGACATACTCTGGGGACCCACGTATGGTAGGGTCTGGAAAGAGGGGTGGCTATGCCCATTTCCTTTGTCCAGTTTTGCGTCAGAGCAGGGGCTGGTAGCCCCTGCAACCGGTTTGAACTAGACTATGCACAGGGACACCACATGTGAACCCAGTGCAGACTTCAAAGCACTTTCAGAGTGCACCCACCCATCCCCAATCCACTAAGGCCTGTCTGGGAGGTGGTTACACCTCCCTGTGGCAGGAAACCTATTGTCCAGGCCTCTCCTGCCAGAGTTTCGGTCAGCAGCAGGAGGCCAGACTCGGTTCTGTGGCTGCAGCATCCATTATGTGATGCCAGGGCTCTTTTAAACTATTACCGGTTAGGTCAGTGTGTATATGTCTCTCCCTCTAGAAGGCTGGAATGCTACCCCGGCTGCCAGGACTGGTGGGGGGTAGGATTCCAAAGTGTTTGAAACCAAACACAACATGTTTCTATGCAGCCATTCCAAAGTTAGCATTTACCGCAAGGTTATAATGCACTTTAGAGTATATAGTCTGGCTGCATCACAGAACAGCCTCAGAGGATAGGCTTCAGAGGGGCCTGCTCATGCATGGGAACCCTCTCAAACAAAACCAAGCAGCCTGCCTTCAGGATTGATAAAGCCTGCCATAGGGGTGACTGATAGGTTTCTATGTGCAGTGATTTAAAGGTAGATACAGGTAACCTATATCTAAGTAAGGGGTGCAGGCACCACCTTACCCAGGCTGCAGTAGCAGTCTTGTGGTGTTATGGAAGGCTTCCCAAGGGTGGCATAATACATACTAAAGCCCCTAGTAGGCCTCTGGGGTATCTATGTCCTGAGTACGTGGTGTACCATATACTAGGGACTCATAAGGGTACCCCAGTAACCAAACTGAAGTGTACCTAAAACTTTAGAGAGGAAAGCAGATATGCTGGGGCCTTGAATAGCAGGATATCAGCCAAACTAAGTAAAAACCATCCGAACACCAGAAAAAATGTGGGGGCAACCATGTAGTCAGATTCCACCTTCCTACAGGGAAGACTTCCACATATCTTGCATCCCCCTCACCAAAACATGAAGATATAATTGCTGATGCCCCTGCCCATATTGGGGCACCACAGTGCAAACTTAAGTGGCAATAGGGGGCACTTCTCCACAGAGCCTTGACTATTTAATTAGTGAGTCCTCCCTCTGTGTGCCGCAGTCATGCACCACAGTATTTTTTTATTTCATTTTAGATTTCCTAACTTGGTACCCTGGTCCCACCCAAGGCACCCAGAACCTCCAATAGTGTTGGGACAGTGTAGGGAGTCCATTCCGTCACTTCCCGGCTGGTTCCATAATGCCTGGCCCACTCCATCAGCCGCAGCCGAAGCCAAGCACTGGTCATTTTCCTTCCAGCATGGAGCGCCGACTGGGAGCATCTGAAGATGCACCCTTTATTCTCCCTGATACAGACACTGGGTGAAGGAGAGGTTCAGCATCGCTCCCAGGGCTCTCGCTACCCATGGAGCCAAGGACGGAGAGGGCGTACTGGTGCTCCAAGTGGTAGCTATTTTTCATCTTTGACCAGGGGTATGGGATCCCCGAAACACTGGTCCCTAAGTTAGCCTTGGAGGAGGGATCCTTGGTGTTAGAAAATGGGTTTCTGGATGGCAGAGGTATTCACCCTGTCCAGCAGACCCTAAATTAACCTGCGCTCACCCTCTTGGTAGCAGTCAGGCTTAACTTAGAGGCAATTTGTAAAGTATTTGTGCTATAATCAAATCAGTAACACAGTTAAAAGACCACAAAAATACTATACACATACATAGACAAATATTGCCTAATATAATAAACACAATAAGATCAAAATGACAAAAATCCAATATGTATAACCTGAGTTATTAATTTTCAAAGATTAAACTGAAATGTCGTGCTTAACAGTATAAAGTGCCAACTATGCTAGACTGGATCAAAAACAAATCTTCAGGTTGACGGCGATGGAGCACAGGTCAGATACAGTCCCAGGTAAGTACTGCTGAAGGTTTACCTTCTCAACCATTGTGCCAAGAGTCCCGTTTGCGGGGAAGAAGGTCACCAAGAGCAAGGAGAGCATCGCTGGTGGTTGTCTGAGGAGAGTGACGAGCCGCCAGGTGTTGTGGAAGGACAGCCTGAAGCCTTGCGTAGCCGATAGGTAATAATTGCTGTGCAAAAAGACAAATTTGCAACCGTTAACACTGATCCTATGTCCGAGCGGCGCGGTTCTGAAGTGAACAGGCACGTTCATGAAGAGCCTAAAACTTGATTACAGGAGCTACAGTTCCCTCCAAGGGCCCAAGTGCCACTTGGGGGTCAGGAACTCATAGAAGACTGCTCCAGGTGCTGCAGGTACACTATTATGTCCCAGAGGTCCTCATAAGGAGGGCAGCAGACTAGCCCTTTGAGGCACTCTAGGATCCTGAGTGCAAGATGAAATTGCAGGTCCAATTCTTCCTCGACAGGCAAGAGGGCTGCAGATCAGCATAACAGAAATGTAGTTCTTCCAGAGAAGCCCTACCAGGACATGTAAAACCTAAAATGTCCAACTTTTTAAATACACTGCACCCTACTCTTGGGGCTACCTGATGGGTGACTTATATATATTGAAAATGAAGGTTTGGGCCTGGCAAGAGGGCTAAACTGCCAACCCAACATTGCAGTTTAAACTTGCACAT
The DNA here is from genome assembly GCF_964261635.1 of Lissotriton helveticus. Lineage (NCBI taxonomy): Eukaryota > Metazoa > Chordata > Amphibia > Caudata > Salamandridae > Lissotriton > Lissotriton helveticus. The sequence goes on along the minus strand of NC_136073.1, from coordinate 911,676,356 downwards.
ACGGGCTCTGCAATGTCAGACTTTTGGCATGTTTAAAGGGTGAGTGGAGCCCTATCACACCAACATCGATATTTATGTCAAGTTAGGTTAATAGAGTAGGCACTGTAGTTGCAACAAGAATATTTTTAATTTTTATATCTTGCTCCGAGTCCAGCCAACACGTGTTTCGTCGTATGGGGTAAAACCCATGACTTCCTCAGAGCTAGTGTTGTTCAGTTTCTCTCTGTATGCCTTCTGGCTGGTTATAATTCTGACCCAGCCTAAGATCGGCTGGGTAAACAATCCTATTCTATACTATCCTATTCTGTGCAATTGTTTATTGAACTCACGGAGCTGCCGGGTGACGCTGTTGGAATCACGAAGGATGCCGTACTCAGCATCCACGTTTGGACTGTAATATCAGTCGGTACGAAGCACGGATACTTTAAGGCTTGGAATAATCTTGGGGATAAGTCGCAGAGATATCAGGCGCATTACTTGGGAATATCGATACTAACTGAGGCACAGAATAGAATTATAACCAGATATAAAAATTAAAAATATTCTTGTTGCAACTACTGTGCCTACTCTGTAATATGATATTAACCTAACTTGACATAAATATCGATGTTGGTGTGATAGGGCTACACTCGTATGTTGGTGATCCACGGATCCGTTTCAGAGGTTTTGGATGATTACCTCTCCCTAATCACCCAACCAATTAATACTTGCTAGCAACTACATACTTGCCGTTAATCTGTGAGCGCCATTAACATCCAGGGCTAATCATCCCCTTTCTCTCTCATGTTTCAAGGGTGACTTGAGTGGGTGGCACAATCAGTGTTGCAGTCCCATTCGTAACATCTATTTTACAGGCCCTGGGTACATGCAATGCACTTTACTTGAGACTTGTACGTAAATTAAATATGCCAATTGTGGATAAACCAATGTTACTGTGTTTTAGGAGGAGAGCATGTGCACTTTACCACTGGCAAGCAGTGGTAAAGTACCTAGAATCCTAAAGGCAACAAAAAATAATTCAGGAAAAAGGGGAGGAAGAAGGAAAAACGTTTGGGGGTGACCCTGCAGAAAGTTTGTGTAGTTCCACTTGGCTGTCTTTCCTTTTGGTAATGTGTTTCTCAAGGGGGGGTCCAGTTTGGAGGGTGAATCCGCTTGACTTGGTATTTGGTTAAAGTTGGGACTCAAAGTCGTCAAGGTTCATGTCATTGAGCATTCTTGTTTGTTGTTGTTCTAGAATGTTCAATAGCCAATACACAGGTTAAAGCAGTTACAGGCACTTCTTTTCAGTTGTGGTGAGCCTACATGAAGCAAATGATGCATTCCATTCATCTTTATCTGCTCTCTGTGACAGAGTCACTCCCCAAATATAAAACATTTGTGGCTTTATTTATCTTTGAAATGTGGACGAATGTACTTTGCTATTCACACAACTCATCAAATGACATCCATTATTCTTTCAAACCTGGAGACAGACTGCACCTAATGGCTTCTACCACTGAAAAGGTGGGTTGTACCCCTTTTACAAGAATAGTGTGACTTAAATGTAATTCAATATTATGCTTTACACAAGACTCTTCATCTTTGTAAATATTAAATTGTCATTCTCAAAGCAATTACCACAACACTCACTGTTCCTAATCATGAGATACCAAGCCCTTGTCAATCAATGATGCTATGACAAACTACATCCTCTTGAATTGGAACAAGACTGGAAAAGCTAGAAATGCAGCTAGAGGACTTCACTTCTCTAACTCTGTGTAAAATTAGAAAGTTTGCATATGGCAGAGGATAAAAACTATGGGGTGGGTGGACTTTGCGTAGTGGCCCTACGCAAAGTTCCGCGAAATGGTAAAAAAATCTCCGCGAACACGCAGAAATTCTGCGAAAACGCGGAATTGCTTGTTCGCGATGCTTTTTTCCAGTTCGCGATGGTTGTTTGCGTGCTCGAGGAGAAACATCTCGCAAACACGCATTTTGAAAACGCGAACAAGCAAAAAATTCCGCGAAGCAGTGGAACGCAGAATTTTGGGCAATTTCGCATTCTCCGCAGAACGCAAAATCACGCAAATTCCACAAATTCCACGAGCTGAACGGAATTTACCGCCGAGGCCTAATAAAAACATTGGAAATACTTCAACAACATTCTTACCTGGCTTTGTTTGACAGATCTGGGTCTAACTTAATACAAGTTTCTTTTGTTCTTTCAATCGTAGTTCCCCCTCACCCTTGACAGCAATATAATGAATCTTGAAATCAGCTTTCCTTTATTAGACCTGAAAAACAAATATATTAACAGGATATCCTGCAAAGCTTCATGGATAATGTCATACTCTGCCATTGTCACTGATATCAATTAGTTTAACAAACTTCCCATCAAGTAACAAATAAATAATTATTGTTCAAGGTGACCAAGAATCTGCCAAATAGAATAAATCTTTTTCCAAAACCTTAACTTCATATAACATAGGAACCTAATCACCATCCATCTCCCTCTTTGTTGAATTACTATACTTAACCACATGCACAAGCTAGTGTTCTTTACCTGTAACATCCTTTTGTTTCACATCCATACACACTTCATGATGCACAGGGAACTTAAGTTTTAGAACATTTTTTTTGATTATGAAACTTTATCGCCCAGAAACCCATTCTACAAAGGTTTCTTAAGACTTCATCCACAGAATTACAAGTCCTAAAATAAGCTAAATACATTTGACAACCACAATGATAACTATTTAACATGTTTGACTGTTTTTCTTTTACTGCCCATGGTTTCAGTAGTTTGAGGGGGGAAAATACCCCTTTTTGGTGGTCACCCCATTGTTTGCTGCATTTTATAACCATATTTTATACTGTTTAGTGTCCACTCTATTTGTCTGAACCCCTAAAACATGTAAAATTGGCCACTCCCTGGTTGGCATATTTCACTATCCTGTAAGGCCTTTGTATAATGTGTAGAAACTACACCCATGGAATGGAAAGTTAAATGTCACCCGTTGACTCCATCACACATTGTGCTATCCCCTAATGTGAAAAGGAACACATGGCTTTAGACTTACCCTTTCAGTCTGACTGCTGCAGTATATTCTCATAGCCCAACTTGTCAAAATAACACTTAAGAATGGTAAAAACATATTATTTTAAACATTATTAAGTCAACTCATGCAGACCTTGTAGCCTAAAAGGAAGGGAGCATGGTATTAAAGGTATGACATGTTACCATGCCCCTACTTTGACAGGGCACTTAGAGCTATTTTCACTGTGTAAGGATCTGGCTGTCCTATGAGGAAAACTAGAATACAGATTAAAATATTAATTCTGCTACCCCGAGTTTGGGACAAGACAGAAAAATATTTCAACCACTAATTTTAATAGCTCTTAAAAATCCAATTCAGAGGTGAAGTAAGATTTTTCGTAAATATTTAGGAACTGCAACTTCTAGAAAGTTGCCTTTTCCCTGTCTGAAGCTCCTGGAAGTTAATGTGCTTTAGCCTGACAGCAGCTGCTCTGCTGATGCTTGACCTTAATGATGTGTGAAAACTGCCATGAGATAGAGGCAATTGCTTAGGCCTGGTGACAGGATGGACTGGGTTAGTGTATGATACATATCAGACCAGCAAGAGCAGTCCAGCTGTTCAAGAAACAGCAGTAATTCCTACCCATTCATAGTTCAGAGTAAGGAAGGAACAGCTTTTGAATTGAGGCCATAGATAGCCATTTGGGCACCAGCCCAGTGAGAGGGGAGCTGGTCCTAGATCCACTTTGGGTTTGGTTTGTAGTAGGAGACTGCTCATTCGCTAAACACACCCAAACGGGCACACAACCTCCCTTCAAGGGCAGAAGGCCTATGTCATCTTGGATTTCACTTAGAATAGTGCATTCTGGGAATTTGCAGTAAGACTAACCTGATGTGCTATACAGGTGGGTAGGGTTGCCACTGGGTTCTTTTTCCCTTTTTCCCCATTGGTCAGGGTGTGTCACGAAGAATCTCCACCCTCTAGTTAGCAAACTATAGAAATATGAACCTCATTATTTTTAGACCGTCCCTACTGGATCTTGTATTTATTTTGAAGTGAGCATGGGGACTGCTAAATAGTGATTTCCTCCAGATAAGTGGACCAGTGTTTGTTCGAAAATAGGGTTGACTATACTGTGCCTCTGCTTGGCGTTTGTGTGTGTGCGAGTTGCGTAAGCTACTTTACCTTTGTGTGATCAGTGCAACACTTGCCATGAATACATTGTTGTGGTTCATTTTTCATCTTGTGTAGAAAGAACAAGCATGAAAAAATAGGTTGTCATTAAAACTAGTATAGCTGCATGCAGGCAACAGTAAGCTGAGGCCAGATATGGTGGGCCAGTATCCCTTTAATTGCATGGATTACTTTTAGAAAGCAGGTCCTGATACCAAGGAATGTTGGAGTGGTCGCAAATGAACACAGGGTGTCTCACCTCGAGCCAAGGTTGAAGCATAGAAGGAGCATCCATGATAGAAAAGTGCTTAGACATAGAGCTGCACTCGCAATCTATCGATAGGAGATATTGCCTTATCATTGATTCAGTCATACAGCGAAATGTACTGTTTTCTGGTTTCCACTGAAAAGCATGCCTGCTTTGATGGGGTTTTATCAGTTATAATTCATATTATCTGAAACAGGAAACTCTACCTCTGAGGAACACTACTGTTTTTTATAGGTTTCAAATCAGTGTGCTGCAGCCCCTGGTGTTGGCTGTAAAGTTTCAATGGTTTTGAAGTAAGGCATCAAGAAGTCAACTGGAGCTAGCTTTCCTCATGCAAATTTTGGCCTCCATTTTACAAACGTTTTAAAATATTTCTGAAAGTTTATTTGCCTTTTGATTTCTTTTTTATTATTAAGATATATCTTTTTCAAAGGGACGGCTTACCTGAGCTTGAAGGACAACCTGTAAGTGCCAATAGGAACAGACAGACATATTTTTAGAGGAACCATCTCTTTTACCCTTATTCACTTGCCTCTTCAGATTTATTTTTCTTCAAGCTAAATAAAGGTGTCCAGATTTTACCCACAGTAGCCAAGAAAAGTTGGCTCTGTTAATGCTTGATTTTAAAGGAACCCCTAATCTCTCAATATCTTTTTATGCAATGTTGCTTCATTTGTATATTTAACTTGTTTGTATCCTGTTTTATGTGGTTTGCCTCCTAACTTCAATGTTGTGTTTATGTTGTTGGACAGGGTCTTGTGGCAGGTGCTAAGCTGCAAGGATGAGCCAGGTAATCCCACACACAAACCAGTTTACCCAGCAGGAGCAAATGTGACTTTGTAGGAGCTTTGCTGGGTCCCCTCTCTCCCATAGTTCATCAATTCTAAGCATCTGTCCTAATTCCAAGATGAACTGAATGTGAAACAGAGACATAAACTAATCCATCCCATTGAACACCTGCATTTGCACTGCTTGTGGTCCTGGTGAAATGCCCCTGATCCACTGCACTGTTTGACCCTCAGCACCTTGTGACCCTCAGCAGCTGCATCGCTAACGCACCCCAGTCCAGGTCACGTGCTAATAAGGGTTTGCACATTGATGCCTTCATATGTGTTGGTCGAGGAGCCTGGGCACCTGTGATGTGTTTTAGATTTTCTTAAAACTGTTCTCTGTACTTAAGGTGGTCTGTGTGCATGTGTGGAAACTCCATATGTGCATTGTATGTGCTTCTTTTTCATCAATGCTTTGCTCATACACAATGTCCTGTAGATTTTGTCCATTGCAGAATATTTCCCCTGCCTGGTATGATCCCTCTGTGTGACTCTTTCAACACTCATTGCTCTGAGGCATCAGAGACATGCTGCAGTCCCTGGCATCTGTGCACCAGGGAGGCATGTCTCTGCAGTCCAATCATCAGCAAAAAGTTTCAAAAAGTTTTTCTTGAGAATGTTCTTCTGTGTGGATCTTGTCATCATTAGGGTCCAACAAAGGGGTCCCCATGGACCACACAGCCAATATACAGCTCACACCAGAGCTGGTCCTGATGCTGAGAGGGGAGAGCCTGGCAGGTGGCTGCTGTAGCGCCTAGAATCTAACATCTGACTCACCAAGCATTGGGTGGACTTCAGGTAAGTTTTAGGTGTCACTGTTTTACGTGAGACAAGGGGCACCACCGAACATGTGCCTCAGAAGTCTCACCTCAGACTCCATGCATTCTATCTGCTGTCAAGTACTTCCTGGAGGAGGGGGGTCTCAGCTCTCCCTGTAGAACATTCTTTGAAATTTCCTTGTGACTGACAAGTTGTAAAATATCACCACAGTGTCACTAGTGATAATGTGTGAGGGGGAGGGGAACGTGCCAGATCTGGTACCCGAGGCTAAAGCACCTCAGCTGAGCATCCTCAGCCAGTAGCTCCCCCACATCACACAGCACCCCCAGTGTCACCAACGACCGATAACCTGAACATCTTGTCACAATATTCATCCATCCATTCAATGCTCTGTTACCAAGTGCTGCCGGAGCCGGCTTTAGGGCGGTGCGACAGGTGCGGCCGCACTGGGCACTGACTTGTGGAGGGGGGGCTGACCTCAGGGGGGGTGCTGTGTTTAGCAATAACTTATGATTGGAGAGATGAGGGGCACTTTTGCCCGGTGGTAGTGAGAGAATCCGAGGAGGAAGTCATGGGGGTGGGGGCACCACAAATGATTGTTGCACCGGGTGCCTCTAGGGCTACAGCCAACCCTGAGTGCTGCGTCCATCCAAAGGGGGCGGGGGGGAGTCTTTGTCTCCCGTCATAACAGGTCGGTTTTATTTTAATCACGAATATTAGTGAATATGAGAGTTAAACAAAAGCTTTACGGTTTCAGACTATGGAATTACATTTCAGGGCTGCATTTCACACACAGGTGACTTGTAACATTATGTCAAAGTCTACCATCAGAATATATGTTGGGGTAGATTTACAATAACTGTTGCATCCATGAATATCAGCAGGGATGCGCCAGTTATGTTGCATGACCATTGAAACGCCTTGCGCCACCATGGATGCACCGCATTTACAATGCGTTGAACCATGGTGCAAGTATAGAGAGATGTGTGATTCATCTGACGGTGTAAAGCTGATGCAACCCCAGCACTGCTCAGGGCCAGCCTATACTTGCAGTGCTGCATCACTCCTTACACCTGCTACAAGCAGGCGTAAGGTTTTGACACATCGGGGACGTAAAAGTGATTTAGAAAAATCTTGTAGATTTCACTGCGTCACTTTTACGGGGCTTCCTTGCGACGGAGCGCCCACCCTGCATACATTATACCTGACGTAGGCATAATGTAGCACAGGGCTTTACAATGTGATGCACCTCACTAGATGGGTCACGTTTTAAATATGTCGCATAGTGGTGCATTGTTTACGCCGCGGCTGGGACACAAAAGTGACGCAATAGTGGCGTAAAAGTGTCGACAAGGGGCTTGTAAATCTGCCCTGTTTTATTGAGCTGATGGTGCGCGAGGACTTGCATCAAAACACACCTTGCTATTTCATGTCAGCCTCAGTCATAGACCTGCTAATGGGTGACAAATGCACCTCTCCGGATCGGTGGGAAACACCAATGCAGAAAAGGGAAAAATCAAAACATTTAAAGGCACGCTTCTACAGGTCTTTTTTGGATTCATTATTTATTAAGGAAACTGCCTCTGAAAGACACTTGCATTTCACATTTTTGGGTAAAGACTATATTGTCAATTGTGTCCACCAAAGACATATTGTTCTGTGTGGTTTCAAGGTCTGCTGTTGTTCAAATATTATCTGCAGTGGGCACAATTTCTCACAAATTAATCTCCACACTGGACACTCGAGAGATGAATGACTAGACAGCCCGAGGTTTAGGTCTAATGTTTGTGTTTTCATACTGTAGAGCACAAAGTACCCTGGGGCACAGTTACAAGCCCCCTGCGGCACCGGTGCGTCACTTTTTGTGACGCATCGGCGGCGCATTTCAGTGCTGCATATTTACAAGGACAGGAAAAGCCACTGTGCTTGACTTTTTCCGTTCCTGTAAATACGGCCCCTTTACACGCAGCACTTTGCATTGAAAGGGCGTTCCATGGATGGTGCTGTGGGTGTTCCCACGCAACACCCATGGAACCAGACACATTTCCAGATTTATGAGGAGTCGTAAGCCTGGAAATGCGTCAGAAAGCTATGCCACCATAGGGGAGGCGTAGCAAGTGGCAATGAGGAGAAATGTTTAAGTTTCTCCTCATTTCTTTCTGTTTTCAATGCGTGCTGCATTATATACCACACATTGAAAGTGAAAAATGCCTTTAGTTAATTGTTTTTGTGCAGGAAGGTGCCCCTTCTTGCACAGAAGCAATCTCCCCAAGACGCAGGCACCCTTGCACAGGTGCCTGCAAAGGCACATGGCAGCTGTTTGTGGGCCAGCACAGGGGAGAGCACGGGAATGCAACATATTATTGTAAATATGTTGCATTCCTGTGCTTTGAAAGTGACACATCGTGGTGCAGCCAAAAGGCTTGCATTGCCGCACTTTCTTGTAAATCTGCACCGGAAACAGATGTGTGAGTTGTTCTCACACATCCTTCGCAACGGAAGCAGATGTGTGGGTTGTTCTCACACATCCTTCGCAACAGAAGCAGATGTGTGGGTTGTTCTCACACATCCTTCGCAACAGAAGCAGATGTGTGGGTTGTTCTCACACATCCTTCGCAACAGAAGCAGATGCTTGGGTTGTTCTCCGACATCCTTCACAACAGAAGCAGATGTGTGGGTTCTCACACATCCTTTGAAACAGAAGCAGATGTGTGAGTTGTTCTCATACATCCTTCGCACCGGAAGCAGATCTGTGGGTTGTTCTCACACATCCTTTGCAACAGAAGCAGATGTGTGGGTTGTTCTCACACATCCTTCACAACAGAAGCAGATGTGTGGGTTCTCACACATCCTTTGAAACAGAAGCAGATGTGTGGGTTGTTCTCATACATCATTCGCACCGGAAGCAGATCTGTGGGTTGTTCTCATACATCCTTCGCACCGGAAGCAGATCTGTTGGTTGTTCTCACACATCCTTCGCACCGGAAGCAGATGTGTGGGTTGTTCTCATACATCCTTCGCAACTGAAGCAGATGTGTGGGTTGTTCTCATACATCCTTAACACCGGAAGCAGATGTGTTTGGTTGTTCTCATACATCCTTTGCACCGGAAGCAGATGTGTGGGTTGTTCTCATACATCCTTCACAACAGAAGCAGATGCGTGGGTTGTTCTCCGACATCCTTCACACCGGAAGGAAATGTTTTGGTGGGTCCAAGTTCTGGACCTGGTACTGCCGGTTCATTCAAGAAATCTGATACCTCCTATGCCTTGCTTGTCCCAGAACTTCTACTCGCTGTCTGAAGGAGTAAAACACTAATAAAATGGCTGGGTCTGGTGGCTCAGTGGACTTGTGGTCACAGGTTCAAATCCTGGCCGGCCCACTTATCCTTACATCCATCTGAGGTCGATAAAATGAGTACCATTGAGTTGGGTAACAATAAACATCTGTTAATACCCCGTTTGGGGTGGACGTGCCTTTTACAAATACACATGTTAAACACCTTTATGTCAGTAAATACTTGACACTAGAGTTTCATCCACAGACTTCTGCCAGCCTGCCCTTAAGTGCAGCTGTGGGCTCTGGTGAGTCTCTGTGGCCTCCTGCTGAGGGGATGAATTTATCTTTTCATGATCTGGGGTCTCTTCTCTGCATTACAAGGAGCCACTCACATGCAGTGTTAGGTACTGATTGTCACTAAATATGAGGCAGCTTTGTGACTTCTCAAGGTCGGGAAAGGGGAAAGTCCCAGCACATGTGGAAAGTCTCTGTCCCACATGATAAAGTTTCAGACAAGCATCTTTACATGTGCTCGGTGCCCCCATCACAGGGATACCAACTCTGCCCTCAAGAGGCAAATACTGGCATACCCAGGAAAGGACTCAAGAATTGTTCACCTGTATTTTGACTAACAGCAGCACACAGGAGTTGACGGGAGAAGACGCAGACAGGGAATCAGGGTCCATCGGTCTCAGCCCACCAGTGCTACAGAAGCCTGTAGGAGAGAGGGTGTCTACAGGTGCTTCATGCTCCATAGGCCTCGACCCACCAGTGGTAAAGAAGCCTGTAGGAGAGAGGACATCTACAGGTGCTTCTGGGTCCATAGGTCTCAGCCCACCAGTGCTAAAGAAGCCTGTAGGAAAGAGGGCGTGTACAGGTGCTTCATGCTCCATAGGCCTCAGCCCACCAGTGCTAAAGAAGCCTGTGGGAGAGGGGGCGTCTACAGGTGCTTCAGGGTCCATTAGTCTCAGCCCACCAGTGCTAAAGAAGCCTGTAGGAGAGAGGGTGTCTACAGGTGCTTCAGGGTCTATAGGTCTCAGTCCACCAGTGCTAAAGAAGCCTGTAGGAGAGAGGGTGTCTACAGGTGCTTCAGGGTCTATAGGTCTCAGCCCACCAGTGCTAAAGAGGCCTGTAGGAGAGAGGGCATCTACATGTGCTTCAGGATCAATAGGTCTTAGCCCACCAATGCTAAAGAAGCCTGTAGAAGAGAGGGCGTCTACAGGTGCTTCAGGGTCCGTAGGTCTCAGCCCACCAGTGCTAAAGAAGCCAGTAGGAGAGAGGGCGTCTACAGGTGCTTCAGGGTCTATAGGTCTCAGCCCACCAGTGCTAAAGAAGCCTGTAGGAGAGAGGGTGTCTACAGGTGCTTTAGGGTCCATGGGTCTAAGCCCACCAGTGCTAAAGAGGCCTGTAGGAGAGAGGGCATCTACATGTGCTTCAGGATCAATAGGTCTTAGCCCACCAATGCTAAAGAAGCCTGTAGAAGAGAGGGCGTCTACAGGTGCTTCAGGGTCCATAGGTCTCAGCCCACCAGTGCTAAAGAAGGCTGTAGGAGAGAGGGTATCTGCAGGTGCTTCAGGATCAATAGGTCTCAGCCCACCAGTGCTAAAGAAGCCTGTAGGAGAGAGGGTGTCTACAGGAGCTACAAGGTCCATGGGTCTTAGCCCACCAGTGCTAAAGAAGCCTGTAGGAGAGAGGGCGTCTACAGGTGCTTCGGGGTCCATAGAGGTTGCGGTTCAATAGCAGCTTCTCTGCAGCCCTTTGGAGGACAAGCTCCGGTGAGAGGAATGGATACAAGGTGCCAGAGCTTTGCATTACCAGCAGTGTTTGCATTCACAAAGGCTTGATTGGACCATGACACAGGCTGGACAGCTGCCTTCCCTCTGTACATGACACCTGGTAACCGGGCTGTAATGAGCGGCAAGCCTTCGCCGGGCACTCAGGTAAGGCTCTCACACCTGAGAATGGAATCTGTAAAGACATTGTGTAAGCTTGCTGTCATACTTCTACACCGCATTATCATTCAGTTGTGGGTCTCACTGCTCCTGTGAGACAGGAGTGCTAGAATAGTGCATCTTGGGTCAGCCCATAATGATTTCATAAGGGATCAGTTTTGATTCTGGGGAAGGGATCGCTATCTAGGAATATCGGGGTAGGGATAGCACTTTTGGCCACTTCAAATGAATTTGTGTGCAGATATTTGCTATTTTATTCTTCAAATGTCCATTACTTCTTTCTACCTTACCTGCTGATTTGGGGTGATAGACACAGTGAAAGTGCTGATTTATACTTAGAACATTACAGGCTGCCTGTGCTACTGAGGACACAAAGGAGCATGTGTTCAAAGAAGAGAGGGAGCACAACGTTAGCTTTCTTGGCTTAATGCTGCACTCTACCAGTTACGAAATGCAGCGCTGTGCCACATTTACAACAATACGGTGTGGCCCTGTGCTGGCACTAAATTCAGCTGCCTAGCGCCAACACAGGTGCCCTTCCATCACAGTGCAAGGGGGCCTGTGTTGCGGGGAATGATTATTTATGTGCAAGAAAGTGTCTCTTCCTGCACATAAACAATCTGAAATTGTGATTTGTAAATTCTATGTGCCTGCTTTGTGTAGCAAACAAAAACGTTGTGAATTGCCATTTTTACAATGATTCTCTATGTGAAGCTAGGTACACCTTTTGGCACATAAACAATCATGCACAATGCAGCACACATAGAAACAGCAAAAACAGAAATATAAAGCATATTTAGATCAGGTTTTCCCTGCTCTTAATTTTAGTGCTGCCCCACATTTACGTCACCCTTGTAACTATGGAGCAACATCACAATCAGTGGGTGTTGTGACGCCCACCACACCACCCATTGCCCACTCCTTTCACTCTAAGTATAGCGTGAAAGGGTGCCTTATTTACAAGGTAGAATTGAGTCACAGTGACATTCTGGTGCCGAAAGAGGATTGTAAATATGCCACAAACTCTGTCCTCTGATCACTGCTGATCCAGCTCAGCAATGGAGAAAAATGTTAGTGCCATTTTTAGCTTCACGAAGGAGCTAGGTTCCAGGAGAATCAATGAAATAAAAAAGGTGTATGCCACAAAATCTGTCACTGTAGCATCTTACAGAGCAGGAGTCTGTGGGATGGCAGCAATTGATCAGATTCAAAGATTAGAGGATGGGTTTTTCAAGAGACTGTTAGCCCTCACAAGTACCAGTGTAAATCATATCTTCCACGCCGAGCTGGAGGCCCCGTACGTGTCAGATGTGAAGAGACTTGCCCCGATTATGTTGTGGCTCTCGATCTGGAAGGGAGACACGGTCAGTGGTACTCAAAATATTAATAAGGACTGCCTGGCCCTCGACAATGTACATAAGTACGCGTGGTTGCAATACATGAAAACAGTGCTGGGTAGCCTGGGGATGGAGATTCTATTGCTGACCATCCCAACCATGTCTAAAGAAAGAATCAAACAAAAATTTCTGGAGAAGGCGGTAAGCAACAGAGCAGAAGTCAGTCGCACAAAAAAATTCAGTAAAGTTATACCTTACTTTCCCCCTTCCGACCCAGGAGGCTGAGTCCTATTGGATATGCGTGACAAAACCCAGCAGCTTTTTATACTAACTAAATTTAGCATTAACTATATCGTCTTGATGGGTTTTCCCAAGTATATTTATACATTAAACAATCTCCCTGCGATAAAAGGTCTGCTCAGTCTGATCTCCTCATATTATTCTTTTGTGGGTTTTATATCTCACACACGAAAAGGTTCATCCTCCCACTTCTGCGAAAACTGCTAATCGTTCTTATGGTCCTCCTGGTCTAGTGGGAGAGCTTTCACAGAATGAGACAGGGAAGGTTAAAAGAGAGATGATGTATTGCTCTGTATATTTTTGGGTGGTTGCCTTTTACCCTTTTTTTGTGCAAAGGTATCTACCCAGGCAGACAAATAGGACTGAAAGCTGGCTATTGAAAAAGACACATATTCATGAGCAACTCATAAAACAAGCAATGGACTGAAATGATATCAAAAGGGTTGATTTTTAATATAATTAAAAAGGATATGTGGATACATATGATTCAATAAAAAGATAATTACATGATGTGTATAAACATGACTTATTCGAACAATAGATCACAAACAAACATGTAAATATTCATAAAAAGTTGAATAGAAGGCTTTCTCTTAAAAATAATTTCTCTAGTACAGAAAGTATCTAAGGCTGTGTGTCAACGCGTTTCGACAAAAACCATTTGTCTTCATCAGGACAGTTCGATATCAGCCAATTTTTCTAAAAAAGATAAAACAAAATCACAAACAAATCACAGTACATTGCAAGTGCTACTATTTACATACACAAAAGTTGATTCAGTTTGAAGGAAACTTTTCCTTATTTTTTTCTCTTCTTTTTCACTTTCTTTTTCTTTAACAAAACCAGACTTATATCAAAGTACAACACAGATTTAGGAACACACGGTTGGAAAACACTAACAAATTTGATAAATATCACATTAATAACAATAACGTGATAAATCCCGAGAATAGTCATTTAGCAGAAAGAGGCGTAACATTTTTACGAGACCAGTGTCTTTTAGAAATCCTATAATTCCAGAATTTTATACAAGGTTATTTACCAAAGATTATTTCCTATATTTACTGCCTGGATATATCATACCTACATGTAATTTTAAGTAAGAAAAGGAGTTAATTATGCCTATGCTCGAATGATTAGTTGTGATAACTACTTTAACAGCTACTGGTCTAATTCTTTTAGAATTCTCAATAGCGATTGACTATAAGGTCCACAATTGGTTAACATATCCATATGAGTTTTCACGTTCAGGCAATGAAACTGCATCCATATATTCACATTTAGATTGCTGAAAATCCTTACCTAAATTAGAGAAGTTATAGACTTTTAGGTTCGTGGTAGATGGGGCAAGTAAGGCACCTCTCCTTTTATATCCGGAGACGGTATGTGATTGCTGTTCAATAAGAGAAATACGTTCATTGAGATATTCTATAGTTATATCTGGTATTGTCAAGATATCCCTCTCTATTAATAAGGAGATTATAACAGATGATATTCTTACCTGATTAGGCAGTAATCACTGCTGCCATCCTACTAATGCCCACAAATACTCTTCAACGGCTTTAAAAGTAAAGGATAGACAACCTCGTAGTTTTCTTTAAAAGCCGATGTTTAAATTTAGGCTAAAGAAAAAGATAATTATCCCTTTATTATGATAGTTGTTCAAAGGATTATGAACAGGGCTTAAGCACTAGATCTAAGCAACAATTCCTTAATACTGTTATTTACCTTTTAATCGAAGTTCAGAGGAATACTGGGAGGGTAGAAGACCATGGTATGAGTTTTCCTTTCTTTGTTGTTTTAAAAGGCGGCTTTATCTCGAAGAACAGCTACAGATTGTGAGATAAAATCTAGTATTATATGAGGAAGCTGCCTCTGGATTAGCATAAAAAAGTCTATAGTACCGCGTTTTCATAGAAATTTACCTGTCATATCAAGCTGTTTGGGAGGTAAAAGACGCCGGGCTTTAAACGCAGTCTCTCTCTGTTCCGCTTGTGTTTCACAGTTGAAAGCGATTAGAAAGCGTTTGCAAGTCCGAATTAATACCTGTTGACCGGTACAAATTGAAGTTTTAATTTTTGTATTGGGACCGCTCTAGAAATTAACGTCAGCGATCTAGAACTACCAGCATTATTATTAATAGTTTACCTGTCATACAGCGATGACTGAAATGCGAGTAAAGGAAAAGACGGTAAACATGGTGGTTCTCAGCTCCGCTTGTGTCCCAGGCGGCGGTTATGGCTCCGAGGGAAATTGCCTGTTTGGACGATACAGAAAACCCCATATTAAATTTAAGGGCGGGAAGGTTTCAGAAGGGCTCAGTTAGGGTCCCAGGCGGCGGTTATGGCTCAGAGGGAATTGCCTGTTCGGACGATACAGAAAACCCCATGTTCAACTAAAGAGCGGGAAGTTTTTAGAAGGGCTCAGTTAGGGATGCATATTGCGGGTATGGCAACTGTAACGATGCCTTCTGACAAAGCGGCGATCTTTAAGGGGTAGTCAGGCGAAACCTTACCGATATGTGGAACGCGGATTCCGAAAAACGCTCTGCCCTCCTCAGCGGTTCGTGCAGGAAAAGATGATTTCCTGTAGTCCGTTTTTCACTGCTATTTATACTCTGCTCTTGCACCGCCCTCATGTGGGCTCTGCCTATTATTTAAAGTGACACTCTCTTTCAGCAGATATTATCTCCGTGCTCGGTAAATATTATAGCGGACAGAAAGCAGGATCTGTGTTAAAGCATCATCAGTTACAATTTTTATAAGGTAAACAGAAGGGAGGACGCAGGCATTATCATTTTACTGGAAAAAGAGAGGCGGACGTTATCAGGATGGAAAGAGGCAGTTTTCTATTGTATTTAATTTAAAAACAGTTATCCATAGCAAGTATGTGAAAAAAATATATCAGTACTGTCATATAATTGCGTTTTCCCACGGCAGGTCTTGATTTAATCCATGGGCAAAAGTCCCAAGGGTAAAGATCCAAAAAACTTCCCGTTTTCTACGAATTTCGTCTCCCCCTTGGTTTTGTTGTACGTGGATTTTTTCTAAGATACGCCATTTCAAATCTTCAGGTTTATGTTTAAATTCTGTGAAGTGATTGACTAGCGGAGCTGTGACCTTTTTTGTTTTAATAGCTGACCTATGCTCGGTTAGCCTGGTCTTAATCATGCGTGACGTCTCACCCACATAGCCAAGGTTGCACGGACATATGAGTAGATATATCACATTCTTTGTGTTGCACGTCCAAAATTCTCTGGCTTGGATTTTTATCTTGTTAAAATCCATGGTTTCGCCTGTTATGATGGTTTCACACGATTGGCAGGAACCGCAACGTGAGGTACCCTTAATGGCAGTAGCCCCATCAATAGATTTTTGAATGAAGGGAGTACTAATGGTATTGCTTTTATGTCGGGAATGAACCACGTAATCTTTTAAATTCTTATTTCGCCTATGGGCAAACATTGGTTTTTGTAATTTGTTCTGGTTATCTGTGACATTTAACAGATACCAGTTCGAGTTTATGATCTGCCTAATCGTGGAATTCAAGGTTGAGTGTTTAGTGATGCAGACTAATTTTGGATCAACTTTCTGTTTTTGTGAGTTTAAAAGAGTATCACGATCATAAAATCTTGCTCTCTTGTAAGCAACTCTAACTAGGCGACGAGGGTAGCCTCTCTCCACGAATTTTTGTTTCATGATCTCGGCTTGAGTGTCATAGTCCCTAATATTAGTGCAGTTCCGCCTTACTCTCAAAAATTGCGAGAAGGGGATGCTGTCCTTCTGGCAGCGTGGGTGGTAGCTCGTGAAATGCAAAAGGGTGTTTCGAGCGGTAGGCTTCGTATATAAGTCTACTTCGAGGGCTCCATCTTTGTTTTTAATATTTATATCTAGGAATTCAACCTTAGATTCATTAATGTGTGCCGTGAATCGTAGATTTTCATCAGTCAGGTTCAGCCACAAAAGGAATTCTTCCAGAGTCTGTTTCCCATCGGTCCAAATAAAAAAGATGTCGTCAATGTAACGGTACCAATGGGAAACAGACTCAAAGAAGGGTGCCACCTCATTAAAGATGAATTTGTTCTCAAATAAAATCATATAGATGTTAGCTATTGATGGAGCTATTGAAGCCCCCATGCTTACTCCTTTGATTTGTAGAAACAGTTCCTTACCAAACTCAAAAAAGTTTTCCTTCAGGACTAAGGACAGACAGTCTCTAATAAAGGGTTTAGAACAGGGAATCTTGTGTACATCAATGAACCACATTGTGGCCTCAATTGCTTCTGTCTGTGGTATATTGCTGTATAATGACTCTACGTCGAGAGTCACTAAGATGTCATTTCCTTCTTTGAAAGCTAAATTTTCAACTTTTGCAATAATATCACCAGTGTCTCTTACGTAGGATTGCGAAAGAGAGATGTACGGGCGTAAGATCTGATCTAAATATTTTGAAAAGGCTTCTAAGGGAGTTCCGATTGTAGAAACAATCGGACGATATGGTGGGTTTTTCTGATCCTTATGGATTTTAGGCAATCCATATATACAGGATACCTTCCTGTCAGAATTGTTTAGAAACTCATACTCCTTTTTGTTTATCACGCCGTCGTTTAGTGATTTTGTGGTTAGCCTATTTATGGTTTTCACTATTCTCTCCGTAGGATTAGTTTTTATTTTTTTATAAAAAATAGGGTCATTTAACATTTTGGTCATATTTTCCTCATAGGTATTGCAGTCTACTAGAACAATCCCTCCGCCTTTATCGCTACTCTTGATAACAACGGTGTCATTGTTCTTAAAACTTTCAAGAGATTGATGTTCTTCCTTTGAAATGTTGTATTTAGGTTTTGGTATAAACCTTAAGGCTTGTTCTAAACGTGTCAATACGACTTTTTCAAAAATACCCACTTCTGGGCCCACCTGCTGTAAAGAGGGAGTAAAGGTAGATGGTAGGGCTACAATATTGTTCCTTATATTATCTAATTCTAAGGGGTCTGTCTGTTGGAAAAAAAAATTTAATCTAACTTTGCGGAGAAAAGAGTGAATGTCACGATACAGTTCAAAAGTATTTAAATTTGCATGAGGGACAAAAGACAAACCCTTGGAGAGTAATGACAAGTCTGGGGCATTCAGGATATGAGAGGATAGATTGAATATTGGGATTACATCCCGTTCCTCCAATATTGTTTGCTTCTCGTCTCTAGGTATTGCTGAGGTTCCTGGGCGTATTGGTTGGATTGGTAGTTGCCCCTCGAGTGATTTTGAAACCTCACTCTCTGGCGGCCACCTCTCCCCCCTCAGTGACCTAAAAAAGGACGACGAGAGTTTCTTTGGCCATTTCTGGGGTCAAAGGGTCTATCATCTTGATATCCCACATTGTCTTCCCCTTCTGATTCTGAGTTAGAGGCTGAAGAATGAGAGAAGTTATTGATTCTATTTTGGAAGGTATGGTTATTCGTTCCTGATTGTGAATCCGGATTGTAAAAGCCTTCTACAATATAGGGATATGTTTTTTCTACAGAGTAGAATCTTTTGTCCTTAACAAACTTGTCCTCCTTCCTTTTTTTTAAATATTCGGAGAATGATAGTATATCTTTTTTAATTATTTCTAGTTGTTTCTCTGCCTCCTCCGAGGTCGTTGATTTTTTTAATTTATCCTCCAGTTCTTCTATCTCTTTTTTTATTTCAGCCACTAATTCTTTAGATGTAGAAATAATAGGAATCATGAGATCTCTTGAGCAACGGCTGGCGATCATGCTCCACTTAACTAGAAAGGTTTTCATATCTACAAAGAGACCAGGAATGTTCCGAATTCTAAGACCCATAGGGATTATGCCATTCTTAAGGTAATTCAACATAAATTCCCCATGGGCTTCTACTCTAATTAATTTCTTCTGAAGGTTTAATAGTTTATTGTAATCACTGCTGTTCTGTGGATTACCTGTTTGATTGGTACCAAAATTAACATTAGTGCCTACCAAAGTGGCAAAATCCTCATGGGGAAAACCGAACGTTTGAAGGTTAGACATCATTAATCAGACGATTTACTTTAAGGGGCTTGTGGGAAAAATGTTACGCCAAATTCTTGAGGATAATGGCAGTTATCAGGATCTAAAAAAGATCGAACACCATGCAAAAAACCACAACAGGGATAGTTTCCAACAAACAGATAATCAAATAGAAGAGAAAGGTCCCACACGGATATACCGTGGGTAATATTTTTGTAGGTAACAAGGACCCCCTGATTTGGATCGTACTCCTGGGTCAGGGAAAACAGTTTTTGTGCAAAGGTATCTACCCAGGCAGACAAATAGGACTGAAAGCTGGCTATTGAAAAAGACACATATTCATGAGCAACTCATAAAACAAGCAATGGACTGAAATGATATCAAAAGGGTTGATTTTTAATATAATTAAAAAGGATATGTGGATACATATGATTCAATAAAAAGATAATTACATGATGTGTATAAACATGACTTATTCGAACAATAGATCACAAACAAACATGTAAATATTCATAAAAAGTTGAATAGAAGGCTTTCTCTTAAAAATAATTTCTCTAGTACAGAAAGTATCTAAGGCTGTGTGTCAACGCGTTTCGACAAAAACCATTTGTCTTCATCAGGACAGTTCGATATCAGCCAATTTTTCTAAAAAAGATAAAACAAAATCACAAACAAATCACAGTACATTGCAAGTGCTACTATTTACATACACAAAAGTTGATTCAGTTTGAAGGAAACTTTTCCTTATTTTTTTCTCTTCTTTTTCACTTTCTTTTTCTTTAACAAAACCAGACTTATATCAAAGTACAACACAGATTTAGGAACACACGGTTGGAAAACACTAACAAATTTGATAAATATCACATTAATAACAATAACGTGATAAATCCCGAGAATAGTCATTTAGCAGAAAGAGGCGTAACATTTTTACGAGACCAGTGTCTCTTAGAAATCCTATAATTCCAGAATTTTATACTAGGTTATTTACCAAAGATTATTTCCTATATTTCCTGCCTGGATATATCATACCTACATGTAATTTTAAGTAAGAAAAGGAGTTAATTATGCCTATGCTCGAATGATTAGTTGTGATATCTACTTTAACAGCTACTGGTCCAATTCTGTTAGCATTCTCAATAGCGATTGACTATAAGGTCCACAATTGGTTAACATATCCATATGAGTTTTCACGTTCAGGCAATGAAACTGCATCCATATATTCACATTTAGATTGCTGAAAATCCTTACCTAAATTAGAGAAGTTATAGACTTTTAGGTTCGTGGTAGATGGGGCAAGTAAGGCACCTCTCCTTTTATATCCGGAGACGGTATGTGATTGCTTTGGTTTGTCACACCTTTGGGTATGGTCCATACAATTTTTCTTCTTATTTTATGAGGCTGGTTACATGATATGCATATCTATTTAGTTTTTTAAATATTTGTTTACAATGTAGACTTGACAGATTAAAGAAAGAATTCACTTTATATTATTGTGATAACTAAAGTCCAAAGGCAAAATGCACATATTCCAAGGGTGGCCATATTCGAAGGTGCAATGCGCTTTATATTCCATGAGGTGACCATGGATGAAGGCACAATGCACTTTATATTCCATGAGGTGACCATGGGCGAAGGTACAACGCGCTTTATATTCCATGGGTGGCCATGTTCGAAGGTGCAATGCGCTTTATATTCCATGGGGTGACCATGGGCGAAGGCACAATGCTCTTTATAATCCGTGGGCGAAGGTGGAGTGCAATTTATACTCTTGTGGTGATTGCTTTGCTTTTTGTCTTTGGATTTTATTAACCATTTTTTAATGAGGCCACTTGTGACATTTTATTATATATGTATTTGTATATGTATTTACTTTATATGCTGTTAAAACTTTGCAAAATAAAGACTGAATGATTGGTTGATTGTCAAAAAAAACATTTTGTTGTATAAATACACAATTTAAAATGGTAAAACATAAATATTGTAATACATATTTATAATATATATATAACATACATTTGAGTAACATGTAACAATAAAAAAAGATATATACATGCACAAATAAAAACATATGTGCATGTGTCTATATATTCCATCACAAAAAAATAGAAGACCCAGGGGCATATGTACAAGCTCCCATCGCCATCACAACGTTACTTTCAGTGAAGCTGTGCTCACTCTCCCCCCATATTTTTCATTAGCTTGTGTCATTGTCTTTCGTAATTGCTGCCTTCGGATTCGTTAATAGGCTTGTTAGCCCCTCCTTACTATGACCTTGTCTTCATTTGTACCCTCCCATGACCACTGGCCCTTTTACTTCAGTTGTTACACGGGACCTGTTATTTACTCTGTTAGTGCTAATTACTTTATTCAGTTTATCTTACTGCAGGAGAGACATTCCTGCTTCAGCTGACACCAACCTGGCATTATCTTCTGTCTAATTAAATCATGTGTATTCCAGGTAGCACATACTCCTGGGCTAATAGGCTGATGCTGACAAGAGCATATCTGTGTTATATGCCATCTGTACCAGAGCCACCTGACAGGTTGTTTTCAAAAGCCTGTTATATAAACACCACCAATACCTCCACCATCAATGCCACCACCTCCACCAATATCACTACCACCAATACCAGCACCACCGCCCAAACCACCACAAATACCACCACCACCAACAATACCACCACCAATTCCACCAACACAAATACCACCAACACCAATACCACAACCACCAATATCACCACCAATGCCACTACCAATACCACCACCAGCAATACCACCAAAACCAATACCACTACCACCACTACCATCAATACCACCATCACCAATACAACCACCACCACCAATACAACCACCACCACGAATACTACCCCGACCAATTTCACTACCACCAATTTCACCACCAACATTATCACCACCAATACTACCACCAATACCATGACCACCAATACCACCACCATCTCTACCACCACCACCACCACCACCACCACCAATACCACCACAAATACCCCCACCAATTCCACCAACACCAATACCACCACCACCATCACTACCATCACCAATACCACCCCAGCCAATACCATTACCAATACCACCACCACTACCACCAATACCAACACCACCAATACCACCATCACCACCAATACCACCACCAATACCAACCCCACGTATACCACCAGCAATACCACGATCACCACTACCACCACCAGCAGGACCACTACCAAAATGGGCACAACCAACACCAACAATACCACCATCACCACCAATACCACCACCAATACCAACCTCACCACCCATGCCACACCACCAATAATACCACCAACAATATCATTGGTGGTGGTGGTGTGGTATAGGTGACGGTGGTATTGGTGGTGGTTTTGGTGGTAGTGTTGGTGATGGTGGTATTGGTATTGGTGGTGGTGGTATTGGTGGTGGTATTAGTGGTATTGGTGTTGGTATTGGTAATGGTGGTGGTAGTATTGGTGGTGTGTGCATTGGAGGTGGTATTGGTGGTGGCGTTATTGGTTGTGGTATTGGTAATGGTGTTGGTGGTGGTAGTATTGGTGGTGGTGGTATTGGTGGTAGTGGAGGTGGTGGTACTGATGCTGGTGGTGGCAGTATTGGCTGTGGTGGTGGTATTGGTGGCGGTGGTTGTATTGGTGGTGGAGGTATTGCTGGTGGTATTGCTGGTGGTGATGTTGGTTTTGGTATTGGTGGTGGTGGTATTGGTATTTTTGGTGGTATTGATGTTCGTGGTGGTATTGTTGGTGGTGGTGGTATTGTCGGTTTTGGTATTGGTGGTGGTGGTATTGATGAAGGGGGTATTTGAGGTGGTGTTCTTAATAAAACGGGCTTTTTAAAAAAAAGTCAGGTGGCTTTAGTACAGAGGACATGTAGCACAGATGTGCTGTTGCCAGCTTTAGCCCATTAGCACAGGATTATGTGCTACCTGGAATTGATATGACTTAATTTTCTAATCATTTCTAAATCCATTTTACTTGGTGGGGGGTTGAAACAGACAGAAGATAAGACCCGATAAAAGTGATTAAAAGCAGGGGCCCGTGTTATGGGGCAGTTGTGTTGCTTAAAATTGGTTTCCGTTGAAGCAGGCATGTCCAGCCTGCAGTAACAGAAACTCAATAAAGTAAATAGTGCTTACAGAATAAATAGCAAGTCCTGTGTACCAACTGTAGTAAAAGGGCCAGTCACCATCAGAGGGTGCAAATGAAGATAAGGCCATACTAAGGAGGGACTCACAAGCCTATTAACAAATCCGAAGGCAGAATTTACAAAAGACAATGACACAAGCCAATGAAAAATATTGAAGGAGAGTAGGGCTGGTTCTCTCCCATACTCTGCTACAGCAGCTAGTAGCACATGCCCACTGCCACTAGGCTCGACCTCAAAAGGTATGCTGTTCCTAAAAGGGACAGAGGACAAAGGGGATTAGGTCAGTGAAAAGGAGGCACTACAAAGTGAGTAGTTCCTTTTTGGAAATGGGACCCTCACACACCCTTGCAGGTTTTATGCTTCATCATCGGGCGTGCTCCTCGTTGGGCCAGCACGGCAATGCCTGACGGTCACTTTCAAGGGTTCTCTTTATCAGAGAAACATTTTTCCAAACCTGTGATGTGAAGTGCAAGTTTAGTGCCCTTTGAGGAAACATAGGTGTCATCTAGTGATTAGTGACTTAAAAAAGGCTAGACAAGTCTCAAATCAAATTTGAATCCATGAATATTATTAAAAACATGATGTCACCAGTAAGGACAATGATCCCTGGTGACTTATAAAGTCAACATATTTCATGCTGCCAATTAATCAAGATGTGATTTATGGCAATTCTTCAGGACCGTGAAACTTACATCTACACAGTGTTTGGGACCAAGAATGCAACAAGTGGTGTGCATTGACCCAATATGGGTGATGTCATCACCTCCTCGAGAGAAACACTGAGCGAAATAGTATAATTTTTCATCAAGATCTACCCCTTTTCATGTGCCTCAGCTTTATAAAAGCATGCCGAGCGCCAGACCATCCCAAACCTAAATTTAAATAGGAGTGACCTTTCCCATCGGGTTAATTCTAACCTAAGGTACAGGGGGTATCACCCATTGCAAACAGAATAACAATAGAGGAAGGTGCTCTTATTAACTGCCTCCTGGAACCTCTGAGAAATCATATGATTTGTAAATTTGTCCTTCACCACTTTTTTAATCTGATCAGGTGTGCTGAATCATTCATCCAAAGAATTAAGTACATATTTCAGCCATGGTATAGGAAGTCCCCTGTATATTTTCAGACCATCAACAATACCAGTCCTGTTAAAGCTGGCCTCCCTCTTACTCCACACACTGTACCAGAACAGCAAGGAGGGCAGTTTAATATGTTCTAATATATACTCTAGTTCAGTTCAGAATGTAAGAATACATTTGAAATGAGGGTGGCAGGTTCAGCAACCTTCTATAAATTCTGCTTTCTTCAACTTGAATTGTGGCAGCTTATGAATTCCCCAAACCCCGGCTCTGTAGGTGGCAGTAGGAACACATTGCATGCTGTACAGGAATGGGAGATTGTAGACCTACCCTCCCACTTAGCTAAATAAAAAGTGAGCCCGCTGCCCTCCCAAGTTTCCAACATACACACTTTACTTTACCTGCCAGGAATTGCTAACATGAAGAAACTGGCCTAAATAACAAAATATTTTGACTGTGCTTCGCTGCTTTGTGCCTGTATTTAATACTGTCACTGCATTCTTGCATGGGCCACATGCCATTATGTGTTATTCATCATAATTAGTTTTCTTGTTGAGTGTACTCATAAAAAATACAAACGACTCAACCAAACTACGAGGTGCAAGAGATGTTCTAGCCATCTACGCCGCATGACTGGTGTATAACAAAGCAGGGACCGCTAAGTTGGCATTTTCAGTATGGCTTCAGTCAAATCTATTAAGGAATCACCCTGAATATTGCTATAAAGGGTAAAAAGCAGAGGTGCCTACACAGACTCCTGCAAAAGGAACTATTGATGGACAGAATGCAGAACAATGTCATACATTCACCCCAGTACAGAGATCTGGACCTAAATCCATCATTTTTTTGCTCACTATGCCATTCCAGTTTGGAATCAGCCATATGCAAATAAGTCTTGACCCTGCGCCCAATGGGAACAGTCCAACCTGAACAGCCAGGCCAGGTCCTCCCTGGACTGGAAACAAGCATCCTATGACCGTTTTCTGGATTTCACCCCTCTCCAGCCAGGATAGCTTGATTCCAGTAGCATAGAGAGCACAGGACTCACATCTGAGCATACCCGTCCAACTCGGGGTGACAAATGCAAAAGGAACTATTGATGGACAGAATGCAGAACAATGTCGTACATTCACCCCAGTACAGAGATCTGGGCCTAAATCCATCGCTTTTTTGCTCATCATGCCATTTCAGTTTGGACCCAGCCATACGCAAATCAGTCTTGACCCTGTGCCCAATGGGAACAATCCAGCCCGAACTGCCAGACCAGGTCCTCCCTGGACTGGAAACAAGCAAGCAGGCACTCCTGACACATGCCATTGGCTAAAGGAAAGGAATCAGAGGGTTTGCCTGCCTGTCCGCACTGAAGGAAGTGGCCCAATTTGGGTCACCCAGGTCACTCACGACCACCTCTCTGCCCTCCAAACAATGAAGAGACGATCAGACAGTAGAGAATACACACCACACTTATTTTATCAATATTACGCTGCAGCGGAGTCCATTCTGACCAGCCTCCTGTAATGGCTGATGAGGGACTGCCTTTTTCCATCATAAAGGCAGCAAATATACATTTCTACAACTGAGCAGTGACACACCCACTCTGTAACTTTCCAAAGGGAGGCAGCTTGAACAAAGGGGCACACAAAGATGAGCTAAGAGTCTGAAACAGGGCACACAGTATCTCTCTGGTGAGGTCATACAGTCTGTGCTTACAACTGGAATAGTAGGAGCGAACCTCTATCTCAGGGAAAGGTTTGCTCTAACAAGCAACTTTCTCATGCTTCAGTGAGGCCTAACCTTGGAGATGAAAACGCCTCCAAGCAGCTTTCTGCTGAGACAAGCAACATGAAACAAAAGCTTAGTTTCAATCATATGGCAAAATTGAGGCTGCCTGAAAGAAAATGGCGACACAGATGCCAGCCTAATATACATAACATCTATACTTATTAATTGCATGTGCATACAACATGAATCAAATAAAATTGCCACATGAATGCTAACATAATATCAGGTATAATACGAACAAAATGGCGGTGAGGCATTTCAATTCTAGCAGTACCAAACCCTAGCACTCAGTTTTCATGGAGGCCATTCAGAAAATATTAAATGTAACATCCGCCCTCAATTTGTATAATTTTAGCCATAATTTAGTTCAATTCACACAATCAAAGGCTGTGGAGAGGTAACAAAAGACCAGGTGCAGTGGGCAGCGCCTAGCAACTGTATATTTTTTTATGGTCAGATGTAAGTTCAGGCACTGGTCCCCCATACCGAGCCCAGGATGAAAACCATACTGAGGCACACATAAGATTTATTTATTTAACCCATGACTGCAGGTGATTGATAATGGCCCTCCCCACTATTTTGACAGTACTGTCTATTGGAGCAGGGTGGGGGCACTTTCCAGCACCACTGTGACTGCTTGAAGTTGCTCTCCTTGCATACTCCAGTTGAAACCAGTTCAGGGAGCGGATGGCTCTTGCTCTGGCATGAAACTGGACAAAGGAGTATCTTACCCACTGTCCAGCTCTTCCTTGGGAGGGACCCCTGAATCATATGAAGCATTTTCTAAGGATACTTAAGGGTAAGGGTGAGTCAGGAACGTTGCTCTGACAGAGGAGTCTGTGGAGTTTTTCCAGCTTCGCATTCTGCTGGGAGTGTGAAGTTGGCAAAAAAACTCCAACTCAGTCCGGTGCCCCATACAGGTTCACCAGGCCTGTGGACATCCAAGACACCTGAAGGAATCGCCCTTGGAATGAAGGAGTGACCGGTCTGCTGATCCTTGGCTCCCATGGACTCCGAAAGGCTCAGCAACAAAGGTGGTGCTTCTGTAACCCCTGTAAGACCTGCACTGTCTTCATACAGAGTTTGATGCCAGTATCTCTCGTCGGAACCACTGGAACAGCACCCCAGTGTACCATATTAACTTGTCATTGCCAAGGCTTGTTAACTCTCTCCTCCAGAGATCTTCAAGCTCCAAGAAGCTCCATCCTCAAGCAACTCCTTCAGCCAAGATCTTTGCCCTCACCACTTCCTCCGCACCGTGGGCCTTCTTCATTGGTGAGCTACTCAAGGTTCTCTTGTGATTCCTGTGCCTTTGGCCCTTGGGTCCTCTTGAGGGTCTTCCTTGGCTCCAGTGGGCTTCCGTGCTGGCCCGGGCCTGCTCCGACTTACCTGCTTGAGGTTAGTCACTTGGACCTTGCTGGTCCTGACACTGCCCCTTTATATTTGACTAAGTTGATTAGCGCTGCCCAGGCTTGTTGGTGCCTTGCCTGACACTGACCCCTGGGCTCTCGACAATTGACATGAGACAGCTTGGGAATGCCTCCTGAACTTCTACAGCAATGCCTGGTCTGCACAGCTGCAAATTCAAAGGCACCATCAACCTCCCTTGCATCACCGACATCAGTGGAACCTCTCATCCTGGATACACCTTTGGGCTCCATCGGACTTCTTTGTCTTCTTCTCCAGTGGCCTCTTTCCTGAACCTTCATTTTGGGCTACGGCTGTTTCCGACGTCAATTGACGCCTATGCACCCAGCATCCCTGATCTGGGTATCGTGGTTTCTGGGGTATCCACGGGTGATGTGACTTTCCAACCTTCCATTTTCCACAGGGTTTCTTCAGGGTCCACTGGGAATGGTCCTTCTTCTTTAAAATTGCAACCAGAACTTACCTATTGACTAACATTAAGAACGTGGTCATGTTCCCACTCTACATGACCTACGTGGAGTTTATAGGTACTCACTTCGGTTCGTTACTTGGGTCCCTGGCTCTTCTATGTGTTCTTGGTCCATTCTTGACTGAAGTCATGGTTCGCATTCTACTATTTTAGTATTTGGTTTGGTCTCCCTCTGAAGACCTCTGTGTATTTGTGCTGCTTACGGGTTCTATTAGCTAAGTATTCCTAAGTATTATGTATATTGTGTTTGTAGGATATAATACAACGTGTTAGTGAGTGTAATAAAATACATATTTTTATCACCACACTGTGTGATTCTTTTTAACTTAACCTATACCATAAGATTAAGTACTGGTCAAACAAGCTGCTTTACACTCCTTCTGGACTTCTGGACTTCTGGACTGAGCCTGAAAGCTGCACTTCACTGCTACTACTTAGAGAACTTTCTCAGGTTGTCTAAGACCACTAAAATCACCATCAGGGTTGTCTGGATTAGTGCAAGTTGCTACACTTGCATAAGTGAGCACCGCATACTAAACCAACCTCTCACAGTTTGCCCCCTCATTTTGCCTGATGTGGTTTCGAAATGTATGCGCACTAGGTCCCTGCTAACCAGATTCCCAGTGCCAGCTCTCTTTCTAGAAACTGTACCACGATTGGCACCCCTGCAGGTACCCCTAGAAGCCACTAGTAAGTGGTATCCCTATAAGGCACTAGTAAGTGGTACCCTTAGTATCTAAGGCATGGGTACTGAATAGGGTCCTCTGGGGTTGAATCACTGGCTGTGTCACCCCAGGGACCCCTCACCAGGGCTATACACTGTCATTACAGGCTGCATGTACTGCTGCAGAGAAAAACTAAGGAGTCAGTATGGCACACAACCCTGTTCAATGCCACACATACACTTCATAGGATAGAGGTAAGCCACTACTACTGCAGGCCTGTATCCCTAAGGCAGGAAAGCTATAAAGAGTACAAGGACTGGATGCTTGTCAACATGAGTTTCATAACTCCATGATGGCTTCATTTGTTTCTAAGGTGTTTGGTACCACACATCTTGTCTTAATAAATCCTAGCTGATTCTAGGAGTGGATGTATTAATACAATAACACAGGAGACCCATTTGGAGGTTCACCATGAAACTTACCATTCACTGGTGTGGCTCCTGCTGTGTTTTTGCCAGCCTGCCACTATCAGACATGTTTCTAACCTCATAGGGTGAGAGCCAACACTCAAAGCACGAGACAAACTCTGGGTGGAGGTGCTGCACACCTCCTCCAGGACAGGAAGGCCTTCCCGAACGGGAAGCTTCAAAGGCAATACTGCCTTTCAAATCCAAACTAGTAACCTCCAGATAGTTGGGGAGGCCAAGCCCCTTTTCCTGCTCCATGTTTGGTAGGAGAAAAGGTGGGGAAATTAGTAAGTGAAGGAGGAGGGTCACCCTTCAACCTGTACCATGTTTAGGGTGGGGAGACTAGGTGAACCCCTCTCCTGAAATTCCACCATCTTGAGTTGGTGAAAACAACTCCCATCAGTGAAAGGGTAGTACCTCTTCCCACAGGAAGTGGTCACTAGATGGTGTAGACACCCCAAAGTTAATTAGCCCATTAGCTACTACCTGTCTCCCCTTTCAACATCCCTATAATTCAGTATTTTGGTGGCAACCCAAGACCTGAACATCAGATTTGGCAGACAAGAGAATGCCAGGACAAATAAAGGCCCGCTGCTCAAAAAAAAAAAAAAAAAAAGAAAATGTGCCAAACTATGCCTGCTGCTCCAAGGACGAGACAATCACTGCTGCTCTTTTGTCCTGAAACTTGAGAGGACTCCAAGAACCCTGGAGCTCCTCAAACCTTCAGAAAATCACAAAGAATCTCCCTTTAAGTGAAGGTATCACTCCCCTGAACACCGCAGGTACCGATCCAGTGAAGTCCAGTTTTTCGAAGTGCTACTCCCTGATGAAGGTCCAACAGCTCCAGAGTTTCAGATCTGACTCCCCATCAGGGCAGTAGGACCTACTGGAACCACAGCTTACCTGGGGAACCAGACCCCCAATGGACAATGCAGTGAATAAGAGTCCACTATGGAATCCTGAAGCACAAGAAGCAAACACCCGTCGAGGGACATCGGAACAACTGAGAACCACATCCTGAGTTGCCCAGCTGTCCATAGATCATCTCTCCAATTTGCCTGCTCCTGACTGCAAGGACCTCAAGACGCATGACGCCTGGCTGATGTTTTCAATCTGCACCTGACCCCACGATCGACAGCACCGACCAACCAGCCCTTCTCCTGTGGTTCCCAGGCCCTTGTAACCCCTCCCTTCAATGAGACCCACCAGACTTGCCTGCAAATACCTCTGCGCTGTGTTTTTTCGAGTGGCCCCCTCTGTCTTTGCGCACAAGCTTAAAAAGACTTTTGCACCTCTGCTCCCGGCTGATCAGGAACACTCCTGGAACTTTGGACCTGGTCCCAACATTGACATAAATGAGAAGGTGAACTTCATGAAAACTTAGCCTGAATTTCTATGCATTTTTTAGCTTTTCGTGATTGTTTCCAATGGTGTGTAATTGCACATAGAAGTGGTAAATTTATTGAACTTTTCAAAATCGCATCTCCGAAAGGTTTTAACCTAGAGCTGTCTTTACAGTCTTAAAAATTATATAAACATCACTGTTATTTTTAAAAATTGGTCTCAGTTTTATTCTTGAGTGAGTGTCTCATGTATTGACTCATTGAGTCCAACAAATGCTTAACTCGATGTAATCTGTGAGCATGTTCATGTGGCCTTTTTATTATGTGTCATTACTGTGTGGCCATGTGGCCTGTCACTATACCATCACTACTGTTCAATAAAAAGAGAATTTAAAACAAAACAAATGCCTAACTACTAATGTGCTCGCCCACACTACCACATAAAGAGAGTTAGTATTTTCTACTTTTACCTTTATCTACCTTTTGGGGATCTCTCTCACTCTCTACATTGTGTACTTCATTTTATTACACTCTGCAGATAGGCTGTTTCCAATAAGTAGGGAAAGCTTTGGACATTGGGTAAAATGTACTATTCCCACTCCAGTCTGTGTAACTGTAGGGAATGCTTTGCCCTCTGGAGGGGTAAAATAAACTATTCCCACTCCAGTCTGTGCAACAGTGTGGAAAGGACATTGGAGGGGGTACCATTTTCTATCCACCCTTCAGTCTGTGCAACAGTATGGAAAGCACTGGGCTCTGGGGGGGGGGGGGAGAAAGGTACTATTCCCTCTACGGTCTGTGCAACATTAGGGAAAGCATTGGATTTCTGAGGGGCAAAATGTATTATTCCCACTCCAGTCTGTGCTTCAGAAGGGAACGTGTTGGACACCAAAGAAGTAACATTTACTATTACCACTCCAGTCTATGCGATAGTAGGAAAAGTATTTCAATTAAAAAATAAAACATATTTTAATAACTTTATTACCTAACTAAAAATATATAACTATTATTATAAACATGTTATATATAACTGCAAAAACAGTATAACATTAATAATTATAAAAACAATACTTAATTTAAAATGTTAAAATTTTATGATTAATTGATCATTTAATTTGAATTCCATAATATACTCCCACAAACATAGAATCACACGATTAAAATATATTTAAAATAAAAACAACACAATTAATATATTAATTAATACATGAAATAAATATTAACACATACTTACACATTTTCAATTATTAATAATTAAGTAACTTCCAGCCCTAGTCAACAACAATAACTGCATCAAAAATAAAATTAATAAGCTAACTACTTAATTATAACATTTGAAATGTCTAAGTTAGAGATAACAACTAACTGAATATTGATTATTACTTAATTAACTCCCCACCCTATATCCCATTAAAATAAACACCTACCATCTTAAAATAGCATTACAATTAACAATTACACTATCTACCTAATTAATGATCAATTAACTAATCAATAATGAACAATGATTTAATAAATAATTAAGTACTACTTAATTAACTTCCCAACCTCTACCCCTACAAACAAAACAGCTTGCACCAAATCATCTTTTAAATATAATAACATAATTTACATCAACATCCATACAGAGGTGGGCGAGCTATCAGACTCCAAAAATCTGTTGGAGTCTCTCAGCCTAGCCCAACTAACCCAATGGGTCACGTTGCCTACACACTCCGGGGGCCATATCCTGGATGTGGTGTGCTCCAATTTTTCCTTATCTCTATTGGACCCTGAAATTCTTACCTGGTCGGATCATAGGCTGATCAGGTTTTCCTGGTCTTTGAAAGAAAAAAAATCCAATTACAAGTTTAATACCTGTCCCCAGAAGATTAATCTGTTTGCCCTGTTTAATGCCCTTCGTATGGGCCGCCCAGCGTTAGGCTCGGAACTGACCACTGCTGTGCAGGCCTTTAACACCTGGATCTGCTCGGGGGTGGAGTCCTCCTCTAAAGGGAGTGTTAGATCCAAGAATAGCTCCACCCCCTCTAAGCCCTGGTTCTCGCCTGCCTTAAGAGAGCTTAACCTCGGCTGTAAATGACTTAAAAAACGCTGGCGGCTTTCTTATTGTCCTACCGCTAAGGGGATATTACGAACAGCTCAGAGGAAGTACTATGCTAGCATCAGGATGGCTAAGAGCGAATATTTTGCGGGTAGGATCTCTAAAGCCAACAATAACAGTAGGGAAATTTTCGCTATTGTCAACAGCTTTCTTTCCCCCTGCGCCGAGCAACCAATAGTGCCATCTTCTGCGGGCTGGTGTGAGGATTCGTCCTCATTTTTTAAAAACAAAATAGCAGGGATCCAGGCTAGTATGCGGACCACCTGCCTCAGTCAGAGCTTCTCAGCTCCTCTTCACTCCTCTCTTCCCTTTTCGAGGGCTCACGCTTTCGAGGAATTTTTTCCACCTTCTGGAGCTGACTCCTTAGCAGTCCTAAAATCCTTGAAATCAGGATCACCAACTGACCCCTGTCCTGCGCGCGTTCTTGGCGGGGTGGCCGAGGTGGTGTGTTATGAGGTTACCGAAATTGTTAGCCTCTCCTTCAGGTCGGCGACAGTTCCGGAATGCTGGAAGCAGGCCAAACTCCTGCCACTGCTGAAGAAAGTGGCTTTGGATCCGGCAGTTCCAGCCAACTACCGGCCAATCTCTTTACTGCCGGTGTTGGCTAAGGTCTGTGAAAAGATTGCCTTCCGCCAATTGAACACTTTTGGTGAAACATCCTCCACCCTCCACCCTGCTCAGTCCGGATTCCATGCCGCTCACAGCAGGGAATCGTCATTGGTGGAAATTTCGGAGGCCATTAGGGACTGTTTGGACGCAGGCGGCAGAGCGGCTCTAATATTATTGAACCTCTCTGCCGCGTTCGACACGGTTCCCCATCAGCTTCTTCTTGCCCGTCTGTCAGCCATTGGCGTCACTGGTCTGGGTTTAGAGTGGCTGAATTTTTTTATTTTTTTCCGGACTCAGCATGTCTAGCTTCCCCCTTTTCGTCATCGGCTAAGCTTCTTGCCACCGGGGTGTCCCAAGGGTCTACTTTAAGTCCGTTACTGTTTAATATATACATGACCCCTATGATTGTTTTGGCCGAACAACTGGGCGCCAAAATAATAGCTTATGCTGATGACACACAGCTGTTGTTCACCTGACCAGCTATGGACTTGGATGCTGATTCCGCCCTGACCTGTCTCTCTTCAGTCTTCAATTGGCTGGCTTCTGCCCAGTTAAAGTGTAATGAATATAAAACTGAAATTTTACTTCATGGGCAGTTTCCCTCACATTTTAGAGAATCCTTGTGGCCTGCAGGTTTTCCATTCCCTAGCTCTATGGGCAATCCGGCAAAAAATCTCTGGGTGTGGTTTGGGGAAGACTTACAATTTGAGGCTCACATTAAGAAACTTACCTGTGGCTGCTTTGGCACTCTTAAGGCTCTCCGAAAAATGTTCCCTCTTCTTCTAAGATCGGCAAGAGAAACAGTGGCGAGAGAGCTCATTCTCTCTCGCCTCGACTACGCCAATGCCCTGGGGTGGTGTGGAGTGCAAAAAACGATGGATTGAGGCCCAGATCTCTGTACTGGGGTGAATGTATGACAATGTTCTGCATTCTGTCCATCACCTGTTGTTTTTGCCTTTGTCTCCCCGAGTGGGCTGGGTATGCTCAGACGTGAGTCCCATGCTCTCCACACCACTGGAGTCAAGCTATCCAGGCTGATGAAGGCTGATAGCCAGAAACCGGTCCTTGGATGCTTAATTCCGGTCCAGGAAAGACATGGTTTGGCAGTTCGGGCTGGACTGTTCCCATGAGGCACAGGGTCAAGGATGATTTGCATATGGCCATGTCTGACCTGGGGTGGTGTGGAGTGCAAAAAAACGATGGATTTAGGCCCAGATCTCTGTACTGGGGTGAATGTATGACATTGTTCTGCATTCTGTCCATCACCTGTTGTTTTTGCAGTGCGCACTACGACATATTTGACCAACCGTCTCCAGATAATTCAAAATGCGACTGCCAGACTCCTTTTTAGCATCTCAAGGAGGATTAGTGTCCGACACCATCTGCGCAGTCTGCACTGGCTGCCGGTGTCACAACGGATTATTTTTAAGACCCCTACTTTCGCGTCCGTTTTGGAGGACAATCCATTGCTGTGAAAGCAGCAGTGGCTTGGAATTCCCTCCCTCTGGCCCTCCGTTCTAACCAGAACTATGCGCTTTTTAAAAAAGCGCTTAAGACCCACCTGTTTAAAATGACACCTTAATCTTTCGCTTTCCTTCCTGTAGCTTCTGCCTCTTGCATCGCCTCCCTCGCGCCAGGATACTCCAGAAGTAATTGAGCTTGTTATAAAATCCCATATAACATAATTAATTATCTTTTTTTTTTATCCGTCTCCGCCCAAGACCGAATATTATTAAACACAACCCTTCCTAAGATTTTCAAGGTGTTATCTATCAAGGAGATAGGACGATAACAACTAGGGTCGGATTGGTCGCCTTTTTTAAAAATCGGCAGTATAATGCTAGTGGTCCAAGTCCCGGGGATAGTTGTTTTGGACAAGTTATTAAAAACGTTACATAAAAGAGGTGCCCAAAATTCAGGTTCTGGTTTAATAAGTTCAATAGAGAGCCCGTCTGGACCTGGGGCTTTATTCCCTACACTTTGGTGTATGACATCCTCTACTTCTGTGACTGATATAAGTACCTTGGCAGCTGAGGGGCTAATACTAATGTCCAGGGTCATTGGTGGTGCTGTATAGATCCTAGCGAAATGTGCCTCCCATGATTCACTCGCTATATTACAGCTTATGGGAGTGATGTTTAAACCCATCGATCTCATAGCTTTAGCAGCCAACCAAAATCCGTTCCCATCATTCAGTGTGGCAGCAGAGGCAAGATTATCCCAGCGTTCTTTTAAGATTTCATCAGTTCGCAACCTGGTCGCTTTCTTGTAACGAGATCGTAACGAACTGACAGGGGTTACGTCCCTGGGTGAAGCTGCTAATGCTGCCCGCAGTTCCCTATTTGCCCGTGAACAGGTGCCATCGAACCATTTAGGGTTCGAACTAGTTTTTAAGGCTGGTTTTGAACTCATGGGGCAGATTTATGTTAACTGGCGCATCCCCAGGGATGCGCCAGTTATCATGCGCCACAGTGCGCCACTGCTCCGCCACCCATGGTGCGCCGCATTTATGATGCGGTGCACCATGGTGCAAGGCAGTGAAGATGCGTGACGCATCTCTCGGCGCACGGGCGGCGCATTGCAGGAGTCATGTCGCAAGTGCGACATGACTCCTGCAATGCACAGGGGCCACCTGTTCAATGTATGGTGCGTCACCCTTACGCCTGCTTCAAGCAGGCGTAGGGAATTGACGTAGAAAGTGACTGAGTGAAATCTCATAGATTTCACTCAGCCACTTTTAGGAGGCGTTCCTGCGCAGGAACGCCCCCCCCTGCGCAGGAACGCCTCCTCATGGCGCAGGGGTTTCCAACGTGATGCATCTCCTAGATGCGTCACGTTGTAAATAGGGCGCATTGTTTGCGCCGCCTTTACGTCACTTTACGTGACGCAATTGCGGCGCAAGGAGGCGCAAGAGCCTCATAAATCTGCCCCCATGTGTTTAATGCCTGCGCATAAGCTACTGCACCCCTCAATGATCTCTGCGTCAGAAACACAGCATGACAGACAGGTACTAATAAAGAGTGGATAAGATTTCATCATTATGACAAATAGGGCTTTATTCTCTATTCCCCTCCATATTACTCTTAACCTATCAGCAGAGGCCACTAAATTAGTTGCCCCAGGTTCTATCACAGGACTCAGTTTGGGGGAGAATCTAATGGATATTAAGATTGGGTTGTGGTCGCCTGAAGTGGTACATAAAACCTCTGCTTTTACTAACAAATCCGCAAGTGAGGCTGATAGAAAAACATAATCAATTACAGAGGAGCAACCGCGGCCCCTGTAGGTCGGTATAATGCAGTTCTTATTTTGGTTTACATCAACTCTTTCCATTGCAATAATTAGGTTGCAGGCTTATAGATAGTCAACTAGTTCCACTCCTCTTTTACTCATAGGTTCCGTAGTCGAAGAAAGAGCAGATAGGCAAGGGTTGCTTGAAAGTCTAACATTAAAATCACCTGCTAAATAAATTCCCACCAGTTTATCGTTTTAATTATAATTTTGTAAATTGGAGATAAACTCAAACAGATTAATAAATGCCTATTTGGTAAGGTTGTGAAATCATTGTTATTAAAGTGGATAAAAAAAAAATTGTTGTGTAAATTGTTGCTTGAAAATTATCGTTATTTGTTACCAGGGTTTTTATGCTCCCCCCTGCTGAGATGTTTATCCAGGTCGAAAGACCGTCGGATGGACGACCCACCTTAGGACTGGATACAATGCTGTTATAACACACAAAACCTTCTAAGAACAATTCCTTTGTACACCAGGTTTCCTGAAACATTAAAATGTCATATTTTTTTACTAGGTTAACCCACTCCATCAAATTTAACTTGGAGGCTAGGCCTGCAACATTCCAACTAAGCACATCTAAAATTGGGTTGGGCGATTCAGTGCCTGCGGTGGTAATAGCAACTAATGAGGGTCCACTAACCGCAGGTATGACAGTTGGTGGGCAAAGTGATGTTCAATCTAGTCTCTCTAAGGCAGAGAGTGCAGAGAACCGGTTATACGTGGTGTGTTGAATAGCAAAGTTATGTGAAACCGGGGGTGGTTTATAAAAGGACCCCAGAGACAATGGCCAAATAAGGGTTGGAGAATTGGTATTGGATACTTGTGTTGACAGTAACCATTTTACTAACGGTGGGTGTCTAAAATGTATGACAATACAGTCCCCTTTGATGTTCTTGTGGGAAGTACCGACCCAGCCCACCGTGCGCACCATTAATATCTCACTGATGCTTGCCATCCTTAAACCCTTAGGTTTATTCAACTAGTCCACACTCTTGTTCCTAAGTTGCTCCCAAGACTCAGTTTGATCTTTCTTTAGAGGAGGGACACCCGCTTCAGGTGGTAGATTGAGAACAACTGTAGATGGCATAGTGTCCTGATTGTCTAGGTTGTAATTCCCACTATAGGTGCTTTCAATGTTTGGTTGTATAGGGTTCCAATTTGTGGGGTTAGCCGACGCAACATTGCGAGGTGAACTATTGCTTGTATTATTGGTACTATTGTGACTAGGCACTATGCTTGTTAGAGGGGTCTCACTGGGAATTAGTTTAGAAATGGCGCTGTTGTTTTGGATGCTGCATGTTAAGCAGGCGGTGTTGCAGGGCGGGTACATAGGGTCGCTGTTCGTTTGGGGTGAATTTAAGTTAGCCGAACTTGGTAACATTGTAGGCATACCCCCCCATTTTTACCGATAGTACTAGATAGGCCTTTTGTGTGTCAGGTTTCTTAATCAAATTCTCCAGCCGATCTAAACGTTTCGAGAGAGCATTAAAATGTTTATCAATCAAGTTTTTCAGAGGCTCAAACACCGGGTCCACTATAGTGTTGATTAAAATGTCACCAAGTCTGGTCCGAGTGGTAGGAGCTATTGTATGCACGGTCTGGGTCTGAGTAGAATGAACAAGGTGAACAGGGTGATCAGTAGCTTCTGGTGCAGTGAAATCAACAGTAATGTCAGTAATGTCAGTTTTTGTGACTGTAGGTCCCGGGAGTTCAGCCGTTGTGCCTTGTATCCAAGTACTCAAGGCTGTGGAATGGGTGTTAAGGCGAGTTTGCTGTTTTCTCTTAGTGGTAAATTGTTTTGCCGCAGTTCTTTTCCTTTTTGGCCCCTGATATTTTAGGATCTATAACAGCACTTTGGGTAGTGTCCCTAACAAGGTTTAGGGATTGCCGATCTAGTAGGGCTGCAGCAGTCTCATTGCCCTCCGGGTCAGTCGGCTCAGGAAAATCTGGCTGGGTTTGTGGGTGGCTCACAGTACTAACTATAATGTTAGGTGACAACGGTATCTGAAGAGGGTGGCTAAAGTTCCCCAGCTCATCTCCTTCCAGCACAATAGGGTGGGGTGTGGGCAGACCCATAGACAGTCTCCTCTCCGTTAGCTCTTTCTCTGTGGAGACAATGCTAACTGCTCTCCCGAGCATGCTGTCAATGGTGGTGGCAGTCCGTGTCCCTAAGTTGGCCGTACGTCTTTCCATATCACCGTCACTAGTTTACCACTCACCTTTCTCGTGTAGCACTTTTCAGGGGGGTGGCCCGGCCCGACCTCCTCCAACCTCGGGCGGGCGTGGACGGGCCCACCCTTGGCCCAGGCAGCGTCCAGGCAGGCCCGCGTGTGTCCCGCGCCACGGGGGCCCACAAGTGGTTTTATGGAGCTTCCTGGTGCTGCTGCTCTGACACGGTGGTAGGCGTGGTGAGAGGGACAGTAGGAGTTGTAGTCCCCTGCGCAAAATGGCAGCAGAGCAGGCAAGACGCGGTGATGGATGCAGCCCCCCCAGGACTGTTGGAACAAGGCAGACAGACGTTGCAGTCCCCCCGGTACTGTTAGCAGAGAGCAAGTAGGTCCTGTTTAGGCAAGGGCTTCACTTTATATCATCACCGGGGCGGCGCTGGCTGCGGGAGCGGAAGCCCCGAAGTTGAAGGCCATGAGTCAGCAAGCGTTGCTGGCGGGAGGCACCAGAACCAGGGTACACTTGAGCAGCAGAGACCAAATGGCAACGCCTTACAGCTGTGGGGCACCCGTGTACTCAAACCACCAGCAAGCACCTTGGCCCAGATAGCAATGCTGCAACAGTCTGCACAATGTCACCACCTCCACGAGACTACCAGCAGTCCCCAGCGCCAAAATGCACCCAATCAAAATTAATTATCTTGAATTGTGCTTTTATGGATTTCTTTTATCCGAATAAAGATTGAAATAATGTAATAATTATTTATGCATTAACTAAGTACTAATAAATTACAAGCCAATAACTAATACATTTTTACTTAATTAACTTCCCACCCTATACTTCTGCAAATATTCAATTCAATTCAAAGATAGCTTTATTCGATTTTTGAAGATAAAAACCATAAAAGTACAATTAAATACAATTTTTAAATAACATTTCCATATATATAATACATTATACCTAAGGTTAAAATTTGTATAATTAATAAGAACCTATTATGAGGTATTTCCAGAAAATAGTATATATAAAAATAGTTGATAAAAAGTAATCAGTCCATCGACGCTCTACATTTTACTACATACTTCAGAAATTTAGCTACTGCTGCCACAGTGACTTCATCTTGTAACATATATAATTTATTCAAGGGTGGTCTGCATTGCCTAAGGCCCCATAGTTTTAACAACGGAAACAAATGTCTCTTTCTTCCCCATTCATAATATTTACAAAATAAAATGCAATGGATATTTGATTGGTTTGAAACATCGTCACATGGGCAGTTAATCAATTTGGCAGACCAATCATTTACAGTGGGAAATGTTGTCAGTCTGAAGAAGCAGTCGGTCCTCATCCTTGTTAATAATAATCTCGTATAGGCGGAGTATAATGGTGATAGGTATGGTTGAATACCTGCTCCGCACAACAGGAGGTGGTGGTGGGAAATAGTTAGCTTGTTTCCCTCTAAATAAGAGCGCCTGTCTTCCAACAAGCCAAGGCAACATTTTAAGAGCCTTTTTCGTAATTAAAGAACATGAAATAGGATTTTCAAACAGTTCATAATGGCCTATAGAATTTAGAAATTTACTAACATAAGAAAGCCACGGTATGTTTCTTGAGGCGGCTAGACCCATACAGTCTCTGATAACGTCCTTGCTAAAATCTGTTTCACTGGAGGTCCATATCTTATGCCAAAGCAATATTGGACTTATCTTAATTACGTCAGTGATATGGACCCGAGCAAGTTCGTTATGGCAGATGGTAGTAGAGATAGATCTAGGCACTGCTAAGAAGTATCTCAAAAAGGCATTCTCACTAATTTGGATCTCTCGACAGTCCGCCATGCCTCAGATTCCTGCGCCATAGGTCGCAGTGGAAACACATTTCGCTGCGTAAATATTGAGCAGAATCTGCACCGGCTTACCGCCCAGTTTTTTAGCAAATTTCTTTAAAGCGCCTATTTCTCGATAGAAGGCCAGGTTGCGTGTGTTGATGGCTATGTTCCATGATCCCCTACTATTAAAAACAATACCCAAATAGGTGAAGTTCTTTGTCAAGCTTATCTTTGTTAGATTTAAAAAAGTATTGCAGTCTACTTTGTTTTTTAACGTGCAACACATGGTAAAGGTTTTTCCCACATTTATCCTAAGTCCTCTTGAACCCATAAATGAGGAAAAACCAGTCAGTGCTTTCTGCAGACCTAGTTGTGTTCTTGACATTATGACAGCATCGTCTGCATAAAGTTATATTGGTACTGCCATGCCATTCATTTTGGGGTAATCTACTTCCAGCTTAGCCAGGTAATCTGCCACTCCGTTTATGTATAAGTTAAAAAGAAATGGGGCAAGGATGCATCCCTGGCGGACACCTTTTTTTATAGGGAATTTCTTGGTGCATTTTCCGTTTTTTACATATCGGACCATTGCCCCCGTCCCTCGGTATAATTCCTTCATGAATTCAAGTATGTTTAAATCAATTCCTAGCTCTATAAGGGGGCTCCAAAGTACTCTGTGGTTAAGGCAATCAAATGCTGAACTTAGGTCAACAAAGGTCATGTATAGATTGCTCTTTTTTACCAGAGCGTATTTAGTTGTAATCAAGGCCAGGTTGAGACATTGCTCTGTAGTGCCTAGCCCCGATACAAATCCATATTGGAATTTTGAAAGAACTCCCTTTTCTATGGCCCAGGTTTGTAATTTATTCAACAGGACTCTACCTGCTACCTTCATCATTGAATCAAGTAGGGAAATTGGCCTGTAGCATTTTGGGTCCGATCTGTCTCCTTTTTTGAAGATGGGAATTACAATAGCTTCCTGCCATGTTGTTGGAAAACCTTCTAGGCTATAGGAGTTAAGGACATTTGTAAGGAGGGGGGCCCATAAAGACATATTATCTTTAAATATGTCAATTGGGATTCCATCCGGCCTGGGAGCTTTAGAGTTTGCACTTTCCAGTATAGCCTGTTCTATTTCTGGATGTGTAAAGTGTATCTGTAACGGGAAAATGTCTGCCGGGGATCTCTGTAAGTCACTCTCATTTAACAGCCAGGGATCGAGGTTATGTGGTTCAACCAAGTCATCTATTTTATATAAATCTGTGAAGTGGTTGATCCAGACGTCCTCTGTTATAGCAATTTCTAGGAGGTCTGTCGTCCTCTCCCTAAAAAAAGGTGCGTTTACTTCCCTCCAGAAGGCCGTATTATCCCTCAGGGTGGTAGCTTTTAGTAGCGCCTCCCAGGCAGCATCTTTCAGTTCCCTTTTTCGTTTCTTAATTGACTGTTTATATACTAGTCGAGCAGTTCTAATTTCTAATACATTTTTGGGTACTCTTTTTAATGTGTCTTTAAGGGTATTATGGGCTTTTGAACATTCAGAGTTGAACCAACCCACAGACTTATCCCTGTCATCTTCTCTATGCTTCCTTATCAAGTTTTTCTTGATTGTGGCTGCTATTTTTCCAAAGGCCGCTTTTACTGCGCACGGGTTAAAGGGTTCTTCAAGGCATATCACAAATTGATCAAGATCATCCATGATCAGATCTTTAAAAAAAAAATTCGGGTTTACCTTGGACCATTTTATAGAATAACCATTTGTACGTGCCAGGGAGATCGAGTGACAGTGTAAGGTTTCCGTCAAATCCGATGTCTGACTGACCTTAAGGCCTGCATCAAATTTTGCGCTTATCGGAAATTGGTCACTCATAGCGATGTCCTCATTTTTAAAAGCCATAGCACTTCGATAGTGCCTATTGGACATCAGCATGAAATCTATTAAGGAATATGTCCCCCTCCCGTGGAAAGTGGGTTGGTAATTATACATTGGCTCGGTGAGCTCATTAACAAAGCCTAAATCCCGGTCATGTATTAGTTTATTCATTAAATTTCCAAGGTGGGTATGTTCGAAATGGGTGCTTGGTTCGCCATTAAGGCATCTTATATCACAAACATTC
The DNA here is from genome assembly GCF_964261635.1 of Lissotriton helveticus. NCBI lineage: Eukaryota > Metazoa > Chordata > Amphibia > Caudata > Salamandridae > Lissotriton > Lissotriton helveticus. The sequence continues at coordinate 911,633,902 of NC_136073.1, read as the reverse complement.
GATCCACTGTGAGGGCATAAATGACAGTTAAAATCGCCCATCACTATGGCACATCTGTCTACTTTATCCCTTCCCATTCCTCACTTCAGGGCATTTGATAGCTCATCCATAAACTCTGCTTGGTCGTCCTCGCAATATTAATATATAAATTAATCAACAAGAAGCTATGGGCCCCTTTCCCGTTCACTATAAATGCCTGGATTGAGTGTCCAATTTTATCATTTTTGTTTTTATTCTTATTCTTATCCTGCTCGGAATCCAGGCTCTCTACTGTCATGTTTGCCATATTTGAAGCATACATGCAGAGACCGCCTGTGCTCCTGCCTTTACTAGTCTGTATAGCCGGAGTAAAGTTAGTGCTAAAGCCATCTAAGTTGGTAGGTTCCAGATCCCAACATTCTTGAAGACATATTAAGTCGAAGTTATTGACAAAGTTCAAAAAAGTTGGGTCTGTGGCTTTTTTGGAAAGTCCCGCAATATTCCATGTTACAATGGACAGATTGTCCCTGGAATCTTTTCGAGTTGGCCCCATTTGACTTGACCCCACTCTTAACTGGATTGAGTTCCCATTTTTTCCTACACTATCTCTTTGGACTGGAAACTTATTTCGCTTGCCTTCCGATAAGACTTCCTCGTCTCCCCTGTTATTAGTTAGAATGTTAATCCCCCAGGATACATTACTTATTGCTGATAGGTGTAGGCTGGGGGGTGCTTGGTCGATAGACAGGTCAGTATTGTTTTTACCTAGTTTATATTTAGTTGAGTGACAAGTCCTCTCGTTTGATTGGGTACGGATTCCCCTTTGGGCTATGAGCGTCCTGGGGTTTATAGCATCTATCTCGGTAGATATTAAGCTAGGTGTTGGTCAATCTACCATTTCTAGACATGTAAATCGGTTGCTAGTTGGTATGCCCCTCCAGCCCTCCGTATAGGATTGATCTCTTCTTGGATTCCAGGACCAACCCTCCCAGTCCCTTCCCCTATTCCGGGGGTCTACTTGGCTCCAGTTCCATTCAGAGCATTGGTTCCAGTTATATGGGGGTTCTTGATCATAAGCATATGTTGGAGGATAAAAGAAGGATAGACGATTTGCATCAATTCCACCTTTTTTTGCCAGTGTTGGCCATGAACAAATATATTTGACTGTACCTGGGTCATCAAAATTTATGATGATACAGTCGCCCTATGTTCTTTTCTTTGTTTCTCCAATCCAGGGTACCCTGCGCACCATAGAAATTCTAATATTACGATAGGGGGGAAGAGGTCTATTTGTGCTAAGCCATTGCTGAACTTTATTTTTTAGAGACCAAGTGGATTCTCTCACATTTTCGGGGAGTTCTGGGACCCCTGTGAGGACCACAGTGAAAGGGCTTGCCTCTGGTGGAAGATCGATGGTGTGCCTAGACCTCCCTCCCTTATTTTTGTCTCCCTCAGGTTGTGGTACTGGTGTCTTGGGTGGTATTGGCTTTTGTTTGTCTGCTTGAATGGGTCCTTTAGGGATATCAGGTATTATCTGTATGTTATCCTGTGCTACTTTTGGTTTTTCTTGTGCATTGGACATGTTTAAAGGTGTTTTAGTTTTTATTGTAGGCCCTAGTTGTTTCTGTGTAGTAGTGCCTTTATTACCCCCCGCATTAGTGACTCCTAAAGGTTTTAAGTTGGTCGGGTTGGTTGGGTGGATAGTCAGCTTGGCTATTTGTTTTTCAATATTCATTAGAGTTCGCTCCATTGGTAGTAGATGAATCTTAATCAACTCCCCAATGCTGGCTAGCAGCTGTTTATTTGATTCACTTAGATTACACCCCCCCCCACCTGTAGCATCTGCATTAGGCGGTGTTGGAGAGAGGTTGACTATAGATGTGGTTGTAGAATTTAAGTCATTTTGTTTAGGGGGGGAGTTTCGGTGTCTTTGGTTTTTTACAGAGGCTTTGGTGGGTTGTTGCTTACGCTCTTTCTTCTTCTTATTATATCTTTTTTTTGGGGATGGCTCCCTCCCTCCTCCCCCTTTCCAGTTTTTCTGGGGATTCCACTTGGGTTGGGAGTACTATTTGGGTTAGACTCATAACCAAGACAGGTGTTTTCTCAAAATCTTCCATTATCTCTGAATCCATTGTAAGTTGGGATGCGGATAGATCTACATTATTAGGGATGCTATGAATGTCTACGGGGATTTCCAACAAAAGTGGTCCAATTTCTCCTGACAGGGTTGGAGTTCTGGCTGACGCCAAGGGGCCCATTGAGGACCTTCGTGCTATAGCTAGGTCTTGTGATACCCTTCTTTCCAACAGGATGATACCCTGGTCTATCGCCTCATTTGCCCTCATAATGAATTGATCGATCGGGCCTGTAATCTGGCCAACACCCTGAGCCGTTTTGCTCCTACTTCCCCTTGTACTCATGATTAGTGGTAGGAATCAGCGTGTATAATACAATGAACGGGGGTAAAAAAGGTGGTAATAACGTATACTTAGTGAATAATGGAAGCCCTCTTGCCAACAATAAATTAGACACATAGATTTTGGCAGTGAAGCCTATACAAATGATACAGGGTGCAAAGTCTTGGTAGTGAAATGTTAATAAGGTGACCCAGCCCAGTCTTACCCGGTCTTTAACGGGCTTAAACGGGCCCGCCCTTGGCCCGGGCTTCGCCCGGCGTCCCGCGAGACGGGGGTGGCGTTGATTTTAAGCGCCTCCTGGCGCGCAAAGTTTTCCCTGGGTGCCGCTAGGTCTACTGGGGCTTGTAGTTCTGATGCCCCACCCACACTCCACTCGGCGGCCCTACTCTGCGATGTTCCAAGGAGTTAGGCGGCGGGAGGCGGGCAGGCAGGGACCCCAGACGCAGTTCTTCCTTACAATTAGGACAAACACTGTCAGGCAAGACGCAGAGAACTATCATAATTTATCCCTCCTACACATAACCGGAGATATCAGCGCACAATTTATCTTGAAAATGCCCAAAGTGGGTAGTCACAGTGGTCATAAGGCAGACTTATTAAAATTATAGCGGCACAACAGGCTAGAAGATTAATTTTTCTTAAATTGCCCAGCTAACCAGTGGCAACTGGAACTGGACTCTGGGTGGCCTCTGCCTGCCACCCTGTGAGCCTCTAAGCACCTTCCCTAAGAAGGATGGCTGTAGAAGTGTACTCCTGTGAGGAATCAGGACTTAAAGCACTAGTTTTACAAGGTAAACCTGGTCAGTGTATCAGACCTGACCTCCACCACTGTAAGCATCCAATGGTACCTAGGTCCCGAGCTACTGCGACTGTTGACAGTCATTATCATTTTGTGCTTCTTGACACTAGACTTACTTTACTTACTTACTTGTAGTGTAGTTCCTATTATCCCAATAGGCTCTGCGCATTGGAATAATATCTTCAATAGTATAGACCTAGGGCAGAGGTTAACTAGGTCTTCTACCGACGATATTAGACTTAAAGTTTTGTGTTTGCCAGCTAGCTCAGAGTTCACTAGAAACGTTCTCGAATAGACAAGGAGGATTTTAACCTCCCTGGATAGACAAGAAGGGATTTAGTTTCTGACAACCATAGAACATGACAACTTTGCTCTCCCCTAATCAAGAGTGTATCTCTAGAGTCGTGTGAAAACAAAAGACAACTTATTTTACTCAGTCAGTTCAGTGCATTCTTAGTTTCACCAGATTGTAGAGAAAAGGAAGAGACGGGCGTCTTCAATAAAAGATGGTATTTATTGATCATTGCAATACTTGTAGTTAAGTAAAGTGCATACAGTAAAGACAGAATTATAAAATAATACTGTAAAAGCATTGATATGGTTTCTGAGCCATATGATACTTTAAAATGGATAAAATAGATACATACATATATACATTTGACTAATCGTACTCAACTGGTGCTTCTAACCACGCCTACCCCAGTGTACCTGACCTAAGCCTAATACGTGGGCGGGAGTAGATAAGTAGCAGTTTAAGTTAAGTTTGTTTTGCCAAGGGACTGACTCAAGAATTCTCTGCAAGGGGTTATTCAGTTCTGTACCTGAGATCTAGAATGGTGGAGGGCTGGTATCTCTTATCCCAGGTCTTGATACTCCAGCTGCCTGCGAGGGCTGCTTGGAAGCGCCGGAGCTGGATTTCTCGGCAGGAGAAAGGCAGCGTCTCGTTCTCAGCGCGTCAGGAAGGCGGGGCAGCGCCTGTGGGCTTCGCTCTCTGCTGGGCTCCTCGGCACGTCTCGCTGCTCCAATCTCGTCACCACCGCATGTGTTTGCTTAAGGCAATGTCGGTAATATTTATACCTGAAAGGTGCCGAGATTGACGTAAGGATGGACATATATACGTCAATAAGGATGTCATATGAACTGGCTCGTTCGCACATTCTTTTGCTGAAGTTCTCGGTGAAATCAAAACAATGGCTATGGGAATTTCCCAGGTCGCTGTAGGTTTGATTTGTTTTGAGAACTCCGTATGCCTTATCAGGGGCTGGAGGAATATCGCTTGTCTAATTAGATGACATGCGTTATGACCTAATCCGGTAACGCGCTTCTGTGCCGTGGTGTGGCTTAATCAGATAACGGTTTTTGCACCGTTGGATGGCTGCTAGTTAATTATTAACCAAACCAGGGTCAGGAATAGGGGAATCGATACAGTACCTATAGGAATACATCACACCTACTCCACGTAGACTATATCCATATTTACAAATCTAGGCATAGTGAAACCAGTAGCGTTTGTGTATACCGTACCACCCCAAAATACATTCATATGTATCCTGAAAAATTGGAACTACGAAATATACGAAACACAATCATATGTACTATCACATGTACTATATGCACAAGCAGTCTAATAATGCTAAACATATAACGCATATTTTAAATTTAGCATGTAAAAATGCGAAAATTACACATGACATGGCTCTTAATACAGAAAAAAAAGTGCGAGACCATTTCATCACAATCATAAAGTATCGTATGTAAGTTTAGAGGATAGCTAATGTCTCGTGACTACCTAAAATAGAAATTCAGTTCTCCAAGAATAATGTCTACTTTAAGCAGAAGATAAGTGTCCCAAAAAATCGTAAATATTTTGGAATTTGGGGAAAAAATGTTCTTGCAGTCTGGGAAAAAAAATGATGACATTTTTTTTTTCATATCGCTTTTTTGTTATGTTAAAAAGTTGAAGGCCAAATTCGAGATGTAGGGAACTCCAAGTGCTAGTCTGCTCAAAGTCATTCCTGCTGCTCTGGTGAAAACATCATATCATTTAGACTGTTGAAAAAACTGTCAACAGCTTCTTGCGTAAGTTCCACTAATTCGGAAAAAGTTGTTACCATGCATTCATGAGCCTGAGCATGATTGCCTCCAACGATGTTTTGATCAGCATAGATGACTGAAGGTCGTACCTGATCGATGCTGCTTTCATCTTGTACTTCACTACCCCTCAATTGTAGTGGTGAAGTCTCCACGAATGCCGTCATCAGGATTGGTAGCCGCTGGGGACAGCACAATGCATGAGCCGTTACCGGACCCAACAAGGTATCTGCGTCCATTGGCACATCCGATTGTAGTGCCAGACAGGTGTCCAACACGCATTCTTCGCCGCATAGCAAGCACCTTAATACAGGCATAACACAACTTTGCCACATTGGTCTAAATGAAAGAAACCAAGTCATGTTCAGGTCTCTAAGCCGGGATAGTCCAAGGATTTTAGTTACCCGGTCCCGGTAGCCAATGGCTAGGATCATTTCCCTTGTCGCAGGTGTTTTGTCTGTGACATGGTTTGCCATAGTGAAATAACTGGATCAAAAATAGAATACCCGCTACTAGTCCCAAAAGGAGAGGAAGTCCGCCAAAAATGGAATGGACAAAGTCTGGAAAAATACCCAGGATGGCTTTGAATGGAGTTAAAGCACCCGAAAACACTGCTTTAAATACACTGGAGACACCAGTGGTATCTGAAATATTTAAGATTTCGTTCAGTATTTCTGCGAAATGTATGGGGGAATTAGTTGATAACAATGAATGAATCTCTGCCGTTGTCCTTGCAACTTGGAGATCATACGTTTCTTTTGATGACGTTAGCCTGGTCGGCGTCTGTAGGAGCACAGTCTTCATTCTGCTTAAAGTATCAATTCGAATAGAAGTAATTTTCAAATCGGGCCATAACCTTGCCTCCCTGTCTGGAGAATCGCTGGGGAACAATACATGTTCACAGCACATGACCTTCCTAGTCACAGTTATAAGATAAGGTTTCCCGGGCAGCAAACTACAACATCTGCGATCTACTATTAGAATGTAACTCCCGTTCGAGAGTCTCCTAAAGAATGGTTCTATTTGTGTTGCAGGTGTGCCTAGCTGGTAACATGAAAGGTTATTTGAAGTCCCTTCACAGGCTCCATGCAAGCTAATACCCTGACACAGAAGTGTACCGCTTAGTGATCTTGCACAATTATCGCCACTAAGAAACACTTTCTGGCCTTTATTACTGAAACATTCGTGTGTATAGGGCAAGTTCCGTGTTGACTTAATGTACCCTTTACCCAACCTTTCATACTGGCCTGCCTGTATATATTTTTGGCAGTATTGAAACTGGAAAGTAGTTATCGGAATATTTATTATCCCATGTATTATCCATTCAATGACAGGTCGTTCTGACATTGTCAATGGTAATCTCTCTAGATTTTCAATGCTCAGAATTGTATAGTCAGCACCCTTCTGTGCCAAACTGATTTGTTTATCAGTAAGGTTAAAGATATTGAATAATGACGTTGTGTTGATTAAACGCCAAGGCACATAGCCAGAACGCAGGTTTCGTAACGTCCAGCCAAGCTGTACAATAGAACGCAATTGGGACTGACCGTGTTGTAACATCAGTAAGTCTTGCGATATTATATCGATTGCTGAAGACACAATGCTGTCCAGAGAATATATTCTGGAGGACAGAGTCATTAACCCATTGTCCATCACAGAAAGTGATTTTTCCAAATTAATACGGTCAATCTCCCGTATTTTTTCTGCTGTCTCAATTTGAGTTACTTTCCAAACTTCGTTATAAGCTGCATATATAGAGGCCGCTATGAAACGTTTTTTACGCTGTTTGCGTGGTCCCATAATGAAATCACGCAAGTCAGCACCTTCTGTAAGTAAAGTTAGGTGTTGCTTAATTTCAGCCAGTGTGGACGTTTGTAGCCATTGAAGGCAGAGCTTGCCCACGCTGTAGGTGGTTACTATCCCTGGATGTTGTCTTTGGGAATATCTAGGGTCTGGCCTAGTCAATGTGAACCCCTGTATTTTGTTCAGGAATCTGTCTTGACAGTTATTCGTATCTGTGGGCCAGATCAACCATTTTTTCCATTCAGGATGTGTTCTGTTTTGGTTTAATATATGGTTTACGTCTATCTCAACATCTATAGAGCTATTAATGTTCGCTGTTGGCTTTGGAATAGACGGTTTGTTCAAATCTTTGATTTTGGCTAAGCCAAGACAGGTAGTTTGTTGAATAGTGTCGTTCAAAAATATAATTTGTTCTGGGATCATGCAGGCTCTAAACAATGATTCTATACCTTGTACTTGCCAATCTCTTGTACCCCAAACAGTTTTTGCTTCAATATTATTGTTCCAGAAATCAAAACCAAATGTATTCATTTGCTCAAAAAATGAATCTGAATATATCAATTTTGTGTTTGTAAGCATGGTCTTCATACCTGTCTTATTTGACAATTTAAAATAAAATGTTTCTGCATTACTTGTGTTAAACCCCGAAAAGTATGAATATTTATCATAAAATGTTTTCGAGCTATCTTTTGGAGGAGTAGCACAATGTTCCCATTGGTTATAATTTAAAACATTTCTAGGTTGTGCAGATTTATGTAGATAATGGTTACCATAGTGGTTGTAGCAGAACATCTGATCATAATTAGACGAACCCTGCAAATAATCATGTTCTGTAAATTTAGCAGACATCACAAGATCAGACATCATATCATTAATATTTTCAAAGTCCCAATCATCTGCAAATGAGCTTGGTTTTACAAAGTCACTCAATGAGATCTTGAATTGGTGTAGATACTTCAGGATTTCAACTGGACCATAGATTTCATAATCAGTTTTGTCCCATGCTACACCGCCTGGTATAGGATTGGCTGTGAAGTTCACTGAAGAAAGTTCTCTTTTCTCGATGTGTGAAGATGTGTGTGGCTTAAGGACCAAGTTGATTTTCTGGCTTGCTGTGTCCATTTTAGCATATTTTCCTTCAATGAAATGTCCCAAGCATAGTACCATGATGAGCCAAAGTATGAGGATAAATGCACCTAGGGCCACCCAAAATTCAATCCATGGAGAAATCAGATAGGTTTCTTTCAGCTGTTGAAAAAGTTCCTTAGCTTTATCTTTAAAAGTTTTTGTTGATGGCTGTTTCTTTGCTTTACTCAGGTCTTCAGATGAATCATCGGAGTTGATGAAGTAGCCGGATGCTGTTCTGTCAATTGTTCCAATTGCTTTTGGATTTTGCTTTGTTTCATTAGCAAAGTCTGTAGTTACATCATCATAGGTTGTTGTTTCTTGATGAAAAGCTTTGATTTGGGTTTTAAGAGGTTCAAGTTCCATTGCTTTGTTGCATAGTCCTTGTTGTTTAACTGTAGATTTTCCAAATGTGATCAGTCTTCCAGTTTGAGCCTCTGTATTTGTAGCAAACATTGGTGTTCTGCTACTTCTTGGGAGTCCACTTGGCCTACTATTTGTTTTCGGCCACATGATTGTGGTTTAACCAGGTCGATGGATATGACTCGGTTCTCCTTTTTACCAGCAAGGGGCGGTAGTACTACTGATCTTGTCCCGTTTATAGACAAGACAGGAACTGCTTTTCTGTAAGAAGGACCCAAATTCCTTCTTTACCGCGATCTTTTCTCTGACCAGATCCCCGACTTTTGGAATCCAGACAGGCCTTGCTGGGACAGGTGGTTTTTCTTCAGTGGTTGTTGGCTGCTGTTTCAACTTTATGTTGCTCAGGTCTTTTCTTGTTTCATTTAAGTCCTGTAAAATAGCCAAGCGATCTTTGATATCAAAGCATTTTTCTTTAACCACTGAAGTCTGACTATCTATGTCCTGGATTAACATTCTAGTCCCAAACAATAGTTCGTACGGACTGAGTCCTTTCAGAGAATTTCTTGGCAGGTTATTTAGACTACGTTGGACACTTATTAAATGTTTGACCCACCCAGCTCCCGAACCTAATACCTTTGCTGTTATAGATTGCTTTATGTCACGGTTTTTTCTTTCTACGATTCCGTTTCCCTCAGGATGAAATGGACAAGAATACCGCAATGCAATGCCCATGCCGGTCATGGCCTCCTTATAAGCTCGAGAGCTAAAAGCAGGACCCTGGTCAGAATTCAGCATGCCAATTGCGTATGTGCCGATAAAGACTCACAAATCTTTTATAACAGTTCTGGCGTCAGCCGATCGCTGGGGCCACATCCATATGAATCTCGTGCATGAATCCACTGCGACCAAGATATATTTATAGTTACCATCCCTTTGTAAGGGACCACAGTGGTCTAGGTAAACACAGGCTAATGGTTTATCTGAGATTAGAAGGTGCGTCTGTGCTGGTTGTTTCACTGTTGATACTTTCATTCTTTGACATATTTCACATTCTAGAACATAGTTCCTTGTTTGTCTTCTCATTTGTGGCCACCAGTATCTCTGTTTTAATAATGACACTGTGGCTGAAACGCCAGCATGTACAGAAGCTAGTCCTTCGTGTGCCGCTATAATGAGTCCTAACCTATGTTCCATGTTTGGAATTGCCCTATCCCCCACTCCAGGGATTCGAGCAAACGGAACATTATTTGCATCAGTTATGTATGAGTACTTTACTGGAAAGCCTTTTGGGAGTGTTTCTATCGCATCTTTTACTGTAGCGCTGACAGCCTGTAATATTTCGCTGTCTATTTTTGTTTTTGACCGGGTGATAGCAGCTACGGAAGCCGTTTGCACTGCTGCCTTCGCTGCTTCGTCAGCCAATGAATTCCCTGCAACGTGAACGCCATCACACTGATGACTCAGTGTATGTATCACGTGAGTCTTTTGTAGTTCCTTTTGCAAAAGAACTACTTCTTCCCAAAGCATTTTATGTTTGATTGTGCCACCTTTTGCATCTTTAAAACCATTCTGAACCCAGATCTGCAAGTATTCATTGTAAGATTGGACGCAGTAATACGAATCGCACACAATACGTGTGGGGAATTCTTGATCGGCATTTTCAAGCAACATCTTGAATGCCAGTAGTTCTGCTCTTTGAGCTGTACAGTCTCCTAGAGATTGCGTTTTAGTGACCACTGGTTTAAATTTCCCTTCGTGCCAGCGACCTTTAACAATCGCGCACGCAGCACTGTAGGCTTGCTTACCCCCCACTGCGGGTTGTGCTGAACCGTCTGTATATATTATACAGCCGTAATGTTCTAGAGGCAGAATTTCGGTCGGCGGCGGACATTCGAATTCATATTGGAGAAATTCTTGTGTTTTTAAATTGGGATCAAATTCGTATACCACGTCTGTTGCAGCAAGAGAGTTAGCCCACTGTATCCACCTCGGATGGAGTGCTTTAGCATTCGGAATGCTTGCCTTTATTACCGCCTCTAGGGCTGGTATAGGTGTCACGATTATTATTCGTTTACCCTGTGCTAGGGCCCGCTCCTTTGCTACAGCAGTCTGTACCGCGGTCAGAATTTTTTCCGTTGGGCTAAATGTCATTTCAGCTTTTGTGTACAAATGTGATTTGTATGCTATTGGTACCTTCTCTCCCTCATTAGAGGTCAGGTATGTGAATCCGCATCTTCCTGGGATGACTCGAATCACAAGGTTGCGTGTGTTGTCACGTGTTTGTAATTTTGTTTTAACTAACATATCTGTTTGTAAAGATCTCAACATTTCTGTGTGTTTTTGAGTCCAATTTATTCTTTTAAAATCTGGTTTTATTAGATCATAAAGGGGTTTGACCCTTTCTGCGTAATTTATAATGTAAGTTCTTCCGAAATTCAGGAAGCCTAGAATTGATTGTAGGTTTTTCAGTGTTCTAGGGGCTTGGATTACAGCACATTTCTCTAGGAAATTGTCAGCCAGGCTTTTGCCTTCACTTGATAGTTCATATCCTAAAAACAGGACTGTTAGATGGGCAATTCTTGACTTTTTAAAGTTGAATTTGTAACCCTCTGCTGCGAACCCAAGTATTATGGTGTTCACTCTCTTCAAGTGAGTATCCAAGTCATTATCTATTATATAGATGTCGTCGACATAAGATAATGCCTCGTCATCATATGTTTGTAGTAATTCTGTTACTCTCGCTGAGAATAATCATGGGCTGTTCTTGAACCCCTGGGGCAAACGACAGAATTTTTTTTTCGTGCCATTTATTGAGAACGCCGTCAAATATCTGCTTTCTGGTGCTATATTTTGACAGAAGAATCCATTAGAGATGTCTAATGTGGTTTTGTATTTTTTGCGCACTATGTTATTCATTAGTGCAGCACTATGCGAGTTTTTTACTGCAAATGTTTTGAAACATGAGTTAAGATGTCTGTAATCCAAAACAAGACGATATGAATTGTCTGGTTTGGAGACAGGAAACAAAGGGTTGTTCATTTGTGAGGTGCAAGTTTCATTCACCCCTGGTATTCAAGTTGATCTAGGATCTCTTTTACCTGTTTTTTAGCTTCTTGCTTAATCGGGTACTGCCTTTGTGCAGTAGGTTGTGATTTTAACTGGATTTTGTGAGGAGGAGAGTCCTCCTCCCATCCCACATGATTTTTATATAAGGCAGGGGCTTGAGCTACTGCCCACTTTCTTGCAAGTGTATATTTTTTATGAATTGGAATATTGTTTGAGAAGGCAGGCATAATTATTTCTTCGCCATGTGGGCACTCCCTCACAAACTCTGGAGGCCAGTCTCGTTCAGCTAGAAGGATGTCATAGCCCTTGGAGAGATTATCCCAAAATAGAACCCTTATTTTTCTAGTCTTATCCCCCTCTATACGCAATGTTATTTCATATATTTTATGAGGTTTGCTAACTCTGGAATCTGCAGTTTCCACCTGAATGTATTCATTCATGTCCACTGTCTCCAGATGATTCATAAGGTCTTTGCGAGCTATGCTCACTTCTGCTGCGCTGTCTAGCATTGTCTGAGCCCATTCTGCGTTTTTCAGCTGTGTCCTCAGTATTCTCGGCATTGTTAATTACTTTAATACTGGCTACCTTCTTTTTTGGAAATTGTAACTTTTTATTCAGATGAGCAGGTTCTTTGTCTTTGGACTGAACGTGCTCTTCCCTGTGTTCTGATCGTCCTCTTCTTTCCGATTTCTGCGAGGAAGTCTGAAAAGATTGAGAGGGATGTGTTTCAATATCTTGATATCTATCAGGTTTTTTTATATTATCCCTATTTCTAAGGTTGTATTTTTTCACAAAGGGCTCCCTTTGGGGAGACTTGCGTCCGTGGTCAGGAGACTTTCTCTCCCCCGAGGAGACCTTCCTCTGGACTGGAATCTTTTTTCTTTAGGATTGGATTGTTTATTTCCATCCCAGCTCTTTTTTTGAGTGTTTAAATTATTTTTAATAAATACCTTTTCAGGACTTTCAACTAGTTGAGGTTTCACTGGTATTCCACCCAAACTATCTCTACCTAGTTCTTTATAGGATTTTTCTATGATTCTGGCAATTTCAGCTGGTTGGTCTGCTATATCTGTCTCTTTTAACCTCTGGCGAATCGCCACATTTGCTGCTTCTCCCTTTATGTTGGCTAATAATATTGCAGAGACCTGCTTGAAGTCTTTCAGTAATTTCATACCGAGAGTTAAAGCGGGTTCTGGACCGTATTCATCTTGAATCTGTTTTAGCACATCTGGAATTACTGACATGGATGGTACACCATGTGTTTTTGTGTAAATGGAAGCAAAGACTGTTCCCCAAGTGTCACAGTCCTCCACATGTGGTGCGATTGCCATGGGAAGACAGATAGTCAGAATCCTATGTTTCTCAACAGGGGTGGTATCTGGAAACACCGCCTCTATTTGAGTGATTTTTTGTGCTAGCCAGAAGGGAATTTGTTCCCGTTTTGCGGGTACTTTACCTAGACAGGACTGTATGTTCTGAGGTGTAATCTTATTTGTGTTCCCCTGATGAGGGGTCAGCTGTGGGAGTTTGATTGCTGGTTGGACTGTTGAAGTCCGCATTACATGTTGGACTAATTGTCTATGTATTTTTATTAATTGTTTATCTGTGCTAAAAGATCTGATGCAGGCATTTCTTCAATGTCTGGATGTGGTGTGTATCCGGCTAGGACCGGCCACGTTGCTCCTGGTCTACCTGGTGGACCGAGCCTGGTGATGTGATTATTATGTTTTAGGGCGCCATTAAACAAGAGCAGGTGCTCTTGGAATTTGAGTGGTATTTCCACCTCCTCGAAAGGAGTGTACTCATTAGGAGGTTCCTCTATTTTGTAATAGTGGAAGTCCTTTGTTACAGCGTTTGCTGCTGGAAAGTTTATCCATGAATAGAATACCTCTGTCTGCCGATATTCGTGTGCCTCAATTACGAATATGACTGTACCACCTCTTGGTGTCAGTCCATTTTCTATAAGTTTTAAGGTTATAGATTTCCTTATGTTGACCGGGATGAGTATTATATCCGGGTCATTTTGCTGCATAGTAGTATCAGCTGCTATGAGTTCAGCTGCTATTCTAGCTGTCTCCCTTTCTTCTTCACTTTCTGACATTCTACTGTCAAGAAGGTTATTTTATTTATTTGCAGATCAGGTTTCTATGGAAACAAAGATTAGATGCACAATATTTTGGAACAGTGTATCCTTCAACGTTGAATAAACCAAGAACCATACATAGGAGTCTCCTCCTGCGAGGTTTGGCGGATATGACCTTTCCAGACGTCTTTGGAGTATTATGGAAAAAAGGGGTTCTGTGTGAAAAAGCACGACTGAGTTACTCTAATGTCTTGCGTTAGTTTTATTGCCTATCCAAACGGTTGGGTGCCATGTAGTGTAGTTCCTATTATCCCAATAGGCTCTGCGCATTGGAATAATATCTTCAATAGTATAGACCTAGGGCAGAGGTTAACTAGGTCTTCTACCGACGATATTAGACTTAAAGTTTTGTGTTTGCCAGCTAGCTCAGAGTTCACTAGAAACTTTCTCGAATAGACAAGGAGGATTTTAACCTCCCTGGATAGACAAGAAGGGATTTAGTTTCTGACAACCATAGAACATGACAACTTTGCTCTCCCCTAATCAAGAGTGTATCTCTAGAGTCGTGTGAAAACAAAAGACAACTTATTTTACTCAGTCAGTTCAGTGCATTCTTAGTTTCACCAGATTGTAGAGAAAAGGAAGAGACGGGCGTGTTCAATAAAAGATGGTATTTATTGATCAGTCTCTTTTCTCGTACAAGAGAAATGAATCGCTATTATTGCAATACTTGTAGTTAAGTAAAGTGCATACAGTAAAGACAGAATTATAAAATAATACTGTAAAAGCATTTATATGGTTTCCGAGCCATATGATACTTTAAAATGGATAAAATAGATACATACATATATACATTTGACTAATCGTACTCAACTGGTGCTTCTAACCACACCTACCCCAGTGTACCTGACCTAAGCCTAATACGTGGGCGGGAGTAGATAAGTAGCAGTTTAAGTTAAGTTTGTTTTGCCAAGGGACTGACTCAAGAATTCTCTGCAAAGGGTTATTCAGTTCTGTACCTGAGATCTAGAATGGTGGAGGGCTGGTATCTCTTATCCCAGGTCTTGATATTCCAGCTGCCTGCGAGGGCTGCTTGGAAGCGCCGGAGCTGGATTTCTCGGCAGGAGAAAGGCAGCGTCTCGTTCTCAGCGCGTCAGGAAGGCGGGGCAGCGCCTGTGGGCTTCGCTCTCTGCTGGGCTCCTCGGCACGTCTCGCTGCTCCAATCTCGTCACCACCGCATGTGTTTGCTTAAGGCAATGTCGGTAATATTTATACCTGAAAGGTGCCGAGATTGACGTAAGGATGGACATATATACGTCAATAAGGATGTCATATGAACGGGCTCGTTCGCACATTCTTTTGCTGAAGTACTCGGTGAAATCAAAACAATGGCTATGGGAATTTCCCAGGTCGCTGTAGGTTTGATTTGTTTTGAGAACTCCGTATGCCTTATCAGGGGCTGGAGGAATATCGCTTGTCTAATTAGATGGCATGCGTTATGACCTAATCAGATAACGAGCTTCTGTGCCGTGGTGTGGCTTAATCAGATAACGGTTTTTGCACCGTTGGATGGCTGCTAGTTAATTATTAACCAAACCAGGGTCAGGAATAGGGGAATCAATACAGTACCTATAGGAATACATCACATACTAAATAAATATTAAAACCATCTCTGGTTTTCCTAAATGTTTTCTTACTTTATGGTGTCATTCAGTTTATTAAACGTTACTCTATTTTTTCTAATTCTGTTCTGAATTTTTATAGTTTTGAATTTCAGCTTTATTGCCAATTTAGTACAGTATAAATACTTTATCCATTGCTTTGAAGTTAAAACTTGTTGGCTATTTGCCATAGCTGTCAGAGGGTTGTGATCAGGTCAATATGGTAACTTTAGTGGTTTTTCCCTGACGAGGATTTTGATTATTATATGCAGCTAATAATCCAATTTCTTACAAATCCCAATAAATCCAGCTCAACTGGAGATGCTCCTTCACCTTGTCTAGCAGTGTCCCAAGCTCACTTGATAATGGGATGAAGTACTGAATGATTTGTATATTATTTTTTGGGTCCAAATAATAAGCTGGCAAGTCTACATTTGACTACACCTATCTAATACACAATCCTATTCATAATATTCAATTGATCAAGCAGATGGCATTTGCACTCTGTGTGGCACTCATGGTGGGGGTGGGACTGTGGGCCAGAGACACAGCCCTGGAACATATAATTTGTTATTATAGTAGTTCTTGAGTATGAAATAAATCTCCATGAGCATTGAAAATAGGAATTATTCCTGTGAAAAAAGTGGAGTGGGGATCCCATGGCTTTTCTTGCAGACGGATTCAGGGAATTTACCTATCTTAAGTACCTGAGAATATTACACCTAACTTCTGGCATGAAAGCCCAGAACTCCCCAGATAGAGAATAAAACTGAGGGTCCTGGAGTGAGTTTAGATCAGGTACAGATTAAAGTCATTCTTGTTGAGCTATCTTGGAGGAGGCATGGCTAATATATAGATTAACACATTTCTTATGACATATTGTCCAACAGACCATGTTCCCAAATTGGCGTGCCCT
The DNA here is from genome assembly GCF_964261635.1 of Lissotriton helveticus. Lineage (NCBI taxonomy): Eukaryota > Metazoa > Chordata > Amphibia > Caudata > Salamandridae > Lissotriton > Lissotriton helveticus. The sequence continues at coordinate 911,617,599 of NC_136073.1, read as the reverse complement.
GTTGGGGAGAACAGGGTTGCTTAAACTGTGGGTTTGCCTATTCTCTTTTTTTTGTTTTCCCCCAAAACCTAAAGGGCTACTTGTCAGTATTTGGATTTAAGTGGGTGTATGTGTTTCAGAAAAACTTTAGTAAAACAATTAAACTATGAATTTTAGCAGCTTTGGGGCAGTCATGAAGTATACAGGAATTATCTTCAAAAACTTCAATGCACTGATGGACAAGGCATGTTGCCATTTGTTTGTTTTTTTGCACTTGTTTACAGTCTGAATTTCCTAGCTGCAGTTGTGCTTAAATCTGCCATTGGTTATGAACTTATCTGATAGTAAGGCAGGGATACCCTCCTTTGGACCTTAAAAAGTATGCTTGGAAGTGAGATGTCACTACATGGAGGTTTGGAACGCTCGTTTGTAAACAACAGTCCTGTTTTTGGGAATCTCAAAGACAGACCCTGAGGTTGTAGCACAGATTTTGCCTAATACCAACAAGTTCCCCCGTTCATTAAATTTATGTTTCTAGATGCTTGTTGAGACTCAGCGGTAGCAAAATGTTCTGATTCAGAGGGTATCAGAGGGTGTGTTATTCTAGATTCTGGAAACATAGTTTCAGAAATCGTGTTTCATGTTTTTCCTTCCTCGAGTGTATAGTCTGTAATCTGGTGATGTTGGAGCTCCACATCTGGTGTTCAAGGAAAGATATTGTTTGTTTGTTAGCTAATTGAACAGGGATCTTAGTGTAGAGGACCTTGTAAGTGATTCAGTTGATCTTGAAGATGATCTGGGCTTGTAGAGGGAGACAGAATAGATCCTCTAAAGTGCTGGTCATGTGGTCAAGTTTCATGTGCCCCTTGATGATTCATGCTCCTTGAAGAATCATGCTGATGCTTGAAGTGCGCCTTTCAGAGGAGTGAAGGTGGTTTCGGGATGCCATTGAGCAAGGTGATGCCTCCGTCTAGGACGGAGAGGGATTCAAATGTCATTCTGAAGTCTTCTCCTGGGAGAAAAGATTGTATATTTTCAGGTGAGAGAGTTGGTACTAAGCTATTTTTTACTTCCTGGCAATGTGTTCTTTGAGTGAGAGTTTCGAGTTGAGTGTGAATCAAATTGATTTTGGGCCTTAATATGAGTTTGGCGGTCTGTGGACAACCGCACTGGCAGTGGCTGTCCGACTGTGGAGAGCTCGACAGTCTAACAGCATATTGCGAGTTGGACAGCTTGGCTTTGAGAAGACCGCAGCTAAACTGCCAAGACTGCCAACAGACCTTGAACTAAAGGCTTGCCTTTAGTGCAAATCAGTAGCCATAAGGCATTACAGGTGAGTTGCAATGCCGTCCATATTACGAGTTGCCTTTTTCCACAAGCTGACTTGGGGTGTGTAGTCACTTCTTTCTTGTTCTTCCAGGCAAAATTTGATGTGGATCCCTTTCTCCAGGTCCCCCCTTCACATCAGGATCTTCATCCCAAGTAACATGACCCTGTTTGCAGCGATCTACAGGTGAGTCCTTTTCATACCATTTACCCATTTCAAGGACTGCCTAGGAGAAGTGTGGCTCAATAGTTAGAGCGGCAGACCCTGATGCAGAGGTCTAGCCCGGGACCAGGGTTCAATTCCCCGCCTCGGCAGGTCTTGGGCTCAAAAATTCCACGGACCTGATAATTCTCGCCTCGGTGCCTATTCCAATCAAGGAGTCCCACTCTGCAACTCTGGGCAATAGCTTGCTTAATCTTCACAACGGCCCTCACAACGGTAAAGGATGCCTGGCCTCCACCTTGGGGGTGCCCAGGAGTGGACACCTCACAGGGAAAGCCAGGATGGGTTCCACAGCGGTATTCATACAAGCGCCTTGAGACCCTTGCGGGTGAGTAGTGCGCTATACAAGTATCAATTTACATTTTTTTTTTTACCTACGTATGGGCTTGACTAGCAATAGGTAGATGGTATATATCTATATGTATAATACATATGTGTGCATCCAAAACATATGCAGTTGAAATACACACACAAGCATCGACATATTTGGAAAAAGTACTCACCACCTTTGCAAGATCTCTATATCACACAGGAACGGTGGTCAGCTTGTAATATGGTGGTCTAAAGATTGTCCTCGCTGTGGGCATGGATGCAGGTCATGGGTTGTCGGACTGCCAAACTGGTAATGATGCACTTTGCCTGTTATGTCAGGTGAACTGTAAAGCTGGATAAGTTCAATTTAAAGAGCTAAATCTCAATCGGAGAATGTCTGGCAGTTCCTGGAGTTTTGCACCTGGTAGTTTATTGACATCCATGTTTAAACAAGTGTGAGGCAGACTTTAAGATACTGTTCAATACTGTATGAGGAGAGTTGGAGATGGATTTGAGGGTCATTAATACTGAGGTGGATCTTGATGTTCCTGTCTCCAATGGTTCCATATAAAGTTTGAAAATGATGGATGACCGGAAAGAGCCCCAAGGGACTCTGCAGGTGATGGAGAGAGTCTGGGATCAGGTACTTAATTTCTGAATGAGTTGCTTTTAATTTGTAATTAGGATGTGACTTGTGACATTGAAGCTCATGCAAATTTCCTTAATGTCAATCAGCGCTGGGTGAACTATACACCACCTCAACATCCATGGAATGCCTCCCTTATGCAGAGTCAGCGATTTGCACTGCGTTGACTTACACCAGATTTTTTCAGCCATTCAAAAACACGCAAAGTGGCTTTGCGTGGATTCATAAATCTTACCTAGAGGGTTGTGTCACGCATGTACCATTTTGCATGGTGCAAGAAGTATGCAAAGATCTCCTAAATATGCCCCCCTGATCTTTGTCACAATAGGCTTTGGCTAGATAAGATACCAAAAGATGGGCCAGGTTGAGATGGAATCTTACCAGATAGTACCGCTGAGTGCTCGGCACATTGTATAGATATGGCCCCATACGAATACTCATCAATATGCTTCACCCCCTGGGCAAGATCCTCAAATGAAAGCTCCTCTCCAGAGCCCACCTAAGTTGAAGCTGTTTGCTGATAATTTGATCCTGGATCGGAAAACTGAGGACCATAATACTAACCTAAAATTTGCTAAAATTAAAGCTGGCTACAGAACTTATCATTCTAAGTCGGAAGTCCTTTTATTCAATGCTTCTGACCTAGTACTACCCACTGAAATGGGGCCACAGCTCCAAGTCTCAAACCCTACTAGATATATTTATATCTCATGATTTTTCAGAACTCCATCAACTTAATTATTTACCACCTTTTTAGGTTGGTGTGTTCTGGCAGTAACTCCGCAGAATCTTCCCAACAACTTTTTTCTCCAGCAAATGCTGAGTGAATATGGGATTAGGCTTTCCCCCTTCCTAAAAATTCCCAAACTTCCCAAACATTTCAGATATAAGTAAGTACCCAGCTGTTGTGCTTTGCAAGTTTTCTCAGGTGAAGGAATAATATTGCTTTCCCCAATCTTCCTTAAATTTGTACCAGAGCTTTAGAACATTCGAGACATCCACTGGGTGTAGGGTCGAGGCTTTTACCTAGAATCAATCCAATCAGTGGACCTATAAAGCCATTAGGGGGGCAACTTCTAAAGTATGGCCTTATTTCCCAAAATGGATGTTTTACTATTTGCCAATATCCTTAATAAAATGCTTGCCTCTGCATTCAAATTATGCTTCAGATGTGGCATTGACAAAGGTGATTGGCTACATGTATGTTTTACATGACCTGTTTATATATTCCATGGGATAGGGTGTTTCAGTGCCTCAGGGCCTACTCCAGCAGGGTTCAGCTACTCCCAATCCTTTGGAAGTCCTTTTTGGGATATGCAATTCATTAAACTTATCCTCATGCCAAAAACAGTTATATTTTATAGCACCCTTGGTAGATAAATCCTTGATCCTACAAAAATTAAAAATGGGAGAAGTTCCTTCCTATGAGTGTTGGGTACATAAGATGCAGCAGGTGAAAGCTAAGGAAAGGACTTTGGCGTTATTAGTGGGTTCCTTAACTAAATTTGAGAAAATCCGGAAGGGAGAAGAACTTTAATGTGGTATGCCAGTTGAATGATTATTATTTATTTATTTTAAGGTTTTATAGAGCGCGAACATGACCCGTGAGGGTATCAGAGCGCTTTACAGATACAATAGGGTAATACATAGGAGAGCTTACTCAGCAAGATAAATATAGTACAATGAACAAGAAAGGTGATGTACAAGGACGCAGGATAGAACCACAGTCTCTCAGGTCACTGAGGGAACAAGATTATCCAAGGAATTTAACCATGAGAAAGGCCTTGGCCTCTTTTTTGAAGCGAGCAAAGGCAGGGATTTTTCTAATGTCGGGGGGGGAGGGAGTTCCATATTCTTGGTGCAGCTCCAGTGAAAGCCCGATTGTAGGTTGTTCTTTTCCTGAAGCGTGCAGGCCGGAGTAGGAGGGCCTTGGTTGATCTGGAGTTTCTGTTTCCTCCAGATAACACAAGCTTCTGAGCAAGATAGGCAGGGGAGTTGGAGTGAAGGGCCTTATGCGTGATGCATGACAGCTTGAAGTGAATCCTCGCCTCGAGGGGGAGCCAGTTTAACGCTTTCAAGTGAGGAGTGATGTGATCGAATTTTTTTGAGCCTGTAAGTAGTCTGGCGGCTGCGTTGAGGCAGGCTTTTGAGGGTGCCAGCGAGATCTTAGGTAAGCTGGAGAGGGTGGAGCAGCCGTATTCCAGTCGTGAGATGACTAATGATTGGACAGCGAGTTTGAGGTCCGAAGCGTCTAGAAAGGGTTTCAGTTTCCATAGGTAGCTCAGGTGGAATCTGGCCGCTTTCGCCATTGTGTTGATGTGGTCTCGCATATTTAGGTTATAGTCCAAGGTGATTCCCAGAGATTTGACTGAGTTCACAACGGTCGGGGAACAGTTTAAGGCTGTGATGGCTTTAATCCATATCTGGATGTCGGGGTTGTTCTTGGGTGGGGAGATTAGAAGGAACTCAGTTTTCTTGGCATTAAGTTTCAGTTGATTGGCGGAGAGCCATCTGGCGGTCAGCTTTAGGGCTTCATTCAGGGTGAGGATCTCTGCCAGAGATGAGATTTTTATGTAGATCTGAGTATCATCAGCGTACATATGAAAGGAGATATTTGCATTACGCAGGACTTCGGCAAGGGGTTCCAGATAGAGATTGAAGATGGTAGGGGACAGTGTTGATCCCTGGGGGACTCCCACCGTGACCGTTGAGGGAGCGGACAGTTCGCCATTGACTAGAAATCTCTGAGATCGGTTCTGGAGGTAGGATCTGAACCAGTCGAGGACTGTGCCTTCTAATCCCATCCTGAGTTTAAGGCGTTCGCGTAGCATCGCATGGTTGACCGTGTCGAAGGCCGATGATAGATCAAGGAGGATCAGGAGACAGGTTTTGTCTTGGTCGAGGGCTTGAAGAGCGTCATCAACAATGTGGAGCATGGTGGTTTCGGTGCTGTGTCCGGGTCGGAAACCAGATTGACAGTCATCGAGTAGATGGTAGTTGTTGATGTGGTGACTTAACTGTAATTGTACACACTTTTCCAGCACTTTCGCCAGGAGCGGAATGTTGGAAATTGGTCTGAAGTTGTCTGGGGAGGCTGGGTCCAGCGATGGTTTTTTCAGAATGGGTAGGACTTGGCCTGTTTTCAGCGAGATCGGTACTGATCCCTGTCGTAGGGATGCATTAATGATTGTAGTCCAGCTAGGAATGATGGATTTGGTAACGGTCGCGAGACAGTTTGAAGGGAGCGGGTCATTGAAGTGGTTGTTGGGGTTCAGGGAGGCCAGGATTTTCGCGACAGTGACTTCGTCATAGGATGCAAATTCAGACCAGTGGGCTAGATTCTTTGGTAAGGATCGTGGCGGCGAGGAAGGAGGAGGTAGAGGGTCTTAGTTCGGAGGGGGGAAGGATGCGGCCTTGAGTTCAGTAACCAAGGTTTTGATTTTGTTTGTGAAAAATGAGGAGAAAGCCTCAGAGGGGATGAGAGACTTGGGGTTTTCTTTTACAGTTTTGGACAGTTTGTTCGATTGTAGTTTAACCATCTCAAAGAGTTTGCGAGGTCTGTTTTGGGCGTTTCCTAGCTCCGCTCTGAAGAATTCTTTTTTTGAGTTGACGATGTTCTTGTTGTAGATATTTCTGGCCTGGCAAAGGAGTTTTAGGTGGTCTGTTGAGGGGTGCTGTCTCCAGGTTCTTTCATGCTGTCGGAGGGATCTTCTCTCATCGTTGAGGAAACCAGTGAACCATGGGTTTTTATCTCTGACTTGAGTTCTTTTTAGTTTAAGAGGGGCTAGGTCATCCAAGATGCTTGAAATAGTAGCCGAGTAGTGATCATTAAGGTCACTGACCGAGGTGATGGGGGGGGGGGGTACGTCTGTTTTGCAGCGGATTTCAAGCTTGTTAATGTTTAGGTTTTTGATGTCTCTGACCCAGCGCTTTGGGAGTACCTGTTGTGGGGTCTTTGTCTTGCGTGTGTTAGGTAACAAAAAGGCGATGGTATGGTGATCAGACCAGTCGCAGGGCTCTATCGAGGTGAGCTTGATGGTAGTTTCCTTGGAGATGATCCAGTCAAGAGTGGCTCCTTTCAGGTGGGTTGGGAGAGGGCAAGCTTGGGTCAAGGCTAGATCGGTCAGGAGGTCTTTAATTGCGTTGACATGGGGATCCTTAAGATCATTCCAGTGCAGGTTGAAGTCGCCGAGGAAAATGTCCTTGGAGTTAGGGGAGTTCTTTGCTGTAATAACTTCCATGAGGTAGTCAGTGAAAAGCTCGTTTGAGCCTGGGGGGTGATAAAAGATGTGTAGGTTACATATGTGGATGGTGTTGCTGAAGACTGAGAGGGCTAGATATTCACAGGAGTCAGTAGTATTCGTTGTAAGCTCAGTGACATGGAGGTTGGCGCGATGGATGCAGGCAATACCGCCTCATTTTTTGTTGTGTGGTCTGTCGAGCCTGACAATGTTGAAGTTAGGGGGGATTAAGAGGTCGAGGTATGGGGATGAGGATTCATTAAGCCATGATTCTGTAAGGATGGCTATGTCGGTGTTGTTATTCAGAATGAGTGCGGCGACATCAGCCGCATGCTTCACTGCCGATCGACAGTTGATTAAGAGAGCAGTCAGGGCAGGGAGAGGAGTGGTGGCAAGGGTCGGGGCGGACAAGGGCACTGACGTGAGGTTGCTTCGGAGCATTCTTATATTTCTGGGGGGGGCTGATCTGTGTGGGTCGATGGCTACCGTGTGGATGGGGTGTGTGGCACTCACGTCACTCACAACAGGTGGACAGGGAGAGATAGGGGCAGTGTTGAGGTCCAGAAGGAGGTCCTGGATTTCCTTTTCTGTGAGATCGGGTGGGTTAGTAGAGGTGAGGGAGTGGTTGTAGGAGAGGGCGAGGTGGAGGGTATCCTCCTCGGATAGGTAGCTAGTGTGCTTGTGAGGGCGCAGATGTCTTGGGGTTGTCGGAAGTGGTCGTTTGGGGAGCTCTGCAATAGGAAGGGAGGCAGTCTGGGGTCTGAGCTCTGTGAAGGAGAGTTCGGCGAGGTGGAGGAGTTTTGTTAGTTCGAGGAAGGAGGAATGGAGGTTCTGAATTATTGTGGAAGCTCTGGAGTGTAAAGAGATGATGTCTGCGGACTGGGGTGTAGGAGGGCCCGGGTGGATCGAACTTGGAGTCGTAGGAGAGCTGGCTTGAGTGTTAGAAGTGTTGGCCTGAACTAGTACTGTAGGAGTCGTTGAGAGGTGTGGGGCTTGGTGGCTAGGATGGAATGTGTGTGGGGTCATAGAGGGAGTGGTTTGAGTGTTAGCGGAGCGGGTATGACCTGCTGTAGCCCAGGCCACTGGTGACGTAGAGGTAGTGGTCCTTGAGATCGAGGAGGGAGCACGGAGGGAGGGGGTCAAAGGTTCAGTGATAGGTTCGCTCGAGCGATTGAGGGCGGCCTGATGGGGTTAGGGCACAGTGTGATGGGAGCTGTGGATTCCGAGTGGGAAGCGTGGGGGGGTGGACTCATGAGGAGGGGTGGTCTCAGGTCCATGGCGTTAGGAGAAAAAGTAGGCGTAATGATGGTGTTCGGGTGTTCTGTATTGGGGAAGGGGGTAGGTGAACGGTTTGGCCGGGTGTTGGTCGGCGACCCTGTGTCTTGCACATAGTTTCGGAGAGTAATGAAAAGCTCTGAGAATTTGTCAAGGTTTTTAGGTGAAGCTTGGATCAGTACAATGCCGGTTTGTAGAGGGTGATGGTGAGGTCAGCTTGAAAAGTTGTTGAAGGCGCTATTGTGAGCTTAGTGCCGTAGGGAATGATCCTAGATGAGTGGATATTGAGGAATAGTGGGAAAGTGTTACGCCAAGCAGGGATTCTTCTGGAGTAAAAAAACAGGTCATTGGTAACATTGCCTAGGTCCGCACAGCAACGTAGGTCCGCAATCAGGGTCTCGGGATGGTTTTTCTGGGTGAGGTGTTTTAAGGCTTTTGAGGCATTTTTAGGGAGGTTTGGAGGGTAGACCAGTGTGAAGGCGTTTGAGCCGTAGGCGGTTAAAGCAGGTCCAACCATGGTGGCCAGGGATGGGTACGCACAAAGCGAGCTGGATCAGTGAGCATTTGTTATTTGAAGCTGTAGGTTGTTTGGGTTAGTGCCACTGCAAGATGGCCACCACGGAGATAGAAGAAAGGGTAGTCCTCTTTCAGTTGTAATGAGAGGTGAATAAGTAGTCTTCTTTCTGTTTCTATTGCTGCAGTTAGGGTTTGAGCAGGTTTCTTTCTGTGGAGGGGGTTTGCCATAAGTGGCGCAGTCCACTTTCTATGGGCACTGATTTAGGGCAGCCATTTTGACTCAGGTTTACAGGCTTATAAACAGCAACAACATGGTGAATTTGAGTGGAAAGATGAACATCCCCAAATACACTTGGCTAAGAGTTAGAGTGAAAGCCATCCACCTTTTTAATTGACATCTTTGTTTCCTTTAAGCCATAGACACAAGGGAGTCAGGTTTGCAAAAACGCACTCGAAAGTGACAGCGTTTGTGATTGCGCCTCGCACCGAAAACAGCTTGTTGTCTTCCCCAGAAAATGAAACGAAAAGGCGGAGATGCCGACTGAGGGCACACTGAGGCCAGGTGGCGGTGCAATGAGGGAGAGAGAGTGTTGCACCTCAAACCCTTTTCCACGGGAGCGCTGGGAGAGGTGGGAGGGTCATGCAGGCCGCCGCAGGCAGACAGTAGGCAACAGTCTTTCGGGAGCGTGAGCCTTACCTTAATCCTGTGCCAAGACGTCTGACGGGACTCCTCTGGACTTCGGCAGGGAGGGCGGCTGGAAGTTGAGCTGATTTGCGCTGGCGGAATGGTCGGGCAGAAGACAGCGCTGGCGGACGCTCCGTTAAAGTAATTGCCAAAAACGTCCACGGGAACCTCGGGGACTTCAGCCAGGAGGGCGGCCGGAGGCCGGTGGTGGCCTCCGCAGGCGAGACTCGTCGGTCGGGCGAGGAGGCGGTGGCGGACGCACAGTTACAAAGTCAGCATCAGGCTCCAGGCGGTGAAAACGAGACAAGGCAGCAGCGGAGCCCTCGGCAGGCAGCAGGCGATCCCCGCAGCTCGAGAGGTCGAGAGGGGGCAAGACTCGTCACAGAAAGTCCGTGGGTTCCAGTAGTCCGGTAAGGTAATCCCACAAAAATAGTCAGATTACCCGGATTACCCCGATGGGTTTTTGTGCTCGGTGGGGGAGGTTTGCAGGGATTTACGCGGATTGCGATCCCTTACCCCTGGAGCAACTCTGGAGGAGCTCCTTCTCCTTCGGCCATCTTCCTTGATTTTAGATGATCATCTATATATTACTGTCTTACTGCGAAAAAGATTGATTGCAGGTATATGTGCAGGAAAATAAGCTAATAAGTTTATGCTTTGCGAGAATTGAAAAAATAACTAAGCATTAAGATGAGGAGGGGTCTTATTCTTGTTCTTATCTTTATCCTTAGCCTAACTTTCAAAAGTTGGGAGGGGGAGAAATAATATCTAACTATGCTAAATTAATGACATGCCATGTATGATGATTTTGTTTAATTTGCAGTTTATCCTCGTACATTTTAAGCATCTTGAGTTTATAATTATGTACATATCAAGCCTTATTGCAAGCATGAACTGTAATACGGCCTCAAAAATAAAAATAAAAATAAAAAATCAGATTTATAAAACTATTCTGAACACAAATACTGTGTTAACAACCATTTTTCAAAATTCAAAAGTGTATGCAAATGTTTCTCAAATGCACCAGCAGTGTAAAAAAAGCACCATGTTGCGCCATATTTACAAAGTGACGCATCTAGGTAGATGGGTCTCTTTGTAAGCCCCTGCGCCCATTATACCTGCACCAGGTATGATGTATGCAAGGGGGCGTATTGACGCAAGAAAGGGTCATGGAAGTGATGCAGTGAAATCTATAAGAATTCATTGCACCACTTCTAGGATGCAAATGCGTCAATATCTTACTTTGTCTCATGGCAGGCGTAACACTGACGCAGGCTCATTTAACATGGTATTTGCCCATGTGTACTGACACATTGCTGGAGTTGCGTCACTTTTGTGACACACTCCAGCAATGCATCATTTTTGTGCCTACAGATACGTCAGAAATACTGACGTATCTGTAACTCTTTGCAAAATGATGTGTTATACTGTAAATATGAAAAATCATTAGTGTCGCAGGGAGTGTGCAATGAAAAGTGATGCATCGCTCTTTTCTCACAGCAATCCATCACTTTTCATAAAGGAAGGTGTGTGTTCTTTATCTACTATTATAAGCACACATATACTGCATGCATACAATGCACATTCTATAGTATAAAAATACATAATACAATACCACTTTCATCATTTAAATTAAATGGTGTTTTGATGGAGAGGTTACAAATACATAGCCCTATGTTTCTATCATCACCAAAAAGGGAGAAGTACAAAGACTTTGAAATCTAGAAGCCGAGCATAGAAGAAGTAACGTATTACAATAATGAGCAAATACAATAATATTAGGTGTAGATTAAACTAAAACAATATCATAAATGTGAGATTAACACCTTAGGAGCTAGTAAACAAACCTCCCCAGTGCTGCGCTGTCCATTATCCAGTGCTGAACTGGACGTCCAGCGGTCGCACGCAGCACTGGGGAGGTAGTGCCCGTGACGACCGTTGGCCGACGGCAGCACCTAAAGGGTTAAATATACTCGTATTGTGAACATAATAGTCTTTATTAAGTACATTAACACAGTCCATGGGAGCTTTCAATCAGACTTTAAATTTAATCTTAGGTGTTTAAAATGACTTATGTTCAGACATACTCATTGTCTTTACATAGAGGGCCGGACTGGCCCCCGGGGGTGAGAGTGGTGCTAGTGAGAAGCAGTGCTGCAGCTGCTTTAGCATTGCTGCCACTCTTGTTACAAAGGGCTGATATATAAACCGCCCCAGTATCAAAATCGCTCCCCACAGCTAGAAAACTGGCCCCACCCTTCCGGCCCACCGGGAAAAATGAGGCGCAGTTTCCGATGTACAACAGTGTATTTTACACTGTTTGTGATTCCCATTGGCGTCGCAATTTGCAAGCCCATTGGGAATGACAGCCCTCCCAGGGATGGTGGCCTGCTGGGCTCAGCAGACCACCATGTCGGGGTCTGCTTTTTAATAAAGCCGCTTTAAAAAAAAAAATGCAGCCCATTTTCCTTAAAGGTAAACGGGATGCATTGCAAAAAGAAAAATGAAACCTTTCAGTTTCATTTTTTTCAGGGCAGGCAGTGGTCCCAGGGAATATATTTTCCAACATACTCACAAAGGGGAAAGGGTCCCCTGGAGCCCCCCCCACACTTTGTGAGTGGTTTACCACCTACTTGAAGGAGGTGATAAACTGCGAGTGTTTTACGGCTTCAAATGCAGTCGCAAAACACTAATAAATAGCATGGTGACTCACTATTAGGAAGGGACGCCCTTCCTAATAGCAAGAGCCGCAAATGCTATTTTGCGACTCAGGAACTCACAAAATAGCATTTGTATATGCTACTATCCTTGTTTGCAGCCGCAAACAGGAGGTTCTGGCCCTAAGATCACTAGTTTGAGACCCAATCAACATGCATCATTAACCTTAGATAACACTTGATAATGTTAGCACTACTCCATGATTTAGAGTAAGTGTACAGATGTTAACTATCAGCAGATTACATAAATGTTCAGGCTACTTGCAATGCGAGTCTCTTTATTCACATTGTGTTTACAAGACTCAAATAAGACCCAACAGCTTGCTAGTGCTGAAGCAGCTAGCAGGATGACATGACCCAGCAAAAGTTGAAAAGGTTTGACAGTGTCTCAATGCTTTTAGAATTTGTTGTCTTTTTGAGCAACAACATCTAGGCTACTCACATATAAAGGTACACATAGCCTGTATGCCAAACATTTCAACTTTTGATGCTTTAACCCTTTTGCTGCTACGCCTCCCTCTTACTAACACTTTTTGGGCTATTCGGAGTAAATTGCGCTTAGGGCCCTGTAACTTTTTTTCCACATTAGGTATCCATTCCAAATTTATGTCCTGTTCTTCCAACATGATGGGGATTTTAAAGGTTCTCAGGGTTCTCAGGGTTTGTGGATACCCTTGAAGGGCCCCCAGACATTAGCCAAAAAATAGCTACATTTGGGGTTTTGATTTTTTCCTTGGGAATGGTATCAACAAAGTGTTTGTATTGCTGAAATCACCATATTCCCAGCTTTTAGGGACAGGCTGACTCATGTAATCAAACCAAAATCATTTACACCGTTTTGGCATTTTACTGGGACATAGCCTATTTTTGCTGCTTTTTGTGCTTTCAACCTCCTTCCAGTTAGTGGTAGAAATTGGTATGAAAGCAATTATAGATCCTAGACAGCTATACATTTCTGAAAATTAGACACATTTCTAAATTCAGCAATAGGTCATTTGTGTAGATTCTTCAAAGTTTTGTTATAGGTACTAAAAGTTGAAAATAAGACAAATTGAAAATGAGTTAAAAAAACGGCCTTTTGTGCCAACATTTTCACCTGTAACTTCTTCTAAGTATGGTAGATTTTTAAAAACAATATACTGTTACATCCAATGGAACCTTCTAGTTGTGAAGATATATAGGACTTCCAGGTTCACCAAGAGCCAGAGGAACCAGAGCCAATATCTGAGCTGTGTCTTGCAATGGTTTTTCATTGTGTACCGGGTATATAGCAATTCATTTGGTAAAATATAAAAAATGAAAAATAGGTATCAAGGACACCTATGTGTTTCTGAATTGAGACCAAAATATAGAGTTTAGAAAGAGTAGCTATTTGCACATCTCCAAAATTGAGGGTACCCATACTAGCATGTGAATTGTAGGACATTTTTCAAAGTGACTTCTTTTTTACACATTGTCTTACATTTTGAAGCCAGGAATGCAAAGAAAGACAATTGGTAATAACATATGTGCTACTATTATTTTTTTCTCTAAGTCTCTAGATAAAAATGGTACCTCGCTTCTGTAGGTACATCTAGTGCCCGCGACAGGAAACAGCCCAAAATGCAACGTGGACACACCTAGCTGTGGATTTTGAACTTTAGCTCAGCTGGCACCTAGGGAGACCTAGCCAAGCTATTTATTTGTTAAACTAGACACCCAGAGGAATCTAGTATGGAGTAATGTGTGTGGCTTTGACTATATTCTGTTACCCAAAATCCCTTGCAAACCTCAAACTTGGTAAAAAAAACATTTCTGTGATGGAAAGTTCTGGAATCTGCGTGGATCAAAAAAATTGAACCCACCCCACGTTTCCCAAAGTCTTCAGCTAAAAATGGTACCTCACTTGTGTGGGTCAGCCTAGTGCCTTCTACAGGACACTCTCAAAAACGCAACATGGACAGATCCCGTTTTTACAGTGAAAACTGACGCTTGCTTTTCAAAGTGCTTAGCTGTGGATTTTGAACCCTAGATTTACCAGCACCTAGGGAAACCTAGCAGACCTATACATTTTTGGAAAATAGACACCAAGGGGAATACAGGAGGGGTGACTTATGTGGCTCTCACCTGGCTCTATTACCCAGGATCCATTGCAAACCTCAAACTTTGTCAAAGAAAAATATTTTTCTCAAATTTCTGTAATGGAAAGTTCTGAAATCTGTGTGGATCCACAAAATTTGACTCACCCAGCATTCCCCAAATTCTCCCACTACAAATGGTGCCTCACTTGTGTGGGTAGGCCTAGTGCTCGCTACAGGAAATGGGCCAAAACGCAACATGGACACACCACATTTCTACAGTGAAAACTGACCCTTTTTTTGCAAAGTGCCTAGATATGGATTTTGAACCCTAGCTCTGCCTGCACCTAGAGAAACCTAGTGAACCTGTACATTTTGTAAAACTAGACACCCAGAGGAATCTAGGATGGGGTGACTTTTGTGTCTCTCCCCAGGTTATAGTACTCAGAATCACTTGCAAACCTCAAACTTTGTAAAAAAAACACACATTTTCCCAATATTTCTGTGATGGAAAGTTCTGAAATCTGTGTGGGTCGACAAACTTCTATCCCCTCCCATTCTTCAAAGTCTCCCAATAAAAATGGTGCCATACTTGTGTGGGTGGGCAAAGTACCCACGACAGGCAAGGGCCAAAAGGTATTGTGGAGACATCAAAATTAGCTATCACAAAACAACCTGGTTTTGCAAGGGGGGCACGGGGGACATCTAAGGAAACCTCTCAAAACCACACAGTTCTGAATACTAGACTCCCTGGGGAGTCCAGGGAGATATGGTTTTGGTGGATCCCCCAAAGCTTCCCTACCCAGAATCCCCAGCAAACCTAATATTTAGCTGAAAAAAAACACTTTTTCTACACATTTTTGTGTGGAATCAACATCCTGACACAAATGTCCTACCACACACCATTCCCTTTTTCTCCCGAGTAAAATGAAACCTCTCTTGTGTGGGTGGGCCAAGGGTCTGTGACTGGGAAGGGCCACAAACAGAGGGATTAAGGGTATAGCGCAGCAAATTCTAAGCGCTATATTTGAAAAATAAATACATTTTTAGCCGATTCTGCATTGGACAGCCATTCACATTCAGCTTCAATGGAGTCAGACGTGGTCTTTAAGAACCCCACATGAAGGATTTTATCTTGGAATCAATCAGGCATAACGTGGCAGGGGCACCTGGAGGGGGAGTTTTCTGAGGGTGTATATAAAGTGCAGGAATGTTACAATGCATACAGCTTGTACTCTACCCCACATGGAGAGTCCCAACACCTTCTATTTGTTTTAAATCTTGTTGCATCTGAGTGAGCAAGGAGTTCAGATTGTCCAAGACCAGCACCTCCATCCCCTCAATTTAGAGTCTGGACTCTTAAATGAAGGAAGACCAGGGGGACGGGTTTTAGCTTTTATATGAAATAATGTTGATACACGAGTAACATAGTTTAGATCTGGATTTAAATGCTAGTTGTACTCTCTTAGGTACCGGTTGAAAATGGGTTTGAAAAAATCACGAAAGCAGACTTGCAAAAGAAGACGCCATTTGCATACATAATACGATGTGAAGGTATGCTAAATTAATTGAATTTGCCATCAGAATAGTGATGCAGCAATACATTTTTACACGCTATATTAAGGCATTTAGTTTCATATCCCCTGTTTAAATAAACAACAAAAATTCTTCTCTTAAAGATTTCACAAACCCAGAGAATAGGAAAAATATTTTATGGATTTTATTCTTCGGACGTTAATATCATATGAAGGGCGTCTGGAATAAGATAGACGTTCAGGTAGGCACCATTAGACTGATGTTATGCTGCCCCATGTGGTCTTTAGTTTAATTTGAATAATTATATTATTTAGCTAACTGTCTTAGAGGGCTCATATGGTTCCCTTTTTTCATACATATATTTTCCATAGCTTTACAGCACAACCTTTTCCCTCATGTTAGGTGACACAGCCGTTAATACGCACTCACACTAAACCAGGTGTGGTAACCTAAAGATTTGAAGTATCATTGTTAATTCTATCTACAATATGCGGGCTTTGGCTCATCATGTTTGTCGATTCTATTTAGACAACAGACATTAAGTTCTGCCCTTTAATGCCCTTTTTCTAAAGTGTGTGCATCTACAATTGGCTTGTTTATGAAATTTAATCTTGCTTGCTGTATATATATCGTACTTCAAAGAGTGAGGTTTAAATGTTATCCTGAATTTGACCCCTTACACGGACACTGAGATTTGGGGAGCAAGTCGAACTGATAGGACTCTACCCTCTGTTCTAATAAATTTTTTATGTGAGTTTTGTTTCTCCACGTGATGAACTTAGTTCTGCTAAATTGTTCAGGTTCATGAGATAAGATGCTTAGATTGTTCAATAGGCAGAGCAGAGATTTTTTGTTTGAGTCGATACCATCCGCTCTTGTTAATGTATGATTCATTTAACTGGAATGTATCATTTTAGATGTGGATGTTTGGATTATGATTCTATATTCTTTACTTTACAGCCCTGATGATGTCCCAGATGGGGACGAAATGCGTCGGCTGTTAATTGTACTAACTTTGTGTCAAGTTGGCTGACTTTGATGAATTAACTGAATAAAGAAAACACACTACACATCATTCTCCTGGAGGATTTCCTTTGGGACTTTTGTATATGTTTTGGAAATGTGATATAGTTAACTTGTTTCAATTCTAAAATGCTCCTTCTGTACTAGTGTGTAAAACTTTATGTACACTTGAATGTGTAGGTGGAATGGCATGCATAAGTCAATAGATATTAGAGATAAGATGTGCTTGAAAGTTTGCTTGACTGTACATTGTGCCCTTTTTTTATGTGTAAAAGCAAAGTGTTTAATGATATGTGAAGCACCTACATTCTCAGCTGTTAACAAATATAACTTTCAGATTGTGAAAAATACAATCAATGTTGTTGTTGTTATATCTCTTGCATTGTCTGTCTATTTTGAATAGGCCAGACTCCATTGAGAAACGAAAAACTACAATACCATGACCAGACAAATGTGCTAGCAGGGAGTCCAGAGGTGCAGCAGCATTCACTGTAGGAGTGGGAGGAGCTTAGGCAGTGGACGCACCTCAGTGACCTGAAAAT
Source organism: Lissotriton helveticus (assembly GCF_964261635.1). NCBI lineage: Eukaryota > Metazoa > Chordata > Amphibia > Caudata > Salamandridae > Lissotriton > Lissotriton helveticus. The sequence continues at coordinate 911,600,521 of NC_136073.1, read as the reverse complement.
ACTGTCAAGGTCCTTCCAAAAAAAAGGAGCAGGTGCAATGCTCATTTGCCATCATCATTCTTTGTATTTTGACAGCCATTCCCTGATCTGGATAGGGAGCTGAAGGCCATAATGGAGGAACAAAGAGGTAAGATATATTATTACGTTTCGACCATAATTTACTTTACAATTAGAAACTTCTACAATCACGACAGAGAAGTAAGGATTCCATAATCACCATGGAGTTCTTATAAGAAAGATTCATTATTTGCAAGAAAAATCTTATCATAGGCACATTTTTATATTTGACATTGTGCAAAATCTCCTAGAAACAATAGTGAAATGAGCTCAGTCATTGTTATGACTGTCTTATTTTATTTTACTACTCAATTCTTGTGAAAATCATAATTATTCTTTCACAGTTCATGTCAAACAATTTTAAAAAATCTATGTTTAAATCAAATATTCTTTTTTATGAACTATGCTATTTTCCCCCACCACCCACCTGAATGAATACTACCATTGATAGCCATGCTTAAGGCACAACATTTGATCAGCACCCTGTCAGGTACGGGACAGTTCAGACAGCTTAAATAAATAAATGGTTTGAAAAATATATGCAGTAAACAATAATTAAAAAAACAATAAATTAGGAAAAAATGATTCATTTATTAAAAAGTTTTTATTTTTACCATTTCAAAAAGACAAACATGTAAAAAAATCCAAACATGAACACCAGAAATTGTAAATTTTGCAATCTTGCAATTGCGAGATTGTCGCTGCCCGCCGCATCTACGTGTTCGCAAGTGTTTACTCCCGCGAAATTGTATAGTATTCTAGTTGGCAAGTGCGACCAAGCAAAAAATCCGCTTCGCACGGATTTACGAATTTTCGGCAAGTTCGCGAGAGTTCGCGGATTGCGAATTTGCCGAAAATCCGCAAAATCCGCGAGCGGAACGGATTTTACGCCCATGCTTAGTCATTAGAGCAACAAACACCCAATACCAATTTATTATATAGAAGACCCGGCCTTTCCACTGTAAAAAATAAAGTAACACCTAAATACATTTTTTTTATTTTCTTTGCTAATAAAGTACATTAATTAAACCCCTGCATATGTAAAATATTGTTATATTATAACATTCATAAACATTTTAAATGCATATATATATATATATATATATATATATATATATATATATATATATTCACTGAAAAAACCATAGGTTTCAAGCCTTATTTAGTTAGGAATTAGCATTTAAAAAACCTTTAAAATTCACTCAAAAAACTATAAGTTTTAGGGGTGTTATAGTTAGCTGGACATTTGACTCATACAAAACCATTGAAATTGCTCCTATATAGTTAGTTGTACTAACTATATTTCGCGCACCCGCAATCCACTGCTGATGATGTCACATATTACATCATTCATGACATGGTCAGGGACATCACTGATGACATCTCAAATGACATCACTGATGACATCACTGATGACATCAACCAGTGAATGTGGTTTGCTTCGTTATTTAAATATACATTATATATATAGCAATTTGCATTGAAGAATGAGTGGATATATAAAAATAAATATTTGGATGGAGGATTTAGTAGCAGTGTAATTGACTGTTTACTTGACCAATTATAGTGTCTCACTAAATATAGTGGATAGTGACTAAACTGTTTGAATATCTGTATCACTTTGTCAGTTGTTGTGTAAACTGGTTCTCCAGTTGGATACTAGCTATGTAAAAGTCTGTATTAGTTATTGATTAGTTAACTGAGTATTTGTATGGGAGAGTGAATGTGTGTGTGGTTCGGTGGGGGGGGGGGGTGACTGCCCAAAGATGTGTGAATAGGTGATTCACTAGATATAAGAAGTTAAAACTACATGTTCTTACAGTTGTTTGGTTGAGTGAATATCTTTATGGGTGTGGTGATGAGCAAATATATTTCTCAATGATACATGTCCAACAAACTAGAAAAATAATAGGCAGTGTATGTGTCAGTTGTTGTATATTAATAAGTATACATAAGACTCAATGATTGTGTGAGTGACTGTATGGATAACTGTATACTTGTAATAATGATTTTATAATTCACTAAGTATGACTTACTATCTAAAGGAATAGATGAAGTTGTGTTTGTATAAGTGTGTAGCTAAGTAAATATGTAAGTATGGTCCATTGTTTGGATAAGTGAGTAGGATGACTTCATATGTGAATAGGATGTGTGCTGGTGTGTAATGTCGATTTAGGTGTATAAGTATTTTTGATAGTGTTCTATTGTTCATTGACAGCATGTATGAGTGAATCTACAGGTAAGTGATTAGATGTGTGTATACATCTATGAATCACTGAGTGGGTTTTTAGATACTTGTATTGCTGTAACAATGGATTCAAATATGACACTCTGTATTTTACAAAGAGTGATGAAAGATTTTACTAGTGTATGAAAAGGTGTATGTGATTGTCACGTGGATGATGTCATCAGTGATGTCATCAGTGATGTCATTTGAGATGTCATCAGTGATGTCACTGACCATGTCATGAATGATGTAATATGTGACATCATCAGCAGTGGATTGCGAGTGCGCGAAATATAGTTAGTACAACTAACTATATAGGAACAATTTCAATGGTTTTGTATGAGTGAAATGTCCAGCTAACTATAACACCCCTAAACTTATAGTTTTTTGAGTGAATTTTAAAGGATTTTTAAATGCTAATTCCTAACTATATAAGGCCTGAAACCCATGTTTTTTTCAGTGAATTTCAAAGGTTTTTAAAATGCTAATTCCTAACTATATAAGGCCTGAAACCTATGGTTTTTTCAGTGAATTTGCAGAGTTTTTTAAATGCTAATTCCTAACTATATAAGGCCTGAAAACTATGTTTTTTTCAGTGAATTTCAAAGGTTTTTTTAATGCTAATTCCTAACTATATAAGACCTGAAAGCCCACCAGGAATCTCCAGTATGCGCCAGGGGACTGCATTGCAGAGAGGTGTATTGAAGCCACGCCCCTTTTTATACCTCTCTGCAACGCAGCCCCTGTGCATGTTTGAAGAGGGGGAAATAATTCCCCTTGCATACTGGGGGCCCTTGGGGGCCAACTAGCCCACCTTGAACCTCCAGTATGTGCCAGGGGGCTGCATTGCAGAGGTGTAATGAGGCTATGCCCCTTGGTACACCTCTCTGCAACGCAGCCCCCTGGCGCGTTTGCAGAGGGGGAACTAATTCCCTTTGCATACTGGGGGTCCCTGGGGCCAACTAGCCCACCAGGAGCCTCCAGTATGCGCCGGGGGGCTGCATTGCAGAGAGGTGTAATGAGGCCACACCCTTTTTTACACCTCTCTGCAACGCAGCCCCCGTGCATGTTTGAAGAGGGGGAACTAATTTCCCTTGCATACTGGGGGTCCCTGGGGGCCAACTAGGCCACCTGGAACCTCCAGTATGCGCCAGGGGGCTGCATTGCACAGAGGTGTAATGAGGCTAAGCCTCTTTTTACATCTCTTTGCAACGCAGGCCACTGGTGCGTTTGCAGAGGGGGGACTAATTCCCCTTGCATACTGGGGGTCCCTGGGTCATATCTGCCCAAACGCCGAAATGCCGAACGATTGAAAATGACTTTTCTTGAGAAACATTTGGATTTGGATTATCATGTCCTATACTTAGGAATTTTTGAAAGACTGACTTTGAGGATGCTATAAATTACTCAAATCTGCCCGAATTGTGTGGGTAAAATTCATACCTAGTCACTTTGAATAAGAATGTACTTACGTCTCGTCTAACATTTGAAAGAAATATCTAGTTATATGACAACAGGATACCGACATAACTTGAAGGAAATAAGAACGGCCTGAAGAAGTTCTGTTGTACAGAACGAAACGCGTCAGCTGGCTGTGGTACAAAAACTTAAGGAAAATAAAAGCTTTTGAATATACACCAAGATTCAGCGCTTCAATAAGGACTCTAAGTGATATGATTTGATTGGACTTATTGTGCAAGTGGTGCTGTGCCAAACTTTGGAATATTCTCCACTACTCTCTACTACTTACTCTCTACTACTCCACTACTCTCTAATACTCACTCTCTACTACTCATTCTCTACTACTCTACTACTCTCTACTACTCTCTCTCTACTACTCACTCCCTACTACTCACTATCTACTACTCTCTACTACTCACTCTCTACTACTCTCTACTCTCTACTACTCACTCTCTACTACTCTCTCTCTACTACTCACTCTTTACTACTCACTATCTACTTCTCTCTACTACTCACTCTCTACTTCTCACTCTCTACTACTCTCTCTCTACTACTCTCTCTACTACTCTCTACTACTCACTCTCTACTACTCTCTACTACTCACTCTCTACTACTCTCTCTCTCTACTACTCACTCTACTACTCACTCTCTACTACTCTCTACTATTCTCTCTCTCTGCTACTCTCTCTCTACTACTCTCTACTACTCACTCTTTACTACTCTCTACTACTCACTCTCTACTGCTCTCTACTACTCACTCTACTACTTACTCTCTACTACTCTCTACTACTCACTCTCTACTACTCACTCTCTACTGCTCTCTACTACTCACTCTACTATTCACTCTACTGCTCTCTACTACTCACTCTCTGCTACTCTCTCTACTGCTCTCTACTACTCTCTAATACTCACTCTCTGCTCTATTACTCACTCTCTTCTCTCTACCTCTCTACCTTTCTCTACTTCTTTCTCTACTAGTCTCTACCTCTCTACCTCTACCTCTCTACCTCTACCTCTCTACCTCTACACCTCTACCTCTCTACCTCTCTCTACATGCACACATATACACATATATATATGCATATATATGCATATGCATTTATGTATGTGTATATATTACCTACTGGCGGTCGCCAGTAGGTATATATAGTTAGGATTTTTTCTCTATGGGATTTTTGAAAATTCTATGTCTAATAACTTTGGCGTTTGTGGACGGAATTGGCTGAAATTTTCAGGAAAATGGCACATTTTGCAGCCCCTGAAAATTTTGGGGGGGTTCGTCAAGGGGGGGCCGAGAAAAAAGGGGGGTCCCAAAACGCGTTTTTCCCATGTTAATTTCCATAAGGCGGTTGCCCTCACTTTTAGCCCGAACGGCTGAATGGATTTGCACGAAACTTGGCAAAATTGTAGGGACTGGTAGCCCGATGTGCCTTTTGTAGGTCTCAATATATGTGCTCCAGTGGATTTTGAGAAATTAACGTTTAAAAAAAGATATATATCTGTAACAGCGGACCTGGCAGCGGCCCAGGACGCGTACTTTTCGCGCAACGGAGCTTTGTGAAGCGAAGCTGATTGGTTCTCCGGCGTCTGTCAACATTCCAAACAGTCCGTAGCGGCCGCCATCTTGTCTCTCGGTAGGATCGAGAGACAAGAGGAGGTCAAAACAAAGGGGGAAATAACTATAAGGGGGCATAGTAGATCCTCGCTGACCCCCTAGGTTTGATGTGGAGGTTTTAAAAGGGCCCCGCGGGGCAAAAAAAAATAATAATAATAATAATCGAACGGCTGAATGGATTTGCACGAAACTTGGCAAAATATTAGGGACTGGTAGCCCGATGTGCCTTTGCTAGGTCTCAATATATGTGCTCCAGTGGATTTTGAGAAATTAACGTTCAAAAAAAGATATATATCTGTAACAGCGCTCCGCTTCGCGTAACGGAGGTTTGCGAAGCTGATTGGTCATTCTGTCACTGGGCTATAGTTGGGCTACATCTGGCTGATATTTGGGCTACATTTGTTTTTTTGTGTGTCTGGCGGCCATCTTTGGGCTACATTGGGCTACATTGGGCTACATTTGGGCTCCAACATATATATAGGCCAATGTAGCCCAATATATATTTTTCAAAGTTAATTTTCGTAAAAACCACTGAAGCATATATCTTGAGACATAGCAAAGGCACATCGGGCTACCAGTCCCTACAATTTTGCCAATGGTGTGCTGCATTTACAATGCGGCGCATCATGGGGCAAAAACAGCACAGATGCGTGATGTATCTGTGCCGTAAAGGTGGCGCATTGCTGGAGTTGTATCGCAAGTGTGATGAAGCTCCAGCAAGGGTCGGGGGTGCCCCTGTCGCAGGGTTTCTGTTCTCACACAGAACTGTGGACAGAGTATTGGAACCTCGGCGAATTAGGGTGTCCCAAAACTCACGTTAGTAATCAAAAACTCCTTAGCAAGCTAGGTACAGTGTCACATTGGATATAACAAACTCTCAATGTTTAGACAATCCAGAATATGAACTTATAGTACCTCAGGATACGTGGAACTCATGAACAGTCGGTCGTTATATATTTCTTAGAAACCAGAACATGGAGTTAAGAAGAACACATGTGTATTTGAAATGTTTATTTACTAATGCCGTCTTCACAGGCGTAGTATCTTAGATAATACAAGTACACATATTATCAGTAGCAAAATTACCAGCATAGTTACTAGTACATAAAAAGCGAATGGTGATAGTATGTTAACATGCTGTAAATGAATAAGAGTTAGCAACACTTATAAGCAGCCGCGGGCCGTGGAGGGAGTTACGGTGGGGCAGGGAGGCGGGGAGGGGGAGGGGCAAGGTAGAGAGGGCTCCACCCTGCTTCTCCCCCTCCCCGCCTCCCTGCCTCACCGTAACTCCCTCCACAGCCCGCGGCTGCTTATATCTCACCCTCCCTAATACACATATTATATTATTTGCTAAGAAGGTCTCTTTGTGTTGGTTTAGGGCGTGCCCATACTTTAGTGTCTTAGATTTGAAGGAATCACATCAGCATACACCAGCTCTCTCTTCATGTGAGCCGCATCAACTGTTGTGTATGTGTGTTCGGCAAAACAATATAAAACCCGCCTCATGCCCAGAATTGGCAGAAGTTGCACTTATGTTATGAGTATGAAGTCGTGGAGATCAGACCTCATAACAATTCTGTATCGTGTTGTTCTTGAAACTTTAGCACTCGCTGTACAGATATAGTTTAACAAGCAAAGCAGATAGTAGAGCAATAACATATTATTCTCATGTAAACCACGATGAACTACTAGGTGGAAAGCTAAAGCAACAACTAAGTGTCGTGTGCAGAAGTTGCAAAAAAGGAAAAATGGCGTTTAAACCGGTAATGAGCCCATGCTAACTTAACACGGTGTAAAGATATCCAGGACCTAGATGACACCTCCCCATGATCCGGAAACGAACTGAATAAGATAATAGAAGTGCCATCTCATGAGAGCAGATTGCAAGTTTATATGTGGACGGTCCGCAAGGTAAAGCATTAAAAACTAGGAAAATTTAATGCTAAAGAAAAATAAAACAGCCAAGTACTTTATCGAGTCTTAAGCCAATAGGCAAGGTAAATAATAAAAACTTGACAAATAAGTCAATGAATTGTCAATGAAATGCTAGTACTCAGCATATCAAACATGAAAAAGGTCTATGACATAACTGTGTATGCAAAATAAGCTGCAACAGCCTCCAATAGGAAGTCACCGTCTTCATCCGAAAACAGTTCAGCCATCCAATTTAAAAGCGGAAAAGAACATACGTGCTCTCCCAGCACCGGATCCTCTATCACCATCAGAGGACAGCTCGGTGGGTTTTCAAGAAAGCTCTGTTCCAAGAAAGACTGTGCTGCCGCCAGTAAATTCCAGGGACCAAGTAGTCCATGCATCAATGCCACAGCCATAATCCTTTCGCCAGGACAAACCAACTCGTGAGTAATGATAGGAGTCATCAGCTGATTAAAGTCGACGTCAGGAGAAACCGGTCCGCAGAGACACAAATCAATGGCCCAATCGAAATCACAGGTCAGGCAGTGAAATACAGGCTGGACACAGGTGAAGTAGGAGAATCGAAAAGATAATCCATATGCCGTGCTTAATATCGCCAACGGCATTGTGCCATAATATTCTAGCATGCGATTGCGGAACAGTGTCAGCAGCTGCAGGGTGGGAGGTTGCATAGGAGGGACATCCATATTTAAAAATGTAAAAAAGCACAAGAGCGTCCGCTGGTAATGCAAGTAAAAATGCCAATCCACGAACCAGAGTGGAGAAAATAGAATGAAAGGAAGCAGGGATGAGTCCAAAGATTTTCTCAAATGAAGTCACGAGACCACTGGTAACAACTTTAAAAAAGTGCGCCAGGGACTTTGCGGAGGATGCGTTAAAGATAGTCGGAACCATCTTGCTGAATTTGAAAGGCAAATCTGAATTGAAAAGTGTGTGCACCTCTGTACGGGTGTTCGCTATGTGAAGCACGAAAGTTTCACGGGCCGAACTCAAGGCCACCTCTCTCTGAGACAAAAGAGCTCTTATTCTTGCCATGCCGTTGAAATCTGTCCCAAGGTTGGTATTTGTGGCCAGATTGAAAACTCCCTATGTTCATGTGTGGGAGGAAATAGAACATTTCTGCAGCAAATAACCCGTTCACTTACTGTTACGATAAAAGGAATACTTTTAATTAACTCAGAACAATCTTCATTATTGAGCATCAAATAACTACCATTTTCCAACAACTTGAACGTGGGGATGATAGCAGGAACTGGCGTGCCTTGCAACACGCAAGCCATATTTGGTCGGTGTTTGTTGCATGAACCGTGTAACTGTATGTGCCTACACATTAGTGAATGATCTGGCGTCTCAGTGCATTCCTCTCCATTCAGATAAACTTCTTGATCATCTTTGAAACATCTGTATGTGTATGGAAGCGACCAGACCTCATGAAGAAAAGCACTACCTAAAGGTTCATAACGACCTATTGGTATATATTTCATACAATTTGAAAACTTATATAAAGCAAAAGGCAGCGTTATTAAACCGTGGATAAGGCACGTTGCCAAAAAACCCGCAATCCTCTGCTGATGATGTCACTGAGCATGTCATGAATGATGTAATATGTGACATCATCAGCAGTGGATTACGGGTAATAGTATCTCTAGTTTACTCCCCTATAGCTGTCTTTCTTTTAACATAAGTGTCTGTTTCCTTCCCTTATACTTACTGTTTTTGGTTCGCTTCCGGTTCGCGTACCGGGGAGCGAACTGGGAAGCGAACTAAGAGAAATAGAGGTTGGCACAGTTCCAAATATTGTACCAATTTTTTAATAACGGGGAGGTAGTTCTGAAAAGAACTTTTTTTTTTATTTTTCAGAACATTTTTTTACTTTTTTTGAATTTTTCTGAACAGTTTTATATTTTTGGGGGTTTTTCTTGGAGGGGGCAATGAAAACGATTCATTGTAAAGGGCTCAACAGGAGCAACAAAACAAAAAAAAGAAGTATTTATTATTTTGGGCGTTTCGTACAAACTTGCATATGATAGTCAATAGCTCTGTTGATCAGAGTGATGCTTTTTTCTCCGTAGGAAATGAATCCATCGCAAAATACGCAGATGTGTTTTACATCACCAAATCTCATTTGTATATTTGGCACCATCTCCCTGCCCTCTGGTCCCGTTACTTCCGGTACAACAGATCTTCTGGCCATAATAGGGAGATTATCTAGGTCGTTCCGAAACTGTGCAGCACTGTAGTTGTTAGGATGCCACCTAGTCATATGGCGATGCATTGTGTAGTTTCCGAAACTGTATTTTTTGTCGGTCCCTCTGGACAGTCTATCTTGACATATAAGGCAAGTTACGTATCTTGCATTTACTTTTTTCTGACCTTTGGGAATTTTAAAAAATTGCCAAATGAAGTTTTCTTTCCGGTGAGACGTCCTGGGCTGCTCAGGCAAAAACTGCCTCTCTTCGTGCTCGTCCTCCTGTTCCTCTTCTTCCTCTTGTTGTTGAATTATAACTTGAGCAGGTGGTCCACTCTTCCTTGGATGTGGTGGAGGTGGTGGGGAAGCACCAGCTGAAGCTACTAAAGAAGCCATTGCTCAGTGATCACAAAGGGTCTTTCTCTCACAATGATGAAAGTCAGAGTGAGGAAAGAAGGAGGGATTTTCATCATTTGGGAAAAATAAGAGTTCTCAACCAATCAAAAGTGTTCATTTTAGATTATATGACCTAGTCTTACATCATTAGGAAACCAAAAGTGAAATGAACCAATGAAAAGTGTTATTACCAAGTCACATGACTTGCTGTGTTTACGATAAGCGCTTTGCAGGGCCTCCCGGTTTGCTTCCAGAAACCTGCGCTTTGCGACTCGCTTCGCGTACCAGTTCGCTAACGTTGTACGTCATATGACGTATCACGCGACAACGTGAAACGTCATGCGGACGGGAGGCGTCACGATGTTGTTTTCTAACGCGGCACTTGCGGTAAAGAAACGTTTACCGGCTCGCGGTCTATTTCGCGGCATCAAGGTCAGCTAACGGGAAGCTTCCCGATTCGCGAAGCGGGAACGAAGAAAAAAAAATATTAAAAAAAAAAATTATTCATAAACATATAAAATATATTTTTGGATTTAAAGAAGAATACATTTTACAGCTACAGATATTAGCTGTTAAAAAACCAATGAAATTCACAGAAAAAACCATAGGTTATAGACCATATATAGTTAGGAATTAGCATTTACAAAACCTTGAAAATTCACTGAAAAAACCATAGGTTATAGACCATATATAGTTAGGAATTAGCATTTAGAAAACCTTATTTTACTCACACAAAACCATTGAAATTCCATATATAGTTAGTTGCACTAACTATATATCGCGCACCCGCAATCCACTGCTGATGATGTCACATATTACATCATTCATGACATGGTCAGTGACATCACTGATGACATCACTGATGACATCTCAAATGACATCACTGATGACATCACTGATGACATCTCAAATGACATCACTGATGACATCACTGATGACATCTCAAATGACATCACTGATGACATCTCATTTGACATTACTGATCACATCACTGATGACATCATTCATGTGATAATACGATGAACCTCTTCAGACTCTAATATAACCTTAGATACACTCAGTGTAAACAGACACTCATAGACTGTCACTCATCCATGGAGTTACTCAGACACTTAGTCAGTCATGCAAAGAATCAATCACACCTCCATTTCCTCAACTATACAGATATACACATTACTTATTCAAACATATACTAACACATATTTACTCTCTTATACAATCCCTGATACAAGTTCACAATGATCCATACAGCCACTCACACATTCAGTGGCTCTCATGCACAGTTACTTATATATGCCAACTCTCACATGTACTGTGTTTTACATATGTACTTACTATGACATGTAGCATTGAGATATCCATTCACTCATCAATACACTCATGCACACAGTCAACCGCCCATGTAGCTGTTTCCACATGCACTCTTGAACTCATACACCTAGTGAATCAACTGCTCACACATCTATGCACAGAGTCACACACCTCCCAGCCACCCCCACACAAACTTAATCTCCCATACAAATACTTGGGCAACCAATCAATAACACATATAACCTCTCGTATAGCTAATGATCAACACATGCAGCAGTTTACATCACAACAGACATACTGATGCACATATTCAGACAGTTTAGTCACTAACCCATGCATTTAGTACGACACATTTATTCACTCACTCATACAGTCAGTCACGCACCTACTAAATCCTTCATCCAGACACTTATACATCCACTCATTCTTCAATAAATCAAACATATTTAAACTTTACAGAAACACACAGTCACTGGATGATGTCATCAGTGATGTCATCAGTGATGTCATTTGAGATGTCATCAGTGATGTCATCAGTGATGTCATTTGAGATGTCATCAGTGATGTCATCAGTGATGTCACTGACCATGTCATGAATGATGTAATATGTGACATCATCAGCAGTGGATTGCGGGTGCGCGATATATAGTTAGTGCAACTAACTATATATGGAATTTCAATGGTTTTGTGTGAGTAAAATAAGGTTTTCTAAATGCTAATTCCTAACTATATATGGTCTATAACCTATGGTTTTTTCAGTGAATTTTCAAGGTTTTGTAAATGCTAATTCCTAACTATATATGGTCTATAACCTATGGTTTTTTCTGTGAATATATATATACATACATATATAAACATATATAATCTGCATATCTATATAAATACAAATATAAATGCATGCATACATATACATATATGCATACATATGCATGTTATTTACATGAAAGTTTTAAAAGCAAAGCTAAAAAGCCACCTCATTGCAAACAGAATGGCTTTAACTTAAACGAGGTCGAGATCTATTGCATTTTCAATGCTTGTTTACTTTGGTTCCATCAAGAAGGCAGATGTGTCACACATTTGCCATACATTCTGAATGTTAGCACTCTAGTTGCTCATTAGATCACTGTAGTAAAGTTACTGCTCACCAGGGAAGTCTGCTGCTAATCATACTTTCTATTTCTATGGCAAAATGAACCCCCTCATTTTGTTCCTTTTTAAATTAAATGTTTTCAGACTTACCACTTCATTCCAATCAAGATGGCTTCTGGTGTGCCATACTTTTGTCATAAGTAAGACTGTTAGTGCTCTAGTTGTTGTTTAGAACACTCTGGGACATTCTGTCATTGGGCTATACTTGGACTACATCTGGGTGATATTTGGGCTACAAATGGGCTCTTTTGTCTCTGGTGGCCATCTTGGGAGACTGCATGTCAGAATATTTTAATGAAATAGAAGAGGATTTGGGAAGTCACTCAAAATGTTCCCTAATTTTTCTTTCCGCAGTACTAATTATACTTTCTATGGCATAATATACCCCCTCATTTTGTTCCTTTTTAAATTAAATGTTTTAAGAGTTACCACTTTATTCCAATCAAGATGGCTTCAGGTGTGCCATACCTTTGTAATAAGTAGGACTGTTAGCGCTCTAGTTGTTCTTTAGAACACTCTAGGAGGCTGCAGTAGAACACAAAGGAATCAACTGACAGTCTCTGTCCTTGTTGGATGTACATGTTTTACTGAGAATGCCAGACTTCATTCTCACATGACTGAGAAAGATAATGTGAATTTACAGAAAATATGCTTTCAGTTTATCTTATAGATCCCCTTCCAACTCACTGTGGGAAAAGCATGAGATAATAGTTTTCTTTCAAACATGATTCATGATATCCCAGCAGAAGGCTTTTTCACATGGTAAAATCACCTTAGAACACACCACAATTCCTAAAATGAGTATGGTACCATCAACAAATGATTTATAATGTAACTAAAGTCCTAAAACCCTCTATTAACTACAATGCTTTTTAATGAGCTGCTATCGTGTATATTGGTCCCAAGATGGCTGCCAACACTTCTTGGATGAAGTGCTGACAGCCAATCAGATCTCACGATGAGATGTGTGGTTAGGCTCCGCCCAGATATATATGTGTTTTTGAAGTTAATTTTCATAGAAACCACTGGAGCAATTTTCACCAAATATAGCAAAGGCACTTCTGCATGCCAGTCCATACAATTCTGCCAAGTTTGGTGTAATTCCGTTCAGCGGTTCGGGCTGTAGCCTTGTCAGAACGTCCTATGGAAATTAACGTGGGGAAAACACGTTTTGGGACCCCCCTTTTTTCTCAGCCCCCACTTCACGAATCTCCCCGAAACTTTCACAGAAGGAGCGCAGCAGAGCTGGCCAAAATTTTGGAAAATTACACGCACATTCCTCAACAGGCGCCAAAGTTATTCCCAATAGAATGTTGCGGATTTTCTATGGTAGCTAGGTCCTAACTATATATACCTACTGGCTATCGCCAGTAGGTAATATATATATATATATGGGTCCAACGCCTGCTCCCAGGAAAGGAAAAAGCACGACACAACTCCGAGGATATAGGCAAATGGCTTTATTGATTTTGTTTGGCGCGTGGTGCTAATAGTTCCTGAAACGCTCAGGCATACGCGTTTCAAGCCTCCAATGGCTCTCATCAGTGCCGGTTCCACGAACTCCACGCTCGCTCTGGGGGTCGGATGACATACAGGTGGTAAATAGACCGCTCCCATGATGGTGTCATCGAGCTCCTCCTCCAATGTAGGATGTACTCGCCCCTCACGCTCTTCCTGTCGAGCAGATGCATGCTGGTAGGTGTAGTCCATAAGCGTGTCTGTACAGTGACAGAAACACTACTAACATCAAGTGATGTCCCAAATGTCTGGTTATGGGCCGCACTCCAGCTCAGGTGCCCAGCAGGGTAAAACAAAGCCTTTTGCCGAACCTCTTGATCAGGCGATCGGTATCGCCTCCTCTCTCCCCTTGCTGCACCTCAAACCATAATGGAAATCCAACAGCTGGGGGGGGCACCGTGTTTTGCAGTTTTGCTACAAAGTTCCACAAGTTGCTGGTCTCAACACGGTGCACCTGACCGAGAGGGTGTGTCGCAATGTCAGCGACCTGCTTGCTGACATAATATGGGTCCAATATATATATATATATATATATATATATATATATATATATATATATTACCTACTGGCGGTCGCCAGTAGGTATATATAGTTAGGATTTTTTCTCTATGGGTTTTTTGAAAATTCTATGTCTAATAACTTTGGCGTTTGTGGACGGAATTGGCTGAAATTTTCAGGAAAATGGCACATTTTGTTTCTGAGCAGCCCTTGAAAATTTGGGGGGGGTTCGTCAAGGGGGGGCCGAGAAAAAAGGGGGGTCCCAAAACGTGTTTTTAACATTGAGTTTTCCATAGGGCGGTTGGCCTCACTTTTAGCCCGAACGGCTGAATGGATTTGCACGAAACTTGGCAAAATTGTAGGGACTGGTAGCCCGATGTGCCTTTTGTAGGTCTCAATATATGTGCTACAGTGGATTTTGAGAAATTAACGTTCAAAAAAAGATATATATCTAGAGCCGCGCCTGGAGCGCTCCTCGGTACGCGTACCGGGGAGCGCTCCAGGCGCGCAACGCGACTTGCGCACGGCAAGCTGATTGGTTCTCGGGTGTCTGTAAACATTCGAAACAGTCCGCAGCGGCCGCCATCTTGTGTCTCGGTAGGATTGAGACACAAGAGGTGGCAAAAATCAAAGGGGGAAATGAGCAAGAGGGGGCAGGGTACACACCCCCTGACCCCCTAGGTTTCATGTGGGGGCCATAAAAGGCTCCCGCGGGTGAAAAAAAAAAAAACGATTTTCGCGGGGGTGAGCGCCCGGTACGCGCACCGGGGAGCGTACGGGGGAGCGTACCATGGAGATTAAAAATGACAGACTTTTAAAAAAATAAAGCTTCTTTTAAAAAACTTGGAGGTAGTTCTGAAAAGAACTTTTTTTTTGATTTTGTTGTTTTATATATATTTTTTTGTTTTTGTTGTTTTATATTTTTTTAGACTTTTAAAAACAATTTTATATTTTTTTTGGATTTTTTTCAAGGGAAAAACAAAAACAAGGATTCCAAAACTGCTCAACAGGAGCAAAAAAAATTTGAACATTTAGGGACTGGAAGAGCAGCGGTGTTGCTGTTTCTTTAGGGCAATCAGTTCAACACTCTGCTCCCCATAGCAGAGCAGTTCGTCACACTCTGTGCACGAAAATTTGATGCCCGCAAACACCGGCTGAATGTTAGGGACCATTCTTCCACGGGGTGGTCCCGAAGGTGTTGCTCCACCAGTGGAGGTGCTGCCGCCATCTGTGGGTGCATTCCGTGCCAGCTCTCTGACACTCTCCCTGGCAAAGTTGTTAGGGTGTCTTCTTTTCACATGCCGGATCAAATTAGCATTCCCAAAACTATATTTTTTCAGAGGATTGCCTCTGGATAAACTACTCCCACATATTTTGCATGTTACTTTGGGAGCGTTGACTTTTTTCTGTCCTTCTGGGATTTCGTAAAATTTCCAGATGAAATGGGTTTTTTTCTTTTGCTGAGGAGGGTCCTCATCTAAAAATCCCTCTGAATCACTGCTGGATGACTCTTTTGCAGCCATTGCTGGAGATCAGAAAAGTAGGAGATAGAGTAGACACAACAGCTCTTGCTCTCTCCAAGTACAAAGCAATAGTGAGAGAAATGGGTGGGTTTCACACAATTTGGAAAAAAAAAAGTTCTGAACCAATGAAAAGTGTTATTTTAAAGTCACATGGTTTGACGCGCTTACGCTACGCGCTTACGCTACGCGCCCCGGGCGTGTATCGTAAGCGCATCGGGGCGCTTACGTTGCGCGATCGTATGCGCTTCCGGGTGCGCTTACGCGGTGCGTCATAAGACGCATCTCGCGGCTACGCGATACGTGTCTTATGACGCAAGGCGTGGCGGCTACGCGATACGTCACAATGTTGTTTTCGTTCTCGGCAATAGCGCTTCCGGGACGCGCATTAGTACGCGCCCTGGGGCGCGCCGCAAGATTGCGCTTACCCGTGCGTTCACCTGTCCGCGCCCCGGGAGCGCACTAAAAATAATATTAAAAAAAAATAAAAAAATTATAAAATATAAAATTAGATTTAAAATGTATTATTTGATTTGCTATTAAAAAACCTATGAAATTCACTGAAAAAACCATAGGTTATAGACCATATATAGTTAGGAATTAGCATTTACAAAACCTTAAAAATTCACTGAAAAAACCATAGGTTATAGACCATATATAGTTAGGAATTAGCATTTAAAAAACCTTATTTTACTCACACAAAACCATTGAAATTCCATATATAGTTAGTTGTACTAACTATATATCGCGCACCCGCAATCCACTGCTGATGATGTCACATATTACATCATTCATGACATGGTCAGTGACATCACTGATGACATCACTGATGACATCTCAAATGACATCACTGATGACAACATCCAGTGATTATGTGTTTCTGTAAAGTTTAAATATGTTTTACATATTGAAGAATGAGTGGATGTATAAGTGTCTGAATGAAGGTTTTAGTAGGTGCGTGATTGACTGTATGAGTGAGTGATTAAATGCGTCTTACTAAATGCACGGGTTAGTGACTAAACTGTCTGAAAGTGTGCATCAGCATGTCTGTTGTTGTGCAAGCTGCTGCATGTGTTGATCAGTAGCTATATAAGTAGCTATATGGGTTATTGATTGGTTGCACAAGTATTTGTATGGGAGACTGAGTGTGTGTATGGCTGGCTGGGAGGTGTGTGACTCTGTGCAGATCAATGTGTACTTGTATCAGTGATTCTATAAGAGAGTAAGTATGTGTTAGTATATGTTTGAAAATGTAAGGTACTCTATGTTTAACTGTGTAGATTAGAAAATGGAACTGTGATTGATTCTTTACAGGACTGACTAGGTGTGTGAGTAACTCCATGGATGAGTGGCAGAGTGTGAGTGTCTGTATAGGTGTATGAGTGCATATGATAGTGTTGTAAAGATGAGTGATTGTATGTATGAATGATTGTATGGGTGAATGAGTGAATGTGTGTGTAGACGTACGAATCAGTGAGTGCGTATGTAGTAACTAGTATTGGTGTGTCAATGGTTTCAAAAATTATACTCTGTATTTAACACTGGGTGAAACAGAGGTTATATTAAAATGTGAGGAGATGCATTGTATTGTCACATGAATGATATCATCAGTGATGTGGTCATTGATGTCAAATCAGATGTCATCAGTGATGTCATCAGTGATGTCATTTGAGATGTCATCAGTGATGTCATCAGTGATGTCACTGACCATGTCATGAATGATGTAATATGTGACATCATCAGCGGTGGATTGCGGGTGCGCGATATATAGTTAGTACAACTAACTATATATGGAATTTCAATGGTTTTGTGTGAGTAAAATAAGGTTTTTTAAATGCTAATTCCTAACTATATATGGTCTATAACCTATGGTTTTTTCAGTGAATTTTTAAGGTTTTGTAAATGCTAATTCCTAACTATATATGGTCTATAACCTATGGTTTTTTCAGTGAATATATATATATATATATATATATATATATATATATATATATATATATATATATATATATATATATATATATATATATATATATATATAAACATATAATGTTTAAGATACATCACTGTATGAAGATCAATGAACATTTTTATTATATAATACCATGACATTTGCAGTATCTTCTTGACAAAAAAAGAGTTTTTAACTAAATTTAAAAATATTTGCTATTTTCGTACATGCTCAAATTAACCAGTTAAATGTGGACTTACACTGGACCCCAGAGTGACATTTGAAAATACTTACCCATAGGTGTTATACATGAGCTGAAAGGGTCCTAGGAAGTGACCAAGGCTGCACATTTTGATAAGCCATAACAGGGTGGGACTTTTTTTAGGGGAACTTATTTTGAAAAATATCAAATATAAGCTCCACAGCATCAGCATATAAAATCAAAGAGCTGTATCCAATCAGGGCACTGTTGTGGTCAGCCTGAAATGGTACATTGTTATTTTTTTAATGTACTTATGCAATGTAACACTTTACTGTCAAAACTGTTTATTTAGTTAAGTTTTGCAATTGTAACTCAATATTTTTTCATTGTTTCTACAAATTACATATACATTTGTATATGTTATCAATGCCATAACATTAGGCATTACATTTATATTCAATGATATTTTTATGATGCCCGTGGGCAGACACGAATAATTACTACCAGGGCCCGTATTACAGAAGTACCACGTGGGCACAACAGGCGTTTGTGCCAGATTTGTGCACCCCTGGGGCACTCTGGTATTACAGAAGAGGCCGCAAATGCTTGTATGCCCCCTTCTGTAATACAGATAACACTGGTGCATATATTGTGTGTAGGAGTCTGGCTTGGCATATGGTGCACACTTATTCAAGTAGTGCACCTTGCACTAATCCAGGCAACCCTTCGGGTGATTTCAGTAGTCTTTGATAACCATTGAAAGACCAGTCTTCAGGCTTATCTTTAAGGAGTGTTAAGCAGCATGCATTACCAGTTTATTCTGTAGTGTAGATTAGATGAAAAGAAACCACACAGTGTTTATAAAAAATATGTTTATTTATTACAACACAACATCACTATTACTTGGTGTATCTCCTACCCGGAGATATCAACACAATACACAAGAATACTTCAAATGCAATCAGTAGCACACAATCAGTGGTCTCCATGGGGAGACCAAACCATATATTAAGAAAGCAGAATGGGAACCACTAAAGGAGTCTGGACTTGGATCAGAAGACTCAGGGGAGCTGGGACAGAAGGAGCCACCCTAGGTAAGTACCCTGGAACCCCACAGAGTAGAAACACATCCATATTTCCAATAGAGGTGAACGTGAAGTTGCGGTTGCAGTTTTGAAGAAACAAGACTTTTCCCAGGGGAACCTGGAGAAACTCTTTCGAAGACAGAAGGTTGAAGAGTAATCTGACCATGGATGTCCTGGGAATCAGTTTACCTATACCAGGGAAGCTCGGTGCATAGGGGCCACGTGATGTTGGAACCTGCCGTAGACAGGAATGAATGACTTCGAAGAAGATACCTCTGGAGAAGACTGTAAAGGGTCAGGTGTAATCCAATAGTGGATTTTGGCAGTGAAGAGCATTCAAGCAGAGGAGGCAGTGTCTATGCCACATGGAGGTGGCCTTGTTGCTGCAGCTATGGGGACAAGGCAATGCTGGGGATGACGAGGAGCCAAGCACAAGGTGTTCAATGTCGGATTTCAGTGACTTGGCGGTCGGAGTCTGGCAGGAGCAAAAACAAGCCTTGGTAGCTCCAACTGGCGTGGAAGATGAAAAAGGAGCAATGTTTGAACCAACAAGGTCCAAGGTACTCACCCACAGTGGGAGAGTCAGTGCAGGGCCTGAGCAAGCAGGGAAGCCTACTGAAGTAGTATAAGATTCTCAGGAGGACCCACAGGCCAAAGGCACAGAAGTCACTTGAGGACCTTGAGAAACTCACTAAAGATGAAGGCCTACGGTGTAGAGGATGCAGTGAGGGAGCTGATATTGGAGGAAATAGATGTTGAAGGCTTGAGCTTCTTGTAGCTTGAAGATCTCTGGAGTAAAAAGCCAGCAAGCCTTGGCAACGGCAAGTTAATGAGGTGCACACGGGTTTTTCCCCAGCAGTTCTGATGAAGGATACTAGCCTCAAAATTACAGAGAGGTAAGATCAGGCCTCAAGGGAGTTGCAGAACTCCCATCTGTGTTGTTGGGCCTCGGGAAGTCCATATGATGTCAGTAGCAGCATACCAAACAGCTTTGTGCAGTGCCTGCAGATGTAGGGGAGTAACTCCTTCACTCCAAGGGTATCCTTGATGATCACAGGCCTGTTGAAGAACCTTGATGAAGCACTGTTAGAACTGAGGGTCTCTAGTTGGTAGAGGTAGGTACCTTTGACCAAATAGGGACCTTTGCTTCTTGCCAGGGTAAGGGGGAAACACACTGTAGATAACCCCTGCTCACCCCCTTGGTAGCTTGGCACAAGCAAACAAGCTTATCCCCGAGGCAATGTGTTAAGTATTTACACCAACACCCACAGTAACACAGTGTAACACCACAAATGGACACCACACAAATTATTGTAAGCTATATATACCTTTATCTAAATTTAGGCAAGGCCAAAACAGCAAAATTTCCACATATACAAGTAGTTCTTCTTCAGGAATTGTCTTTGATAAGGTTTATGGTTGGAGAAAGAAAAATAGACTTGTAGAGTCAGTATGGATGCAAACTCTGTTTCAAACGTGTAGAAAAGTCACTTAAAAAACAAACTGCGGGCTTTAAACAGTGTTGTCAGCAATATTGGGCATTTATCTCTAGTGCGTGGGACCCTTCTCCCCTTGATCTGTTGTGGGTGAATTGCTTCACCCCCCATCTATGTAGAGAATTAGAATGCTGACTCTGTCATCCGTGATTGCTAATAATATTCTTAAAAATACTGCAGGAATGCACAAATTATCCCCTCACACTGGCCACGGTACTGCCGCTCTAGGGGCAAGTATGGGCCTCTCCCATCCCCCGGCTCGCTCAACAAAGGCGGGAGGCTGAGAGCAGACTCTTGCAGACCCGCCCCCGCCCCAGACAGTAACAACTGCACACTCCCTGGACTTAAGTCGAGTGGTTACCTGAGGGGGGCGCTGTCTCTCTCCTTTATTTGCTGGCAGCAGCTGATCACTGGAATGGAGTCGGGACGCCTCGCGATTCCTGGAATTCATCATGACTCCTCTGGGTGACGAGCCCCTCATTGCTGGGCAACACCCCGCGCTGGCACCAATCCCAGCACAGCTTCCCTCTGACTTCAGTGGACTTAGGCCGGCAGCGGTGAAGTACACAGTGCTCCCAAAGTTCCCGGGCCTGTGGCGGTCAATTATAGGCACACAACGCTTTCCTTCGGTCACGGACCCGCAGCATACACAGCGCTTTCAGGCTCACAGGCCGGAGGCGGTGAATTGCAGGCACACAGCGCTTTCCTCTGGTCACGGGCTGGTAGCACACACAGCACTTTCAGGCTCCTGGGCCGGCAGCAGTGAAATCCTCAGTTTGGAAAATGGTGATTCTGGGCAACAGCCATGCAGGCACAGTGTGTCTCACGAGGGGCACCATCGGATCCTAGCACATGCAGTTCTTTTCATAGGCAGTACAAAAAGTGAAGCCTCAAGATCCTTGTAAACTTTTGTAACCCTGTGTTTGAATAACAGGAGTCCCGGCTCTCCTCAGGCCCTTGGAGACTCTTTACTTCTGGACACAACACACAACAAAGTCCTCAGCTAGCTGGGGGGACACAGCACACAGCAAAGTCCCTTGTCCTCTCCTTTGCTAAATCAGCAAATTGCAGGCCAGCCCCAGAGCACACAGCAAGGGCAGTACTTCTCCTCGGTCTTGTTCAGCTGTTCTTCTTTGGCAGAGGTTCCTCTTGATCACAAAGTAGTCCAATTTTACAGGGGTTTCAGCTCATACTTTTATACCCCAAAAGTCTTTGTGTTAGGGGTCCTGGACCCAGTTCAAACCAGTTCTTGGTGCACTCTGCCAGTGCACAACTTCTTCCTTAGTGAAGTTGGGCCAGGGTCTTCAGACGCACCGCAGGAGGTGGAGCTAGCATTGTGGAAGGCAGGCACAGCCCTATTCAGGCCCAAATTGCTACTCCTCCCACCACTTCAAATGCAAATAGGTCTATTCAGCCTTGTGCTTACTCTACCAGACTCCTGGAGCCACCCCAGCCCCTGTCACTCTCAAACCTGACAGTCAATCCACAACCAGGCAGAGGCACACTGAAAGGTTAAACAAGAAAATAGCCACTTTCTAAAAGTGCTATTTTCAAACATAGAATTTAGAAATCATCTTTACTAAAAAGATGTGTTATTAAATTCTGAGGTCGGGGATACCAGACTCCAATGGCCTATATCTCTCCTATGGGAAGATAGGCAGGTACACCTTTTACACAGCATTCCCCAGTCTGTCCTATGGGCAAGATGGCTTCTCAATAGTGAAAAACGAAATTGGCAGTATTTCACTATCAGGACATGGTACACATCAGTACACCTCAGTAAATGTCCTACCTTTCACATACACCAGGAGGGAGTACCTTGGGCCTGCTATAAGGGTGTCCTATGTGCACAGAAAGGGAGAGATATGGCCTGGCAAGTGGGTGCACTTGTCAGGTCAAGATGGCAGTTAGCAACTGTGTGCAGACACTGTGGTGGCAGACCTAAGACATCTGTTTGTGGCTACTCGTGTGGGTGGTACAATCAGTGCATTTGACTTACCAGCCCTGGCACACTTAGTGCACTTTACTAGGGACCTACTGGTAAGGCAAATATGCCAATCATAGATAACCAATCACCATAACAATTTTATACAGGGAGCACTTGCACTTTGACACTGATCAGCAGTGGCAAAGTGCCCAAAGCATCTAAACCAGCAAAAACAAAATCCAGCATAGCATGAAAATATAGGAGGTAGAGGCAAAAAGTCAGGGAACACCACACCAAGAATGCCAGGGCTAACAAGCATAAACACTGAAAATGAAGACAACTTGAAAAACAGCAAGACCAGGAGCAGCTGGAATCCTCCTGGTTGCAGTCTTGGTTCCAGTCAAATCCCAGACGATTGAAGAGCGATGTAGTTTCAGGGTTGAGTCTTGTCCCGAGGGTTGGAGGACTCGGGGGTCCCTCCAAGACAAGGTGCTGGACAGAGGGGAGGATACTTCTATGTCCTTTGTCCAGTTTTGCACAAGAGTGGGAGCTAAGGGTTCCCTGAATTGGCTCAAATGGGAGTATGCAAGGAGGGCAAAGCAGTCTGGTGTAGCTTGCAAGTGCCCCCATCCTAGCTCAGTAGCCTAATTCCTGTCTGGGAGGTGGCCACACCTCCCTTTGACAGGAAACCTATTGTTCTATCATCCGCTGCTCAAGCTCAGCTCAGCAGGAGGAGGGCAGAGTCATGTCACTGTTTGGCAGTATGCACTAGCTTGCTTGCAGACTCTGAAAGGCTGTTCCTGGGAGTACAGGGGGGTACCCAAGGGAGCCCACCAGTAAATGGGATCATACTTTCAACACTGGAACCCACTTGAAACTGGAGCTTGTAGGGGTGTCCTGATCATGCAGGGGCACCCTCACACTTGCAACCAAGCACCCTCCATCATGACTGAAGACCCTACCATAGGATTGACTTATGTGGTTTTAGTGGAGTGACCTCAGATATAAGGAAACAGATCTATAGTGAAAGGTGTAAGCACAAACTCACTTAGGCTGCAATGGCAGAACTATAGTCACAGTTTAAATCAATCAATCAGAAAATTATTAAGTGCGCTACTCACCCATGAGGGACTCAAGGTGCTGGGCAGGGGTGAGCAGCTCCAGTCAGTCAAAGAGCCAGGTCTTGAGGGTCTATCTGAAGATGTGCAGGGTTGGTGTTCGTCGGATGTTGATCGGCAGCTCGTTCCAGGTCTTGACCGCAATTTAGTAGAAGGTTCTTCTACCTGTTTTGCTCTGCGGATGCACGGGGGTTCAGTGAGGGCAAGGTCGACGTATCCGAGGTTCCTCTTGGGTACGTGGAAGGAGATTCTGTTGTTGAGATATTGGGCTTTTGTGTTTTGGAGGCATAGGTGAGTATCTTGAAAGTTACTTTCTTCTCAATGGGGAGCCAGTGGAGGTTACGCAGGTGTTGGGTGATGTGTTCGTGTTGAGGGATGCCAAAAAAGAGTCTGGCTGTGGTGTTCTGTTTGGTCTAGAGTTTGCAGACCAGAGACTTGTTGATCCTGGCATAGTGGGCATTTCCGTGGTCCAGTCTTTTGGTTATGAGTGTTAGGGTGATGGCCTTCCTTGAGTCGGGGGGGATCCATTTGAAGGTATTGTGGAGGGTGTTGAAACAGGTAGAGATGACTGGGCTGACCTGTCGGGCCATAGAGAAGGAGGAGTCAAGTGCGATGCAGAGGTTTCAGGCATGGTCCGTAGTGACAGGGGCTGCCGAAGGCGGAGAGCCATCATGTGGTTTCTCATGCAGAAGGGGAGGGTCTGAGGACGATTACCTCTGTTTTCTCTGAGTTGAGCTTCAGGAAGCTGTTGCTCATCCTGGATGCAACGCATTTCATTCCTTTCTGGAATTTGAGTCGGGTGGTGATGGGGTCCTTGGTGAGGAAGAGGATGATCTGGGTGTCATCAGCGTAGGATACTATGCCGAGTCCATATTGTCTGACAATGGCAGCGAGGGGGCCATGTAGATGTTGAAGAGCGTGAGGCTGAGCAACAATCTCTGGGGTACTCCACAGTTAATTTGTGTGGGTTCAGAGAGGAAGGGTGGCAGTCTGATTCTTTGGGTTCTGCCGGTGAGGAAGGAGTGAAGCCAGTCAAGGGCGGTTCTCTGTATGCCGGTGTCGTGGAGTTTGGTGGTGAGTGTGTGGTGGGAGACAGTGTTCAATGCTGCAGAGAGGTTGAGTAGGATCAGGGTTGTGGAGTGTCCTTGGTCAAGGAGGGTGGGGGTGTCATCTGTGGTGGCGAGTGGAGTGGTCTAGGTGCTGTGTTTGCTGCTGAAT
Source organism: Lissotriton helveticus (assembly GCF_964261635.1). NCBI lineage: Eukaryota > Metazoa > Chordata > Amphibia > Caudata > Salamandridae > Lissotriton > Lissotriton helveticus. The sequence goes on along the minus strand of NC_136073.1, from coordinate 911,575,649 downwards.
CAAGATTGGGAGGGGTTAAGGATGTAGTTGTCTTTGATGAATTTTGTTAGTTGTGTGTTAATGGTCTTCTCTGTGACTTTCGTCATCAAGGGGAGGAGGGAGATGGGCCAGTAGTTCTTGAGGTCTGTGGGGTCTGCTGAGGGCTTCTTGAGTAGGGGTCTAACCTTAGTGTGTTTCCAATCATAGGGAAAGATGCCAGTTGCGAAGGTGGCAATGATGGTGGGTCACAGTTCTGGAGCGACGGCGGCGGCTGTTCTGTGGAAGATGTGTGGGTGGCAGGGGTCCATGGCGCCTCCTGAGTGGATGCCTTTCATGGTAGATGCGGTTTCTTCAGTGGTGACTGGGGTCCAGTAGGAGATGGTGGGCTGGCTAGAATTGCTGGAGTGTTTTTTGAGTAAGGTGTCTGGTCATTGAAGTTGTCGTAGAGGCCCTTGATTTCCAGATGGAAGTAGGAGCCAAGCTTGCCGCAGAGGTCCTGGGAGGGGGTGATGTCCGTGGTTTTGCTGGGGGGTGAATTCCCGGATGATGCTGAAGAGTTCTTTGGAGTTGCTGGGGTTAGCGAGGATCTTGTTCTGGATGACAGTCCTTTTGGTGGATATGATGCACTGGTGGTATTCTGTCATGGCGTTCTTGTAGGCGGTTTGATCTTCTGAGGTTTTGCTGTTTCTCCAGTTCTTCTTGAGACTTCTGCAGGTGCATCAGGGTTTTTGGAGGTCAGCGTTGAACCAGGCGGCCTGCCTGGGGTATTTTTTGTCAGGGTTGCGCAGGGGTGCAAGCTCATCTGCGTAGTGGGTGATCCATCTGTGGAGTTTTTTGGCTGTGAGGTTGGTGTTGGAAGAGGTGGTGGGGGCATCGTGGTTGAGGGTGGAGTTGAGTTGTTCTTCTGTGACTTTACCCAGTTTCTTTGTGGAGGTCAGAGTGCAGGTTTGGGCGGCATGCGTTTGTTGACGAGGAAGTGTATGCAGTGGTGGTCAGTCCATGGTATTTGCATGTTGAGGCTGAAGCAGATGTTGTTTCCACCTGTGAAGATGCCTTGTGGGTAGGGGCAGTGACAAGCTATTTCATTCCGATGTTGGCAAGGTTGTCCAGGAGGGAGGTGGAGTTGGGGTCGCTGGGGTTGTCGTGGTGGGAGTTCACGTCTCCGATAAGCTTGTAGTCCATGGAGGCAATGGCATGAGGTGTAATGAGGTCGGCGATGGTTGTGGTGAACAAAGCACAAGGTCCTGAGGTCTTTATGCAAGAGTTCCACACAGTATGGTTCAGAGCTGGAAGTGAAGTTTTTCTGTGTTAGAGAAGCCGTTGCTCGTGGTGGAGGTGGAGAGGTGGAGAGTTGGAGGGAGCTGTTGAGTGCAATGGCGTGTCCTCCTCCTGGGCAGTTGGGCCTATCCTTCATCTCGATCTTGTATCCGTCAGGAATAGCGGTAACAATGTTGAGGAGGAGGAGGCATTAGTCCAGGTATTATCAGGAGCAAGCCCCTGTGAGGGCTCAAGGTCAGGTCTAATAACTACTGCTATCTCCTCACACTCCCAGAACAGTGTACAGAAAGGCGTCTGTGATTCAGAGGCGCAGATAAAAGAGATGCCTCAGAAGGAGGTTAAGCAGTTTGCTCTTTTTCGAAAAAAACCTACGCTGCCTACTCTACCTACCTTACCTACAGGTCAGATCTCCTCTACTAGCCCTCATAGCCTTTGCACCCCTCAATCAAGTGCACAGAGGACCACCGATACCGGAGCGGAGGTGCTGAGACCAGAGAAGAGAATTCCAAAATCGTACAAGCATCTCAAGAGCCCCAAGGTCCATAACTAAATACAAGTTATCCGGCTATCTCGGCCTCTCCTGGTTTACAGATTCCAAGTACCCTGAATGTTGGCAATAAATAAGTCTCTACTATCCCTAATATCCCTAATATTCGGATTGGTGTTCCTGGTGCCAATTTATTTAATTCAGGGAAGGCGCAAGGTAGCGTCCATCAAGCTGCTCTTCTGAAGAATCATGGGCCATGCTCGAGAGCTGGGGCTCAGACACCCCCCCATCACCCAGAGGAGGCTGAAGAGGTTGAGTTGAGAGGTTCTCCCTCTGCAGACCAATTTAAGTTCCGAGACTAGTTTTGATCTAAGGGCAGAGACAACTGGGACCTTTCAAATGAGCATTAAAGATATGATCAATCTGATTCTGGAGGAAGTCCGTGACTTGAAAAAGGCACAGAAGGTAGAACTGTCCGCCCTCAGTCTGCGTCTGGAAAAGATCGAGAACACAATGGGGAGCCTCCCTATTAAACTTCAAGAGGCTGAGGAAAGAATCTCGGTATTAGAGGATCAGTTGTCCGCTGTCAGTAAAGAGGTCAAAACAGCGGCGAAAGGTAAACAGATACTGGAATCTAAGGTGTAAGAATTGGAAAACCATTCCCGGAGGTCTAATCGTTGCTTAGTTGGAGTGCCCGAGGGGATGGAAGGCTCTCAGACTTTGAGTTGGGTGAATTCCTTTATCAAGCAAAAGGTTATGCCGGACTTTCGAGGGAATCTCACGATTACAAGAGCTCATCGTGTTCCGGCACACCCATTCCCCAACTCGACACTTTCACGTACGATCTTGATTAATTTCTCTGACTTTCGAGTAAAGGAAGCAGTGTTAACAAAAGCTATACAACAAAGGCAATTTTCTGTTAATCAGACTATAAAATGTCGTATTTTCTCTGACATGTCAGCGGCTGCGGTTCGCCGCAGGAAAGAGTTTGTCAAAATGCTGCAATTATTTAAGGCAAAAGGGGCACAAGCGTCCATCGCCCAGCAATCCAAGCTAAGAGTCCTAGTTAAGGGCAAGTTCTTTATGTTTACAGATGTAGACGAAGCTCATGGGTTTCGGAGGGCATTTCTCCGGTATCTAACAATAGAAATGTCTAAATATGTTGGTGGCAAGCCAAGTAATTAGCCTTAAGTCTCAAACCTTTTATTAAGATGCTGGGCCTGACAATGTTGATATGGTTCCCTAATCCGGTGTCCCAGATCAGATAATTCAACCTGAACTGATCGATTAGGGGTGATTGAATAATGGAGTCTAAGGTCAGGGCCGTCCGCCGATGTACTAGAAGGAACAAGTCGACTCTTGAGTCGGTACTTTTGAAACCGCAGTGCTACATGAAATGAAAACATTGAACTTTTCCCGAGACGGCACTTTTCAAAATCTATCCAGACAGGAGAGACAAGCACTTGACACTTTATCCAGAGATAAAAACATCATGATTAAACCGGCCGACAAGGGGGGTGCGATAGTCATACAGGACACCACCACATATCGAGCCGAATGTTTGAGGCAATTGGAGAACACCCAATCTTACTCTTTGTTGAATACAGATCCTACCACGAGACTCTCAACTGAGATCAAATCTCTAGTTGAAGAAGCAAGTGCGGAGGGCTGGATAACAGCACAAGAAGCGAAGTTTCTGGTTACATCTCATCCAGTCACTCCGTATTTTTATACGTTGCCAAAAATTCACAAGGCAGCAAGACCACCCCCGGGACGCCCGATTATTTCGGGCATTGGTTCTCTTCTGGAACCACTGTCTTCCTTTGTAGATGTGTTTCTAGCACCTCTCGTCAAAACTATGCCGACCTACCTGCAAGATACTAAAGACGTTCTACGTCTATTATCTGAGACAGAGTTTGATACCTCTCTGGATTATCTTGTTAGTTTTGACGTAGAGTCACTATACACCTGTATACCCCAAGTGGAAACCCTACAAACTATACAGACACTACTAGAAACCACCACACATGACAGCATAACACCTATCCACTTCATTATGGAGTTGGCCAGAATTGCAATGACCGAAAACTTTTTCGGTTTTGAGGATTCTCTGTATCTACAAACGTCAGGGACGTCAATGGGCAGCAAATTTGCGCCGAGTCTGGCCAATTTATATGTCCATCATTTTGAGACTCATCATGTCCTCAACCACAACAACCCGTACTTCCATCAGACGTTGTTGTGGAAGAGGTACATAGATGACATTCTGGTGATTTGGCGTGGCGACATAGGGTCAATTTTGACTTTTCAAACTTGGCTGAACGATCAGAATCCCTTTCTAAGATTTACTATGGAGCACACTAAAACGGATTTCCCCTTTTTGGACCTATTAATCGTTCCTAGAGAAGGATTTCTGTCGAGCAGTTTATACCGCAAGCCAATGTCACGCAAATCGCTACTGAAGTTTGATAGTCATCATCCTCGATCCTTACGAGAGAACCTCCCGTTCGGCCAATTTCTCAGGGTCAGCAGGAATTGCTCAGAAAAATCAGATTTTCAAAGGCAGTCTCGTGACCTTTCCACCAAACTTGAACATTGCCTATATCCCAGCACTCTGATCAAGAATTCATGTAAAAGGGCACTTAACAACCATAGGGAGACACTCCTTGCACCCCCAATTGAAAAACCTCCTTTGGACAGACTAGCATGTGTGACCACCTTTTGTACTCTGTCCTCCAAGATTCAAAAGATCATCAGACAAAAGTGGCGCATTCTGAACAGTGCAGGAGATATTATCCCTTTGCCTCTGTTCTCTTTCAAGAGGAGTACTAGTTTAAAGGATGAACTAGTTCACACTAGACCATCCCATACAGGCCAAGACACTACACCGAGACTTTGGAACCTTCCTCCAGTACAGGGTCACCACCCCTGTGGGAATTGCTCGGTATGTCCTCAAACACAGAAAACACTATCTGTGGACATTGGGACAACACGCCCCTGGCAGTTGAAACACCACACGAACTGCAACAGTGAAAAGGTAATTTACCAAATTACATGCCCCTGTGCCCTTCGCTACGTAGGGATGACGACTAGAAAAATAAAGTTGAGGATACAGGAACACAAAAGCACCATCAGATGCAACAGACAGGCAACCCGGCTGACCGCCCACTTCTTAACCATGAAACACTCTGCAGATGAGTTAAAGTGGGTAATTTTGGAGCAGCCCTACATACCATCCCATGTGAGCGATATCTCTCAATTTCTGCTCAGAAAGGAGCAGAAATGGGTCTTTAAACTCAAGTGCGACACAGAGGGGTTGAATGACGCCATACCATGGTTACAGCTCTAACAGCTCTCTACCAGCTATTCACTGAAAACATACATTATACTGCCAAAGAGTGACCATCAAGGTGGCGAAAATCCATTGATAATCGTTCACCTCCAGACCTTGGTGACAAAAACACAAGATTTTTTCGATCAGTGCCATATATATATATGTCATTACATACTCAATTCACTCACTCTTCATTGGGCATTGATCCATAAATGGAGCAGAGAGGGATGCTAAGAATTATTCCTATACAGGTTTTGAAAACACATCTAACATCTACTTGCAGCTGTTTTTGGATTATTATATGCAATCAGCGAGATGCGTTCAATCTGTTTTTGGCTTGAAATCACTGGGTTACAGTACTGATGCCATTTTTTGGCTTCATCTGAAACCCTGAATGAAAGCTATGATTTATTCTTATACAAGTTTTGAAAATACATCTAACGTGTAGCTGTCTTTTTGGATTATTATATACAACCAGTGAGATGCGTTTAATCTGTTTGTTGGCTCGAAATTACTGGGCTGAGGTACTGATACCAATTTGGCTTCATCTGTATCCCTGAATCAGAGCAGCCCTTACATCAATGAATAGCGAACCAAAGTCCGTTGTGATGACGCTGATACAAGCACCAACCAATGAACATTCACTTATCCTCAGTTCCCTATCAGGTCCGCCACTTGCATTCTCTAATGCAATCTTCATATATCGATATACTGAGGGGTTAATATCAAGCTTTGTTTACATGACACGTCGGCTACAATACACCGTTGAGGTCCTGACGTTTATTTCCTGTCCCGGTTGTAGTACCAATCAGAGGAGCCCATATATTCCGGAACAACGGCTTCTAGTCTATTAAGACGATGCCGGTACGAGCAACCTGGGACCAATAAGCACATGGTTGTCATGATACGTCGGCTTCAACACAGTGTTGAGGCCTGGACGTTTATTTCCGGTTCCGTTTGTAGTGCCAATCAGGGGAGCCCATACATTACAGAACAGCGGTATCTAGTCTATTAAGACGGTGCCGGTACGAGCAACCTTGGACCAATAAGCACATGGTTGTCCTAAGTTCCCTTTCTGGTCCGCCATTAACATTTTTAGGCGGAAGCGACGCGCGGTCCCATCACCTCCCCCTCGGCTCTACTGCCAGACCGAGGCAACGACGGAGAGGTGAGTGGGAGCAGCGTGCCGTTACCCTTCAAACTGCTACATCTAACCTTGTGCTACAAGCGGGTCCACCTTTGACAAGATTCAAAGGTTATTTGCAATTGAGGTACTGCTCAAATGAAGGTGTTCTTTAACATTCTTCTGCATTTTTAACCTTTGAAGCTATAACTTACAACAGGTCCCCATTCAACTCTTGTTTTTTTAATGTTTTTATGTCTCTACACATGTGAAACAAACATGTGAACGCGGGTGAGTCTTGGTTCATGCGCAGCTAGGGACCGCGATCTCTGTCTACCTGTTTGCTATATAGAGGTACAAAAAAAAATTTTTTAAAGTTACAAACTGATGTAGACATATCTATTTTCTCTACTCAGTGCGTGGCCTCCTTTCACCTGAGCGAGCGCCAGGTGAGGTGAGGCTTTTCCTCCCTGCAATGTTGGGTGAGTGAACTTTTTTCTCAATAAACTTCCTTTAACCCCTTGGATGCTAATGACAAGGATAACTCGTCATGGAGTTTCCATTGATTTCAATGGAAAATACATGAGGAATTTGCAAGGGCCTTAGCATCCAAGTGGTTTTAAAATATTTCCATAGCGAAATTGACTGTATAGAAACACTATAATAAGAATAATACATCTAATTAAACTGTTCTGCCTTGTGTATATTCTCTTTCTTTTTCTGTTTCCTGTTACTTAGGAGAGGCTTTGGAATACTAGACCACATCATTGGTAGGTCTTCACGTTGTACTTACTTCATAAGCAGTGGTAAGTGTTGCAGTAGTGTACACCATAGGTCCTGATGAACGCCCGGATGGGCTGAAACATGTCGACCAATTAGTATCGTTGATGTATAGTAATATTGTCATACTATATCCACTCTGCTTTTAACCATGCCGTCTTGATGGTCACCATAATAAAATGTTTTCTAGACATCAAAACAGGCATTTTTAATTCACCAAAAACTTTTGTTGACACTTTTTGAGCACTGCAACTTACCCTTCTCAGCCCTTTACAACACTCTTCATCTGGTTGACTACTCTCTTTTTCACAATCCGTCTCTAGCAAAAACCTCAAACACATGGAGGTTTAACTGAGCGGACACTGTGACAAAACCCAGATGATGAAGTTCCGCCTATGGGTGGGCTGATGGGTTTCTTTCCTCTTCTCTGCAGACCGTCATGTGCAGATTATTCCCTGGTCTCTCCTTTGTTTGTCTATTTCTCTGATGACCGTTTGGCATCCTAGAGCTTAAGCACCACAACTTGGTACTAAGTCCCTAATACAAGAAAAGACCCTTGATACCTTTCGTGTGTTTACATATAGTTCAGTTGGGGGACAAGGTACAAGCAGGTCTAAAAATATTAATTATTCCCCTAGGACCCTCACTTTCACTTGCATTTTTTATTATGACTCTTGAGCCCAGCAGAGTCTCTTAAATGGTTGAACATAGTTTAGTGTATAGCTAGGGAGAGATTGAATATTAAGTTGAGTAGGCTGAGTAGACTGAGTAGATTAAATGATGATGGTCTGTAACAAGACGTAGAAGAGAAATTGTGATTTACATTGCTGGGGGGACGGTAGTAAAGTTCACCAGGGTGTACTAACATGACACCCGAATTGAGTCGGGGTGGGGAAAGTGGAAGGTGTGTTGGAGGGTGGGAAGTTCACTTCTTGGTGGGTGGGGGGGTTTGCAAAGGGGAAAAATGAAGCCGGTTGTTTGTCCATATTCAATTGTTTTTTGTCTATTTGCTCTATTAATTTCGCTAGAAAAGCCACTACTGTTTATATATGGCTAAAATGTCAATTTTAAAGGTTGTCTCGTTCAATGTTAACGGGCTCAATAATAAGAGAAAGATGCGTGCTATTGAAGCGTGGGTAAAACGGAAAACCCTGGGGTAATTCTGCTACAGGAAACCCATATTGCGACCATTAAGATTTCTGAATTTTCTATGTTCAGATCATGGGCAGGTTATAGGGGGTTCTAATACTCTTCGGCATCCCATAGAGGGACTGCCATTTACATTAATAAAAATTTACAAGCAGAGTATATTAACTCCAGTAGCAATCCATCTGGGAGGTGGTGCTGGGCCTCCTTTTCGTTCAGATCTAAACCTCGCCCTCTCACATTTGTGAGTTTTTATGCACCTGTAGAGGACAACATGAAACCCTATGAGGAACTTTTTCTAGCACTGATCAGGATCCCGGGGATTTAATTTTTGGAGGGGATTTCAATATTTTGATGGATCCACGGCTAGACTCCACAGTACAGGGGAAGAGGCAGACAAAGCCCTGATCTTTTAAAGTTTTGAAAAATTATGAATCTGTCCTGAACTTATATGATCCATGGCGTTCAGCGTTTCCATCTCAAAAGAAATACACGTGTGGATCTGGCCGATTCTGCTCCTCCTCCCGTATTGATTGTTTTTGATCTCCCAGGGGTTAGAGTTCTTACAACAACATTTTTTTTAATGCATTCTCAGACCACGCAATGCTGACATTGGAAATCCATCTTGGGGAAGGATTGAGACTGCCAAAACAGTGGGCTTTTAATAAACAGTACTTAAATGATAAAGACTGGGTAAAGTCCATGGATTTGGAGATTAGACAATGTTTGAATCAGAACACTGTCTGCTGCACCACATATAGTTTGGGATTTACTTAAAGCATTTGTGCGGGGGCGATTCATAGGTAAAGATGCAGCCATGTCCAAGAAGGCTAGGCTGGAGAAGTTAGAGCTCGAAGATAAGATCCATGCCCTTAATGAGATATTTTTGAAAGCTCCTACTCCTTCTAATAAAACACATCTTGATCAGGCCAAACGTGAGCTCTGCTCTGCCTATAACATCCAAAGTGAGATCTTTTTTCAACGCTTTCAACAGAAGGTTTATGAAGAGAGTAATTTCACTGGTAGGCTATTGGCATGGCAGGCTAAAGAGCAGCCCGCAGCAAATCAAATTAAAGCATTAAAATGCCCTCTGACGGCAGCACCCACAGAATACCCAGGGAGAATAGGGGACATCATGATGGCACACTATGACTCTATCTATGGTAAATCACAAAGGGTTGATGACCAACTGCTTGCTAAATTCCTTCAAGAAAATCCATCCTCAACCGTGTCTGAAATAGATAATCAAGCTATGGCGAGCCCTTTTTCCTTGTTAAAGAATACAGGCCAGCTCCGTGCAGGCCAATGAGTTGCACAGCTGTATACACATAGTGTTCCAAATAATCCACTTTCACCACAGTGTTTCCATATTTTATCCAATTTATTTCCAATTTTTATCCACATTTCATCGTCACGCCACAGGATATGAAATTCATTTAAGTTTCTGCATTTGATTACTTCATGATTGCCTATCCAGGCTTAAACATGAGCATGTGCTGAATCTCAAGTCCTCCAAATTATGCAAAAAGTTACATCACACCCAATGCATTTCGGTAATTTCCTTCGTCAGGGGTATCTACGATATAAAAAATTAACATGTTTCCATCACTTTGTAAATTACACTTTCCAAATGTTTCCACACTGTAATTGCAACAAACCTAATCATCATACAAGTGCTCTGTAAACCCCACCATGTGTCGTGCTCATTTTCTACAACCCTATTGCCTTAACAGAACCACCCGATTATCCTGTGTCTTCAAACGGAATCTTTTTGTAACTCAAACATAAACCTCCAACCGCCACTATACACAGTGTAAAAAACTCAATTCCCAGGCCTCCCCAAACTTAAACATACTCGATACTGTGATCCTGGTGTCTCTTAAATCCACGCTAACTTTAACCCTCTCACTCTTCCAGACCTGACCCAACGCTCTCTTTCCCAATCTGCTCCCGTTCGTACCTGATAACAACCTGCTACATGACTCCTCCCGTATTAACCTCCATTTCACCCGTCCACCTAAAGACCGCTCTTTTTAAAGCTATGTGACCCACCCACCTGTAGCCCCTTAGTACATTACTCACGTGTCTAAATAACCCCACCCCTACAACTCCCTTCACCCAATCATATCACACCCGCGAAAAAACGAATGAAGAAAGGATTACATGAAGGTCACGCCGAGGATCACTCACCGAGTTAGCGGCATGGATTTCATCAAAAGTCACGTGTAGATACACCAAAGGAACATTGTCATACAAACTTTTAAAAATGCCAATATTTATGATACGGATATTCACGAAGATAGATGGGGGAATACATATGATTGATGTGGTGTGAGGGATTGAGGTTTTTTTGCGGGTGTGATATGATTGGGTGAAGGGAGTTGTAGGGGTGGGGTTATTTAGACACGTGAGTAATGTACTAAGGGGCTACAGGTGGGTGGGTCACATAGCTTTAAAAAGAGCGGTCTTTAGGTGGACGGGTGAAATGGAGGTTAATACGGGAGGAGTCATGTAGCAGGTTGTTATCAGGTACGAACGGGAGCAGATTGGGAAAGAGAGCGTTGGGTCAGGTCTGGAAGAGTGACAGGGTTAAAGTTAGCGTGGATTTAAGAGACACCAGGATCACAGTATCGAGTATGTTTAAGTTTGGGGAGGCCTGGGAATTGAGTTTTTTACACTGTGTATAGTGGCGGTTGGAGGTTTATGTTTGAGTTACAAAAAGATTCCATTTGAAGACACAGGATAATCGGGTGGTTCCGTTAAGGCAATAGGGTTGTAGAAAATGAGCACGACACATGGTGGGGTTTACAGAGCACTTGTATGATGATTATGTTTGTTGCAATTACAGTGTGGAAACATTTTGAAAGTGTAATTTACAAAGTGATAGAAACATGTTAATTTTTTATATCGTAGATACCCCTGACGAAGGAAATTACCGAAATGCATTGGGTGTGATGTAACTTTTTGCATAATTTGGAGGACTTGAGATTCAGCACATGCTCATGTTTAAGCCTGGATAGGCAATCATGAAGTAATCAAATGCAGAAACTTAAATGAATTTCATATCCTGTGGCGTGACGATGAAATGTGGATAAAAATTGGAAATAAATTGGATAAAATATGGAAACACTGTGGTGAAAGTGGATTATTTGGAACACTATGTGTATACAGCTGTGCAACTCGTTGGCCTGCACGGAGCTGGCCTGTATTCTTTAACATGGATAGTATTAGTGTGCAAAATGGAGTGGAGCACACACGAGTGCATGCACGCTAAACTAGATAAACGGTCAAAAAACAGAAAAAAGGAAAGAAAGGGAGTGCTGCAGATTTATGTTTAATGGAGCCCTTTTTCCTTGTCAGAACTGGAGGAAGTTGTAAAAGGCTTGACGAATGGCAAGGCCTGTGGTCCAGATGGACTACCCGTAGAATTTTTAAGGTCTTTTTTGGAGCACTTTCAGATTTTTTTTAATCATGATTGGTTCTTTATTAAAAGGAGGGCCTGTTCCGGAATGTTTTAGGCAGGGGAACATTGTACGTTTCCCAAAGAAAGGTAAGGATAAGATGGATCCTATCTCCTATCGTCCGATCACGCTGCTGAACTCGGGCTACAAAATTGTCACAAAACTTTTATCTTGTAGGTTCAATACATTTGCAGCACAGTTTATCCACCCCGACCAGAACGGGTTACTAGCTGGAAGACAATTGGCCCCTAACACCCACTTTCTTGCAGAAGCCCTGGATTACTTGAGGGTCAGAAGATTCCGGCTCTCATTTTATTATTAGATGCAGAAAAGGCCTTTGACCTTGTGGTCTGGGAGACATTATTTTTAATTTTACACTCTTTTAACTTCCCAAGGTCATTGATACTTTTAATTCAGAGCCTATATGCGAACGCGATGGCCAATATAATCATCAATTGTGATAGGATCTATTAAAATTAAGCGAGGCACGAGGCAAGGTTGCCCTTTATCACCGGTGCTATTCGCGTTCTTTATTGAACCCTTAGCAACAGCTATCCGTAATTGTGTCAATATTCGTTCTCCAATTACAGCAATGCCAAAAATAAGGCTGTATGCTGATGACATCATGCTTTTAATTAAGCCCTCAGTTGAGGTGCAATTCAAGGTCTTCAAGTTGTTTGAGGACTTTGAAGCTTAGGGGGATACCGCATTAACAAGGGCAAGACGGACGTTGTTCTATGTGGGAGTGACGCTATTAATCTACACCCCGATATTCGGGGCTCCGATAACTCTATTCCAAAGAGATATTTGGGAATATTCTTCTCAAATCTAATTGATGATCTATATAAATTAAACTTTGATCCCCTAATAAAGAAAGTTAAAGGGTTGTTCTCCCGATGGAATTCACTTCCTGTGTCTATTATGGGACGAGTTGCTCTGAAAAAGATGTCTGTTTTAACGTTATTCAATTTTTTGTTTGCTTCAATTCCGTGCACTTTATCAAGTTCCTTTTTTTTTCAGGTCAAGTCAATGTTTACAGCCTTTATATGAGAAAAGAAAGTTCCACGCCTCGCACTTAGCACTTTATATGAAGACTTGGATCAGGGTGGTTTAGCACTTCCCAATCTTAAAAGCTACTATGATGCCTATTTTGCACAATATTTATCGAGATTTAAGCCCGCACCACAAATACATTCCTTTATTAACGTTTTTTATTAATCTTATGTGTCAGGATAGCCAAATTCACTCTCCCCTGTTAATGTTTAGATCTCCAAAGCTGGTCCGCTATAAGAGCTTGCAATGGCTTTTCAAAAGAAGGCAGGCATTCTTTCAAAAATATTCCATACCTGCAATCAACTCTGCTTCCCTGGTAGAAGAAATTCTCCCCTTTATAGGTGTTAGACAACCCAGATATCTGGCCGTAAAATGGGCGGAAGCGGGGTTTGTTAAAATCTCTGATTTTATGCGGGACGGTAACTGGGTGTCTATAGTAGATATGCGCCAATTATTGACCAATGATTTTATCTTAACCGCTTCGCTGCGGCGGATTTTCCCGCGGTATGCGTCATTTTCGTAAATACCGCGTTACATGACGAGCTCAGCTCGTCATCAGCACACGGCAGGTAACGCTGATGACGAGCTGAGCTCGTCATCAGCATCGAAGGGGTTAATGAATTCTTATGGTACTTTATTAAATATCTTGCTGAAACCAGCACTAATTCATTCTTGGTTCAGAATCAGTTGGTTCAGGATCTTTTGGTTAAAGTATCAGACAGGAAGCCTGGTGCCTGGAAGAAATATTTGACCTCGCTAAGGGGGGTTGATGTTGAAGCTAAAGCTTTAAGGAAATGGTCAGAGCAGGAAAATTGTGAAATCTCCCCCTATATCTGGACCACTATTAACAGGTTGAATTTCAGCTCCTTTAGAGGGGCAAACTGGCACAGGATGTTATTGTTTAGTAAATGGCTGCTGTACCGAACCCCAGCTGCCCAATGTTTCCGATGTTTGAATTTTCCTGCTGCTAATTGGTCACATATCATGCTCCGCTGTCCAAAGATTATTGTGTACTGGGACGAGGTATTTGTGTATCTCGAAAAAGAATGTAAATTACAGTTGGAAGTAAATGACAGGTTAATTCTATTTGGCTTTGATCCGGATCTCCATTTTGAAGACTCAGTAACTAGATTTCTGTGGCGATTGCAAGGTCACTGGTCCTTCAAAATTGGCGTTCCGACTCAATTCCGTCAGCCTTGGAATGGGGGCTTAAGATGAGAAGGGTAAAGAAAAGTGAATATGCCTTCGCAGCCAGAAATGGGGGACTTAATAAATTTGATAAAACATGGGGTTCGAGTTTTGATTAAAACAGAGGGAGAGGATGCAGTGGCCAGTCTGTTTGGTGGAGGGCGGGAATGAGATTTTAGACCTCGTCAATTGTTTATTTGTCTATTTATTGTGTGAATGTTTACATGGGGCTTTTTTCTACGGGATCTTTGCACTTTTATACCTGATCAACTCTTCATGATGAAATGTATAACATGATCGTGTTTTGTTGCTCGGCTTTCTGCTACGATATAATGCTGCTTTATGTAAATGTCTATGTTTGACAAACCTTGGCTTCAATAAAAAAAAAAGAGTGTGCTGGCCCTAGGGCAGCTTGAGTTCAAGGCTGCACTGTGGGAAGAATTTTCAACCTAATGGTGTGCACTTTCCGTGTTTACACCCGCTGCACCTGTCTGAATGTGTGCCATGGCTCACACAGGGCATGTGAAACTATACATATTAGTATCCCTGGTAAGTAATGATGAGGCTATTTAATGTAAGAAATGCTTTTTTGAGACGTTTTTGCACTTACTCTCTAACAACCCCAAAGAATTACCTTTGATATTCCTGTGGATTGAGTTATTCTTCCTCAGGCATTGCCAGGTTTTTTTAGGAACAGGCGTATTTTTCTTGAGTTGGTGATGTTTTGAAAGAGGAACAAAAAAGTGATGTCCATGGTGTTTCTCCATCCAAACACTAGACTCTAAATCGGGAGAGTGGATCTACTTGGTAGCGACACTTAAACAGATTTTTGGAAGGGGTAACGCATACACCAAACTCTTAATCAGGCTCATATGTTGCTTCAAAAGAGGTTTAGGAATGCATAATATTTTTGTATTATATTTAAGCAATTAAAAAAAAAAGAATATCTGAAAAATGTCTATTTGTTGAATATTTAAACATGAATAAATTATGTTAATTACAATGATTAAGATGTGAAGAAGTTTACATGCTGAAATGAATTACCTTTTGAAAGAAGGAAAATCTTGCTAATAAAGTCATGTCTAAAAATTGTTTGATATAGAAGAAGAAATAAGACAACCATTTATATTTTTTAATGAAAGGTTATGACAAATTCCAATCTGTATCTGAAATGGACAGTGGATGTTGTGTTTACTATTCTTTCACCCCTGCAAATATTGCGCAATGTACTTTCTTTTTTACATCTATACTTTAATTGTTTCCATCATTCAATCTACACAAAACTAGCATATGCTTAGATATATAGCTGGTATCCATCATCATTAGACTTTTTTTTGTTAGAATTGGAAATCCTTTGCTCCTCCTATTTGAGCTCTGCCTCAACTTAGAAAAATCAACTAGAAACTTATTTAGAAAGGTGGCAATGGAAATGTTTCCAAAGGAATGTCATATGTGCAAGACATTTGTAATGGTAATGGTAATTATGATAGAACGTCTTATCTAATTCAATACTATTTGATGAAGTCTTGTATGATATTTGGTTTGAATACTTTGGGCCTGATTTGTAAATATATTACCTATAAATCCCTTCGTGAATAGCAAACAATCCTAAACTTGCATTTAAATCAGGCCCTGAATCTTTTCAATTTAAAATTGGTATTCCCTTAGTTGATGTATGCATTGAACATTCTGTGATCGCTATATACATCCACTGTTTGCAGATACATATGTGAGAGACAGATGATGCAGAATCGCACCACTGGCGACGGATTCATCCTTGTAGGGTTTTCCATCTCCTCAGATGTTCATGTCTCCCTGTTTTTTGTTTTACTGCTTATCTACATCATGGCGCTCTCTGGAAACCTTATTGTCATCGCAGTCATCAGAACCACAAAGAAGCTCCACACCCCTATGTATTTCTTCCTGTCTGTACTCTCCTTCCTTGACATTATCACTGTCTCGACGACCCTCCCCAGAATGCTGAAGGATCTATGGAATCAGCAGAAGCAAATTTCTTTCTATGAGTGCCTTACCCAAGTGTTTCTCATCCTATGGCTGACAGTTTCAAATGCTTCTCTTCTCACTGTCATGTGCTATGATCGTTACACCGCCATCTGCCGCCCATTAAATTACACAGCCATCATGAGCAGGCAGCTATGTATCAATATGATATCTCTTTCCTTAATGGGTGCTGCTCTGATCTCCTTTGTAAATACCTTTCTTATTTCCCAATTGCCCTTCTGTGGACACAATAGAATTGACAATTTCTTTTGTGAATTTCCCGCCGTGCTGAAGCTGGCTTGTGGGGACACCTTCACTATTGAGATTGTGTTCTTCTTGTTGTGTTGGGGTGCAGGACTGGTGACCTTCTTGACCATCTTCATCTCTTACATACACATCATTAGGGTGATCCTGAACACCCCTTCAACAGAGAGAAAGAGGAAGGTCTTCTCCACCTGCTCTGCTCACCTCATGGTGATTTTCCTCTTCTTCGGGGCAGGAGCTGCAACCCACTTGACTCCTCCAAGCAGCCAAGAGCAGCCAGATAAGCTGGCATCACTGTTTTATACAGTTTTTGCCCCTATGCTAAATCCGATTATTTATAGTCTAAGGAATAAAGATGTGAAACAGGTTCTTAGGAAAGCAATCTACAAGAAGGGCAGCTACTCAAAGGCTGCGTAAGGATGACTTTGTTAGTCTTAAGAAAACTTGCACTACCTTTAAAATTGTATCAGATTGATGTCACTAAAAATGAATAATAAGTTCAACATTTATGTGTGCTGTGACAGCATATTTGACAAAAAGACTTACAGCGAGGGCTATTTTAAACGGGGTCCAGTGTATATGCCCTAGAACTATTTCCACAAAGAAGGATACACTGTGCCCCAGGGAAGAGGCGAATTGTGTGAACCAAACACAAGGAGGGGAGAAAGAGGGAGGGGGGAATCCCCCTTTTGGAACTAACACCCTCACACACCCAGCAAGCTCGGTGTCATGCTTCATCATCTGGGTTTTGCTCCTCGTCAGACTGGCGCTGCAATGTCTGACGGGCTCCCATAAAGGGGCTCTTTACCGGAGATCTTTTGTTCCTGCCAATTGGTGCATGTGGGTATGAGGGCTCTAGTGATGGTGTAGACGTGAGAGGTGGGTGAACATTAAAAAAGGTTAGGTCATCCACTGGAGTTATTTAATGATGTGGTTATCTACCTCAATAAAAACAGTAAGGGGAAGATACACCGTGGTGCAATGATCCAGGCGTGTAAGTTCTACCTAAAGGTCGACATGTTTCATGCTCCTATTGGATTCCCCCCTCCCTCTTTCTCCCCTCCTTGTGTTTGGTTCACACAATTCGCCTCTTCCCTGGGGCACAGTGTATCCTTCTTTGCTGATGCTGTGACAGTATGCCATACCTTTGTAACTTACATTATATTCAGAATCGCTGCACCAGAAGGATATTTCTAAAGTTCAACTCAGGTTTCTTCTGTATTTCCATAGCAGCCTGAATTACCTGATTGTCTAAACTGTACTTCACGGAATGTGGAACATAAATGTTATATTAAAGCACTTGATGCCTGTCAATTGAAAAAAAATCAATAATAAGTAGAATTTTAAAGATTTGCTTATCACCCCTGTTGGTTTATAGGTACTGGGGGTGGGGGCTGGGGCTGCAGAGATGAATTAGTCAAACAGCCAGGTCTACAGTTCCTGCTGTTATGTCCCCACACCTAGGTCTAAGTAGCAAACAACCTTTCACCTACATTTGTCCTACCTTTCTCTACATAACTGTTCTCGCACTGACCTTTTACCCAGTTGTGTGCTGAATAAATGTCAATTGGTTTCCTTATTTCGATTACGGTTTCTTATGCATGAGGATTCTTAGAAGCTTCCCCTGCACAGGATGCACATAACAGGATTAAGATAATCTGTATAAAAGTATTGGTCATCTTCATCCTATGGCAATATAACTACTTTGCATAGTTGCAGATATTGATTTAGGCTCATTTACATAATTGCCCTCATAACATATCGATTGTGTTAGGAACCCAGAGTTATGTTTATGGTATGAAAGAACTGCACCTTCACTAGATAGACAGAGGAGAAGCTTCTATGCTGACACAAGACACTGAGGTCCCGACCTGCAGAAGCTCCAGCATGCAGCGCTCTGACATCCCTTGCGGGCCGTCCAACTCGAGACCAAGACGGGGTCATTCATTCTCTCCCATCATGTAATTTGGTTGGCTCTTTCCTATGGGATTCTTAGCTTTATACCCACATCCATGCTGGTTTAATTCAGGTACACTTAGATTGGGTCTGCATAGTAGGTGGACGCTTGATTACTGTCATGATTATACTCCTGCATATATTCACTGTTTTAGCACCATAGTAGAATTCTGCCTTCTATATACTCTGTTGGTGCTTGTAATCTTTTACATTTGCTTGTCTAATGATCTTTGCTGCAAACATGTTTATACTAGAATGACGCTGGTTCAATAAATGTTTATTAAAAACACCCCCAATGTCCCCAATGTTTACTTTGTGGATACATCTAGCACTAAGACACATTCGGGCATTGCGCACTCTATAAAACTATTTCATATCTCTCTAAGACTAAGTGAGCACGAGTGACAGAGCAAAAAGTACTGTACTGTTTTCACGATCCTTGATGGATCAAGTGTTGTCATGGTATATGGTTGCCAGAAACTATTTGCTTCTTGGAAAGGATAGGGGGCTTACGGTGGCACAGCTGATCTATAGGCTGACAAATCCTTTGGGGGTGCCCGCAGCCAATCTTGGCACCAAGACCTTAGTTTATGTTACCTATAAATGTGCAGATTCTATCTATTATTAGGGACTACACAACAAGGCACTGCCAATATTAGTTTGGCTCTTATTTATTGGTCAAATCTGAGTAGTTCAGACATGCTTTTTCAAAGACCCCTACTCACATTTACCCAGAGACGTCTGGAGTGGGAAGGGAAATCTGCTGCAGCTGAGAAGGTATCTCCTATGTATTGGATATAGGTTTGTTCAAGCTTGAGTGATTATAGTTCCCCACATTGTGCAAATCATGATCTCTTTTCCTTGCTTCTTCCTTCCACAATGTCTGTCAAGGACGGTGTTGCAAATGCAGGGGAAGGAGCGCTTGAAGGTGCTCCTAACATTATGGAAAATTGCAAACATGCAATTACTATGAAATTAGTTGAACACAGCCTCCTAGCAATGGATGTTAATGTAACCTTTATGATTAAGGCACATACGGGATTCAGAACAGAGATATTCTATTCTTGGGTTAAATCTACAGATGCACGCACACAGTTGTTTCATACTTACATTGAAGATGACACACCTGAAGAATACTCTCCCAAAATGAGGACTTAGAAGTCCCGTTAACCTACCAAGAACATCTTAATTTGTTCAAAGGCTCCCTCCTCCACACCAAAGAAAATGTGTGACTCAGTCCGCTCAGCAGAGAAAGGGCAGCTTGGCTGGTTCTAGATGCTTACACACTGCATCCAGAGATTGATACATTGCCGGCAGCAGAATTACGTACACTTTACAGAGACATAGTAAAACTATATAGAAATGTTATGCAGTTTAAAATCCGAATACTTATAATTCATTCTGCGAGGGCTTTCCAAGCTTGTCGACCTCAAATGACTATGACAAAGATCAGCCCACAACGGCTGAACGTGATTATGGAAAGAAGGCCCACTCAACAAAAGCAAATGCCTTTATGGATAGCACAGCTTGAAGCAGTATTTCCCCATACAGGCCCACAGAAGAAAACACAAAATACTAGCAATCTGCTCGCCAACGGGAATAGCTCCCCTGATAGATGATTGTACCACTCGGGGTACTGTTTTTTCGCTGCCGTTTATACCAGAACTCATGGTACCCCCTCAATAGCAGTTATACCAGAGGTATAATAGCAAATACAGAATGAGTACAGGGCAGAACCTCATCTGGACTTTGTGATGAAATTCATGGACAAATATGCCCAAGCATCAGCAATTATGTTAGGTAACTTAAAAGAAGAGGCAGCAGTGGTGGTGATACGCCAAAGGCTGAGGTAATTTACTCCTGCACAACAGGAGAGTGAATCACCTAAGATTATCAAAGAAACCTATGCTTTGCTGGGTATAGATAACTTGTGAGCTAGACCTGTGAAACCACAAAAAACAAGTAACCTAAAGAGGAACACTCAAAGCAAGCACTCAATTCTTCTAAAACTAAATGGGATAACAAACAATCCAAAAAAAATAAGCAGAATGCATCATAAGGGCTGGGTGTACTCAACAGGAGCCCGCTGAGAGAAAATACAATCTTAGGAACTGTGATAATATTAAAAAACCTGAAAGGTATCAGGATACTGATACACGTTCCCGTCGTTCCTTTCAGGAGTAATAAAAACACTCAGAGAGGGAAGACGGTCAGAACACAGATCCGAAGAACAAGTCAAGTCAAAAGACACACTTCGCATCTCAGACTACATTATCAAACAAAAACAAAAACAAAAAATTAAACCTCAATTTAAAAAGAAGCAAGCTACTTAGGACTTTATCACTGAACGGGGAATGGGCTCTGATGAGGCCGACAGCGCTGCAGATGTAACAATAGCTCACCAGAACATGATGGAATTTCTGGTGACTGCAGCATTGAATGAACATATCACGGTAGAAACAACGGATACAAGGGTAAGCATCCCACATTGTTTATACAAAATTATGCTTCAGATGGAGTGTTATGTTCCATATGGCACCCTTATTCAGGCTCAGGTAACCACCTAACCTTTCACCTATATTCTTCTCTACCATTACACTATATAACGGTTCTTGCTACTGACCTTGTACCTAGCTTCGGTAATGTCAAAAGATGACATGGGTTTTTCTCCAAAAAGCTTAAGCTTCATTCATTATGCAGGAGGATTCTTGGAATCATAGCAGGACAGCAGTACTACCATCTCTTGCATAATAGCTATGGATAAAGTTCATTCCTTCCGTCATCCTAGTTGGACATGACACAGCGAGGTAAATCCCCAGGTGGTTCCACTTCGGGTATGTAAATGTAGGTGTACTTATATAGCGCAAACCTGTCAACCAAAGGGCATCCTGGCGCTTGCTTAGTGAACCCGTCCTGGTATTCCCCTGTGAGAAACCCCGGCAGGGTGTCCACAAGGTGAAAGCCAGACATCCCGCCGCGAGGGGCCGTAGTGGAGATTAAGCAAGCTATTGCCCAGAGTTGCAGAGTGTGACCCCGTGATTCGAGTAGGCACCGGAGCCAGAATTGTCGAGTCCGTGGAATTTTGAGCCCGAGACCCGCCGAGGCGGGGAATCGAACCCTGGTCCACGGTCGATCTCAGCTTCCGGGTCTGCCGCCTCTAACCACTGAGCCACGCTTCTCCACACCACTGAGCCACGCTGTATATATACACCATATCTTGCTGAGGTAGTGAGAGGGGAAAAGGACTTCCGTGCGACACACTGACGCAAGACGCTGAGGCTCCTGACGGTAGATACTCCAGCTCGCAGTGGTCTGACATCCCCTGAGGGGTGTCTATCTTGAGACCAAGACGGGGTTCCATAGTCACTCACTTCAGGTAATAGGGTTGACTTTATTCTAGAGAGATTCTTGGCTTTTACATCCACATGCACGTTAGGTACACTTAGGTACATCTAGTTAGAAGTCCATCATAGGAGTGCACATTTACTACTGTCATTCCTTTTATATACTTGCCTGTATTTATTGTTTTAGCACGATGGTAGAAATCTACCATCCTTTTACTCTGTTAGTACTTATAATCATTTATATCTGTTACCTTCTAGTGGTTGTTTCAGCACACCTATTTTACACTAGAATGACGCTGATTCAATAAATGCTTATTGAAAAACATCATAATACATGCTACATAGAAGAGGGTCCAAGGGCTGTTTTAAAGACTCACAACTAGATACGCGCCCCTAACAAAGACATGAATTACTTAAGAAGTATCTAGGAGTCAGACAGAAAAAAAGGGGAACTCTATTCACCAAAAAACCTTGACATGACAAAAGCAAGTATTGTGAGTTAACTCGTTGGGTAACACCACGTGATTAGATATGATACAATGCATGAGATTACTCTACTAGGAAAGACAAACCCAAGGGTAGGTGAAAATGTTCCCATCAGTTGTCTTAGTAATTTTTACCCCTCCGCTATCCAACACTTTCCCTACTGTTGCACTCCCTGGGAGGGAATAGTATTCTTTTACCTCCGCTATCCAACACTTTCCCTACTTGCACTCACTGGAGTGGCATTAGCAAAATTGAACCCCTCCTCCAACCAACACTTTCCCTACTGTTGCACTCGTTGGAGTGGGAATAGTACATTTTACTCCTCCGCTATCCAATACTTTCCCTACTGTTGCACTCACTGGATTTGGAATAGTTATATTTACCCCTCCGCTATCCAATACTTTCTCTGCTGTTGCACTCACAGGAGTTTGAATGCTACATTTAATTACTCCGCTATCAAACATTTTCCCTACTGTTGTTTTTATTGTATTGTGAAATGTACATTTTAACTATTTTCCTTTAGTGATTTTTTTTATTTTAAATCATTGATATATGTATGTATTTTAT
This sequence comes from Lissotriton helveticus, assembly GCF_964261635.1. Lineage (NCBI taxonomy): Eukaryota > Metazoa > Chordata > Amphibia > Caudata > Salamandridae > Lissotriton > Lissotriton helveticus. The sequence continues at coordinate 911,553,202 of NC_136073.1, read as the reverse complement.
TTAATCAAAATTTTAAATATTAAATGAAGATAATAGTTAATACATTATTTTAAAGTAAATATATGTATATGTATAAAATACTATGGGGGTCATTAGGATGACGGGCGGACTTAGTCCCCCCGCCATCCTATCGGGACTAACCCTGGCCGTAGTATGGGTAGTGGGGCTACGCGAAGCTACGCAAAGTGGGCGAGAAACTATGCCCACCTACGCACTACGTGTAGCCCCACTACGCGCCACATGCCCCCCTCCCCTACATACCTAATTTTAGTAAATGGGCAAAGAAAGGTAAATAAAAGGCACTTACCTTGTCCGCTGCATCTCGGGGCTCCCAATGCTGCCGCACGCGCATGCGCATTTCTAAAATTAGGTATGTTCGGGAGGGCGGGAGGCAGGCGGGTGGCGGGCAACTTCGCTACGCCCAAGGAGTGGGCGTAGTGTTGCCTGCTACGCCTACATTGCAAAGGGCGAAGTAGGCAATACTACGCCCACTTCGTGGGCTTAGCGCAGTCCTTCGCCCAGGGTTAATCGGGACTAGGGGCCGCCCGCCATAAGGGCGGGGGTCCCGTAGGTGGTATTAGGATGCGGCCGCCACAGTGGCAGCCGCATCCTGCATTTATAACATTGTGGTGGGCGGTGCTCTCTGCACCGCCCGCCACAATGCCATAAATGCATGTATGCATTTGCATACACAATGCTGCCTACCGCATTGTATATGCAAATGGTGTGGGGTACCACAGGTACCCCCCGTGTGCGCTCCCCACCCCTCCTTTACTTTGGGGGCCCGCAGGGGGCCCCCAAAGTGAAGACCGCATGCCTTTCTGTGGTGGCATTGCCGCCACGGTAAGGCTTTGAAAAATGCCCATCCTAATATGGCTGGCGGTGTCTGATAGACACCGCCACCATATTATTCCTTTTCTGCCCCGGCCGCAAGGCGACCGGGCGGAAAAGCGGCGGACGGTCTTTCCATCACCGAGGTCCCCCCGCTATACTAACATGGCGGAGGGAAAATGAGTGTGGATGTCTGGCGGATTGCCCCCGCCATGCTGGCAGTGGCTACCGCCAGCCATGCGGGGCAATCCGCCCGACATCATAATGGGCCCCTATGTTTGTGTGTTTATATTTTTTAATGTTTTTTTATTTAGTTCAAATATATATTAAATGTAAATAATTTTGTTAAATAAAGTTAATATTATATTTATTTCACATATATTATTGTATTTTATTTATATTTGTAAGTCGATTTATTTACTTCTATATTTTTAACTTTCGATATTTTTGCTTCAATATTTTTGTACTTACCAGTTAAGGTATTGGAGTCGATGTTTTTGTAATCTATATTTTGATTTTGATATTTTGAACATAGATATTTCTTCCTTTCGATGGGCTCAGTTAGTTCAACCGTATATGTTGACTTTTTAGTTGACTTATAGAGTTTTTTTCAATTTTAATAGCATCGTTTTCATTTATACCATGTTTTGGACATTGGTTTTATTACAATGTTTTTATGTGTTTTTAAAAACAGGTATCTTTTTAGCATTAGTTGTCCTGATGGACCTTTGGATGAGTAGTGGGTGGTATGTACCCCAACCTAGGCCTAAATAGCAATTAACCTTTTACCTACATTTGTCCTACCTTGCTGTATGTAACAGTTCTAGCACTGACCCTTTACCTAGTTATGTGCGGAATAAATGTTCATTAGTTCCTTTGAAACTAACCTAATTTATTATGCATGAGAATTCCAAAATAAGTCCCTTGGACATGATGTATATAACAGGATTAACATACTCTGTATAAAAATCATGGTCATCTTCATCCTAGTGAGATAGAACTACTTTGCATATGTGTGTGCAACACTTTGTAGATGTGTGTGAGCAGTTTGAACTGGCACCATTTGCTGATGGGGAGCCAGTGTAGTTCTTTGAGGTGGGGGAGGTGTGGGCCCACTTTGCGAGTTCAAAGATGAGACTGTCTACTGCGTTCTGGATTGTCTGGAGACTGTTTTGTCGTGTAGTTCCTACAAATCTATATATGATACGCATGTTTACATAACATAAACTAAGGGATTAGTATCTAGACTGTTCCAGAAACCCCCGAAGGATATGTTAGTCTGTAGTCCTGCTAGCTCAAAGTGCCAGTATGAGTTCCTTTTACCAAGGAGTTAATAGTTTCCGGCAACTATCGAACATGACAACCCTGACCCCTCAGGGATTTTGGAAACAGTACAGTAAATTTTGCTCAGTCAATCATGCTTCCTTTGTTTCCGGGAGATACACAGAATAAATGGTGTGGTGGGGATATTTTCAATAAGCATTTATTGAACCAGCGTCATTCTAGTATAAAATATGTGTGCTGCAACAACCATTAGACACAAACAGATATATATGGTTATGATATATAAGGTAGGATTCTATCATAGTGCTAAAACATTGAATATATGCAGGCATATATCAACATAACAGTAAAAATATGTACTCCTATGATGCGGACCCTAACTAGATGTACCTAAATGTACCTAGCATGTATGTAGGTGTGTAGCCAAGAATCCAGTTAGGATAGAGCCACCCCCATTACCTGATGTGGGAGAGTGAAGGACCCTGTATTGGTCTCAAGATGGACACGCCCGCAAGGAATGTCAGACGACTATGTGCTGGTGTGTTGCATGCAGGGACCTCAAGTTTCTCACGGCAGTGTGTCAGCATGGAAGTTTTTCTCCTCTGGATTTCCCAGCGAAGATGTAGTGCTTATATAGCCAAACGTTACCCTCTGCAGAGCTACCTAGTCGGGTATTATGGGCATGTCAGGCGAGGATGACGACAGAGGTGACCCTTAGACAGAGTTTCTATGCAGAAGATGTTAATCCTGCTGTGATACTGAAAATCCGCATGCATAATACAAGAGGCTAGTTTTCGGAGAAAACCACAGGACAGTCATGTAACTAGGTAAAAGGTCAGTGCCAAACCTATTATGTAGAACAATGGTAGGACAGATGTAGGTAAAAGGTCATATAACTACCTACGTCTATATTGGGGTTCATAACAGTTTAGTTACTGAGTGGTGATTCACACATAGAGGGAGTTGCCATAGTCCTTGCGGCTTGTGATGAGGTCATGGCTGATGGTGCATCTGATGTTGACGGGGAGCCATTTGAAGATTTTTCTATGCAAACGCAGGGTGAGAAAGCAGGTGTATGAGACAGCCCCATCAACTTCCTCAATGATAGCCTGCTGTTGAGTAATATTCCAAGTTGTATTGTATGCTATGTGGGTGCGGGTGTGGGGCTGAGCTTTATTGTTCACCTGGAGTCATCCCACAGGGAATTGATTCTCCTGAAGATGAGAATCTTTGATTTGTGTACATTGAGTATGAGGCATCTGCTCTGTATCCAGCTAGCAATGCCGGTGCTGAATCTGAGGAAGTTGCACCTTGGTGTTAGTCTGAGGAGAGTGAGAGTATGAGCTGAGTGTCATTCACGTAGGAAATTATATTCATGCCCTGGAATGTGACCAGGGTGGCCAAAGGTGCCATGTAAGTGTTGAAGAAGGTCCTGAGGTGAAGGGTGGGAGGTGGAAGCTTTGAGTTCATCTGGAAAGGAAGGATGAGACCCATTTGAGGGCTTTCGTTTGGATCCCCTTTTGGTGGAGACTGTGTAGGAAGGTGTTGTGGGTGGCAGTCTCACCTCTGTCTAGGAGAGTCATGATGTTAATTGTGGCTGCAATCATGGTTGTCTCAGTGCTGTGATTTGAGCAACATCCTTATTGGGAGGGTTGCTGTAGGTTGTTCATCTCCAAGTGGGTGGTGAATTAGAGATGTACTACTTTCTCTAGCACCTTGGCTGGTAAAGACAGTAGGGAGATGGTACAGTAGTTTTCGAGGTCTTTGGCGTCTGTAGTAGGTTGTGGAGCAGCGTATTGACATCTGCATCTTTCCATCCTTCAGGGAAGGAGGCAGATGTGATGGATGCATTGATGATTGTGGTAAGTTCCTTGCTGAAGGTGCTTTTTCCCATGTTGAACATATTCTGAGGACAGAGCTCCTTGGGGTCTCCCAAGTGGATGGAACCCATAGGGGTGGCAGTTGTATTCACAGTGAGAGGCTCCCATGCGATTAGTTGGGGTTGGTGTGGCTGATGAGTATGTTGAGTTTGGTTACCAGAGGTTAATGGATAAAATTCTCATAGATGGTGGCGATTTTGGTGTAGAAGACATCGGCAAGGGTTCGTAGTGCTCCTGAGAGGAGGTGACTATGTTTTCTAAGTGGTGTTGGAGAATTCTTTGATGATGCATAATAGTTCCTTGCTGTGGTTAGAGCTGGTGTCCAGGCGCAAGGCCAGGTCACTTTTTTGGTGGTTTTGTGTTGGTGGTGGTGTCCGTTTAGGGCTAGTTCAATGTTGTCATTTGCTGGTGTGCCAGACCCTCTCAAGTTACTTGCAGGTGCAGTTGAAGGATTTGAGCTCTGATGGGAACCAGTTGTGATGATGGGAGAATCTGCTGTTTTTGGTTGTATTGAGGGGTGCAACATTATTGTCAAATTTTTTGATCCATGCATTGAAAATTCGAACTGTCCCCTCGAGGACCGTCGTGGCATCAGAATGGGAGGCTTTTTAGGAGTTGGTCAAGAGGTCTTCTGTAGCTTAGCTCCTGTAGCAGGGGTTGGGTCAGCGGATGTGGAGGGGGTGGTTGTGATGTGGTAGTGAACAGATGACTTGCTGGACCAGATAACTTCGGTAGTGTGACTGCAACGGATTCTATCGCTGGCTGAGAATACAGGGACAACATTGTGTCTAGCAATCTGTGTGTGATCTGTGACCAGTTGGGATAGGCCCAGGATTTATTAATACCTCAAGACCTGTCAGTATCTCAAGCTGAATATATGATGAGATAGCCTGAATCATTTGTGTTTGGCTAATAGCTGACTCCCCAATGAACTCTGAATTTTCAGTTTCAGTTTTTAACATCTTTATTTCGAAATTTCTTTCATAAAAGACAGCAAATACAATTACACAACATAATCAATACAAATCTTAAAAACAGTTCTAAAAAACCATCGAAGGCAATTTTCTTAAAAAGTCAATTAAATAGCTTCACAAGACGTTATTTGAGGTCGTTTTTAAAAAGATATACAATTCACAATTCATACAATCAAACAATGGGGGCTACACTGGATGCATTCTTACTTATACAGTTGTCATATTGGTCACAGTTATCATCCTGAAAGGTGCCTCGCTCTGATGATCCACGCCCAACCAAGGTATTTGGCCATACCTATGGAGATCCATTCAGCAGTGTTAAATCTCAAAATAAGCAACTCTGAATTTTGAATTGTTATCCTTTTCTGTACTGTACCTTGGAAACATATCAATATCTTCCTTATTACAGATGCATCAATATCTGATTTCAACAACTCCACCTCAGAGCACTTTTTGAATCAGTCACAACAAGCTCAAGCATTCGATATATAGAGAAAGAACCTTAATCTACAAGTATTAGTCCTGTACCTTGATTATTGTGCAGAACACTGAAATTACGCAGCACTAGAGAACCAAATTATACCTAGGCTGTGGGGTTTTAGGTTTAAACCTATAATAACTGATAAAACCCCACTGAAAGAAAAATAGCCCTCACCGGTGAAAACATGTAAACACTGAAAAAACACCTGCACAACCACAAACTAAATGCCATTCAGAGAAAGGAAAAAGAAAATGAAAGAGTCATTTTGTTCTTACTGAAGGGGTCAATAAAATGTAACTTTGTTATACAAGCTAGCAGTAAGAAAGACTGGCTAACATTATTCTGCTTGAGTTTTGTTCTTTAGGGATGCCACTAAAATATTGTTTTTTCTTCTTTTTACTTTTTTCAGTTTTATGGCCTTTGGTCTAAAGATGCAGGGTTTAGTTTCATGTTTTAGGTCTAGTTTAATTATTTTATAAGCTGTAGAGAATCAGGACATATCAAACTCATATTTGATATTTTGGCTGCATTTGATTCTTTCACTGATAGGTAAAATGACTTGTTTCATAACAATCTTTCCTAATATGTGTCATCACATATGTAAATGTAAATAAATGTAAATGTATGTGTCTTGTAAAGCGCACTGCTGCCCTTAGGCGTCCTGGCGCTGTAGACCGCTGGGGAACCCGTCCTGGCTATCCCTGTGAGATGGTCCCTACTGGGTATCTCCAAGGTGAAACCAGGCATCCCCGGCGAATGTGGGGGGCCGTTGTAGAGATGAGGCAAGCTAATGCCCAGAGTTGCCGAGTGTGATTCCTGGTTAGAGTAGGCACCGAGGCGAGAATTATTGAGTCCGCTGACCCTGGTCCACAACCCTGCCGCGTCGGGAATTGAACCCTGGTCCCGGGCCGTACTCTGCTTCCGGGTCTGCCGCCTCTAACTAGTGAGCCACACTACTCCACCACTCCCCACAGAGAATGGGTAAAAACCCTTAATACATCAGACCATCGTTTCTAGCGGGTCAGTGTTGATAGTTGGTGAATTACCAACACCTCAGGCTTTAAACATTAAATACAAGGTATAGAAACAAGTATATATATCACCAAGCATCTGGGATAGTGGTCAAAAAGTGACACCAGACTTTTGGAAAACATGGAACGCAGTGTCACTTGTTATGCTCTGCAAAAAAGGTTCTTTCCAAGTTCAACAAAGATTGGAGTGATATTGTCTGTATTTGCAGTGATTCAGCTAAGTATATAAACAATTTGTGTGATGACCTGTCAAAATTGATATCCGAGCTGAAGTGATTCCCTGTAGGAGATCCTTGCCACTTGTTAGATGGTATGCTTAAAGCATCTTTACAATCTTCAGAGTTAATGAGGGATGCTATTGACTTTTTAGTCCATTCCGGTGCACTGTTTTCTTATGCCCAGGAACTAAAACGCAAATATTTATAATTTTGTGCTTTATGTGGCATCAAAGAAAAAGTCATCCCAACTGTGTCCCTTAGCTGACGGTTCTCAGCCCAAGGGGCTATGAATGCTGAGAGGGCCTTTTCACAGAAGTTTACATGGGAAGGAAAGCGCGAGCGCACATGACAAAAGACTCACTGAAGAAGTATTGTATGGGGTACTACAATAAGATTAATTTGCAAAAATCTCTTTGGACCTCATATACACTATACGTACACTGTCTATATACCATGTTCTTTCAGTGCAGAAAGCAAGCAATGATAAAAACAAAACGTTCCATAAACACCGGAAAAACACATTTTCTGTTGTTTTTAGTGGCGTGAAAATGTCTAACCATTGAAAACAACTGTTTTTTAAGATATTGAAAACATTGAAAAAACCCCACCAGAATTTACCGAAAGTAGAAACTGAAAACAGGACAGCCTAATTATACCTAATGGTTGACTAAATTATCCTTCATAAAAAAGCTAATTATGCAGCACAATGCAGAATGGTCTGTCACAGTTTTATTTCACATTTTTGGCGGAGAGACTGTCCACTTCTGTAATAATGACGGGGGCCCATGAGGTCACTTTCTGACAGCCTTTCCCTGGCCCCCTTGTCCTCTGCTATGGGGCCTGAAGGTCACCTATGGGGCCCACTAAGCATCCCTGTACTGTTTGGCAGGCACCGATGTGTACAAACATCCCTTTTTCAATGGCATCTTGTGCTACTGGCCTATTCTGCTTGCAGCACAAGCTACTATTGAAATGTAGATGTTTCCAACCGCCCACAGGGTGGCTGCATCCAAATTGTGTGGTCGGAACTGCCGACCTATCTTCAGGCGGTTCCAATCCGCAAAAGTGTTGTCCGCTATGTATTGCGCTTTTTTAAAGTTTTGATTCTGTGGAGCTGGCAATATGTTTTTGTTGAAATCTGAAAATTAGGCAGTAGATGGATTATGTGGCATCTGTGATGAATCCATAATTATGCATAAAATGCATCAACTGCATAATCTAAGAATTTCAGTAGACTTGATCATAATTGTATCACCCAACTTTTAGCTTCCTATTTGCTCCTATATATAATTTTATATTCTCATCCACTGCTTCTAGGATTTTTGCAGCTGTGATATAAAGGTTAGGCCTGGGCGACTCCCCGAAGTGATAATAAAAACTTAGCGGAGTTACGCAAGAGATGAGTGTGGGGTCAACTACCATTTGCGCTGATCTTCCTGCCGTTCAGTTAAAAAGTCCACCCGAGCGGCAGCTCGCTCTCGCCAACTTAATGTTGGGGAGCGTGAGTGGGGAAAAAACTCCACTGTGCTATGCAGAGTGAAGTTTTCTGCACTCCACGAGCTCTGAGGAGTTTAACGCCAAGGCCTAACAAAGATTATGTCCACCTGAATAATGACATCTCACCCCCGATTATGCTTCAGATTACGGCAATATAGCCACTGGGTCCTCGATTCATCAAGCCCTTGTATTGTCATTGCATCACGAAAGACAGTGCAAGGTGAGGCAAGGGCTTTAGTGAGATATAGTAAGCCACACAAAGCCACCTTGTGTTGCTCTGCATAGCATAGTAAATCTGGAGTTAAGCAAGGCAGTGCAATCCTCTGCCTTGCATTACTTTGCCCTGGGAAGGCGTTTCATGTGTGATGCATGGGTGTTTCTTCACATCAACACCTGGATTTTAGCAAGTTCCTAGAATACCTAAGACTAGTGAACCTGGGAATGCCTCAAAATGCTATGCCTTCCCTGGTGAGACACTTTCCCAGATCTACTAAGACTAGTAAACCTCAGAATGAGTTAAACTGCTAAGTCATTCCAAGTGAGGAGAAATATGCTTTTTTCTCCTCGTGTTTCCTCTTTCTACATGTGCTGCGTTTTGCAGCACACATAGAAAGTGAAAACAGCTTTAGTGGATTGTTTTAGTAAATGAAACTATCCTAGCTGTAACACAGGTGCCCTTGCATCACAGTGCAAGGGTGCCTGCATTGGAGCTAGGCTGCACACAGTGCACCAGCGCACAGAGAGAGGTGGAGTTCACCGTATCTTAGTGGATGAGGCACCTCCCTGCCCTCTCCCTGTTATGCAATGCAGTGCACAAGTTGTCTTGCTGGGTTGCGTTACATGACTTGGCAGATAATCTGCCCCTGGTGTGTGATGTCTATTGATACAAACATTCTACCACACAGGCTAGGATGCTCTGTGTGACAGACTGATAGTTTAATCATAGAGCTTGATCTTATGAGAAACAGCATTGCACGATCTCACTTGTGCACCAAGCAGAATCTGCATCAGACCATTAACCTATCAGCTAAGACTGCTTGACATTGTGCTGTATTGGACTGAATCCATACTCACACCATATCTCATTCTCACCAGTCTTGTGCCAGCACTGCCGATCTGATTATCCACTTTGCTACTACTCTCCCATCATCTCACTCCTGTTACAACCAATGCATACCATTGCAACAAATACTTTTACAATGCAACTACCATTAGAACACTTGTTTTTACAATGCAAGCCATTACAACGAATGACCATGGGGATACATTGAAACTGCCATTGCAACGGATACCATTACTACCTATATTAATGCAACGCATACCATTACAACACATATTAATTCTCATATCGTAAAGTATATGTAATGCTACAGAAAAAATATTTTACAAAATGTAATAATTGAAATATTATTATTTCTCAAAATTTTAAAACAAAAATATTTTTGTATATATTCACAATTCTTTGATAAACATGACATTTTACACAAAAACACTCTACACTCAGTGGCAAAAGCAGCATTCACATACAAACCAGAAGAAACAGGTGTCCCACCACTATTTCCAGTACAGCAGCTGGCCCATCATCTGCTCAAAATGGATGCCTTACTGAAATGGAACGTTTCAACCAGGATTTCTTACACAAAATATTAAATATACATTCTGTCAGAATCTGAATCATGCGTAAAAATCGTTTTCAAAACATATTTTCGTTAAAATTTTGATTTACCCATAACAAACGTACTGCAACAACCAGAAGGCCTTTCGCCGGTAAAATAATTGAAAAAACTAATGTTGAAACAAAAATTAACAAAATATGTATTTTTACAAAGCTAAAAGCTAAGCAAACATCAATCATTAAAAATACAATATTCCTTTTAGACTTTCCCAAAAGGGTTAAAACTGAACTCCACAAAAACAGACAAAGAAACAATTCAATAACTGCAATAAGGCAAACAAGCAAGCAAAGGAACCATACTAAGGTAGGGCAAACAACTTTAACTATAGGAAATGCCTCTTTTTCTTATGACGAGAATCAACTACAAACTATATTAAAAAATCAGAGCTTACAAAATCAAAATCAAACAACATAACAAAGGACATGTTCTTCAAAAACTCAAATGAAAACTAAATAACTAGTAACCAGTTTTTTGCCGGTTCAAACTAAAAAACAATTTAAAATTCCAAAAGCACATGTTAACAGCAATACATTGTAAAAAAATAGTTCTGAAATGTCCCTAGTCAAACATGTTTAACTAACACATTTTTCTTTTCAGTTTAAACATTCGTTGAAAAACATGTAACTCGAAAATTCTCTTTCTCCTTTCTTTTACAGGTATTTCCAAAATGGCATTCGCAAGACAAGCTACTTATGTAAAATCCCAAAGAGGAATCTGACTCCTAAAGCACAGTGGCTATCTCTATTGTTAGGAGAGATTAACTGACCCCAGGAATCATTGGAGGTGTATGCAGTATTACTCATCCCATTGCACAGGCAGGGACAGTTACTCTTGGGGACACTGTTGAAAGGACCACAGAGCATAACCAATCTGCCTCTGCAAATGAGATCAAGGTTAGAAAAAACATGAATCAAATTAAAGAACTTGCATACACCTTCAATAAACCCTGTGGCATAGTCTTGTGTAGGTTTTCTGACACATTCCTATACATGTAGCAATTTGTATCCCCACAATCCCAAACATATGCACAATTATACAGAGAAAGTATCCCCCAACGTGTAACACCCCAAACATACTCTGATGTTAACATTCCTCCTGAACTAATTACTACTAATGAAACCTTTCATAACAACATAAACCCACAGAAAATAATACTAACTTTTAGCACATTCCATAACCTTGTAAAATTGGAGACTAGTGATAATTGGATAATGGATGGGACGTTTATATCCACATCCCATCCATTCACTCAAATGAACACAAATCACACCAACATTTATAACACTGTAGTTCCCTCAGTGTACAGTTTACTCCATGATAAGCCAACCTCAACATTCACTGAAGTTTGTAACTGTGCTAAAATACAAAATAAAAGTCCTAAAAAAGTGAGAATTGATTTTGAATTATCAATGATTAACACCATAAGCAAAATGTATCCTGATACACAAATTCAAGGATGTTTTTTTCATTTTTCACAGGCGTATTGCAGGAAAGTAAAAAAAACATCCTTAGTTGAGGATTACATATCAGACAGTATTCTGTAATTTGAATAAAAAACAAACTGCCTTATGCTTTATTCCTCTTAATACTACACATCAATTACTGAATCTGATTATTTTACTACAAATGAAGACAAATTGGACACCCTACTAAATTACTTCGCAAATACTTGGATTGGCCATCTAAGCAGGTCCGGACTTAGGAGGAAGCCAATGTTTCCTGTGAAGTGGTGGAACTATTACACAACCCACTTAGAGGGAGGAGCAAATACCAATAATGCTTAGAGGGATGGCACAACACCTTCAATAATCAACCAGAAAACCTCCCTCAAAATTTTATAATTTCTTGGAAATTTTGAAGCAGGAACAAAGTTTCCAAGAAATGAGAATAGTGCAATCATTGACTGGTAGTCTGAACCCAGGAATTTCCAAAAGAACAAAATAAATGTCTATGAGACTACAGGCACCAATTCAAAAGTTTTCATTGATGGTGTATTCAGACCACCTAGACAATATTGCACACATACTATGCTTTTAAATATCATGAATTCCTATTCAATCTTGCTTGCCTGTTTTGCTAAAAAATGCTTTAATTAAATTGCCATTTTTCTAAATATTTTTCCAAATCCCCCCAAAAGTCGGGTTTCCTACCTTCAGTAGTCTTCCTTCTTTAATTGTTGTTCTTTTATAAAATTCCAAAGTTCAGCAAGATTCTGCAGCTCACCAAATATCCAAAGTCTCTGGTGGGATTATTTTGTATTTTTTTGGGTTTCCATAATCCACTGTCAAAGCCAAAACCTGTACAAAACTATCAAAAGAGACACAGATTGGCATTGCCATAATTTACAGTTACCACACTGCTACAAATTATGCTGTGCAAACTAAAAAAAACACATTCCAAGAAAAATCACGAAAAATGTAATTCTTTTGGCAAAAACGGAACATGAAATCCATCATAGCAATCAACCCTACGTCCATTTTCTGTCAAAAGTGCAACCAAAAAAACAAAAAACCTTTAAGATCAGAAAATATCCTGCATTGAGTTATAATCCATGTAGAAAAATTCCAAAATGTCCAAAACATCCATTGGTCCAACCATGCCATCTGTGTTCTCCAAAATTCAATTTGCTCAAACAACAATGTATACGGTATTCTCTTTTAAAAAAAATGTGACACACCAAAAACATTGAAAAAAAATATTGCTTCCTTTACACATTAGTTTAAAAGAAATGTTAATAATTCATTCCACATACTTTCTTTTTTTAAAACCAAAAATGTTAAAAAGCAATCAACCGACATGGTCCTACAACCACTACCTAAGGAATTAAAACATTCAAAACATAATACCATCAATTTAACTACCTCCCTCCTCTCTCCTTACATTAAAGTATGCCCCTCACAATCTCAATTTAATAAATAAAAATGTCTTACCTGACCGCAGCTCTTTCTTTCTTCTGATCTTAACCACGCCACTCCACCAACTGTAGAAACAAATGCAGAATTGTAAAAGTAAAAAGACAAAAGAGGACAATTTTACTCATGCGTTTGAATGGAAAAACATGGAAAAAATATAAAAAATATGTATAAAAAATGTTGATGTATGCCTTGAAATAGGTATTATTTTGAAAAAATAATACATAATTTAACAGGTTTATATTAATTTAATAAAATATCATTGACTGTTATACAATGTTTAAATTAAATACATCTTTATATTAAATAATTTTATGTGTACTATTTTTTTTATTTACAATGTATAAATAAATGACATTTTATTATCTAATTTACATTTTTTTTCATAAAATGATTAGAGTATACATATAACCATTGTTACCTTTGTTTAAATGTCGTGTTAATTTGATATATATAAACTATTTTTAATTTATAATGTTTTTAAGAAAACTACACACCACTGCACAAATATCTACTTCTGTATCATTCCATATCGGATTGTAAATGTTAAATGCTCATATAATTTTTTATTATAAGTATTATAAATATTTTATAATCATTAACACTATAAAATGTAAATACTAAACAAGTGTTGACATTAATACTCAGGAATTATTCCAATCCCCCAAAGAAAAGTCCTATTTTCCTTGCTTTCCATGCCAGAGAAAGGGTGTCACACACTCATAATTAGTATCATTTTTAATTGTTATTAAATGTAATGTCATTAACGCCCAGGTATAAAAGTGTATATCTGTGTATTAATACACTCTTCCACCCAAAACCCATAATTCCTTTGCATCTCATGCCAGACAAAGGGTGTCATACCCTCATAAGTAGTATGTTTGATTAATATTAAAATACTTAAAATTAATATTACATGTAATATTTATTATTACCCAGGTATTAAAATGTATTCCTGATTATTATAACACTTCTCCACCAAAAGCCCCTCATTACCTTGCATCCTGTGCCAGAGAAAGGGTGTCGCGTCCTCATAAGTATTATATTTAATTAATATTAAATTACTGAAAATTAACAATTAATTTTATATTCATTAATATCCAGCGGTTAAAATTAGTACCAAGACATTAGTACACTCCCTAACCCAAAAACCCAAATTCCCTTCAATCCTGTGCCAGACAAAAGGAGTCACACCCTCATGAATATTATTTTTACTTATCATTACATTGCTAAAAAAAATTGAAATTAAATCTGTAGTATCCATCAATACCCGGGTATTATAACTAATACCTAAGTATTAATACACATCCCCACCCAAAACCCCTAATTCCCCTGCATCCCCTGTCAGAGAATAATAATTACAGCCCCTAAAAATAATCGTTTTGGAAACAATATCAACATTACTATTGCAAACAATCCATACTAATATAATGAAGAGAGAGCCCAAACCTTTGAGGCGGGTAATCTCAGGAACCACAGAATCAATCACAACACCCAATACAGCGTTGGAAAGGGCAGTTGCAGCAGAAGGACATAGGCTATGCAGACGCCCACTATATACAGTTAAAAGATAAAAGAACCGTGCCAGCAAAGTAGTCCCATAATCATAACCCACCCTTACTCCTTAAAATACCCCAACACCCTTAAACACTAACCCATCTTAACCCTATAAATATACCTGTACCCCAAAACCCAAACCTAGCTCGGAACCCTATAAATACCCCTGTACCTCAAAACGCAAACCTAGCCCTGAACCCTAAAAATACCCCTGTACCCCAAAACCCAAACCTAGCCCTGAACCCTAAAAATACCACTGTACCCCAAAACCCAAACCTACCCCTGAACCCTAAATTACCCCTATACCCCAAAACCCAAACCTAGCCCTGAACCCTTCAAATACCCCTGTACCCCAAAACCCAAACCTACCCCATAACCCTAAAAATACCCCTGTACCCCACAACCCAAACCTAGCCCTGAACCCTAAAAATAACCCTGTACCCCAAAACCCAAACCTACACCTGAACCCTAAAATACACCTGTACCCCATAACCCAAAACTATATCTGAACCCTTAAAATACCCAAACACCCCAAAACATATACCTCAGTACCCCATGCATTTACAACGAATTTCGTTGTAAATGTATGCGTGGTAAAAGCATATAAAATGTAATGCCATGCGTTATAATGGCATTGCGGAGTCATGGTACTTTCGTAATGCAAGTATGCGGAGTGATGGTAAGCGGAAAGAAAGTTGCGGAATAATGGGTGTTTACCTTACCCCGGTAAGTACATTGGTGGCACGGCGGCCCACATCTCCAGCAACATACTCATATTTTTTCAACACCCATTTGAAAAATGCATAGGTCTCTCTCGTTGATTGCCAGCACCGACATACACTTTTAGACACACCTCCCGCCACAAGTTCTAGAATTGCGAACTTTAGAGCTGGGGAGCTACGTTCGACTCTCGGCATCAGCTCAACATCCTGTGATTCAAGGCAAATCGCTTTGTCTCCCCGTGCCTACCACAAATTAATGTGTTCTTCTGTAATGTAAATTGTGCTGCATGCCGTGTTGTCGGGTTCGCTCTATATAATATTGCAAGGAAAAATAAAGTAGGGAAACTCAAGTTCACACACTACTGAACGCGCACTCATAAGTGCGTCAGCAGTGCACTGTGAATCGGAGCGTTTCACAGGCCTGTCACAGATAAGAAATGCTATCTAAACGAAATCCTACAAAACAATATACTACTGGCCGGCAGCAAGTCGGGATGGGCTGCTAGTATTTCATTTCAATAAATGTTTTCATAGTATGTACCTAAACACTCACCGTAATTCTTGATGTAATATCATGCATTGCAATGGCATGTGTTGTAATGGCACATTTGCTGTATTTGCTGCATTGTAATGGATGTTTCCCCACTCCTGTTCACATCTCTCTGCCGTGTACTTGTTCAAGCAGACCACAAGGTTGAAGGTCAAGTGATTTATATTTATATGTATTTTTTATATTACAAGATTTATTAATTAATGTGTTTGGTCTTTAGAAAGATGTGAGCATCGGCTGAAAATTCATTCTTTTCCGAAACCTCGGATATCTGTCAATATTTTCAGAAATGTGTCGGGTGTTTTTTTAGAACAATGTGCCAATATTTGAAATGTGTTTTATGCAACAATGTGTATTTGAAACATGAAGCTCATTGTAATGAAATGCAAAATCACACATTCTAAGCTGTGTTCTTTTTTTTGTAGTACATTTACATTGTAGAGTAGAATTTGCAAGGTATACATAAATAAAGAAATTAAATTTCAATGTGGGAAAATATAACTTTTTGCTAACCGAAGGCATCATTATGATGCTGGACGGACTCTCGCCTGACCTGCACCATAGCAGAAGCAGGACCGCCCAACTAGAAGTCAGTGGTCCCGCTGCCCTGATTACAATGCAACCGCCTTGTGTTGGTGATTGCATGAATACAGAGGTAATGTCTAGGGGATTAAAGAAATACATAGGTAACGCATAGGTGATTGCATGACTACAGGGATAATATCTGGGGATTTACATGACTACATAGGAAGTGACTAGGGTAATTTTATAACTGTATGAGTACTTCTTGGATGATTGCAGAACTACTTGGGTACTGCCTGAGAGAATAAAGGAGTGCAAAGGTAGTGCCTGAGTGATTTCTAAACAGCATGACTACTGTCTGAGTGATTACATAAGTACAAGGGTAGTACCTCTGTGATTGAAATAGAGCAACGGTGGTGGCTGGCTGATTGTAAAAGTGCATGACTAGTGGCTACATGATTGAAAGAGTGCAAGCATGCATACTTATGTCTTTGCGTTTTCAAACCAACATCATATCTAAAAGAAATATGTATACAATATTTTATAACTCTATGAGTACTGCTTGGGTGATTACAGAAGTACTAGAGTACTACCTGGGTGATTACAGGAGTGCAAAGGTAGTGCCTGGGTGATTATATAAGGGTATGAGTACTTGTTGGTGGATTGCACGACTACTGAGTTAGTGCCTGCGTGAATAAACATACTGCCTGGGTGAATTCTTATCAACTTAGGTACAGCCTCCATGATTGCATGACTGCAGGGATAGTACATGAGTAGTAATATCTGAGGGATTACTGGGATACATAGAAAGTGAATGGGTGACTTTATAAGTCCATGAGTACTGTCTGGGTGATTACAAAAGTACTAAGGTACTACCTGAGCGATTACTGGAGAGTAAAGGTAGTGCCTGGGTGAATTCAAAAGTACATGAGTACTGGCTGAGTGATTACATAATTACTAAGTAGTGCCTGTGTGATTGAAAGAGTGGCAAGATAGTGGCTGGCTGAATGAAGCACTGTCTACCTAAAGCGTTGGTGATTGCATGAGTACAGGGGCAAAGTCTGGGAAATTAAAGGAGTACATAGGTAACACCTGGGTGATTGCATGACTACGGGGGCAATATCTGGGGATTTACACGACTACATAGGTAGTGACTAGGTGATTTTATAAGTGCATTAGTACTTCTTGGCTCATTATCCGACTACTGAGGTACTGCCTACGTGAATAAAGGAGTGCAAAGTTAGTGTCTAGGTGATTTCATAACACCATGACTTCTGGCTGAGTGAATATGTGAGTACAAGGGTAGTGCCTTCGTGATTGAAGGACTGTAACAATAGTGCCTGGGTGATTATATAGGTGCATGATTACTGGCTACATATTTGAAAGAGTGCATGGGTAATTCCTTGCTGATTGCATGAGTGCATAGATAGTGCCTAGATGATTGCATCAGTGCAGCAGTAATGCCTGAGTGCTTACAGCACTGCATATGTAGTGCCTGCATCATTGAAAGACTGCATGGCGAGTACTTGGATGTTTTTATAACTGCATGCGTGTTGGGCCTAGATAATAAAAAGCAGCAGACTATTACATGATTCAACGTTAATTCTCTCCATGTTGTTACAAGCACAAATATATATATGACTCTACCTTTTCAAATCATCTCCATAGCAAAAATAAATATGTATACAATATTTTTGGAATATAGTGAAACCTAGAAACTGAGACATGTAACAGATCTGCTTGAGTGATTGCATTACGCCATGGGCACTGCTTGGGTGGTTATAAAGTGCAAGGGTAGTCACTAGGTAATTGCAGGAGACTATGAAAAGTGACTGACTAATGGCATGAGTGCAGATATATACGTTGAGAGCACGGATAAGTGTATAAGTAGCAACTGAAGGCATAGAACAGAACCCAGAGAGTCCGCCTCCCTCCCTTCCGCTCCAAGGCCACCAAGATCATCTGCAGCGTACCCCAGGGCTCCTCACTCAGCCCAACCCTCTTTAATATCTACATGAGCCCCCTCGCCACCATCGCATGCAAACACAACATTAACATCATCTCCTACGCTGACGACACCCAATTGATACTCTCCCTCACCAAAGATTCTTTCACCGCCATAACCAACTTCCAGGACGGAATGAAAGATGTTACAGAATGGATGAAGCACAGCCGTCTGAAGCTCAACTCGGACAAGATGGAGGTCCTCATCCTCAGACAATCCCCATCCGCCTGGGATGACTCCTGGTGGCCCACGACGCTGGGCACCACACCGACACCCACAGACCACGCACGCAACCTGGGATTCATCCTGGACTCCACCCTCACGATGACCAAGCAAGTCAACGCAGTCTCGTCCTCATCTTTCAACACCCTGCGCATGCTCCGAAAGATCTTCCGGTGGATCCCCACCGAAACCAGAAAGACGGTCACCCAGGCCCTCGTCACCAGCCGACTGGACTATGGGAACGCCCTATACGCAGGAACCACAGCCAAACTTCGGAAACGCCTTCAACGCAAACAGAATGCCTTCGCACGACTATCCTCGACATCCCTCGCCACAGCCACATATCCGCACACCTGAGAAACCTGCACTGGCTCCCCGTCAGCAAGAGGATTACGTTCAGGCTGCTCACCCATGCACACAAAGCGCTCCACAACATGGGCCCTGAATACCTCAACAGCCGCCTCTCGTTCTACACCCCCACCCGCCAGCTCTGCTCCACCAGCCTCGCCCTCGCCACCGTCCCGCGGATTTGCAGAACCACCACCGGAGGAAGACCGTTCTCCTACCTGGCAGCCAATACATGGATCCCCCCTCCCCGCACACCTACAACTGACCCAGGACCTTCTGCCCTTCAGGAAACACCCCAAGACCTGGTTATTCGAGCAATAGCTGCACCCCCCCCTCCCTTTAGCGCCATGAGACCCTCACGGGTGAGTAGCGTGCTCTACAAATGTATTGATTGATTGATTGATTATGTACTGCGTATGTGAATAGGTGAATGCAACAGTAGAGCATGCATTATTCCATGACTGCAGGAGTAGTGTGTGGGTATTACAAGAGTGCATAGATACACACTGCATGATTTCATGACTGCAGAGGTAGTACATAACTAGTGACTGGGTGATTACATGACTACATGGGTAATATCTGGAGGATTACTGGAATACATAGGAAATGAGTGGGTGATTTTATAAGTTCATTAGTACTACCTGGGTGATTACAGAAGTACTAAGATACTGCCTGAGTGATTGCAGGAGTGCAAAGGCAGTGGCAGGGTTATTTCAAAGGTGCATGAGTACAGCTTGAGTGATTACATAAGTACAAGAGTAGTGCCTGCGTGATTGAAAGAGTGGAAAGATCGTGGCTGACTGACAGAAGTACTGTCTATCTAATGCATTCATGATTGCATAAATACAGGGGTAACATCTGGGGATTAAAGGAGTACATAGCTAACACCTGGGTGATTGCATGACGACAGGGGTAATATCTGGAGATTTACATGACTACATAGGAAGTGACTGGGTGATTTTCTAAGTGCATGAGTATTTCTTGGCTGATTGCAGGACTACTGAGGTACTGCCTGGTTGAATAAAGGAGTGCAAAGTTAGTGTCTAGGTGATTTCATAACACCATAACTCCTGGCTGAGTGAATATGTGAGTACAAGGGTAGTGCCTTCGTGATTGAAGGACTGTAACAATAGTGCCTGGGTGATTATATAGGTGCATGATTACTGGCTTCATATTTGAAAGAGTGCATGGGTAATTCCTTGCTGATTGCATGAGTGCATAGATAGTGCCTACATGATTGCATCAGTGCAGCAGTAATGCCTGAGTGCTTACAGCACTGCATATGTAGTGCCTGCATCATTGAAAGACTGCATGGCGAGTACTTGGATGTTTTTATAACTGCATGCGTGTTGGGCCTAGCCAATAAAAAGCAGCAGACTATTACATGATTCAACTTTAATTCTCTCCATGTTGTTACAAGCACAAATATATATATGACTCTACCTTTTCAAATCATCTCCATAGCAAAATAAATATGTATACAATATTTTTGGAATATAGTGAAACCTAGAAACTGAGACGAGACATGTAACAGATCTGCTTGAGTGATTGCATTACGCCATGGGTACTGCGTGGGTGGTTATATAAGTGCAAGGGTAGTCACTAGGTAATTGCAGGAGACTATGAAAAGTGACTGACGAATGGCATGAGTGCGGATATAGACATTGAGAGCACGGATAAGTGTATAAATAGCAACTGAAGGCATAGAACAGAACCCAGAGAGTCCGCCTCCCTCCCTTCCGCTCCGAGGCCACCAAGATCATCTGCAGCGTACCCCAGGGCTCCTCACTCAGCCCAACCCTCTTTAATATCTACATGAGCCCCCTCACCACCATCGCACGCAAACACAACATCAACATCATCTCCTACGCTGACGACACCCAATTGATACTCTCCCTCACCAAAGATCCTTTCACCGCCATAACCAACTTCCAGGACGGAATGAAAGATGTTACAGAATGGATGAAGCACAGCCGTCTGAAGCTCAACTCGGACAAGACGGAGGTCCTCATCCTCGGACAATCCCCATCCGCCTGGGATGACTCCTGGTGGCCCACGACGCTGGGCACCACACCGACACCCACAGATCACGCACGCAACCTGGGATTCATCCTGGACTCCACCCTCACGATGACCAAGCAAGTCAACGCAGTCTCGTCCTCATGTTTCAACACCCTGCGCATGCTCCGAAAGATCTTCCGGTGGATCCCCACCGAAACCAGAAAGACGGTCACCCAGGCCCTCGTCACCAGCCGACTGGACTATGGGAACGCCCTATACGCAGGAACCACAGCCAAACTTCAGAAACGCCTTCAGCACATACAGAATGCCTTCGCACTACTATCCTCGACATCCCTCGCCACAGCCACATATCCGCACACCTGAGAAACCTGCACTGGCTCCCCGTCAGCAAGAGAATCACGTTCAGGCTGCTCACCCACGCACACCAAGCGCTCCACAACATGGGCCCCGAATACCTCAACAGCCGCCTCTCGTTCTACACCCCCACCCGCCAGCTCTGCTCCACCAGCCTCGCCCTCGCCACCGTCCCGCGGATTCGCAGAACCACCACCGGAGGAAGACCGTTCTCCTACCTGGCAGCCAATACATGGATCCCCCTCCCCGCACACCTACGACTGACCCAGGACCTTCTCCCCTTCAGGAAACACCTCAAGACCTGGTTATTCAAGCAATAGCTGCACCCCCCCCTCCCTTCAGCGCCTTGAGACCCTCACGGGTGAGTAGCGCGCTCTACAAATGTATTGATTGATTGATTGATTATGTACTGCGTATGTGAATAGGTGAATGCAACAGTAGAGCCTGCATTATTCCATGACTGCAGGAGTAGTGTGTGGGTTATTACAACAGTGCATAGATACACACTGCATGATTTCATGACTGCAGAGGTAGTACATAACTAGTGACTGGGTGATTACATGACTACATGGGTAATATCTGGAGGATTACTGGAATACATAGGAAATGAGTGGGTGATTTTATAAGTTCATTAGTACTACCTGGGTGATTACAGAAGTACTAAGATACTGCCTGAGTGATTACAGGAGTGCAAAGGCAGTGGCAGGGTGATTTCAAAGGTGCATGAGTACTGCTTGGGTGATTACATAAGTACAAGAGTAGTGCCTGCGTGATTGAAAGAGTGGAAAGATAGTGGATACCTGACAGAAGTACTGTTTATCTAATGCATTGGTGATTGCATGAGTGCAGGGGTAACGTCTGGGGGATTAAAGGAGTACATAGCTAACACCTGGGTGATGATTGCATGACTACAGGGGTAATATCTGGAGATTTACATGACTACCTAGGAAGTGACTGGGTGATCATATAAGTGCATGAGTAGTGGCTACATGTTTGAAAGATTTGATGGGTAATACCTTAATGATTGCATGAGTGCATAGATAGTGCCTAGATGATTGCATCAGTGCAGCAGTAATGCCTGAGTGATTACAACACTGCGAAATATAGTACCTGCATCATTGCAAGACTGCATGGCGAGTGCTTGGGTGTTTTTAGAACTGCATGAATGTTGGGCCTAGCCAAATATAAAGCAGCAGACTATTACATGATTCAACTTTAAGTCCCTCCATATTGTTACAGGCACATATACATATGAATCTACCTTTTGAAATCATCATCGTATCTAAAGAAAAAGGTATACAATATTTCTGGAATATAGTAAAACCTAGAAACTGATACATGTAATAGGTCTGCTTGAGTGATTGCATAGCTCCATGGGTAGTGCTTGGGTGATTATATGAGTGCAAGGGTAGTCACTAGGTAATTGAAGGAGAAAAAGAAAAGTCACTGACTAATTGCATGAGTACGGATATAGAGATTGAGAGCACAGATAAGTGTATACATAGCAACTGAAGGCATAGATAAGGTATTATGTACTGCGTATGTGAATAGGTGAATGCAACAGTAGAGCCTGCATGAATCTATGACTGCAACAGTAGTGTGTTGGTTATTACAAGAGGGCATAGATACACACTGCATGAATACATGACTGCAGCGGTGGTACATAACTAGTGCCTGGGTGATTACATGACTACAGGGGTAATATCTGGAGGATTACTGGAATACATAGGAATTGAGTGGGTGATTTCATATGTTCATGAATACTATCTGGGTGATTACAGAAGTACTAAGATACTTCCTGAGTGATTACAGGAGTGCAAAGGTAGTGGCAGGGTGATTTCAAAACACCATGACTACTGGCTGAGTGATTACATGAGTACAAGGGTAGTGCCTCCGTGATTGAAGGACTGCAACAATAGTACCTGGGTGAATATATAAGTGCATGAGTAGTGGCTACATGTTTGAAAGAGTGCATGGGTGATACCTTAAAGATCACAACAAAACAGAGAATGGAGGGTCATAGGGAAAAAGAGTTTAAAGACCTACTACTAGTTCACTTCCCCAGCTACACAATATGAACAACAAAAAGAACAAAGGAGGTCTATAAGCCAATTATTCAGGCACAACTGACATGTATTATGCTAGGTCAGTGGGTGCTACAGTCACCATTAAGCAAATTCTAAGGAGCAAGAGAAAAGAGAAACACATGTGCAGAGAACTCAGACCACAGAGTGTGGAGCTTATTCAAAAATTGGTCGACAAAATCCAGATCGTCTCATAGTGGATAACCATCAAACAGACCAGGTGATCAGTCATATCATTTGGCTGTCCAAACTGTGACCCGGCAGGTCCCTTGATCATCGAGACTCCATGCCACACAGTGAGTTGTTGATACTGGATAAGGTCTACAGTTGGCTATGAACTACCAATTGTTGGCCAGTTTATGATGGCAGAAAACACGTGAGAATACAGTGCAACTAACCAAAAAGTGGTGAGTTAAAATAGGGTGATATGTCTAAACAGACTATTTTAATGGAAAAGAAGGCACATCCCCTAATTAAAAACAGGAACAGCGCAATTGACAGTATGAAACAAATGACTGTCGCAAAATGGGCCAACATGTTTCTGCCTACCGGGCAAAGCGTCCCTTGGCCTTCCTCAGGGCCACTGCTCTTAACTTGTTGCTACTGTTGAGAAACGTGTGAACTGAATAATACACCAAATAAATAAGTGAAAAGAGAATAACTGTTGGGAACGATACAACCTGTACCTACAGTTATTTTCTAATCCTCCATGTCAATGGATGTCAAAAGTAATCTGTGGAAACAATTCTCCTTTTAGTACAATGAATTACATAATTCGCAATCCCATGTGCCCCCATAATATCTTGTATGTCTTAAAATAAAATAAGTAGATTTTTTCTCACCCAGAATGACAGGGGACTGGACCTCACCTCACCTGGACCGTGCTCAGGTATACGAGGTCCCGCTCTATGGATCAAAATAGATGCAAACAGGGGGAAGGCATCAAATCTCCACTAATTATATAGAATCCAAAAATGCCTATCTACACTCCCTGTTCTATTTGTCATCTATATCCACAATTAAACTCAGTGACAGAGCAACCTCCAAACTCTGGAAACCACCCATTAGATCTGCATAGAAAATGCCTGTCTTACATCCCAAACACACACAATACGTCTTAAATTTGTAAAATTGTCTCATTTAGAGATCAATACTGTAAGGAATGCTGTTGTATTTGCTCCCTTAGAGACTAGCTTCCTATATCTTCTATGGTTACTATTATGCTAGCATAATAGTAACCATAGAAGATATAGGAAGCTAGGGCCAGATGTAGGTGGCCAATTACCGGTCGGTAACGGCCGAAATTGGCCGTTACCGACCGGTAATTGGATTTTGAGATGTAGGGCCAGTCATTTTACAGAATCGGTAAATTTACCGATCGGTAAATTTACCGATTCTGTAAAATACCGAATCGGTATTTTTACCGATTCGGTAAATTTGATATGTAGGTGGGACTCTTCTGAGTCCCACAAGCCTTACCGAATCGGTATTTTACCATCGAATTCAATTTAATGGTAAAATACCGATTCCGGTGTGCATGCACATGTGTGCATGCACACCTGTGCCATATGACAGGCAGACCTGCCCTTAGGGCATGTATGCCTGCCACATGGCACCCAAACCTGTTTTGGGGGTGCTAGAGGGTGTCAAAGTGACACCCCCTGCACCCTTGTGAAATTCCGTATTTACCGATTCGGTAAATACCGAATCGGTAATGCCCATTCATTCCTATGGGCTTCAAAGCCCATAGGAATGAATGGGCATTACCGGTCGGTATTTACCGAAACGGTAAATACCGAATTTTACCGATTCGGTAAATGCACATCTGGATTTACCTACATCTGAGTACTTCTATTTTACCGATTCATAAATACCGAATCGGTAAAATTCGGTATTTATGAGTCGGTAAAATAGATTTACCTACATCTGGCCCCTAGTCTCTATCTTCAAATAGAGAAAGGGTTGGCTTATGAGCTTTATTGAACTGATTGGTGATTAGACTGAACATTTCTATATACATTGAAATGACTATTGAACAAAACCCAATAAGGGAGAAAGATACAAGATATTATGGGGGCACATGGGATTGCGAATTATGTAATTCATTGTACTAAAAGGAGAATTGTTTCCACAGATTACTTTTGACATCCATTGACATGGAGGATTAGAAAATAACTGTAGGTACAGGTTGTATCGTTCCCAACAGTTATTCTCTTTTCACTTATTTATTTGGTGTATTATTCAGTTCACACGTTTTTCAACAGTAGCAACAAGTTAAGAGCAGTGGCCCTGATGAAAGCCAAGGGACGCTTTGCCCGGTAGGCAGAAACATGTTGGCCCATTTTGCGACAGTCATTTGTTTCATACTGTCGTTAGCGCTGTTCCTGTTTTTTAGTTAGGGGATGTGCCTTGTTTTCCATTAAAATAGTCTGTTTAGACATATCACCCTATTTTAACTCACCACTTTTTGGTTAGTTGCACTGTATTCTCACGTGTTCTCTGCCATCATAAACTGGCCAGCAATTGGTAGTTCATAGCCAACTGTAGACCTTATCCACTATCAACAACTCACTGTGTGGCATGGAGTCTCGATGATCAAGGGACCTGCCGGGTCACAGTTTGGACAGCCAAATGATATGACTGATCACCTGGTCTGTTTGATGGTTATCCACTATGAGACGATCTGGATTTTGTCGACCAGTTTTTGAATAAGCTCCACACTCTGTGGTCTGAGTTCTCTGCACATGTGTTTCTCTTTTCTCTTGCTCCTTAGAATTTGCTTAATGGTGACTGTAGCACCCACTGACCTAGCATAATACATGTCAGTTGTGCCTGAATAATTGGCTTATAGACCTCCTTTGTTCTTTTTGTTGTTCAATACCTTAAAGATTGCATGAGTGCATAGATAGCGCGGAGAGAGCAGAGGGGGCAAAACTCTAGGCAATCCACCGGTGGAGCGGAATTCTTTACCCACCCATAGTTATTTGCCTTTGAATTTCTTATTATTAAAATATTTATTTTTTAAGGGGACAGCTGACCTAAGCATGATTCACAATGTGTAAATGGCAATTGGAATAGACAGGTATATTTTGAGATGTTCACTCCCTATCCCCCTTGTTTGCCTGTCTCTTCAGATTCGTTTTTCCCCATGCCAAAGAAAGGTATCCACATTTTACCAACAGTAGTCAAGAATTAATGGCTCTGTTAATGCTTGTTTTTAAAGGAATGTCTAATCTCTAAATACGTGTTTATTCAATGTTGCTTCATTCGAATATTTAACTTGTTTGCATCCTGTTTTATGTGGTTTGCTTCCAAACTTCAATGTTGGTTTTATGTTGTTGTTCAGGGTCTTGTGGCAGGTGCTAAGCTACAAGCATGAGCCTGGTAATCCCACACAAACCAGTTTATCCAAGAGGAGCAAATGTGACTTTGTAGGAGCTTTGCTGGGTCACTTCTCTCCCATAGTTGATCAATTCTAAGCATCTGTCCTAATTCCAAGATGAACTGAATGTTTTGTACATGAAACAAAGACATAATCGTATCCACTCCATTTAACATCTGCATTTGTACCAATTGTCGCCCTGGTGAAATGCCCCTGATGCACCACACCGTGTGACCCTCAGCCGCTGCACCGTGTGACCCTCAGCCGCTGCACCGTGTGACCCTCAGCCACTGCACCGTGTGACCCTCAGCCGCTGCACCGTGTGACCCTCAGCCGCTGCACCGTGTGACCCTCAGCCGCTGCACCGTGTGACCCTCAGCCGCTGCACCGTGTGACCCTCAGCCGCTGCACCGTGTGACCCTCAGCCGCTGCACCGTGTGACCCTCAGCCGCTGCACCGTGTGACCCTCAGCCGCTGCACCGTGTGACCCTCAGCCGCTGCACCGCTAGCGCATCTCAGTCCAGGTCGCGTGCTAATCAGGGTTTGCACATTGAGGCCTTGATATGTGTTGGTCGAGGAGCCTGGGAGCCTGTCATGTGTTTTGGATTTTCTTAAAACTGTTCTCTGTACTTAAGGTGGTCTGTGTGCATGTGTAGAAACTCCATGTGTACATTGTATGTGCCTCTTTTTCATCAATGCATTGCTCACACACAATGTCCTGTAGATTGTGTCCATTGCAGAATATTTTCCCTGCCTGGTGTGACCCCTCTGTGTGACTCTTTCAACACTCATTGCCTTGAGGCACCAGAGACAGGCTGCAGTCCCTGGCCAGAGGCAGAAGCTTCACTAATCCATCTGTGCCTCAGGGAGGCTTGTCTCTGCAGTCCAATCATCAGCAAAAAGTTTGAAAAAGTTTTTCTTAAGAATGTTCTTCTGTGTGGATCTTGTCATCATTAGAGTCCCAAAGGGGGCTCCCCACGGACCCCACAGCCAATATAGAGCTCACACCAGAGCTGGTCCTGATACTGGGAGGGGAGAGCCTGGCAGATGGCTCCTGGAGCACCTAGAATCTGACATCTGACTCACCAAACACTGACTGGACATCAGGTAAGTGTGAGGTGTCACTGGTTCACCTGAGACGAGGGGGCAACACTGAACATGAGCCCTAGAAGTCTCACCTCAGAAACCCTGCATCCTATCTGCTGTCAATTACTTCCTGGGAGAGGGGGGTCTGATCCCTCCCTCCAGAACCTTCTTTGAAATGTCCTTGTGACTGACAAGTTGTAAAATATCACCACAGTGTCACTAGTGACAATGTGTGAGGGGGAGGGGAACGTGCCAGATCTGGTACCCGAGGCTAAAGCAACTCAGCTGAGCATCCTCAGCCAGCCGCCCGCCCCCACATCACGCAGCACCCCCAGTGTCACCAACGGACCCATGACCCGGATATCTGATGCAACATTCATTGCATCCATTCAATGCCGTGTCACCAAGTGCTGCCTCCTTCCAAAGGGACGGGGGGGGGGGGGGGGGGCTATTTGTCTCCCGTCATAACAGGTCGGTTTTATTTTAATCACGAATATTAGTGAAATTGAGAGATAAAAAAAACTTTACTGATTCAGACTATGGAATTACATTTCAGGGCTGCATTTCACACACACAGGTGACTTGAAACATTATGTCAAAGTCTATCATCAGAATATATGTTGAGGCAGATTTACAATAACTGGTGCATCCATGCATATCAACAAGGATGCAGCAGTTATTTTGAGTGATGGTTGAAACCTCTTGCGCCACCATGGATGCGCCACATTTAGAATGCGGCGCACCATGGCGCAAGAATAGACAAATGCGTGATGTATCTGACGGCATAAAGGTGACCCAACTCCAGCACTGCTCAGGGCCAGCCTATACTTGCTGTGCTGCGTCACTCCTTACGTCTGCTACAAGCAGACGTAAGGTTTTGACACATCGGGGACGTAAAAGTGACTCAGTAAAGTCTTGTAAATTTCACTGCGTGACTTTTACGGGGCTTCCTTGCAATGGAACGCACACCCTGCATACATTATACCTTAGGTATAATGTAGCACAGGGCTTCACAATGTAACGCATCTCACTAGATGCGTCACATTGTAAATAGGTCGCATAGTGGTGCATTGTTTACGCCGCCGCTGCGACGCAACAGCAGCGTAAAAGTGTCGACAAGGGGCTTGTAAATCTGCCCTGTTTTATTTAGCTGATGGTGATCGAGGACTTGCATCAAAGCACACCTTTTTATTTCATGTCAGCCTCAGTCATAGACCAGCTAATGAGTGACTAATGCACTTCTCCGGATCGAGGGGGAACACCAGTGCAGAAAAGGGAGAAATCAAAACATTTAAAGGCACGCTTCTATAGGTCTTTTTAGGATTCATTATTTATTAAGGAAACTGCTTCTGAAAGACACTTGCATTTCACATTTTCCAGTAAAGATTATATTGTCAATTGTGTTCACCAAAGAAAATGTTTCCTGTGTGGTTTCAAGGTCTGCTGTGGTCCAAATATTATCCGCAGTAGGCACAATTTCTCACAAATTCATCTCCACACTGGACACTCGACAGATGAATGAATAGACAGCCCGAAGTTTGGGTCTGATGTTCGTGTTTTCATACTGTAGCGCACAAAGTACCCTGGGGCAGATCTACAAGCCCCCTGCGCCACCGGTGCATCACTTTTTGTGACGCATTGGTGGCGCATTTCAGTGCCCCATATTTAAAAGGACAGGAAAAGCCACCCTGCGTGACTTTTCCAGTTCCTGTAAATACGGCCCCTTTACACGCATCACTTTGTATGAAAGGGGTGTTCCATGGATGTTGCTGTGCGTGTTCCCACTCAACACCCATGGAACCAGACACATTTCCAGATTTACGAGGAGTCGTGAACTTGGGAATACGTCGGAATGCTACACCACCCCGGGGGGGGGGGGGGGGTGTAGCAAGGTGCAACGAGGAGAAATAATTTAATTTCTCCTAATTTTTTTCCGCTTTCAATGCGTGCTGCATTCTACACCACACATTGAAAGTGAAAAATGCCTGTAGTGGTTGTTTTTGTGCAGGAAGGTGCCCCTTCCTGCACAGAAACAAACTCCCCAAGATCCAGGCACCCTTGCAGCATGGTGCAAAGGTGCCTGCGCCTGCACATGGCAGCTGTTTGTGGGCCAGGGCAGGGGAGAGCACAGGAATGTGACATAGTATTGTAAATATGTGGCAATCCTGTGCTTTAAAAGTGCCACAGCGTGGCGCAGCCAAAGGGCTTGCATTGCAGCACTGCAGCACTTTCTTGTTAATCTACACCAGAAACAGATGCGTGGGTTGTTCTATGACGACCTTTGCACCAGACCAGATGCCGATGCGTGGGTTGTTTTCGCACATCCTTCGCACCGGAAGCAGATGTGCGGGTTGTTTTCACACATTCTTCGCACCAGAAGCAGATGCGTGGGTTGTTCTCCGACATCCTTCGCAACAGAAGCAGATGTGTGGGTTGTTCTCACACATCCTTCGCAACAGAAGCAGATGTGTGGGTTGTTCTCATACATCCTTCGCACCGGAAGCAGATGTGTGGGTTGTTCTCACACATCCTTCGCAACAGAAGCAGATGCGTGGGTTGTTCTCCGACATCCTTCGCAACAGAAGCAGATGTGTGGGTTGTTCTCACACATCCTTCACAACAGAAACAGATGTGTGGGTTGTTCTCATACATCCTTCGCACCGGAAGCAGATGTGTGGGTTGTTCGCACACATCCTTCGCAACAGAAGCAGATGTGTGGGTTGTTCTCATACATCCTTCGCACCGGAAGCAGATGTGTGGGTTGTTCTCATACATCCTTCGCACCGGAAGCAGATGTGTGGTTTGTTCTCACACATCCTTCGCACCGGAAGCAGATGTGTGGGTTGTTCTCACACATCCTTCGCAACAGAAGCAGATGCGTGGGTTGTTCTCCGACATCCTTCACACCGGAAGGAAATGTTTTGGTGGGTCCAAGTTCTGGACCTGGTACTGCCGGTTCATTCAAGAAATCTGATACCTCCTATGCCTTGCTTGTCCCAGAACTTCTACTCGCTGCCTGGAGGAGTAAAACACTAACAATATGCCAGGTCTGGTGGCTCAGTGGACTTGTGGTCACAGATTCAAATCCTGGCCGGTACACTCATCCTTACATCCATCTGAGGTCGATAAAATGAATACCATTGAGTTGGGTAACAATAAACATCTGTTAATCAGCGCCAAGATACCCCATTTGGGGTGAACGTCCGTTTTACAAATACACATGTTAAACACCTTCATGTAAGTAAATACTTGACACTAGAGTTTCATCCACAGACTTCTGCCAGGCTGCGCTGAAGTGCAGATGTGGCCTCTGGTGAGTCTCTGTGGCCTCTGGTGAGAGGATGAATTTATCTTTTCATGAGCTGGGGTCTCTCCTCTGCTGTACAGAGATCCACACATGCAGTGTTAGGTAATGTTGGTCACTAGATTATAGGAGGGCTGTGTAACTTCTCAAGGCCTGGAAAGGGAGAGGGGAAAGTCCCAGCACAAGTGGACAGTCTGTGTCCCACATGATAAAGTTTCAGACAAGCATCATTACATGTGCCCGATACCCCCATCAGAGGGATACCAACTCTGCCCTCAAGAGGCAAATACTGGCATACCCAGGAAAGGACTCAAGAATTGTTCACCTGTATTTTGACTAACAGCAGCACACAGGAGTTGACGGGAGAAGACGCAGACAGGGAGTCAGGGTCCATGGGTCTCAGCCCACCAGTGGTAAAGAAGCATGTCAGAGAGAGGGTATCTACAGGTGCTTCAGGTCCATAGGTCTCAGCCCACCAGTGCTAAGAAGCCTGTAGGAAAGAGGGCGTCTACAGGTTCTTCATGCTCCATAGGCCTCAGCCCACCAGTGCTAAAGAAGCCTGTAGGAGAAAGGGCGTCTACAGGTGCTTCAGGGTCCATAGGTCTCAGCCCACCAGTGCTAAAGAAGCCTGTAGGAGAGAGGGCGTCTACAGGTGCTTCTGGGTCCATAGGTCTCAGCCCACCAGTGCTAAAGAAGCCTGTAGGAGAGAGGGCGTCTACAGGTGCTTCAGGGTCTGGAGGTCTGAGCCCACCAGTGCTAAAGAAGCCTGTAGGAAAGAGGGCGTGTACAGGTGCTTCATGCTCCATAGGCCTCAGCCCACCAGTGCTAAAGAAGCCTGTAGGAGAGAGGGCGTCTACAGGTGCTTCAGCGTCCATGGGTCTCAGCCCACCAGTGGTTAAGAAGCCTGTCGGAGAGAGGGTTTCTACAGGTGCTTCAGGTCCATAGGTCTCAGCCCTCTAGTGCTAAAGAAGCCTGTAGGAAAGAGGGTGTCTAATATTAATAATAATAATAGGGGGTCTTATAGAGCGCTTGGTGACGCACCACGGCGTGTCCCCGCGCTAAGAGGCAAGTGCTGCTAGGAAAATACCGGGAACAGGGACCCAACTACCGGGCAAATAGGAAGGTTTTTAACTTGGCTCTAAAGGTGCGCTCTGAAGGTTCCAGGCTCAGTGCCACAGGTGCTTCATGCTCCATAGGCCTCAGCCCACCAGTGCTAAAGAAGCCTGTAGGCGAGAGGGCGTCTACAGGTGCTTCAGGGTCCATGGGTCTCAGCCCACCAGTGCTAAAGAAGCCTGTAGGAGAGAGGGTGTCTGCAGGTGCTTCTGGGTCCATAGGCCTCGACCCACCAGTGGTAAAGAAGCCTGTAGGAGAGAGGGCGTCTACAGGTGCTTCAGGGTCCATGGGTCTCAGCCCACCAGTGCTAAAGAAGCCTGTAGGAGAGAGGGCGTCTACAGGTGCTACAGGGTCCATAGGTCTCAACCCACCAGTGCTAAAGAACCCTGTAGGAGAGAGGGCGTCTACAGGTGCTTCTGGGTCCATAGGTCTCAGCCCACCAGTGGTAAAGAAGCCTGTAGGAGAGAGGGCATCTACAGGTGCTTCTGGGTCCATAGGTCTCAGCCCACCAGTGCTAAAGAAGCCTGTAGGAGAGAGGGCGTCTACAGGTGCTTCAGGGTCTATAGGTCTGAGCCCACCAGTGCTAAAGAAGCCTGTAGGAAAGAGGGCGTGTACAGGTGCTTCATGCTCCATAGGCCTCAGCCCACCAGTGCTAAAGAAGCCTGTAGGAGAGAGGGCATCTACAGGTGCTTCAGGGTCCATAGGTCCCAGCCCACCAGTGCTAGAGAAGGCTGTAGGAGAGAGGGCGTCTACGGGTGCTTCAGGGTCCATCGTACTCAGCCCACCAGTACTAAAGAAGCCTGTAGGAGAGAGGGCGTCTACAGGTGCTTCTGGGTCCATAGGTCTCAGCCCACCAATGCTAAAGAAGCCTGTAGGAGAGAAGGCGTCTACAGGTGCTTCTGGCTCCATAGGTCTGAGCCCACCAGTGCTAAAGAAGCCTGTAGGAGAGAGGGCATTTACAGGTGCTTCAGGGTCCACAGGTCTGAGCCCAGAGAGGGCAGCTACAGGTGCTTCAGGGTCCATAGAGGTTGCGGTTCAATCGCAGCTTCACTCCAGCCCTTTGGAGGACAAGTTCAGTGAGAGGAATGGATACACGGTGCCAGACCTTAGCATTATCAGCAGTGTTTGCATTGACAAACGCTTGATTGGACGATGGCATAGGCTGGACAGCTGACTTCCCTCTGTACAGAAGCATGACACATGATAACGCAGCTGAAATGAGCGGCAAGCCTTCGCCGGGGACTCAGGTAAGGCACTCACACCTGAGAATGGAATCTGTAAAGACATTGTATAAGCTTGCTGTCATACTTCTACTCAGCATTATCATTCAGTTGTCGCTCTAGCTGTCCTGGTGAGAAAAAAGTGCTAGAATGGTGCATCATGGGTCGGCAGGTAATGATTTCATAAGGGATCAGTTTTGATTTTGGGAAAGGGATCACTATCAAGGATTATTGAGGTAGAGATAACACTTTTGGGCACTTCAAATGAATTTCTGAGCAGATCTTAGCTATTTTATTCTTCAAATTTCCATTACTTCTTTCTACCTTAATGCTGATTTGGTGTGATAGACACAGTTAAAGTGCTGCTTTATTCTGAGAACATTGCAGTCTGCCTGTGCTACTGAGGACACAAAGGAGCATGTGTTCAAAGAAGAGAGGGAGCACTTTCTCGGCTTCATGCTGCACTCAACCAGTTCTGAAACGCAGGGCTGCACCACATTTACAACAATACAGTGCAGCCCTGCATTTCCCCCTGCGCTGGCGCTAAATTCAGCTACCTAGTGCCAACACGGATACCATACCATCATAGTGCAAGGGGGCCTGTGTTGTGGGGAATAATTATTTATGTGCAAGAAAGTGTCTCTTCCTACACATAAATAATCTGAAGTGGTAATTTGTAAGTTCTTTGTGTGCTGCTTTGTGTAGTAATGATTCTTTATGTGAAGGGAGGTACACCTTTTGGCACATAAACAACTATGCACAATGCAACACACATAGAAACAGTAAAAACAGGGGGAAAAAAAGCATGTTAAGACAAGGTTTTCCCTGGTATTAATTTTAGTGCTGCCCCATATTTACCTCACCCTTGTAACTATGGGGCAGCGTTAAAATCAATGGGTGTTGTGGGGGACCGCCCACCGCAACACTCATTGCCCACCCCTTTCACCCTAAGTATAGCGTGAAAGGGTGCCTTATTTACAATGTAGAATTAAGTCACATTAGGTGTCATCACACTACCTTGAAAATAAGGTGAAGCATGTATCGCCACAGTGACATTCTCGTGCCGATATGTGATAGTAAATATGCCTCAAAGTCTGTCCTCTGATCACTGCTCATCCAGCTCGCAATGGAGAAAAGTGTGAGTGCCATCTTTAGCTTCACGAAGGAGCTAGGTTCCAAGAGAATCAATGAAATAAAAAAGGTGTATGCCACAAAATCTGTTACTGTAGCATCTTACAGAGCAGGAGTCTGGGGGATGGCAACAATTGATCAGATTGAAAGATTAGAGGACGCGTTTTTCAAGAGACTGTTAGCCCTCCCAAGTACTAGTGTAAATCATATCTGCCACGCTGAGCTAGAAGCCCCGTACGTGTCAGATGTGAAGAGACTTGCACCGATTATGTTGTGTCACTCGATCCTAAATGGACACACGGTCAGTGTTACTCAATATATCATTAAGGACTGCCTGACCCTTGACAATGTACATAAGTACACGTGGTTGCAATACATGAAAACAGTGCTGGGTAGCCTGGGGATAGGGATCTACTGCTGACTCTCCCAGTTGTAGAACCATGTCTAAAGAAAGAATCAAACAAATATTTCTGGAGAAGCCGGTAAGCAGCAGAGCAGACGCCAGTCACTCTAAAAATTCAGTAAAGTTATACCTTGCTTTATCCCTTCCAGCCCAGGTGGCTAAGTCCTATTGGATATGTGTGGCAAACACCCAGCAGCTTTTTATAGTAACTAAATTTAGCATTAATTATATCTTCTTAATGATGGGTTTTCCCAAGAATATTTATACAATAAACGATCTCCCTGCGATAAAAAGTGTGCTCAGTCCGATCACCTCATATTATTCTTTTGTGGGTTTTATATCTCACACACGAAAAGGTTCATTCTCCCGCTTCTGCGAAAACTCAATGTTGAAGAATGCCATCTTGTGCTTTGTTTTATCTGTTAACGTGTCACATCATTCTTATGGTCCTCCGGGTCTAGTGGGAGAGCTTTGACAGAATGGGACAGGGCAGGTTAAAAGAGAGATAACGTATTGTCTGTATTATTTTTTGGTGGTCGCCATTTACCCTTTGTCTTACCTTTGGGTATGGTCCATACAATTTCTCTTCATATGTTATGAGGCTGGTTACATGATATGTATATCTATTTTGTTTTTTGAATATTTGCTTACAATGTAGACTTGACAAATTGAACTAGTGAAGCACACAGGGACTGATCACCACCATGACTAAAGTAAGAATTCACTTTATAATATTGTGATGACTAAAGTCCAAAGGCAAAATGTGCTTTATATTCCACGTGGTGACCATGAGTGATGTAACAATGCACTTTATATACCATGGGGTCACCATGGGCAAAGGTACAATGCACTTTATATTCCATGGGTGGCCATGTTCGAGGTGCAATGCTCTAAATATCCCATGGGTGGCCTTGGGTGAAGGCACACTGC
Source organism: Lissotriton helveticus (assembly GCF_964261635.1). NCBI lineage: Eukaryota > Metazoa > Chordata > Amphibia > Caudata > Salamandridae > Lissotriton > Lissotriton helveticus. The sequence goes on along the minus strand of NC_136073.1, from coordinate 911,517,463 downwards.
ACTTTATATTCCATGGGGTGGCCATAAGCGAAAGCACAATGCACTTTATATTCTATGGGGTGACCATGAGCGAAGATTCAATGCGCTTTATATTCCATGGGGTGATCATGGTCGAAGGTACAATGCGTTTTATATTCCATTGGTGGCCATGGGTGAAGGCACAATGCACTTTATATACCATGGGGTGACCATGGGCAAAGATACAATGCTCTTTATATTCCATGGGGTGTCCATGGGTGAAGGTACAATGTGCTTTATATTCCATGGAGTGGCCATAAGCGAAGGCACAATGCACTTTATATTCCATGGGGTGACCATGGGCAAAGGCACAATGCTCTTTATCTTCCATGGGGTAGTCATAAACGAAGGCTAAATGCGCTTTATATTCCATGGGGTGACCATGGGTGAAGGTACAATGCGTTTTATATTCCATTGGTGGCCATGGGTGAAGGCACAATGCAATTTATATACCATGGGGTGACCATGGGCAAAGATACAATGCTCTTTATATTCCATGGGGTGTCCATGGGTGAAGGTACAATGTGCTTTATATTCCATGGAGTGGCCATAAGCGAAGGCACAATGCACTTTATATTCCATGGGGTGACCATGGGCAAAGGCACAATGCTCTTTATCTTCCATGGGGTAGTCATAAACGAAGGCTAAATGCGCTTTATATTCCATGGGGTGACCATGGGTGAAGGCACAATGCCCTTTATATTCCATGGGGTGACCATGGGCAAAGATACAATGCACTTTATATTCCATAGGATGGCCATAAGCGAAAGCACAATGCACTTTATATTCTATGGGGTGACCATGAGCAAAGGTACAATGCACTTTAGATACCATGGGGTGACCATGGGCGAAGATACAATGCACTTTATATTCCATGGGTGGCCATGTTCGACGGTGCAAGGATCTTTATATTCCATGAGATGACCATGGACGAAGGTACAATACACTTTATATTCCATGAGGTGACCATGGACAAAGGTGCAATGCTCTTTATACTCCATGGGGTGACCATGGGCGAAGGTACAATGCATTTTATATTCCATGGGGTGACCACGGGCGAAGGTACAATGCACTTTATGTTCCATGGGGTGGCCATAAGCGAAGGCACAATGCACTTTATATTCCATGGGGTGACCATGGGCGAAGGCACAATTTGTTTTATATTCCATAGGGTGACCATTGGCGAAAGCACAATGCGCTTTATATTCCATGGGGTGGCCATAAGCGAAGGCACAATGCACTTTATTTTCCATGGGGTGACCAAGGGCGAAGGCACAATGCGCTTTATATTCCATGAGGTGACCATGGACAAAGGTGCAATGCTCTTTATATTCCATGGGGTGGCCATAAGCGAAGGCACAATGCGCTTTATATTCCGTGGGGTGGCCATAAGCGAAGGCACAATGCTCTTTATATTCCAAGGGGTGTCCATGGGTGAAGGTACAATGTGCTTTATATTCCATGGAGTGGCCATAAGCGAAGGCACAATGCACTTTATATTCCATGGGGTGACCATGGGCAAAGGCACAATGCTCTTTATCTTCCATGGGGTAGTCATAAACGAAGGCTAAATGCGCTTTATATTCCATGGGGTGACCATGGGCAAAGGCACAATGCTCTTTATCTTCCATGGGGTAGTCATAAACGAAGGCTAAATGCGCTTTATATTCCATGGGGTGACCATGGGTGAAGGCACAATGCCCTTTATATTCCATGGGGTGACCATGAACGAGGACACAGTGCACTTTATATCTCATGGGCGAAGGTACAGTGCAATTTATACTCTTGTGGTGATTGCTTTGCTTTTTATCTTTGGATTTTATTAACCATTTTTAATGTGGCTGCTTGTGACATTTTATTATAGATGTATTGTTATACTTATTTATTTTATATGCTGTTAAAACTTTGCAAAATAAAAACTAATTGATTGGTTGATTGTCAAAAATATTGTTTTTTGGATAAACACACAGTTTAAAATGGTAAAACCTAAATACTTTAATACATGTTTATAATATATTATATATAACATACATTTAAGTAACGTGTAACAATAAAAAAGATATATACATGTACACATAAAAACAAATGTGCATATGTCTATATATTCCATCACAAAAAAAAATAGAGGACCGAGGGGCATATGGACAAGCCCCCATCATCATCACAAAGTCACTTTCAGTGAAGCAGTGCCCACTCTCCTCCCATATTTTTCATTGGCTTGTGTCATTGTCTTTCGTAAATGCTGCCTTCGGATTCGTTAATAGGCTTGTTAGTCCCTCCTTGGTATGGCCTTGTCTTCATTTGTACCCTCTCATGGCGACTGGCCCTTTTACTTCTGTTGTTACACAGGACCTGTTAATTACTCTGTAAGCGCTATTTATTTTGTTCAGTTTTTTTTACTGCAGGACAGACATGCCAGATTCAGCTGAAACCAATTGGGTTTATTTAAACAGCAGGGACGCCCCACAACACGGGAGCCTTCTTCCAATCACTTTAACCTGGCACTATCTTCTGTCTATTTCCACCCCCACAAAGTAAAATGGATTTAGAAATTATTCGCGAATTAAGTCATGTGAATTCCAGGTAGCACATAATCCTGTGCTAAAGGCTGAAGCTGACAACAGCACATATATGTTATATGTCATCTGTACTAAAGCCACCTGACGGGTTGTTTTCAAAAGCCTGTTTTATAATCAACACCACCACCAATACCTCCACCATCAATACCACCACCTCCACCAATATCACTACCACCAATACCACCACCACAGCCAATACCACCACCACAGCCAATACCACCACCAATACCACTACACCAACAATACCACCAACACAAATACCACCACCACAATACCACCACCAATTCCGCCTCTACTGCCAATACCACCACCACCACCACCACCAATAAAATCGCCACCACCAATACCACCACCACCACCACCAATACCACCACCACGATTACCAATACCACCACTACCAATACCACCACCCCCAAATTCACCACCAACAATACCACCACCAATACCATGACCACCAAGAACACCACCACCATTACCACCACCAATACCACCACCACCACCACCAAAACAATCACCACCACCAATACCACCACCACCACCACGATTACCAATACCACTACCAACAATACCACCACCACCAATTTCAACACCAACAATAACACCAACAATACCATGACCACCAATACCACCACAAATACCACCACCTATTCCACCACCACCAGTACCACCACCACCATCACTGCCACCATCAATACCACCCCAGCCAATACCACCACCAATACCACCACCACTACCACTAATATCACTACCATCAATTCCAATACCACCAATACCACCACCATTACCACCACCAATACCAACCCCACCTATACCACCTGCAATACCATCACCAGCAGTTACACCACCACTACCAAAACTGCCACAACCAACACCAACAATACCACCAATACCACCATCACCACCAATACCACCACCAATACCACCCTGACCACCAATACCACCGCCACCAATAATACAACCACCTATACCATTGGTGGTGGTGGTGGTATAGGTGGTAGTGTTAGTATTGGTGGCAGTATTGTGGTATTGGAGGTGGTGATATTGGTGTTGGTGGTATTGGTGGTGGTGCTATTAGTGGTATCGGCAGTGGTGGTATTGGTGGCGTTGGTGGTGGTATTGGCGCTGGTATTGGTAATGGTGGTGGTGGTGTTGGTATTGGAGGTGGTATTGGTGGTGGGTGTATTGATGGTGGTATTGGCGGTGGTGTTGGTGGTATTGGTGTCAATGGTAGTGGTATTGGTGGTGGTAAATGTGGTGGTACCTAAACTAGTGGTGGCGGTATTGGTAGTGGTGCTGTTATTGGTGGTGGTGGTAGGGGTGATGTTATAGGTGGTGTTGGTGGTGGTGGTATTGGTATTTTTGGTGGTATTGGTGGTGATATTTTTGGTGGTGGGGTGGTATGGGGGGTGGTGGTGGTATTGGTGGTGGTGGTGGTATTGGTGGAGATGGTGCTATTCATAGTGGTGTTATTGGTGATGGTGGTAGTATTTGTGATGGTGGTATTGGTGGTGGTGGTATTTCAGGGTGTTGTTGTTAATAAAACAGGCTTTATAAAAAAAACGTCAGGTGGCTTTAGTACAGAGGACATGTAACACAGATGTGCTGTTGCCAGCTTTAGCCCATTAGCACATTCTTATGTGCTACCTGTAATTGAAATGACTTGTTTTGCTAATCATTTCTTAATTCATTTTACTTGGTTGGGTTTGAAACAGACACAAGATAAGGCCGGGTTAAAGTGATTGAAAGCAGCGCCCGTGTTACGGGGGCGGTCGTGCGGCTTAAAAAAACCCAATTAGTTTCAGTTGAAGCAGGCATGTCCAGCCTGCAGTAAGAGAAATTGAATAAAGTAAATGGTGCTTACAGAGGAAATAACAGGTTCTGTGTAACAACTGTAGTAAAAGGGCCAGTCGCCATGGGAGGGTACAAATGAAGACAAGGCCATACTAAGGAGGGACTAACAAGCCTATTAGCAAATCCGAAGGCAGCATTTACGAAAGACCATGACCAAGCCAATGAAAAATATTGTAGGAGAGTAGGCGCTGGTTCTCTTCTATACTCTACTACAGCAGTCTGACAGAGCTAGTAGCGCAAATGCACTGCCACTAGGCTCGACCTGAAAAGGTATGCTGTTCCTAAAGGAGAAAAAGGACAAAGGGGATTAGGTCAGAGAAAAGGAGCCACAAAGTGAGTAGTTCCTTTTTGGAAACTGGGCCCTCACACACCCTTGCAGGGTTTATCCTTCAGCATCTGGCTTGCTCCTCATTGGGCCAGTGCTACAATGCCTGACGGTCACCCTCAAGGGTTCTCTTTATCAGATAAACCTTTTTCCAAACCTGTGATGTAAGGTGCAAGTCAGGTGCCCTTCATGTAGATTGAGGAAACATAGGTGTCATGTAGTGATTAGTGACTTAAAAAAGGCTAAGCAAGTCTCAAATCAAATTTTAATCCATAAATATTATTAAAAACATGATGTCACCTTTAAGGACAATGATCCCTGGTGACTTATAAAGTCAACATATTTCATCCTGCCAATTAGTCAAGATGTGATCTAGGGCAATTCTTCAGGACCGCAAAACTTACACCTACACAATGTTTGGGACCAAGAATGCAACAAGTGTTGTCCAAACATTATGTACCCTATAAATGTACCTGCCGAATGTAAAATCACTGACCCAATGAGGGTGATGTCATCACCTCCTCGAGAGAAACACTGAGAGAAACAGTATAATTTTTCAGCAATGATCTACTCCTTTTCATGTGCCTCAGCTTCATAAAAAGCACGCAGAGCGCCAGACCATCGCAAACCTAAATCTAAATAGGAGCGACCTTTCCCATCGGGTTAATTGTAACCTAAAGTACAGGGGGTATCACCCATTGCAAACAGAATAACAATAGTGGAAGGTGCTCCTATTAACTGCCTCCTGGAACCTCTGAGAGATCATATGATTAGAAAATGTATCCTTCACCACTTTTTTAATCTGATCAGGTGTGCTGAATCATTCTGACAAACCAATATCATCCAAAGATTTAAGTACATATTTCAGCCATGGTATAGGAAGTCCCCTGTATATTTTCAGACCATCAACAATAACAGTCCTGTTAAAGCTGGCCTCCTTCTTACTCCACACACTGTCCCTGAACAGCAAGGGGGCCAGTTTAATATGTTCTAATATATACTCTAGTTCAGTTCAGAATGTAAGAATACATTTGAACTTGAGGGTGGTAGGTTCAGCAACCTTCTATAAATTCTGCTTTCTTCAACTTCAATTGGGTTAGCTTATGAATTCCCCAAATCTGTAGGTGGCAGTAGGAACACATTGCATGCTGTACAGGAATGGGAGATTGTAGACCTACCCTCCCACTTAGCTAAATAAAAAGTGAGCCTGCTGCCCTCCCACGTTTCCAACCTACAAACTTTACTTTACCTGCCAGTAATTGCTAACATGAAGAAACTGGCCTAAATAACAAAATATTTTGACTGTGCTTCGCTGCTTTGTGCCTGTATTTAATACTGTCACTGCATTCTTGCATGGGCCACATGCCATTATGTGTTATTCATCATAATTAGTTTTCTTGTTGAGTGTACTCATAAAAAATACAAATGACTCAACCAAACTACGAGGGGCACAAGATGTTCTAGCCATCTACGCCGCATGACTGGTGTATAACAAAGCAGGGACCGCTAAGTTGGCATTTTCAGTATGGCTTCAGTCAAATCTATTAAGGAATCACCCTGAATATTGCTATAAAGGGTAAAAAGCAGAGGTGCCCACACAGACTCCTGCAAAAGGAACTATTGATGGACAGAATGCAGAACAATGTCATACATTCACCCCAGTACAGAGATCTGGACCTAAATCCATCATTTTTTTGCTCACTATGCCATTCCAGTTTGGAATCAGCCATATGCAAATAAGTCTTGACCCTGCGCCCAATGGGAACAGTCCAACCTGAACAGCCAGGCCAGGTCCTCCCTGGACTGGAAACAAGCATCCTATGACCGTTTTCTGGATTTCACCCCTCTCCAGCCAGGATAGCTTGATTCCAGTAGCATAGAGAGCACAGGACTCACATCTGAGCATACCCGTCCAACTCGGGGTGACAAATGCAAAAGGAACTATTGATGGACAGAATGCAGAACAATGTCGTACATTCACCCCAGTACAGAGATCTGGGCCTAAATCCATCGCTTTTTTGCTCATCATGCCATTTCAGTTTGGACCCAGCCATATGCAAATCAGTCTTGACCCTGTGCCCAATGGGAACAATCCAGTCCGAACTGCCAGACCAGGTCCTCCCTGGACTGGAAACAAGCAAGCAGGCACTCCTGACACATGCCATTGGCTAAAGGAAAGGAATCAGAGGGTTTGCCTGCCTGTCCGCACTGAAGGAAGTGGCCCAATTTGCGTCACCCAGGTCACTCACGACCACCTCTCTGCCCTCCAAACAATGAAGAGACGATCAGACAGTAGAGAATACACACCACACTTATTTTATCAATATTACGCTGCAGCGGAGTCCATTCTGACCAGCCTCCTGTAATGGCTGATGAGGGACTGCCTTTTTCCATCATAAAGGCAGCAAATATACATTTCTACAACTGAGCAGTGACACACCCACTCTGTAACTTTCCAAAGGGAGGCAGCTTGAACAAAGGGGCACACAAAGATGAGCTAAGAGTCTGAGACAGGGCACACAGTATCTCTCTGGTGAGGTCATACAGTCTGTGCTTACAACTGGAATAGTAGGAGCGAACCTCTATCTCAGGGAAAGGTTTGCTCTAACAAGCAACTTTCTCATGCTTCAGTGAGGCCTAACCTTGGAGATGCAAACGCCTCCAAGCAGCTTTCTGCTGAGACAAGCAACATGAAACAAAAGCTTAGTTTCAATCATATGGCAAAATTGAGGCTGCCTGAAAGAAAATGGCGACACAGATGCCAACCTAATATACATAACATCTATACTTATTAATTGCATGTGCATACAACATGAATCAAATAAAATTGCCACATGAATGCTAACATAATATCAGGTATAATACGAACAAAATGGCGGTGAGGCATTTCAATTCTAGCAGTACCAAACCCTAGCACTCAGTTTTCATGGAGGCCATTCAGAAAATATTAAATGTAACATCCGCCCTCAATTTGTATAATTTTATCCATAATTTAGTTCAATGCACACAATCAAAGGCTGTGGAGAGGTAACAAAAGACCAGGTGCAGTGGGCAGCGCCTAGCAACTGTATATTTTTTTATGGTCAGATGTAAGTTCAGGCACTGGTCCCCCATACCGAGCCCAGGATGAAAACCATACTGAGGCACACATAAGATTTATTTATTTAACCCATGACTGCAGGTGATTGATAATGGCCCTCCCCACTATTTTGACAGTACTGTCTATTGGAGCAGGGTGGGGGCACTTTCCAGCACCACTGTGACTGCTTGAAGTTGCTCTCCTTGCATACTCCAGTTGAAACCAGTTCAGGGAGCGGATGGCTCTTGCTCTGGCATGAAACTGGACAAAGGAGTATCTTACCCACTGTCCAGCTCTTCCTTGGGAGGGACCCCTGAATCATATGAAGCATTTTCTAAGGATACTTAAGGGTAAGGGTGAGTCAGGAACGTTGCTCTGACAGAGGAGTCTGTGGAGTTTTTCCAGCTTCGCACTCTGCTGGGAGTGTGAAGTTGGCAAAAAAACTCCAACTCAGTCCGGTGCCCCATACAGGTTCACCAGGCCTGTGGACATCCAAGACACCTGAAGGAATCGCCCTTGGAATGAAGGAGTGACCGGTCTGCTGATCCTTGGCTCCCATGGACTCCGAAAGGCTCAGCAACAAAGGTGGTGGGTCTGTAACCCCTGTAAGACCTGCACTGTCTTCATACAGAGTTTGATGCCAGTATCTCTCGTCGGAACCACTGGAACAGCACCCCAGTGTACCATATTAACTTGTCATTGCCAAGGCTTGTTAACTCTCTCCTCCAGAGATCTTCAAGCTCCAAGAAGCTCCATCCTCAAGCAACTCCTTCAGCCAAGATCTTTGCCCTCACCACTTCCTCCGCACCGTGGGCCTTCTTCATTGGTGAGCTACTCAAGGTTCTCTTGTGATTCCTGTGCCTTTGGCCCTTGGGTCCTCTTGAGGGTCTTCCTTGGCTCCAGTGGGCTTCCGTGCTGGCCCGGGCCTGCTCCGACTTACCTGCTTGAGGTGAGTCACTTGGACCTTGCTGGTCCTGACACTGCCCCTTTATATTTGACTAAGTTGATTAGCGCTGCCCAGGCTTGTTGGTGCCTTGCCTGACACTGACCCCTGGGCTCTCGACAATTGACATGAGACAGCTTGGGAATGCCTCCTGAACTTCTACAGCAATGCCTGGTCTGCACAGCTGCAAATTCAAAGGCACCATCAACCTCCCTTGCATCACCGACATCAGTGGAACCTCTCATCCTGGATACACCTTTGGGCTCCATCGGACTTCTTTGTCTTCTTCTCCAGTGGCCTCTCTCCTGAACCTTCATTTTGGGCTACGGCTGTTTCCGACGTCAATTGACACCTATGCACCCAGCATCCCTGATCTGGGTATCGTGGTTTCTGGGGTATCCACGGGTAATGTGACTTTCCAACCTTCCATTTTCCACAGGGTTTCTTCAGGGTCCACTGGGAATGGTCCTTCTTCTTTAAAATTGCAACCAGAACTTACCTATTGACTAACATTAAGAACGTGGTCATGTTCCCACTCTACATGACCTACGTGGATTTTATAGGTACTCACTTCGGTTTGTTACTTGGGTCCCTGGCTCTTCTATGTGTTCTTGGTCCATTCTTGACTGAAGTCATGGTTCGCATTCTACTATTTTAGTATTTGGTTTGGTCTCCTTCTAAAGACCTCTGTGTATTTGTGCTACTTACGGGATCTATTAGCTAAGTATTTCTAAGTATTATGTATATTGTGTTTGTAGGATATAATACAAACGTGTTAGTGAGTGTAATAAAATACATATTTTTATCACCACACTGTGTGATTCTTTTTAACTTAACCTATACCATAAGATTAAGTACTGGTCAAACAAGCTGCTTTACACTCCTTCTGGACTTCTGGACTTCTGGACTGAGCCTGAAAGCTGCACTTCACTGCTACTACTTAGAGAACTTTCTCAGGTTGTCTAAGACCACTAAAATCACCATCAGGGTTGTCTGGATTAGTGCAACTTGCTACGCTTGTGTAAGTGAGCACCGCATACTAAACCAACCTCTCACAGTTTGCCCCCTCATTTTGCCTGATGTGGTTTCGAAATGTATGCGCACTGTGTCCCTGCTAACCAGATTCCCAGTGCCAGCTCTCTTTCTAGAAACTGTACCACGATTGGCACCCCTGCAGGTACCCCTAGAAGCCACTAGTAAGTGGTATCCCTATAAGGCACTAGTAAGTGGTACCCTTAGTATCTAAGGCATGGGTACTGAATAGGGTCCTCTGGGGTTGAATCACTGGCTATGTCACCTCGGTGACCCCTCACCAGGGCTATACACTGTCATTACAGGCTGCATGTACTGCTGCAGAGAAAAACTAAGGAGTCAGTAGGGCACACAACCCTGTTCAATGTCACACATACACTTCATAGGATAGAGGTAAGCCACTACTAATGCAGACCTGTATCCCTAAGGCAGGGAAGCCATAAAGAGTACATGGACTAGATGCTTGTCAACATGAGTTTCATAGCTCCATGATGGCTTCATTGGTTTCTAAGGTGTTTGGTACCACACATCTTGTCTTAATAAATCCTAGCTGATTCTAGGAGTGGATGTATTAATACAATAACACAGGAGACCCATTTAGAGGTTCCCCATGAAACTTACCATTCACTGGTGTGGCTCCTGACGTGTTTTTGCCAGCCTGCCACTATCAGACATGTTTCTAACCTCATAGGGTGAGAGCCAACACTCAAAGCACGAGACAAACTCTGGGTGGAGGTGCTGCACACCTCCTCCAGGACAGGAAGGCCTTCCCGAACGGGAAGCTTCAAAGGTAATACTGCCTTTCAAATCCAAACTAGTAACCTCCAGATAGTTGGGGAGGCCAAGCCCCTTTTCCTGCTCCATGTTTGGTAGGAGAAAAGGTGGGGAAATTAGTAAGTGAAGGAGGAGGGTCACCCTTCAACCTGTACCATGTTTAGGGTGGGGAGACTAGGTGAACCCCTCTCCTGAAATTCCACCATCTTGAGTTGGTGAAAACAACTCCCATCAGTGAAAGGGTAGTACCTCTTCCCACAGGAAGTGGTCACTAGATGGTGTAGACACCCCAAAGTTAATTAGCCCATTAGCTACTACCTGTCTCCCCTTTCAACATCCCTATAATTCAGTATTTTGGTGGCAACCCAAGACCTGAACATCAGATTTGGCAGACAAGAGAATGCCAGGACAAATAAAGGCCCGCTGCTCAAGAACTGAAGCCATGCTGCAGAAGAGAAAATGTGCCAAACTATGCCTGCTGCTCCAAGGACGAAACAATCACTGCTGCTCTTTTGTCCTGAAACTTGAGAGGACTCCAAGAACCCTGGAGCTCCTCAAACCTTCAGAAAATCACAAAGAATCTCCCTTTAAGTGAAGGTATCACTCCCCTGAACACCGCAGGTACCGATCCAGTGAAGTCCAGTTTTTCGAAGTGCTACTCCCTGATGAAGGTGCAACAGCTCCAGAGTTTCAGATCTGACTCCCCGTCAGGGCAGTAGGACCTACTGGAACCACAGCTTACCTGGGGAACCAGACCCCCAATGGACAATGCAGTGAATAAGTGTCCACTATGGAATCCTGAAGCACAAGAAGCAAACACCCATCGAGGGACATCGGAACACCTGAGAACCACATCCTGAGTTGCCCAGCTGTCCATAGATCATCTCTCCAATTTGCCTGCTCCTGACTGCGAGGACCTCAAGACGCATGACGCCTGGCTGATGTTTTCAATCTGCACCTGACCCCACGATCGACAGCACCGACCAACCAGCCCTGCTCCTGTGGTTCCCAGACCCTTGCAACCCCTCCCTTCAATGAGACCCAGCAGACTTGCCTGCAAATACCTCTGCGCAGTGTTTTTTCGAGTGACCCCCTCTGTCTTTGCGCACAAACTTCAAAAGACTTTTGCACCTCTGCTCCCAGGCTGATCAGGAACACTCCTGAAATTCTCTTGCTGGAACTTTGGACCTGGTCCCAACATTGACCTAAATGAGAAGGTGAACTTCATGAAAACTTAGCCTGAATTTCTATGCATTTTGTAGCATTTTCGTGATTCTTTCCATTGGTGTGTAATTGCACATACAAGTGGTAAATTTATTGAACTTTTCAAAATCGCATCTCCGAAAGGTTTTAACCTAGAGCTGTGTTTACGTCTTAATAATTATATAAACATCAATGTTATTTTAAAAAATTGATGTCAGTTTTATTCTTGAGTGAGTGTCTCATGTATTGCCTCAGTTAGTACAACTAATGCTTAACTCGATGTAATCTGTGAGCATGTTCATGTGGCGTTTTTATTATGTGTCATTGCTGTGTGGCCATGTGGCCTGTCACTATACCATCACAACTGTTCAATAAAAAAGATTTTAAAACAAAACAAATGCCTAACTACTAATGTGCTCGCCCACACTACCACATAAAGAGAGTTAGAATTATCTACTTTTACCTTTATCTACCTTTTGGGGATCTCTCTCCCTCTCTACATTGTGTACTTCATTGTATTACACTCTGCAGATAGGTTGTTTCCAATAAGTAGGGAAAGCTTTAGACATTGGAGGGGTAACATTTACTATTCCCACTCCAGTCTGTGCAACAGTAGGGAAAGCACTGGACTCCAGAGGGGTCAAATGTACTATTCCCTCTCCAGTCTGTGTAACAGTAGGGAATGCTTTGCACTCTGGAGGGGTAAAATAAACTATTCCCACTCCATTCTGTGCAACAGTGTGGAAAGGACATTGGAGGGGGTAACATTTTCTATCCACCCTTCAGTCTGTGCAACAGTATGGAAAGCATTGGACTCTGGGGGGAAAAAGGTACTATGCTCTCTACGGTCTGTGCAACATTAGGGAAAGAATTGGATTTCTGAGGGGCAAAATGTATTAATCCCACTTCAGTCTGTGCTTCAGTAGGGAAAGCGTTGTACACCGAAGAAGTAACATTTACTATTAGCACTCCAATCTATGAGATAGTAGGAAAAGTATTTCAATTAAAAACCAATATATATTTTAATACCTCTATTACTTAACTAAAAATATATAACTATTATTATAAACATGCTATATATAACTGTAAAAACAGTATAAAATTAACAATTATAAAAAAATACTTAATTTAAAATTTTACAATTTTATGATTAATTGATCATTTAATTTGAATTCCATAATATACTCCCACAAACATAGAAACGCACAATTAAAATATATTTAAAATAAAAACAACACAATTAATATATTAAGTAATATATAAAATAAATATTAACACATAAGTACTTATTTTTAATTATTAATAATTAAATAACATCCCTCCCTATTCATCAACAATAACTGTACCAAAAATAAAATTAATAAGCTAATTACTTCATTATAACATTTTAAATGTTTAATTTAGAGATAACAACTACCTGAATATGGATTATTACGTAATTAACTTCCCACCCTATACCCCATCAAGATAAACAACTACTACATTATAAATAGCATTAAAATCAACAATTACACAATCTAAGTAATTAATGATCAATTAACTAATCAATAATGAACAATGATTTAATATATAATTAATATTTTTCGGTTCGAACCCTGTACGTAAGTACAAACGTACGAACGCCGCACATGACCCTGTGCCTGGGATGCCGGTCTGAACGTCCGTAGCCCTCATCTGCCACCTTGATGCTGTCGTCCTGATGCCGTGGCTGGCTGACCCCCTCGCCTGAGTCCCTGAAAGCTGCTCTAGACCTGGAGCCGTCTAGCGCTCCAGCCACGTCCTCGGACGCTCATTCACCGCAGCTTCGCCGTCCCCCTCGTCTGGAGCCTGAGTCCTGCGGGCGCCATGGGGGTCGGATTTATCCTCATCAATTAATCAGAGCCTTCCAGTGTCTACGTACTATGCCGTCTCGTCGCTGAAGCTCATCGATCCCCTGGCCTGGAAGCCTGGTCCCACGAGCTGCACGGGGTTCGCATCTTCGCCTGCCAAGTGCCCCGGACTCAACATTGAACTGAATTGCACTGGACTCGACATTGAATTGTATGGCCCAGCTCCATCAATCGACGAAGCTGCCAGTGAGTTTGTCCATCCATGTGTGATGGTTGCATATGAGTTAGCGATCCCATGCAGATGTCTGTTGTTTTTGCTGCTTGCTAACCTCCACGGCGCTGCGAAGCACCTGATTGCTGTTGCTCTGATCCCCCACTGAGATGTGCTGGGCATGGGACTCGGCTCTATGAACCAGACGGTATTTTTCCGACGGTTTGATACTGCAACTTTAAGTGCCACCCTTTGAGGTTATTTCATGTATCACTTCATGGCTCTGACTTTGGCCTATGTTGAATTCCCTGCCTGATCTTAATCTCGTGATGCCCATTTTGTGGTTCCCTATCCTATCCTTTTGGCCTCCATTTTGCCCTCCTTCCCCTTATTTTGAAGTGGTCTCCCCCCCCGACCTAGCTGACATATAGAGATTAAAAAAGGACTTGCCCCACTTTCTCACAATTGGTGGCCATCTTTGAATGGAGCCCCTTTTACAACTCCACTGGTATTCAATCCTGTTGTTCTTTCACTTTAAACTGTCCCCATCCTTTACTTGTTATCCTTATCTTATATTTTATCTCTCTTATCTTTGTTCACCCCCAATTATCCTGCTCCTGCTTTCTTCCTGAGCTCGCTACCCGTCCTTCAGATGCTCTCTTCTACGCTACTTCCCAACTCTACCCCCATCTATATTAACTATCAATCCTAATCCTACACTATACAATTGTGTTTTTAGTGCGCTTTTTGCCACCCCCCTATTACACCCCCTTCTACCTTGCTTTTATTTGCTTCTTATTTTGTATTTCACTGTTCAGAATGTTGTGATATATTTCATTTTTCTATGCATTTCATTGATTAGATGCCTCTTATTTTGTATTTACCCTGTAGTACGCTATTTACGCAGCCTGCACCCTATTCCGTTTGATGTTTACTCTCTTTAGGCATCTCTCTCACTCCTTACCTTATTCACATCTCCCTCACGCCCAATCTTAATCTCTGAATGTTCCTTTTGATGTGTTTTATCATTGCTATGCACTTTGTCTGACTTTCTTGTCCCCCTTTATGATGTTCCCATTATTAGTTTGCCTCACATCTTTCTCATTCTTAATATTAATCCTTGAATGTACATTTTGATGTGTTCTATTATTGCTGTTCATTTTATATATGTTTTGATATCCTCTGAGGCGGAAGCCGGAGGACTGTGCCCACAAGTGATTTTAAAATTGTATTTCTTTCGTGTGTTTGATTTTAAAACTATCACTGAGCTCACCTACACTGAAACGATGAGTTACTAGCGTTCTCACAGCCCTCCTAGCCCTCCCCTGACACAGCGACCCCAGCGCTGTTGCTGGGAATCGCCCACACCGCCAGCGCGGTCAGAACGCAGAAGCCACGCCCACTGCGAGGCCACGCCCCTATCACCAACTACAAATGTGCCGGTCATACCAGCGCAGCGGACGAGCGCAGCGGGAGCGCCGTTTGCGCGCCGGAGGCGCGCCTAAGGCAAGTCCGTCTGCGCCCGTCCGCGCACGACCGGGCCTAGGGCCACAATCCCTGGCGGATACAGCTGCCCCTAAGATAAGCTACTCACGTCGGGAGCTACTAAGCCTCAGACCCCCCACCTCCCCTTGTGAATACATTCATGACCTAAATGGACCTTTCATCCGCTGTTCCCTCTGCAAGCCAGTCCAGCTCAAACTACCTACAAAACCTCACAAGCCCGCTGCCCTGAAACTGGCATCGTTACACTGCCGATCGCTCCCTAAACACGCGACCCAGATTAACCACCTCATAGAAGACCAGGAGATTGACATCCTCTTCCTCACGGAAACATGGCTCGCCCCACATTCGGAGTCAGACATGGTGCTAGCTACCCCACCGGGCTTCCTCATTCAGTCCCTACCCCGCCCCTTAGGCCGAGGTGGTGGTGTTGCCATCATTCATCGGGACTACCTTCATTGCAAATCCAGTGATGCGCAGATCCCTGACTCTGAAAGCCTGCAATTTGCAATCAAGCTAGACCCGACCAACTCACTGACAGGAATCCTTGTTTACCGCCCTCCCGGTCATCCAGGCCCTTTCGCTAGCTCTCTCCTGGACACTGTAGCGACCCAGGCACACTCCTTATCAAATTTCCTGATCGTAGGGATCTAAACATCCATCTGGATGACCCTACCGACCCGGCTGCAGCTGACCTGATCTCCGATCTGGCAGCACTTGACATCCACCTCCTTAATTCTGGAGCCACTCATACTAAGGGTCACCTGCTGGATCCAGTGTTCACTAGCACCCCTGCGATGCAAGTGAAGGAGGCCTCTCCCTTACCCTGGACAGACCATTTCTTAGTCTCCTTCCTACTACCAGGATCTTTCAGGACACCTCAAAAACCGCCTACCTACATCAGGGACAGGACCTGGTCCAGACTTCCCACCGAAGAATGGGCCAGGAATCTTAAAAACACCATCCCTGCACACGCAGAAGACCCGGTTGTCGCCGACAGTAATTTCAGAGAGTGGATCACCACCTCCCTGGACTCCGTACTCCCACTAAGAACCAGGGAGGATAAAAACGGTAAACCCGGGTCCGCCCCGTGGTATACTTCGGACCTCTGACTACTCCGCAAAAACTGTAAAAGAGCCGAACGGCTTTGGAGGAAAGACTGGCAGCACACCAGCAAGGAAGCATACCATAATACAGTCAGACTCTACAAAGATGCCATTAGGCACGCCAAAGCTTCCCATTATGACACGCGGATAACAGAATCCTCCAACTCGGCCAGGGAATCCTTCCTAATTGTTAAGGAGCTGCTTAAAGTACCTAACTCTCCTTCCTCCAGTTCCCCCCCGGTGGACCGAAGTAATGATCTAGCCACCTATTTCGACGACAAAATCGCCCGTATTCTAGCTTCCCTCCCCTCTCCTGGTCCCACCAGCCATTTGGACATTCCTCCACCTCCCAGCCAGACGGAAAATAATCCCCGCCCTCAACTTGCGACATTCAGGCCAATAACATACGTAGAGGTAGAACGAACCATGACCAAAATGAGAAGCGGATCACCTCTGGATCCGGCTCCCATTAGATTCCTCAAAACCGTGGCCCCTGTCATCGTCCCCACGGTCATGGAGCTTATTAATAGCTCACTTGCCCAGGGATCTGTTCCTGCCAGCTGGAAGAGCGCCGTGGTAAAAGCACTCCTTAAAAAACCCCAGCTCGATCCAGCAGATATGGCAAACTACCGACCAATATCACTCCTTCCGGCAATCAGCAAGGTAGCTGAGAAACTGGTCAACGGACAATTGTCCCAGTTCTTTGAAACAAACAACGTCCTACGGGAATCCCAAACTGGATTTCGCCCGGGTCATGGCACAGATACTGCCCTCCTCGCCGTCATCGAGGAGGCAAGGCGCATACTGGATTCAGGAGGGTCAGTGGCAGTGATCCTCCTGGATCTCAGTGCAGCCTTCGACACAGTTAACCATCGTGTCCTTCTCCACCGACTCGCGGCAGCAGGAATCACCGGGACGGCACTCAGCTGGATAGAATCCTTCCTCACCGGACGCACGTTCCAGGTATGGGACGGCAATTACCACTCATCCACCCTCCCCCTCACAAGCGGGGTCCCTCAGGGATCTTCCCTGAGCCCGACGCTTTTTAATGCATATATGGCCCCTCTTGAAGACGTGGTGACACCATTTGACATAAAAATGGTAAGCTACGCTGATGACACTCAACTGGTCGTCTCCTTATCCCAACTAGTCGACCACCCAGAGAACCTGGCCAACTGTCTCACACAAATCCACAGCTGGATGAGTGATTCATCATTAAAATTAAATGGGTCTAAGACGGAAGTGATGCTCCTGGGAAAACAATGGGTGACCATCCCCCCAACAGTCTGGCCTGACGTGTACGGAGAAATCCCTTCTCCGAAGCGTGAAATCAAAACCCTTGGAGTGTGGCTAGAACCTGAGCTCACCATGAAGACGCAAGCGGCCAAAACTGCGGGTACCTGTTTTGGGCTCATGCGTACTACCCGTAAGATTCTCCCCTTATTACCACCTGCTTCCAGGAAACTCCTTATCCAGGGACTAGTATTGTCCCGTCTGGATTATAGCAATATGGTTTACCTGGGAGCCCCAGAGGCCACATTGACGAGACTGCAGCGGACACAGAACGCTGCGGCACGTCTGCTCATGAACCTTCCCTCGAGAGTGTCAGCAAAACCAGCCCTCAAGGCCCTGCACTGGCTCCCTGTGCGCCAAAGGGTGGAATTCAAAGCCATGTGCACGACACACATACTAATCAACGGATCTGGCCCTGCGATCCTCAGCAGCTTGGTCACCCCCTACAAAGCATCCAGATCCCTCCGTTCGGAGAATGAGCACTTAGCCAACATCCCCAAATTCAAAAGGACACGCACAGGAGGACGACGATTCTCGGTTCAAGCGGCCATGGGATGGAACTCCCTCCCACGCACCCTCAGACTGGAATCCAGTTACCTGGTTTTTCGCAAAAAACTGAAAACGCACCTATTCCCGAAATAAATGTCCCTCCTCCCTTCCCTTCCCTCAATGGATATCAGCCTTTTTACAGCGCGGGGATGCCCTTGGGTCACCAGGCGCTATACAAATCGCTAAATAAATAAATAAATAAATTAAGTATTACTTAATTAACTTCCCAACCGCTACCCCTACAAACAAACCAACTTGCACCTAAAAAAATCACTTACAAATAATAACATCATTTACATAATTAATTATCCATTAACTAAGTACTAATAAATTATAAGCCAATAATTCATACATTTTAACTTAATTTACTTCCCACCCTATACTTCTGCAAATAAAATGACCTGCACCTAATATAATAAAAAATATAATAGTTGTACCATTTAAATAATTAATCATCAATTAAGTAATGAATATTCATTCGCAATTCATTAGGAATTATTTTACTTAATTAACTTTCCACCTTGTACCTTGCAAACTCACAATTCCCTACGATACTATAGAGTATTGTTAACAACTCAAATATAAATGATAAATTAACAACAATTATAACAACAATGTTGACATTTACAATTAAAATATGAACTAAAATACATTAAAATAATTAAACAACAATATTTTTCGCATACATTATTGCAAATGATAATAAAAATACAGATATTCTTGTAAACGATATTACTAACTCAAAATTCGATATTAATTTCCAGATCTTTCCGCATTGCGATATTCATGTGGATTGATAATAAAAATGCAAAATTTTTGTATTTTCGTAATTCATGATTCAATATTATGTCAAATACCAGCTAACAATCAGGTCAGCATCATTGTCTGCTCCCGAGCCAGCCCGACCTCTATCACAGTAGTCCTCCCACTCACATCACAGTGTCAGATCCTGCTGAAGTGACAATACCTGCTTGGCATGTCTGCTGGGGTTTTTCACAGGGCATTTGGGTCACGCTTTAAAGAAGGGAAGCACAATGCCAAAATAATACTTGCGTATCCAGGGCCGGGTTGCTGAAAGCTCAGCGTTGTCCCTCCAGACATCTGTCTCAGAGTTGGCCGAGGGATCAGGTACTGTCTGAAAGTGGAGTTTAGTGTTAGATGTGGGAGGACACTAGAATTATCATAATGTATCCCTTCTACACATAACCCCCGATATCAGCACGCAATTGAAGTGTGGCCGAAGACTTTGACCATCTTGAAAATGCCCAAAGTGGGTAGCCACAGGGGTCATAAGGCAGACGTGTTAAAATTATAGTGGCACAACAGGCTAGAAGAGTCATTTTTCTTGAATTGCCATTGAGCAAGGTGATGCCTCCATCTAGGACTGAGAGGGCTTCAAATGTCATTCTGAAGTCTTCTCCTGGTGAGAGAGTTGGAACTAAGCTACTTTGCACTTCCTGTCAATGTGTTCTTTAAGTGAAAGTTTCGAGTAGAGCGTGAATCAAATTGATTTTGGGCCTTATTATGAGTTTGGTGGTCTATGGACAACCACACTGGCGATAGCTGTCCGACAGTGGAGAGCTCGACAGTCTGACAGCTTATTGCGAGTTAGGCAGATTGGCTTTGAGAAGACAGCAGCTAAACTGCCAAGACTACCATCAGACCGCCGGGCTTGCCTATAGTGAAAATCAGCAGCCATAAGGCATTACACGGGAGTTGCAATGCCGTCCATATTACGAGTTGCTTTTCCGCAAACTGATTTGGGGTGTGTAGTCACTCCTTTCTTGTTCTTCTAGGCAGAGTTTGATGTGGATCCCTTTCTCCAGGTCCCCCTTCACAGCAGGATCTTCACCCCAAGGAACATGACCCTGTTTGCGGCGATCTACAGGTGAGTCCTTTTCGTACCATTTACCCATTTCAAGGACTGCCTACATATGGGCTTGACTCTAGCAATAAGTAGATGGTATCTATCCATATGTATCATACATATGTGTGCATCCGACACATTTGGAGTTAAAATACACACACAAGCATCAACATATTTGGAAAAAGTACTCACCACCTTTGCAAGATCGCTACATCACACAGGCATGGTGTTCAACTCGCAATATGGCGGTTGAAAGATCGTCCGCACCGTGAGCATGGATGCGGGTCTCGGGCAGTCGGACTGCCCAACTGGTAATGATGCCCTTTGCCTGTTCTGTCAGTTGAACTGTGAACCCGGTTAAGTTCAATTTGAAGAGCTAAATACCAATCAATGTTTGGACAAGTGTGTGGCAGACTTTAAGATACTGTTCAATACTGTACGAGGAGAGTTTGAGATAGATTTGAGGGTCATTAATACTGAGGTGGATCTTGATGTTCCTGTCTCCAATGGTTCCATACAAAGTTTGAAAATGATGGATGACCAGAAAGTGCCCCAAGGGACTCTGCAGGTGATAGAGAGAGTCTGGGAACAGGTACTTCATTTCTGAATGAGTTGCTTTTAATTTGTGATTTGGATGTGACTTGTGACATTGAAGCTCATGCAAATTTCCTTAATGTCAATCAGTGCTGAGTGACCTATACACCCACCACAACATCCATGGAATGCCTCTCTTGTGCAAAGTAAGCGATTTGCATTGCGTTGCCTAACACCAGATGTTTTAAGCCATTAAAAAACACGCAAAGTGGCTTTGCGTGGATTTATAAATCTTACCTAGAGGTTTGTGTCATGCATGTACCACTTTGCATGGTGCCAGAAGTATGCAAAGCTCTCCTAAATATGCCCTCCAGATCTTTGTCACAATAGGCTTTGGCTGGATAAGATGCCAATAGATGGGCCAGGTTGAGATGGAATCTTACCAGATAGTACCCCTGAGTGCTCGGCACTTTGTATAGATATAGCCCCATACGGCCATGGATTCCCTTCTTGGTCGTCACCTACCCAGTCAGTTTTTAGACAGACTTCCTTTCGTCTTTATGGTTGTCTCTTCCCTTATCCTCACTTTCTCACCTCCCCTACCCCCAACTACTTCTCTCTCTCCTTTCTCTCCTCTCCTAATGTTTTGCTGATTGTTTGATATAATGTGTAATTGTTGATCTTTTTCTGTTATATTGTTGAACCACATTGGTGCACTTCCCTTCGTCTCTCCTGTCATCTCCTCCCGCATCCTCCCTCTATTTATGTCTCTCCTTCTCTCCTCTCTCAATGTATTGAGACTAAACTATTTTGTCTGATGCCCGATGGAGCTACATGGTTTAGCTATAGGGGAGATTCCCTCCTTGGTCGTCTTTTACCCAGTCGGTCTTTAGACAGACTTCATCTTTTCGTCTCTCCTTATTGACTCTTCCCTTATCCTCCCTTTCTCACCTCCCTTACCCCCACTACTTTTCTCTCTCCTTTTTCTCCACTCCTAATGTATTGCTAATTGTTTGTTGTAATTGTGTAATTGTTGATCTATTTGTGTTATATTATATGTTCCACTTCCTTTCGTCTCTCCTGTCCTCTCCTCCCGCATCCTCCCTCTATTTTATGTCTCTCCTTCTCTACTCTCCCAATGTATTGAGACTGAACTATTTTGTCCGATGGAGCTACTTGGTTTAGCTAAAGGGGAGATGGGCCTTAGATGCCCTCCTTGGTCGTCACCTATCCAGTCGGTCTTTAGACAGACTTCTTTTCGTCTCTCCTTATTGTCTCTTCCCTTATCCTCCCTCTCTCACCTCCCCTGCCCCTCCACTACTTCTCTCTCCTTTCTCCCCCCTCCTAATTGAAATGCCTATTTTTTGATGTATTGTGTAATTGTTGAATTTGTTCTGTTACATTGTTGATTCTCATGTAAAGCACTCTGATACCTGCGGGTCTAGCCAGCGCTATATAAAACTCTTTAAATAAAATAAAATAAAATAAAATATGCTTCACCCCCTGGGCAAGATCCTCACATGAAAGCCCCTCCCCAGAGAAAACCTAAATTGAAGCTGTTTGCTTATGATTTGATCCTGTATCCGAAAACTGAGGACCGTAATACCAACAGAACATTTGCTAAAATTAAAGCTGGCTACAGAACTAATCATTCTAAATCGGAAGTCCTTTTATTCAATGCCTCTGACCTAGTACTACCCACTGAAACAGGGCCACAGCTCCAAGTCTGAAACCCTATTAGATATATTTATATCTCATGATTTTTTGGAACTCCATCAAGTAAATTATTTACCACCTTTTCAGGTTGGTGTGTTCTGGCAGTAACTCCGCAGATTCTTCCAAACAACTTTTTTCTCCAGCAAATACTGAGTGAATATGGGATTAGGCTTTCCCCCTTCCTAAAAATTCCCAAACTTCCTAAACATTTCAGATATAAGTAAGTACCCTGCTGTTGTGCTTTGCAAGTTTTCTCAGTTGAAGGAATAATAATGCTTTCCCCAATCTTCCTTAAATTTGTACCAGAGCTTTAGAACATTCAAGACATCCACCGGGTGTAGGGTCGAGGCTTTTACCTGGAATCAATCCAATCAGTGCACCTTTAAATCCATTAGGGGGGCAACTTCTAAAGTATGGCCTTATTTCCCAAGATCGATGTTTTACTATTTGCCATTATTCTTAATAAAATGCTTGCATCTGTATTCAAATTATGCTTCAGATGTGGCATCGACAAAGGAGATTGGCTACATGTATGTTTTAGAGGACCTGTTTATATGACATCAGGGCCCTGCTAGACAGCAGAGAAACCGCAGCCCTCATCCTCCTGTACCTGTCAGCCGCCTTCGACATGGGCTGACACCGCACACTACGATCACGCCTACACGACGCCAGGATCCAAGAGAAGGCCGTGGACTGGACCACATCCTTCCTCTCCAAAAGAACTGAGAGTATCCGACTCCCCCCCTTCCGCTCCAATGCCACCAAGATCATCTGCGGCGTACCCCAGGGTTCATCCCTCATCTAGATGCTGTTCAACATCTACATGGCACCCCTCACCAGCGTCGCTCGACAGCACGACGTCAATATCATCTCCTACGCCAATGACACCCAGCTTTTCCTCTCCCTCACCAAAGACCCTCACACCGCCAAAACCAACCTCCACAAAGGAATGAAGGCGTCACCAAATGGATGAGGAACAGCTGTACTCAGACAAGACGGGGGTCCTCATCCTGGGTTCCACCCCTTCAGCCTGGGACGACTTCTGGTGGCCGACAACACTGGGAACAGCCCCGACACCCGCCGGCCATGCACGCAACATAGGGGTCATCCTCGACTTCACCCTCTTCATGACTAAGCAGGTCAATGCCGTCTCCACAGCCTGCTTTAACAACCTCCGAATGCTCTGCAGGATCTTCAAGTGGATCCCCATTGAAACAAGAACAACAGTCACCCAGGCACTCGTCACCAGCAGATTGTACTAAGGAAACGCCTTCTACACAGGAACGTCGGCCAAGCTCCTGAGATGGCTGCAACGCATCCAGAACGCCTCTGCACATATGATCCTCGACATCCCCCGCCGCCGCCACATCACACCCCACCTGAGAGACCTGCACTGACTCCCCATCAACAAGAGGATAACCTTCAAGCTCCTCATCCATGCACACAAAGCACTCGACAATTTTGGACCAGCATGCCTCAACAGATGACTCAGCTTCTACACCCCCTCCCGCCAGCTCCGCTCTGCCGGCCTCGCTCTCGCCACAGTCCTCCGCATTCAAAGATCAACCGCCGGTGGCAGATCTTTCTCCCACCTCTCCGCCAAGACCTGAAACACCCTCCCCACCCTCCTAAGGCAGACCCAAGACCTACTGGCCTTCAGAAGACTCCTCAAGACCTGGCTCTTTGAACAGTAGCAGCCCCCCCTCCTTACCCAGCGCCTTGAGACCCTCAGTGGTATGTAGTGCGCTTTACAAGTGACTTGATTGATTGATTGATTTATTGATTGATTGATTGTTTCCATCATCACCAAAAAGGGAGAAGTACAAAGACTTTGAAATCTATAAGCAAAGCATAGAAGAAATAACATATTACAATAATGAACAAACACAATAATATTAGGTGTAGATTAAACTAAAACAATATCAAAAATGTGGGATTTAATATACTAGTATTGTAAACATAATATTCCTTATTAAGTACATTAATAAAATCCATGGGAGCTTTCAATCAGACTTTAAATTTAATCTTAGGTGTTTAAAATGACTTATGTTCAGACATACTCATTGTCTTTACATAGAGGGCCGGACTGGCCCCCGGGGGTGAGAGTGGTGCTAGTGAGAAGCAGTGCTGCAGCTGCTTTAGCATTGCTGCCTCTCTGGTTACAAAGGGCTGATATATAAACCACCCCAGTATCAAAATTGCTCTCCACAGCTAGAAAACTGGCCCCCACCCTTCTGGCCCACCGGGAAAAAATGAGGTGCAATTTCCGATGTACAACAGTGCATTTCACACTGTTTGTGATTCCCATTGGCATCGCAATTTGCAAGCCCATTGGCAATGACAGCCCTCCCAGGGATCGTGGCCAAACTACCTGGTGACCTTTTCCGCTCCCAGCCCAAAATCTGGGCACCGTACCTTGCAGTTCTGTTTAATGCGGTACTCTGGGGTTCTAAGTTACCGGAAACCTGGTTGGGAGCTGATATCGTCCCATATATAAAAAGGGCTGCCCGTTACTTCCATCTAACTACAGGCCCATTAGCCTTTTAGATACCACCCAAAAACTAATGGGCCGAATCCTACTCGACAGAATACTGGGGTGGATGGAGGAAAATGCAATATTAACCACCCTCCAAGCTGGTTTTAGATCTGGCATCTCGAAAACCTTTGTATATCTGGGGGTTCTGCTGTCCGAAAACTTTGATTGGGGTTCCCAGGTATCTAGATCCACCCTGAGACTCTCACAGATCATAGGGGGCATCGGCAAATTTCACAGCACAACACAATTTAAACCGCTATGTATGGAGCAGAACTTTGGGGGCATAATAATGCATTGAGCCTACTAAAGGTTGAGCAGGCCTTTATGAGAAATCTGGTGAGTTTACCTAAAAGCACCCCTTTGATACTATTACGTCTGGACCTGGGTCTCGAGTCTATTAAAGAACTGATAGCTGCACGACCCCTCCTTTTCTGGAGAAGACTCTGGTCCGTACCGGAGCTTGTAGACTACAGAGCGGAATTTGTTGCAGTATGGAGGCGGATAAAGAATAAAAATATTCCTTGGCTACTTCACATTAAGGCCCTCTCCTACCAAATTGGCCTGCCTCAACTGTGGGAGTCCCCTGAGGAGAGTTGCCCGAGGTTGCAGAGGTCTGAGCTGCTGGCCTCCATAAGACACTAAAGCCATAAAGTGTTATACCCTTCAACAACTCTGGGAAGGCTCTGAATTCCTGCAAGTGAAAATTGCACCCAAGAGAGAGGAATTTTTAGATTTAGTGCAGCCTGCCCTTGCAAGGAAACTATACATCCAACTAAGACATGGCTGCCTCCCCATTGGGGCATTGACTTCTAAATGGGCTGACTCAGAGGAGGGAACCTGCCCAGCATGCAGCAATAGTACAGAAGATATTACACACGTTCTGTTCTTCTGCCCGGCTTATAGTAAAACACGGAAATGCTGGTTGACACTGCTGTGCAGGAACCTGGGACCTAAACAGTGCGCACAGGCCTGTAGAGTTCTAACATATGACACTGCCCCTCTTATTGTCTTTTTGGTTTCCCGCTTTCTATATGGCATGTAGCGCAGAATAACTATTTTTACTATAAGGAAATAACCTGGACATTAGTTCACCATTTGATAACTTACTGTTTAATAACTTTTTTAAGTGTTTTATTATTGGATTTTTTTTACTGTGCTTGTATATATTTTATCTGCGATTTTATGGTTAATGATCGAAATAAAGTTATCAAATGAATGAATGAATGAAAATAAGACAAATTGAAAATGAGTTTAAAAAAACAGCCATTTGTGCCCAAAGCCTTTGCATACAAAATGCGGCAGGCACTTTGCGGTGCCTGCCGCTTTGTGTATGCAAATGCATACATGCATTTTTAGCATTGTGGCGGGCGGTGCTGAGAGCACCGCCCGCCACAATGCTAAAAATGCAGGATGCGCCCTCCACTGTGGCGGCCGCATCCTTATACCCCCCCACGGGACCCCCGCCCTTATGGCAGGCGGTCCCAAAGACCGATAGGATGGCACGCGGACTAAGTATGCCCGCCATCCTAATGGACCCCTAAGTTCCGATCTTTAATACCCTTTTTCTAAAGTATGTGCATCTACAGTTGGCTTGTTTATGAAACTTAATCTTAGATGTTTTTAGGTAAAACACTGAGAAAATTGAGTTGGCAAAAAGTTGGATGATATAATTGCTGTAACCATGATAATAGGAGTAGGATCACTGAATTCCTATCATCGGTGGTGGATGGTCTTAATTATTTTTGACTGAATGGTATGGAATGTGTGGTGTTACATAGTATCTATTTTTAAGAACCCTACTATAATTATAAATATGATGCAATGTCTTGTGGTATATTTAATATTTTAGGGAACATTGAAGTAATAGAATATTCTAATATGTTTCTGTTTATTTCTTTTAGTGATAGGCACATTGTTTATATAATATTTGACATATGTATTTTATTTATTCTTAATATAGGCACACATGATCATGTGCTATTCCTTTTAAAGAGACAATTATCGTCAAAAGTCCTGATGAAGGAGGTGCTATAGTTGCTCGCACATCAAAACATGTCGACGCTTCTGGGGTGTTAAATTCGAGGAACTATTGAGTCAAAGGATTTTCTATATGAAATGACTACGATATAGATTCAATCGAATTAACTGTTTACTGATGATTTTTAATATGTCACTTGTTGTTGTTTCTTTATTTTGTTGATGGATTTGCCATATGAAATATTTTAATTAATTTTGGACAGTCTTTTGCTGTGTTTTAACAATTGTAATGTTGGTCTTTGTTAATGTACATTAAACAATTTTTGTGTTTTTGATATACATTTTGTTTATTTTAATTATACGTGGGGTTGTCGATAGTATACACTTAT
Organism: Lissotriton helveticus; assembly: GCF_964261635.1. Classification (NCBI taxonomy): domain Eukaryota; kingdom Metazoa; phylum Chordata; class Amphibia; order Caudata; family Salamandridae; genus Lissotriton; species Lissotriton helveticus. The sequence continues at coordinate 911,490,149 of NC_136073.1, read as the reverse complement.
GAAAGGATCTTGCCTGATGGATGGTTGTATGTGGTTCAAAGGTTGGTAGTTGGTCTAAGGGAATATATTTGATTGTTACTATATTCGCAATCCTGTCCCTTGTATAGTAGGGTCTCTCCGATTTATTTACAAACCTGATAAAAAAAAAAGCCTGCAGCAGACCCAGCTATCCCAGCCAACCATAGGCCGATGTGAACTAACAACCCACCACCTTCTTGAAAACAAATAATCAGCTTCATTCTAGCCAGTCAGACTTCAGAGCCTTATATAGTATGAAGATGGCTCTGATGGGATATCTCACAATATCAGATTTATTTTGGATACTGGTGAGTGGCTGCGATAATCCTGCCTGACCTACCTGCAGCATTCAATACTGTCCCCCACTCCATGCTGCTGAACTGTCTTGAGGCTCTTGGAGTAACATGGCAAGCTTTCTACTGGATAATGTCATTTCTGGAGAAGAGGGGCCAACAAGTCTGGATTCCTCCACGACCTGCCAATCAATGTGAGATACAAGTGGGAGTTCCGCAGAGCTCTGCCCTGAGTCCAACACTTTGTAATTTATATGTTATGCCGCTGGCACATCTCGCGGAAGATCTGGGAGCTAAAAGAGATATCCTATGCAGATGATACACAACTGCTTTTCTCCGGAGATAAGGAGCTGAGTTGAAAGGCGGTCAGATGAAAACTTTCCTGACTGCTGTTTTCCACTGGTTAGCTATTGCACAACTTAAATGCAACAAAGAGAAAGCAGATATTCTCTTTGGGCAGATTCCATCAGATTTTTGGCATACATTTTCGTTACGTTTTAATGAGGAAATCTCTGTGCGTGGGTCGGAATTCTACCAACTACAGCTATGTAAAGAAACAGGGAGGTGTTCCAGATTGGCGTTAGAGGCCAGTTTTAATGTCCAAGAGGTATAGCATGAAAGACACTACACACAAATGAGTGTTAGCCCTGGGGCCGAACTGATCGGCCTCAGCACTTTTGCTTTTAACACAGGGCCGATTAGATCGGCCCGTGCCACGTCTTAGGTTAATTGGGCAATGCTCCCAGGACCTGGCCCACCCGGGGGCCTCTTTAAATGAAGCGCAGGAGACCACACTTCATGTTTTTTAAATATTTTGGCAGGATTGGCGACCCCAGCGTGAATTCCACCGAAATTGTTTTTAAAAAAAATGCTTTTTCTTGGCCCTTGGGGTCCTTGTGGGACCCCCTGAGCAGACCTAGGGGTCAAGGTTTTTCTACCCTGCCCCCTTTCTTTTGTTTAAACATTTTTTCACTGTTTTCTTGTGACTTGGTTCTACAGAGTGGTACAAAAGGGGGTGGTGATGGACGGAGCACCTGAACCAATCAAACACTCACACCCAGTCAACAGATCTGGGTTTAATCCATCACCGTTCTTTAGCCCACACTGCCACCCCAGTTCAGACATGGCCATATGCAAATCAGTCGGACCCTGTGCCTCATGGGAACAGTCCAGCACGAACAGCCAAGCTATGCCTTCCCTGGACCGGAAACAAGCTTCCGAGGACCGGTTTCTGGCATTTGAGCCGTCTTCAGCCCAGCTTGCTTGAATCCAGTGGCAGAGTGAGCAAGGGACTCACGTCTGAGCATACCCTGCAAACTTATGGTGAACAAAGTGGTACAAAAGGGGGTGGTGATGGACAGAGCATCTGAACCAATCTAACACTCACACACAGTCAACAGATCTGGGTTTAATCCATCACCGTTCTTTAGCCCACTCTGCCACCCCAGTTCAGACATGGCCATATGCAAATCAGTTTGACCCTGTGCCTCATGGAACAGTCCAGCCCGAACTGCCAAGCCATGCCTTCCCTGGACCGGAAAAATGTTTCCGAGGACCGGTTTCTGGCATTTCAGCCTTCTTCAGCCCGGCTTGCTTGAATCCAGTGGCAAAGTGAGGGAAGGGTATGCCCAGACGCAAGTCCCGAGCTTACTAAGCCACTTGAGTCAAGCTATCCTGGCTGAAGACGGCTGATAGCCAGAAACCGGTCCTACGATGCGTGATTCCGGTCCAGGGAAGCCATGGTTTGGTAGTTCGGGGTGGACTGTTCCCATGAAGCACACACCCTATGTGGGAAAGGTATGCCCAGACCTGGGTCCCGTGCTCACTAAGCCACTGGAGTCAAGCTATCCTGGCTGAAGACAGCTGATATCCAGAAACCGGTCCTAGGATGCTTGATTCCGGTCCAGGGAAGACATGGCTTGGCAGTTCGGGCTGGACTGTTCCCATGAGGCACAGGGTCAAGACTGATTTTCATATGGCCATGTCTGAACTGGGGTGGCTTGGTGAGCAAAATAACGATGGATTAAACCCAGATCTGTGACTGGGGTGAATGTTTTGCCATTGTGCAACATTCTGTCCATTCTTGTGTGTTTTGCTGTTCACCCTATGTGGGAACGGTATGCCCAGACATGGGTCCCGTGCTCACTAAGCCACTGGAGTCAAGCTATCCTGGCTGAAGACAGCTGATAGCCAGAAACCGGTCCTAGGATGATTGATTCCGGTCCAGGGAAGACATGACTTGGCAGTTCAGGCTGGACTGTTCCCATGAGGCACAGGGTCAAGACTGATTTGCATATGGCCATGTCTGAACTAGGGTGGCTTGGTGAGCAAAATAACGATGGATTAAACCCAAATCTGTGACTGGGGGTGAATGTTTTGCTATTGTGCAACATTCCGTCCATTCTTGTGCATTTTGCTGTTCACCCTATGTGGGAAGGGTATGCCCAGATGTGGGTCCCGTGCTCACTAAGCCACTGGAGTCAAGCTATCCTGGCTGAAGACAGCTGATAGCCAGAAACCGGTCCTAGGATGCTTGATTCCGGTCCAGGGAAGACATGGCTTGGCAGTTCGGGCTGAACTGTTCACATGAGGCACAGGGTCAAGGCTGATTTGAATATGGCCATGTCTTAACTAGGGTGGCTTGGTGAGTAAAATAACGATGGATGAAACCCAGATCTGTGACTGGGGGTGAATGTTTTGCCATTGTGCAAAATTCCGTTCATTCTTGTGTGTTTTTCTGTTCACCCTATGTGGAAGCGTATGCACCGGATGTGGGTCCCGTGCTCACTAAGCCACTGGAGTCCAGCTATCCTGGCTGAAGACAGCTGATAGCCAGAAACCGGTCCTAGGATGCTTGATTACGGTCCAGGGAAGACATGGCTTGGCAGTTCGGGCTGGACTGTTCACATGAGGCACAGGGTCAAGGCTGATTTGCATATGGCCATGTCTTAACTGGGGTGGCTTGGTGAGTAAAATAACGATGGATGAAACCCAGATCTGTGACTGGGGGTGAATGTTTTGCCATTGTGCAAAATTCTGTTCATTCTCGTGTGTTTTTCTGTTCACCCTATGTGGGAAGGGTATGCCCAGACGTGGGTCCCGTGCTCACTAAGCCACTGGAGTCAAGCTATCCTGGCTGAAGACGGCTGATAGCCAGAAACCGGTCCTAGGATGATTGATTCCGATCCAGGGAAGCCATGGCTTGGCAGTTCAGGCTGGACTGTTCTCATGAGGCACAGGGTTAAGACTGATTTGCATATGGCCATGTCTAAACTGGGGTGGCTTGGTTAGCAAAATAACGATGGATTAAACCCAGATCTGTGACTGGGGGTGAAATCTTTGCCATTGTGCAACATTCCATCCATACTTGTGTGTTTTTCTGTTCACCCTATGTGGGAAGGGAATGCCCAGACGTGGGTCCCGTGCTCACTAAGCCACTGGAGTCAAGCTATCCTAGCTGATGACGGCTGATAGCCAGAAACCGGTCCTAGGATGCTTGATTACGGTCCAGGGAAGACATGGCTTGGCAGTTTGGGCTGGACTGTTCCCATGAGGCACAGGGTCAAGACTGATTTGCATATGGCCATGTCTGAACCGGGGTGGCTTGGTGAGCAAAATAACGATGGTTTAAACCCAGATCTGTGACTGGGGTGAATGTTTTGCCATTGTGCAACATTCCGTCCATTCTTGTGTGTTTTGCTGTTCACCCTATGTGGGAAGGGTATGCCCAGACGTGGCTCCCGTGCTCACTAAGCCACTGGAGTCAAGCTATCATGGCTGAAGACAGCTGATAGCCAGAAACCGGTCCTAGGATGCTTGATTCTGGTCCAGGGAAGACATGGCTTGGCAGTTCGGGCTGGACTGTTCACATGAGGCACAGGGTCCAGGCCTATTTGCATATGGCCATGTCATAACTGGGGTGGCTTGGTGAGTGAAATAACGATGGATGAAACCCAGATCTGTGACTGGGGGTGAATGTTTTGCCATTGTGCAAAATTCCGTTCATTCTTGTGTGTTTTTCTGTTCACCCTATGTGGGAAGGGTATGCCCAGACGTGGGTCCCGTGCTCACTAAGCCACTGGAGTCAAGCTATCCTGGCTGAAGACGGCTGATAGCCAGAAACCGGTCCTAGGATGATTGATTCCGATCCAGGGAAGACATGGCTTGGCAGTTCAGGCTGGACTGTTCCCATGAGGCACAGGGTTAAGACTGATTTGCATATGGCCATGTCTGAACTGGGGTGGCTTGGTTAGCAAAATAACAATGGATTAAACCCAGATCTGTGACTGGGGGTGAATTCTTTGCCATTGTGCAACATTCCATCCATTCTTTGTGTTTTTCTGTTCACCCTATGTGGGAAGGGAATGCCCAGACGTGGGTCCCGTGCTCACTAATCCACTGGAGTCAAGCTATCCTGGCTGAAGACGGCTGATAGCCAGAAACCGGTCCTAGGATGCTTGATTCAGGTCCAGGGAAGACATGGCTTGGCAGTTTGGGCTGGACTGTTCCCATGAGGCACAGGGTCAAGACTGATTTGCATATGGCCATGTCTGAACCGGGGTGGCTTGGTGAGCAAAATAACGATGGTTTAAACCCAGATCTGTGACTGGGGTGAATGTTTTGCCATTGTGCAACATTCCGTCCATTCTTGTGTGTCTTGTGTGTTTTGCTGTTCACCCTATGTGGGAAGGGTATGCCCAGACGTGGCTCCCGTGCTCACTAAGCCACTGGAGTCAAGCTATCCTGGCTGAAGATGGCTGATAGCCAGAAACCGGTCCTAGGATGCTTGATTCCGGTCCAGGGAAGACATGGCTTGTCAGTTCGGGCTGGACTGTTCACATGAGGCACAGGGTCAAGGCTAATTTGCATATGGCCATGTCTTAACTGGGGTGGCTTGGTGAGTAAAAAATACCGATGGATGAAACCCAGATCTGTGACTGGGGGTGAATGTTTTGCCATTGTGCAAAATTCCGTTCATTCTTGTGTGTTTTTCTGTTCACCCTATGTGGGAAGCGTATGCCCAGATTTGGGTCCCGTGCTCACTAAGCCACTAGAGTCAAGCTATCCTGGCTGAAGACGGCTGATAGCCAGAAACCGATCCTAGGATGCTTGATTCCAGTCCAAGGAAGACATGGCTTGGCAATTCGGGCTGGACTGTTCCCATGAGGCACAGGGTCAAGACTGATTTGCATATGGCCATGTCTGAACTGGGTTGGCTTGGTGAGCAAAATAACTATGGATTAAACCCAGATCTGTGAATGGGGGTGAATGTTTTGCCATTGTGCAACATTCCGTCCATTCTTGTGTGTTTTGTTGGTTCTACAGAGTCGCAAGATGGCTGTAAACACTTCCTTGTTTGGAGTGTTGATAGCCAATCACAGTGAAGCTTGTGCTCGAGAGGGTTCGTGAACCCACCGCTGCCTTAGATATTGAAACTTTTTCTTTTTCAAATTTCTCAGGAACTACTGAACGGATTTACACCATTTGGCTCTTTCTGAACCAAGAGCTACCTTTTTGCCAAATCTGGTGTAATTCCGTTCAGCAGTTCGGGCTGTAGCTTTGTCTAAAATTTCCCATGGAAAATAACATGGGGGACCCCTGCTTGGTGAATCACCCTGAAACTTTCAAGACAGGAGCTGACCGGAGCGACCCACTAGTTTTGAGAAAACAAAAAATGATTTTGCCATGGCCAATTCTCCTGCCGACAATCTTTCACCATCAACCGCCCCCCACATCCACAGAGCCTACGCCAGACGCCAACACCACCGAAGCCCTGACGTGCATCCTCCTCAACGTGGGCTCCCTCCACAAACAGGACACAGTGATCTGAAACCTGCTCGACACCCTCTCGCCAGATGTCGCCTTCTTCACGGAAACATGGACCAACGCCACCTCCGCCCCTGACATCACCACTGCCATCCCTGATGGATACAAGATCCAAAGAAAAGACCGCCCCACCCCCCAGGAGGATGACTCAACATCTCACACAAGAGCTCCCTCCGAAGCTCCACCTCCAGCCCAAGCGACCCCCTCTCCAACACAGAACATCTCCACTTCCAAATCCATACCAGCCCCAGAGCGATGCTGCACAGGACCCTCGTCTACAGACCCCGCGGGCCTCACGCCTCTTCTGCCTCCATCATAGCAGACCTCGTCGCACCCTCGACCCCATCTTTGCAAGAGGGACAAACATGCACTTTAACCACACCACGCAGCCCCTCAGGACAGACCACCACTGCGTACACTTCACCTTCAGCTCTACCACTGCACCCAAACCAGCCTTTTACCCACCACCTAGGAACTAGATAAAGATAACAGAGGAACACCTCAACAGCACCCTCCTCCTTGACTCCCCGCCACGACCGACACCAACTCCGCAGCCAAAGAACTACACTGCTGGATCTCCAGCTGAGCATACAAGCTCACACCCCTCCACCACCCACCAAACAGTGCCCCCTGAAGGCCGCCTGGTTCAGCTCCGACCTCCAAGAAGCCTGGCGCTCCTGCAGACGGCTTGAGAAACTCTGGCAGGACAGGAAAACCACCAAAGACCAAAACAACTACTGGAATGCCATGAATGAATACCACCAGCGTATAAGAACCATCAAGCGGACCTTTTTTTCAAGAAAAAAACCCACACCAACTCAAGTAATGCAAAAGAACTCTTCAAAGCCATGCGTGGGCAGCTCTGTCATCTTACAAGTCTTGGGGCCCACAGCAGTTTCTGACCTCTCACTTCTCTGACCCCAGGAAACATGCTTTTCTGCTCACTCTCTTCTGCATTTTACAATGAAAGGACCAATTTTCCACCCGAAAGTAGTCTGGCCCAACAACCATTGTCGCTTATGTGTGTAAATCCACAAAGGTTTGCTCCTTATGCTCTGATTGTGTCTGGCCCTGCTATCCCATTGGTAAAAACTTGTACAGCTGGCTTTAAGAGGTCTTCAAAACAGGTTATGCTGCCCGGCCGTCTTTAATATCCCCATGCTTTGTGAACTCGGTCCTATTGTTCTGAAAAGAAGTGAGGGTCCTCACCTATGCTCCCAAGCAGCTGAAAGAGCATTGAAAGTGAAAAGCCGGGTGGGGCTTCATGGCTTCCCTTGGGAACGGCGCTGTCCCAGGGAGCTCGGTCTTGGTATTACACATGTATTATCTCCTGATTCTTTTTAGGGTTCCATGTTAACATATTTCTGTTAAAAATATCAATGAAAAAAATATTGATGTGAAAATATCGATAACAAAAATATCAACTTCCTCTACAGAAACAGGTAAGTACAATAATATCAACACAAAAGTATTGATGCAAAAAAATATAGAAGTAAACAATATTGACTTGGAAAAATTACATAACTTAAATAAAATTAATTAAATAATATTAATATTATTAACAAAATAAATTACATTTAATATATTTTAACTAATTATAAATAAACTTAATTTAATCAATAATATACACACAAAAATGTATACATGTACATATATTTACTTAAATACATTTTATTAACTATTATCTTTATTTAATATATAAAGTTTTTAAATTATATAAAAATAAATTATACACATATATAAATCATTTAAAATTAAATACATTATTCTATATTTAATTAACACATTAAACTATAAAAAAACATACATTTAATAAGAAAATAAACACAATAGTGGTGGAAACGTTGCATAGACAGGGGGTAAAAATTACTATTCCCATTCCAATGAGTTCAACAGTAGTGAAAGCGTTGGATAGAGTAGGGGTAAAATTTACTGTTCCCACTCCAGTGAGTGCAACAGTAGGGAAAGCGTTGGATAGCGGAAGAGTAAAGATTACTATTCCCACTCCAGTGAGTGCAACAGTAGGGAAAGGGTAGGAGAGCGGAGGGGTAAAAATTACTATTCCCATCCCAGTAAGTCCAACAATAAGGAAATTGTTGGATAGCGGAGGGGTAAATATTACTATTCCCACTCCAGTGAGTGCAACATTAGGGAAAGGGTTGGAAAGCGGAGGGGTAAAAATTAATATTCCCATCCCAGTAAGTGCAACAATAAGGAAATTGTTGGATAGCGTAGGGGTAAAAATTACTATTCCCACTCCAGAGAGTGCAACAGTAGGAAAAGTGTTGGATAGCGTAGGGGTAAAAATTACTATTCCCACTCCAGTGAGTGCAACAGTAGGGAAAGGACTGGATAGCGGAGGGGTAAACATTTACTATTCCCACTCCAGTGAGTGCAACAGTAGGGAAAGCGCTGGATAGCGTAGGGGTAAATAATACTATTCCCATTCCAGTGATTGCAACAGTAGGGAAAGCGCAGGATGGCGTAGGGGTGAACATTACTATTCACACTCCAGCGAGTGCAACAGTAGGGAAAGCGCTGGATAGCGTACGGGTAAAAAATACTATTCCCACTCCAGTAAGTGCAACAGTAGGGAAAGCGCTGGATGGCGTAGGGGTGAAAATTACTATTCCCACTCCAGTAGGTGCAACAGTAGGGAAAGTGCTGGATAGCGTAGGGGTAAAAAATACTATTCCCACTCCAGTAAGTGCAACAGTAGGGAAAGCACTGGATCCCACAACAATCAAAATCAAAAACATCAGCATATTTATTGAATTGAATTTCCAATATTAACATAATTAATATATAAAATTAAATATATTATTATTAACAAAGAATTTAAAAAAATCATGAATTACACATTATTTAACACTATAATATCCACAACACACCCCTAAAATTAAATATGCAATTACAATTAATAACTACTAATTAATTAATGGAAATTAATTTATAATTATTTAATAATTAATCAATAATAAATTAATTACTTACCACCATGCACACCATGTACAGATATGAACACCACAACACACACCTAAAATTAATGAAACAATTAACATAATTAATTATTTATTGATGAATTAAAATTAATTAACAAATAATTAATAAACTATTATTAATTAATCAATTAACACATTCATTATTCAATACATTTAATATAATTCAATTACTTCCCACCCTATTTCCCTATGAACCCACAACCTGCTACGGAACTAAACACACAAAATTAGACTTAAAATAAATCCATAATTATTAAGATTTTAAAACATGTAATAAAATGACAAAGAATTCTCATTAAAAACACTAAAATACATAAAATTATTAATAATTTGATATTTTTGTCAACTTCATTTTTGTAAATGATATTTAATACGTCGATGTTTGAAATTAAGATTACTTACCTGTTAGCCGATATTCTTGTCCACGATATTTCTGCTGTCGATATTTCTTCCCCACAATATTTTTGCAGCGATATTTATGTTCCTCGATATTTATACATCAATATTCCTGCTCTGCACCGCTTTTTACCTGGTCAGCCTTCCCTAACACTAATTTGTGGGGAGTGGGATCTTTTTCTTCCAGTTGTTTTTTTACTTTGCATTGGATGCACTGCTGACCTTTTTACCCACAAGGTGGAAAGCCCATACTCATACCATAAGCACCAGCACTTCATGCTTAATTATTGTTTATGTATTGACTGACTATCAAAGTCTAACTGGAAGCCTTTAAGTGATGAGCATACACAAATTGTGAGAAGACCTAGAAACAAGATGTCGCTGGGATTGAATGAATGAGATATTCATGGTTTTTAGCAGCCTATCTGTCTTCAGAAGTTCTCACTTGCTATTAGTTATTCTTTGTGACACAATTGTTACTGAGTCATAGAGTGTGCATGTGTGGGGTGTCCTTGTATAATGACATGCAAGCCTAGGGCCATTCAGCCAAGATTAGGGAAGGAACTTTGGTCTTTAGTATTCTGATTATCTCTCTCAATCACGGCTAAATTACTGTATTCACAATAAAATATGTTTGAATTATAATTTATTTAATTCTTTTCATTTTTGTACTAAACAGCAAGCATGGCAAAATCAGGCTGTTCGAGGAACACATCAGATACTCCAGTATTCCTGCTTCTTGGACTGCAGGCTCTGCCAGGGATGAATCCTTTCCTGTTCCTAATGTTTCTCTCTGTTTATTTGTTAACTGTCTGTGGAAATATCTTGATGGTTGCAACAGTGTACCTGGAAGCCAGGCTTCACTCTCCCATGTACTTCTTCCTCGGGAACCTGGCCCTCCTTGATGTCTGCTCCATATCCAATGTGATGCCCACTTTACTGTGTGGGTTACTGCTACATCCCTGTCTCATCTCTCTTCAGTGGTGTTTGATCCAGTACTTCTTCTTTGGTTGGATGGTGTCCACAGAGTGCTTCCTTCTCACAGTGATGGCTTACGACAGATACCTGGCCATATGCTATCCGTTACATTACCCACGACTCATGGAACAAAGATGCTGTCTTAATCTGGCTTTGACTACCTGGGTGGCCGGCTTCTCCTTTGTGCTCTTTGATGCCTCAGTATTGAGCAAAATCCAGTTCTTTGGCCAGAGTCTGATCGACCATTTCTTCTGTGATTATGAACCTCTTATAAAAGCTGCTTGCTCTGACACCTCCCTGATAAAAGCAATCACATTTTATATCTCATCCTTTATAGCATCAGCACCTTTTACATTCATCATAATATCCTACTTATGTATCATTACAGCAGTTTTTAAAATTCCGTCTGCCGAGGGGAGACAAAAAACATTTTCTACTTGCAGCGCCCACCTGGTGGTGGTCAGCACATACTTTGGACTCCTGATTATAATGTATGTGGCACCATCAGCAGGACACACACTGAACGTAAACAAAGCCATATCACTGTTGTACACCATGGCCACCCCAATGGTTAACCCCATTGTGTACGCTTTGAAGAACAAGGCCATCATAGAGGCTTTGAGGAAATACAGGTGGAAAAAGTCAATGTTTTTAGATGTCTAGAAAGCTAAATCCTGGTAGTTCTCTATTGTGGACAGGTGGTGATATCAGTGGTGGTAAGGAGTGTGTGAGAGTAGGCCTACATCAAGGTGGCGGAGCTCAATGTACATTATGTCCGTGGGGCCTGGGCCAGCCAGGAGGTTATTTTAAAGCAAGAGCGGAAGCCCGAGCGTGCCTCTTAAAAATATGTTGACACAAATTTGCGAATATCACGATTTAGCAGCAATAAAAAAAACATGGCAGGGTCCCAGGGAGAACCCGAAACCATGGCTTGGACGTTATGGTAGTCCTACACTGTCCGCTTTTCTTTATTTTCACTGTTTTTTGGGACCAGGCGAAGCCAGATCCCAAGATGGCTGCCAACGATTCCTGGTTGGAGTGTTGGCAGCCAATCAGAGTGGTACATTTCCCTGCGTGAGCTTATTTTTTTCAGAAGGTTTCATGACCAGAGATATATCTATCTTTTTTTCTCAGATTTCTGAAAAACTACTGAATGAATTTACACTAAATAACAAAAAGCACAATCTGCTTAACAACATTTACTTTTCTGCAAAATGTGGTGCAATTTCATCCAGCAGTTGGGCTGTAAGTTTTGCAACGAGTTCCTAAGGGAATTAGCAATACAAATGCACCCTTATTTCATGCCCCTATTTCTTAGTACTCACTGTACAGATCACCCCCAAATTTTCCATGATACACAGAATCTACTTTGACACTTAAAAAAAATGACTGTAGATTGTTCAAACAATGCCATAGTGATAGACAAGTAAAAAAATTATTTACCAATGGAAACAACATCCTAACTACAGATACCTAACGGTGACTATATATATATATATATTCACTGAAAAAACCATAGGTTATAGACCATATATAGTTAGGAATTAGCATTTACAAAACCTTGAAAATTCACTGAAAAAACCATAGGTTATAGACCATATATAGTTAGGAATTAGCATTTAAAAAACCTTATTTTACTCACACAAAACCATTGAAATTCCATATATAGTTAGTTGCACTAACTATATATCGCGCACCCGCAATCCACTGCTGATGATGTCACATATTACATCATTCATGACATGGTCAGTGACATCACTGATGACATCACTGATGACATCTCAAATGACATCACTGATGACATCATGACACACCAATACCAGTTACTACATACGCACTCACTGATTCCTATGTCTACACACACATTCACTCATTCACCCATACAATCACTCATACATACAGTCACTCATTATTACAACACTATCATATGCACTCATACACCTATGCAGACAGTCACACACTGCCACTTATCCATGGAGTTACTCACACACCAAGTCAGTCCTGTAAAGAATCAATCACACTTCCATTTCCTCATCTATACAGTTAAACACAGAACACCATACTTCAGTGACATCACTGATGACATCACTAATAACATCTCAAATGACATCACTGATGACATCTCAAATGACATCACTGATGACATCATGACACACCAATACCAGTTACTACATACGCACTCACTGATTCCTACGTCTACACACACATTCACTCATTCACCCATACAATCACTCATACATACAGTCACTCATTATTACAACACTATCATATGCACTCATACACCTAGTCAGTCCTGTGAAGAATCAATCACACTTCGATTTCCTCATCTATAGTTAAACACAGAACACCATACTTTTCACACATATACTAACACATACTTACTCTCTTATACAATCACTGATACAAGTACACATTGATATGCACAGAGTCACACACCTCCAAGCCAGCCACACACACACTCAGTCTTCCATACATCCACTCATTCTTCAATATGTAAAACGTATTTAAACTTTACAAAAACACACAGACACTAGATGATGTCATCAGTGATGTCATTTGAGATGTCATCAGTGATGTCATTTGAGATGTTATCAGTGATGTCATTTGAGATGTCATCAGTGATGTCATCAGTGATGTCACTGACCATGTCATGAATGATGTAATATGTGACATCATCAGCAGTGGATTGCGGGTGCGCGATATATAGTTAGTGCAACTAACTATATATGGAATTTCAATGGTTTTGTGTGAGTAAAATAAGGTTTTTTAAATGCTAATTCCTAACTATATATGGTCTATAACCTATGTTTTTTTCAGTGAATTTTCAAGGTTTTGTAAATGCTAATTCCTAACTATATATGGTCTATAACCTATGGTTTTTTCAGTGAATTTCATTGGTTTTTTAACAGCTAATATCTGTAGCTGTAAAATGTATTCTTCTTTAAATCCAAAAATATATTTTATATGTTTATTAATAATTTTTTTTAAAAATATTTTTTTTTCTTCGTTCCCGCTTCGCGAATCGGGAAGCTTCCCGTTAGCTGACCTTGATGCCGCGAAATAGACCGCGAGCCGGTAAACGTTCCTTTACCGCAACTGCCGCGTTAGAAAACAACATCGTGACGCCTCCCGTCCGCATGACGTTTCGCGTTGTCGCGTGATACGTCATATGACGTGCTACGTTAGCGAACTGGTATGCTTACCGAGGCGCAAAGCGCAGGTTTCTGGAAGCAAACCGGGAGGCCCTGCAAAGCGCGTAACGTAAACACAGCAGGTCATGTGACTTGGTAATAACACTTTTCATTGGTTCATTTCACTTTTGGTTTCCTAATGATGTAAGACTAGGTCATATAATCTAAAATGAACACTTTTCATTGGTTGAGAACTATTGTTTTTCCCAAATGATGAAAATCCCTCCTTCTTTCCTCACTCTGACTTTCATCATTGTGAGAGAAAGACCCTTTGTTACCAGTGAGCAATGGCTTCTTTAGTAGCTTCAGCTGGTGCTTCCCCACCACCTCCACCACATCCAAGGAAGAGTGGACCACCTGCTGAAGTTATAATTCAGCAAGAAGAGGAAGAAGAGGAACAGGAGGAACAGCACGAAGAGAGGCACTTTTTGCCTGAGGAGCCCAGGACGTCTCACCGGAAAGAAAACTTCATTTGGCAATTTTTTAAAATTCCCAAAGGTCAGAAAAAAGTAAATGCAAGATACGTAACTTGCCTTATATGTCAATATAGACTGTCCAGAGGGACCGACAAAAAATACAGTTTCGGAAACTACACAATGCATCGCCATATGACTAGGTGGCATCCTAACAACTACAGTGCTGCACAGTTTCGTAACGACCTAGATAATCTCCCTATTATGGCCAGAAGATCTGTTGTACCGGAAGTAACGGGACCAGAGGGCAGGGAGATGGTGCCAAATATACAAACGAGATTTCGTGAAGTAAAACAAGTCTGCGTACATTGCAGTGGATTCATTTGCTACGGAGAAAGTAGCATCACTCTGATCAACAGAGCTATTGACTATCATATGCAAGTTTGTACGAAACGCCCCAAATAATAAATTCTTTTTTTTTGTTTTGTTGCTCCTGTTGAGCCCTTTACAATGAATCGTTTTCGTTGCCCCCTCCGAAAAAAAACCAAAAAAAATATAAAACTGTTCAGAAAAATTCAAAAAAAGTAAAAAAATGTTCAGAAAAATAATAAAAAAAATATAAAACAACAAAAACAATAAAAAAAAGTTCTTTTCAGAACTACCTCCCCGTTATTAAAAAATTGGTACAATATTTGGAACTGTGCCAACCTCTATTTCTCTTAGTTCGCTTCCCAGTTCGCTCCCCGGTACGCGAACCGGAAGCGAACCAAAAAATTTTTTTTAAAAAAAAGAACAGTAAGTATAAGGGAAGGAAACAGACAGTTATGTCAAAAGAAAGACAGCTATAGGGGAGTAAACTAGAGATACTATTACCCGTAATCCACTGCTGATGATGTCACATATTACATCATTCATGACATGCTCAGTGACATCATCAGCAGAGGATTGCGGGGAACAGTATCCCTAGTTTATTCCCTATAACTGTCTTTCTTTTAACATAACTGTCTGTTTCCTTCCCTTATACTTACTGTTCTTTTTAAAAAAAATTTTTTAGATCAGTCAGAAACAGTAAAAGTAATGAAATATAAAAGACTACGTAGAATATGAGCACTGTATGCAACAACTTTGACACTTACAGAAGCCTCACCTTCTCCATGCCTCCTACACAGTTCTACATGTACATCATAAATGCAAACAGAACAGAATTAATTATACATGTTAAATGGTTTATTTTTGCTGTTCTCAGAATGTATCAAATTTCACTAAAACAGTGACTTGAAGGTATTCATCATATAAAAGCGGGGAAAAAAAAACACAATCAAAATGATTGTGTTTAAAAAACCCATACAACATAACAAATCAGAATTCAGAACTCCTTAAAGTTAACTTACTTTCCATGACGGCCAAGGATGTCCTATGAACAGCTTACACTCTGTTGTGCTGTTATTACTTTCAACCCGCCACTTTCTGAAAGAAAACCTCCATCGTTTTCAAAAACATGTTACATACAATAAATGACTTCTCGCTCTCTACCACACGTTTCCACAAGGCCAAATCGTGTCTGAGCCATTTATAACTCTTAGAATTCTTTTAAGCCAATCCCGTCATGTTGTATTTCCGCAACTTTCACAATTAAAATGTTGAAGATCATTTTCACAATCCTGGACTACTAATATCTTCCCCTTCTTGCTCAATCATGTTCTACATTTCCTATCACACTGATACTGCTTACTATGAAGCAGACTTACACTACCTTTATGACTAGTACAATTATTTAATTCTCTACATCACTTTTAATCACAAAGCAATGTAAAACAGTAGACAGCATTGCAGACTTACATTCCCTCTACTCCATGTTTTGATTGGCTGCTTCAATTAGCTTATAAAAAGAAACAGTTTTTCTGAACTCATTCAAAGTGCACGTATTTCTCCATGACGTCCAGTGTTATGGTAAGAAGTTATGTCTCTGTACTACACTTATCCTCAAGGCCAAATCGTGTAGGAGCCATTAGAACTTCTTGAAATTCCTCAGAGCACATCCCGAGATTCTTTCCCTAAAATTTTGGTTTTAAAAACACCAGGTAAGAGTTTTTAAGGTCATACAGCAATTTTTTTTTGAAAATTAAAACAGAATCATTGCAGAATGACCAGCCATTTCTACACTTTAAATAAGCTGTATAATGTCCTGATGTTATTGAAGGACCATCATGATATATAATTGCTACAGTTACAAAAGTCCTTCCTGATATTGACAACTGTGAAGCCACAAAATTTTTAATTAAAGTTGTCAATTTTGTTCCATCAGGCCTACATCGTTGGAACATTAAAATGACATACTGGCCATATGTTCGTATAAATAATGTGGACATCATTTCAGATTTACATTGGCTACACTCCATGTTGTGATCAGCTGCTTTTACTAGCTTATTAAAAGAGACTGATTTACTGTCTGGCAAAGTTAAATATATAAATCTTTCTGAGTCTACACTAGTACTACTTGATACCCTACAGTTCTCGCAGTCATGCTGCCATTGATAAGAAAGCCCAAACAGGTGATCTACATCTACACCTTCATCATGCAATACATCAAGCATATACATTAAAAACTCCTGACAATCTTGCTGACTATTTTGAGAGAATTGTGTTTGGCCTGAACATCTGTCTAACAGATTTCGAATTTCAGACACACTTTCTATGTTTCTTCTATCAGTGCTACATTTCTCTAACACAGAATTTAACAAACTGCAAAATCTTTGATCAGAATTGACCACAATCTCTTCTTTTACATTTTCTAGAGAAAACAAAACATTAACCACTACATTAGCATAGCAGTTGACACCAGAACTGTTTTCAAATTGAAAACCAACAACATCTTCAACAGAATCCTTTTTGTTTCTGCTTATAATTTCAGGTTCATCGACTTTTCGTCTTTTTGCTACAACCTCCCCAGTATTGGTCACATTTCTTCGTTTCCGGCCTACCACACGTTTCCCAAACAAAGGATACTGAGGCAAATGTGGCGCATACTCTCTTCTTAACCTATTGTATTCCTTAACACAATCTAGATCCGCACAAATGTTTGTGACATCACACTCAATCAAGTACAATCCCGATAAAGTTCTAACTCGTGACAATGCCACATATGCCATACCCTCCTTGAACACAGAACTGCCAATATTCACCAATGCACAGTCTACACTTAAACCTTGCGATTTATGGATTGTCACCGCATATGCCAAGCAAACAGGAAACTGCTTAAGACGAACATATAAGTCTTTTACAAGCAAAAATCTAGCAGAACAACGACCAATTAGCTGTACTTCCTCAATGCCATCAAATTTAATTTTTAAAAATTCAATTCCATCTCTATTTCTGTATTTCACAAAATCAACAACATTACCCATTGATCCATTTACCAGACCTCTTTCAACATGTAAATTCCTTCTTAAAATTATACGGCAGTTCAAGCACACATTCAGAGTCTTTT
This sequence comes from Lissotriton helveticus, assembly GCF_964261635.1. Taxonomy (NCBI): domain Eukaryota; kingdom Metazoa; phylum Chordata; class Amphibia; order Caudata; family Salamandridae; genus Lissotriton; species Lissotriton helveticus. Next base: position 911,472,545 of record NC_136073.1, on the reverse strand, counting down.
CAAAACCCGCAGTTTTAGATATACTCTTCTCTAATGAATCCAATTTTGTTTTCAGATTCTCAGACAAAATAATTGTTGATCCCATATGCTCTACTCTGTCAATAGCTTCCAGTTTCACAATCTCTTGCTTTTCTAAAGGCAACATTTTGTTGTTGAATTTGGCACATTCTGCAAGAGTTTGCATCAAACATATTCCAGATTTTTTCTCAGTAACTTTCTGAAAAATATTCTCAGGCACAACATCTTCGTCGGATATAAATTTGTCAGTAATCGTGCATGTAAAGCTTCTTTCCCATGCTCGGTCACTTTTCCAATTCTAACATCTTGTAGAATAGTCTTGTAAACTTCATCCTTTGCCTGACGCATATTTTCATGCAGTTCAGCATAATTGAAGTTTAACCATATATTGACGTTGCCAATGCTCCCTAAGCACTTCCTGGTATCTTCATGCGTGAGCATTTTGAACACAGGTTGCCCTTTCACTGGTGTCAGCTGCAGAAGATCTCCGAAAACAATGATGTGTTTGCCACCAAATAACACATCATACTCTGTTTTGAGAACTTCTTGCATTCTCAAATGCACAAAGGCAAGCATGACATTGGAAACCATGCTTACTTCGTCAATGATAAGAAGTTTCATTTTCCTCAAGACTCTTGAAACTTCAAAACAAGCATCTCCAGATAGCTTGTGATATTCTAATTTGTTGTCATGCTCCACTGGCAGCATCAGTAAACGATGTAAAGTAATCCCTTTAATGTTATGTGCTGCCAGTCCAGTTGGAGCGGTGACAACACAAGACAGCGATGACTCTGTCCTTTCCTGCAAATAACATGAAATTGCTTTAATAAGGAAACTTTTTCCAGTTCCCGCTTCTCCACTCACGTACAGTCGGACAGGCTTCAACGACGTACATGAGCACTCTTTCTTGTCATGACTTAATCCATGATCAATTTGCATGGTAAGTTCGTCATATATTTTCCTCTGCTCAACGTTGAGTTGTCTTTCCAACTCTTCTAAGTTAACCGCATCCTCCTGAGCATGTGCCATGGCTCTTTCCACTTCATTCATAGCAGTGGCAGCTTCATTTTCGATAAGAGGTCCTCCTAGTGGATCCTGACTCAATGAAGCAGAACTCTGACTGTCCTGAGAACTGTCTCTGGCAATCTCGGCTGCAATCGTTGCTTCCTGCTCGATTTCCACATTCAACATTTCTACATATTTGGGAAAAGCAGGACATTCTATGGTCTCCTTGGCAGCATTGAATGAGTCTTCGTAACAAAGGAAATCTCCAAGCAGTTCCTCTTCTGCACGCCAAGGCTTAAAAAGTTGCAAAAGTGCTAAATAGAAAAACTCCTTTTTTTCAGGAGATTCGCCACTCAATTTTCGATGGTTTATCAAGTGGCATTTTCTTTGCTTGACCAGACATCCCTCACTTCCTATTACAGCATACACTCCTTTCTCAGTATCTTCTTTCATGTTCCTCTTGAATATGTAATTTTGCAGAACCTCATACAGACAAACATTCTCGAGGTGACTGCTTCGATTTGGATAATATGTATCCAACATGTTGCTCTTCAAAATGTCGGTACTGTTTGGCTCCTTTTCCGCCAAATACTCAATTTCCCGCACAGGTTTGAGAACTCGATTACGCGTTGCAGCAAGACCAACACTCGCCCAAACGATACTCCTGGACTTGGCATAGAGACTTGCTGAAGACAACCGGTCAGAACATTCGTAAGCTCCAATTTCTCGATGCGACAACATCTTCAGACTGAAACTGTACAACTTCTTGCTGAGGCTCTTTTCATGGGAAATGTCCTCCCACATATCCTTCAATTCTGTCTTCTCTTTTTTGGTGATGTAAGATGTCACATACCGAGCCACAGCCATACAGTTATCAGCCACAAACTGTATATCCATGTTAGCATTCCACATGGACAAAATCACCGGGTTGTAGTCGTTGATGTACTTAGACTCTTCGTTCCTCTTCAAATTGTATGTGTTTTTAGGTGATTTCTTCATCACATTATGTCGCAGCGAAGACATCAAACTGTTCACTCTTCCTTTAGAAATCACCGGTCGTGGAAAGCCGAAACGACATTTGGTGTAGAACTTGTCTTTGTTCCGGAATTTACGACGACAGTACTTTCCACATCGATGGCTTTGGAAACGTAGAACTTTTTCTCTTAGGCTTTTTTTCTCCTTTGCGTTTGGAACAGCACACGTAGAATACTGTTCTATGAAATTCATCACTGAGTCTTCTGCATCCGTTCCAAATTTAGGTGCATCCTTGATCCACAGCAACATATGTATATGAGGAGCACCTCTTGCTTGGTACTCCTTCCTCCAGAAAAAATCCAACACCTCTCCAAGAGGTGGATTCTTCTTATTCATGATGAAAGACATCATACCTTCAAATCTATGATTGAAGTACCTACATACATTGACTGGATCCAAAGAGCACAGTTCTCCGGGTGTCTTGAATTCGATGTTTTCTACGTTAGCATTTGCCTCTCGTAGAAATTCAAGTAAGTCTTCCCAGCCATACTCAGCACAGCTCAAAGTGAGGAACCATGTGGGAGTTCCTAAGTTCCTCAGCATACATTTTAAATCACCATGACGACGGTACCAGTACTCATTAGTACCACGCTGACACGCCATGAGATTAATCAGGTGAGAATCCAAAATACTGTCTTGGACATTGACTTTTTCCATAAAGTCACTTGCCGAGATGTTTTGCATGTGTATACCACTTTTCAAGATGTGGTTCACTGCATATGACAGTCCAGACAGATCGCTTTCAAACAGGAGATGAAACAAATAAGGAATGCATTGTCGAAACCTAGGATCTCCTGCATACAATCGCAAAGTCCGGTATTCAGAAGCAGGAATTTGATGAGGTCGCTCATCATATCTTCCTCCCTGACCTGTTGGAAAAAGCTGTGGGAAACACCGAGCTTCCAAACTTTCCTCCCAAACACTAATGGGACTCCCTTTCGCTTGTTTCATTTGAAACAACTCAATAGCATTCCCCATGACTTCCTTGGAATGCAAAGGATGAACACTATAATGTTCATATATTTCTTCACTAGTACAGGGTTCTACTTTCTCAATTTGACCAGCACACAAATCGCTATCCTCTTCCTCACTTACTTCCTCTTCTGCAACATATACATTTTTATAGTATTTATTATATTTTTTCAAATACAATGTTGCCCTTTTGACTTTCCTAACATCTACTAAATCTTGCCATATTTTCTTATTCTTTGTCGGAACCCCATTAACTAAGATAACAATGTTTTTCTTCAAATCTAGAGGCAAATAAACAACTCTTCCCTTTAATCCTCTCTGTAAATCTGATGGAGGCAATTTCCCTGCCTTTGGCTCCATTCTTACAATAGCCTGAAAGGGATGGATACTTTGAATCAAAATAGATTCATAAGTATTTAAATCCTTCAATTCAGAAGGAATCTCAACCAATTCCAGATTATTATGAACTGCTCTAGCAGGTATCTGGTTTTGATTTAATTTGTTACAACAATAAGTACACACACGTTGATCCAATCCCAAATCAAAACAATTTTCTACCATCAAGTATGTTGTAAAATCCTTCCATTCACTATTATTTTCCCTTTCACTTTTTCCATATAAATCCACTAACTTAGTCTGATTCTTATAATAAGTGCGTCGACAACACACACAAGTGAAATTTGGCCTCTCACTTGATTTCACCTCAAACGTCGCAATTTCCCTCTGGAAATTATCTGTACTGGAAACCTGTACACTATCTTCCACATTACTCTCTTCTTCTTGGTCAATTTCAACATTCTCCTCTTTACTTCCAAAGTAACAAAACTCAATTTCTTCACATATATTCTTCACATCTATTTCAGAACCATGCAAAAGAGCAGCGCATAATTGTTTAAGCATAATTGCTGGACTCTTAGCATAATACAACATTCTAACTAATTTCCTCACTTTATTATGATGCACTGCTAGCATCCTGAAATGATGAAAAACACTCTGGCATACTCTCCTGGAAAGACAAGCCAGTGAATGACCATGCAAACCTATCACTTCTCTCACTCTGCAAGGATCTAATTCTTGCAACAACTTCATTTTCTGTTTCAAACTTTTCTTATTAAATGACCGTATAAAATCACAAAGCAAATTGATGGAATCCTGTCGTACACTGCAAATACTACTACACTTCCAGGTGTACACAGGACCCTTAGGACGTCTCCCTAAAACCTCATTACCTAACACCTCTTCTATCTCTGTTGTCACAAGTTTTTCTTTTTCAACTGGACAACCATCTTTCACTTCATAAGCTCGACCACTGGTGTCAACTGCATGCACCAAATCATTATCCTGGAAATAACTCTGCTCATTAAAAAATGCCTCAGAGCTTGAACTATGCATCCATTCTCCAGAAAAAACTTCACAAAAATTACCACGATTAACTATTCTCTTCCATCTACTATTTCTTTTGAAATCATAAATTGCCTTGTTTAGCTTCCTAATTCTATTGATTGTCAAAATAAATAACTTACGTTTAATTTCAAATGCCTGATCAATAACTTTCTCAACTATTTTTTTTCTCTTATAAAAAACCACTTTCTGTTGACCTTTCTTAATATTTTTTAACAAATTGCCAATTATCCTGTTACGGAACATTCGTTTACGAATGTCCCTAAACTGTTGTTTCCTTCTACTTTCATGCATAGAGTTATCTCTTACTCTAGCAGTAAAAATTTTCATTGGCCTTTCCTTACCGTTTGAATTGCTTCTCCTTTTCTGGACTGAAACATTTTCTGTAGTAATATTTTTTTTACTACAGATATTTCTTATGAATGTTTTTGTACTCTTACCCGGTGCTTTCTTGGTGACTTGACAAATCTTTTTGTTAGAGGACTGCTGCTTTTTTTCATTCACCTGCTGTCTTTGACGTTTTGCAGCCTTTCTCACTCTTTCTTTGCTTGGCATCCTAAAATCTTGAAATAATCTGCAGTTGAATCTGTGGTAAAATATAATAAAAAATGTTATTAACCACTATTACCCAACAGTAAATTAATAACAGTCATCAAAAACTTAACACATTACTTAACATTTTTACATAGAACATTTTTTTGTACATGGCAAATTTAGAATACAGAAATAGCAGAAAAGAAATGGAATTTATATTCATTTTACCTGTGCTGTTTTATATATGAATCTGATCTAATTTTATGACCATATTTTAATATTTTATTGAAGACACTACACATAACCTGTTTTTGAAGGTGTCTTTATTTTTAAATTAAACGGTTTAAATATTTACTTTTTATTTATTATAAATTTATAAAATAAATGTTTATAGTTCCATAGGCTCAAGCACGTCAGCTTCCCATCCTATGTCATACAATTCTGACAAATCTGCATCCTCATCACGTTCTTCTTCATCCTCAGGATTAAAATCATCCAAGGGATCAACATCCACTGATGTTTCAATTACGAGTTCAATGATGAGGTCGAAATCAACTGATTGCTGATTGTCGCTCATGTTGATGTTGTCTTTATCTTTAAAGAAAGATAACAACAATGAGATGTTGCACAGTAAGAGACAAATCTCAGAGATTATAATAGTAAAATTGTTTAACAAGAGTAACATTTTGCAGCTATTATTTAACCATGTCCAACGATGCTGAGGAGGCAGCCGCGGGCCGTGGAGGGAGTTACGGTGGGGCAGGGAGGCGGGGAGGGGGAGGGGCAGGGTGGAGGGACCTAAAAACTGGCATATGAATAATTGCAGGTAAGTACACAATTTAATTATTCAAACGAATTTCGTAGCGCGCACAGCATCGCAAAATGCGATGCTGTGCGCGCTACGAATTTCGTTTAAATAATTAAATTGTGTACTTACCTGCAATTATCCATATGCCAGTTTTTAGGTCCCTCCACCCTGCCCCTCCCCCTCCCCGCCTCCCTGCCCCACCGTAACTCCCTCCACGGCCCGCGGCTGTGAGGAGGTGAAGCCTATCTCCAATTTTTCACTGAACAGGACTCATCTCTTCTTAACCTTGGATAAACCTCACCGACTCTGTGTCCCCTGCACATAATTAAATGTAAAGGGGCAGATTTATATTAACTAGCACATCCCCAGGGATGCACCAGTTAACGTGCACCGCTGCTCTGCCACCCACGGTGTGCCGCATTTACAATCAGATAGGACAAAGCTGCATCAAAACCCTGCGCCTGCTTGAAGCAGGCATAGATCTTGACGCAGGTAGGCTGAAAGCTAAAGCAACAACTAAGTGTCGTGTGCAGAAGTTGCAAAAAAGGAAAAATGGCGTTTAAACCAGTAATGAGCCCATGCTAACTTAACACAGTGTAAAGATATCCAGGATCTACATCAGTTTGGGGTTCACGAACCTGGCAGGTACAAGGCACTGAGGCTTTGCACCGTGCATGTCTCATCCCAAATCATATGTTGTTTGTGAATGAAACAATTTCCCAGACCAAATGCTTTGGATTCGCTACTTCTAAAAAATTAAACACCCCTACTATCCCGGAGTTAGAGGAATATGATGGTTGGAGTAATTTTACTCGGTTGTCCATTAAAGATTTACAGGCCTTACTCCGTAATTCTTCCTTTAACATTTACAGTATAAATCCAAAAGGTTGGCTGCTTTGGCAACGTGCCTTATCCACGGTTTAATAACGCTGCCTTTTGCTTTATATAAGTTTTCAAATTGTATGAAATATATACCAATAGGTCGTTATGAACCTTTAGGTAGTGGTTTTCTTCATGAGGTCTGGTCGCTTCCATACACATACAGATTTTCAAAGATGATCAAGAAGTTTATCTGAATGGAGAGGAATGCACTGAGACGCCAGATCATTCACTAATGTGTAGGCACATACAGTTACACGGTTCATGCAACAAACACCGACCAAATATGGCTTGCGTGTTGCAAGGCACGCCAGTTCCTGCTATCATCCCCACGTTCAAGTTGTTGGAAAATGGTAGTTATTTGATGCTCAATAATGAAGATTGTTCTGGGTTAATTAAAAGTATTCCTTTTATCGTAACAGTAAGTGAACGGGTTATTTGCTGCAGAAATGTTCTATTTCCTCCCACACATGAACATAGGGAGTTTTCAATTTGGCCACAAATACCAACCTTGGGAGCACATTTCAACGGCATGGCAAGAATAAGAGCTCTTTTGTCTCAGAGAGAGGTGGCCTTGAGTTCGGCCCGTGAAACTTTCGTGCTTCACATAGCGAACACTCGTACAGAGGTGCAGACCCTTTTAAATACTGATTCGCCTTTGCATTTCAGCGACATGGTTCGGACTATCTTTAACGCGTCCTCCACAAAGGGCCTGGCGCACTTTTTTAAAGTTGTTACCAGTGGTCTCGTGACTTCATTTGAGAAAATCTTTGGAGTCATCCCTGCTTTCTTTCATTCTATTTTTTCCACTGTGCTTGGTGGATTCCCATTTTTACTTGCATTACCAACGGACGCTCTTGTGCTTTTTTACATTTTTAAATATGGATGTCCCTCCTGTGCAAGCTCCCGCCCTGCAGCTGCTGACGCTGTTCCGCAATCGCATGCTTGAATATTATGGCACAATGCCGTTGGCGATATTAAGCACGGCATATGGATTATCTTTTCGATTCTCCTACTTCACCTGTGTCCAGCCTGTATTTCACTGCCTGACCTGTGATTTCGATTGGGCCATTGATTTGTGTCTCTGCGGACCGGTTTCTCCTGACGTAGACTTTAATCAGCTGATGACTCCTATCATTACTCACGAGTTGGTTTGTCCTGGCGAAAGGATTATGGCTGTGGCATTGATGCATGGACTAATTGGTCCCTGGAATTTACTGGCGGCAACACAGTCTTTCTTAGAACAGAGCTTTCTTGAAAACCCACCGAGCTGTCCTCTGATGGTGATAGAGGATCCGGTGCTGGGAGAGCACGTATGTTCTTTTCCGCTTTTAAATTGGATGGCTGAACTCTTTTCGGATGAAGACGGTGACTTCCTATTAGAGGCTGTTGCAGCTTATTTTGCATACACAGTTATGTCATAGACCTTTTTCATGTTTGATATGCTGAGTACTAGCATTTCATTGACAATTCATTGACTTATTTGTCAAGTTTTTATTATTTAGCTTGCCTATTGGCTTAAGCCTCGATAAAGTAGTTGGCTGTTTTATTTTTCTTTAGCATTACATTTTCCTAGTTTTTAATGTTTTACCTTGCGGACCGTCCACATATAAAGTTGCAATCTGCTCTCATGAGATGGCACTTCTATTATCTTATTCAGTTTGTTTCCGGATCATGGGGAGGTGTCATCTAGATCCTGGATATCTTTACACCGTGTTAAGTTAGCATGGGCTCATTACCGGTTTAAACGCCATTTTTCCTTTTTTGCAACTTCTGCACACGACACTTAGTTGTTGCTTTAGCTTTCAACCTAATAGTTCATTGTGATTTACATGAGAATAATATGTTATTGCTCTACTATCTGCTTTACTTGTTCAACTATATCTGTACAGCGAGTGCTGAAGTTTCAAGAACAACACGATACAGAATTGTTATGAGGTCTGATCTCCACGACTTCATACTCATAACATAAGTGCAGCTTCTGCCAATTCTGGGCATGAGGCGGGTTTTATATTGCTTTGCCGAACACACATACACAACACTTGATGCGGTTCACATGAAGAGAGAGCTGGTGTATGCTGATGTGATTCCTTCAAATCTAAGACACTAAAGTATGGGCACGCCCTAAACCAACACAAAGAGACCTTCTTAGCAAATAATATAATATGTGTATTAGGGAGGGTGAGATATAAGCAGCCGCGGGCCATGGAGGGAGTTACGGTGGGGCAGGGAGGCGGGGAGGGGGAGGGGCAGGGTGGAGCCCTCTCCACCCTGCCCCTCCCCCTCCCCGCCTCCCTGCCCCACCGTAACTCCCTCCACGGCCCGCGGCTGCTTATAAGTGTTGCTAACTCTTATTCATTTACAGCATGTTAACATACTGTCACCATTCGCTTTTTATGTACTAGTAACTATGCTGGTAATTTTGCTACTGATAATATGTGTACTTGTATTATCTAAGATACTACGCCTGAGAAGACGGCATTAGTAAATAAACATTTCAAATACACATGTGTTCTTCTTAACTCCATGTTCTGGTTTCTAAGAAATATATAACGACCGACTGTTCATGAGTTCCACGTATCCTGAGGTACTATAAGTTCATATTCTGGATTGTCTAAACATTGAGAGTTTGTTATATCCAATGTGACACTGTACCTAGCTTGCTAAGGGGTTTTTGATTACTAAGGTGAGTTTTGGGGCACCCTAATTCGCCGAGGTTCCAATCCTCTGTCCACAGTTCTGTGTGAGAACAGAAACCCTGCGACAGGGGCACCCCTGAGCCTTGCTGGAGCTTCATCACACTTGCGATACAACTCCAGCAATGCGCCACCTTTACGGCACAGATACGTCACGCATCTGTGCTGTTTTTGCCCCATGATGCGCCGCATTGTAAATGCAGCACACCATAGGTGACGGAACAGCGGCACAGAATGACTAACACATCCCTGGTGATGCGCCAGTCATCATAAATCTATCCCTATGCTTCTTATCTTGTTAGAGATGAACCGCCATATGTATCATCAAAGTTTTTTGCATTTCCTAAATAGCGAACTTTAAGGAATAAATAGCGATTCTTTACCATTCCTAGTTTGCGATGAGCTATTTGCTAATTACAAATTACCCATTCATTTCCATGCAGCAGGAGGCCCATAGGAATGAAGGTGCAATTTGCGATTAGCAATTACCTCATCGCAAATTACGAATTTTTCCGAGGGTGCAAGGGTGTCTCAAGAACACCCTGCTGCACCCCTGAAAAAGAAATTTGGGGGCATATGGCACACATAAATTTTGAAAACATTCCTTTACCTCAAAAACGATTTTCAACTCATAATTTGAAAACACTGCACATGGGGAAATGACTTAAAATGTCCTTAAGACACATAAAAGCGTTTTTTGATTGCCTTTGCAGCATGTTTCAGTCACCTTTAACATGCCTATGTAACGCAAACATTCAAAATCTAAATTTGCCATGCACAGGTGGGAGCATATTTACAAGCAATTTGCTCCACAGACAAACTTCTTACATTGAAATGGGAAAAATAACATCAGAGACTCTCAATTACCTTATAAAGAAGCAGACACCATTATTTCCTTGTCATCAATATTAAAACCATTGCTTTTTCTCAAAAACGATTTACAAGTCATAATTTGAAAACACTCCACAGCTCCTATGCACATAAAAACCCTGTCAGTACTAATACTTCACATTTTCTCCAGTTACAATTTCTCAAAGAAACAAAATCTATTTGTAAAACACTTGAGACAAAGCAACATTTGAAAAACACAACTTTCTTCATAATTTTCTCCTTAAAGCACACTATTTTCTATCTAAATTAAAGAAATCTTTTCTCACCTTAGCAAATACTTTGAGTTTCAAAACAGTCTCAGAAACACACCAATTTGTCTTCAGCAGAGCAAAAGGTATGCACTCCAGAGTCTGCAGCTATCAAAAGCACAGAAATGCTGTAATTCTTCACACATATCTCTCATGTCACCCAATCTAAACTCTTCCCTCACTTTTTTTCAAATCAAAACCCTTCCCCCCTCTGCCCCCTCTCTGCTTTTTCTGCATAGCAACCACCTCTTGCAAGACCTCTGGTGTTTCCAAGTTCACACAACAATGTTGCAATTGAACTCTGAACTCTCAGTGCACCTGCATATCCAGTGCAATCTTTCATTTAATGATTTTTTCTTCGCCACTCAAAATACATCTTTCAACGAACTCATCCATGCACCCTAACTTTCTGTTTTCAGCAATCAAAATCCACTAATCACTCTTACTGCTTCATTAACACAGAAACTCCTCAGTTTTTTTCATTTTACACTCTCATTTTTTCAACTGCCATTTCATTGCCACACTTCATCTGACTGCAGGAGAACCTTCTCTCGCCATGTTTTCTGTCTGGATTGTTGGACATAGTTACATCTATTGGGCTCAGAGGTACGCTGAAAACAGGAATTTACCTAACCTCAATTTACAAGATGTGGAAATTAAGTGGTTTGGCCACAGAGGATTAAAATGTCACCAATTGATACCATTGGTGAAAACCTTTATGCATTTGCCAAAACCTGACCTGTTAATTGTGCACTGTGGAGGTAATGATTTGGGCACTTTGACTGGGGTAGGTCTGGAAATGCTTTTAAAGGACACCTTTGAGCAATTGATGGCACTTTTTCCTCAGACTGCCTTGGTATATTCAAATATATGCCAAAGACAGAAATGGAGGTGGTCGAACCAATTTTGTCCACAAATTGAGAAATCGAGGAAGCATGTAAACAAATCTGTTTCAGCTTACATGAGAGACCATGGAATGGGCTCCCTGTACAACAATAACTTGCGTTACTACATGCAAGATATCTACAGAGGAGATGGAGTTCACTTCTCAGATGAGGGCAACAGAATTTTCACTCTGAATTTAAGACTGTGCATTGGTACCTACTTATAAGTACCTAAATGTACCATAAACCCAAAAGCTCTTCTCAGAGCTACCCTACATCTGATCACTCACAATTATTATTTTACTCTAACTTTTTTCACTAATTTTCAAGAAAGTACGCTCCCCAGAACGCTTCCCGGTTCGCGAACCGGGCGCACTCCACGCAAAAAAACTAAAAAAACGATATTTTTTTTTTTTGCCCTGCGAGACCCTTTTAAAGCCTCCACATCAAACCTAGGGGTTCAGGGAGGATCTACTATGCCCCCTTATGGTCATTTGCCCCTTCGCTTTGGCCTCCTCTTGTCTCTCGATCCTACCGAGAGACAAGATGGCGGCCGCTACGGACTGTTTGGAATGTTTACAGACGCCGAAGAACCAATCAGCTTCGCAAAGCTCCGTAACACGAAAAGTACGCGAAGCGGAGCGCTGTTACAGATATATATCTTTTTTTGAACATTAATTTCTCAAAATCCACTGGAGCACATATATTGAGACCAAGCAAAGGCACATCGGGCTACCAGTCCCTACAATTTTGCCAATTTCGTGCAAATCCATTCAGCCGTTCCATTATTATTATCTTTTTTTTTTTTGCCCCGCGGGGCCCTTTTAAAACCTCCACATCAAACCTAGAGGGTCAGGGAGGATCTACTATGCCCCCTTATGGTCATTTGCCCCTTCGGTTTGGCCTCCGCTTGTCTCTCGATCCTACCGAGAGACAAGATGGCGGCCGCTACGGACTGTTTGGAATGTTGACAGACGCCGGAGAACCAATCAGCTTCGCTTCACAAAGCTCCGTTGCGCGAAAAGTACGCGAACTGGAGCGCTGCCCGGTCCGCTGTTACAGATATATATCTTTTTTTAAACGTTAATTTCTCAAAATCCACTGGAGCACATATATTGAGACCTACAAAAGGCACATCGGGCTACCAGTCCCTACAATTTTGCCAAGTTTCGTGCAAATCCATTCAGCCGTTCGGGCTAAAAGTGAGGCCAACCGCCCTATGGAAAACTCAATGTTAAAAACACGTTTTGGGACCCCCCTTTTTTCTCGACCCCCCCTGGACGAACCCCCCCCCCAATTTTCAGGGGCTGCTCAGAAACAAAATGTGCCATTTTCCTGAAAATTTCAGCCAATTCCGTCCACAAACGCCAAAGTTATTAGACATAGAATTTTCAAAAATCCCATAGAGAAAAAATCCTAACTATATATACCTACTGGCTATCGCCAGTAGGTAATATATATATATATATATATATATATATATGTACAATCTACAGGCGGTCGCCAGTAGTTAGTTATAGTTAGGACCTAGTTTCCATATGTTTGGCCTCGATTGATCAATGTTTGCAAAATTAAAAAAATAATAAGGTGGTCAGGTCTGGTGCTGTGTTGAAAGTTTCGGGGTGATTTGTCAAGTGGGGGCTGAGAAAAAGGGAGGTCAGATAATTATTTTTCCCAATGTTAATATCCATTGGAAACTTTAGAAACAGCTACAGCACGAACTTCTGAATGGAATTACACCAAATTTGGCAAAAAGGTAGCTCTTGGTTCAGAAAGCACGCTTTTTAGCATGCGCTGCAGAGGAAAAAGACTTCTTGGGATCAATGCAGCTTTCCCGGCAAAAACGTGCACACGTTGCATTGCTTCCAATAGCAACGCGTGCACGTCTGGCTATTCACTCGAGGGAGCGAGCAGCTGGCACCAAATCTTATCAGTTATCGGGGTGCCATCCCCTCGCTCCCGCGGGTGAATCACGCCGGCCCCCTCCTCTCTCCCCTCTCCCCCTGCTCTAGATAATTATGTACAGCTCTAGCTGGCATTTTATTCTCTTCTAGTTTGCTGTAACAATATTTACAAATAAGTTAATAACTACCCAACTCAAAACGACGTTCCGTCAACAAATAAGCACCAAATTGCTCCCACTTATCATTGTTTTCCTTTTTCCTTTTTAAATACACATCAACATTCCTAGTTTGACTTCTATAGTGAGTACGTTGACAACAGATACAAACATAGGGGTCGATTAGGATCGCGGACGGACTTGAGTCCGTCCGCGACCCCGGAGGAGGAGGAGGGAACGTCCGCATGGGCTGCGGCGTTCCCTCCGTGCAGATTAGGATGTGACCGCCAGGGTGGCGGTCACATCCTCTATCTTTAACATTGCAGCGGGTGCAGCTTCAAGCTGCACCCGCCACAATGTTAAAAATGCATGCATCGCATTTGCGTGCACAAAGCGGCAGCCACCGCGTGGTGCCTGCTGCTTTGTGCACGCAAATGCAGGGGGGTACCATAGGTACCCCCCATGTGCACCCCCTACCCCTCTTCACCAAGGGGGCCCGCAACGGGCCCTCAAAGTGAATGTCCATATGCTCCATCCTAATATGGCGGTGGGTCTTTTGAGGCTCCGCAGCGGTTTTCCCGCATCTTCCGGGCCGGCGGAGGCTTCCACCGGCCCAGAGGATGCCGGAAAACCGCTATCATAATCGGCCCCTAAGTTTGGTTTTTCACAACAAACTACCTTAAACTTTGTAATTTCTTCTACTACTATCTGCCACCTCTTCTTCAGCTCCTACACTTATGAAACTCTCACTTTCTCTATACTCCTCTTCAGGACCAACGAAACAAAACTGTATATAATCACCAACCTTTTTTACATGCAATACTGAACCATGCAAAAGAGCAGTGTTTATTTCACTTAAACATAATGCAGAACTCTTTACATAGTACAATCTCCTTACTAACATCCGCATTTCTGAGTGATGTACTGCTAACATTCTCAAATGATGAAAAGTACTTTGACACACTTTTCTAGAAAGACAAGCAAGAGAATGAAGCTGCAAGCCAGTATATTTTCTCACTTTACAAGGATATAGTCCTTGCAACATCTTAATCTTCTGTTTAACACTTTCTTTGTTACCATAGTCTTATAAGAAATTTTATAAAATATCAATAGATTCCTGTTGTATACTATAAATACTACTACAATCCCACCTATATATTGGAGTTTGTGAATATCTCCCTTGAACTTCTTCAGCTATTACTTCTTCTACATTTCTAGGAACCATCTTTTCTTTTTCAATTGGGCAACCATGTTTAACCTCCTAAGAACGACCATTGGTATCAAATGTGTGAACTAATGTATTTTGTTGAAAATAACCTTCATTAAAAAAAGGTCCAGTACTAGAAGTGTGCTTCCATTCACCCAAAAACATTTTGCAAAAGTTAATTCTTTTGACCAGGCTTTTTCTTTTACTTTTCTCCTTCATAAAATGCATTTTTTATTCAATGTTGTAATTCTTTTTTAAACTAATATAAACAATCTTCTTTTCAATTCAAACGCGCTTTCGACTACACTTTCAATCTGTTGATGTTTCTTGAAAAATAAAGATCTTCGTTTATATTTCTTGCAATCTTTCATTACATTTTGCAGTACTCTACTTTTAAACATTTGTTTCCTAGTATCCTTATACTGTTTCATCCTTATTTCATCATAGATTATTTTCCCAAAACATGATTTTCTATTAATATCTCCTTTTTTTGTTTCCTTCTGAATGGTTGTACTACTTGTCTTTTTCTTTTCTCCATTTCCTAAATTCATAATATTCTTTTAAACTCTTTTAACAAATTATTTAGTTTTCAGAAGCCTTTTTCTTCATTGTCACATATTGTTTTTTATCTGATTTCTCCTTTTCTGCTTCTTCTATATAGTATTCCTCTTTCTTTTCTTTTGATCTTTTCTTGACATTCTGAAACTTTATTAATTATAATGGTGAGTATCTGAAAAGAAAAAGTTTAATACTTTCATTAAATCATTTAATATCAATAAAATAATTATATACAATTATTTCCATATATAAATAAAAAACATCTTGTCAATTGGATTCCAAAAGTATGTCAGACAAGCAACAGAGGTGTACACAGAAGCAAGAGTAATACAGAAAGAAGCAACAGAGGTGTAGAAAGAGGCAAGAGGGGTGCAAAAATAGTGAAGAGGTGCCAAAAGATGTATAAAAGGCATAGAAAGAAGCAAGCCGTACAGAAAAAAATAAAAAATGTGCAGAACGAATAAACAGAGGTGTAAAAAGAGGTAACACGATGCACAAAGAGGAAACAGGGCTGCAGAAAGACCTAAAAGGAGTACAGAAAGAAGCAACACAAGCAGAAAGATACAGAAGAAGTGCAGAAAGAAAGAACAGAGTTACAGAGTCCATGT
Source organism: Lissotriton helveticus (assembly GCF_964261635.1). Lineage (NCBI taxonomy): Eukaryota > Metazoa > Chordata > Amphibia > Caudata > Salamandridae > Lissotriton > Lissotriton helveticus. The sequence goes on along the minus strand of NC_136073.1, from coordinate 911,456,742 downwards.
GTTCTGTTTAAGTAATTGAAAGAGTGCACAAGTAATGCCAGGGAGATTGCATAAGTGCAGGGGTAATGCCTAGGAGATTGACGGAGTGTATAACTAAAGTGTGGGTGATTTCTTGAAGTGCAGGAGTAATGTGTGTGAGGTTGTATGAGTGTATTAGTAGTCCCTGGGTGATTGGAAGAATGCAGAGATAGTGCATGGGTGATTTTATAAGTGCATAGATACTGGTTGGGTGATTCAAAGAGTACAGGCGTAGTGCATGGGTGATTGTAAAGTGCAACACTAGTGCCTGGGTTATTACATAATTGCATATGTACTAGCTGGATGATTTAAGAAGTGCTTTGGTAATGCCTATGTAATTGTATACTACAGTAATAATGCCCAGGTGATTCCATGACTACAGGAATAATGCATGGGTAGCAACGGTAGTGGCTGGGTGATTATATACATGCATGAGTAGTGGATACATGATTGAAAGACTGCATAGTTAATACCTTGGTGATTGCATGAGTGCATCTGTAATGCCTGAGTGATTACAGTAGTTCATATGTAGTACCTACATCATTGGAAGACTGCATGAATAGTAGTTGGGCATTTTCATAAGTGCACGAGTACTGGCTGAATGATTATATAAGTACAAGAGTAGTACCTTCATGATTGAAAGAGTGGAAAGATAGTAGCTAGCTGAATGAAGCACTGTATACCTAATGTGTTGGTGATTGCATGAGTACAGGGCTAATATCTGGGGGGATTGAAGAAGTACATAGATAATGCCTGAGTGATTGCAAAACTACAGAAGTAACATCTGGGGATTTACATTTTATAACTGCATGGGTACTGCTTGGATGATTGCAGGAGGACTACTCGAGTAGTTCCTTAGTTAATAAAGGAGTGCAAAGATAGTGCATGAGTGATTTCTTAACAGCATGACTACAGGCTGAGTGATTACATAATTACAAGAGTAGTACCTCTGTGATTGAAATAGTGAAATTATATGAGGGGTGCAAAAAAAGCAACAGAGGTGTACAAAGAAGCAAGATTAATGCATGTGGGTGGTGCCAGGGTTTGGAGTCCCCAGAGGCCGCGATCTCGTGCTGGCGGTGGCGCCGGCAGACAGTCCCCGACAATCAGGGCAGAGCATAGGCTGAGGCAGGGACACAATAAGGCACAGATCAGTGCGTGCTATTAAGCAATTCACCCCACTTCTACCAACGGGCTCCCGCGGGGCGGGAGACCCAGAGTCCTTTCCAGCGCCTCCTGGCGCTTGGAGGCAGCATAGGCAGCGTAGGCAACGTAGGCGGCGTGTGCGCCGCGGGTGGTGCCTGGGTTTGGAGTCCCCAGAGGCAGCGATCTCATGCGGCAGACAGTCCCCAACAAGAAGGGCAGAGAGGAGGCTGAGGCAGGGACACAATAAGGCACAGACCAGTGCGTGCTATTAAGCAATTCACCCCGCTTCCACCAACGGCCAGAGTCCTTTTTAGCGCCTCCTGGCGCTTGGAGGCAGCATAGGCGGCGTGCCCGCCGCGGGTGGTGCCTGGGGGTTGGAGTCTCCAAAGGCCACGATCTCATGCTGGCGGTGGCGGCGGCAGTACAAGAGTAGTACCTCCGTAGTTGAAATAGAGCAACGGTAGTGGATGGATGATTATATAAGTACATGAGTAGTGGCTACATGATTGAAAGAGTGCATGGTGTAATGGCCGTATTTTCTGACCAAGTTAGTAGCCTACCCTAAATACCACAAACCCAGCCACTACGTAACACCATCCCTTCCCAGTCCCTATTTACAACAGTACCTGGGGTACTTACCTGGGAATGGGGAACCCACTGTATATACACTTTTCTACAACTACTATACTACTAAGTCCTAAAGAAACTACGGAATTCCATCCCATGTCCTATTATCTTACCTGTACAACCCCACAACACTCTGGCTCAGGTTGACCTACCCCCTCTCTTTTTGGGGCAGCTGATTTATAGTGTCCCCACTTGTGACCCCACGACAATCCGGACTGGATCACTCTACCTCCTCGCTTCTCGGGAGGCAGCTCTCCTCAGTTTGTAGCCCCACGGCTCCTGCTCTCTACCCATGGAAATTTCCAACAGAAAGCTGCCTCCCACCGAATTCTTGTGCCAGCTCCAAGGCTCTCTGCGCAACCGCAGTGGCCACTTGCGTGTTGCGTCTAGACCTTAAGAGACAAACACATTCCTTCGATAAGAACCAGTTCCCACTGGCTCCTCTCTAGCACATAACAGGCTGAACTATAAACATCACCTTTACCCTGCAAGCGCCTCAGTCAGCAGAGGCAAGACAAAGATGGCTACCCTCTAGTTTAGGCCTCTAGGCCCGAAAAGAGACAAATAAGGCACAGAATCATGCCAAAGCCAATAGGTAAACACTGCAAATATGTAGATACTGCAAAGGAAAGATGGCTACCCTCTAGTTTAGGCCTCTAGGCCCGAAAAGAGGCAAGGATGCCAAAGCCAATAGGTAAACCCTGTAAATAAGCTAAGAATAGGGATCTAACTCCTATACTAGGATGGTAGTAGACCAAAGTCACCATTACTCGGAAATTATCCGGTCACTACACATGGGTAATACCTTGGTGATTGCATGAGGGCATTATTATGTAGTGCCTAGGTGATTGCGTGAGTGTAGCAGTAATGCCTTCGTGATTACAAAAGTGCATATGTACTGCCTGGATCATCAGATGACTGCATTGGTAGTATTTGACGTTTTTATAACTGCATAAATGTTTCGCCTAGCAAAATATAAAGCAGCATACTATTACATCACTGAAATTCGTCTCTCCATATTCTTAGAAGCATGAATACGTATGGCATTACTTTTTCAAACCAACATCATATCTAAAAGAAATATGTATACAATATTTTATAGCTCTGTGGGTACTGCCTAGGTGATTACAGAAGTACTAAAGTACTACCTGAGTGTTTACAGGAGAGCAAAGGTAATGCCTTGGTGATTTTATAAGGGCATGAGTACTTCTTGGGTGATTGCACAACTATTGAGGTAGTGCCTGAGTGAATAAAGGAGTGTTAACATACTGCCTGGGTGAATTCCTATCAACATAGGTACAGCCTGCATGATTGCATGACTGCAGGGATAGTACATAATTAGTGCCTGGGTTGTTGCATAACTGCAGAGGTAATATCTGATGGATTACTGGAATACATAGAGACTGAATGGGTGACTTTATAAGTCCATGAGTACTGCCTGGGTGATTACAAAAATACTTAGGTACTACCCGAATGATCACAGGAATGCAAAGGTAGTGCCAGGGTAGTTTTATAAGTGCACGAGTACAGGCTGAGTGATTACATAAGTACATGCTTGCATGATTGAAGAGTGGAATGATAGTGGCTGGCTGAATGAAGCACTGTATACCTAATGCATTGCTGATTGCATGAGTACAGGGGTAACAGCTGGGGGATTAAAGAAGTACATAGGTAATGTCTGGGTGATTGCATGACTACAGGGGTAATGTCTGGGTGATTTTATAAGTGCATGGGTACTTCTTGAGTGATTGCAGGACTACTCAGATAGTGCCTGAATGAATAAAGGTTGTGCCTGAGGGATTTCTTAACCACATGACTACTGTTATGTTAAAAAAAAAATCTAAAGCGCACTAACACCAAGCGGTTTCATGGCGCTGATACAGAAGAACTGAGGGAACAGGAGATGGGTGGTTATGCGTATGCTTGAGAAAATAGAAGTGTTTTCAGAAGAGTTCTAAAATGGGGATAGAGCTCGGTAGTTCTCAGCTCATTGGGGAGGGAATTCCAGAGGCGAGGGGTAAGGAAGGAGAATCTCAGACCGCCATGCCTTTTCCGTGTATAAGTGGGGATGGAAAGCAGGCATTGATGGGAGGACCGGAGGTCCCGGGGGGGAACATAAGGCTTGATCCTTTTGGAGATAAATGCAGGGCCTAGGCCCGTAAGGGCCTTGAAGGTGGTACAGCCCAACTTGAATTCAACACGCTTGGCTACTGGGAGCCAATGAAGGCTCTTCATCAGAGGTTAGACATGTTGAGACTTAGATTGACGGAAGATAAGCCTGGCTGCCTGGTTTTGAACTAACTGCAGGCGGTGAAGTTGATATGCCGGGATGCCAGCATAGAGGGCATTAGCATAATCAATGCGGGAGGTAATCATGGCAAGGATAACAAGGATAAGAGCCTCTCTGGTTAGGAACCTGCAGATCTTTCGGATGCTTCACAGATGGAAGAAACAGGAAGAGACAACCACACTGATTTGTGGTTTCAGGGATAGGTCGTTGCTGATGATAACACCCAGGCTCTTAACATGGTTGACTGGATGGGGAGAGGTTCCCAATAAATGAGGCCAGAAGCTGGGATTCCAGGGGTTGAGGAGTCCCCCTGTGAGGACAAGCTCGGTCTTGTCCGGGTTGAGTTTTAATTGACTGGAATACATCCAGTTACTAATGGCGATCATCGTGGATTGGAAGTTGCTGGTGGCAGTGGGAGAGGAATCTATATTGAATATTAACTGGAGGTCATCCGCGTAGTTGAAAGCTCTAACTGGGTAGTTCCGCAGAGACACCATCAGAGGTTGCATATACAAGTTGAAGAGGAGGGGTGATAGGGCCGAGCCCTGAGGGACCCCACAGGCTGAGTGACCTGAGTGACCCCACTACTGGCTGAGTGATTACATAAGTACAAGGGTAGTACCTCTGTGATTAAAATAGTTCAACTGTAGTGGCTGGGTGATTATATAAGTGCATAAGCAGTGGCTACATGACTGAATGAGCGCATGGGTAATACCATGGTGATTGTATGAGTGTATAGGTATTGCATGGGAGATTGCATGAATGAAGCACTTATGACTGAGTGATAACAACAGTGCATATGCAGTTTTTGGATCATTAGAAGAGTGCATGGGTAGTACTTAGCGGTTTTTATAACTGCATAAGTGTTGGGCCTAGCAAAATACAAAGCAGCAGACTATTACATCACTGAAATACAAGTCTCTGCATATTGTTACAACACGCATACATATGTCTCTACTTTTTCAAACCAGCATCATATTTAAAAGAAATATGTATACAATATTTCTGGACTATAGTGAAACTTAGAAACTAAAACATATAATAGCACTGCCTGGGTGATTAATGAACTACTAAGATGCTACCTGAGTGGTTACAGGAATGCAAAGATAGTGACTGGGTGATTTTAAAAGTACATGAGTACTGGCTGAGTGATTACATAAGTACAAGAGTAGTGCCTGCGTGATTGAAAGAGTGGCAAGATAGTGGCTGGCTGATTGAAGCACTGTATAACAAAAGCGTTGGTGATTGCATGAGTACAGGGGTAATGCCTAGGAAATTAAAGGAGTACATAGGTAATACCTGAATGTATGACGTTACAATGCATACATTTACTATGCATGCCTTTACAACACAGTTTTTCTCATCGCAACTTCCTTTACAGCGCATTCTTTTACATAGCATGCCATTACATCGCATTTTCAGAAACTACCTTTACAACACATTCCATTATATCACATTATACCTTTACAACGCAAACCATTACAATGCATACCATTATATTGCATTTAAGGTAAGTGTTGGATAGTATAGGGATAATAATTACTATTCTAACTCCAGTGAGTGCAACAGTAGAGTAGGTGTTGGATAGTGTATGGGTGTATGGGTAAACATTACTATTCTAACTCCAGTGAGTGCAATAGTAGGGTAAGTGTTGGATAGTGTAGGGGTAAAAATTGCTATTCTAACTCCAGTGAGTGCAACAGTAGAGTAAGTGTTGGATAGTGTAAGGGTACTATGCATTGATATGGTATGCGTTGTAATGGCTTGCGATGTAATGCCTGCGTTGTAGTGAAATGCATTGTAATGACATGCGTTGTAGTGACATGCAATGTAATGGCTTTGTTGTAATGACATGCGAGGTAAAGGACGTTGTGATGTAGTGACTGCTACGTAAAGGTAGTGCAATGTACTGACTGTGTTATAAAGGTTGTTTCCCGTGACACCTGGGTGATTGTATGACTACAGGGGTAATGTCTGTGGATTTACATGACAACATAGGGAGAGACTAGGTGATTTTATAAGTGCATGTGTACTTCTTGGCTGATAACAGGACTACTGAGGTACTGCCTGAGTGAATAAAGGAGTGCAAAGGTAGTACCTGGGTGATTTCATTACACCACGACTACTGGGTGAGTGAATATGTGAGTACAAGGGTAGTGCCTTCGTGATTGAAGGACTGCAACAATAGTGGCTGGATGAATATATAAGTGCATGAGTAGTGGCTCTATGGTTGAAAGAGTGCATGGGTAATACCTTGCTGATTGCATGAGTTGATAGCTAGTGCCTAGATGATTGCATCAGTGCAGCAGTAATGCCTGAGTGATTACAGCCCTTAGTGCCTGCATCATTGGAAGACTGCATGGTGAGTACTTGTATGTTTTTATAACTGCATGCTTGTTGGGCCTAGCCAAATATAAAGCAGCAGACTATTACATGACTCAACTTTAAGTCTCTCCATATTGTTACAAGCACACATATATATGACTCTTTTCAAATAATCTTCATAGCAAAAAGAAATATGTATACAATATTTCTGGAAAATAGTGAAACCTAGAAACTGAGACATGTAATTGATCTGCTTGAGTGATTGCATAGCTCCATGGGTAGTGCTTGGGTGATTATATGAGTGCAAGGGTAGTCACTAGGTAATTGCAGGAGACTATGAAAAGAGACTGACTAATTGCATGAGTACGGATATAGAGATTGAGAGCACAGATAAGTGTACAAATAGCAACTGAAGGCATAGAAGAGTCATTATCTACTGCATATGTGAATAGATGAGTGCAACCGTAGAGCCTGCATGATTCTATCACTGCAAGAGTAGTGTGTGGGTTATTACAAGAGGGCATAGATACACACTGCATGATTACATGACTGCATAGGTTTTACATAACTAGTGCCTGGGTGATTACATGACTACAGGGGTAATATCTGGAGGATTACTGGAATACATAGGAAATGAGTGGGTGATTTCATAAGTTCATTAGTACTACCTGGGTGATTACACAAGTACTAAGATACTTCCTCAGTGATTACAGGAGTGCATAGGTAGTGGCTGGGTGATTTCAAAAGTGCATGAGTACTGCTTGAGTGATTACATAAGTATAAGAGTAGTGCCTATGTGATTGAAAGAGGGGAAAGATAGTGGATACCTGACAGAAGTACTGTCTATCTAATGCATTCATGATTGCATAAATATAGGGGTAACATCTGGGGTATTAAAGGAGTACATACCTAACACATGGGTGATTGCATGACGACAGGGGTAATATCTGGAGGATTACTGGAATACATAGGAATTGACTGGGTGATTTTCTAAGTGCATGAGTACTTCTTGGCTGATTGCAGGACTACTGAGGTACTGCCTGAGTGAATAAAGGAGTGCAAAGGTAGTGCCTGGCAGAGTGATTACATGAGTACAAGGGTAGTGCCTCCGTGATTGAAGGACTGCAACAACAGTGCCTGGGTGATTATATAAGTGTATGAGTAGTGGCTCTATGTTTGAAAGAGAGCATGGGTAATACCTTAATGATTGCATGAGTGCATAGATAGCACGGAGAGAGCAGAGTGGGCAAAACTCTAGGAAATCCACTGGTGGAGCGGAATTCTTTACCCACCCATAGTTATTTGCCTTTGAATTTCTTATTATTAAAATATTTAGTTTTAAGGGGATGGCTGACCTAAGCATGATTCGCATTGTGTAAATGGCAATTGAACAGACAGACATATTTTGAGATGTTCCCTCCCTTTTGCCTTATTCGCCTGTCTCTTCAGATTCATTTTTCCCCGAGCTAAAGAAAGGTGTCCACATTGTACCCACAGTAGCCAAGAAATGGTGGCTCTGTTAATGCTTGTTTTTAAAGTGATTTCTAATCTCTAAATATGTTTTTATTTACTGTGGCTTCATTTGAACATTTAACTTGTTGTATATCCTGTTTTAAGTGGTTTGCTTCCTAATTTCAATGTTGTTTTCATGTTGTTGGACATGTACCACCTGCTCATTGCCACAAGTAGGGCCCTGTGGCATGTGCTAAGCTACAAGGATGAGCCAGGTAAACCCCACACAAACCAGTTTACCCAGCAGGAGCAAATGTGACTTTGTAGGAGCTTTGCTGGGTCCCCTCTCTCCCATAGTTGATCTGTCCTGATTCCAAGATGGACTGAATGTGTTGGACATGAAACAGAGGCATAAACTTATCCACCCCATCGAACACCTGCATTTGTACTGCTTGTCATCCTGGTGAAATGCCCCTGATCCACTGCACGTGTGACCTTCAGCCACTGCACCGTGTGACCCTCAGCCAATGCACCGCTAATGCACCCCAGTCCAGGTCGCTTGCTAATCAGGGTTTGCACATTGGTGACTTGATGTGTGTTGGTCAAGGAGCCTGGGTGCCTGTCATGTGTTTTGGATCTTCTTAAAACTGTTCTCTGTACTTAAGGTGGTCTGTGTGCATGGTTAGAAACTCCATGTGTGCATTGTATGGGCGTCTTTTTCTGCAGTGCATTGCTCATGCACAATGTCCTGTAGATTTTGTCCATAGCAGAATATCTCCCCTGCCTGGTGTGACCCCTCTGTGTGACTCTTTCAACACTCATTGCCTTGAGTCATCAGAGACATGCTGCAGTCCCTGGCCAGAGGCAGAAGCTTCACTAATTCATCTGTGCCCCAGGGAGGCTTGCCTCTGCAGTCCAATCATCAGCGAAAAGTTTCAAAATGTTTTTCTTGAGAATGTTCTTCTGTGTGGATCTTGTGATCATTAGAGTCCCACAAGGAGGCTCCCCATGGTCCCCACAGCCAATATAAAGGTCACACCAGAGCTGGTCCTGATGCTGGGAGGGGAGAGCCTGGCAGGTGGCTGCTGTAGCGCCTAGAAGCGAACATCTGACTCACCAAACATTGAATGGACTTCAGGTAAGTGTGAGGTGTCACTGGTTCATCTGGCACAAGGGGGCTCCAACGAACATGAGCCCCAGAAGTCTCACTTCAGACACCCTGTATCCTGTCTGCTGTCTGCTGTAAGGTACTGCTGTGGAGGGGGGGGGGGGGGCTGAGCCCACATGAGAAACCTTCTGTCCACAAGATTTTGTCTCCAGTCTTAAAACGTTGGTTTTATTTAAAACACAAATATTAGTGAATATGCAAAATACACAAAAACTTTACTGATTCAGACTCTGGTATATTTAGGGCGCAGCCTCTTACAAACACATGTGATGTAAAACATTATTTTAAAGTCTGATGTCAGAATATATTTATTATGTAGCTGATGGTGCACGAGGACTTGCAACAAAATACACCATATTATTTAATCTCAGAATCAACCATAGACCCGCTAATGAGTGACGAATACAGCCCGGGCCGGCTCTAACACACGTGGCGCCCTGTGCGACAATCTTGGTTGGCGACTCACCAATGACCACCTCTGCCACGGATTCCCTCACCACACCCTTTAGCAGCGCCCCTCAAGTCTCCATAACCGCTGTCTCTCAGATTCATTTAGTTTTAAAGCACCACTCATAACAGTGTATGGTGTCAGAGCACTTTACATCACACACACATTGCAGAGAGACAATCATAGGTGTGTAAATCAGTGAATAAGAAATGCTACATCAGACAAGACTACAAGGTGTAGTGTAGGAGTGACATGTCACACAGGGAAACCCGGCTACCTGGCCTCAAACCTCAAGAGAGCCGGTCAGACAGGGAACCTCAGGAGCTCTAACACCCTTCTACTCATCCACAAGAAAACAAGCAAACAAAAAAAACGCTGTACGGTCCTTCGCTGGAAACGCACCCAACATCTGGAACTCCATCCCAATCAATATTAGGACCACCTCTTCCTTTGTCAAATTCAAGAAACTCCTAAAAGACCTCTTCCTCAATCGTGCCTTCCCGAACTGGTAACAGCCGCCGAAGCGCACACGCCTGCTCTCTGCAGCATCTTGACACAGTGACACCCAAACCGACCTCTTCCCCGCTCCCCTCCTCCTCTTCCCCGCTCCCCTCCTCCTCTTCCCCGCTCCCCTCCTCCTCGTTCCCGCTCCCCTCCTCCTCGTCCCCGCTCCCCTCCTCCTCGTCCCCGCTCCCCTCCTCCTCTTCCCCGCTCCCCTCCTCCTCTTCCCCGCTCCCCTCCTCCTTGTCCCCGCTCCCCTCCTCCTCTTCCCGCTCCCCTCCTCCTCGTTCCCACTCCCCTCCTCCTCGTCCCCGCTCCCCTCCTCCTCGTCCCCGCTCCCCTCCTCCTCTTCCCCGCTCCCCTCCTCCTCTTCCCCGCTCCCCTCCTCCTTGTCCCCGCTCCCCTCCTCCTCTTCCCGCTCCCCTCCTCCTCGTTCCCGCTCCCCTCCTCCTCGTCCCCGCTCCCCTCCTCCTCGTTCCCGCTCCCCTCCTCCTCGTCCCCGCTCCCCTCCTCCTCTTCCCCGCTCCCCTCCTCCTCTTCCCGCTCCCCTCCTCCTCGTTCCCGCTCCCCTCCTCCTCGTTCCCGCTCCCCTCCTCCTCGTCCCCGCTCCCCTCCTCCTCTTCCCCGCTCCCCTCCTCCTCTTCCCGCTCCCCTCCTCCTCGTCCCCGCTCCCCTCCTCCTCGTCCCCGCTCCCCTCCTCCTCATCCCCGCTCCCCTCCTCCTCTTCCCCGCTCCCCTCCTCCTCATCCCCGCTCCCCTCCTCCTCTTCCCCGTTCCCCTTCTCCTCGTTCCCTCCTCCCTGAAAGAGGTTCAACCCAAGGCTTCGTGCACTCATCGAGGATTCTCAGGACTTCCCTACCTCAATGTCGCAGGGCATGCTGGGACCTCCGAAATAATATTATTTCTATGATCTATTGTGTTACCCAACATTAAAAATGTTGTAAAGCGCTCCAATACCCTCGCGTCTGACAAGCGCTATATACAACTTCACAATGAATAATAAATAAATGTCAGCGATACTAGTAGGCGATATAGTTTAAGAGTCCTTATTCTGAAAAGCACAAACTCAGAGTTGAAACTGTAACATCATTGTTAGGGGTTCACTTCAATAATATGAATTGTTTTCTACCCATATGAGCCCTTTTGTTAAGATTAGGAGGATGAAAGACTGGGGAATAAACATAGAGCTCTAACATACACCTTGCAGTTTGCCGCAGCTCTTTGATTACAGTTAATAGCTCAATGCTCTATATTAGGAGTTTGACTAATAAACGACAAGTAACAAAAGGAGCTCTCTCACAGAAGCAGTAACCCACTGACCTATTTATATTATATGCATTTCGCTTTCTGCATGGTCACGTTCTTAGCAGCAGGCATTTTAACCCTCTGAGCTGCCTTAGGACAGGTCAGAACTTCCACTAGTCAAACCTCCGGTCTCTTTCCAGAAATATTATTATTCAGGGAGTTATCTTGACATTGTAATTGATGCCTGAAAAATGCTGGAGGCCAGTAACGAGGCAGCAGCTGCTTTTAAGATGACAATATACTTGCAAAAATGCGCCCCCACCCCAAGTTAGCGCCCAGTGTGGTGGCACCGACCGCACCGCCCTAGAGCCGGCCCTGACACCACCCCAAGTCAGCGCCCGGTGCGGTGGCACCGACCGCACCGCCCTAGAGCCGGCCCTGACCCCACCCCAAGTCAGCGCCCGGTGCGGTGGCACTGACCGCACCGCCCTAGAGCCGGCCCTGAATACAGCTCTCCAGATCAAAGGGAAAAACAAGTGCAGAAAAGAAAAAATCACAACATTGAAAGGCACGCTTCTTCAGGTCCTTTTAAGATTCATTATTTTTTAAGGAAGCTGATAGAAACTTGCATTTCACATTTTCCGGTGCAGACTGTATTGTCAATTGTGTCCACCAAAGACATATGTTTCTGTGTGGTTTCAAGGTCTGCTGTTGTCCACATATTATCTGCAGTGGGCGCAATACCTCACAGATTCATCACCACACTGGCAATCTGACAGATGAGTGACTAGTTTGAGTCTGGTGTCCGTATTCTAACAGTGTAGAGCACAAAGTACCATATTTATAAATTATAAAAGGGCGGTGTAACTTCTCAAGACTTGGAAAGGGAGAGGGGAAAGTCCCAGCACATTGCTTCAGTCTGTGTCCCACATGATAGAGTTGCAGGCTAGCATCATTACATGTGCCCGGTGCCCCCATCACAGGGATACCAACACCTACATCAAATCCTGGCACACACAGAGAAGGACTCATGAATTGTTCACCTGGATTTTGACTGGCAGCAGCACACAGGAGTTGCTTTTGTAAGCTGAGTGGTGGTTTGATTCTGCCTCAAGGCAGAGCACAAGCAAGGCTCAAAGCCGGATCAAGGACCTGGGGAAAGGCTGCTCACCGGGGCAGGGGAGGGTACCAGCGAGGGGCAGTCGGGGCACCATCCGGGGTGAAAAAGCAGGAAGGGAATGAGGGTCCATAGGTCTCAGCCCACCAGTGCTAAAGAAGCCTGTAGGAGAGAGGGCATCTACAGGTGCTTCAGGGTCCATAGGTCTCAGCCCACCAGTGCTAAAGAAGGCTGTAGGAGAGAGGGCGTCTACAGGTGCTTCAGGGTCCACAGGTCTCAGCCCACCAGTGCTAAAGAAGCCTGTTGGAGAGAGGGCGTCTACAGGTGCTTCAGGGTCCACAGGTCTCAGCCCACCAGTGCTAAAGAACCCTGTAGGAGAGAGGGTGTCTACAGGTGCTTCAGGGTCCATAGGTCTCAGCCCACCAGTGCTAAAGAAGCCTGTAGGAGAGAGGGCGTCTACAGGTGCTTCAGGGTCCACAGGTCTCAGCCCACCAGTGCTAAAGAACCCTGTAAGAGAGAGGGTGTCTACAGGTGCTTCAGGGTCCATAGGTCTCAGCCCACCAGTGCTAAAGAAGCCTGTAGGAGAGAGGGCGTCTACAGGTGCCTCAGGGTCCATTGAGTTTGCGGTTCAATCGCAGCTTCTCTGCAGCCCTTTGGAGGATAAGCTCCAGTGAGAGGAATGGATACACGGTGCCAGACCTTTGCATTTATCAGCAGTGTTTGCATTGACAAAGGCTTGATTGGACCATGGCACAGGCTGGACAGCTGCCTTCCCTCTGTACAGAAGCATGACACCTGATAACCGGGCTGAAACGTGTGTCAAACCTTCGCCGAGCACTCAGGTAAGGCTCTCACACCTGAGGATGGAATCTGTAAAGACATTGCATAAGCTTGCTGTAATATTTCTACACTGTATTATCATTCAGTGGTGGGTCTCGCTGCTCTGGTGGGACAGGAGTGCTAGAATGGTGCATCGTGGGTCGGCCCATAATGATTTCATAAGGGATCAGTTTTGATTTTGGGGAAGGGATCACTATCAAGGATTATCGGGGTAGGGATGGCACTTTTGGCCACTTCAAATTAATTTTGGCACAGTTCTTAGCTATTTTATTCTTCAAATTTTCATTACTTCTTTCTACCTTCCCTTCTGGTTTGGGGTGATAGACACAGTGAAAGTGTGGATTTATTCTTAGAACATTGCAGACTGCATGTGCTACTGAGGACACAAAGGGGTATGTGTTGAAAGAAGAGAGGGAGGGCGATATTTGCCTTATTGGCTTAACAACCGCCCCACTAGTTCTGAAATGCAGGGCTGCACCACATTTACAACAATACAGTGCATCCCTGTGTTTTCTCCTGCGCTGGTGCTAAATTCAGCTGCCTAGTGCCAACACAGGTACCCTTCCATCAAAGTGCAAGGGGGCCTATGTTGTGGTGAATAATTATTTATGTGCAAGAAAGTGTCTCTTCCTACACATAAACATTCTTAAATGGCAATTTGTGAGTTCTTTGTGTGCTGCTTTGTGTAAAAAACATATAGGTTGCAACTCACCATTTTTAACCCTTTAAGTCCTGCGCACGTTCAGCGGCCGACGGCACCACTACCTCTGTAGTGCTGCCGTCGGCCGTTGAACGTTCGAACTGCACCTGCGCAATGGAACGTCCAGCACTGGAGCTGGACGTTCCATAGCAGCTATGAGTTTAAAATGATTGTTTATGTTAAGGACAAACACCTTCCTGCACATATACAATCATGCAAGATGCAGCACACATAGCAACAGCAAAAACAAGGAAGAAATAAAGCATGTTAAGACCGGTTTTCCCTGGTCTTAATTTTTGTGCTCCCCCATATTTACCTCACCCTTGTAACTATGGGGCAGCGTCAAAACCAATGGGTGTTGTGGCGGAACGTCCACCCCAACACCCTTTGCCCACCCCTTTACCTCTAAGTATAGCGTGAAAGGGGGCCTTATTTACAAGTTAGCATTAAGTCACGTGGAGTGGCTTAACATTGCCTTGTAAATAAGTCGAAGCCTGTATCGCCACAGTGACATTCTAGTGCCGATAGGTGATTGTAAATATGCCCCAAAGCCTGTCCTCTGATCAGTGCTGATCCAGCTCATCACTCAAACCCTAGGATAAAGTTTCTAACCAGCGGCTAAGACACTGGGGTGGCATCCACATGGGCACAGGGGTACTCCTCTACCCACCCTGAGAACATAGAAACCAGAACTAATGCACAACAGGAATTTGCACAGGTTGGTAAACATACGGAGGCCACTTCAATGTGCGTGAAACGGACGCAGGGGGAGGCACTCTAGGCTATGCCAGAAAAGAAGGGTGACTACCAATGGGCTACAGCCGTGCAGATCATACCATCCCAACATAGACTGCCCATGATACAACCTGGTCATGATGAGGAATGATGGTGTGACGACACACCCAGTGATGTCTCTCCACACACCCTCAGGGCTCTGTTAAGTTACTGATTCAACTAAGGATGTTTTCCACTGTTAGAGGCCTCTTCCTCCCATTGAGAGAAGTCTATTACTGCAGGTGCAGAGGGTAAACCACTGTTTACAACATACACAGCAACCTCAGCAGTTTTAAGCAATGCATCCTTTTTAGCCACAACAGCACATCAGTGCTGATGGGCAGCACTCTTCACCACTGCTATCTTTGCTGCCAATTGTAAGGCATCTAACATGTTTTGGACATAGTGCCTGTTTTTAATGCTGACATTTAGACCCCCCTACGCATCCAAAGGATCCCAAATTCATGGGTAACCCCAAAAGCATACTTTGTGTGTTTGTATACCGTGACACTTGTCCTTGGCTCAAATACACGCACTTCCAATAACTATGAGCCTTGAAGCCTAGGTGGTGAAGGCTTCCTACAACAATATATGCTGTGGAAACAGGGTACCAGACAACCTCAGTACCCTTGAACTTTCTAATGCATGATCTGTCTACCAAATAATGTAATGACAATCAGTTAAAGGCATGTCTATTAAGTTAATGTGAGGTTTAGTAACTTGTGGTGTGGTTGAGATGCAATCATGTGGTTCTCTGTCCCATCAGCAGGCACCAGTGAAGCAGGGTTCAGTGTAGGGCAACAGACTAAAGTAATATGAAAAGCAGAAAGCAACAACATTTCATAGCGTGGCTGTCAAGCAGTGGACAAGTGTTGTGTTTATGTGTGGAGGAAAAGTGCCACCACAGCATGAGGTACAGAAACTGTTAGTGGGGATTAAACACAATATGGTTGGAAACTTTAACAAGGGTGGTAGTTGCTGCTACACAGTGCAACCATGACAATGCTGGGAAACTTCAACAAGGGCGGTGGTTCTCACCACACCGCAGAAATGAGCAGGAGTCCAGTCGCGACTGGGTCCATTGTAGAAGAGCAGTAGGCTATGTGTCTCCTCTGGTCACCATCTGTTTGTATCAATACCCCAAGAGCACATCTATTACTTTCCAGACAAAACTGAATAAATGTTTCTCACAGTTAGAAAGCCCCTCGGTGGGGCCTGAATTCTGTGCTTGTTTTGTCTTCACAAATGCATGTTCAGCCTCACTAGACCTCTGCAAGAGCTTGGGGCGTTTTCTTTTTTCAATAATCCAGTTAGGGTTCAGCTATATCAGCATATCCTCAAATCCACTGTCTGCAATACCCAGACTTTCCTAAGAATGTGCACATTTGAGACATGGCCAGAGGACAGGAACATTTACGGATGGCCTTGATGCTTTCTGGAAATAGGTGATGTTCTCCTGCCAATATCTCATGGTTAATGTATTTGACTCAGGATAGGCAAAGCTGCAATTTTTCTTTAGACACTTTTTGACCTTTCTTAGCCTATTCAGTGAGGAGACAGACTCTGTCTACTACTGCTCTAGGATAACAGAGGTCAGTAACAGGTCACCAAGATATTGAGTTATGGTGGAAAGACTAGTGTGTAAATCCTTCTTTACTGCCTGAGACAACATTAAGGAATACTCTGTAAATTACTGTGGGAGACTAGGCCATGAAAGCTGAGACCTGTGGAAGGTGAGCAAGAATAGATATTGACTCTGTTCATGGGGATTGATAAGAAAGCAGAGCAGAGGCCAACACAGTAATCCACTGAGCACTAGCCAGCATCCAGGAGAGGATAGTGGCTGGGTTGAGGGGCATGTGAAAGCTTGGGATAACTACACTTTTGATCTCCCAAGGACACTGGACACACCTCTATGCGTTGGTCCTCCTCCCCTTTCATATCTGTAGAATCCAGATGTTAATTCTGCTAACAATGTGAATGAGAACCCCTTACTTAATTCAATCAGCTATTACCAGGAGGATCCCGTCCTTCGCCTCCGACTCAAAGGGTACTGGGGTATGTGCAGTGGCTTCTTTTGTGAGTCTCCCTGCACCTTTACTGGTTCATTGAAGAAATTAACCCTATATCATTAGCTCCAGTAGATGACAGAGTGGTGGGTGCCTGCGAAAACAATGCAGTTCAGTCTAATGACAGAGCAGAATGGTGTGTCTACAAAGAAGGGGAGCTAAGGGCTTTTTTCAACAGGTCAAGCATACATGCCCAGCGGTACATCAATACAAAAAGAGTATGCAGTTCCTGACCGGGAATACAGGTTGTGTGTGCGAGTGAAATGTGAAAAGTGGAAGGAATTCCTCTTGTCAGAATTTGGACCCTCACACACCCAGCCAGCTAGGTGTCATGCTTCATCATTTGGGTCTGCTCCTTGTCGGGTCGGCGCTGCAATACCCAATGGGCACCCATGAAGGGGTTCTTTAGCGGAGTTTTTTTATTCCTTGCCGTAAGGTGCAGTGCGTGTAAGGGGCCTAGTGAGTGCAGATATGAGTGAGGTTAAAATAGGGGGTGGGGGTCCAACCAGAACAATTCTAATGAGTGTGGCTCCTCTCCTAAATAAAAACGAGTGTGGTGCGCCCCTGTAATAATGTCACAGGGTACCGCGTTCAAAAAGTCAACATGTTTCTTGCCAACTGTCTATGGAACGGCAATTCTTCAGGACCAATATCAAGTATATTCTACACTATGCAGAGTGGTCAAAATGTGTCAGTGTGAGACCACAAACAGTACCCTCAAAGTAGTACCTGTCACTCTAGAAGGACAACCTGTAATAAAAACAAAGAGAAGTAACAGCATCAATAATGGTACTATTCATATGCTTAAAAACAAGCCCGTGCAGCACTCGACCAGTGAAGAAGGCATGCTTCATGTTGAGGTGCTGTGACAGGCATGTGTGGCGACGGTGTAAAACAAATGAGGCAGCGGTCAATTGATAACTCACTCCTTTCGAGTCATGTTGTCTCATCTACGTACTCCAGCAAGTGTGTACACTGTAATGATAGGTACCCTGTAGATACGAAGTGGGGGGGTAAAATAAGGGAAGGTTAAAAATTTAACACAAACAGGCATCACAGCAGGGTAAACAGCAACGCTCCACCTGTTGCAATGGGCCACAATTCAGTGTGGCCTTGTCAGTCTAGGGTGTTCGAGTAGGTGAGTGGTGTGCCCCGTTGTATGCGGTATAGGGTAGGGCTGTAACAAAACAGGTAACAACATACTGGAGCAGCGTAATAAGGCGCAGTGCGAATCGGCACACAAGTCAGGTATTGCCAAACAATACCTTAATTCATAAGGCTCAGCAACGTAAGGTGAACCCTTTAGTGATTGCTGTAATTATGGGCCGCCGGAGGTGATATCCAGGGTTACCATAACATTGTGGTTGCACGGTTTGCTTAGTTGTCTCGACTGCAAGCAACACACAAATGGGGTTCCGTGACAGCCTATCCCGGTGCACTGACCTGTGTGCCGATTCACACTGCGCCTTTTTACGCTGCTCCACTATGCTTTTACCCATTTTGATACAGCCTTACCCTATACTCCATACAACGGGTTTGCCGAGGGCGTCTTCAGGAGGGGGTTGACCTTGGTGTGTTTCCAGTCATCGGGGAAGGACGCGGTCGCCAGGGAGAGGTTGATGGTGTGGCAAAGCATGGGTGCGATGGTGTCGGCGACTCTCTTGAAGATGTGGTGGGTACAGGGGTCCGTGGGGACCCCGGAGTGGATTGACTTCATCGTCTTCCGTGTGTCTTTGGTGGTGAGGACTGTCCAGCTGCCAATCATTGGTTTTAGGGTATCGGGGTGGCTGGTCAGGGTTCAGTGTGTGTGTTGTCTTTGTCAAAGTTGTCGTAGATGTTCGTGATTTTGTGGTGGAAGAAGGCGCTGAGTTTGTTGCAGAGGTCTTGTGAGGGAGGAATGTCAGTAGACTCGCTGGTGGGTTGGGCGAACTCCTTGATGATGCTAAAGAGTTCTTTGCTGTTGTGTGCATGTGTGGAGATTCTGTCTTCCATCACTGTTTTTCTTGTATTTCTGATGAGTTGGTGGTGGGCATTGGTGGCGCTTCTGAAGTTGTTGTGAGCTTCTGTGGATTTGGAGTTCCTCCAGGCCGTTTCGAAGCAGCTATATGTTTGTCTGGACTCTCGGAGTTCAGTGGTAAACCATCTGGCTTTCTTGGTGTCTGTGTTGTTTTTATTTTTTGAGTGGACGATGGTGTTGGCGCTATTGGACATCCATCTGTGCAGGGTTCGGGTTGCAGTAGTGCGGTCATCGTCTTCCGCGGTGGTTGGGGTTGAGTTGTCGAGTGATTGGGTTACCTGGTGGTCGGTGATTTTAGTCCAGTTTCTTCATGGGAGCATGTGCTAGGGTCAGTGGGTGGTGGGTGTTCTGAAGGTGAAGTGGATGAAAGTGATGGAGTTTCCTGATGAGAAGAGCGGGTCGAGGGTGTGTCCTGCTGAGTGCATGGGTTCGGTCACAATCTGGCGGAGTCCAATTTTTGGAGGTTGTCCAGGAGGGATTCAGTGTTGGGGTCTAGCTGGTTGTCTAGGTGGAAGTTGAGGTCTCCCTGCAAGTTGTAGTTGGTGGCTTGCAGGGAGATGATGTCCGTGATGGAGTTGGTGAAAGGGTGCAGGGACTTGGGGGGTCGGTAGATAAGAGTTCCTAGGAGGGTGGTGGTAGGGCTGGCCTGAATCTTGAAGGGTAGGTGTTCCATCAGGGCTGTGGGCTCGTCTGGGAGTGTGCTCAGGGGGAGGGTGGATTTCTGGATGATGTTGATCCCTCCTCCCAGGTGGGTTGGGTGGTCCTTCCTGAGATTTTGTATCCTTGGGGGATGGCAATAGTGATGTCTGGTCCTGAGCTGATGTTGGTCCAGGTTTCGGTGAAGAATGCTATGTCCATGGTGGTGCTGTTGAGGAGGTCCCAGATTTTGGTGGTGTGTTTGTGGAGGGATCGGACGTTGAGGAGGATTCTTTGCAGGGTCTTCAGTTTGGTTGTGTTCTTGCGGGTTGGTTGTGCTTGGTCCGTGTTCCTGGCGCTGCTGCAGGTGTGCCGCAGTGCTGAAAGCTGAATGTACGCGGGTGTTGGCTGGTGATGCTAGCTTGCAGTTGTGGTTGTGGATTGGGTTGAGTGCCGCTGGGTTGTAGCATTGGTGGTGCAAAAGTCCAGGGTTCCTGGTACTGGTCGCAGTCGGGGCACAGACGGGTGTAGGCAGGCTTACCTTTGGCGCACCGGCGGTGAGGCTGCTGCACGCAGCCGCCACTAAATAGGGGACGGGGAGGGCTGGACAGCTGGGAGGCGTGAGTGCGGAGGGAAACTGGCTCGGGCTGGTTACGCTGGGGCAGAGGGTGCGGGGAGGCAGCAGAGGTTGCAAAAACACAGGGGAAAGCAAGCAATAGAGAAAGTACATAAGGAGTAGAAAGGGTGAAAAAGAAACGAAAAAGATCTGAAGAGTAGAAGGGTGGGAAGAATAGAGGTATAGGGTGAAAAAATGGAGCAGAAGGGGCAGAAAGTGGAGCGAGAGAAAGGAGTCAGGGTCCACTGGACCACCAGGGATGAGGCGCAGGTCTTGCCTGCAGGTGGAGTAGGGCCTCACAAACCAAACACTACTGGAGTTCAGGGGCTTAGGAGAGGCCTCACTTAATGATGGAGCTGTGAGGGTGGGAGAGCAATTTCACTGACAATGAGTCAGTGGTCGTGCTCATGAGATGAAAACATATGCAAATAGCAACGATGCACCCAGAAAATAGTCTTTGATAAAGGGAACTGGGTACTGGTCAAAGAAAAAAAGAAGCAGAAAATGGTCACTGTTAAATGTCTTTCCTTTAAGGGTAAAGGACACATGGTGACAGATCATTTCCCGGAAAGTGCATCATATGGAACTCGTCAGATTCTAAACACCTACCTTGATGTTCCTCATCACCTGAGATTATGAGTGAGGCTACCCCACCTGAATGTCCATATCAAGAATCGGAGCCTATGACATTGGTGCTTAATCAAAGTGCACCTCAACTACCTTATACCACCTGATCTGGCCAACTTGTGTGAGAGCCTCAATGACTCATTGAGGAACTATGATACTCCGGCTGCCCGTACCTTTTGGTTAGCAAAGGGGGAGGCGTTGTGTTATGTTATCATACGTGCAAGGACACTTGCAGTCCTGGGTGGACTCTAACCGGGAATTATGTAATATACTGGAAGGTGTTAAGGTATGGATATAAAAAGTTATGACGCTATCCATGCATTGTGTGGTCGAGTGCTGAGAAATATAGACGTCTGTTAACAGAGCTCTTTGTGTGGTGTGTTCATTTACATGCTCCCAGGCTGGGGGAGATGTTACACCATCCACTGCAGAACAATCTAAAGTGTATTCTGAGTCCCATTTGTAACCTGACTGTGCAGGTTAGAACTGAGAAATTCGGCCTGTCAAAGTAACCTCTTTTGACAGGTTTGAATCTTCCTTTTAATTATTTAGGAGTCACCCCAAAGGGGCATCATTGCCCATATGGCAGGGTGCACGATATTTAAAAACAATACATTTAAATATGTCATTTTAAACATGTCCTTACAGTAAAAATGCCCACAAAGCTATATTCATGGTAGGGTTGCATATTCTATCTAAATGCTTTAATTAGTTAAAAAAAAATGCATTTATGCCTGGTAAACAAACACAAATTTATTATTGGATTCATTAATATATTTGTTACAAGTCCAATTTACATGTGATGTTTCATTTGCAATAAATATTTTGAAAAATTACTTTTATGAGGTCTCCTTTGCCCTGTATAAGTCCCTGAAAGCTATATCTATATTTTACTCTCTCTATCCTCAGGCCAATATTTATAATTTCAACAGGTGTGAATGAGGTGTGAACTTTCTCTAAGGACAGGGACAAAAGATCCTAGGTGTGTGAAGTTGCTGTTGTGCCCTTGACAGGATAAGCTTAACCCCTTCCATGCTCATGACAGAACGGTTCCGTCATGAGCTACGGTTGAGCTGTGCTCATGACGGAACCGTTCCGTCACGACCACACCCGTTTTTATTACGGCCCAGCACCGGAGGGGGAATCGCGGTCGCGCTGAAAAGGTTAACCTGATACAAGCTGATGTAGCTATCAGGTTCAGTGACAAAATATCTAACATGGAAATATTGTGTGACACAGAAATATCATGTCAAAAATATTGTTAACATAAATATTGGTGCCCAATACTTATAAAGGTTAATATCTAACTATCTAGTAAAAATATCGTTTACACTAATATCACAGAAAATATGAAAAATATAGCTTTTTTGCCTTGATACACAGTTTAAAATGGTAAAACCTAAATATTTTAATACATAATTTTAATATATTGTATATTCCGTAAAACTAAGTAACACTTAATATTACAAATGTATATATACATGCACACATAGAAATGTATGTGTATGTTTATATTTATATATATTTATAATTCACTGAAAAAAACATAGGTTATAGACCATATATAGTTAGGAATTAGCATTTACAAAACCTTATTTTACTCACACAAAACCATTGAAATTCCATATATAGTTAGTTGCACTAACTATATATCGCGCACCCGCAATCCACTGCTGATGATGTCACATATTACATCATTCATGACATGATCAGTGACATCACTGATGACATCACTGATGACATCTCAAATGACATCACTGATGACATCACTGATGACATCTCAAATGACATCACTGATGACATCACTGATGACATCTCATTTGACATTACTGATCACATCACTGATGACATCATTCATGTGATAATACGATGAACTTCTTCAGACTCTAATATAACCTTAGATACACTCAGTGTAAACAGACACTCACAGACTGTCACTCATCCATGAAGTTACACACACACCTAGTCAGTCATGCAAAGAATCAATCACACCTCCATTTTCTCAACTATACAGTTATACACACCTTACTTATTCAAACACATACTAACACATATTTACTCTCTTATACAATCCCGGATACAAGTTCACAATGATCCATACAGCCACTCACACATTCACTGGCTCTTATGCACAGTTATTTATATATGTCAACTCTCACATGTACTGTGTTTTACATATGTACTTACTTTGACATGTAGCACTGAGATATCCATTCACTCACCAATACACTCATGCACACAGTCAACCGCCCATACAGCTGTTTCCACATGCACTTTTGAACCCATACATCTAGTGAATCAACTGCTCACACATCTATGCACAGAGTCATACACCTCCCAGACACCCACACACACACTCAGTCTCCCATACAAATACATGGGCAACCAATCAATAACCCATATAGTTACTCATATAGCTACTGATCAACACATGCAGCAGTTTACAGAACAAAAGATATAATGATGCACAAATTAAGACAGTTTAGTCACTAACCCATGCACTCAGTGAGACACATTTAATCACTCACTCATACAGTCAGTCATGCACCTACTAAATCCTTCATCCAGACACTTATAAATCCACTCATTCTTCAATATGCAAGACATATTTTAACTTTACAGAAACATACAGTCACTGGATGTTGTTATCAGTGATGTCATCAGTGATGTCATTTGAGATGTCATCAGTGATGTCATCGGTGATGTCATTTGAGATGTCATCAGTGATGTCATCAGTGATGTCACTGACCATGTCATGAATGATGTAATATGTGACATCATCAGCAGTGGATTGCGGGTGCGCGATATATAGTTAGTGCAACTAACTATACATGGAATTTCAATGGTTTTGTGTGAGTAAAATAAGGTTTTGTAAATGCTAATCCCTAACTATATATGGTCTATAACCTATGGTTTTTTCAGTGAATTTTCAAGGTTTTGTAAATGCTAATTCCTAACTATATATGGTCTATAACCTATGGTTTTTTCAGTGAATTTCAATGGTTTTTTAAAAGCTAATATCTATATCTGTAAAATATATTCTTTATTACGTGACGTATCACGTAGCCACGTGAGACGCCTCATGACGCGTCGCATAACCGTGACGTATCGGCTCTGCAGCGCAAACAAAAACCGTAACGTAAGCGCGCCGGAGCACGCTTACAGATATATATATTTTTTTTAACCTTAATTAGACAAAATCCACACATGCACATATCTTGATAATCTATTCCATAATTTTTTTTTTTACTGTTTCTCTTGTTACGCTTACCGGGACGCTACCCGGTACGCGAACCGGATGCTCCAAAAACACAAGATGGCGGACTCCCGTTACGCTGCCAGTTAGCTGCCCGGTTTGCGTGCCGGGACGCGCCTCTATGGCGAAAAATCGCAAAAAAAATTTTTTGCCCCGCGGGGCACTTTAATATCCCCCTCATCAATCCTAGGGGGTCAGGAGGGGTCTACCTTGCCCCCTTTCCTTCATTTCCCCCTTCGTTTTTCACCGCATCTTGTCTCTCGATCCTACCGAGAGACAAGATGGCGGCCGCTCCGGACTGTTTAGAATGTTGACAGACACCAGAGAGCCAATCAGCTTCGCTTCGCGAAGTTCCGTTACGCGTCAGGTACGCGAACCGGGGCGCTGCCCGGAGCGCGCTTACAGATATATATATTTTTTTGAACGTTCATTTCTCAAAATCCACTGGAACACATATATTGAGACCTAGCAAAGGCACATCGGGCTACCAGTCCCTAACCTTAATTAGACAAAATCCCCACGTGCACATATCTTGAGGCCTTGCAAAGGCACATCAAACAAACAGTCCCTACAATTTTTCAAAGTTTTCTTGATAATCTATTCCATAATTTTTTTTTTTAACTGTTTCTCTTGTTACACTTACCGGGACGCTACCCGGTACGCGAACCGGACGCTCCAAGAACACAAGATGGCAGACTCCCGTTACGCTGCCAGTTAGCTGCCCGGTTCGCGTACCGGGACGCGCCTCTATGGCGAAAAATCGCAAAAAAAATATTTTTCCCCGCGGGGCACTTTAATATCCCCCTCATCCATCCTAGGGGGTCAGGAGGGGTCTACCTTGCCCCCTTTCCTTCATTTCCCCCTTCGTTTTTCACCGCATCTTGTCTCTCGATCCTACCGAGAGACAAGATGGCGGCCGCTCCGGACTGTTTAGAATGTTGACAGACACCAGAGAGCCAATCAGCTTCGCTTCGCGAAGTTCCGTTACGCGTCAGGTACGCGAACCGGGGCGCTGCCCGGAGCGCGCTTACAGATATATATATTTTTATGAACGTTAATTTCTCAAAATCCACTGGAACACATATATTGAGACCTAGCAAAGGCACATCGGGCTACCAGTCCCTAACCTTAATTAGACAAAATCCACACGTGCACATATCTTGAGGCCTTGCAAAGGCACATCAAACAAACAGTCCCTACAATTTTTCAAAGTTTTCTTGATAATCTATTCCATTATTTTTTTTTTACTGTTTCTCTTGTTACGCTTACCGGGACGCTACCCGGTACGCGAACCGGACGCTCCAAAAACACAAGATGGCGGACTCCCGTTACGCTGCCAGTTAGCTGCCCGGTTTGCGTACCGGGACGCGCCTCTATGGCGAAAAATCGCAAAAAAAATGTTTTGCCCCGCGGGGCACTTTAATATCCCCCTCATCAATCCTAGGGGGTCAGGAGGGGTCTACCTTGCCCCCTTTCCTTCATTTCCCCCTTCGTTTTTCACCGCATCTTGTCTCTCGATCCTACCGAGAGACAAGATGGCGGCCGCTCCGGACTGTTTAGAATGTTGACAGACACCAGAGAGCCAATCAGCTTCGCTTCGCGAAGTTCCGTTACGCGTCAGGTACGCGAACCGGGGCGCTGCCCGGAGCGCGCTTACAGATATATATATTTTTTTGAACGTTAATTTCTCAAAATCCACTGGAACACATATATTGAGACCTAGCAAAGGCACATCGGGCTACCAGTCCCTAACCTTAATTAGACAAAATCCACACGTGCACATATCTTGAGGCCTTGCAAAGGCACATCAAACAAACAGTCCCTACAATTTTGCCAAGTTTCGTGGAAATCCATTCAGCCGTTCGAGCTAAAAATGAGGCCAACCGCCCTATGGAAAATTGCATGGGAAAAACACGTTTTGGGACCCCCCCTTTTTTCTCGGCCCCCCCTTGACGAAACCCCCCCAAATTTTCAGGGGCTGCTCAGAAACAAAATGTGCCATTTTCCTGAACATTTCAGCCAATTCCGTCCTCAAACGCCAAAGTTATTCGACATAGAATTTTCAAAAATCCCATAGAGAAAAAATCCTAACTATATATACCTACTGGCGACCGCCAGTAGGTAATAAACAATTATTATTAAATATATATTTGTACATTATATATTTTTTTTTAATAAACTAACATAAAATCATTCATATACATACATATATATATATATATATATATATATAAATATAAATAAATACATAAACTAATAAAACATTGAGAAATTGAAAAAATTACAAACATTAAAAAAACACATTTACTAAAAATATTAATGAAAAAATGTATATACACATACTAGTCGTCCCCAGTATGTAGTTATTGTTAGGATGCAGTTTTCATGGATTTTTGTTTTCATTTGCCAATAATTTTGGCATGGTTTGACGAATCTTCGCAACATTTTCAATGATGCTGTTTTGAAAATTTCTCGGTGATCTTTAAAGGGGGGCTGAAAAAAAGTGTTCCCCAATACATTTTTTTCTCATTGTTCATTTCCAAAGGAAACTTTAGACACGGCTACAACTGCTGAAGGGAATTACACCAAATTTGGCTGAACAGTAGCTTTTGGTCCAGAAAGCAACCTTTTTTTTAAATGATGTGTATTCATTCAGTAGTTTCCGAGAAACTTTAAGATATACAATTGATCCGTGACCCCTCCCTATCTGTGCCTGAGATCTGATTGGCTGCCAACACTTTAAAAAAGGAAGTGTGGGCAGCCATCTTGTGACTCAGTTGAAAAGGGGGCAGGGTAGAGCAGGGTAGAAACACTCTGACCCCCTAGATCCCGAATGGCAAAAAAGCAATTTTTAACTTTTTCAGCAGGGGTCATGCTGGATCCGTGACTCCTGCCTAAATGTTTTTAAAAAGTGATGCGCAGCCTCCAGCGGTTCATTTAATATAGTCCCTCGGGTGGGCCAGGTACCGGGTGCAAGTTCTTATAGTAATGTGGGGGTTGTCCATGGGGCAATCCAGTGCCCCACGGAGAGCCACCTTCTCGGGGCTATTTAATTAAATGAATTGGGGGAAGGCATATATGCCCCTCTCGGCAGCCCCAGGGACCTCCCCTGGACTATATGACACAAATGCGAGGGCACACGCCCCCCGCAGCCCCGGGGACAGCCACCTCCCGGGCTGAATTAAATAAAAAAGGATGGAGGATGTCCACCCCTCCCCACGCAGATCCTGGGATAGTCCTCCCCAGGGCAAGTCATTTAAATTACATACAGGCCGCGTGGACCTCGCAGCCCCGGGGATCACCACCTACCCAGGGGTAAGTTACAATGGAGTGGGCCACGCATCCCGCCTTGTGGAGCCTTAGATGGCAGGGGGGACAACCACGCCCCAGGGCTGGCTCTAGCATTGTACCAGAATGTCCAGCCCCGGGACATTGCAGTTTGCTATGGCTTGGAGGCGGTTCTCTCAGGCGAATATGATGTGTTATTTCACATGTCATTACTTCGCATGCCATTATTCTGCGGTTATTACTTAGCAATAACCGTTACTACGCAAGTTTTTACTTCGCATACCATTACTTTAAAAGTGTTAATGTATGCTAAGTAAAAACTTGCCTAGTAATAAAAATGGTATGCGAAATAACATGTCATATATTAAAACATTTTTTTAAATACAACACACTATATAAAATACACTACCCTACACAACAAAAACACTAAAACACTACTAAAACACTACACTACCCCACACTACTGTAATTCCACAACATTACCCCAAACCCTAAATCACTACCCCCTGCACTAACATACACATTCCCCTACTCCGCTCCCTACACTCATTCACTACCCATCACACCCCCTGACACTACACTAAACACTAAATCAGTAAACTACACTACACTAACACTACAACCCTACCCTAAACCCTAGATCACTACCCCCTGCACTAACATACACATTCCCCTACTCCGCTCCCTACACTCACTATATAAAATACACTACCCAACACATCTAAAACACTAAAACACTACACTACCCTACACTACTGAAACACCACTACATTTCCCAAAAACCCTAAATCAATACCCCCTGCACTAACATACACATTCCCCAACTCCGCTCCGTACACTCATGCACTACCCATCACAACCCCCTGACACTACACTAAACACTATGGGCCTCATTTATGAAAAGTGACGCATCGCTGCGTGAAAACAGCGATGCGTCACTTTTCAATGCGCCCTCCTTGCGACACCAATGATGCGTCATATTTACAGTATGACGCATCATGGCGCAAGCAGTTACAGATACGTCAGTATTTGTGACGTATCTGTATGGTGCAAAAGTGACGCATTGCAAGAGTGTGTCACAAAAGTGACGCAACTCCAGCAATGTGTCCTTTCAAATGGGGAAAGCCCCAGGTGAAAGGGCTTGCGTCAGCCTTACGCCTGCTGTGAGGCAGGTGTAAGAAATTGACGCATTTGTGTCCTAGAAGTGGCACAGTGAAATCTTATAGCTTTCACTGCGTCACTTCTATGACCCTTTCTTGCGTCAGAACGCCCCTCCTGCATACATTATAGCTGGCGTAGGTATAATGTAGCGCCGGGGTTTACAATGTGACGCATGTACCTAGATGCGTCACTTTGTAAATATTGTGCAACAAGGCACATCTTTTACGCTGCTGGTGCGTCACAAAAAGTGACGCACCAGCAGCGTAAAATTGACGCACGGCCTCATAAATGAGGCCCTAAATCAGTAAACTACACTACACTAACACTACAACACTACCCTAATCTCTAAATCACTACCCCCTGCACTAACAAACACATTCCTATACTCCGCTCCCTACATTCACTATATAAAACACACTACCCAACACATCTAAAACACTAAAACACTACTAAAACACTACACTACCCTACACTACTGAAACACCACTATATTTCCCAAAACCCTAAATCAATACCCCCTGCACTAACATACACATTCCCCTACTCCGCTCCCTACACTCATGCACTACCCATCACAACCCCCTGACACTACACTAAACACTAAATCAGTAAACTACACTACACTAACACTACAACACTACCCTAAACCCTAAAACACTACCCCCACAACCCCTGACACTACTGTACACTACACTAACACAAGTACACAACCCACAACTCTACACTACACTAACAGAAGTACACAACCCACAACTCTAAACTACACTAACACAAGTACACAACCCACAACTCTACACTACACTAACACAAGCCCCACTTACCTCTTACCATGCATTGTTCAAATGTTCTCTCCCTTCCGGCTTCCTCCGTCGTGGGCAGGCGCAGAGAGTGGCACCCGGACCCGGAAAAGCAGCAGCAGACCCCTCACTGGAGCAAATGGCTGCCGTGACGAGCTCCAAGAATGACGCACGCCGCCTACGCATGCAGCATTACTACGCATGCGAAGTAACCGAACGCGTACTAAAGGCAATGCGTTGTTACATCGCATGCGTAGTAATGCTTGCGAAGTAACAGCATGCGTACAAACAGCCGCGCACTAATGGCTGTTCACCCTCTCAGGCACTTCAAGATCATTCCTGGGAGGAGAAGGTGTTGTCTATACTAAAGACATTATAGGAATTCTAGGTGAAGTGGAGACTAGTAAATGCAAGGATTATGTTTCTAGCAGTAACTAATTCACCCTGTTTCTACTCAGCAAATACAATTCAGTAGCCCTAAATTTAATCACTAATTCGAACAATTTTTCAACTCTTTCCTGGCCATATCTCAATTTAATTTCCAACTGCTGCATTATAATGCTAGCGGTCAGAAACTAAACTGGCTGGTCATTCTGGCTGGCATCCGCCTGTAATCCCAAAGGGGGTTCTTTCCACCCTAGGGATTATGATTCTCCGTCTCTGGCAGGCCTTCCATGCTGGGCTTTCTGACATGGAAGCCTGCCAGAGAACCCGTATGGGGGCCCCTTGCACTGCTTCATTTCCTTGGCGGCCTCCGGTTGGTGCCCTCTTGTTCATCCCTGCACTCTGTTGCAGACCATCAATCAATCAAGAGTATTTGTAAAGCGTGTTACTCACCCGTTAGGGTCTCAAGGCGCTGGGGGGGGGGGGTCTGCTACTGCTCGAAAAGCCAGGTCTTGAGTTGCTTCCTGAAGGAGAGATGGTCCTGGGTGAGTCATAGGTGGGTGGGGAGTGTGTTCCAGGTCTTGGCCGCCAGGTAGGTGAAGGATCTTCCTCTGGTGGTGGTTCTGCGTACCTGTGGGACGGTGGCGAGGGCGAGGCTGGCGGAGCGGAGCTGGCGGGTTGGCTTGTAGAACGTGAGGCGGTTGTTGAGGTATTCGGGGTCCAAGTCGTGGAGAGCCTTGTGTGCGTGGGTGAGGAGTCTAAACGTGATCCTCTTGCTGACGGGGAGCCAGTGCAGGTCCGTCAGGTGGGCGAGATGTGGCTGTGCCGGGGGATGTCCAAGACGAGTCGTGCTGAGGCGTTCTGGATGCGCTGGAGTCTTTTCTGTAGTTTGGCGGTGGTCCCAGTGTAGAGGGCGTTCCCGTATTCCAGACGGCTGGTGACGAGGGCCTGGGTGACCGTTTTCCTGGTTCCAGTGGGGATCCAGCGGAAGATCTTACGGAGCATGCAGAGTGTGTTGAAGCAGGAGGAGGTAACGGCGTTAACTTGCCTGGCCATCGTGAGGGAGGAGTCAAGGATGAAGCCCAGGTTGCGTGCGTGGTCCGTTGGCTTGGGTGTGGGGCCCAGAGCAGGGGACCACCAGGAGTCGTCCCAGGCGGAGATGGATGGGCCGAGGATGAGGACTTCCATCTTGTCTGAGTTCAGTTTCAGGCGGCTGAGCTTCATCCAGTCTGCGATGTCTTTCATTCCGTCCTGGAAGCTGGCTCTGGCAGAGGTGGGGTCGTTGGTGAGGGAGAGGATCAGTTAGGTATCATCGGCGTAGGAGATGATGTTGAGGTTGTGCTTGCGTGGGATGGCTGCGAGGGGGCTCATGTAGACATTGAAGAGGGTAGGGCTGAGCGAGGAGCCTTGAGGTACGCCACAGATGATCTTGGTGGCTTCTGCGAGGAAGGGCGGGAGACGGACTCTTTGGGTTCTGTCAGAGAGGAAGGAGGTGATCCATTCCAGGGCCTTTCCTTGGATCCCGGCGTGGCGGAGGCGGGTTGTCAGGGTGCGGTGGCAAACCGTGTCGAACGCAGCCGAAAGGTCGAGCAGGATGTGGGCGGCGGTTTCTCCGTTGTCCAGCAGGGTCCGGATGTCGTCGGTGGCCGCGATGAGGGCGGTCTCGGTGCTGTGGTTTGCTCGGAATCCGGACTGCGATGGGTCGAGGGAGCCGTTCCTCTCCAGGAAGGCTGTCAGCTGTTTGTTGACGGTTTTCTCAATGACGTTTGCAGGGAAGGGGAGGAGCGAGATGGGGCGGAAGTTCTTGAGGTCTGAGGGGTCTGCGGTGGGTTTCTTCAGGAGGGCGCTGATCTCTGCGTGCTTCCAGCTCTCCGGGAAGGTGGCGGATATGAAGGAGTTGTTGATGATGTCCCGAAGTTTGGGTGCGATGATGGAGTCGGCTTTGTTGAAGATGTGGTGTGGGCAGGGATCGGCTGGGGAGCCCGAGTGGATGGTGATCATCGTGTGGGTGGTATCTTCTGTGCTGACCTGAGTCCCTGCGCACAGGGTGGTGGTGGGGGGTGTGGGTTCGGTGGTGGGGTACGAGTTCTGAGCGCCGAAGCTGTCGTGTATGTCGATGATCTTAGGGTGAAAAAAGGTGGCCAGAGAGTTGCAGAGGTCTTGAGAAGGCGTGATATCGTTGTTGCTGGCGTTGGGGTTGGAGAGCTCTTTCACAATGTTGAAGAGTTCCTTGCTGTTGTGGGTGTTGTTGTCCAGTTGTTCTCTGAAGGATGACCTTTTGGTGGTGCGGATCAGCTGGTGGTGTTTGCGGGTGGCGTTCTTGAGGGCTGTCATGTTATCCGTTGACTGGTTGTGGCGCCAGGCTTTCTCGAGGTCACGGCAGGATTTCTTGGAGTCTTTGAGATCGTTGGTGAACCACGCGGCTTTCTTGCTGTTGAGGTTGCTGGGAGGGTTTTTCAGTGGAGCAAGGGTGTCGCCGCAGTCGGTGATCCACTTTGTGAGGTTGCGGGCTCCTTCGTTGGGGTCCGTGGTGTTGGTGGGAGGGTTTAGGCTCAAGGAGGTGGTGAGTCGGTCGGTGGTGATCTTGCTCCAGCATCTTCGGGGGTTTGTTGAGGGCGGTGGTGGGTCGTTGTTTTCCTGAAGTTGAAGTGTACGCAGCTGTGGTCAGTCCAGTGGAGCTCGATGGTGTGGCTGAAGGAGACGTGGTTGCTGGAGGAGAAGATGGGGTCGAGCGTGTGGCCGGCATAATGGGTGGGGGTGTTGACCAGTTGCTTAAATCCGAGGTTGGCGAGGTTGTCTAGTAGGTCGGTGGTGTTGTTGTCCTGGTCGTGCTCCAGGTGGAAGTTGAGGTCTCCTAGGAGGATGTAGTCGGGGGAGGCGAGGGCGAGCGGGCTGATGAAGTCTGCGATGGCCTTGCTGAAGTGGGAGCGTGGTCCCGGGGGTCTGTAGATGAGGGTTCCTCTGAGGGTGGTCTTGGGGTCGGTGTGAATCTGGAAGTGCATGTGCTCTGCGGTGGCGAGGGTGTCGTCGGTGTTGGTCGTGATGCGGATAGTGTTTGTGCGGGCGATGGCGATGCCTCCTCCGGTCTGGTTGACGCGGTCCCTCCGCATGATCTTGTAGCCATCCAGGATGGCAATGGCGATGTCGGGGGCTGAGGAGGCGTTCATCCAGGTTTCCGTGAAGAAGGCAACGTCTGGTGCCGTTTTGTCCAGGAGGTCCCATAGTTCGACGGCGTGCCTGTGGATGGAGCGGGTGTTGAGCAGGATGCACTTGAGGTGGTTGTTGTTGGCGGCTGTTTTGGCCTGCGTGGTGCAGACACCTTGAGGCGCCTGCCACGTGGTGCAGGGAATACCACTACCTCCCATTCCCCTTTGGGAGCATGCACTACGGCCGGTTTACAGCCATAACACATGCTCCAACAGGGAAATGTCAGAATGCAACCGAACAGTGTACAGTCGCATCCTAATCAGGTGGTCAGGACCACCAACCGGAGGTCAGTCGGTCCAGTTTCCACTCGACATCGCAATAGGCCCCTTTGTGTCTGTCATTACTAACTCAGCAACATTTAATTCATCAAGGATGTCTTTTACTTTTGTATAGTGCCATATGCTGGTCAATATAGTGCAGAAAATTTACTAATATATTTCTTGCTTCTGAACAGTAAGTATGACAAAGCAATACCTTTAAACTCTTCGAATTTATTTACTACTTTTTGCATTACAACAAATTGATCAAATTAAAATTCTACCCATTTTTCAAGATTTACTTTAGTGCCAAAAAAGCCAGAGCCCCAATAGCACGTAAATATTTTGTTATACAGGCGCACAGCTTACCTGCTAATTGGCCAGTTTCAAGGGTTCAATATTGTGGGCAATTCTAGAAAGACCCAGTAGCACTTAATTATTTTGTTACACAGGGACCTATGTAAAAAATTAGACAGAACTTAATGCACCCCTGTAACAAAGGGGGGAGGCAGTTCACTGCCTGGCATACCAGCACACAAATAGCTGAGATGAGTGTAGGAGAGTAGGATCTGCTTCTTATAGTTACCCTGACTTTTTGCTGTTGTTTCACAGTTTTTCGACATTAGTCTGGCTGGGGCCCTGCTATCCAGGAACTCCCCCAACCTAGCTGCTTCCTCTCTAAAATGATTGCATGTACTTAAGGTACACCACAGATTGGATTCTGGGGTACCCTTATAAGTCCCTAGTATATGGTATCCTATGTACCCAGGGCATAGTACCGCAGAGGCCTCTCAGGGGCTGCAGCATGTATTATGCCACCCCTGGGAGACCATGCAAAATGACACAACAGGTCTGCTACAGCAGCCTGTGTGAGGTGGTGTATGCACCCCATACTCAGATATAGGTTTCCTATATCTACCTTATCACTACACATATAAGCATATATCAGTCACCCCTATGGCAGGCTTTATCAATCCTGAAGGCATGGTGCTGGGTTTTGTGTGAGAGGGTGCCCATGCATGAGCATAGCCCCTTTGCAGCCTTCGGAATCTCTCCTCCAGGATTGTTATTGATGCAGCCTAGACCATATACTTGTATGTGCATTATAACCTCGCGGTAAATGCTAACTTTAAAACAGCTTTGTATAACAGGGAGATAGGTCCTTGGGACGTACGGTCAGCTGGACCATATATAGTATTTATGAAAAAACAGGTGCTGGCCATACAGAAAGTACTCTCCTTCTTTGGAGTGACAAATAAAGATTTATTTCAAAATTTGTCTGGTATTATTTATTTTATACCCTTTTACTTTTTGTTTTTTAGATTCAACAATTCATCTGTACGAAAAAGACATACCAAAATACATTTAACATACACTTATTCAAAAACACATGTACAAAAAAACATTACATATAAAAAGCAGAACATCTATCTGAATTTCATATATACATTAACACAAATATTTGTGCATCAACATCATTATTCATTATTGCACTATCTTTCCTTAGAAAGAAGAATCTTTATACTCAAATAGGGAAAAAATCAGATGGAGAAAACAATAGATGTACAAAATAATGCAAGTATGAC
This sequence comes from Lissotriton helveticus, assembly GCF_964261635.1. Classification (NCBI taxonomy): domain Eukaryota; kingdom Metazoa; phylum Chordata; class Amphibia; order Caudata; family Salamandridae; genus Lissotriton; species Lissotriton helveticus. The sequence goes on along the minus strand of NC_136073.1, from coordinate 911,422,190 downwards.
TGAGGGAATAAATCAAAACATCAGTCCCACAAGAAGCAAGTTATTTTGGCAGTTGTTAGATACTTGTCTCCATTTGGCCGACGCGTTTCGAACTCGCTATTTTACTTTCCGTGTTCTCGTCAGGGCGTAATGACTCTATCCTGCAGGGGTTATGCAAAATATGAATAAAAAGGAAGAATGACGTCAGTTCCTATTTTGTGTTTGATAGCCTCATATAATAGCTCGAACTGGTAATTGCATACCTTATACAAATCGTCACCGGTGGATGGGGTTCTATATTTACTACGAAGGTCCCCGTCGTAGTATCTGATAGAAGGGGGAAGCATAGAGTTGGTTCAATTGTTTGTTCCAATAGTGAGCCTGATTCCTAATACCAAACAAGCACACTCCTCGCTCCTACCTTATTCGATTGATCCTGTCTCTCTTCAAAAAAAGTGTTTAATGTTCACCCTTTGTCCGTGAGGGCCCCCGTGTTTCCACTGGTGCCTGCCCAAAAAGAAAGGTTGATAACTAACCCTTACTATATCAGTTGGCGGCTGTTAAAGTAGCCCATAACTGTTAAAAGGTACCTGTGCCTCTGGTTTAGTGGCATGGGGTGGGGTCCGCTGAATATTTGTTTACGCGGTCCGCCTCGCTCGCGTTGAGCCTCCCGGTTTAAAGCATGGGTCCACTGGGTGTTTCCAATCTGTTTGTGGGGGAAATGACAAGCGTTCAGTTAAATACTGCTTGTCAGCGTTCCTCAGAGAGAGCTCACGATTTTTCGGAGCAGAAAGAAAACCTACCCGGTCTTCTCTGTTCAGTCTGCAGACATCGCTTGCAGTGGCAATCCATCGATGCGCCATGTTTGGTGGGGGCGTGGATATTTCAGTGTCACATGCTTCTCGGGATTCTGGGACATGTAGTCTACTCATGGTGTCGTGGATGCAAGTCAATCTGACTTTAAATTTAAAACAGGGTATCTATAACCTGGAGATTTACGACATGGAATTCAGCCCAGTTTGAAGGCTGTTGAATCGCAGCAACGCCGACAAGTAGTATTTAACTGAACGCTTGTCATTTCCCCCACAAACAGATTGGAAACACCCAGTGGACCCGTGCTTTAAACCGGGAGGCTCAACGCGAGCGAGGTGGACCGCGTAAACAAATATTCAGCGGACCCCACCCCACGCCACTAAACCAGAGGCACAGGTACCTTTTAACAGTTATGGGCTACTATAACAGCCGCCAACTGATATAGTAAGGGTTAGTTATCAACCAGGCACCAGTGGAAACACGGGGGCCCTCACGGACAAAGGGTGAACATTAAACACTTTTTTTGAAGAGAGACCACTGTTATATCTCCTACACCTCCCATAGCTATACTTGCTAATCTGGGAGATAAGGAAGGGAAACTGGTAGGTGAAGGAGAGTTAGCCGGGGGCATAGAGATGGCATAGAGATGGGGGATCCAGCAGACGCAACCGCAACCTCTCCTCCAGATCAGCAAGCCCCCACTGTAGCAGCGGGAAGTAACACAAATGACTTGGATCAATGCAGCGGGGGTTGCGAAGATAACGGCAGTGGCGATACCATTCAAGCCATACTTCTCAGTATGAGGAAAGAGATCAGAAACGGATTTGAGGAATCAAAGAGATGTTTTGAGGAGTCCAGACTCACTCAAGCAGAGATCCGGACAATGTGTGAAAATTTGGAGTCCAAGGTGGATGGTCTCTCACTAAGAACTGGGGGATTAGAGAACAGTGTTGAAGAACTCAAGGCAAAACTGGAGCTTGCCGAGGGAAAGATTCAGTCACTAAGAAGAGAAGGCAATACAGTCAAAGAGAGGGTTGAGTCTCTAGAAAATTTCTCCAGAAGAAACAACTTAAGGCTTCTTAAAATACCGGAGGGAAAAGAAGGAGGAGATCTAAAGAACTTTGTCGCAACTATATTAAAGGACTCTCTAAATATGGATGAACCTTTGTCTGAGATAGAAACAGACATTCAAAGGGTACACCGAGATCCGTTCCGCCTTAAACAAGGTAGAGATAAACCAAGGAAGATACTGGTAAATTTCTTAACATACTCCCTGAAAGAAAGGATTTTGACTTTAGCCTTGAAAGCTAAGACCTTGAAAACCCTAGATTTCTCTTTTGAAGTGAGATCGGATTTGTCCAAAACTACACTGGATAGACAGTGGGAACTAGGTCAACGGATGGATAAATTCAGAAGCTTAGGAGCTACTGTCCAAATGAGATTCCCCGCCTTTCTAAGGGTAATGTACAATAATAAAATGTACAATGTCAAGTCTCCCTTTGAAGCTGATGAGTTACTTGTGACTATTAGCGAACACGCGAATCCTCCGGAACAGGGGTGAATAATAAATAATTAAATAAATAATAGAGCAATCTGTTCAATGAGTTAAGAAAGGGGGGTAAAGGAAAAGGAAAAAAATAAGAAGAGTAAAAAGGGAAAAAAAAAAAAAAAAAAAAAATAGGTTAAGAATAGGAAATAATAGGAAAATGAATAAAAACTCATGAAGGGGAAATAGGGAAGGAAAAGGAAGGAAAAAGGAGGAAAAAAAAAGTGGGAAGAAGGGAAATAAAAAGGTGAAGGATAAAGGGAAAAAAAAAAAAAAAAAAAAAAAAAAGAAAAGAAAAAATGATAGGATGGAAGGAGGAAAAAAAAAAAAAAAAAAAAAAGGGGAAAAAAAAAAAAAAAAAAAAGGGATAAAAAGGTGGGGATGTGGAAGGGAAAAAGGAAAAGGGGAAGGAAAAAGAAAGGAAAGGAAAAAGGGAAAAAAAAAAAAAAAAAAAAAAATAAAAGAAATAAGGAAAAATGAGGAATATAATATATATATAGTTTCGTTATTAAAAACATAAGAAAACTAAACATTAGGACGAGACAATTAAGTACAAGTTTATTAAACATGGAATCTCACACAGAACTTATACTCCTAGCATACTTATCCTCAATAGTCTGGGGGTAAAAGCGTACTGGGTCTTACTTCTAGCTCCCACACTACAGCTCTAAATTACCCTTGGCCACCTAAGCATCTTTAATAGTATAATCACCTTACAAAAGATCTAAAATAGGGCTTTATGAGTCATTACTGCCTTCATCTTAAACATAGTGACCAATAATATAGATAATAGGGCATGGAGCAGGAAAACGCCAGAGACGACAAGCTGGCAACACATCAAGCCAGAGTAAGTTGGGGGGGGTTTTCCAGGGGAGGGGGGGGTGGGAAGGCAAAATATAAAAGTCCTCATAAACCGAATTTTAAAATCATAAAGGATATAGATCCATCAGTATTTCAAAGCGGCTGCTTGGTCAAAATAGTAAGAGTTACAATTAACATCAGGCATTTTTGCAAAAAAAAGTATCAGAGGAGAGGGGAGGGCAACTCCCCTATATATTAATGTCGGACATCAAATTTTTATCCTGGAACGTAAATGGTCTGCGTGTCAGGGCTAGAAGAAATAGAATTTTACAGTACCTACGGGACTCACCCGCGCAGATCATTGCGATCCAGGAAACGCACTTGAACAAACAAGAGATTACAGACATACTTAAGAAGCTCAAATGGGTTGACATATTTATAACTACAGATCACAACACTAGCATTCGTGGTATAGCCATAATTTTCAAAAAAGCGGCAAGGGCCCAGATCACGAGCTGGGAAACAGATTTAAGCAGTAGGTGGCTGATAGTTAAAGCTCAATTACATTCGAAGGATGTTACCATCGTCAGCTATTACGGACCTAACCAGGACGACCCTTCTTACTTAAACATCCTGCAGAACCACTTGATTACTTGTTCCGATCCCATAATATGGGTGGGAGACTTTAATCTTGTCCTAGATCCAAAGCTAGACAAATCTCCCACTTCTAGAGCGGTCGTTCATAGTAATATGAGGGATACATTGCTCAGATGTATGTCGAACCTTGGCCTAATAGATCTATGGAGACAAAGGTCCGGCAAGGTTTTGGGAGTCTCTTACCACAACTATAAATACAGACATAAATCACGAATTGATTATGCTCTATTTAGTCGATCTATCAAAGACCTGGTTAAAAGTATAACATACCTCCCTCTACACTTGTCAGACCACTCTGCCATCTTTTTCTCTGTAAAATTAGATCAGAAACCTACCCACCATTCTTGGTCTTTCGACCGTACAATTCTACTGGAGGAGGAGGAGAAAGAGTATCTGACGCAGGAAACAGCTTCCTTCCTAGACCAAAACTTAGGTTCTACCTCCGTGGTTATAGTATGGGAGGCTTGGAAGGCCTTCATCAGGGGGTGCATTACAGGGAGGGCCTCATACAGGAGAAAGAAATACGAAGAAGGAATAAGAAATATAGAGCAAGAATTAATTCTTTTAGAATCACTAGAACAGCTCCCCTCAGATAATCAAGAGGAGAAAGTCGAATTAAAAGCCAAGCTAGACACACTATTGCAGGAGAGAATTAATAAAAGATGGCAGGCAAGTAAACTTGCACACTTTGAATATGGGGAATCTGCAGGAAAACTGTTGGCCTGGAAAATTAAAGCGGACCAATCAAGAAATTGTATTAAAGAAGTGAGGGTCACTGGGGAAGCTAACAGTAGGTCAACAACCACAGCCATAGGAGAAGCTTTTAGGGAGTTCTTCCAGAACATATACACAGAGGATTTGAATGTCAATGATGATGAAAGGAACGAATGGCTGAATAATATAATCCTCCCGGAACTGGAAAGTTCCCAAACAGAGAATATAGATAAGGAGATCACTGAATTAGAAGTCTATAACACCATTAAGCAATTATCACAGGGCAAAGCCGCGGGACCAGATGGCCTCCCTGGGGAATTATATAGGACACTCAATTCCACCCTTACCCCTGTCCTTACAAATCTTTTTAATGACATAATGATCAGAGGGCAGACACCACCAAGCTCCTGGGGGGAAGCCAATATAGCTCTAATATTAAAAACTGGCAAGGACCCAGCCGAATGTGGATCATATCGCCCAATCTCGCTTCTCAATAATGATTACAAGATTTTTACTTCAATTTTGGCTGCGAGATTGGGAAGCGAGATTGGTTCGATCATCCACCCTGATCAAAAGGGGTTTATCAGAGGTCGGCAATTGGCTGATTTAACCTATGATTTGGTGGGAGCCTCGGATATTGCCTCAACCTTCGGCCTACCCCTGGCTATCATGACCCTCGACGCCACTAAAGCGTTCGATAGGGTAAATTGGGCATACTTAAATTTAATAATGACCAAATTTCACTTGGGACCCAAATTTTGTAGGACTATAGGCTTACTATATAGCAACCCCAGAGCATCTCTACTAATAAACGGTACACAAACAGTTCCTTTTAAAATCAGCCGAGGAACAAGACAGGGTTGCCCCCTGTCCCCCCTTCTCTTTAATTTATATGTAGAACCGTTTGCACAATCCATTAGGGAGGATACCAACATCCCACATTTTAATTTTTCGGGCTGGGAAAAGAAGATTGGCCTCTATGCCGATGACATTCTCATATACACAACTGATCCTACATTGGCATTTCCCATCATTATAAAGAAAGCGGAAAATTTTGGGAAATTCTCTGGTTACGAAATCAACGCAGGAAAAACCGAAATTATGGTCTGGAACATTCACAATTTTCAACTTCCGACAAAATCCTCAATGAGGTACCTTGGCATCACAATAACTAAAGATCTGGATCACTTGGCTCAAAACAACTTAGCCCGTATTTCCCGAGAATCCCAAATTCTTATGAAAGCCTGGTCTTTTCTCCAGCTCAACATTTATGGGAGAACTAGCCTGATAAAAATGAGTATTCTCCCGAAATTCACTTTTATTTTTAATTCCATTCCATTAATTTTTGACACCAAGCAGCTTGCAAAATGCCAGCAAAACATTAACTCATTCATTTGGGGATATAAATCCAGCAGATTAGCTTGGAAAAAGCTGAGAAGGAGAAGAGAAAAAGGGGGGCTCGCTTTGCCAGACCTAGAATATTATGCCTGGGCATTTCATCTGACCCACTCTAGGATGTTACTTAAGCTCCCCTGGGAAAATGCAAATGGGCTTATGTACAAGGCAATGTTATTGGGTTCGGACCTTCCAGTGAATGGTTTTCTCTTCAAGTTCGGCCACCAGAAGTTTTTAAAAAAAATTAGACTAAAGACACTATTGAGTAGCTTAAAAGAATGGTTCCAAATAAAATCTAAGATCGGGATAGGACACTTATCCGAACACGCCCCAATTTGGGACCTACCTGGACTAGCACCACAGGAAGCCAACACAGTCAAAAGAATCCTGCTGGACGCAGGGATCACAAAGTGGGGGGATCTGCTGATGGAAGGAACAATCTTGGGCTGGGATATCTTCAAGCTTAAAGTAACATCACCACTCTCCTGGATAGTATATCTACAAATAGGAAGTTGGATTCGAACTCAAATTAAGAAGAAAGGAATGATGGGACAGGAAAGCCCTCTCGAGAATATCCTAGTGGATAGACCGGCGGGGAAAAAAGAAGTTGCGCTCTTCTATTGGCATATTATAGAGGATGGAGAGCGAGACTTTAACCTCCCGGAAAAACTTTGGGGTGCTGAGGGAGAACCAGATAGGGGAGATATTTGGGAGGAATCTTTTATCCTCCTCTATAAAATCGTCAAGCCAGCATGGCTGAGGCGCAATCATTTCTTTACACTTCATAGAGCATATTACTCTCCTAAACGGTTGTCGAAATTCCAAACAGGGAAGTGCTGTAGTAAATGTTCCTTACCGGCAGCGTCAGACCTGCATATGTTCTGTGACTGTCCGAGTATTGCCACCTTTTGGCATGAAGTTAGAACAACACTCGAATCTATTCTTAGTGTCACTATCCCGTGGTCATGGTCTTTGGTCATCTTCGGATTAAATCATAACATCAAGGGATCAGAGAGAGATTTTCTGTTTTATGCCATCTTACTGGCTAGAAGAGAGATCTGTAAAAACTGGATTAACATAAATCCCCCAACGCATGCAGAGTGGCTGTCTTCATTATACGCAACCTCAAAGATGGACTTAATGAGAACATGCAGCCCTCGATCTCTTACATTTTGGCATCTTTTGATCGATTGGAGGAGGGATAGTTAGCCTACCCGGGTTTTTTTTTTTTTTTTTTTTTTCCCCGGGTCCGATGATTAGGCCTAAAATCTCTCTGTCCAAAAGGGTGGTATCGTACAGCAACAGGACATCTGGCCGAACTGGTCTGAAGGGAGTACGTCTATTCAAGCTCTGCTGGAAGCATGGGGGCCGGCTCTCTGGGCACCTGGGGCTCAGCATTGGGCTCCTTGGTGCTATGGGGGGGACGGTCCTCGTGTCTGAGAGGCTAAGAGCATAGTTGGATCGACTTTATGGCTAATGAGGACAAAAAAAAAATAAAAATAAAAAAAAAAAAATAAATAAATAAAGATCCCCCTCCTCAACCTAATCAAATCCACACTCCAACACCCCCTTACAGTGAATCTCTCATTTCATCCCTCGTTTCAGAACTCTCCTCACTTAGAAATGCTATCTCTCTCCTAACCAATGCCATCACCTCCACGCATACCTATTCTCCGACTCCCTCACAATACACCATATCCCCACTCATTAACAACAATCTCAATCCCAACCCTTCAACCCTCTTCCCCCTAACATGATTACTAACATCAACAACACTCACCCGCTCACTAACAGCTCCTCCACCAATTTCACACCTGATCAACCTTCCTCAATCATTCCAATCCATAATACCATCACGCCCCACTATCCTCAACTGGCTACGTGCCTAACAACCTCAGAACTTATAACTCCCACGAATTTACCTTCCGCTCCCTGCTCACCCCCAGCCACTAAGCCACTTCCACCTCAATCTACTTCCACTATGCACCCCACCTATCAATCTACTATCCCTGTTCTCTTAGGTACAAGCAGATTCCCCCTTCTTACGAAATCCCCTAGACCTCCCCAACATCTGAGAACTATCCCCACTCATCAATCTTCTATCCCAGTTCTCCTAGGTACAAGCAGACTCCCCCCTCTTACGAAATCCCCTAGACCGCCCCAGCATCTGAGAACTATTCCCCCCTGTCCCTCAACACAACAACCTGACCCCTCTCCCCTACATTTCATGTTGATCAACTGCCGATCTGCCTCCCGCCACGCCACTGAGATTGCAGAAACGATCCTCAGCGAAAACATCGACATAGCATTCCTAACCGAAACCTGGCTCACCGCCCACTCCACTCCGATCCTCGACTTGCTCATTCCCCCAGGTTACTCAATCATCAAGAAAGATAGAATCAAGCAAACAGGAGGAGGACTTGCACTAATTTTTAAAACTGAACATAACATCACGCTTGTCGAGTCTCAAGACCCTTCATCCTTTGAATACCTTTGCGCAGATTTCTTTATTCACGACTCCCCCACCACTCGGCTGCACACCATCTACCACCCCCCTGGAAATTGTATCTCTTTTACTGAAGAGATGTCTGACCTCATTATCCAATCCTCTCTATCACACTCTAAGAATATCTTCCTTGGTGACTACAACGTCCACTGGAACAAAATTGATGACCCTGCTATTATCACTTTTAAGAATACCATGGAAATCACCAACATGACCCAACTCTGCCATTCTCCCACTCACAATAAAGGTTCCACCCTAGATGCTATCATAACTAGCAATGATCTAGCCTCCCTCTCTAGTATACTTCCTATCGACTGGTCTGACCATTACCTTGTCCTCTTCTACGTAAAGAGACCCATGAATCCCCCCGCCCCCATCAGCACCCTACCTAAGAAATCTACACGCAACCTTCACCTTATCCCTCTTGATGAACTGGAATCCACAATTAAAACCTGCTTACTTCGCCTCCCTCTCTCTGACAGTACTATTGACCTAACCAACCATTATAATAACTCTATTCTCCAAGCCCTTGACGAAATTGCCCCAATTAAACTCAAACAACAAAAAAACAACCCTCCCAAATGCTGGTTCAACTCTGAACTTAATAATGAAAGACGATCCCTAAGACAATCTGAACGTGTTTGGAGAAATCATCCCACCAATGACAATCTTACCCTCCTCAGAACTGCCAGAGTCCAATACAAAAAACACATCTACAATAAAAAAGCCTCCTTTCTCCGGTCACAACTTGACCAAGCTAAAAACCGACCTAAAGAACTCTTTAGCATTGTTAAAAAACAAACCTCCACTGGCCCTCCTAAAATATCTGCCTCTATTGACAAATGCGAAGAAATCGCCGGCTTTTTTAGCAACAAAGTCAATAAGATAGAACTATCCTTCTCCTCCCTCCCCCCCTCTCTCCAACCCTCACACACTCTACACACCCTCCCCAACACCCCTTTATCTCTTTCGTCAACTCTTCCCACTCTCCTCGACCCATCTCTTACCCTTCCTGCTCTCGCGCATTCAGACCTCGCTACTAATAGACTCATAACTAAAAATATTGCTTCTTGGAGTGAATTTAATCCAGTTTCAGTGTCATCGATCATTAACATCATGACTAAACTCAAACCTTCCTCCCATTCCAAAGATCCTCTTCCCGCCCATTTGGTCCAAGACCTCAAATCTACCATTGCCCCTATTTGGACCAATATCATCAACTCCTCCCTTGCCACTGGTTGCGTCCCAGCCTCCCTTCAGCTTGGTCAAATCTCTCCCATCCTGAAAAACACCTCTGCCGAACCAAATGACCTTAACAACTTACGCCCTATCTCTAACCTTCCTTTCCTCTCTAAAGCCCTAGAAAAATGTGTCCTATCACAACTTGAGAACCATATCCTCGACTTCAATCTCCTTGATGTTTTTCAATCAGGTTTCAGAAAAGGTTGTAGTACAGAAACTGCAATGTTAAATATCACAGATGACATTCATCGCTCCCTTGACAATGGTGAATCCTCTCTACTGATCCTCCTTGACCTACTGGCGGCATTTGATACTGTCCATCATCCCACCATTCTAAACACCCTCAAAGATCGATTTGGCTTGGAAGGCACTGTACAAAAATGGTTCTGCTCATTCCTTAAAAACAGATCACAGCAAATCAAGCTTAGCCACTTCCTCTCTAATCCTCAACCTGTCTCACTCGGGGTCCCTCAAGGATCCATCCTCTCCCCAACCCTTTTCAACCTTTTCATGGAACCACTCACCCTCATTCTCAAAGAAGCTAAAATTAGTTACCACCTCTACGCCGACGATACCCAATTATACTACAAGATCAAATCCCACAACGACATCCTTCACCTCAACGACACCCTAACTAAAGTACAAGCCTGGTTCCATCTAAACCATCTCAAACTGAACCCCAAAAAAACAGAAATCATTCTTTTCACCCCCAAAAACAATACCCTTCCCATCCAAACCTGGATCAATGATATCAAAGCTCTCAATTGCTCCCTCTCCACCTCTAACTCTGTTAAATCACTTGGCATCAGCATCGGCCAGAATCTCAACCTCATCCCCCACATCAATAATGCCGCCAAAAGTGCTCTTTTCACCCTTCTCCACCTCAAGAAACTCAAGCCTTTCATTCCAGCTGATGACTTCAAAATCGTTGTCCAATCGCTAGTCCTCTCCAGGATTGACTATGGTAACGCCACCCTTGCCAGCACCCCTAAAACCCATCTTGCACCGATTAAATCTGTCCTCACTCTAGCTGCCCGACTCATCTCTGACTGTAAAAGATTTGACCACATATCGCCCGTCCTCAAAAATCTTAATTGGCTCCCAATTGAAGGAAGATCCTCTTACAAGATTGCCTGTATCACCCACAAAGCTCTTCATCAAAACACCCCCGCCTACCTTGCAACCAAACAAAAAAAAGCAGGCTGCACCAGATCCCTGAGAAGCACCGACTCCCTTCTCCTGATCCCACCCAGACTTAATTGTCAAAAACTCAATCCCGTGCATTCTCTGGTAATGCTCCTACCACTTGGAACTCACTCCCCAAAAACCTTCACTGCAACCCCTCTTTCTCACTTTTCAAAAAAGAACTCAAACTACTTCTCCACAACAAATATTGGGGTACCTAACATGTCCACTCTCTCTACTCTTATACCCTCCCCCCACCTTGTCTGAATTCAACATCTTCTCCCCTGTTAACTGTTTTGCCTATTTTTAATTTGTACCTGTCTCTTACTCCCCCCCTATCATATACTTTTTGCAATACTGTATCCCGTTGCTAATTCCGCATATATTGCTATTTTATCTTATTGTGTCTAACTCTGTTGTAAAGCGCTCTGATACTCCAGGGTCCAGCAGCGCTATATAAAACCCTTGAAATAAATAAATAAATAATAAATAAATAATTGTCAAAATCAGCTGTTGCACCAGTGCCTGGTGGACTGTCATCTGACTTCTCCCCAGGAATCGGGTCAGAAGGCAGACAAATGGGTCAGAACCAGGGTGACGCAGAACGATCAGAACAAAGGTGACTCCAAGAAGCAAAATTCTAAGAACTCTGATAAGGGTGGGGAAAAGGTTAAAGACCAGAAGTCTTCTCAAGGACCCCAAAAATCAGCATCTGGTGGGGAATCACAATCTAACAAAGGAAAAGCCCAAAAGAAGCCGTGGTGTAAAATCTGTAAATAGGAAACCCATTGGAATAGTGATTGTACCAAGTCCGAAGACTCAACACCAGCCCCCAATGCCCCTAAGGCAACTGTTCCCTCTAGTTCTGCTTCAAGTGGTGGTACTCAGAATAAGGGTGTAGTAGTGTTAACCCTGGGTTCTGAGATGGACTCTGGCCTAGTCAGAGTTCCAACTCAGGCTGTACTGATCTGTGATGGAGGCATGGATATGTCCTCATTTGTCAGTCCCAGTAATCTGCGCAAATACAGACAACAGCCTTTGATAAATGGAAAAGAGGCTTTGGCATTCAGGGACAGAGGAGCAAGTGTCACAATGATGACACAAGATCTTGTGGCTCCTGAAAAGATCATACTTGGTGAAATGTACCAAGTGACCAATGCTAGCAATATCAGGACTGACCATTTGTTAATTTCTCCTGGGGAGGGGTAACTGGCCTTAGGAAGGTTGCGGTAAGTGCAGACCACCCTGTTGAATGCTTGCTTGGCAATAATTTAGAAACTTCAGCTTGGGCTGAAGTGGAGCTCGGGACTCATGCAGAAATGCTAGGAATCCCTGCACATGTGTTTGCTGTGACCAGGTCACAGGCCAAAATGTCTAAAACTGAACAGGCCCTGGATTCTGGAAGAATGGACCAGGTGCCTCCCAAGAGAATGTAAATGTAAATGTAAATGTATTGCGACTTATATAGCGCACGTATCACCCGAAGGTATCAAGGCGCTTGCTTAGGGAACCCGTCCTGGTATTCCCCTGTGAGATACCCCGGCAGGGTATCCACAAGGTGAAAGCCAGGCATCCCGCCGCGAGGGGCCGTAGTGGAGATTAAGCAAGCTATTGCCCAGAGTCGCAGAGTGTGACCCCGTGAGTCGAGTAGGCACCGGAGCGAGAATTGTTGAGTGCGTGGAATTTTTCAGCCCGAGACCCGCTGAGGCGGGGAATCGAACCCTGGTCCACGACTGATCTCAGCTTCCGGGTCTGCCGCCTCTAACCACTGAGCCACACTTCTCCACCAAGAGAATCACCTTCCGGCTCCTCACCCACGCACACAAAGCCCTACACAACCAAGGCCCAGGATACCTCAACAGCCGCCTCAACTTCTACGCTCCCAAACGCCAGCTTCGATCGACCAGCCACGCCCTCGCCGCCGTCCCCCGCATCCGAAGAGCCACCACAGGAGGAAGGTCCTTCTCCTACCTGGCCGCCAAGACTTGGAACTCCCTTCCGACCCACCTCCGCCTGACCCAAGACCACCTCGCCTTCAGGAAGCAGCTCAAGACCTGGCTGTTCGAGCAGTAGCGGACCCCCTCCCCCCAGCGCCTTGAGACCCTCCGGGTGAGTAGTGCGCTATATAAATGCTTTGATTGATTGATTGATTGAAGAGGAGGAATAGTAGGATTAAGGCAGTGCCTTCCCCCCTGACTCAGAGTACAGATCAATCTCTTGAGGGATATGATCTTAGTCCTGTAGAATGAACTGTCCCAGATGAGCTTGAACCTGATCAGGTTGAGTTCTTGGGGACAGGGGGCCCTTCCAGGGCAGATCTGAGCCAGGAGCAGCTGAACTGTCCCTCTCTTGAACCCCTCAGACAGCAAGCTGCTGCTGAGGCTGCTGGGAATGCTAGTGGAAAACATAGAATCTATTGGGATGATGGACTCCTATACTCAGAGGGTAGAGACCCCAAGCCTGGAGCCACCAGGAGGTTGGTTATAGCTCTGAAGTTTAGGGGCTTCCTATTAACATAAGCCCATGATATTCCCTTAGCAGGTCACCTTGGCCAAAACAAGACTTGGGAAAGGATTGTCCCTCACTTTCAATGGGCACATATGTCTTAAGACACCAAGGAGTTTTGTCGCTCCTGTGTCACCTGTCAAGCCAATGGTAAGGCAGGTGGTACCACAAAGGCCCCCCTGATACCACTACCTGCGGTGGGGGTTCCCTTTGAGAGGGTTGGGATTGATATAGTTAATCCCATGGATCCTCATACAGCCTCTGGGCACAGATGTATCCTGGTGGTGGTGGCCCATGCCACTAGGTACCCAGATGCTATTCCACTTAGGACCACCACAGCTTCTGTGGTGGCAAGAGCCCTTCTGCAAGTATTTTCCAGAGTGGGTTTCCCTAAGGAGGTAGTATCAGACAGGTATGCAAACAGTCCCAGGCTATTCCCTAGATGTATCCCTCTGGTCTCTCATTCATAGAGGGGGCCTTTCTTCCCATGCAATGTCTGGTGACCTATTGTAGTTACTCGTTGGTGCCTTGGGGTTACTCTTCACCGGGGTTGCGGTTCCACCTAGGCATCATCTAGTTGTAGTTCTGGACTCTGTTTTGGCCCCTGGGCTGATGATGGCTTGCAGTGTCCTTCGCACTCAGCTCTAGACTCTCTCTCTGGATCTTTCTTCATGTAGGAAAGGCACAGTCACTCACAAATTCCTGGGCTGCCCCTCCCGGTGTACCACCACTGTGGTGTACAGCTCCAGGGCAGTGCACAACCCCCGGCAGCTTCACTGTCCTCTTAGAGGACCTGAGCCCAATGCCAGATGATCACTTTGTGTCGGGCGTGGGATCTGTGCCTAAGTGCCGTAGACTTGGTCTCAGGTGCATTGCCTTTTCTCTCATGGCCCCCTGTTCGAGGGCAGGCTCGTGAGACTCTCACGGTGGGGCTTCTTGTGCCTCTCCAATGTCTTCAGCGAGGGCTATCTGCTCTTGGTGGGATTGAGTTGGTGTGGAGTCTGGGGCCTCCACCGGTGTAGCGGCACCTGCTGGGCTGTGCAGTCCCAGCTCTCGGGTCTGCACGCTGCAGCTGATCCCTCTTGCAGCGTTGCAGTCATAGGGGAGCTTTCCCTCCCTTGGCTCCTCGGTTAACCTTGTCTGGGTCCTTGCATGCAGAGTCCTCCGGCTTACCTCCCTAGAGTGGGTGGAGTCCTCTGCTGGCCACCTTGATTATCTGTCACAGCCTCCAATTCGGGCGAGGTCTCAGTGGTGCTTGAAATTTCCCCTTGTGTGTCTCTGGCATGGTATTTTGGTATTGTGTTGCTTGCATTCACCCTATTGCCTTTGATTCGCAAGCAAATGGAGCTGAGAAGGTAGGATTTATAACAGGATAATTGGTGCGCCACCGTAGTTGCAATCAAACACTTTTAGTCCACCATGTTGCTGGCCACGTCCCTCTAAAGTAAAACTTTATGTGCAATCGAATGTATAGGAAATGGACACTCATAAGTCAAAATATGTTACAGCTAAGATTTAGTTGAATGTGGGATGATATTGTAACCAGAGAGACTGTATGTCATGCACTTTTCTCAGGGTGTAAAAGCAAAACCTTTAATGATATGTGAAGCAACTATATTCTCTGATGTTAACAAATATAACTTTCACATTGTGCAGAAAATATAATCAATTTTGTTGTTGTTGATACTCTCACCTTTTCATTTGTCTCCTTACTATAGGCCAGACCCTATTACAGGGCCAGGCCATTCCCAGACAAATGTGTCATCAGTGGTCAACAGTTGCGAGTGGGAGGACCTTTGGCAGTGAACCCACCTCAATGCAAGGTCCTCCCCAAAAAAGGAGTGTGTACAGCCTCAATGACGCTCAATATTCACTGTATTCTGACAGGCATTCACTGATCTGGATAGAGAGCTGAAGGTCATAAAGCAGGAACATAGGGGTAAGATATATATTTCAAAAATGTTATGTACCTTTGATCTTTAATTTACTTTACGTTTAGGATTTCTACACCCAAGAGAGAAGTAAGAATTCCATTATCACCATGGAGTGCTTTATAAGCAAAGAATAATATTTTTCAGGAATAATTCTTGTCTTAGGCACAGTTTTAGGTCAAGCATTCGAGACATATTGTAATATCTGATCTTGGGTTAAAGCAATCCCCCCGTTTCTGATTTGTTTGTGTCAGTGTCATTCAAAAATCCTTGCTTGCCAAGGGTCAGTCCTGCCTCTTGGTCCCTCCTTTCTCTCTACCGTTCCTTCCATGCAGCAGGGACTAAGTACTGTCTCATCCCACTATGTTTCTTTATCTGTTCTATGAGGGACTCTTTTCTTTCTTGGTTTCCTGCTCTGTAGGTGTTTGTCTTTGTTCAGTTTTAGTGCCCTAGCTGCTTACATTTAAATGTAGCATTCTTCCTCCCGCCCCTCTTAACACCACAGTTGTTTTACTGCTGCCTCCCCTACCCTGCCTCCCACTTGGTTGCTTGTTAATAATTGTCGACATTATCTATCCAAATTATCTATCAGCACTGCTAGCATTTCACCAGCACTGTGCTGTTTGAATTTTTTTGTGTATTTCCTGGCTCCACTCTCTCTGCTCTCCCGCCCCCTCTCAATCAGTCACTGGGATCCAGCCGCCTCACAGCAGAGCCAGGCCTCAGAGCAGGGGGCACTGATATCTGTGCCTGCCCTGCTCCTCACAGCTGTCCTGGCCGTGGACTGGCTCAGGTTTCTACAGAGAATGGCGACTTAATAGCAGGTGCTGAACTGCTTCGCTCTCGGGCTCTCCAATTTTACCTACACTCCCAGGGTGAATAAAATAATCATAACTCTGCAGCAGTGCCAACATTTTCTGCCTTTGATGTAACTTGAAAGAGACTCATTCTAGTTTTAATAATTTCTTGCTCATCACCAGTAGCTTTTTCACTTTTTTGGGGTAACATGTGGCATCCAAAAATCCCAATCCCTATTGTTTCTAAGCACATTTATTTGAAAACAATGCTTCCACAGCAATCAGAAATGTGTTCATTGTTGTTTGTCACAGCCTCTCTCTTCACCACCATAGACAAACAAATGAAGCTTTGTTTACGATGCTCTTTGAACAATATCATTGCTCATGATTGACGATAGAGCATACCAGACCTCTGTGGGTATTTACAGGGATGGGACAAATGGAGTTTATTGCTATAGTCATGGTTTCTCAAACTTCAACCTTCCCCCGGTTCACTGTCCTTCAATAGAGCCATTTGTCTCTAATAAATTCGATTTTCTGGAAGAAGCAAAAGGACAGTGCTGTGCATTAAATCATATGTAAAGCTATACTGGGTTGGCAAACTCACTGTGGTTAATACCAGGCCACTGAGCCAGCTGTGAAAGATGGTTCCGAGTCATCCAGAAAGGGTGCAGACTGGAACCTCGGAGTTTACAGGGGGATTCATGGTCTTACACCCTCAAAGGTCAAAAGGCCACAGTCCACGAGGTCTACATTCTGGCGCGGACACCTCGTCCTATCACTGGCGCTCATGATCTCATTTCAAATCATAGCTGCCAAGGTTCCATATTCCATATGCGTGACATTTTCATAATTTCCGTGTAATTATGAGTGACATTCAACAACTATCCTGTGGTGTGAGGACTCACGAGGCGCTTCAAATGCGTGACTTATGCATTTTGGTGCGGTGATGCGGATCACCACACTAAAATGTGTTAGTCTCACACCTGATGCGTGGTACTTGGCAGGGATGCCTTCTCACAGGTATGTCAGATCTGTCTGTCTCCAAGAGGACAAAAGGCACGGCAATCGTTTCACAGTTCACGCAATTTACTGTGAGCAATTCAGGGAGGTTCCAATCATCTGCGCCGTGTGTGGCTTTGACTCCATTCAGGAGGAAGGATGGAAACAGCTGAAAAAATAATCTGAGTACTCTTACAAGCAGGCATATGAGAACAGAACTGATAAATATCTCAATTTTCCACTCAAGCCTATAAAACGTTAATAAACAAATATTTCGTTTCTATGTTGCACATGGAATTAAATCTATTAATAACAGAGTTCTTTTCCACAAGGAGCTCCTAATGACATTAAATTGACAATGGTAGCTAAGCTTGAGTTGTCTCTGATGTTATGATATTTTTATTTTGTACATGCCCCCACCCACATTTGTACTCCCTGTTGTATGGTGTTTTAGGATCCAGCAGCGCAGCAGAAGTCACCGTAGCTCGCTAGATCTTGAAGGATCATCTGGAGACAGTGGACTTGAATGAGTACATCCAAGTTGAAACTGCCGATACTAGGGTTAGTGTACCCCATAAGTTACATGAAGTAACACTTCGGATGGAGTGGGACATAACTAGGAAAATAAGAGCACTCTTTTGGCAGAGGCTCTCTAAGGGTTATGACATTCTTCTAGCTAAAAAAGACTGGCCACCAAAATTTGTCAGGGAGTGCTCAGATGGCGAAGACATCATTATGCCAGCCTTCTCAGATCATATTCCAATTCACTTAAAATACACCTATGCCAGAAAATGGGCTGTAGCCCAGGCTCCAGCATTATATAAAAATCATGTAGGATGAGATGAGGATTCTCCTCACCATAAAATCCAGTTAAGAACTCAACCAACTGCTCAGAGGCAGTATCCAGTTAAGCAAGAAGTTAAGAAACAAGTCAGGGAGATATTAGATCAACTTGAATACCAAGGGGTGATTGAAACATGCACCTCGTCAATGAACAATCCTTTGTTTCCTGTCTCCAAACCAGACAATACATATCGTCTAGGTTTGGACTACATACATTTAAACTCTTGTTGCAAAACCTTTGCAGTACAAAATGCACACAGTGCAGCACTAATGAATAACATTGCGCGGAAAAAAGTATAAAACCACATTAGATATTTCTAACGGTTTCTTCTGTCAAAATATTGCACCTGAAAGCAGGTACTTGACCGCTTTCTCAATTATGGGGACATAGGGTCAATTCTGTCGTCTGCCCCAAAGATTCAAGAATAGTCTGGAGTTATTTTCAGACAGAGTAACAGAGTTACTACAAATGTATGATGATGAGGCATTATTTTATGTCGATGACATCTATCTAACAGACGATGACTTGGATAGGCACTTGAACAGGGTGAATACCATTATACTTGGATTCGCCTCTGAAGGGTCTAAATTCAATTTTAAGAAATCGAGAATTGCCCACCTCAACGTCCTTTTCCTAGGATATGAGTTATCAAGTGAAGGCAAAAACTTGGCAGCCAACTTTTTAGAAAAGTGTGCCCTGCTCCAACCTCCAAAAATGCTGAAAAACTTACAGTCAATTCTAGGTTTCCTAAATTTCAGAAGAACTTACATTCTAAATCACGCAGAAAGGTTTAAACCTCTCTACGAATTAATCAAACCTGATTTCCAACCAACTAATTTGACTCAAAAATACACAGAAATTTTGTGTTCAGTGCAAACAGACATGTTAGCAACAACACATTTACAAACACACGTAAACGTACGCAACCTTGTAATCCGAATCATTCCCGGAAGATGCGGATTCACATGCTTAACCTTTAAGGAGGGAGAAAAAGTACCAATAGCTTATAAATCACACTTGTACACACAAGCTGAAATGAAATTCACTTCTACTGAAAAAATTCTGACCGCGGTTCAAACTGCAGTAGTAAAAGAGCCCTCGCACAGGGAAAACGCATAATGGTTGTTACTCCTGTACCTGCCTTAGAGGCAGTGACCAAAGCGAGCATTCCAAATGCAAAAGCTTTACATCCGAGATGGATACAATGGGTTAATTCTCTTGCTGCAACAGACGTTAAATACGTTTTTGACCCATACCTGAAAACACAAGAATTTCTACAATATGAACAAGAATGTCCTCTGTCCACTAAGATTCTGCCTCTAGAACAATACAAATGTATAATTTATACAGATGGATCAGCACAGCCCACAATTGGGGGTAAACAAGCTTATAGTGCTGCGTGCATGATCGTTAAAGGTCGCTGGCGCGATGGTAAATTCCGACGTATGGACACAAAAACACAATCTCTCGGAGATTGTACAGCTCAGCGAGCTGAACTACAGGCCTTGAAGATGGAGCTTGAAAATACCGATCACGAATTTCCCACACTCATAGTGTGCGATTCCTATTACTGCGTTCAATCTTACAATGTATACTTGCAGAACTGTATTAAAAACGGTTTCAAAGATGCAAAGGGTGGCACAATTAAGCTTAAGTTGCTTTGGGAACAAGTAGTTCAGTTACAAATAGAACTACAAAAAACTCACATGATCCATACTCTGAGTCATCAACGTGATGGCGTTGCAGGGAATTCATTGGCTGATGAAGCCGCGAAGGCAGCGGTGCAAACGATTTCCGTAGCAGCAATCACTTGTTCAAAAACAAAAATAGACAGCGAAATAATGCAGGCTGTCACCGCTTTCAACAAAGATATCAGTAAACCATTACCAAAAGGCTTTCCACTCAAATGCTCATATATAACTGATGCAAATATTGTTGCTTTTGCTCAAATCCCTGGAGTGGGGAATAGAATAATTCCAAACATGGAACATAGATTAGGACTCATTTTAGCAGCACATGAAGGGCTCGCTCCTGCACACGCAGGTCTTTCCACCACAGTGTCATTATTAAAACAGAGATACTGGTGGCCGCGCATGAGGAAACAGACCAGAAATTATGTTTTGGAATGTGAAATCTGCCAAAAAATGAAAGTATCCACAGTGAAACGTCCTGCGCAGACGCCCCTGCTAATCTCAGATAAACCATTAGCTTGTGTTTACCTGGACCACTGCGGTTCCCTACAGAGGGATGGTAACTATAAATATATTATGGTCGCAGTGAATTCGTGCTCAAGATTCATTTGGATATGGCCTCAGCGCTCGGCTGACGCCCAAACTGTTATAAAAGATTTGCGAGTCTTTATCGGCACATACACAGTCGGCACGCTACATTCTGACCAGGGTCCTGCGTTTAGCTCAAAGGCTGACAAGGAGGCCATGTCCAATCTGGGTGTTGCACTACGGTATTCTAGTCCATTCCATCATGAGGGAAATTTGGTTGTGGAGAGAAAAAAACGGGACATAAAGCAATCTATAACAGCTAGGGTATTAGGCTCGGGTGACGGGTGGGTCAAACATCTAATAAGTGTCCAACGTCGTCTAAATAATCTGCCAAGAAGTTCTCTGGGTGGAATCACTCCATATGAAATCCTTTTTGGTACTAGAATGATTGTCCAGGTCCTTTATCGTCACACTTCAGTGGTAAAATAAAAACCTTTTGATATCAAAGAACGTTTGATTGTTTTGCAGGACTTAAATGAAACAAGAAGAAGTCAAAGCAACACATTGCAGAAGCCAACAACCACTGAAGGAGAACCACCTGTTCCAGCAATGCCTGCCTGGATTTCAAAGATTGGGGATCTAGCCAGAGAAAAGATCGCGGATAAGAAGGAATTTGGGCCTTCTTACAGACAACCAGTACCTGTGCTGGCAATCCACGGATCAAGAACAGTGTTACTGCCAGCCCTTGCTGGAAGAAAGGAGAAAAGATATTTTAGTTATTTATTTAATGTTTTCTATAGCGTGAACATGACCCAACGTAAGGTATCGAGCGCTTTACAGAAGCGTTTCAACTAGGACTGGGCGGTAAATTTCGTTCCACTTGCAGAATTTGCGGAATTTGGGAACGCTAAATTGCCCAAAATTCTGCGTTCTGCGTCTTCGCAAAATATTTGCTTGTTCGCGTTCTCAAAATGCATGTTTGGGATATATTTTCCCCCGAGCATGCAAACAGCGATTGCGAACAGTAAAAAAGCATCGCGAACAAGCAATTCCGTGTGTTGGCGGAATTTCTGCTTGTTCGCGGAGATTTTTTACCATTTTGCTCAGATTTGCGTAACGCGATTACGCAAATTCCGTCCACCCCTAGTGTCAACAAACCAAGACATTAAGGAAAAACTGGTCATTACTGTTTTACGACATTACACTTCAGTATAGCATATAAACATATATACAGTCAGTAGTAACATTACCATAACGCAGCTAAAGAACAAAGATAAGCTTATGTACAATACCAAGGTTAGCAGAAGCATGAACACAGGTGAACAGTTTATAGACAGAAGTTCTGCAATAAGGCTTTATGGGAGAAATGTTCTAGGTTCTATGGGGGAGGTGGTGGGCGTGCTTATGTATGGTGTGTTTTGAAGGAGAAGTGTATGCAGTGGTGGTCTGTCCAGAGGAGTTTCATGGTGTGGCCTTAGAAGGCGCTGTTTCCTTCTACGAAGATGGGGTCGAGTGTGTGTCCCGCTGTGTACATGGAGGTGGTGACCAGTTGCATCAGTCCTACGTTGGTGATGTTCTCTAGATGGGTGGTAGGGTTCAAGTCATCGTCGTGGTTGTCCAGGTGGAAGTTTAGATCTCCAAATAGGATCTAGTCAGTGGAGGCAATGGATGGGGTGCGGTGAGGTTGACAATGTTGTCAGTAAAAGGAGCGTGGGACCAGGAGGCCTGTAGATGAGGGTTCTGCGGAGAGTCGTTTTAGGGTTGGTCTGGATCTGGAAGTGGAGATGTTCAATGAGGGTCGTAGAGTCATCCGGGCCATTGGATGTCATGCGGAGGATGCTTTTGTGAATGACAGCGATGCCTCCTCCTGGGTGGGTAGGTGCAGTCTTTTCACAGAATCTTGTATTTGTTGCGAATGGTGGTTGGTGTTGGTCCAGGTTTCAGTGAGGAACGAGGCATCGGGCAAATGGGTATGGAGGAGGTCCCAGTTTTCTATGGTGTGCTTTTGTAGAGAGTGCACGATGAGGAGGATGCAGTTGAGTGGTTTGGGAGCAGTGATGTTCGATAGGATGGGGGCAGCTGATGGGGTCCGAAGGTGGGTGAAGATGCAGCGACAGTTATACAGGAAAACAGGCCTTGGGTGTTGCTTGGCGTCGAAAGCTGCCAGCTGTTGCTGCATCCGGGGTTTAGAGCATGGAGGGTGCTGGAGTCATAGCCGAAGTGGGTTGGAGGACCAGGGTCGCTGGCACTAGTCGGGTTGCGGACGGGCTCAGATAGGCCTGCCTTTGACACAGCAGTGGCACGCCCCTTGCAGCATCAGCTGCTCAGCCATACAGTGTCTGCAATTAGTATGGTTTGGGGGCAGACAGCTGGGAGGCTGGAGCAGGACGGACACATTGTAGGGGGGAAAGGCCGTGGGGACAGCAGCAAAATGGAGTTAGAAAAGAGAGAGAAAATAGAAAAGAAGGCACAGAGAAATAAGCCATGGGGGCGGAACAGCAGAAGAGCAGAGTGCTCTCCCACTGGACCACCAGGAATGAGGTGCAGGCAGGAGCCTGCATGTGGAGGAGGGCTCGAACTCCCAGCTAACAGGGAGCTCAGGGGGTCAGAGGAGAGCACTTAGTGGTGGAGCTGTTATGGGGGAGAACAGTCACTCTGACCAGGTCAGTGGTCTTGCTCTTCTTGCCACGCAGTGGGCACAATTAAGTAGGTGTTGGGAGGAGGACAATTAGCTGGGAGGTGGGGTGGGAGCTGGAAGGAAACACTGGAGGGGGGAGGGGTCGTGGGGGCAGCATCGATGGGGAGAAAGCACAAGATAGAAAAGAGAGAAAAAGAAGAGGGAAAAGAGAAAAGAGGGCACAGAGAAAAAAGCCAAGAGAGGCGGAACAGCAGAAGAGCAGAATGATCTCCCACTGGACCACCAGGGATGAGGCACAGGCAGGAGCTTTTGGGTGGAGGAGACCCTTGAACATAAGTACATAAGTTGAAGAGGGTGGGCAAAAGAGATGATCCCTGTGGGAGCCCCAGAGTGATCAACATGGATTGAGATAGAGAGAGATTAAGCTTGACTCTTTGTGATCAGTTTAGGAAATAGGTGGAAAACCATTAAGGACTGGACCTTTTTGAAGACCCGAAGATGTGTTGGTCAATCTCTAAAACAGAGTTGAAAATTCTTCTGCTGACTCATTTACAGGCGAGGAGGCACGATATTAATTTAAAACTTTTGACAGTCAGATCATATCACGCTGTCCTGAGTATAACAACAATCAATGCGAATTTGACCTATCTATCATTTGTTACAAATCTTCAACATAGATATATTTTAATGAGATTTTGCTTAAATAATATCCCCTTGATGTTAGGTCTTTCATCTAAAACCCATGTGATCTCCGACCTTCCACTCTGTCCTTTTGCCAAGTGATCTATTCAGAATGTTCTCCATTTTTTGTTCTTCTGCAAATTCTATGGTGATGAAAGAAAAACAATTCATTGTCCTCCTTATCCGCCAAATTAAATTCAAACAATGTTGCGTGGCCTTATATTATCTCCAGTTACTGTCTGACTCTTTTACATGCTTCTCTTTGGCCTCATTCTTTTTATCTGCTTTGAGTAAAAGGAGCTAATATTGTCATTTTGATAATTAAAGTGCAAATTAAGCTGTTGGATTGTGAAATAATTGTGTGTACTTTTATGAACTAATGTCTCCTCCTAATTAATGAACAACTTTTTAAACTTATTTTTACTCTTTTTATCAAACCTGTTTTCATACATCTAATTGTATAATTTAATAACAGTGGAAATTGATGTACATGTGTTTGTAGAATACTTATTATGCCATGATTATGTTGGCAAAATAAAGTTATTTCTGACTGACTAACTGACTGGACCTGAAATGCCTATACGGTGTTACAACAGATCTAGTAGCTATGCATGCTCTACCGTATCGAATGCCGATGAGAGGTCCAGGAAGACTAATAGACAGGCTTGGTTCTGGTCCAGCATTTTTAGTTTATCATCTACAATGTGTGACATAGTAGATTCAGTGCTGTGCCCAGCATGGAAGCCCGATTTGAATTGGTCTTGTAAATGGAAATGATTAATATGGTTACAGAGTTGAATGTGAACACATTTTTCCAGAGGTTTGGCCAGGGTAGGGATGTTGGAAATAGGTTGGAAGTTGTTGAGGTTAGTTTTATCTGCTATTGTTTTTTTCAGAATGGAAGTAACTTGTCCTGATTTCAGGCAGTCAGGGATGGAGCCTTGAAGGAGGGAATCATTTCGCAATCTTGGTCCAGATTTAGAGTAATGTGGGTATGATCACCTTGAAGAATTTTACGGGAAGAGGGTCATTTGTTTTAGTTGGAGTGGGGCGATTGAGTCAAGAGTAAATTCCATGAAGTGAGTGTAGTGATTTGTAAGATCAAAGGCATCTGAGAGCTCTAAAGGGGGAGTCAAGATGTTGTGACTGAGCGAATCCAGAGCATTCCCGTAGCTGTAGTGCATGTTCCTTTTCCAGATTTTGGGCTTGGATGGTTGTGTTAAGATTTTTATTACGACTTCTGTGATGAGGAAAGTGATGCGAGGGTGGTCGGTCCAATCACAGGGTAGAACAGATTCCATCTGAATTGAGTTGGGATTGCAATAATAAGATCTAAAGTTGATCCTTTGTTGTGAGTGGGCTTGTTGCAGAATCGAGTCAGGTTCAGGTCTGCAAGAAAGGTTTTAAAGCTGTTGACTGCAGGGTCATTCAGGTCATTCCAATGAAGATTGAAGTCTCTGAGGAAGACTTGAGGGCTGTTCTGATCAGCATTTGTTCCAATTGTTTCCATGATTTGTTCAATAAGGTCTAGGTTGTCCCCTGGAGGGTGGTATTCAAGTGCAACTTGCATAGGGGTCTTTTGTTACATGAGAAATCAAGGCAGAGATTTTCACAGGAAGGTAAGATAGAAGTTTGCATGTGTATGAGTGATAGGTTGAGGCTGTGTATGCAGGCGATGCCTCCGCCTGGTCTATGTGTCTAGCCATTCTGGTAATACCATGGTTCGGGGGGACTAGAATGACCATGACAGGTGCAGAAGAGTCATTTAGTCAAGTTTCTGTTAAGATTAGGAGGTCAAGGCCATGTGCAAGGATCAAGTTGGCAATATCTCCAGCATGTTTTGAGGCGGATCTACAGCGGATTCGTATGCATTTTAGTTGTGTTTTGTGGAGTGCTGGGTTAGAATGTGATAGGTTAATTTGTCTGAGTTTATGAATGTTGACAGCTCTATTGATGCATGATAGAACTCCTGGAGGGTTGGTCATGAGGACATGGATAGTTTGAGAGGTACTGTCAGATAGGAGAGCTTTACTTCAAGTTGGCCGTGAAGGTGTGTTGGGGTTGGGTTATGTTCTCAGAGTCCAGTTCAATCGAAGAGTGGAGGAAGAGGTCTGGTTGGTATCGAGGTGCTTTTGAGTTGAGTAACAATTGCCTTGTGTCATTCTTCCACCTCCAGTGATATCAGCTAGGGTTTGTAAAGCACGTCAATTAACCTGTGAGGGTCTCAAGGCACTGCAGGGGGCTGCTGATCCATCTGAGCGCTGTGGTTAAGTTGAAGAGCCAGGTCTTGAGATACTTTATGAATTAGTTCAGCGACTGGTATTGTTTGTTGTGGAGAGGCGTGGTGTTCCAGGTCTTGATGGTGAGTTGGGAAAAGGATCTTTCTCCGTCTGGATCTGAGAGACGGTGGCAAGAACCAGCTGGGTGCAGAGGAGGTGTCTGCTGGGTACGTGGAAGGTGAGGCAATAGTTCAGGTATGCTTGTCCTGCATCATGGTGGGCTTTGTAGGCATGCATGAGGAGCTTGAAGGTGCTTCTTTTGTGGAGTGGGAATTAGTGGAGTTCTCGTAGGTGTTCTTGTAGGTGTTCAGGGATATGGCTGCAGTGGGGTATGTCGAGGAACAGTCTTGCTGTGCCATGTTGGGTGCTCTGTGGTTTCCTGAAGAGTTTCTGGGTGATCGTTTGCCTGGATTCAGTGGGGATCCATGTGAAAGTCTTTAGAAGGAGGCAAAGCATGTGGAAGCATGATGAGGACATGGCGCTGATCTGGCGGTTCATTGTGAGCAAGGATTCCAGTATGAAGCTGAGGTTTAGTGCATGGTCCATGGGGGTGGGAGCGGTTACCAATGCAGGGGTACACCAGGAGTAGTCCCAAGCTGAGGGGGTGGATCCTAGGATTAAGACTTTGATCTTGTCAAGCTGAGTTTGAGGCAACTGGTTTTCATCCAAGTGGCAACGGCCTTCATCCCACTGTGGAAGATGTTTCTGGTGGTTGTGGGGTCATTGGTGAGTGAGAGGATCAGTTGGGTGTCATCGGCATAGGAGACAATGCTGAGTCTGTAGTCCCTGATGATTGCCGCGAGAGGGCCATGTTGACATTGAAGAGGGTGGGCTCAGGGAGGAGCCCTTGGGGACTCTGCAACCGATCTCCATGGGTTTGGGGAGGAACAGAGGTAGTCTGTCTTGCTGTGTTCGACCCGTGAGGAAGGAGTGGATCCAGTCCAGGGCCTTGTCGTGGATGCCGGCATCGTGGAGTCTCTTGATCAAGATGTGTGGGGAGATGGTATTAAAGGTGGCTGAGAGGTCCAGAAGGATGAGTGCTGTGGTTTTTCCTCAGTCAAGAGGGGAGTGGTTGTGTCGGTGACAGTGAGAAGTCCGTCTCTGTACTGTGGTTGCTTCTGATGCCGGATTGGGAGATGTCCAGGACTTAGTTTGCTTAGAAGATATGCAGTTCATCATAACAATAATGAAGAGAACCATATGCCTGAGTCTTGCGGATGATTTAGGTTATTTTGATGGTGATATTTTCTGCATTAGAGGCTAGGTATGCAGCTGCTTGCAGAGTAACCTTGAAAGGTGCAGGTTAGGGATTTCGGAAGTCCTACCAGGAGTTTACCTCAGTCCAGAAAGGAACACACTGGTGCTTGGACTGCTGTCCTGAAGTCTGCAGTAGAGATAGAAGGATTTAATTTCCTTTATAGGTGAAATCAAAATTTTCACCAGTTTATTGAGGTGTTGCTTCAGAAAGAGATTTTGATGAAAGATGAAGACTAGAAATTTTGTAAATGTCACAAGTAATGATGAAATGCCAGATGCAAAGAATTCTCTGCTCAGGGGAATTATTTTAGGCCAAAAGCTTTGGATCCGTCTTGCTTGGCTTCAATTGTAACTAGAGAGGAGACACCTTATTGATTAGTTTGTCGAGGTCGTTTTGGGGACTTGCAAGTATAGATGAGTGTAACATGTGTATTGGTGTAAATAAACGTCTTTATCTTAGGTCATTTATCTGATAAATTCCCTGCAGAAGTTGAAATGCTCAGGTGAGAGGAGTGAGCTTTGTGCTGCAGCACAATTTAAAGTGTAACTGGGGTTTTAAAGCTGTTCTCTTTTATAATTTGTTGAGGTGAGGGAAATGTGGGGGAGAGTGTTAAACAAACTGGTGTGCAGATTCCATATTGTACTTGAGCACAGTGTTGCAACACCAAGACTAGAGATATGGAGGCAGAAAAGGAGATAATTGACACATGCAGATCTTTGGACAGGATATCTCATCATTTATATTTCATTCACTCTGATTGCTCCTCTGTGCTCTGTTTTGCTGGATGCATATGACGCGAAGCATCCATGGTGGTATCACTTAAATTCTCTATGTTGATGTATGCGTTGAACATTCAGCGATCACTATATACTTCCTCTGTTTATTTCTGATGCAGGTACGTGTGTCAAAGACGGACAATGTGGAATTGCACCACTGGCAAAGAATTCATCCTTATAGGGTTTTCCCTCCGCTCAGATGTTCAAGTCTCCCTGTTTGCTGTCTTTCTGCTCATCTACATCGGGGCTCTCTCTGGAAACATCACTGTCATCGGAGTCATCACAACCACAAAGAAGCTGCACACCCCTATGTATTTCTTCCTGTCTGTTCTCTCCTTCCTTGACGTTATCTCTGTCTCGACGACCGTCCCCAAAATGCTGAAGGAAATTCCTTTCCATGAGTGCATTACCCAAGTGTTGGTCATCTATTGGCTGTTAGCTTCAGATGCTTTTCTCCTGGCTGTCATGGGCTATGATCGTTTTACCGCCATCTGCTACCCATTAAATTACACAACTCTCATGAGCAGGCAGCTATGTATCAATATGATATCTCTTTCCTTGATGGGTGCTGCGCTGATCTCCTTCGTTAATACCTTTCTTGTTGCCCAATTACCCTTTTGTGGACACAACAGGATTGACAATTTCCTTTGTGATTTTCCAGCCATGCAGAAGCTGGCCTGTGGGGACACCTTGACCAGTGAGATTGTGTTCTTCGTACTGGCTGGGGGTACCGCATTGGCGACCTTCGTGATCATCCTCACCTCCTACATACACATTATTAGGGTGATCCTGGACATCCCTTCCACAGAGGGAAAGAGGAAGGTCTTCTCCACCTGTTCAGCTCACCTCATGGTGGTTTTCCTGTTCTACGGGGCAGGGGCTGCAACCCACTTGACTCCTCCTAGAAGCAAAGAGCAGCCAGATAAGCTGGCATCACTGTTTTATACAGTTTTTGCCCCAATGCTGAATCCAATTATTTATAGTCTAAGGAATGAAGATGTGAAACAGGTCCTTAGGAAATCAATCCACAAGAAGGGCAGCTACTCAAAGGCTGTGCAGGGCTGAGTGTGCTAGTCGTAAGGAACCTCCACTACTTTTTTAAATTGTGTTAGGTTGATATTTTCAAAAGTTCATAAGTGTTTAAAGTTTCATTTTGCATGATTACATTCTGCATTTATGTTAGCTGAGACAGCATTGGCATACCTTTGTAACTTACATTTGTTTTAAGAATTTCTGCACCCGGATATTTCTAAAGTTCACCAATAGTTACGCCTGTTCTTTTATAAGTCCCTGAATTACCTGATTATCTCTTTGGTTCATAGCACCAATATTTCACAAAATGTGAAGCAGAAATTTGAGAGTAAACACTACAAGTCTGGTAATTGAGATATTAGTAACTCAAGACCTGTCAATCTTCCATGATGAAAAAACAATGGGAGATAGCCCGAATCATTTGGGTTTGCCTACTAGCTGGCTCCCCAATCAACCTAGGAACAAATCAATATTCTTCAACACTGCAGATCAATAGCTGAGTTGAACAACAGAGAATCTGTTGCACCAAGCCTCAGCATTAGATTTATAGGAGGAGGAACATTCATCTACAAGTATCAATCCTCTTAACTACCTGATTGTCTCTTTGGTTTATAGCACCTATATTTCTCAGAATGTGGAGCAGGAATTTTAGCGTAAAGTACTACAAGTCTGGTAATTGAGGAATTAGTATCCCAAGAGCTTTCAGTTTCCCAAGCTGAAAAGATGAGGAGAGATGGCCTGAGTCATTTGGGTTTGCCTAATATCTGGCTCGCCAATCAATTCAGCATTTTTATTTTCATCCTTGGCCCTACCGTACCATGGAGACGAATCAATATTCCTGCATATTACAGATGGATAGCTGATTTCAACAACTACATCTCAAAGCGCATCTCTGAATCTGTCACACCAAGCTCAAGCATTTGGGGTCAGATTTATCAAAAAGCAACGCAGCGCAGCAAGTCACAATACAGCGCATTCTGGCATTTTCCCAGCACTGGTGCACAATGCGCTGCCTAGCGCCAACACAGGCACTCTTGCACCAAGAGCAACTTCCTGCACAAAAACAATCCCCTGAGGCATTTTGCTCTTTCTGTGTGTGCTGTGGAAAGTAGCACACAGTGAAGGAGGAAAGAACGAGGTGGAATAAAGATATTTCTCCTCATTACACCTTTCTTAGGAAGGCGTAGCATTTAGGCTCATTTCCAGATCTACCAGTAATGGTAATTCTGGTAATATGCCTATATTAGGCAGTAGATGGATTATGTGGCATGAATGGTGTATCCATAATTATGCATCAAATTCATCAGCTGCATAATCTCTTAATTTCAGTCAACTTTATCATAATTGTATCACCCAACTTTTAACTGATAACTTCCTACTTTCTCCTATTGATAGTTTTCATGTTCTCACCCACTGCTTCTAGGATCTTTACGGCTGTCATGTAAAGATCAGGGCCACCTGAATGCTGTCATCCTCCACTCTGATTATGCTTCACATAATATGGCAATCGAGCAAATGGGGCTTACATTTATGTAGCTCTTGTATTGCCATTAAGTCACACAAGAGATTGTGAGGGATTTAGTGAGATATACTAAGACACGCAACACCACCTTGTGTGGCTCTGCATGGCGTTGTAAAGCTGAAGCAACATAAGGCAGTGCAATTTGCTGCCTTGCTTTCATTTGCCCTGGTACGTCATACCATGCGTGGTGCTTGGGTGTTTCAACGCATCCAACCATTGATTTCTAGAACTACCCTTCAGGAGGCGTTCAACTTCACTTTCCTTTTTTTTTCAATGCTCCTTCAAATCTTGCTCTTTTCCAAAAGGACCCTTTTTGGGTTCTGGTAAGTTAGGATCCGCTTAGAGTAGAATAGGATCTTATTTCCATTATGGAACAGCTGTACTTTCATTAATTGACTCTAACCATGATTTTCTTGATACTTCTGTAAACTGACCGATCTGATTTACTAGTTTCAACAAAGCGATCAAAACAATATACTAAACTCTTATTGATAAATAAAGGTTTTTGAACGCATGCAAAACTCTCATCATTGACTGACCTAAATCACTAAATTGCGGATGTTCATTGAGAAATATCTGATTAATTCTCCATTCTAAAACAATGGCAAAGATCCATTTGCCTGAAGAAGAACATGTCCCTGAGTCGGAATCCACTCTTGTAAGTTATGAACGGATTACAATTAAAACATTTTCCCACCAGCACTATCAATGGCTTAAAACTGTATGGGGGCTTTCCTTTTCCACATCTCGAGTTGACACAACCAAACCTTTGAACCTTTCTCAGAGCCTTGAGTACTACAATTTGTGCATAAGTGCACAGGCAATATGTGGGAAAACTGAAGTTGTCAGCAATGTGTGCCTGGAACTTGATACTATGGATCCCACCACTGCCACCAATGTAAGGAATGAGTGTATTTGTTGCGCAGGATGTGAGTGATATATGCACAATTGTCTCCTTAATGGGACCCAAGTCCCCAATCTAGCAATTGACTCTCTCAGGGTAATGAAGTCGATCAGTCCATGGCCTCCGGGTCCTCCTCAGTGGGCAAGTAATCTCCATTTGCTGGTACAATCAACAACACTGCTTTTTTAGGTCGAGCTGACGTTAGCATTCATGCGAAGCATGAATGCTGTCAGCTCGACAACTAATGTGATCCGTTTTTAGGAGAGTGGACACCAAAGTGTTACGAGCGTTTTCAGTGCCGGATTTCACCTCGGGAGCGCGCAGCATTGTCTGCAGTGGCAGTGTCAGTTTCGCTTTTTTATTACTTTCGTTTTTCCCGAGGCTGGCTGAGGCTGGCTTGGAATGAACAGGCTTGCCCCCGCGCATGCGCAGAGTAACTCACAGCCCTTGTTTATATTTGTTTTAGTTCCGTGATGCTCCGATCTTTGCCCCTTCCGAGTGGAGCTTCCGAGTGGAGCTTCCGAGTGGAGCTTCCGAGTGGAGCTTCCGAGTGGAGCTTCAGAGTGGAGCTTCAGAGTGCAGAGTGGAGCTTCAGAGTGGAGCTTCAGAGTGCAGAGTGGAGCTTCAGAGTGGAGCTTCAGAGTGGAGCTTCAGAGTGCAGAGTGGAGCTTCAGAGTGGAGCTTCAGAGTGGAGCTTCAGAGTGGAGCTTCAGAGTGGAGCTTCAGAGTGCAGAGTGGAGCTTCAGAGTGGAGCTTCAGAGTGGAGCTTCAGAGTGGAGCTTCAGAGTGGAGCTTCAGAGTGGAGCTTCAGAGTGGAGCTTCAGAGTGGAGCTTCAGAGTGGAGCTTCAGAGTGCAGAGTGGAGCTTCAGAGTGCAGAGTGGAGCTTCAGAGTGCAGAGTGGAGCTTCAGAGTGGAGCTTCAGAGTGGAGCTTCAGAGTGGAGCTTCAGAGTGGAGCTTCAGAGTGGAGCTTCAGAGTGGAGCTTCAGAGTGGAGCTTCAGAGTGCAGAGTGGAGCTTCAGAGTGCAGAGTGGAGCTTCAGAGTGCAGAGTGGAGCTTCAGAGTGCAGAGTGGAGCTTCAGAGTGGAGCTTCAGAGTGGAGCTTCAGAGTGGAGCTTCAGAGTGGAGCTTCAGAGTGGAGCTTCAGAGTGGAGCTTCAGAGTGGAGCTTCAGAGTGGAGCTTCAGAGTGCAGAGTGGAGCTTCAGAGTGGAGCTTCAGAGTGGAGCTTCAGAGTGGAGCTTCAGAGTGGAGCTTCAGAGTGGAGCTTCAGAGTGGAGCTTCAGAGTGGAGCTTCAGAGTGCAGAGTGGAGCTTCAGAGTGGAGCTTCAGAGTGCAGAGTGGAGCTTCAGAGTGGAGCTTCAGAGTGGAGCTTCAGAGTGGAGCTTCAGAGTGGAGCTTCAGAGTGGAGCTTCAGAGTGGAGCTTCAGAGTGCAGAGTGGAGCTTCAGAGTGGAGCTTCAGAGTGCAGAGTGGAGCTTCAGAGTGGAGCTTCAGAGTGCAGAGTGGAGCTTCAGAGTGGAGCTTCAGAGTGCAGAGTGGAGCTTCAGAGTGGAGCTTCAGAGTGCAGAGTGGAGCTTCAGAGTGGAGCTTCAGAGTGCAGAGTGGAGCTTCAGAGTGGAGCTTCAGAGTGCAGAGTGGAGCTTCAGAGTGGAGCTTCAGAGTGGAGCTTCAGAGTGGAGCTTCAGAGTGGAGCTTCAGAGTGGAGCTTCAGAGTGGAGCTTCAGAGTGGAGCTTCAGAGTGGAGCTTCAGAGTGGAGCTTCGGAGTGGAGCTTCGGAGTGGAGCTTCAGAGTGGAGTGGAGCTTCAGAGTGGAGCTTCAGAGTGCAGAGTGGAGCTTCAGAGTGGAGCTTCAGAGTGCAGAGTGGAGCTTCAGAGTGGAGCTTCAGAGTGCAGAGTGGAGCTTCAGAGTGGAGCTTCAGAGTGGAGCTTCAGAGTGGAGCTTCAGAGTGGAGCTTCAGAGTGGAGCTTCAGAGTGCAGAGTGGAGCTTCAGAGTGGAGCTTCAGAGTGGAGCTTCAGAGTGCAGAGTGGAGCTTCAGAGTGGAGCTTCAGAGTGCAGAGTGGAGCTTCAGAGTGGAGCTTCAGAGTGCAGAGTGGAGCTTCAGAGTGGAGCTTCAGAGTGGAGCTTCAGAGTGGAGCTTCAGAGTGGAGCTTCAGAGTGGAGCTTCAGAGTGGAGCTTCAGAGTGGAGCTTCGGAGTGCAGAGTGGAGCTTCAGAGTGGAGCTTCAGAGTGGAGCTTCGGAGTGCAGAGTGGAGCTTCAGAGTGGAGCTTCGGAGTGCAGAGTGGAGCTTCAGAGTGGAGCTTCAGAGTGGAGCTTCAGAGTGGAGCTTCAGAGTGGAGCTTCAGAGTGGAGCTTCGGAGTGCAGAGTGCAGATTCGGAGTGGAGCTTCAGAGTGGAGTGGAGCTTCAGAGTGGAGTGGAGCTTCAGAGTGGAGTGGAGCTTCAGAGTGGAGCTTCAGAGTGGAGCTTCAGAGTGGAGAGTGGAGATTCAGAGTGGAGATTCAGAGTGGAGAGTGGAGCTTCAGAGTGGAGCTTCAGAGTGGAGCTTCAGAGTGGAGCTTCAGAGTGGAGCTTCAGAGTGGAGCTTCAGAGTGGAGCTTCAGAGTGGAGCTTCAGAGTGGAGCTTCAGAGTGGAGCTTCAGAGTGGAGCTTCAGAGTGGAGATTCAGAGTGGAGATTCAGAGTGGAGATTCAGAGTGCAGATTCGGAGTGGAGCTTCGGAGTGGAGCTGAGCTTCAGAGTGGAGCTTCAGAGTGCAGAGTGGAGCACTCTACAGCACCCCGCACTCTACAGCGCCCCGCGCTCTACAGCGCCCCACGCACTACAGCGCCCCGCAGCGCCCTGCACTCTACAGCGCCCCGGGCTCGACAGCGCCCCGCGCTCTACAACGCCCCGTGCTCTACAGCGCCCCACACTCTACAGCGCCCCGCACTCTACAGCGCCCCGCACTCTACAGCGCCCCGCACTCTACAGCGCCCCGCATTCTACAGCGCCCCGCATTCTACAGCGCCCCGCACTCGACAGCGCTCTACAGCGCCCCGCACTCTACAGCGCCCCGCACTCTACAGCGCCCCGCACTCTACAGCGCCCCGCACTCTACAGCGCTCCGCACTCTACACCGCGCTCTACAGCGCACTGCACTCTACAGCGCCCGCACCGCAGCCTACAGCGCACCACAGCGCCCCATACTCTACAGCGCCCCGCACTCTACAGGGCAACGCGCTCTACAGCGCAACACACTCTACAGCGCAACGCACTCTACAGCACTCTACAGCGCCCCGCACTCTACATCGCCCTGCACTCTACAGCGCCCTGCAGCGCCCCGCATTCTACAGCGCCCCGCACTCTACAGCGCCCCGCACTCTACAGCGCCCCGCACTCTACAGCGCCCCGCACTCTACAGCGCACCGCACTCTACAGCGCCCCGCACTCTACAGCGCCCCGCACTCTACAGCGCCCCGCAGCGCCCTGCACTCTACAGCGCCCCGGGCTCGACAGCGCCCCGCACTCTACAGCGCCCCGCAGCGCCCCGCACTCTACAGCGCCCCGCACTCTACAGCGCCCCGCACTCTACAGCGCCCCGCACTCTACAGCGCCCCGCACTCTACAGCGCCTCGCACTCGACAGCGCCCCGCATTCTACAGCGCCCCGCACTCGACAGCGCTCTACAGCGCCCCGCACTCTACAGCGCCCCGCACTCTACAGCGCCCCGCACTCTACAGCGCCCCGCACTCTACAGCGCCCCGCACTCTACAGCGCTCCGCACTCTACAGCGCTCCGCACTCTACACCGTGCTCTACAGCGCACTGCACTCTACAGCGCCCGCAGCGCACCGCAGCGCACTCTAC
The DNA here is from genome assembly GCF_964261635.1 of Lissotriton helveticus. NCBI lineage: Eukaryota > Metazoa > Chordata > Amphibia > Caudata > Salamandridae > Lissotriton > Lissotriton helveticus. The sequence goes on along the minus strand of NC_136073.1, from coordinate 911,387,119 downwards.
AGCGCACCGCAGCGCCCCATACTCTACAGCGCCCCGCACTCTACAGCGCAACGCGCTCTACAGCGCAACGCGCTCTACAGCGCAATGCACTCTACAGCACTCTACAGCGCCCCGCACTCTACAGCGCCCCACGCTCTGCAGCGCCCTGCACTCTACAGCGCCCCACAGCGCCCGCACTCTACAGCGCCCCGCACTCTACAGCGCACCGCACTCTACAGCGCACCGCACTCTACAGCGCACTCTACAGCGCACCGCACTCTACAGCGCACTCTACAGCGCCCCGCACTCTACAGCGCCCCGCACTCTACAGCGCCCCGCACTCTACAGCGCCCCGCACTCTACAGCGCCCCACACTCTACAGCGCCCCACACTCTACAGCGCCCCGCACTCTACAGCGCCCCGCACTCTACAGCGCCCCGCACTCTACAGCGCCCCGCACTCTACAGCGCCCCGCACTCTACAGCGCCCGCACTCTACAGCGCCCCGCACTCTACAGCGCCACGCACTCTACAGCGCCCCGCACTCTACAGCGCCCCGCACTCTACAGCGCCCCGCACTCCACAGCGCCACGCACTGCGCCCCGCACTCTACAGCGCCCCGCACTCTACAGCGCCCGCACTCTACAGCGCCCCGCATTCTACAGCGCCACGCACTCCACAGCGCCACGCAGCGCCCTGCACTCTACAGCGCCCCGCAGCGCCCTGCACTCTACAGCGCCCCGCAGCGCCCTGCACTCTACAGCGCCCCGCACTCTACAGCGCCCCGCACTCTACAGCGCCCCGCACTCTACAGCGCCCCGCACTCTACAGCGCCCCGCAGCTCACCGCACTCTACAGCGCACCGCAGCGCCCCATACTCTACAGCGCCCCGCACTCTACAGCGCCCTGCGCTCTACAGCGCACACACTCTACAGCGCACCACGCTCTCAGCGCCCCGCAGCGCCATGCACTCTACAGCGCCCCGCGCTCTACAGCGCCCCGCAGCGCCCCGCACTCTACAGCGCCACGCACTCTACAGCGCCCCGCACTCTACAGCGCCCCGCACTCTACAGCGCCCCGCACTCTACAGCGCACTCTACAGCGCCCTGCACTCTACAGCGCCCCGCACTCTACAGCGCCCCGCAGTGCCCCGCACTCTACAGCGCCCCGCACTCTACAGCGCACCGCAGCGTCCCGCACTCTACAGTGCAACGCAGCGCCCCGCACTCTACAGCGCCCCGCACTCTACAGCGCCCCGCGCGCAGAAACTTTTACAAATAATAGAAATCCCACCATCGACAGTAGTCAATTTATCCACGAAAGTATTGACAAGGGATGAGGAATCTGTCCTCAATCTAGGTTTAAAATGTGTTCCCAGTCAGCAAACATACAAGGCAGCTCCAATAATATCCTATTGGCGAGCTAGTCCTGACAATAGTGAAGAACGAAATTAGCAGTATTTCACTATCATGACATGTAATACATACCTACACATGTCCCACCTTTAACATACACTGCACCCTGCCCCTGGGAGTGTCTTGGGCCTACCTTAGGGGTGTCCAACATGTAGTAAAAGGGAGGCTTAGGGCCTGGCAAGAGACTGCACTTGCCAGGTCGACTTGGCAGTTTAAAACTGTACTCAAAGGCACTGCAATGGTAGGCTGGAGACACGTTTACAGGGGTGCTTATATGGTTGGCACAATCACTGCTGCAGGCGCACTAGATGCATTTGATTTACAGGCCTTGGGCACACACAGTGCACTTTACTAGGGACTTACCAGTAAATCAAATATGCAAATTATGGAGAACCCAGCAGAATTAAAAATGACAGAGGTAGCATTTGCACTTGAGCACTGATTAGCAGTGGTAAAGTGTACGGAGTACATAAAACAGCAAAAAAGAAGTCCAGCATAACATCAAAAATACAGGTGGTAGAGCAAAAAGACAGAGGAAAACACGTCAAGGATGCCAGGTCTTGCAACTGCTTAGAGATCTTTGAGTGATGACAGGTCACATTGCCTCTCTCTCATCGTCTCATGACCCCAAAAGACAGAGGTCAGTCGCAGGTGTCTAGGGATAATTGGTGCACCTGAGCCCACTACAAGAGAGCGCTTCGATCCACGAGAATCCACTGCAATAATCAATCTAAATTACACCGCGCTGTGTTTGTTTACACTTCCTCTCTCGGGTGGGTTCTTTTCAGATGTGATCCCATTTGTAGCTCAGCAGACAGCAGCTTACCCTGACAGAGCAAGAGAAGGATGATCCGCACTCTGCTGCTTTTGGTCCAGCTCTCTCATTTATGTGTATTTTGTTGCCTGCGAGTGTTGTTTTTGTTATCACAGGAGAGGGGCTTGGCCTGATTCTACTCCCCACTACGAGCAAGGAGCCACGTGAATATCACCTGTGTATGTCCATTACGAAGTGATGCTAGAACACGTTTTATTTTAAAAATGGATTAGGCCCCAGAAGGTGTTCAAACAATTTCGAGGCATGGTGCTCATCTTCTCAGCATGAGAAGGATGAAATGCTGAGCCGAACTTGCTTTGATTCCAAACTAGTGGCCATTAGGTTGCAGTTGCATCATTGTAACAGGTGCATCAACCAACTGAGCTAGCTTGAAAAATTCCGGAGTGCAAACATACTAGATTAATAATGTAAGGTTCCTTTTGTAACACCTGCTTAGGACAGCTGCTAATCACCAAACATCTGATGCAGAGACACGCATTTTTTCCTTGACTGAAGCAACTATAACGATGATGCATATGTCATAAGTACATAGAAAGCTCACGAAAGTAAGCATGTGATGCTGAACATTTAAAAACATGATGGAATAACAATCTAGTATTTTAGCTATTCATCTTAACAAGACCAATGCATTGAACACCGTTACGTTGGCTGATAAAAGCGCATTTTATTTACAGTAGTCTAAAAGAGCAAAACTGCAGGAAAATGACCACTATACAAAATAAAAATAGCACTACTCTGCGCGCCGCCACTCCCGTGCACCATTTTAATTATGAAGACCCGGCCCGGCTCCAGTGCGTACCACTACCAACTATTTAATTAATTTTAAAAAGGCTCAGGCCAGGCCGGTAGGGCGTGCGCACCACGGCACCATAATTAATGTTTATAGGCCGGGGCCCGTTACCATCCGTCCCTGGCGTGCGTTGCGCACTGTAACTATTATAATATAGGCTTGCCTGCTTGCTTGCTTCAGCAGCAGCCGAGGGCAAATGGAGCAGGCGAGGAAGCAACAGGGGTTGGGGGGCTGGTTGAGTGCAAGGGCGAACCCAATATGGAGGGAAGCGGCACACAGGCAAGAACAGAGAGCAACACTGAGTGCGGCCCCGGGAGCAAAGAAGTACAGAAGCGAGAAAGCATGTTCTATAGGAGGGACAAACACGAGTGACAAGTTGGGACATAAATAAGAAGCAGGCAAATGCGCGACAGGAAAGCAACTAATTAGTGCACGCAGCAGGCCTGGAGGCAGGCAGCCAGCAGCAGCCCTGCCCCGCCGGTCGGTGACGGAGACGGAGTGACAGACTCTGAGTGACTTACTTTGGTCTTCGGACTCGGATTCGGAAATCGGACAGGGCAGCTCAGCGTGGGCGGGCCTGGCCGCCTGGCTGCTTTGTCTTGGACTTGGAAGGCAGTTAAGTTCGTAGTTTTCGTTGTTCTTCTCTTGTCTTCTTCTTTGGCTATGCGCGCCGCCTGCCGCGCCCCATATGCCACGCACAGGGGCTTACTGCTTATTGGCCCGCATGATGTTGTGCGTGCCCTGGGGCTGCCTGGCATTGCTCACCACCACTCAGCAGCAGCCAGCCCTGCTGCCCACGCCCCCCACGCACGCGGCACGCGCATACGCGGCGGCGGAAGTGCGGAACGGAAAGTGAAAGAAAAGGATAAAGGCCTGTCCCGCGTCCCGCCGCCATTTCATAGAATCAGGCGGGCTTAGACTAAGATAACAAAAAGTGCCTTACACACTGTGTAAGGCACGGTTTGTTATCATTGTCACTTTTGCCTCATGTAATGTAACGTTTGCCTTTGTATTTTGTTCACTAGTAATGTTCTCATGTATCAGTTCTGTTTCTATTGTGAATTCGCTCTGACACCTTCGGGTGAAGTCCGCACATCCCTTCTTACTCGGCTTGCTTAGCTGGCAGAATGGTGTTGCAGCGTTGGCTAGGAGTTTATTATAGTTGAGCTTTTTTCTTTCAGTCAAACAATAAAGTAACATTCATACAACCTAAATTCAGGATGCTGCCTCCCTGCCAATGTTTTAGTCATCTCTCTTTTTAAAGTCGGGAACATTCTGTTAAAACAGCTGTTTAGGATGTAAGGTATTACTTCTCACGAAACACACTGATTTTTGATAATGTCCTGAATGCAGCAAGGACCGTCTGAATCAATGTAAAGAATTGCAGTGTTCCTAATGTTCTATATGCGATTTGCCTTCAACTAGTAATTACCATTGGATCATTGTGTGCTGTCTCACTCTTAATGCCTGTTTAAAAAGAGTGCTCTTTATGCTGGACCCAAGTATGTTGCTATTTAAACAACACCAGCGATCAATGCACGCTTCCACCACACGCACACAGAACCAGACGTCGGTGCACGCTTTCACCAGGCGCACACACACACCACCAACCGTCAGTGCACACTTTCACCAGGCACACCCCATCAGCCGTCAATGCACGCTTTCACCGGGCACACACGCCACTAGCTGGCAGTGCACACTTCCACCAGGCACACACACCATTAGCCATCAGTGCACATTTTCTACAAGCACACACACACCACCAGCCATCAGTGCACGCATCAATGGTTAGCACATCCACAATTAACTATTGTAGCAATCGCAGTATGGCGCACTTTACTTCTAAACATGTCAGTGCACGCTTTTCCACCATGCACACACACCATCAGCCATCAGTGCACACTTTCAACAGGCACACACACACCACTAGCCATCAGTACATGGTTTCATCAGGCATACCCACCACCGGCCGTCAGTACACACTTTCAACAGGCACAGACACCATAAGTCATCAGTGCACGCTTTCACCAGGCACAAACACCACCAGCCGTCAGTGCACGCTTTCACCGGGCACAAACACCAACAGCCGCCAGTGCACCCTTTCACCAGGCACAAACACCAACAGCCGTCAGTGCACGCTTTCACCGGGCACAAACACCACCAGCCACCAGTGCACCCTTTCACCAGGCACAAACACCACCAGCCGTCAGTGCACACTTTCACCAGGCACAGACGCCATAAGTTGTTCGTGCACGCTTTCACCGGGCACAAACACCACCATCCGTCAGTGCACGCTTTCACCGGGCACAAACACCACCAGCCAATACAGAGTTTGGAAAAGAATTCATGCAACACATTGTCATATACAATGCCAATAACTCAAACTTGAATGCTGCGAGACCTATTGCATTGCAAATGCTTGTCTTTTAAAATGTAAAGGTAGATTTATTATGTACACACAGAATTACTTTACTTTATTGCATGATTTGTTAAAAAAACCATTGCAACAGTATACAGAGATGGCGGTCCATTCGTTAGGTACTGACTTTGACAATGAAGTTAAAAGCATTGTTTGACCCTTAGATACTGTCTTGACAGTAAAGTTGAGAACATAGTTAAAGCCTAAAGTCCGAAAATGCATTAAATTTGAGCTTAAACAGTTGAGAATAAAAATAAAATCATTGTAACATAAAAGCCTCTATTGCATGGTGCACAGTCCATGATAAAATGTAAATTATATTCGTTTGAAGAAGAGAGTTTTCATCTTCCTAAATAAAGGGGGAGAAGTTATGTAAAAAAAAAACTGTTTAGACAAGTAAACTCCTCCTGTGCCGTGTATTGATTGGAAGTCGAAAGCATGTCTGTTGACAATGACGAGAGGCAATGGACTCATTGAGGGTGAGGGGGCAGGTTACCTGTCTGTCCATCGTGTTCACATCTTGCCTCCTCTAGCTTCATGGTAAAGCGATCCATCGCTCTGACCAAGGCACAGTTCAGGGTAGTATTCAAGCCAGGACCGCTCCTCTGCAGGATCTTATGTCTCTTGCAATCCAACCCTTTTGTAGCAGAGCCCTTCTATCTTCTAAGAGACTGGGACACAAGCATCTTATGTGAGCAATGTCATCCTTGTGTTGGCTGCATTTTGGGAAATGACAGGATAGGGGGATCACCTCCATTCTCAGATTTAGAAACTGAAGCATAATGCGTTTGTTGAGAATATTCCTTAGGTAGCATTATGGTTTCAGTTGTAAATAGGTTTGTAGGGTCAACCAAACATGATTCTGTACAGAGAGGCTGGCCCTGTATTATATTATGTACACACTAGTAAACACTATGCAGTAAATTCCAACTACATATAGGAGGTAGATGATAATACCTTTGGTGACCTCCATGTATCACATTTGACCTCTCATGGGCATGAACCTCATAATATCCTCTATGTATACCAGATGCAGCACCACATTATAAAGGGGTGTCATTTTATATATGGCAAGCCGATTGACTTAATCAAAGATTCACTATGTTAATCAGAGAAATAACCACATGTTAAAAAATGCATCACTAAAAACCAATGGAATCAATTACATTAGTCCTACAGCTAACACTACACTTCTGGAGTGCTTAAATAAATGTTAATGATTGTTAAAATCATTAATGGAGGGCCTGCTGCACATCGTGCATTCACCCCCCCCCCACCACCAATAGATGAAGATATCATTGGTGGTGCCCCTGCCCAGATTGGAGCGCCACAGAGCAAGAATCATATGCAAATTAAAGAGCTTGTGTGGTATTTTGGGGCACTAATTCGCAGAGCCATTAAAATGTAATTAGAGGGTCCGCCTGCTGTGTTCCTCAACCATGCACCATGGCATGGTATTTTTCCTTTTCTTTAATTTCTTTTACTTGGGTGCCCGGGTCCCACCCAAGGCAGCCACAACCTCTGAATATATTGGGACAGTGTAGGGCAGGTGTCTCCAACGAGTTGGCAGCAAGCCACCAGTAGCTCCCAGAAACCTTCAAAGTAGCTCCCAGCCTCAAATTGATTTTTTATATAAGCACACGGTCACATTTTATTTTTAGTGTTAAAGGAAGGCAGTGTTTACTTTACATTAGTATCATCAGGCTGGGGATAGCAGGGCCTGATAATGAGCAGTGCTCAGTCAGATGTATGACCCAGGCTGGGTCACCGAGGGGAGGAACTGAAGTACTTTACACTTCATTTTAATTTTCTCCCATTTCAAAGTGTCACATTTACAAAAAGCAGGCCTCTTGCTTTCAGTGGCCAGTACTCACTGTGCCATATTTATAACTGAAAAATAGTCGTTATTTGTCAAATGGAGAAATATAAAGTGAAGGAAACTTTTACTATGAAACACCTCGGGCCTCATTACCATGTCAGGTGGAATCACTTCCACCCGACACCGCATCGGTCTTGGGACAGACCAACAGATTACAATGCGATAAACACAGTTCGGTCGCGTTCCCACATTTTACAATGGCAGTAAACCATCCGTAATAAATGCTCACATTTTAAAAAGGGTGCCTGCCACAAGGCGTAGGGATCTGGTGCCCACTTGGCCTCCAACCGTTGGCCGTGCAGCCAATGGGGCCCTGCTAGGGGGCCCCAAAGACGCTTTCCGACATGATTTCCATGTCTGACCGACCGTCCTGGAAACCATGTCAGAAACAGCTATCATAATTTCATGGGCAGAAATGCCTGCCCCTTAGATTACTTGATGCATTCTGACTGGCAGACTGGCTATCTGAGCCTGTCCGAAGCCAGCCGGAATGACAGGTCGGATTCCTTTACCACCGTCTCCATCAAAATGAGACCGTCGGAACGGAATCTGACAGACACAGTACAATGCAGCTCAGAGGGCTCCGATGGACAGTTGGATGTATTTTTCTTTTATAAATATGGCACCATGTGTTTATGCCACTTAGAGCAGGATGATTGGTGATAGTAAAAGTGACACTTGGCAACAGGAGAACATTTAAATTATGAGTTCTATGGAATCCATATAAACAAATTACTGTATGAGTTTAATTTTCTTCATACAATGCCATATTTATAAGTGGAAAATCCAGCCAGTATTTTAAGTTGTCCTGTGCCACAAGTGCACATGACAGTCTCAGTAACCTGTAAACATATATCTCTTTCATGTGTATGCAGTTTTATAATCCTAAAGACCACACTCTCACTGAATCACATTACAGCCCTGTCATAGTGCCCATAGTCAAAGCATGTTGTTCAAACTATAGCATCTGGTCAATGGACGTTAGGCTTAAAGTCAATTAAGCTGGGTGCAGGTGCTTACGGTAACAGTGCACAAGTTGCTTGCCCTTCCGTAGCTCACGATGACTAGCACTGATCAGAAGTTACTTTCACTACAGAAAAGGTTGGAGACTCCGACCTTAAACGTGAAAAGTGACAACTGCGCTAGACCAAGTCACATCCAAAGTTTCAGGTCGACCGCAATGGAGCGTGGGTCAGATACAGTCCCAGGTAATTCCCGCTGAAGTTTTACTTTATCAAGCATTGTGGCAACAGTCCAGTTCCTGGGGAAGCAGGTCACTGGGAGCAATGTGAGCATCGTTGGTGGTTTCCCGCGGAGAGCGACAAGCAGCCGGGTGTTTTGGAAATATTGACTGGAGCCTCATGATCGCGAGAGGTGATACTTGCTGTGTGAAAAGACGAGTTTGTGCCAGTTCACTCTGATTCTTTATGCGAGCAGCGTGGTTCTTCAGTGAATGGGTGCCTATGAAGAGAGCCCAAAAGCTTTATTTCATGAGCTTAAGATGACCCCAATGGCCAAGGACCCTGAGAGGTGCCTCTTGAGGGTAAGAACTCATAGAAGACAGGTCCAGGAGCTGTTGTAAGCCTCTTATGTCCCTGAGGCCCAAACAGGAGGCCACCTGGCTAGCCCTTTGAGTCACTCTGGGATCCTAGGTCCAAGATGAAGTTGCAGGCCCAGTTCTTCTGCCCCAGGAAAGAGGGCAGTTGGTCAGCACAATAGAAAATCAATTCTTCCAGAGCAGCAGTCCAACAGAGAGGCAATTCTTCAGCAGAACAGCAGTCCTTCCTCCTGGCAGATTATCCGCAGGTCCAGAAGTGTACTGAGTTGGGTGTTAGGGGTACACTTTTTATACTAATTGTGCCTTTTGAGTTTGGGGACTTCAAATTGAGGCCTGTGAAGTGCACAGTGCCCCTGAACTTTCTGCCCTGTGTCCAGAGTACTTGGGGTGTATGTAGCCCTTTGTGTGAGTACAGAGCATATCCTATCCAGGTGTGTGTGTCAGGCCCTTTCTCCCAACCTGTCCAGGAAGGCCCATCAGGATGTTGATGGTCCATCAAGAAACACCTAAACTCCCTTTGTTTGTGGATGTCTAATAGTAATGCACAATGCCCATCTGTCAATCACTCCAGACATATTCAGAGACAGGCAGAAGGCACAGTATAGTCAAAGAAAGAAAACGTCAGCTTTCCAAAAGAGGCATTTTCAGACTTGCAACTTAAATTATAACTTTAACATAAGTTGTGGTTTTAAATTGTGAGTCCAGAGACATCAAATTTGATTTGGAAAGTATGACCTAAGCATGATTCGCATTGTGGAAATGGCAATAGGAACAGACAGCCATATTTTGAGATGTTCCCTCCCTATTCCTCTTGTTCGCCTGCCTCTTCAGATTCATTTTCCCCAAGCTAAAGACAGGTGTCCACATTGTACCCACAGTAGCCAAGAAATGGTGGCTCTGTGAATGCTTGTTTTAAAGTGATTTCTAATTTCTGAATATGTTTTTATTCAATGTGGCTTCATTTGAATATTTAACTTGTTGTGTACCTTGTGTTAAATTGTTTGCTTCCTAACTTTAAAGTTGTTTTCATGTTGTTGGACATGTACCACCTGCTCATTGCCACAAGTAGGGTCTTGTGGCATGTGCTAAGCTACAAGGATGAGCCAGGTAAACCCCACACAAACCAGTTTACCCAGCAGGAGCAAATCTGACTTTGTATGAGCTTTGCTGGGTCACCTCTCCTCATCCAACATCTGCTTTTTTTTACTGATTGTCGCCCTAGTGAAATGCCCCTGATGCACTGCACCGTGTGACCCTCAGCAACTGCACCCTGTGACCCTCAGCCGCTGCACCGTGTGACCCTCAGCGACTGCACCCTGTGACCCTCAGCCGCTGCACCGTGTGACCCTCAGCGACTGCACCGTGTGACCCTCAGCCACTGCACCCTGTGACCCTCAGCCGCTGCACCGTGTGACCCTCAGCGACTGCACAGTGTGACCCTCAGCGACTGCACTGCTAATGCCCCTCAGTCCAGGTCGCTTGCTAATCAGGGTTTGCACATTGAGGCCTTGATATGCGTTGGTCGAGGAGTCTGGGTGCCTGTGATGTGTTTTGGATTTTCTTAAAACTGTTCTCTGTACTTAAGGTGGTCTGTGTGCATGTGTAGAAACTCTATATGTGCATTGTATGTGCCTCTTTTTCTGCAATGCATTGCTCATACACAATGTCCTGTAGATTTTGTCCATAGCAGAATATTTTCCCTGCCTAGTGTGACCCCTCTGTGTGACTCTCCCAACACTCCTTGCCTTGAGGCACCAGAGACATGTTGCAGTCCCTGGCCAGAGGCAGAAGCTTCACTAATTCATCTGTGCCCCAGGGAGGCACAGATGAATTATGTTCCAAAAGTTGTTCTTGAGAATGTTCTTCTGTGTGGATCTTGTCATCATTAGAGTCCCTCAAGGGGGCTCCCCATGGACCCCACAGCCAATATAAAGCTCACACCAGAGCTGGTCCTGATGCTGGGAGGGGAGAGCCTGGCAGGAGGCTGCTGTAGCGCCTAGAATCTGACATCTGACTCACCAAGCACTGACTGGACTTCAGGTAAGAGTTAGGTGTCACTGGTTCACCTGAGACGAGGGGGCTCCAACGAACATGAGCCCCAGAAGTCCCACCTCAGACTCCCTGCATCCTGTCTGCTGTCAAGTACTGCTGGGGGGGGGGGGGGGAGGAAGATGAGCCCACAGTGCGGAACCTTCTATCCATAACATATGTATTTTACTTGTGACTGACAGGTTGTAAAATATCACAACAGGTTCAGTAGTGGTAATGTGTGAGGGGGAGAGGACTGTGACGAGCATCATCAGGCCGCAGCCCCCCCCACATCACACAACACCCCCAGTGTCACCAACGGGCCCATGATACGGACATCTGATGCAACATTCATCCATCCATTCAACACCGTGTCACAAAGTGTTGTGTCCTTTCAAAGGGGTAAAGGGGTGTATTTTGTCTCCAGTCTTAAAACGTCGGTTTTATTTAAAACACAAATATTAATGAATATGCGAAATACACAAAAACTTTACTGATTCAGACTCTGGTATATTTAGGGCGCGGCCTTATACAAACATGTGATTCAAAACATTATTTCAAAGTCTGATGTCAGAATATATTTATAATTTAGCTGATGGTGCACGAGGACTTGCAACAAAATACACCATATTATTTCATCTCAGAGTCAACCATAGACCTGCTAATGAGTGACGAATACAGCCAGGGCCGGCTCTAACACACGTGGCGCCCTGTGCGACAATCTTGGTTGGCGCCCCCCAATGACCACCTCTGCCACGGATTCCCTCACCGCACCCTTTAACAGTGCCTCTCAAGTCTCCATAACCGCTGTCTCTCAGATTCATTTAGTTTTAAAGCACCACTCATATCAGTGTAAGGTGTCAGAGCACATTACATCACACACATTGCACAGAGACAATCATAGGTGTGTACATCAGTGAACAAGAAATGCTACATCAGACAGGACTACAAGGTGTAGTGTGGGAGTGATATGTCACACAGGGAAACCCGGCTACCTAGCCTCAAAACTCAAGAGAGCCGGTCAGACAAGGAACCTCAGGAGCTCTAACACCCTTCTACCCATCCACAAGAAAACAAGCAAACAAAAGAAACGCTGCACAGTCCTTCGCTGGAAACGCACCCAAAATCTGGAACTCCATCTCATTCAATATTAGGACTACCTATTCCTTTGTCAAATTCAAGAAACTCCTAAAAGACTCTTCCTCAATCGTGCCTTCCCGAACCGGTAACAGCCGCCGAAGCGCACAAGCCTGCTCTCTGCAGCATCTTGACACAGTGACACCCAAACCGACCTCTTCCCGCTCCCCTCCTCCTCGTTCCCTCCTCCTCTTCCCCGCTCCCCTCCTCCTCTTCCCCGCTCCCCTCCTCCTCGTCCCCGCTCCCCTCCTCCTCTTCCCCGTTCCCCTTCTCCTCGTTCCCTCCTCCCTGAAAGAGGTTCAACCCAAGGCTTCGTGCACTCATCGAGGTTTCTCAGGACTTCCCTACCTCAATGTTGCAGGGCATGCTGGGCCCTCCGAAACAATATTATATACCATGACCTATTGTGATACCCTTGCAAAGTGCTCAAATACCCTCGGGTCTGGCCAGAGCCATATAAAACTTCTCAAACAATAATAAATAAATGTCAGCGATACTGGTAGGCAATATAGTTTAAGAGTCCTTATTCTGGGAAAGCACAAATTCTGAGTTGAAACTATAACATCATTGTTAGGGGTTCTCTTTAATAATAAGAATTGCTTTCTACCCAAATGAGCCCTTTTGTTAAGATTAGGAGAATGAAAGACTGGGCAATAAACATATAGCTCTAACATACACGTTGAAGCTTGCATACAGCTCTTTGATGACGGTTAATAGCTCAATGTTCTATATTAGGGGTTTGACTTATAAAGGACAAGTAACAAAAGGAGCTCTCCTACAGAAGCAGTAACCCACATAACCCACTGACCTATTTACTTTATATGCATTTCGCTTTCTGCATGGAACACGTTCTTAGCAGCAGGCATTTTAACCCTCTGAACTGCCTTAGGATGAGTCAAAACTTCCACTAGACAAACCTCCTGTCTCTTTCCAGAAAGATTAATCAGGGAAATTATCTTGACATTGTAATTGATGCTTGAAAATTGCTGGAGGCCAGGAACGCAGCAGCAGATGTTTTTAAGATAATAATATACTTGCAAAAATGACGCCCCCACCCGAAGTCAGCGCCCGGTGCGGTGGCACCGATCGCACCGCCCTAGAGCCGGCCCTGAATACAGCTCTCCAGATCAAAGGGAAAGACGACTGCAGAAAAGAAAAAATCACAACATTTAAAGGTACGCTTCTTCAGGTCCTTTTAAGATTCATTATTTTTTAAGGAAGCTGCTTCTGATAGACACTTGCATTCCACATTTTCCGGTGCAGACTGTATTGTCAATTGTGTCCAACAAAGACATATGTTTCTGTGTGGTTTCAAGGTCAGCTGTTGTCCAAATATTATCTGCTGTGGGCACAATACCTCACAAATTCATCTCCGCACTGGCAATCTGACAGATGAGTGACTAGTCTGAGTCTGAAGTTCGTACTGTCACACTGTAGAGCACAAAGTACAATGGGGCAGATCTACAAGAAAGTGCTACAGCAAGGCACCGCAAGCCCTTTGGTTGCGCCATGCTGCGGTACTTTCAGAGCACAGAAATGCAACATATTTACAAACATGTGTTGCATTCCTCTAGGGTGGCATAGCATTCAAATGCATCTGCAGATTTACGATTTCTCATAATTCTGGAGATGTGCCTTGTTCCATGGATATTGGTCCATCTCCTACATCGAGAGGCAAATCCTGGCACACACAGGGAAGGACTCATGAATTGTTCACCTGGATTTTGACTGGCAGCAGCACACAGGAGTTGCTTTTGTAAGCTGAGTGGTGGTTTGATTCTGCCTCAAGGCAGAGCAGAAGCAAGGCTCAAAGGCGAATCAAGGACCTGGGGAAAGGCTGCTCACCGGGGCAGGGGAGGGTACCAGTGAGTGGCTGTCGGGGCACCATCCGGGGTGAGAAAGCAGGAAGGGAATGAGGGTCCATGGGTCTCAGCCCACCAGTGCTAGAGAAGGCTGTAGGAGAGAGGGCGTCTACAGGTGCTTCAGGGTCCATAGGTCTCAGCCCACCAGTGCTAAAGAAGCCTGTAGGAGAGAGGGCGTCTACAGGTGCTTCGGGCTCCATAGAGGTTGCGGTTCAATCGCAGCTTCACTGCAGCCCTTTGGAGGACAAGCTCCAGTGAGAGGAATGGATACACGGTGCCAGACCTTTGCATTTATCAGCGGTGTTTGCATTGACAAAGGCTTGATTGGACCATGGCACAGGCTTGACAGCTGCCTTCCCTCTGTACAGAAGCATGACACCTGGTAACCAGGCTGAAAGGAGCGGCAAGCCTTCGCCGGGCACTCAGGTAAGGCACGCACCCCTGAGGATGGAATCTGTAAAGACATTGTGTAAGCTTGCTGTAATACTCCAACACTGCATTATCTTTCTGTTGTGGGTCTAGCTGTGCTGGTGAGACAGGAGTGCCAGAATGGTGCATCGTGGGTCGGCCCGTAATGGTTTCATAAGGGATCAGTTTTGATTCTGGGGAAGGGATCTCTATCAAGGAATATCGTGCTAGGGATACTACCTTTTGCCACTTCACATGAATTTTTACGCAGATCTTAGCTATTTTGTTCTTCAAATTTCCATTACTTCTTTCTACCTCACCTGCTGATTTGGGATGGTAGACACAGTGAAAGTGCTGATTTATTCTTAGAACATTACAGACTGCCTGTGCTACTGTGGACACAAAGGGGCATGTGTACAAAAAAGAGATGGAGTGCGGCCCACCAGTTCTGAAACGCAGGGCTGCACCACATTTACAACAATACGGTGCAGCCTTGCAGTTTCCCCTGAGCTGGTGATAAATTCAGCTGCCTAGCGCCAACACAGGTACCCTTCCATCATAGTGCAAGGGGGCCTGTAATGTGGGGAATGATTATTTATGTGCAAGAAAGTGTCTCTTTCTACATATACAAATACTTAAAGGGTGATTTGTAAGTTCTTTGTGTGCTGCTTTTTGTAGCAAACATATATGTTGCACCTCACCATTTTTAAAATGATTGTTTATGTTAAGGACAAACACCTTCCTGCACATATACAATCATGCAAGATGCAGCACACATAGAAACAGCAAAAACAAGGAAGAAATAAAGCATGTTAAGACCAGGTTTTTCCTGGTCTTAATTATAGTGTTGCCCCACATTTACGTCACCCTTGTAACTATGGAGCAGCATCAAATTCAATGGGTGTTGTGGCAAAACGTCCACCGCAACACCCACTGCCCACCCCTTTACCTCTAAGTATAGTGTGAAAGGGTGCCTTATTTACAAGTTAGCATTAAGTCACAGTAAGTGGCATAACACTGCCTTGTAAATAAGTCGAAGCCTGTATCGCTACAGTGACATTCTAGTGCCAATAGGGGATTGTAAATATGCCCCAAAGCCTGTCCTCTGATCACTGCTGATCCAGCTCAGCACTCAAACCCTAGGATAAAGTTTCTAACCAGCAGCTTAGACACTGGGGTGGCATCCACATGGGCACAGGGGTCCTCCTCTACCCGCCCTGAGAACATAGAAACCACAACTAATGCATAACAGGAATTTGCACAGGTTGGTAAATGTATGGAGGCCACTTCAATGTGCGTGAAACGGACGCAGGGGGAGGCACTCTGGGCTATGCCAGTAAAGAAGGGTGACAACCAATGGGCTACAGCCGTGCAGATCGTACCATCCCAACATGGACTGCCCATGATACAACCTGGTCATGATGAGGAATGATGGTGTGACGACACACCCAGTGCTGTCTCGCCACACACCCTCAGGAGCTCTGTTAAGTTACTGATTCAACCAAGGATGTTTTTTACTGTGAGAGTTCTCTTTTTCTCATTGAGAGAAGTCTGTTACTGCAGGTGCAGAAGGTAAGCCAATTTTTTACAGCATACAAAGCAACCTCAGCAGTTTTAAGCAATGCATCCTTTTTAGCCACAACAGCACATCAATGCTGATGGGCAGCACTCTCCACCACTGCTATCTTTTCTGCCAATTGTAAGGCATCTAACATGTTTTGGACATAGTGCCTGTTTTTAATGCTGACATTTAGACCCCACCCCTTTACATACAAAGGATCCGAAATTCATGGGTAACCCTAAAAGCATACTTTGTGACTTTATATACAGTTGTGTTATCTAATGTTATGTTATGTTAAAGTTTCTTATAAAGCGCACATACACCGATTGGTTACTTGGCGCTAAACTTGAAGTAATGCTGGGGCCCGTGTGTTTTAGATGTCTACAAAGTCTAGTTATAGGCTTGGATACATAGCCAAGTCTTAAGAAGCCTACGGAATCTAAAAAATTCAGTGCAGGTTCTTATGTCTAACGGTAGAGTATTCGAAAAGCTGAGTGCCAGTACAGCAAATCTACAGCCACCTACTCGTTTCCGTTTGTAGAGAGAGATGGTTAGGAGATTCTTGTGGGCAGAGCACAGACTACGCTCAGGTAAATATTTCTGGACAAGTTTGATTAAAAATATTGGACTAGCGCCATGCAGAGTTTTGAAAAGAAGGCAGCCAACTTTAAATGCACATCTTTGTTGGATGGGAAGCTAGTGTAGATCCTTCATGGTGAGAGAGATGTGTTCCCACCTAGGTTGTGGGATATCAATCTGGCTGCCTGGTCCTGTACCATCTGCAATCTTTTGGTAAGATAGAGCGGTATGCCAAAGTATAGAGAGTTGGCATAGTCCAGATGACATCACCATAGCTAGAACCACCTGGATTAAGGCTTCCCGAGTGACATTTCTCCTTGGCTAAAACACAGCACTTCTAATCACTATGAGTCCTAGATGGATTTAACTGTGGTAGATAAAGGTTTCCTAGCTTAATATATGCTGTGCAAACAGGGTACCAGGCAACCACAGTACCCTTGTCATTCTCGAGGCATGATAAATAATTTAATTGATAATCAGTTAAAGACACATCTATTAAGTTAATATTTGCTTTAGTAACTTGTGGTGTGGTTAAAATGCAATCATCTGGTTCTCTGTCCCCACCAGCAGGCACCAGTGAAGCAGGGTTCAGTGTAGGGCAATGGACTAAAGAAATATGCAAAGCAGAAAACAATAACATTTCATAAAGTAGAAGTCAAGCAGTGGACAAGTGTTGTGTTCATGTGGTGAGGAAAAGTGCCACCACAGCATGAGGTACATGGCACATTGCACGGTACAGGCCTAAGAGGGAAGTGTTTTAAATGATCACTGAATTTTTAAGATTGCTATTTATATGCTGGGAAGGATTAACCGGGAAATTGTTCAGGGGTGGATTCTGGGTGGGATTGGGGAACATAAAGAAAAAGAAAAGTGCACAATGTCTTTGAACGATTCAGGCTTTTTTGTGTCAAACTGATGAAGAAGAAGACATTTTTTATTGCACAATTAATTAAAATCATTGCAATTGCCATTGACAAAGTACAGAATAAAGTGCATACTTTCAATATTGAAAGTAAAATATAGTAAGATAACAATCTCTTTAAAATATTATTAGGAGATTCTTTAATGTATTTATGTGTATGAAATATTGTGCAATAAAAACATATTTAAAAAAATCGATTAGGAAATGCTCTCATTGATTGTGCATGAGTAATGTCAAGGATACCCATCAGCCACAGTGTCAGGCATTAGCATGTCATACAAAGTAGATTTATGTTGGGATACATAACATGGCGGATGACTGACATGTTTGTCATGGACGACAGACCATTAAGCAGTGTTACAATACCTTTTTCAATTTCAGATCAAGGTCATTTGTTATAAAGGTCTATGTTGAAGAAATAACTTTCAGGTGATTTAAGTGACTGCTGACTTAAAGGCCCTTCACTTTTACTTACATGTTTTTAGCAGCCATATTATCTCTTGCCTCCTTCCTCCATGTGTAGCCCACCTCCTGACCAGCTGCAGCTCTTTTGCTTCTGAAGAAAGATGCCATGACTGAGAGCACAGGTGACAGAGCCCACAGGGAGGAAGAATTAGAGATCCTTGTTGAGGGGGGCCTGAACTGAGCAAAAAGAGTTTGTAGAACATGATTTTCTCTCAGAACTGTGTATTACTACCTGTTTTTACTATAATCACAATAACATGGCTGACTTAGTCGACAATTATTGTTTTAACAGTATTCAAAATATTGCCTTAGGAAAATGTGTGTGTTTATGTCTTTCAAAAAATGTTTTACTTTTTATCTAAAGTGCTACACAAACAAATGATAGACGGAATGCTGAATAAATCATACATTCACCCCCAGTCAAGAGATATGGGTTAAATCCATAATTCTTTTGCTCACCATGCCACCCCAGTTTCGACCCAGCTATATGCAATATCAGTCTTGACCCTGTGCCTCATGGGAACAGTCCAGACCGAACTGCCATGCCAGGTCCTCCCTGAACCATAAACAAGCATCCTGGGACCGGTTTCTGGGTATTACCTTCATCAGCCTGGCTAGCTTGAATACAGTGGCAGGGTGAGCAAGGGACCCACGTCTACGTCCATCCCTGTTCTCCATTGGGTCATCATTGCAAAGGTTGGGCTACCCCAGTATTTTGCTATGTCCCTTTTGGCCACTACTACTCCTAAGTTACATAGGGTAAGGGTATGTCTAGGCACGTCTATGTCTGGGGTATACCTAATAGGGCATATTTGTTATGTTATGTTAGTGAGGCTAGTATAGCGCACAGCTGTCCCAGCGAAGGAGCATCCTGGCGCTTGCATCTACAGAATGTGGTGTGTACAGAAGCGAGAACCGTAGAACTAACAGATATTAGGCTAAAGCAAAAAGGAACGTTTTGACAGCTTTCCTAAAAGCAAATAAACAATCCATACCACGGATCTGCACCGGCAGAGAGTTCCACAGCTTGGCTGCCAAGTAACGGAAGGACTGAGCTCCCGCACGACAGCGTTTAACCCACGGGACAACGACCAACTGGTGTCCAGCCAAGCGCAGCCTATGTGTAGGGACATAGAAAGGGAGCAAGTAGTTCAACAGGCTGCGACTAGCAGATTTAACAATTTTGAAAGAAAGGCACAAAGCCTTAAATTGGATCTGTTTCTCAAAGGGAAGCCAGTGCAGTCTCCGTATGGTCTCTGCAACAGAACAGCCTCACGGGAGGCCTACCAAAGCTCTAGCAGCCGCATTGTGGACACGTTGCATCCGGACTATTTCGGCCTTATAAGCTCAAAGTAGAAGAGAGCTGGCATAATCAAGGCGTGAAAGGATAGTAGCCTGAATCACCAGCTGACGAGTGGAAGGGTAAAAAAAATTCAAAATGGGTCTACGACCCCGCAGAAGACCGAAACAAGTGCCGGCAACTTTCCTAGTGTGGTCTCTAAAACTCAGGGATGAGTCCATCCACACTCCAAGATTCTTAACCAGAGTCTTAGGCGTGGGGACTACCCCCAAAATATCTGGCCACCACTGCTCGTTCCAAAGACTAGCATGCTTCCCAACCAACACAACCTCAGTTTTGTTGGCATTGAGTTGCAAACAGTTGGAAGCCATCCAACGAGCCACAGCCGCCATCCCCTCTCGGAACCTGGAAGCATTAGGAGACGACCCTTCCGCCAACGTGACCACCATCTGCGTGTTGTTGGCATATGAGACCATCACAAGGTCCCATTGCCTGGTGACAGCTGCTAAGGGTTGGATATAAAGGTTAAATAATGCTGGGCTCAGAGCTGAGCCCTGGGGTACTCCCTGGTAGCTAGAGTGGGCCTGAGAGAGAAACGGAGGTGAGGACACTTTGAAGGATCTTCCGGTCAGAAAAGATCTGAACCATTTCAGAGCAGACCCGCTCACTCCAGCTCTCGCAAGCAGCTGTAGCAAGATGTCATGCAATACCATGTCAAAGGCGGCACTAAGATCTAACAGAATAAGTGCCACACTTTGACCAGCATCAAGAATGGACCGCAGGTGCTCAGTACTGGCCAGGAGAGCAGTCTCCGTACTATGTCCCGAGCGGAACCCGTTCTGAGAACTATCCAGAATCTCATTGGATTTCAGAAGTTGAGTGAGCACGTTGTTAACATGTGCCTCTGCAACCTTAGTAACCCAAGGGAGCAGGAAATAGGCGTGAAATTTTCCAGTTTGGACGGGTCCAATGTAGGCTTCTTGAGAATGGGAGACACCCATGCCTGTTTCCAAAGTGCAGGTACAATGGCAGTGGAAAAGGAGGCATTGATTATATGGCAGAGGGGAGCCAAGAATATAGAAAAGGACTCTCTGAATTGTAGAGGCCTCAGAGGGTCAACGGGGGAGCCAGTTTTAATTATCCCACTCAGCCGAGTGAGCTCCTCCTGAGACATAAGAGGAATGGCTGATAACGTCTGCCAAGATCCAGTATCAGGAGGCACGAAAGTGAAGTCAAGAGACGCTGGAAGAAAGGAACGATAAATAGCACGCCCTTTTTCAACAAAAAAAGGTGGCTTAGTCGTTACACTCCTGTGCCGATGATATAACGTGCACCGTAGCAGACTTAGACCTAAGGTCTTTGAGAATCTTAAATATATATTTTGCAGGGTTAGGGCTCAGCCTAATTTCACCAGCATAGTACGCAGCGCGGGCTTTGCAAATAGCTTTATGATACAGTTTAATCGTAGCAAGGTAACATAGTTTTTTCTCAGAGTCATATTGCCTTCTCCACTTCCATTCATTTTTTTTACAAGTTTTCCTTAGTGCTGCCAGGGAATCATTATACCAAGGGCTAGTAATAGAGGCACGCCCCTTGACCCTCTTAGCGGGAATCAGAGAATCAAGACCATATTTTATCCAATCACAAAATGAGGCATAGTCAGATTCAAGATCGGATAATGGTCCTAAAGGATTTCTGGCGAGAAGGTTGTGAAACTCCTCAAGCTTCAGCTTATGCCAAGGGCGTTTAAAGACCGGTTTTACAGTATCGATGTTACATGACTCTAGGAGCGGGACAGTCATAGCAACTAAGGCAAGGTCAGTCCAGCCCATAGGAATAGGCCCATTCACCCTAAAAGATTGGATGTTAGAAAATATGGAGTCTAGAAGATGCCCTGCAGTATGAGTCGAGCCAGATACTAATTGGTTCAGCTGAAAGGCAGCCAAATCTGCAATAAAACTGCAGATTTCGTTTTCATGAATCAGATCAAAATGTAGGTTAAGATCCCCAAAAATACTGAAGTTAGCCAGTCCAGCAGCAAGAGAGCTGACTGTTTCCAGGAGGGCATTTTTAAATTGGGCTGATGGACCGGGTGGCCGATATATCAAAAGTCCAAAGAGAGTAAAATGAGGGCTCACAGAAATGCTAAAATGGGCGCATGCACAACCTGCCATGGGCTTTTTAATGAACGTGCAAGAGTAACAAGATCTAAAAAGGACTGCAATGCCTCCAACTCTGGACTCTCTATTGATAGTACAGATGGAGTATCCAGAGGGAAGGGCTAGGTTGGGCTCCACTACCATATCTTCACTCAGCTATGTTTCACAAAAAAAAACACATCAGGGGATTCGTTCATGACAAGATCAAAAATCTCCAAATAATGCTTTGCCAGCGACCTCACATTGAGCTGCATAACCTTCAGCCATTTCTGAACCTGGGAGCCCGAAGCACACCATGTGGATGCAAGGGCGGATATTGTGAAGCCACACGCCGTGTGGCTTCACAATATCCCCACCGTGGCATCTCTTGGTAGGTGTGTCCCAATAATCCTGCTAAATTCCTCAAGTATCTTGGCCCGATATGATTTTATGTGGGGGCACTCCGATGGGTGTGTATGTATGTCCCTATATCCCTACAGCACCGCAAACATGCTGAGGATTCCGTACATCCGATTTTATTGAGGCGGGGTCTATCAAAATAAGCCCTATGCAAAAAATTTAATTGTATCAGTCATAATGTTATCTAATAGTTTCCAACCCCAGGTACTAAGCAAAGTCCAGAACCAATTTGAGAATGTCTATGTACCATTTTCAGGATGGATTTCAGCAGCAATTTTGTGTAGTTTAGAAATAGCATCATATACAGAAGGCGAATTATCTGGGACGTATACACAGCAACTACTACCGATAATGCGACATGCACCCCCACGATCAGCTAATACTACGTCCAGAACCATTCTGTTTTGGAGTGTTACAATTCTAGTAATCTGGAGCTCCTCAGTCAAGTTCCCTAAAGCAGAGGCAGTTTCATTTTGCAACAGCTTCCACAACACGTGTTAGCCGTCTTATTTTTCTACTATTTAGGGAAGCACCTACAAATGAAAACAGGCCTAAATTGAAGTCTACATATTGCTGCAAAGAAGTGTCGGTTTGGTCAATGTCATCAATATCTAATGTCCTTTTTACTCTATTCAATATAAAATCATGATATAGCACAAAATCGTTATGATACATGGGCGGGGCAATAAATACAGGGGGTAATACAAAAGATATATAACAGGTTCCTAGCCACCCAATGGGAAGACGGTGCTAGCCCTTATTTCCACAAATAAAGTAAGTATTTTGTGAGGCTACAAAGGCGAAACCATTTGGTGTGTCAAATGTTAGAGTAGTAGTACACTCACTTTTCCCTACCGGAATAGTACCTTTATTTCTTACACATAGGTCTGCCTTGGTATCAATAACCATAATCACATATAAACAGCAGTTCTTTGATTAGTAAAAATACGAGGTGAAGATACATTGTCCGGTCGATATTCTTCCCATTCAAATTTAGTTCCTTCCGCTTGTGGGTAACCATCTCTGTCATTGTAACAAACTTTATTAAGTCGGAAAAGTAGTCCACCTTTTGTTAACCATCTCAAGGTAAAAAGACGAGTGTACCAAGCATTACAAGAACCATTATGAGAGAACGGAAGAGGAATAAGTGGAGTTCCTTCTTTCTTTTGATGTCCAGGCAACATTCCACATACCCAACAGTTTGTGATGTTCGTCATATTATGGGTATGATATAGAATTGGAATGAAGCTGTTATTCAATTAAGTCTGTCTATGTCTCTCTTCATGATAAGGCAGAGTAAAATGAAAATGCTCAGATGGGATTGGAGTGGTAGGCAGTAAATATTCTCTCACCGGAATCAGTCGTTCTACGATCCAGGCTATTACTGCTATTACCACTATGGTAGAAACAAAAATCACAGCACCAAGAATTGTCTTATTTTTCATTGTACCAGGTGCCATAGTTTCAAGACAAAATAATCAAAAGAAAGCTAAAAAAAAAAAAAAAATGAGTGCTGAGCTCCGAGGTAGCCGCTGGTTTCTTCTCCGAGATTCAAGACGGGTGTCGCTACACTGAACAGAACTGATCCCCCCCCCTTGATATTCTCGGCTTCCGTTTTCGCAAACCTCAGAACGGTAACTCAACCAGTCTCGCACAAAACAACTGCTTTTCTCGATCGTAGATTATATTTCGCTGCACCAGAAACAGTGTGGTCCGGGAAGACTCCCCCTGATTCGCTAGGCGTAGTGGCTGGGCTCTTTTCTGCATCCAAGATATCTCGATAATCAGACAGCACAGCAGGATTCACCAGATCCGGAGAGACACGGCGACAATGAGTGGAATGCACCCACCGCTTCTTGTTCGTGACTCGCACAGCCGTCCGAGTCGCCAGCAACACTTGTACAGGGCCACGCCACCTCGGCTCTAAGCTGCTGGACCTCTCGAACGATCGGATCATCACGTGGTCCCCAGGACGGAGATCATGAGCCTCTCCAATAGAGTTATCTGGGAGCGCTTCTCGAACCTGCTGATGAATAGAAAGTAAATCATGTGTTAATCGTGCCAAATAATCGTTCATCATTATACAAGGCACATCATGTATTAAGCGAGGCTTAGGAACTCCCCAAATATTCATCGGCCTTCCAAACACCACTTCATAAGGTGTGAGGCCAGATCAGGTGACCGTCCTGAGCTGCTGCGAAGCAGTCGCTCCCCTCGCTGCTCCCTGCACATTAACCTGGTATCGTTGCGATCGGATTTCCACGCTCTGCATGCATTGCTCGCACTGCTAGAATCTGCTAGTCATCGTAGCGCTTATTGCCAGACTTGCTCGCACTGCAGATTCATAAGTCATTGTAGCGCTGTACTATTCAGACCGTGCATTGATATTTACTGTACCATTAATATTGACTGTGTCACCCGCTTTGCCTGCTTTATTAATTGTTGCCTAACTGTGCTGACCAGTTTCTTAGCGCTTCATTTAGGTCGTGCCCCAATCTTGTCCTGTGTCGCTGTTGGCTTGCTGCCATTTTGTTGTTTGTTGTTCTGCCTCCCGGCCCGGCCCTCCGCCCCGCGCCCGCCTCCCAGCTGCTCCTCCCTCCCACAGAGAGTGAAGCCCTACCCGTCCGGCAATAGCGCTGTGACCGTCCTGAGCTGCTGCGAAGCGGTCGCTCCCCTCGCTGCTCCCTGCACATTAACCTGGTATCGTTGCGATCGGATTTCCACGCTCTGCACGCATTGCTCGCACTGCTAGAAGCTACTAGTCATCGCAGCGCTTATTGCCAGACTTGCTCGCACTGCAGATTCATAAGTCATTGTAGCGCTGTACTATTCAGATCGTGCATTGATATTTACTGTACCATTATTATTGACTGTGTCACCCGCTTTGCCTGCTTTATTAATTGTTGCCTAACTGTGCTGACCAGTTTCTTAGCGCTTCATTAAGGTCGTGCCCCAATCTCGTCCTGTGTCGCTGTTGGCTTGCTGCCATTTTGTTGTTTGTTGTTCTGCCTCCCGGCCTGGCCCTCCGCCCCACGCCCGCCTCCCAGCTGCTCCTCCCTCGCCCCACCCCCCCTCCACTATCCACTTATGACAGATGCTTTTGCGCGCAGCGTTCACGCGCAGCGGATGCGCCCCATGCGCGCCAAAGGTAAGCCTGTCTACGCCCGTCCGCGCCTCGACCGCGCCCAGCGCCAGACCCCTGGTCCCCGCAAAATCCTCTCCACCCGCATAACGTACGACGCCGCTACCCTCTCAGCACTCAACCCCGACCGATTCCCGACCTGCTACCAAGCCACCCCCGGACACATCCATGGACCCTTCACCTGCCGCTCCTGCAAGTTCGACAGCATCAGGAATCACACCAAATCCACTAACTCCAAACAAAGCTCAAACACTAACCATCTGAAATGCATCCTACTCAACACCCGCTCGGTCCACAGACACGTTATTGAACTCTGGAACCTACTCGACACTACATCGCCTGACGTCGCCTTTCTTACAGAAACCTGGATGAACGCCTCATCAGCTCCCGACATCGCCATAGCCATCCCGGACGGCTACAAGATCATCCGAAAGGACCGCACCAACCAAACAGGAGGAGGCATCGCCATCGTCCATAAGAACAGCATCCGCATCACGACCAGTTCCGACGACAACCTCGCTACTGCCGAACACCTTCACTTCCAGATCCACACCGACCCCAAGACCACACTCAGAGGCACCCTCATCTACAGGCCACCAGGACTCCGCACAAAATTCAGCGAAGACATCACCGACTTCATCAGCCCACACGCCCTCCCCTCCAAGGACTACATTCTACTGGGAGACCTCAACTTCCACCTGGAAAAGAAAAACGACAGCAACACCACCACCCTCCTGGACAACCTGGCCAACCTCGGACTCGAACAACTTGTTGATACCCCCACCCACCATGCCGGACACACACTCGACCCAATCTTCACCTCCAGCAAGCACATCTCCTTCAACCATACCACAGCTCTCCATTGGACGGACCACAGCTGCGTTCACTTCAACTACAAAAAGACCACGACCCACAACCAGTTCCCCGAAGAAACTGGAACAAAATTACCACCGACCAGCTCATCACATCACTTCACCAAAACCCTCCTGCCAAATCATCAGACCCAAACCAAGCAGCCACCAACCTCACACAATGGATCACCCGCAGCGCCGACAAACTAGCACCCTTGAAAAACTATCAAATCAAACAAGGTAGCAAAAAAGCCCCCTGGTTCAACGATGACCTTAAGAAATCCAAGAAGTTCTGTCGCACCCTCAAGAAAGCCTGGAGAAAAAACCCAACCACTGACAACCTGACCACCTTCAAGAACGCCACCCGCAAATACCACCAACTGATCCGATCCACCAAGAAATCAGCATTCAAAGATCGACTTGACAACAACGCCCACAACAGCAAAGAACTATTCAACATCGTCAAAGAATTTACCCACCCCACCGCTGGCACCAACGACATCACTCCCTCCCAAGACCTCTGCGACTCCCTAGCCTCATTCTTCCACAACAAAATCGCCGACATAAATAACAGCTTTGAAAACCAGTCTGGAGACCAATCCGCTCCACCCACCTCCGAACCAAAACCCCCCTCCATCAACCTTTGCGCCTGAAACCCAATCACCACCGAAGACATCATTCGCCTGATGAACTCCATCCACTCAGGATCACCAACCGACCCATGCCCCCACCACATCTTCAACAGAGCAGACTCCATCATCGCACCCCATCTCCGAGACGTCATCAACTGCTCCCTCAACTCCGCTACCTTCCCGGAAAGCTGGAAACATGCCGAACTCAACGCCCTTCTGAAGAAACCCTCAGCAGACCCCACTGAACTTAAGAACTACCGCCCCATCTCGCTCCTCCCATTTCCTGCCAAAGTCATCGAGAAAGCCGTCAACAATCAGCTCGCCACCTTCCTCGAATCCAACAAATCCCTCGACCCCTCACAGTCTGGCTTCCGATCCAAACACAGCACCGAGACCGCCCTCATCGCTGCAACAGACGACATTCGAACACTACTGGACAACGGAGAAACAGTTGCCCTCATCCTACTCGACCTCTCCGCAGCCTTCGACACAGTCTGTCATAGCACCCTCATACAACGCCTCAACAACGTCGGAATACAAGGGAAAGCATTGGACCGGATCATTTCGTTCCTCGCCGGAAGAACCCAGAGAGTCCGCCTCCCCCCTTTTAGATCAGAGGCCACCGACGTCATCTGCGGCGTACCACAAGGATCATCACTCAGTCCCACCCTTTTCAACGTATACATGAGTCCCCTCGCATCCATCGCGCGCCAACACAACCTCAACATCATCTCCTACGCAGACGACACCCAGCTGATCCTCTCCCTCACCAAAGACCCAAACACCGGCAAAACATACTTACACCAAGGAATGAAAGATGTAGCCGAGTGGATGAAGAACAGCCGCTTAAAACTGAACTCGGACAAAACAGAAGTCCTCATCTTAGGATCATCCCCCTCTGCTTGGGACGACTCATGGTGGCCACCGGCCCTGGGAACCACACCCATAGCAACTGACCATGCACGTAACCTGGGCTTCATCCTGGACTCCTCCCTCTCGATGACCAGACTAGTCAACGCCGTCTCATCATCATGCTTTAACATCCTACGCATGCTCAAAAAAATCTTCCGTTGGATCCCCACCGAAACAAGAAAAACGGTCACCCACGCACTAGTCACAAGCCGACTGGATTACGGAAACACCCTCTAAGCCGGAACCACAGCTAAACTACAGAAAAAACTCCAACGCATCCAAAACGCCTCAGCCAGACTCATACTAGACATCCCCCGCCAAGATCACATCTCCGGTCACCTGAAAAAGACCTCCACTGGCTCCCCGTCAACAAGAGAATAACATTCCGTCTCCTCACCCACGCACACAAAGCCCTCTATGACCTAGACCCGAATGCCTCAACACGCGCCTGTCCTTTTACACCCCCACCCGACAACTACGATCGTCCAATCAAGCCCTCGCCACAATTCCGCGCATCCACAGATCAACCATGGGAGGTAGATCCTTCTCCTTCTTAGCGGCCAAAACTTGGAATTCTCTCCCCACCCACCTCCACCTTACACAGAACCACCTCTCCTTCAGAAAGCAACAAAAAACTTGGATATTCGATAAGTAAAGTACCCTCCCTCCCCTCCCCCCTCCCTCAAGTGCCTTGAGACCCTCTGGGTGAGTAGTGCGCTATAAAAAATTTTGAACTTGAACTTGGTACTGATCTAATAGACAGTAATGCTAAGGGCAAGGCATCCGGCCATTTCAAAGACGTGGGTGCCATGATCTTTGCTAGCTTCAATTTCAAAGTAGCGTTATATCTCTCCACCAAACCTGCTGACTGCAGGTGAAATACAGCATGGAATTTTTGCTTTATCCCCAATCCTTTCAGGACGTACTCCACTATTTTCCCAACAAAGTGGGGACCATTGTCATTCCACAAAAATTTACAAACACCGAATCGCGGGAAGTACTCCTTGAGTAACACCTTAGCTGTTGTCAATGCTGTATTGTCCTTCGTGGGGTAGGCCTCTATCCTTTTACTGAAGGCACACACCACCACTAAGACATACTTGAGATTGTTACAGCGCTCAAGCTGGATGTAATCCATCTGTAGTACTTCGAATGGTGCAGTAGGTGGAACGAACCTTCCTTTACGAGCATAAATCCCTTTGGCAGGATTGTACTGTAAGCATATCAGACAGGTCTGCACTACTCTCTTAGCCGTGCTGGCAATCTCAGGATGTTCCCAAACTCATGTAAGCAATTTAGTAATTGCAAGAGCTCCAACATGTGCCAGCTCATGTGTCATTTGAACCATTGCTTGCAAATAAGCGGCAGGCAATTTCCATCTCTCCATATCTTTACTACGCCAACAGCCCTCATCATCCAACACTCCCTCTGTTGCCCAGTTGCAAGTGCTGCTTCAGAAGCTGATTTCTGTATGTCTAATACTTCTTCTCTAGGATCATGCCATCGCTCAGCCTGCGATTTCACCACATTCAAGACGGGTGTCGCTACTTTGAACAGAACTGATCCCCCCCCTTGATATTCTCGGCTTCCGTTTTCGCAAACCTCAGAACGGTAACTCAACCAGTCTCGCACAAAACAACTGCTTTTCTCGATCGTAGATTATACTTCGCTGCACCAGAAACAGTGTGGTCCGGGAAGGCTCCACCCGATTCGCTAGGCGTAG
The DNA here is from genome assembly GCF_964261635.1 of Lissotriton helveticus. Classification (NCBI taxonomy): domain Eukaryota; kingdom Metazoa; phylum Chordata; class Amphibia; order Caudata; family Salamandridae; genus Lissotriton; species Lissotriton helveticus. Next base: position 911,358,165 of record NC_136073.1, on the reverse strand, counting down.
TGGCTGGGCTCTTCTCTGCATCCAAGATATCTCGATAATCAGACAGCACAGCAGGATTCACCAGATCCGGAGAGACACGGCGACAATGAGTGGAATGCACCCACCGCTTCTTGTTCGTGACTCGCACAGCCGTCCGAGTCGCCAGCAACACTTGTACAGGGCCACGCCACCTCGGCTCTAAGCTGCTGGACCTCTCGAACGATCGGATCATCACGTGGTCCCCAGGACGGAGATCATGAGCCTCTCCAATAGAGTTATCTGGGAGCGCTTCTCGAACCTGCTGATGAATAGAAAGTAAATCATTTGTTAATCGTGCCAAATAATCGTTCATCATTATACAAGGCACATCATGTATTAAGCGAGGCTTAGGAACTCCCCAAATATTCATCGGCCTTCCAAACACCACTTCATAAGGTGTGAGGCCAGATCGGGAGTGTGGTACTGATTTAATAGACAGTAATGCTAAGGGCAAGGCATCCAGCCATTTCAAAGACGTGGATGCCACGATCTTTGCTAGCTTCAATTTCAAAGTAGCGTTATATCTCTCCACCAAACCTGCTCACTGCGGGTGAAATACAGCATGGAATTTTTGCTTTATCCCCAATCCTTTCAGGAAGTACTCCACTATTTTCCCAACAAAGTGGGGACCATTGTCATTCCACAAAAATTTACAAACACCGAATCGCGGGAAGTACTCCTTGAGTAACACCTTAGCTGTTGTCAATGCTGTATTGTCCTTCGTGGGGTAGGCCTCTATCCTTTTACTGAAGGCACACACCACCACTAAGACATACTTGAGATTGTTACAGCGCTCAAGCTGGATGTAATCCATCTGTAGTACTTCGAATGGTGCAGTAGGTGGAACGAACCTTCTTTTACGAGCATAAGTCCCTTTGGCAGGATTGTACTGTAAGCATATCAGACAGGTCTGCACTACTCTCTTAGCCGTGCTGGCAATCTCAGGATGTTCCCAAACTCGTGTAAGCAATTTAGTAATTGCAAGAGCTCCAACATGTGCCAGCTCATGTGTCATTTGAACCATTGCTTGCAAATAAGCGGCAGGCAATTTCCATCTCTCCATATCTTTACTATGCCAACAGCCCTCATCATCCAACACTCCCTCTGTTGCCCAGTTGCAAGTGCTGCTTCAGAAGCTGATTTCTGTATGTCTAATACTTCTTCTCTAGCATCATGCCATCGCTCAGCCTGCGATTTCACCACATTCAAGATGGGTGTCGCTACACTGGACAGAACTGATCCCCCCCCTTGATATTCTCGGCTTCCGTTTTCGCAAACCTCAGAACGGTAACTCAACCAGTCTCGCACAAAACAACTGCTTTTCTCAATCGTAGATTATACTTCGCTGCACCAGAAACAGTGTCGTCCGGGAAGGCTCCCCCCGATTCGCTAGGCGTAGTGGCTGGGCTCTTCTCTGCATCCAAGATATCTCGATAATCAGACAGCACAGCAGGATTCACCAGATCCGGAGAGACACGGCGACAATGAGTGGAATGCACCCACCGCTTCTTGTTCGTGACTCGCACAGCCGTCCGAGTCGCCAGCAACACTTGTTCAGGGCCACGCCACCTCGGCTCTAAGCTGCTGGACCTCTCGAACGATCGGATCATCACGTGGTCCCCAGGACGGAGATCATGAGCCTCTCCAATAGAGTTATCTGGGAGCGCTTCTCGAACCTGCTGATGAATAGAAAGTAAATCATTTGTTAATCGTGCCAAATAATCGTTCATCATTATACAAGGCACATCATGTATTAAGCGAGGCTTAGGAACTCCCCAAATATTCATCGGCCTTCCAAACACCACTTCATAAGGTGTGAGGCCAGATCGGGAGTGTGGTACTGATTTAATAGACAGTAATGCTAAGGGCAAGGCATCCAGCCATTTCAAAGACGTGGATGCCACGATCTTTGCTAGCTTCAATTTCAAAGTAGCGTTATATCTCTCCACCAAACCTGCTCACTGCGGGTGAAATACAGCATGGAATTTTTGCTTTATCCCCAATCCTTTCAGGAAGTACTCCACTATTTTCCCAACAAAGTGGGGACCATTGTCATTCCACAAAAATTTACAAACACCGAATCGCGGGAAGTACTCCTTGAGTAACACCTTAGCTGTTGTCAATGCTGTATTGTCCTTCGTGGGGTAGGCCTCTATCCTTTTACTGAAGGCACACACCACCACTAAGACATACTTGAGATTGTTACAGCGCTCAAGCTGGATGTAATCCATCTGTAGTACTTCGAATGGTGCAGTAGGTGGAACGAACCTTCTTTTACGAGCATAAGTCCCTTTGGCAGGATTGTACTGTAAGCATATCAGACAGGTCTGCACTACTCTCTTAGCCGTGCTGGCAATCTCAGGATGTTCCCAAACTCGTGTAAGCAATTTAGTAATTGCAAGAGCTCCAACATGTGCCAGCTCATGTGTCATTTGAACCATTGCTTGCAAATAAGCGGCAGGCAATTTCCATCTCTCCATATCTTTACTATGCCAACAGCCCTCATCATCCAACACTCCCTCTGTTGCCCAGTTGCAAGTGCTGCTTCAGAAGCTGATTTCTGTATGTCTAATACTTCTTCTCTAGCATCATGCCATCGCTCAGCCTGCGATTTCACCACATTCAAGATGGGTGTCGCTACACTGGACAGAACTGATCCCCCCCCTTGATATTCTCGGCTTCCGTTTTCGCAAACCTCAGAACGGTAACTCAACCAGTCTCGCACAAAACAACTGCTTTTCTCAATCGTAGATTATACTTCGCTGCACCAGAAACAGTGTCGTCCGGGAAGGCTCCCCCCGATTCGCTAGGCGTAGTGGCTGGGCTCTTCTCTGCATCCAAGATATCTCGATAATCAGACAGCACAGCAGGATTCACCAGATCCGGAGAGACACGGCGACAATGAGTGGAATGCACCCACCGCTTCTTGTTCGTGACTCGCACAGCCGTCCGAGTCGCCAGCAACACTTGTTCAGGGCCACGCCACCTCGGCTCTAAGCTGCTGGACCTCTCGAACGATCGGATCATCACGTGGTCCCCAGGACGGAGATCATGAGCCTCTCCAATAGAGTTATCTGGGAGCGCTTCTCGAACCTGCTGATGAATAGAAAGTAAATCATTTGTTAATCGTGCCAAATAATCGTTCATCATTATACAAGGCACATCATGTATTAAGCGAGGCTTAGGAACTCCCCAAATATTCATCGGCCTTCCAAACACCACTTCATAAGGTGTGAGGCCAGATCGGGAGTGTGGTACTGATCTAATAGACAGTAATGCTAAGGGCAAGGCATCCGGCCATTTCAAAGACGTGGATGCCACGATCTTTGCTAGCTTCAATTTCAAAGTAGCGTTATATCTCTCCACCAAACCTGCTGACTGCAGGTGAAATACAGCATGGAATTTTTGCTTTATCCCCAATCCTTTCAGGACGTACTCCACTATTTTCCCAACAAAGTGGGGACCATTGTCATTCCACAAAAATGTACAAACACCGAATCGCGGGAAGTACTCCTTGAGTAAAACCTTAGCTGTTGTCAATGCTGTATTGTCCTTCGTGGGGTAGGCCTCTATCCTTTTACTGAAGGCACACACCACCACAAAGACATACTTGAGATTGTTACAGCGCTCAAGCTGGATGTAATCCATCTGTAGTACTTCGAATGGTGCAGTAGGTGGAACGAACCCCGCTTTAGGAGTATAAGTCCCTTTGGCAGGATTGTACTGTAAGCATATCAGACAGGTCTGCACTACTCTCTTAGCCGTGCTGGCAATCTCAGGATGTTCCCAAACTCGTGTAAGCAATTTAGTAATTGCAAGAGCTCCAACATGTGTCAGCCCATGTGTCATTTGAACCATTGCTTGCAAATAAGCGGCAGGCAATTTCCATCTCTCCATATCTTTACTACGCCAACAGCCCTCATCATCCAACACTCCCTCTGTTGCCCAGGTTGCAAGTTCTGCTTCAGAAGCGGATTTCTGTATGTCTAATACTTCTTCTCTAGCATCATGCCATCGCTCCGCCTGCGATTTCACCACATATATAGGAGAGACATTCTTTAACATTGCATTATCTCTCGCTATGCGATCTGCAAAAGCATTTCCTTGTCCTATTTTGTCTGTCACCTTCTTATGTGCACTACATTTGACTATCGCTACTTTCTTTGGACATAATAGTGCATTCAGGAAATCGCGTACCAACTCTCCATGCATGATTTGCACTCCATGCGAAGTCAGAAACCCTCGTTCCTTCCAGAGTAGGCCGAAATTGTGCACTACTCCAAAAGCGTAACGACTATCAGTGTAAATATTCACACATAATCCAGCACTTAGCTCACATGCTTTCGTTAGAGCTATCAATTCAGCTGCTTGGGCCGATTTTTGCGGTATTCGTGCTGTTTCTACTACTGTCTTGAGTGTCATGATTGCATAGGCTGCGGAAGTCGTACCATCTGGCAACTTTAAACATGATCCATCAACCCACAGTTCCCCATCTACATCTGGAAGTGGCGTATCCTGCAAGTCGATCCACCCCTTTGTTTGTTCTTCGGTCAGAAAAACACAATCATGTTGTTCTTCCTTTTGGGGCTCAGAAACAGGATATGGCAATAAAGTAGCAGGTTTCAAAGTGGTGCACCTCTTCAGTGTAATATGTGGCGCCAACAGCGTTAACTCGTATCCTGTTAAACGAGCGCTAGTTAAATGCTGTGTTTTCGTTTGGTTCAATAAGGCGTCTACCGCATGGGGAACTAACACCAACAATTTGTGTGACAAAACTATTCCCTCACTCTGTCGTATAGACACTGCTGTTGCTGCAACTGCTCGAAAACACCCAGGTAATGTTATGTTATGTTATGTTGTGGGTTTTTATTATGCGCACAGCTACTCCAGCTAAGGAGCCTCCTGGCGCATTGACAAGGATAGAGATAGCAAGAAATAGATATAGCATAAGAAGAGATAGCATAAGAAACATAACACAGCTAAAAGAACCAAAGAGGACCACTCTAAATACATAGCACAGACTGGGGGTAAAAAACTAAAACAGGAATGTTTTCAAGACTTTCCTGAAAGCCATAAGATCCTCTAACAGGCGCAATTCCACCGGGAGGGAGTTCCAAGCTGATGCCGCCTTTACACCAAAGGAACGGCCGCCCATGCGGCAGAGCCTGTATCTGGGGCCTGGATCTGGAATCCTCGTGCTACAGGATCAAGTACTGCTGAAAAGTACGCACAAGGTCGCTGCTTATCTCTGTGTGTCTGCACTAAGACTGACAATGCACACCCATCCTTCTCATGTACATATAATGTAAAGATCTTTGTATAATCTGGTGTACCTAACACTGGTGCAGAACAAAGGGCTTGTCTCAATTGTTCAAAAGCATTCTGACATTCGTCTGTCCATTCAAGAGGAGTCGGTGTAGTTTTGGACAACAATGCTAACAAAGGTTTTTTAATGTGTGAAAATCCTAATATCCACTGCCTACAAAAGGACGTCAGACCTATGAAAGCACGAACATCTTTCTGAGTGCAATGGACTGGCGTATCTAAAATTGCTTGAATTCGATCTGATGTCAATGCACGTCCCTCCTTAGACAAAAGATGACCGAGGTAGGTCACCTTTGGTCTACAATATTGCAACTTCTTCCTCGAAACCTTGTGATTATTCTTGGCAAGGAAAGAAAGTAGGGAAAGATTACTCTCCTCACATTGTTCCTGCGTGTCTGCTGCTAACAAAATATCATCAACATATTGAATAAGAGCCACTCCAGACTGTAGCTCGAAAGAATCAAGCTGCCTTTTCAAAGCATGACTATAAATGCTAGGGCTTTCTGTGTAGCCTTGAGGAACCCGACAAAATCTATATGATTTGTTATTTAATGTAAAGCCGAAAAGATACCGGCTATCGGGATGAATGGGAATCGAGAAGAAAGCATTTTTCAAGTCGATAACAGAGAAGGTGGTGGCTGTAGGTGGAACCAAAGTAAGTAAGGTAGTAATATCAGACACCACGGGATATTGGGGCACCACTATCTTATTGACTTCCCTCAAATCAATAATGAAATGATAAATCTTAGTGTCTGTGTCTTTCTTTAGAATCGGAAGAATAGGGCTGTTACAAACATTATAGGGGACTTCCTCCACCATTCCTGCAATAATCAAGTCATTTATGATATGTGTTAAGGCAACTTCACCTTCTCTAGAGATTTTGTACTGTGGTACGCGAGGCAAAGACACTCCCTCCTTTACAGTAATACATACGGGAGGGATAACCATCTGTCCTACATCAGTATCAGAAGTGGCCCACAAAGTACTTGGAAGAGAGGCTAACTCATCGGCCTCCTGAAGGAGGCAGGATCTCTCAATTTCTGGGTAATTCTCATTCAAAATAACCCGCACCCCTTCAGGGGCACAGCGTATAGTTGCTCGAAAATGTTTAAGCATATCAAGTCCCACAATATTTTCTGGTGTATTTGGAGACAACAAAAACGGACATGGGGCAGTAAACTTATCAATGTGAAATGGAAGGGGCTGAGACAATGGGCTAAGGGAAGGTGTTCCGTCAAACCCTATTGATGTAATCGTTTCGCCCGACAGGGGAGCCCTTGGAACCAAGTATTTGGACAGAGCGCTACGTGTAGCTCCCGTATCAACCAGAAACTGATCAGTAGAACCCAAAACATGCGCTGAAATATATAGCCCCCTTTGATCTACTGGTACTTCAACCGATTCCACACCCCATCCTACGCAATCCTATGCATACGTATTATCCTGAGACTCAGAAGACTCACCCTCAGCTATCTGATACTGATTCAGTCGATCAAAAGTATTATGATCAGCCTGACCACGACCCCTAGCTTCAAACCAACCACGATCATTCGCTCCACCCCTCGAACCTGAATAACTATTCCGAGACCTTCCATTCCCTCGACCACGCTGATTACGCTGTTCTCGAAGCACCGGACAGTCTGAAAGCCAATGTCCAAACTGTTTACAGTATGCACACTGATCTTCAGAAATATCGGAACGAGCAGAAGACGTGCCATACGACCCACGTCTACCCCTATCATTTCCTCTCGACTGCATAGCGTAAACATGAGCCAACATCACCTTCGTCTTCAAATCCTTCGCTTTCTTATCACTACTTTCCTTAGCCTCCAATTCCTGTCGTTCATAGTACTGAGCCATATTCAATAAAGAAGCGGGAGTTGCAGTGGTCCACGAACTTTCACTAGTCTTTAAACGCTTTGCAATCTCCGGTAGGAGATTAGCCACATACTTATCAACGAACAAATGCCTGCCCGTGTCCTCTGTTAATAATTGACCACTGTAATCATAAAACGCTTCCTCGAAACGCGAAAAGAAGTCAGAGACCGATTCATCTGGCTTCTGTTTACAAGAAGCCAACATCGTCCAATCAATCTTTTTAGGGGGAACAAGCGTTTTTAATTTATTCAAAATAGCCACCGGGAGATCTAAAATTAGTTGACATGGCTTACATGCGGGTTCTCTATCCAAATCAGCTTGTGCTAATTCCTTCCAATCTGCATCTAAAAGCGGTCGATCATCAAACTTACGAATCGCCCTCCACATATCAGGAGGCAATATTAACCCAAAGAAAAGATCAATATCAACTAATGTCATAACACACGAAGAAATAGCTCCTTCCACTCCCTCATAGAAAGCTGCCGGATTTTTGCGTGGGTCAGGCAAAGCATTTTTAAGTGCCATAACATCCGCTCTATTCCAAGGAGTATAAACCCAATTATATATGAAATAACCCTTCGCATTCACAGACAACTTGTCATCTGTACCTTGCCCTTTAGGAGGGACATACAAACGCGCAGCTTCTCGGATAGGCATAATATGAACTATAGCACTCTTATCTGCTCCAAAGATAGGACACTCTTTGGACTCCGCCGTCGATCCAGACGCAGTCGAACCCGATGTCTTTTTCGCCGCCCGTAGTCTTAACGTCTCATCCCGTAGCTGAACCAAACGCTGGAAGAAACTATCTGCATCTGTAAGAACAAAAACACCTAAACGTAAATTATCACGACCAACTGATATATCCTTAGGTTCCAACTCAGATGAATACTTTCTAAACCGTTCAACAACTTCGTCTCCAAAATGTTCCAGAAAATACAATTGTTCTTTTTCAGACCACTTACGCATAAGTTCATCAATCACTGAAATAGTAATAACATTAACATTAAGTTTACGAGCCAACCCGCGTAATTCCGCAGATCGTTCAACACTAATCCTAGAACGAGAATCCCTCTGATTATCCTCGTCGGAGTCCTCATCCGGGGTCATAGGCGGAACATACGGAGGCGGGCAACGATCTAGCAATGAAAAATCATCATATTCATTAGTAAGGACAGGATAAAGAGGGCGCCGAATAGGAAACTGCCCATTAACTTGAAAATTACGTTCTCGTATCTCCCTCTCTTTCTGTTGCTGCAATTCTTTTTCCTGCTGCTGTAAAGCTTTATCACGAGCAGACTTTCGCTGCTCCTTGTCCGCCAAGGCTTGTTCACGCTTCATTCATTCACGCACCGCTTTCTCCCACATACGCACACAATCAAACATATCCTGTCTAGACCTGCGCTGAAACAAACACTGCTCCACATATTGAACCTTTCGTAAATCAAACGACCCATGTAGTGGCCATTGCAATTCATGATCAGTTTTCGTGTATTTGTGCCATAATGTACTATACATAATAGGGGGAAGACCAAATTTTATGTACATTTCACGATTAGGTGTTCCCTCTGGGGGAGCCGGCTGAGATTCATTTAATCGATAACTGGTACCCTTTTCAAAACAGCACATTCCTCGAGTGTGCTGAAAACAGGCATGTCAAATATATCACGAAAACGCAATATTACATAAAATGGCACTAAATATGTTTTACACATGGTGTGCCATTCAAACAAATACAAAGTCAGAGAAATATCTCCACATTACCTGCCTATGTGAGGTGCACTCCACATATAATCCAAATCATAGATCCAAATGTTAGCTAACTCAAACAAATCCAAAAAGCCACAGTAAGTGTCAGTAGACTACCTTACCAATCAAAGGCTTACCAAATATTCTCAAATGTCCAGGTCCCAACTGCCAAGTTCCTAAATCGAATCGGCCAAACAGTCACTGCACGACAACCCAATCGATCAGGATCTCAGTCGAGGACTGGCGCCACCTGGAAGGTCAGGTCGGAAGGAAAGGAAAAAACACCGTGGGTGCCAAGACTCGGGTCACTCAGTGGCAGCGTACGCGTCCATGGCGAGTTTCCAATCCTTCGTTGCGACCACTCCTTCGGGCATCCGAGTCGCCGATGAGTCCCTTCGTGGTCGCCAATTTGTGGTATTGGGTTTCAACAGATCTACATACTCTGCAAAAACTCTCGACACCGTAGAATGGAAGTTGGCACGGAAACTGGAAATGCAAAAGACAAGTTTATTACGACCCATGGGGTGGTGGTACAATCCTACAGCACCCTTCGGTAATGCAAGAAGTATCACCCCGAACATCGGTGCGTGGATTCTTTTATACAGTTTAACAAGAATTCAAAAAGTAGGCGGTATACACTTTACACAATTTAGGTACATATAAGGGCATTTTTGGAACACAGCCAACTTGTGGGAGGAGTTTAGTACCACTGGTCAATTTGGAGAACATTCCTAAGCAGTGACCGATCTTTAACCTTGAATGCTCGAATACGCATGCGCAAGCTTGACCATTGCTAAAAATAGCCAGTTGCTGGGCAAATTAAATGGTCATCGGTAAAGAGAAAGGACAAAAGGGCATGCTGACCACGAAGCAGCGCATTCACTCAAAATGGAAGCCAGGAATAAAAAATGGCCTCCGCAAACATGGTCAAGCTAATAGTGGAAAGTTTGTGTAGCTGAAGCAAATGCTAACCCGATCGCTGCCAAATTACGACAATATAGTAATTTCAGGAGTATAATCATTTTGAACATAGCTGCTCTACTTAGTAATGTCAGGGGCAATCTTCTCCATCATTCTACCTCCCAGTAACATTCTATTACTTTCCTCCGAATATTGTGTGTGAGGCTCAGCATGGCGCTGGTAGTTATGTAGATGCCTAAATATTTAAATCCCTAATGTTCGACCTGCAATTGACTGGGGAGTTCTTGTGTGTCTATGAGTCCCCCAGTAGGATATAGATTGGATTTGTCCCAGTTTAGTCTGTACCCTGCATTCCATCTGTACTCCTCAAATATATGTAGTATGGTTGGAAGTGTTACAATTGAATTATTGATGTATAGGAGGATGTTGTGGGCATATAGTGCGATCCGTTCATCTCCGCTTGATTCAGTGCTCACAGCAAATCCACTTACGTCTGGGTGAGCCCTGACATAGCACAATAGTGGTTCTAGTATCAACCCAAATATCAGTGGTGACAGTGGGCTTCCCTGGCTAGTCTCCTGTTCCACTGGGAACGCCTTCCACATAGCACCGTTGACCTGTACCCAGTCAAGGTGTAGATTAGTTCGATTCATTTCAGAAATACAGGACCAAATCCAAACACAATTAGTGCCAGTCTTATGAATGGCCAATGTATGGCATCCAAAGCCTTTTTGGCATCCAGGCTAGGAGTAGATGTGGGTCTGTTTTATTTTTAACCCTTTCCAGCCAGTTCAATAGCCTTAAAAAATTAAACCTCATTGACTGTCCTGGCATGAATCCTGGCTGAGCTGCGTGGATGAGGAAGGTAATAACTGGCATCAATCTTGACGCAAACATGGTCACAAGTATTTTAGTTTCTATATTTAAAAGTGATAATGGCCGGTAGGATCCACACTCTGTCACGGGTTTCCCGGCTTTATGAATAACTACTATTGTCTCAGTCCGATGGTCTGGAGGGAGTATACCCTCTGTTTGTGTTTCCAGGTACATTTGTAATAAATATTGACTCAGTAGGCTGAAATTCACCTTAAAGAATTCCGCGGGTATTCCGTTGGGTCCTGGGGGTCTTTCCAGTTTTTTATTTACCTATTGCTGTCACTACTTCTTCCAAGGTAAGCTCTTTTTCAAGAGCCTCTCTGTCCTCTGAGGACAGGGAGGATAGATCGACTGAGCTGAATTAATTTTGGATCCGGGAGCCTTTTCAAAAGGTTCTGGCTCTACATAGATCCATATAATAGGTTGCAAAGGCGTCTGATATATCCTGTGCTGTTGTTATTATAGTGTCTCCCTTATGTATGGCAGGCACCCATCTAGTTTCTCTCTCCTTTCTTAGCCATGCTAGAAGTCTCCACACTCTATATCCAGTCTCATGGAGACAATTATGTGTGGCCAGGAGGAGCGGTTTTACCTCTTGACGGCCATGGCTAGATATTCCTTACGTGTGACTGTTAACTGATGTATGAAGAATTGGTCTGTGTCCGGGCCTATGTCACTCTCTAACTCTTGGACCTGACTTCCAGGGCTTCAACCTCTTGGGTCTCTTTCTTCCTTTTGTATGCAAACCTGTATCTCGTAATACAGGTTTGAAAGACTCCCAGAGGACAACCGTGGAGGACACTGAGCCCTTGTTTTCTTGGAAATATTGTTCAGAGCCTATCCTAATGTCCTGGGTGATGTCAGAGGCTCCATGCATTAGGCCTCCATCAATTGTATGTTTTCAGGGGGCGTACTTCTGTTTTGAGCTATTGAGGGTAGTGATTGGACAGGCCCCTTGGCGGATAGTCCACTGTGACCACTGACCCTATTTACCCCGCCAGGGCCAGAAGGAACTCCAGTCTGGAGATGACATTGTGGGCTCCCAAGAAATGTGAGTAGACGTCTGTAGGGTGATGTTGGCGCCAGAAGTCGATGAGGCCTAATGTCCGTATAAACTTGACCAATGGCGTGCCCCCCGTTGTTTGATATCCCTATTCGTTCGATCCATAAATTGGTCTGCTATACCATTGAAGTCTCCACCCACTCTGTGTGTGGAAGATTTGGAGCCCAGTAGGATCTCCTCCACCTTATCCAAGGTCTTCTGCTGTAGTCGTGGGGGTGCAGGTGCATACACCCTAACCACGGTGAATGTGCCTTTTGGGTCTACCCAGATTCTATGTATATGGAAGGGTGGTGTCTCTTTAACAAGGATGGCAACTCCCCCTGGAGCCTAGGGACAATCCAGTGTGTTCAAGAGTTGCATATGTCCCTCATCTGAGGATGGCGCAATGGGTGCCCTGGAGGTTTGTTTCTTGGAATAGGACTATATCCGGCTTCAGCCTCTTGAGAAGGTTGTGTCCAAGGCCGTTGATGTACCCCGTCATTATGGAATACCTTTCCTTATTCTGTGTCTGTGGTGTCGGTTATGTCATGATACTGTATGTGTGATGTCAAGAGTGTGGATTTGTCTCTGTTTACATGATCTTGGCATCTGCTTGCCTTATAACATTTCAAAAACTGCACCTTTCCCTTCCCCTGTTTCTTCGAACTGATATTCACCCCTATCTCTTCCCTCCCTCCCCAATCTCTCCCACTGCCCATGCACTTTCCCTGAACTGTCAACATGGCAACTGTGTCGTAGATTAAAATTGAGAGGCCTGTAGCCCCCCTTGCCACTTAATAAAGAAACAACAACTTAACTAAGGTTGTGTCTGAATAATGAAAGTCTAGAACCTTCTTTGATGTACTATGAGAGTCTCAAAGGACAGCAGGTGCTGTCTTACTGTCCTTACTGCCCCTGACTGGCCCGGGCCTTCATCCTTCCTCGCTCCCTTCGTGCATTACTTGTTGGGGGTTTTCCTGTGTTGCTGTGTCCGGTTCTAGCTCCTCCAAGATGGTAATCTTTTGTGAGGGTGGATGTTCATTGTATGACCCTTTTGAGAGTTCCAGAGAGGTCAGGCGTAGCTTGTCGGTTTTAGAGTCTTTATTCCCAGTCTGAGCTTGTAGATGATCATCATCCGCATCTGAGGTATAGATCTTCTCCTCAGCTCTTCCTCTTGATCTGAGGGTGGTGTCCCTACACAGATTGCCTGTGTGCCTCGAACCCCGTTTCAGTTTCAGTCTTTGAGGTCGTGGTTTGGTCTATAGCAGTTGACCCGCGCGAGGGAGTCCTGTCGATTCACTTCTTTTCCACGTGGGGGTTTGTTCTTCTACCCAGTTCCATGCCTTTCCTGGTGTTTGGAAGAAGAACGTTTTACCTTTAACTTTACTGGAAAAAGATGCATGTATGCATGTCTGAAGATTTCGTAGTTTTCCTTTGACCGAGTTGAAAGTTCTCCTTACCTTTTGATCTCTCAAGAATAGTCAGGGAACACCATTATTTTGGAGTTGGCAAGTTGGATCTCCCCTACCTGCCTCACGTCTTGGAGTATCAACTCACAGTCCTGATGGCTCAAAAAAGGGTCCATTAGCGGCTGTAGGGGTGACACTGTCAGTGGTTTCAGGCTGGGTGGCCTGTGGGCACGTTCAATCATGAAGAATGGTGAGAACTGTGCTTTAGGGAGAGAGTCTACAAGCCATGTCTGTATAAATGCTCCCACGTCTGATCCCTCAATTCCCTTAGGGAAGCCTATGAATTGTATGTTGTTCCTACATCCCTAATTGTTTGTGTTGTCCACCTTTCGCAGGGTGTGTGTCACATCTTTGACCTCTGATATGCGTTGTTCCGCTAGTGTAACTTTTTAAGATATGTTGCATAAGTCTTGTCGTAGTAGAGTAACGTCTGAGTGGACGTCTTCTATTTTCCTTTCCAGTGGTTCTCTAGAGGATTATATGCCTGTAAGAGGGTTGAATTATCTGGCATCTCTACCTTTCCCCTCAATACCCCTAAATGAATGGCCATAACCTTCGCATATTCATCCATTTTCCCCTGTCTCTGTGGCTTTGGATCCTTATCTCATGCCATTGGAGATAAATGTGGTCAGATGGCACTGCGTTTTGGTGTATAGATCTGCCCACATCCAAATGGGGACCACGCCAGGTTGCTTCTTTCTGATCTAATCGCCAATGGCTCTTATTTCTCAAGTACGTGCGTTTCTGTTCCGGCCTCTTCTGTTCCTCATTCTTTCATCAGCAGTGCTTGCAGAATGTCTCACGGTCCCAGGCTATTTCCTAGGTTTATTCCCTCTGGTCTCTCCTTACTTAGAGGGGGCCTTTCTTCCCACGCAGTGTCTGGCGACCTATTGCAGTTACTCGATGGTGCCTCGGGGTCACTCTTCACCGGGGTTGTGGTCCCACTTAGGCACCATCTAGTTGCAGTATTGCCCTCACTTTCTGCCTCTGGTCTGATGATGGCTCGAAGTGTCCTTCGTACTTAGGCCCCAACCAACACAGTGGATGCCTTTTCTGGGCTTGCGTCTTCAAGAAGAGCTATCTACTCCCATTGGGGCATTATTAGGGAGCGGTTCTGGGAACCCCCTTGTGGTGATGGCTCTTGTTAGACTGCCTAGCCCCGGTGTCCATGTCAGGCACTGATACCAGTCTCCACCGCTCTATTTCAGCCTTGGGTGAGTTCTAGGATCTCTCTGTGGATATTTCATCACGCAGGAAATGCACAATTACACATACATTCCTGGGCTGTCCCACCCGGTGCACCACCACTGTGGTCTACAGCTCCTGGGCAGTGCGCGACCCCCCACAGCTTCACTTCCCTGTTGGAGGACCCGAGCCCAATGTCAGATGATCCCTCTGTGTTGGGTGTGTGATCTCTGCCTATGTGAGGCTGACTTGGTGTCTATTGCGTAGCGTTTTCTCTTTGGGTGGGCTTGTGAGACTGGTGTAGCAGCACCTGCTTGGCTGCACAGTCCCCAGCTCTCAGATCCGCCCACTGCAGCTGATCCCCCTTTGCACAGTTGCAGTTTTGGGGAGAACTTTCCCTCCCTAGGCTACTCGGTTAATCTTGGCTGGGCCCCTTGGATGCAGAGTCCTCCAGCTTATCTCTCTAGAGCGGGAGGAGTCCTCTGCGGGCCACCTCCATTATGTGTCGCAGCCTCCAATTCGGGCAAAGTCTCAATGGCGCTTCAATTTCCCCTTGCGTGTCTCTGGCATGTTATTTCGATATTGTGTTGCTTGCATTCACCCTATTACCTTCGATTCTCAAGCAAATGCAGCTGAGAAGGCAGAATTTATAACAGGATAATTGGTGGGCAGTCGGAGCTTCGATGGGACACTTTAAGTCCCCCTGTTGCTGGCCACGCCCCTCAAAAGTAAACCTTTATGTACAATCGAATATATAGGAAATGGACAAGATTTAGTTGAAAGTTGGATGATATTGTAACCAGAGAGACTGTATGTCATGCACTTTTCTAAAGGTGTAAAAGCAAAACCTTTAATGATATGAGAAGCAACTATATTTTTTGATGTTAACAAATATAACTTTTGTTGATACTCTCCCCATTTTTTTTGGCTCCTTACTATAGGCCAGACCCTATTACAGGGTCCAGCCATGCCCAGACAAATGGAGGAAAAAATACTAATAATCTTTTCAAAAGTTTCTTTTTTTACTATTTTAAAATGACAAAAAAATAAAAGAAAGCCAAACATTATGACCAGAGATATTTTTAGATTTATATATACACAAAAAGGTGCCCAAATTTGCAAAGCACTAATAGAAGTCAACAGATGTGGTAGACTGTGAGCAAAGACTCATTTCAAGATGTCCTCAGTGGCGCCCTGGTCAGGTAAACTGCAGTGGATTTCCCACAATAAAAGTGTGGAATTGATAAATTATGGAAATATTTGCAAGTCCCAATCTAGAAAGTTAATATTAAACTTTGTTTAACATGAATGTATAATGCTTCTTAGCTTTATCAGGACAAACCTGCTTCAAGTATCTTATCTTCTGTTCCATTACAGCAGGTAATAATTCAGCCTTGACTGGCAGAGGAAGTAGATTAGAAAAAAATGACTGTCATTTATTTGCTTAATATATATTTGACTACACTTGTACTTTTAGCATTTAGCGGGAAAAATCAACTTACTGCATCCAATCAGGGCTTCATTCCGATCATCCACAAATGAAGCATAGGTGAAACCGTAGGGGTGGGCGTAGTTCGCGTAGCTACGCCAAGTGCACTTCGCACTACGCGAGCTACACATAGCTACGCGTACTGCGTAGTGCACTGTGCAAAATGCTGTTCGCACTGATTGCACAGTGCCGGATACTTGTCCGCAGTTTACAATCAGTGCAAACCGCATCTTGCACAGTGCAAGTGCTCGTTTTCTGCCGCTCGAGTAGATTTCTACTTGAGCTGCAGCTTTCTCAACGCGGACTGGTAGTTTCTCATCGCGAGCGGTCGCGAGCGGTCGCGGGCATACGCCACCACTCACAGTGAGAAACCTGACCTCCCCGCGTTGAGAATCTCGCCGGGAGGTTTATTTTCCACGCTCGCGATCGGAAACTTGATGTTGCTGATCGCGAACGAGGAAAAAGTCTCGCCGGGATGTCATTTTGCTTGCTCGCGGTCGCCCACTTGAAGTTGAGGACCGCGAGCAAACAAAAAATGACTGCTGCACTACATTACGCGTGTTTACACTTTGCTACGTGCAATTTGCGTAGTGCGAAGTAGCGCGAACTACGTGAGCGTAGCATAGTGCTTCGCCCAGGGTTAGTTATAGACAATTTTGTACTTTTGATTTTATGGCACTCACATTTAATTGAAAGTGGAAAAAAGATGTCCAGTACTAGGGATTGGATTTCTTACTTTTTAGTCTTGTTTTGAAGCGTAACAAATATGAACATTCATTAAATATTTAGATGTTCTTTATAATACTTATAGTTAATTATTTAATAAATGCATTGGAAATGCCTAAATGATTTATATGTGAACCTTATTTAAGGCAGTCCGATTAGTGGCATACCTACCTGGGGATTGTTAAATAGTAAAAGATGCAAACTGAACATATTATTACTTGATAGATGACTTACTGGCCGATGCATCAAAAAAAATAGCTCCCTGTAAAATAGTGAATCGGTAAAACAGGCTGTTACCGGACGCAAAACCTGAAATCCCAATGCATCAACCCCAATACCGAAAAAAATAAAGAATCGCAAAATAACCCTCGCGGTAAATTACCGAATTGCAAATTAGCGAATCGGTAATACCGAGAATGAAATCAGCCCCCGGAAATACTGATTCGCTATCAAAAAGCCGATACGATATGCACCAAAAATCGCAAATAACGAAAATACACCAAATCGCTATTTAGCATGAGCAAAATAAGGTAAAGTTGGTGGAAGGAAAAAATATATAAATAAATAAAAAGTACAGACAGGTGGATACAATCAGAAACCCTTCAAATATGCCTCTGGAGACCCTGTATGTCTTCCAAAATGGCTGCCCTCTACGTGCTTGCTAGGAGGATTAGAATCAATGCTGCTGCACAGCGCAGGAGGAGGATCCAGGAGAGGGTTTTCAGGGTGCGCATCACATTGCTGGGCCAGACAGAGGAACTAATCTATGACAAGTACAGACTGAATCGGGCAATGATCATGCGCCTCATTGCTGACCTGGAACCACTACTGCAGCACCGGATCCGTAGGACCAACGCCATCCCTGCCCACGTCCAGGTCCTATGCAGCCTGAACCTGCTGGTGTCTGGAAGTTTCCAGGGGGTATTAGGAGAAGCCGGAGGCGTGTCGCAAAGCGCACTTTCACGCTTCTTCCGCAAATTCCTAGATGCCATGCTGACATTGATTCATAACCACATCACCTTCTCGACAACCCCACAGCAGTTGAACCGCACCAGGTGGCACAATTTCCCCATGTGATAGGATGTGTTGACTGCACGAATGTCCCCATCTGTCCCCCCTTGCCAACGAATACATATTCAGCAACAGGAAGTCCTATCACTCCATTAACGTGCAGGTCGTGTGCAATGCCAAGCACATCATAACAGACATTGTAGCACAATTTCCTGGAAGCATACACGACAAATACATATTCCGACACAGTGGCATCCACAGGCGTCTGCTCAACGGTGAATTTGGAGAGGGACATCTACTAGGTACATACTTATGCCTCATCATTAACTCCATCCTCACATATGTAATTGTATTCATGCCGCTAACCCTTTGCTCCCCACCCTGCAGGTGACTGCGCCTACGCCTTGCGTGAATATCTCCTCACTCCCTCCCTACCTCACTCCCTACCTCAACCCAGCAACACCTCAGGATCAGCGCTACAACGCAGCACATATCAGTACCAGGAATGTGGTAGAGCGAACCTTTGGCATCCTCAGAGTCGCTTCCGGATCCTACACAAGACAGGAGGTGCCTTGCAGTATGACCCGGTGACCTGCTGCCGGATAATAGCGGTGTGTGCCATTCTGCACAACATTGCCACAAGAAGGGGGATACCAATAGAGGTGGACGGAGATGACATCTTTCGTGCACAGCAACCCCCCCCCCCCAACACCAACAGGCACACGTGCCTAACACAGCTGAAGGTCAAAGGAGGCGGACATACATCACACAACATCACTTCAGAGACAGGTAAGAATGAGCCATCACAACATAATCTGGTGTGCAAATGTTTAATGCACATGAGCACTTGTCAGGCGAATATTAATGATACGTCTACATGACACAGACCCAAAACATAGGTAAGGATACATATCCGTTGTTATCACAGGAGTATCTTGAAGTAAAGTAGGTGGCCCATGGTTACAACACCATGGCCAAGACCCCATGGAACATGGCTATTTGAGCCTCCCACGTACCCCCAGCCTCCTGTCGCGTGACTCCCCCACATCACCACGATGTGTGTCAGTGGGTGTGGAGCTGTGCGAACTGCGCCTCCTATCGCTAGACTCCAGCACAGAGACACTGCTGATGCTTGATGCAGCCTCACTCCCCTCCTCCACTCCCAAATTGCGGGCACTAAAAGTCCCAGACTGCAGATGCTCCACTGCAGTGGTCACTTGGCCCAAGGCCAAGGCCTTTGCCACATCACCACAGTAATGGCCCAGGTCGACCTGCAGTGACACAGATCTCCGTGAAAGTACAGCTGTGCTGTTGCAGAGCTTTGTGATGGCCCTAATGGATGCATTGGAACGGAGCAAGTTCTGGCGATGCCTCCTGCGCTCGCTGTGTTACCCTGCTAGGACGGCACGGGTGAGCTCCTGTAGGCACAGTTTGATGTCTCTGGTACCCTCAGCAACGGCTGTGGTCATTTCACGCACAGCGTCTGTCATCGTGCCCATTTTGCTATGTTAATGTTAATTTCTCCCATGTGTCTCCCCTGCAGGCGCTGAACACGCAGCATCCGTGACTCAATAACGCCGTTGCTGTGTGTAGTCTTCAGATCCCTCTGCAAATCTTCCCAGCATTTACCCTCTCCTTGATGCGCAGCCAGATCTTGCGCTTCTCCGCCTCAGGCACATTTACTGACAGCTTACCAAACAGCCTGTCATGTTTGCTGCTCACCCCCTTGATTAGAAGTTCAAGTTCTTTGTCTGAAAACTTCCTCTTCCTCTTCCTCTTTGTGGGCGTGTCTTTGTTTTGGGGTGCATCCTTCTCCATCCTGGAATGCAGTTGTATTGCTGGTTTGTGGTATCAGTGTTTCTCTCCTCAGCTCCTGTGCTCTGCCTCCCGCTCTGAGCTCCTCAGGGCACTGAATGAAGCATGGGCTGGAAGACTTCCTGGTTGTGATGTCATCAACCTACTTCCAACGCAACCTTTTTTTGCGAATTCGCAAATACCGAAATCGCAAATACCGATTCGGTATTTGCTAATCTGGTATTTGCTAATCTTCATTTTGGACTCTCGCTATCGGGGTTTCGGTATATTTTACAGTTTTTTAGCGATTCGGTATTAAATACCGAATCTGTTGATGCATCGCGGAATACGAGTCCTTATTTGCTATTCCTTATTTTTCGCAAATAAGGACTCGTTTTACCGGATTTTGATGCAGATGCCCATTAATCATTTTCTTTAGGATGAGCTCTGTTCAATAAAAAAGAGTTAAAAAAAATGCCTTCGGCGCTGGTATTAATAATTTAAAAGGTACTGGATTGTAAAGTGACACAATTGGTGTTGTATTACACAATAACCTTGTACGTTGCAAGCCATGGCTATATTAATCCAAAATAATTACAGTTGCTCACAGATTGTTAAATTTATGTTTAAAAAAGAAGGCAATAGAAGCTGTAGAAATTTTATTTTTCAGCTACTGAACTTAAAGTTCACATGTTTAAAGGATATATGGAATAATACAATGATCGTAATATGTGACAATTGATTATGAAGAGGATGATTATGAATATGCCCAACTGATACTCTGGCGCAACTGTTGCTGAGTTCTCATCATTATTTTGACTCGTACATTTGCATGGAGACCACTTGTAATTATGGTGTAAAAATATCCATTCATTTTTGAGACGGACATACTATTAATCAAAACCATGAGTTTACACATGATGCCTGATTAATATTTTAGTGCAAAAGATACTCTTTCACAAATGTCCTGTGTTTCTTGTAAAGAATTTGCAAGTGGATTATTTCCTAAGGCACTTATAAATAGCCTTATGGGTTATCCGTCATATTTGTGATAGAGTATTTGAGTTGCAAATTCTAAATCAGTCAGATTGTTTTCATCGGAATGTGAGAAATTGGGTTGTTTGCTGACTGGGGTGTGATCCCTGGTCAAGCAGCAGCCACAATCCCTCGCAGGGCGAACCACAAAAAGTTACTAAATTAACCTAAGCTTAGCACTGGTACCTTGGCACAAAAAGCAGTCCGGCTTTACTTAAAGGCAATGTGTAAAATATTTTTTTCAGCATACAAACAATAAAGTGAAAACGAAAGAAAAGTTCTGAACTAATTTAGAAAATTAGAGTGAATTTGAAAAAATAATTTACATAAAAAAAACAAAAATCCAATCTGTAGAACTAAGGTTATGAATCTTTATGGATATTAGTGAAAATAGCACCAAAATGCTCAAAATGCTAACAATAGAATTCTGGACCTGCTGGAGTGGGTCAAAGTCCCAAGTTCAGACTGACTGCAATGGATCAGAGGTTGGCTACAGTTTCCAGCTAAGGCCCACTGAAATGTTTCCTTCTCAAAACTGTAACAAGAGTCCGGTTCGTGGTGAAGGGGGCCTTGAAGAGCAGAGAAAGGGTGTTAGGTGGCTGCTGGAGCAGCACGTAGAACAGGCCAAGTGTCACGGGTAGGCATTGCTAGAGTTTCGTGTTGGCAGAGACCACAAGTGGTCAATGCTGTATTCTGACGGTTCGGACTTGCAGAGCTTTGTGTTGAATCGTGGTGTGAGAGGCAAGGTCTTGCTGCTTATTGGGCCTGTTTGTGGTCACAAAGAGCCCTAATGCTTGAATACAAATCTCTGAGCCACACCAAGTGTCCAAGGCTTGAGTGTTACCACTTGCGGGCCAGGAACTCACTCCATCTGGGTCTAAGTGCCCGACAGGATGTTGGGGATCCTTTTATGTCCCTGAGGCTCGGATCAGGAGGCCAGCAGATGAGCTAATGGAGCCACTCTAGTAACTTTGGTTTCAAGATTAATTTCCAGGTCATGTTCTTCTTCCCCAGGTAAGAGGGCAGCTAGGCAGAAAGGCTCTTCGCTGACTGCACTGACAAAATGAGGATGTTAAGCTCTTTGTGTGAAGGTAGAGCACAGTGTATTCAGTTGCAAGTGGAGCGGTGCTCAGCTCCAACCCCCCATTCTGCCAGCAGTTGGGCCATTGAGGCACACCTAATCCCAATCCCTCTATGTGTGACTGTCTGGGACGAAATCAGAAAGACTGTCAGTTACACACATTGATGTGACCCAGGCCAGGCTGCAAGCACCAAAGGGCTAAGGGCAGAAAAATGCCAACTTTCTAAAAGTCAATGAAATAACACAGTTTCCAGTACTGATATCCTTTCGTATACTTACTCACTCATGAGATCATACACATACATCTTATGATCAACAGCAATTTATTATTTTCTTTTCTTTTTTTTCTTTTGATCTATGCTTTTTTCTTTCAAAATACAATTTACAAATACATTTCCAACAAACTTAACAATACACGGGGGATTCCACCTTTAACCCCTCTCACCATACCACACTCCTCTTCCCCCAATCAAGCTGATTATTCCCAATCTCTACTTACCACCCTCACCCTCAACATTATAACTTGTTATGACACCCTTGTCTCCTTGTCCCCTAATATCTCCAAGTGCCCTAGTGTCTCCCAATCCTCCAATGTACTTGTCCCTCTCTCTTCTCCCCCCACAAGTGACCCTCCCACCCCCCCTCCTCACGATTCCCCCAAACTGCATATTTCCCCTGTAACCCGCACGCCAACTCAGGCTCCCTCTCCACCCCCGAATTCCCGACACTCGGCCGCACACTCCCCTCCTTTTGATCACCTCTTGTTTAATCCCCCCTCTTCCTCCACCCTATTCAACGCCTCTGCGACTCCTCCAGCCCCACCTCTCCTTTCCTCCTCCCTCCCTCTGACTCCCACACCACCTCACCCTCTGATGCTCTTCATCCTCCCCCACCTCGCTTAACCGTCTCGCACACCTCCCCAGCAGATCCACCTTTCCCCCACCAATACCCCCCTTTCACTCTCCCTTGTTCCCTCTAACAATCCACAATATTCTAGATATACCAACCCTTCCTGATTTTCCTCCCCTTTCACCTATCTGGCCTCCTAAATTGAATGCCACTCCTATGACAACCTCCGTTACACCCCCTACCCCCAAATATCTTCCTACCCCTCATTATAACTCCCCCCCTCCCACCTCCAGGCTTTCCCCCCTTCCACCCCTGGCTATCCCCCCTCTCGATAACTCTAACCCTACCAATTTCCTTAAAGCTACTGATGCACTTTACTCCTCTATTCCTACCCAATCACTCCTTAAAGTAGAACTTCTCCTTTCATCCCTCGTCTTAGAACTCTCCTCACTCAGAAGCGACATTTCTCACCTTTTAAAGGCCCATCCCTCAGAGCTGGACCACACAGCAACCGCCTCACAATGCACCTTACCGTCGCACATTGACACCCATCTCAACCCATCCTCAAACAAACCACCTATTGTTGTTACCAACCATGACATCCCTCCCCTCCCCTGTAATTACGCTACCCGATCCAAACACACTGAACGCTCCTTAAGCGTCCTGCCCTGCAGTACCAGCACGACCTCCCCTCATCACCTGGATACTTGCCCAATAACGTCAGGAGCTAACTTTTCCAAAAACTCCCCAGTCTCTCCCTCTGTAGCCCTACCCACTTCCCCCCTATCTGTCATTCCTCTATCTCATTTCTCTTAGGAACGAACAGACTCCACCCTCACCTGACTTCACCGAGACCTCCCCAACTACTTAGATCTATCCCCCCTGCCCCCCCACCCCATCACCTGTCCCTTCTCCCCTCTGCTGCATGTTGATAAACTGCAGGTCCGCCTCCTGCCGCGCAACTGAGATTGCGGAAACCATCCTTAGTGAAAACATAGACATCGCATTCCTAACTGAAACTTGGCTCACCACCCACTCTACCCCTATCCTCGACTTGCTCATCCCACCAGGCTACTCTATCATTAAGAAAGATAGAATTGGTCAAATAGGAGGAGGCCTTGCCCTTATTTTTAAAGATGAACTCGACATTTCACTTGTCCAACTCCAAGACCCCTCGTCCTTCGAATACCTTTGCGCCGACCTCTCCTTTCCTGGCTCTCCCACCACGTGGCTGCATACCATTTACCACCCCCCTGGAAATTGTCTCTCCTTCACTGAAGAGATGACTGATCTTATTATTCAAGCATCGCTCTCCCACGCCAAGAATCTCTTCCTTGGTGATTACAATATCCATTGGAACAATAACGATGACCCTTCAGTCATCCTATTTAAAGAAACATTAGACATCACTGACCTGACCCAACTCTGCCATGCCCCTACTCACACCAAAGGTGCCACCCTCGATACTATCTTGACGAACAAGGACTTGGCCTCTCTCTCTAATATACTCCCTGTAGACTGGTCTGATCACCACCTCATCCTCTTCACCTTGAATAGCCCTATTACTCGCCCCGCCCCTACGAAAACTCTACCCATGAAACCACTCGCAGCCTGCACCTTATTCCTCCTGGCGAATTGGAGTCCACAATTAAAACTCGCTTACTTCTCCCCTCTCCCTCTCATAGCACCAATGACCTTACTGACCATTACAATAAATCTATTCTTGATGCCCTCGACCTAATTGCCCCAATTAAACTAAAAAAACTGAAAAACATCCCTCCCAAGTCCTGGTTCAATGCCGAACTCAATAATGAAAGACGGGCCCTCAGACAAGCAGAACGTGCTTGGAGGAGTCATCCCTCCTCTGACAACTAGGCTCTCCTGAGAACCACCAGATCACATTACAAAAAACATATCTTCAACGAAAAGACCTCCTTTCTCCGGTCACAACTTGACCAGGCCAGAAACCTCCCCAGAGAACTATTTAACATCGTGAAAAAACAAACTTCCTCTGGCCCTCCTAAATTAGCAGCCTCTGTGGAAAGATGCGAAGAAATTGCCAGCTTCTTTGCGAATAAAGTCAACAACATTAAACTATCTTTCTCTTCCCCTCCTCTCTCTCTCCAACCTCCCCTCAACCAACACACCCTCCTGAACATTCCTAAATCACTTTTGCCCTCTTCTCCCCCAGATCTCGATCCATCTTTTCCCCTCCCGCGGCTCCCCCGACTTGACTCATCTCGGACGGATCTCTTTTCCAAAAATAAGGCCTCATGGAACGAATTTAGTCTAATCTTTGAAACCACTATCATCAACATCATCTCTAAACTCAAACCATCCTCTCACTCCAAAGATCCTCTCCCCGGCCATTTAGTTCAATAACTCAAATACATCATTGCCCCATTATGGACCGATATCATTAACTTCTCACTGTCCACTGGCTGCGTTCCTGACTCCCTTCAGCTAGGTCAAATCTCCCCCATTCTTAAAAACCCCACAGCTGATCCAAATGACCTGAACAATCTACGCCCTATCTCGAACCTTCCCTTCCTCTCTAAAGCCCTTGAAAAATGTGTCTTATCTCAATTAGACAACCATATCTTCTCCTTCAATCTCCTCGACATTTTCAAATCTGGTTTCAGAAAGGGATGCAGCACCGAAACTGCTATACTCAATGTTACAGATGACATACATCGCTCGTTAGACAAAGGCGAATCCTCACTACTAATCCTCCTTGATCTCTCAGCTGCTTTCGATACTGTCCACCATCCCACCCTTCTCAACACACTCAAAGATCGCTTTGGCATTGAAGGCACTGTACTCAGATGGTTCTCCTCATTTCTCCAAAATAGATCACAACAAATTAGGCTCAGTCATTGCCTCTCCAAACCTCAACCTGTCTCACTCGGAGTCCCTCAAGGATATATCCTCTCACCTACCCTATTTAATCTATTTATGGAACAACTCATTCTCAAAGAAGCCAAAATCAGTTACCACCTCTATGCAGACGACACTCAACTATACTACAGAATCAAATCCCACAATGACATCCTCCACATTAATGACACGCTGACTAAAATCCAAACTGGTTCCATCTCAATCATCTCAAAGTTAATCCTAAAAAAAAAAAACTCATCCTTTTCACTCCCAAAAACAGTTCCTTTCCCATTCAACTCTGGATTAAAGATATCAAAGCGCTTAATTGCTCCCTCTCCACCTCTAATTCTGTGAAATCCCTAGGCATCAACGTCGATCAGAATCTAAATCTCATCCCCCACATTAAAAATGCAGCCAAAAGTGCTCTTTTCACCCTTCACCACCTCAACAAAATTAAACCTTTCATTCCAGCTGATGATTTCAAAATCGTTGTCCAATCTCTTGTCCTTTCCAGGATTGACTATGGTAACGCCACTCTTGCCGGCACCCCTAAAGTCCACCTAGCTCCGATTAAATCTGTTCTCAACCTAGCTGCCAGACTTATTTCTGACTGTAAAAAATTTGACCATATCTCTCCTGCCCTCAAAAACCTAAACTGGCTCCCAATTGAAAGTCGATCCACCTACAAGATTGCTTGTATCACGCACAAAGCTCTCCACCAAAACACCCCCTCTTACCTTTCTAGCAAACTACAAAAGGCAGGGTGCTCCAGATCCCTGAGGAGCACTAACTCTCTTGTCCTTATACCTCCTAGACTTAAATGTAAAAAGATCCAATCACGTGCGGTCTCTGGTAATGCTCCTACGATTTGGAATTCACTACCCAAGGATCTTCGCTGCAACCCCTCTTACCCTCTCTTCAAAAAAAGACTCAAAGTACTCCTTCTCAATAAATATTGGGGTCCCCAATGTTACTGACTCTGACCCTGTTCATTATCTCTCTGCTCTGACTCACTCTTTACCCAACCCCTCTCCCCCTTTCGAATCACTCTCCCTCACTTCACCCCCTCTCTCTCTCCAACCTCAACTCCCCCTATCCCTTCTACTATCCCCCTTTTCCTTTGCCCCCTTCACTCATTTACCACAATATTTTTTTATCTTGTTGAATTTTTTCTGCTCTGTTCAATTGTTTATTGTATCTTATCATGTATATTCACCATGTAAAGCGCTCTGATACTCCTGGGTCCTGCAGCGCTATTTAAAACCTTTTAAATAAATAAATAAAATAAATAAATAAAGATGTCAACTTCATACCAATATTACACAGAAAAAGAGGGAAAAACAATTCAGATTTTGTTCACAAAAAAATTAAATAAGATCCATAATTGTGCAAGAAACATTGTTAAGAACAGCCTAGGTTCTGTTTTTTTCAAACACATTTCCTAGTGGGCTAGAACCAAACAGTGAGGATACTAGTCTCTGAATGAAATCACAAGGTCATCGAAAATAATTTGTTCACAGCCACAATATTGTTATATAAAAAACTGTTTTTTGGATACAAAAACTGTCGTCTCATTTCAGACCCTTTAAAGTGATTTTTGGTGTTCTTCTCAGGACTCATAACACTAAAACGCTGTAAAGAATAATACTAACAAATACTTTTTTTGACCAGACATTCAACAATCCACTATCATCACATAATTATACACTTGTTCACTCTGAATTACCTTTCTTGTTCACGCTATCTTACCTGAACCACATAATCATTTGTCACTGTTCTGAAACACTTCTAACACCTGAATTAGACTAAACAAATTTGCGACGTCCTAAAATCCAAAATACAACTCAAATTAAATTAAACACAGAATATTGGCATATTTTAGAGATACAAGAATTCAATCTGACTGTTAAAGACCGCATGGTTTAACTTGTTGGGGTTAACAGATCTTGTGTGCGGTATGTGTGCTTACTGAGATTCGTTTTTTCGCTGATACCGAGCGATGTGCTGCGCTGACCTATTGCGGCTCATAGGCCGGTGCTGTGCGTCAAGTTTGAGTCTTGTTCGTTGCTGGTTGCACGCTCTATTAACATTGTTTGGGCTAGTTATTCGCTTTTACCAAAGCTGAATGTACACAGCGCGGTGTTCTTTTCTTCATTTTTATGTTTATTTTTTCTCATAAAACACAAGCAAACTTTTTTGTTCTTCTCATGCTCAGAGAGGCGTGAGCAACCCGAATTCCAGCACACGGGCCGCTAGCCCAAACAATTTTAGGAGAGTGTGTAACCAGACTCGCGATTCAAACTTGATACACAGCACCGACCTGTGAGCAGTAAATGTCAGCACAACACATCTATCGGTATCAGTGAAATAACGAATCTCGGTAAGCACACACACACACACACACACCGTACGACACACACTGCGCACAAGATCTGTGAACCCAAAGAAGTAAAACCATGTGGACTTTAACAGTCAAATTTAATTCTTGTAGCTCTAAAATATGCCGCTATTCTGTGTTTAGTTTTAGGTTGAGTTGTATTTTGGGTTTTATGACTTCTCAAATGGAAATAGGAATCAAGCAGCCCAAGGTGGGCAACACCGCGAAAGATAGATGTGCGTGGTCATCTTTTACCATCTGGGTATAGTCACATGGCAGTTAGCTATCATAGTGTAACTATTTGTTTTGTCTAATTCAGGTGCTGGAAGTGCTTCAGAACAGTGACAAAGGATTCCGCGGTTCAACTAAGATAGCATGAACAAGGAAGGTAATTCATAGCGAAAGAGTATATAATTCTGTGATAATAGTGGATTGCTGATTACCGTGGTTGAATTACTTAAAAAATTTCAATTATGATATCTGTCACTCTGAATATTACGAAAATCCTGAATCTTTGTGCATATATCAAGAGTATCATTAAAAAGAGTATGTTTGAACAACTTAGAGGAAAAGAGATTAACATTGGAACTTGTGAAGCCTACCGTACAACATAATCAAATGGTACTAAAGTGTTACACGATGCAACCATATTTAATTGGTGTTTTATATGTTCAACATAGATATGTCTTGACATGTTTTAGATTAGACATTTTTCATCATTTGACAAGTTTCCCCAATATCAATAACCTGTCTCATCAATTACCATGCTGTCCTTGCGACCAGATCTCTAAACAATCAACTATCCATGTACTGTTTTTCTGCAAATTTTATACAGACCTAAGGAATATTTTTATTAAAGCCTTTAATGAAATTTAATAAAAATTTTAGACAATGCAGACCAGCCTTCTTATTTTTACAATTGCTTCCGGATTTGTTTACATGTGTGGTAGTGGCAAGATTTTTGAGGTCTGTCATCACTAGAAGGAAGTTTATAACTGCTGCACCCTAACATTGTAAAATGTTTATTGCACCTGTTTTTAATGATTTGATTAATTATTTCCTTAATTACATTTGTATTGAATTGTAAGCTTTTATGATTCTCTGTCTGACTCAAATGAAGTTGAATTGACATTGAATGCCTGGTCAATAACAGGGGAAGAACAGACATTTTGATTAAAGCCAGACGGCCTAAAAAATTTACCGGCAGAGAATTCCAACGTGAAAACAATGCCCGAACTTTTCAAAGAAGGGGATCAAAATTCAGATGATATAAATCACTGACAGATGCCGAAAAAAAACTCCCAGATATCTCTTTGGTCTAGTATTGGTACAAGAAAGAATATCAGAATGTAAATCCAGAGCTGCGCCCCCGCATTGTAGTATTTCAGTTTTCTTTTTATTAAAACAATATCCCCCGCATGTATGACATTACAACGCATGCTTTTACCACGCATGCCTTTACAACGCGGTATTTACAACGAATACCTTTACCACGCATAGTGCTTTGGGGCGCTGGATAGTGAATAGTTTAATTTACTATTCCAACTCCAGTCCCCGTGGATAGTAGGGAAGGTGTTGGATAGTAAATTAAATCTATTCCCTATCCTAGAGCGCCCCCCAGCGCAATGCGTTGTAATGGTTTGCGTTATAAAAGTTGCGTCGTAAAGGCACTGCGTGGTAAAAGTTGCGTTATAAAGGATGTTTCCCATATCCCCCTAAGGCTTCAAAGTCCTCAAAAAGCTGAAATACTTTAGCTTGGACTCTCAATTCAGGTTTTATAATAAGCATAATGTTATCCGCATATAATTTCAGTTTTGCCATCGATGGAATTGGAGGGGGTATTTCAGCACAGTACCTTATTGCTATTGCCAAAGGCTCAATGAAAAAAGCAAAAAGGACTGGCGATAAAGGACATCCTTGTCTGGTGCCTCGTTTAACTAGGACTGACCCAGCCACTGAGCTGTTGGTGATTACATTAGCTTTGGCATTGATATACAAATTATGAATCAAGGATATAATTTTAACAGAAACCCCAAAGTGACCTAAAATAATAAACAATGTCTCTCACACGACAAGGTTGAAAGCCTTTTCAGCACCTAATAAAAAAAACTAAAGCAGGTATCCCCCGTGTCTCAAAATAATCCAAAACCTCAATTAGATAATGCGTATTAGTAGCTAACTGTCTATCCGCGATAAAGCCATTCTGATCTGGATGGATCATTTTCGCCGAACATTGATTAAAACGTGATGATAGTAGTTTAGTTACTATTTTGAAATCTGAGTTTAACAATGTTATCGGACGATAAGAATTTGGATCTTCGCTATTCTTCCCCTTCTTCAAGAAACTCACTACATTACCCTGTCTGAAGGATTTGGGTATTGTCCCTCCCTCTAGCATACAATTTATTAATGTAGGAAAAAAATCAGAAAATGTACAAAAAAAGACTTTAAAAAAGGCCTTACCATTAGGAAGATCTTTAATATCTCTAATTCCTCCATAGAAAATAAACTATCCATAGATTGTTGTTCTGTTTCTGAAAGTGTAGGTAGTTCATTATTATGTAAGAAAAATTCTAACAAAAGGGTATCTACTCTCTGGTGCTGGCCATAGATAGATTCGTAGTGCTTATGCATTATATTTCCTACTTTAATCGGGTCATCTGTCACTGAATCAGTGAGAGGACACTTTAACGCTTTAATTTGGTTCGCAGCAGCCTGTTCCCTAGCCTGCCAGGCCTAAAATCTACCCGTGAAATTGCTTTATTCATATAATGTTTAATTTTTTGTTTTCAACCATTTCATGTTCATTGCCAGGCTCTTTTTTTACTCGAGTTGAATCCATGTTCACAGCCTTTATTTGGGAAAAGAAAACGCCTCGTATTGCACTTAGGGGACACATGCATCAAAGGAAATTGCATTCGCAAATGGTGCAAATCGCAAAATTCGGCCGTTTGTGAATGCAATTTCCATTTTTGGGATGCATTAACATTTTTGTAATTTTCGCAATTTAAGAAATCGCAAAATTGCGATTTCTTAAATTGCGATTGCATTTAAGGAATCTCAAATTGAGATTCCTTAAATGCAATGCATCAAACTCTAAAAATTTGTGAAATCGCAAATAAGGGGAGCAAATTACCATGAAGTTGACCTTCATGGTAATTTGCGAAAACTTTGAAAAATGCACTAAAGTGCATTTTTCAAAGTTCCATTTTGCACACACACATGCCCTTGGGGCATGTGAGTGTTCAAAATGTACTTCTAAGCAGATTTTAGGGGTGCAACAGGGTGTCCTTTGGACACCCCAGGACCCTTGAAATTGCATTCTTAATTTGGGAATTTCTAATGGTGAATTGCAAATTAAGAATGTCTTTCCATTCATTCCTATGGGCCTCTAGGCCCATAGGAATGGATGGGGAGGTATTCCTTAATTGCGATTCTCAATTAGAGAATCGCAATTAAGGAATTTTAAGAAATCGCTATTTTTTTAGCGATTTCTTGATGCATTGCATTTTGCAATTCCTTAATTGCGATTCCTTATTTTTCGCAATTAAGGAATCGCAAAATGGAATATTGATGCATGTGCCCCTTAGAACCTTATATGAAGATCTGAATCAGGGAGGGCTTGCCCTTCCAAATCTCAGGGATTATTAAAACGCATATTTTGCACAGTATTTATCCAGATTTAAATTTCAACTGGAAGCAAAAAAACTATTTATGAATACTGTTAGTGATCTAATGTGCAAAGAAAATCAGATACATGCTCCTCTGCAGATGTTTAAATCTCCCAAATTAGTTCGCTATAAGTCCCTACAGTTTTTTTTTAAAAACGTCAGGCTCTGTTTAAAAGATATTTTATCCCTGTGATTAATTCAACAACCTTATTATCCGGCATTCTGCCACTGGCTGGTGTTACACAATGTTTAGATCTTGCTGTTAATTGGGCTGCGGCAGGATTTATGAAAGTCTCAGATTTTCTGAGAAATGGGAGATGGATCACCCTGGTGGAAATGTCTCAATTGTTTACTAGGAACTTGGGGGCATATTATCAAGGGGGTTTATCTTCGCTTTTTTGGCTTTAAAAGCCAAGAAAGCGGAGATAAAATGATCTCCCTATTACCTAGCTGTCGCTAACACCAGTTAGCGACAGCTAGTAGGAGATAGCGACCATCTTGGGCCCCGCTTTGCATGTCAGTGAAATTTATCACTAATGACATGCAAAGTGGGCGTGCCAAGATGTTAGCGACTGGAAACAGTCGCTAACATCGCTATCTCCTATTACCAACTTATGGAGATATTCGCGCTAAGCGCGAATATCTCCAAAAGCTAACACCTGCCCCTGAGCAGTTCTTAGCCATGTTATCCAATGGGAGGTGGATAACATGGCTAAGAGCATTAGCTCGGTAATGCATGAACATCGTGGATTTTTCAGCGATATTCATGCATTGCAGCCGTTTTTTATCGCATTTGCGATAAACCTTGGTAATACCAAGGTTTATTTGCGGTAAAAATCGCCGCAGCTTAGCGGTAAAAGTTTGTCTCTAACCAAGCAATAGCGATAATTATCGCTATTGCTTGGTAATATGCCCCTTCATTCTACTAGGGTCATACAACATTTTGTACAAATTCCTTGCTCAACTGGATATTACTCAGTTGAACCAACAAAATCAATTAGTCAATGAGTTATTGGTTGAAGTACCCGATAGAAAACCGGGGGTATGGAAGCGTCATCTTGCTCAAAGCAGGAAGATGGATCTCAGCCAGAAGGCAACTAAAAAATGGCTGGATCAGGAAAATCAGGCCATGCCTTTGAATGTTTGGTCAGTGGTCAATACATTTAATTTTAGCACATTACGAGTGGCAAATTGGCGGAGAATGCTATTTTTTAGTAAGTGGCTACACTATCGAACACCTTTTTCTACCTCCAAAATGTATCCTCATCATTCTCCACATTGTTTTCGATGTATTCATCACTCTCCATCTAACTGGTCACACGTCATGTGTCATTGTGCCAAGATCTCCAAATTTTGGGAAGAGATTTTACGCTATCTTGAGATTGAATGTGGTATCAAGATGGTAGTGAATGAGAAATTAATCTTGTTTGGTTTTGATCCTGATCTTTCTTTTCCTGACCAGATGGCTAAATTGTTATATGTTGCTATGGCAGTGGCTAGATCGCTTTTGTTACAACAATGGCGTACGGAGCAGATTCCATCTATCTATGAGTGGATACATAAGATGAAACGGGTTAAAAGCAGTGAGCGGACCTTCTTTTTACGAGTGGGAGGTATTAGAAAATGTAATAAGATCTGGGGTGCATTTTTTTATTAAAATCAAGAGGAATCATTGTTATTACTTGATGTAGTAGTTTTAAAGCTCTACAGTACACTATATGCTTATATTGTGATTTTAATCAATTCCCTGCTTCTGGATTGCTTGGTGTATGGTACATGTCTTATTTATCACGCTTATTTAAATGTTTTCTATGCTAAGAGAGTTTTAAAAGTGTCGATTGGTTGTATATTATATATAATTTTGTATTGCTATTAAGTACTTCAATGAAAAAATTCTTTAAAAAGAATGCCTGGTAAATAAAAAGTGTTTGTTGTATTTTTTTTTTACAGCATTCTAGTGTTATGAGTCACAAGGAGAACACCAAAAATCACTTTAAAGAGGTCCGAAACGCGACAACAGTTTTTGTATCCAAACAAGCGTTTTTTTATATAAAAATACTGTGGCTGTGAACAAATTATTTTTGATGAACTTATGATTTCACTCAGAGACCAGGGTCCTCACTGTTTGGTTCTAGCCCACTAGGAAATGTATTTACCTTACCTAATTAATGGAGTTCTGTAGGCAATGTCATATGATTTGAAAAAAACAAAACCTAGGCTGTCCTTAAAAGTGTTTCTTGCACAATTGTAATTCTAATTTATTTTTGTGTAAAAGAAATACATTCCCACTGCCAGCAGTTGGGGAGCAAACATTCCACCACCCAAGAACCTAGTCACCACTGGCACAATTTGCATCAAATGACCCACACTTCTCCAAAGTGAACCTTCTCATAGCAGTGAAACCATATTTCTACTCAATGGAGGAACTGTGATAGAATTCCATCAAAGGTAGATTAGGGTACCGAGGAGCTTGAGGGCTTGCAGCGGAAGGATTTCACAGAGTCATTTCTAATTTTAATTCTAATAGCTTTTTCATTGTGCAAATATGGACCCCTGCTGGTAGCAGTTTGCTTTACAGAATTGCAACGTGCCGAGGAGTAAAAGCAAAGGTAATATATTCACTACAAGTTCACTAACAACCAGATAGCAAGGTTATATCATTGATAACAAAATAATGTTACCATTAATCCACAGCAAAACCAGGCAGAGTTGAGAAGCAAGGGGGTAATGGTGGGTATTGCATGGAGGAACGTGTTAGAAAGCCAGAGGTAGTTAGTCATGAATGCAACTGAGAAGAGTAGAGTCATGTAATCTAGAGAGTAATGTGTTCCTAGCCAATTTTGAGTTTCCATTAATGTTGTGTTCAGCGAAATGAAGTCTTCTGGGGAGGAGACTTTGAGGTATAGCTGGGTCTCAACCAATCAATCAATCAGGGTTGGTAAAATGCAGTTACTGACCCGCGAGCGTTTCAAGGCACTGCGGGGCGGCATCTAAGTTGAGTGCTTGGGTCATCCAAAGAGCCAGGTCTTGAGGTCCTTCCTGAACTGAAGCAGTGTAGGGACTTGCCAGAGGTGGAGGAGAAGGTCGTTCCAGGCCTTGGCTGTGAGGTAGGAGAAGGTCTTTCCTCCCGTTCTGGTCTTGTAGATGCATGGGATGGTGGTTAGATAGAGGCCAGCTGATTGGAGGTTTCTCTTGGGTACGAGGAAGGAAAGGCGGTTGTTTAGATATGCTGGCCCGATGTTGTGGAGGGCCTTGTATGCATGAGTGAGGAGCTTGAAGGTTATTCTTCTTTCATTGGGGAGCCAGTGGTGATTGCGGAGGTATTGGGTGATGATGTTATAACAGGGGATGTCTAGGATCAGTCTGGCTGCAGCTTTCTGGACAGTCTGGAGATTGCAAAGTAGTTTCTTGTTGATTCCGGCATAGAGGGTGTTGCCGTAATCCAGTCTGCTACTAATGAGGGCGTGCGTAACCGTTTTTCTGGATTCATATGGGATCCGTACAAATGTTTTTCGGGGTGTGCTTAGGGTGATGAAGCAGGCCTAGGATACGGCGTTGATCTGGTGGTTCATTGTGAGTGATGAGTCAAGTATAATGCCATCATTTTGTGCGTGGTCTGTCAAGGTAAGGGGGTTTCCAAGGGCAGGGGACGACCAGGTGTAATCCTATGTGGAGGGGGTGGAGCCAAGAATTAGGATTTCTGTTTCCTCAGAGCTGAGTTTCAGGCAGCGCTTCTTCATCAAGGTGACGATGGCTTTCATCCCTTCTTGGAAGTTGTGCCTGGTGATGTTGGGTTCTTTGGTGAGGGAGAGGATGAGCTGGGTGTTGTTGGCATAGGAGACGATGTTGAGCCCATGATTTCTGACAATGGTTTTGAGTGGGTCTATGTAGATGTTGAAGAGGTTGGGGCTGAGGGCGGATCCCTGGGGCACTCCACATCTGGTCTC
The DNA here is from genome assembly GCF_964261635.1 of Lissotriton helveticus. Lineage (NCBI taxonomy): Eukaryota > Metazoa > Chordata > Amphibia > Caudata > Salamandridae > Lissotriton > Lissotriton helveticus. Next base: position 911,322,845 of record NC_136073.1, on the reverse strand, counting down.
TGTTGTTTCCGAGAGGTAGGGTGTGAGTCTGTCTCTATGGGTTCTGCCTGTGAGAAATTAGCATACCCAGTCAAGGGCCTTTCCGGAGATGGAGTCCGGTGTCGTGGAGTCCGGTGGCTAGTGTGCCGTGGGAGATGGTGTCGAAGGCAGCTGAGAGGTCCAGTAAGATGAGGGCTACTGTTTGGCCCTGGTTGAGGAGGGAGTGGATGTCGTTGGTGGCAGCGAGTCGAGCATACTCTGTGCTGTGGTTTTTGCAGGATACGAATTAGGAGATAACCAGGATGTTGTTGGCTTCGGTGAAGTTTGCTAGATGGGTGTTGAAAGCCTTGTTGATGACCATGGCTGCGAATGGAAGCAAGGAGATGGGCCTAATATTCTTGAGGTTCATTGGGTCTGCTGAGGGTTTCTTCAGAAGTGGGATTGAATTCAGCTTGTATTCAGTCATCATGGAATGTGGCAGCTTCGAGGGAGCAGTTGATTATCCGGCATAGTTGGGTTTGATGGACGTGGAGGCTCTCTGGAAGATGTGGGGTAGACTGGGGTCTGAGGGTGCTCTGTAGGTGATGTTGTTTATGGTCTCTACTAGGGTGTCTTCTATCATTAGCAGGGTCCAAGTGAGCAGGGTCTGTTGGGTGGCATTTCTGGGAGTGGGAGCTGGGGAGTTGCAGAGGTCTTGGTTGTCCAAGTTGTCATATATCATCCTAATCTTGAGGTGAAAAAAAGTGCTGAGTCTGTTGCAGAGGTCTTAGGAGAGAGGGACGTCAGTTGTTTCAGTGTTGGGTTTGGCAAATTTCTTGACGATGGAGAAGAGTTCTTTGGTGTTGTGGGTGTTGGTGAGGATTCTTTCTTGGAGGAATAACGTCTTTAAGGATGTGATGAGTTGGTGGTGTGCTGTGGTGGCTGCTCTGTAGGTGGTGCATGTTTCTGGGTACTGTTTTTTCTCCACATTTTTTGAGTCGTCGGCAGGAGCACTTGGATTCCTGGAGCGCAGGAGTGAACCAGCTTGCTTTCTTGATATGTCAGTGGCTTTCTTGAGGGGTATGAGTGTGTCTGTGCAGTTCATGATCCTGCTGTGGAGGTTGCATGCAGAGGTCTTAGCATCTGGTCTCAATGGTACGGGGGTGCTGATGAGGGTGGGTGTGATTTTGTTATAGGTTCTACGCGGAGGCGGTAGGCATGCTTGTGTATGGTGGCTTTTGAAGAAGAAGTGTATGCAGGGGCAGTCTGTCCAGAGGAGTTCCATGGTGTGGCCTTAGGAGACGATGTTTCCTTCTACGAAGATGGGGTCAAGTGTGCGTCCCGCTGTGTGCATGGAGGTGGTGACCAGTTGCATCATTCCTATGTCTATGTTAGTGAGGTTCTCTAGGAGGGTGGTAGTGTTTGGAGCATCGTGGTTGTCTAGGTGGAAGTTTAGATCTCGGAATAGGATGTAGTCAGTGGAGGCGATGGCATGGGGTGCGATGAGGTTGGCGGTGTTGTCAGTAAAAGGAGCATGGGGCCAGGTGGCCTGCAGATGAGAGTTCTGCGAAGAGTCGTTTTAGGGTTGGTGTGGATCTGGAAGTGGAAATGTTCAATGAAGGTCGAAGAGTCGTCCAGGCTGGTAGTTGTCATGCGGAGGGTGCTTTTGTGAACAAAGGTGATGCCTCCTCCTGGGCAGGCAGGTGCAGTCTTTCGACAGGACCTTGTATTTGTCGAGAATAGTGGTTGCCGTTGGTCCAGATATTGGTGAGGAAGGAGACATTGGGCGAATGGGTATGGAGGAGGTCCCAGATTTCTATGGCGTGATTTTGTAGGGAGAACACATTGAAGAGGATGTAGTTGAGTGGTTTGGGAGCCGTGAAGTTCGATAGGCTGGAGGCTGCTTCTAGGATCCGAAGGTGGGGGAAGGTGCAGCGTCAGTATCTACAGGAGAACAGGGCTTGGGCGTTGCTTGGTGTTGAAAGCTGGCAGATATTGCTGCATCAGTGGTTGAGAGCATGGAGGGTTCTGGAGTCATAGCTGAAGTGGGTTGGAGGATCAGGGTCCCTGGTGCTAGTCGGGTTGCAGACTGGCTCAGATGGGCTTGCCTTTGAGGCACCAGCGAAACTCCTCCTGACTGCGTCAGCTGCTCAGCCGTACATTGTCCGCAATTAAATATGGTGTGGGGGGTAGACAGCTTGGAGGCAGGAGCAAGAAGGACACATTGGAGGAGAGAAAGGCTGAGGGGACAGCAGCAGAACAGAGAAACCACAAGATAGAAAAGAGAGATGAGAGAGAAAAAGAAGTGAGAAAAGAGAGCAAAGATAGAAAAGAGAAAAGAAGGCACAGATAAATAAGCCAAGGGGGCAGAACAGCAGAAGAGCAGAGTGCTCTCCCACTGGACCCCCAGGGATGAGGTGCAGGCAGGAGCCTGCGTGTGGAGGAGGGCCCCGAACACCAAGCAAACAAAGAGCACCGGGGGTCAGAGGATAGCACTAGTGGAGGAGCTATTCAGGGGTAGAGTAGTCACTCTGACCAGGTCAGTGGTCTTGCTCTTTTTGCCACGCAGTGGGTGCAATTAAGTAGGGGTTGGGAGCATGACAGTTAGGTGGGATGTGGGAGCCGGAAGGAAACACTGGAGGGGGGAGGGGTCTTGGGGGCAGCAGCGGTGGAGAGAAAGTGAAAGGTAGAAAAGAGAGAAAAAGAAGAGGGAAAGAGAAAAGAGGGCACAGGGAAAAAAGCCAAGAGAGGCAGAACAGCAGAAGAGCAGAATTATCTCCCACTGGACCACCAGGGATGAGGTACAGGCAGAAGCTGTTGGGTGGAGGAGTGCCTTTAACATAAGTAAATAGGTTGAAGAGGGTGGGCAAAAGAGATGATCCCTGTGGTAGCCCCAGTGTGATCGACATAGATTGAAATAGAGGGAGATTAAGCTTGACTCTTTGTGATCAGTTTAGGAAGTAGGAGGAAAACCATTAAAGGACTGGACCTGTAGGAAGAGCCGAAGATGTGTTGATCTATCTCTAAAAAAGAGTTAAAAATACATCTGTTGACTCATTTACAGGTGAGGAGGCACAATATTAATTGTAAACTTTCAACAGTCAGATCATATCATGCTGTCCCGAGTATAAAAACGATCAATGCGAATTCGAACTATCTATCATTTGTTACAAATCTTCAACATAGATCTTAATGAGATTTTGCTTCAATGATATCCCCTTGATCTTATGTCTTCCATCTAAAACCTACATGATGCCCGACCTTCCACTCTGTCCTTGTGCCAAGTGATCTATTCAGAATGATCTACATTTTTTGTTTTTCTGCAAATTCTATGGTGATGAAAGAAAAACGATTCATTGTCCGCCTTATTCGCCGAATGAACTTCAAACAATGTTGTGTGGCCTTATATTATCTCCAGTTACTGTCTTACTCTTTTACATGCTTCTCTTTGGCCTCATTCTTTTTATCTACTTTGAGAAAAAGGAGATCATATTGTCATTTTGATACTTAAAGTGCAAATTAAGCCGTTGAATTGTGCAATATTTTTGTGTACTTTTATCAATTAATGTCTCCTCCTAATTAATGAACAACTTTTTAAACTCATTTTCACTCTTTTTATTAAACTTGTTTTAATACATCTAATTTTGTATTTGGAAATTGATGTACATGTGTTTGTAGAATACTTTTTATGCCATCATGGTGTTGGCGAAGTAAAGTTATTTCTGAGTGACTGACTGACTGGACCTGAAATGCCCATACGGTGTTACAACAGATCTAGTAGCTTTGCGTGCTTCACCATATCAAATGCCAATGAGAAGTCCAGGAAGACTAATAGACAGGCTTGGTTCTGGTCCAGCATTTTTAGTGCATCATCTACAATGTGTGTCATAGTAGATTCAGTGCTGTGCTCAGCATGGAAGCCCTATTGGAATTGGTCTTGTAAATGGAAATGATAGATATGGTTACAGAGTTGAATGTGAACACATTTTTCCAGGAGTTTGGCCAGGGTAGGGATATTGGAAATAGGTTGGAAGTTGTTGAGGTTAGTTTGGTCTGCTATTGTTGTTTTCATTATGGCAGTTACTTCTTCTGATTTCAGGCAGTCAGGGATGGAGCCTTGAAGGAGGGAATCATTCACAATCTTGGTCCAGATTGGGAGTAACATGGGTATGATCACCTTGAAGAATTTTGCGGGAAGAGGGTCATTTGTTTTAGTTGGAGTGGGGCGATTGAGTCAAGAGCAGATTCCATGGAGCGAGTGTAGTGATTTGTAAGATCAAAGGTATCAGATGGTTCTTCAGGGGGAGTCAAGATGTTGTGACTGAGCGAAGCCAGAGCATTCCTGTTGATGTTGTGCGTGTTCCTTTTCCAGATTTTGGGCTTGGATCATTGTGTTAAGATTTTTATCACGACTTCTGTGATGAGGAAGTGATGCGAGGGTGGTCGGTCCAATCACAGGGTAGGACAGATTCCATCTGCATTGAGTTGGGGATTGCAATGATAAGATATAAAGTTGATCCTTTGTTGTGAGTGGGCTTGTTGCAGAATCGAGTCAGGTTCAGGTCTGCAAGAAAGGTTTTAAAGCTGTTGACTGCAGGGTCATTCAGGTCATTCCAATGAAGATTTAAGTCTCAGAGGAAGACTTGAGGCAGTGTTGAGCAGCACTTGTTCCAATGGTTTTCATGATTTGTTCAATAAAATCTAGGTTGACATCTGGAGGGTGGTATATCAAGTGCATGAGTGTTGCATGAGAAATCAAGGCAGAGGTGTTCACAGGAAGGTAAGATAGGAGTTTGCATGTGAATGAGTGATAGGTTGAGGCTGTGTATGCAGGCAATGCCTCCCTCAGATCTATGTGGTCCATCCATTCTGGTAATACCATGGTTCAGGGGGACTAGAATGACCATGACAGGTGCAGAAGAGTCATTTAGCCAGGTTTCTGTTAAGATTAGGAGGTCAAGGTCATGTGCAAGGATCCAGCATGTTTTGGTGCATATGTACAGTGGATTCCCATGCATTTTAGTTGTGTTTTGTGGAGTGCTGAGTTAGAATGTGATAGGTTAATTCGTCTGATGTTATGAGTGTTGACAGCTCTATTGATGTGTGATAGACCTCCTGGAAGGTTGGTCATGAGGACCTAGATAGTTTGAGAGGTATTGTCAGATAGGAGAGCTTTACATCTAGTTGGCCGTGAAGGTGTGTTGGGGTTTGGTTATATTCTCAGAGTCCAGTACAATGGAAGGGTGGAGGAAGAGGACCGATTTGTATTGAGGTGCTTTTGGGTTGAGTAACAATTGCCTTGTGTCATTATTCCACCTCCAGTGATATCAGTCAGGGTTTTTAAAGCACAGCACTTAACCTGTGAGGGTCTCAAGACACTGCAGGGGGCTGCTGATCCATCTGAGTGCTGAGGTTAAGTCGAAGATCCAGGTCTTGAGATACTTCGTGGATTAGGTCAGCGCCTGGTATTGTTTGATGTGTAGAGAGGCAGGGTGTTCTGGGTCTTGATGGTGAGTTGTGAAAAGGATCTTCCACTGTCTTGTGGCTCTGAGAGACAGTGGCAAGAACCAGCTGGGTGCAGAGGAGGCGTTTGTTTGGTACATGGAATGAGAGGCAATAGTTCAGATATGATTGTCCTGCATCGTTGGTGGGCTTTGTAGGCATGCATGAGGAGCTTGACAGTGCTTCATTTGTGGAGTGGGAATCAGTGGCATCTTGGAGGTGTTCAGTGAAATGGCTGCAACGGGGGATGTCAAGGACCAGTCTGGCTGTGCCATTTTAGGTGTTCTGTAGATTCCTAAGGAGTTTCTGGGTGATGACGGCATAGAGTGCGTTGCGAAAGTCTAGTCTGCTGCCTATGAGTGTGTGCGTGATCGTTTGCCTGGATTCGGTTGGGATCCATCTGAAAGTCTTTAGAAGGAGGCAAAGCATCTGGAAGCAAGATGAGGACATGGCGCTGATCTGGCGGTTCATTGTGAGCAAGGGGTCCAGTATGATGCTGGGGTTTTGTGCATGGTCCATGGGGTTGGGAGCGGTTACCAATGCAGGGGTACACTAGGAGTAGCCCAAGCTGAAATGGTGGATCCTAGGATTAGGACTTTGATCTTGTCAAGCTGAGTTTGAGGAAACTGGTTTTCATCCAGGTGGCAACGGCCTTCATCCCACAGTGGAAGGTGTTTCTGGCGGTTGTGGGTTCATTTGTGAGTGAGAGGATCAGTTGGGTGTCATCGGCATAGGAGACAATGCTGAGTCTGTAATCCATGATGATGGCATTGAGAGGGGCCATGTAGACATTGAAGAGGGCGGGCTCAGAGAGGAGCCCTTGGGGACTCCACAACTGATCTCCAATGGTTTAGAGAGGAACTGAGGTAGTCTGACTTGCGATGTTCAACCCATGAGGAAGGAGTGGATCCAGTCCAGGGCCTTGTCGTGGATGCCGTCATCGTGGAGTCTCATGATTAGGATGTGGGGGAGATGGTGTTAAAGGTGGCCGAGAGGTCCAGAAGGATGAGGGCTGTGGTTTCGCCCCAGTCGAGGAAGGAGCGGTTGCATTGGTGGCAGTGAGAAGTGTGGTCTCGATACTGTGGTTGCTTCTGAAGCTGGATTGGGAGTTGTCCAGGGCTTGGTTTGCTTAGATGATATACAGTTTGTCTTAATAATAATGAAGAGAACCATATAGCTGAGTCTTGAGGATGGTGTAGGCTATTTTGGTGGTGGCATTTCCTGCATTGGAGGTAGGTATGCTGCTGCTTGCAGAGTGACCTTGAGAGGTGCAGGTTATGGATTTCCAAAGGCCTACCAGGAGTTTACCTCTGTCCAGAAAGGAACACCCTTGTGCTTGGACTGCTGTCCTAAAGTCTTTATCTGATAAATTCCCTGCAGAATTTGAAATGCTCAGGCGAGAGGAGTGAGCCTTGTGCTGCAGCAAAAATGTAAAGTGTGAATGGGGTTTTAACGCAGTTCCCTGTTATAATTTGTTAAGGTGAGGGGAATGTGGGGGAGAGTGTTCAACAAACTGATGTGCAGATACCATATGGTACTTGAGCACAGTGTTGCAACATCAAGACTAGAGATCTGGATGCAGATAAGGAGACTAATGACACATGCAGATCTTTGGACAGGATATCTCATCATTTATAGTTCAGTCACTCTGATTGTTCCTCTGTGCTCTATTTTGCTGGATGGAAATGACGTGAAGCATCCATGGTGATATCACTTGCATTCTCTCTGTTGATGTATGCACTGAACATTCAGCGATCACTATATACTTCTTCTCTGTTGATTTCTGATGCAGGTACGTGCGTCAAAGACGGACAATGTGGAATCGCACCACTGGCGAAGAATTCATCCTTATAGGGTTTTCCCTCCGCTCAGATGTTCAAGTCTACCTGTTTGCTGTTTTTCTGCTTCTCTACATTGTGGCAATGTCTGGAAACCTCATTGTTATCACAGTCATCACAACCACAAAGCAGCTCCACACCCCTATGTATTTCTTCCTGTCTGTTCTCTCCTTCCTTGACATTATCTCTGTCACCGTGACAGTCCCCAGAATGCTGAAGGATCTATGGACCCAGCAGAAGAAAATTGCTTTTCATGAGTGCTTTACCCAAGTATTCGCTATCCTTTGGCTGTCATTTTCGAATGCTTTTCTCCTCACTGTCATGTGCTATGATCGTTATACCGCCATCTGCTACCCATTAAATTACACAACTCTCATGAGCAGGCAGCTATGTATCAATATGATATCTCTTTCCTTGATGAGTGCTGCGCTGATCTCCTTTGTAAATGCCTTTCTTGTTGCCCAATTACCCTTTTGTGGACACAACAGGATTGACAATTTCCTTTGTGAATTTCCAGCCATGCAGAAGCTGGCCTGTGGGGACACCTTGACCAGTGAGATTGTGTTCTTCGGACTGGCTGGGGGTGCAGCATTGGCGACCTTCGTGATCATCCTCACCTCCTACATACACATTATTAGGGTGATCCTGGACATCCCTTCCACAGAGGGTAAGAGGAAGGTATTCTCCACCTGCTCTGCTCACCTCATAGTGATTTCCCTGTTCTACGGGACAGGGGCTGCAACTTACTTGACTCCTCCTAGAAGCAAAGAGCAGCCAGATAAGCTGGCATCACTGTTTTATACAGTTTTTGCCCCAATACTGAATCCAATTATTTATAGTCTAAGGAATGAAGATGTGAAACAGGTCCTTAGGAAAGCAATCCACAAGAAGGGCAGCTACTCAAAGGCTGTGCAGGGCTGACTTTGTTAGTCATAAGAAACCTCCACTACTTTTTTTAAAATGTGTGTTAGGTTGATGTTATTAAAAATTCATAGGTTTTTAAAGTTTGTTTTTGCATAATTACATTCTGCATTTATGTTAGCTGAGACAGCATTGGCATACCTTTGTAACTTACGTATTTTTCAGAATTACTGTATCCTGTTTTTCCAGAAGTCCCTGAATTACCTGATTATCTCTTTGGTTCATAGCACCAATATTTCACAAAATGTGAAGCAGAAATTTGAGAGTAAACACCACAAGTCTGGTAATTGAGATATTATTAAGTAAACACCTGTCAATCTTCCATGGTGAAAAAACAATGAGAGATGGCCTGAATCATTTGGGTTTGCCTAATAGCTGCCTCCCCAATCAACGTTGCAATTTGAATTTGTATCCTTATCCGTACCGTACCTTGGAAAAAATCAATATTCTTCCTCACTGCAGATCAATAGCTGAGTTGAACAACAGAGAATCTGTTGCACCAAGCCTCAGCATTAGATGTATAGGAGGAGGAACCTTAATCTACAAGTATCATTCCTCTTAACCACCTGATGGTCTCTTTGGTTTATAGCACCTATATTTGAAATATATGAATGTGGAGCAGGAATATTAGCACAATGTACTACAAGTCTGGTAATTAAGAAATTAGTACCCCAAGACCTTTCAGTTTCCCAAGCCTAAAAGATGATGAGAGATGGCCTGAGTCATTTGGGTTTGCCAAATATCTAGCTCCCCAGTCAATTCAGCATTTTTATTTTCATCCTTAGCCCTACCGTACCATGGAGATGAATCAATATTCTTCCATATTACAGATCGATAGTTGATTTCAACAACTCCACCTCAAAGCTCATCTCTGAATCTGTCACACCAAGCTCAAGCATTTGGGGTCATATTTATCAAAAAGCAACGCAGCACATCAAGTCACAATACGGCGCATTCCTGCATTTTCCCATCACAATGCGCTGCACAGCACCAACCCAGGCACTCTAGCACTAAGAGCAACTTCCTGCACAAAAACAATCCCCTGAGGCATTTTGCTCTTTTTGTGTTTGCTGTGGAAAGCAGCACACATGGAAGGAGGAAAGAACGAGGTGGAATAAAGATATTTCTCCTCATTACACCTCTCTTAGGAAGGCGTAGCATTTAGGCTCATTTCCAGATCTACCAGTAATGGTAATTCTGGTAATATGCCTATATTAGGCAGTAGATGGATTATGTAGCATGAATGGTGTATCCATAATTATGCATCAAATTCATCAATCAATCAAAGCATTTGTATAGCGCGCTACTCACCCGGAGGGTCTCAAGGCGCTTGGGGAGGGGGGGTCGGCTACTGCTCGAACAGCCAGGTCTTGAGCTGCTTCCTGAAGGTGAGGTGGTCCTGGGTCAGGCGGAGGTGGGTCGGGAGGGAGTTCCAGGTCTTGGCGGCGAGGTAGGAGAAGGACCTTCCCCCTGTGGTGGCTCTTCGGATGCGGGGGACGGCGGCGAGGGCGTGGCCGGTCGATCGAAGCTGTCGATTGGGAGCGTAGAAATTGAGGTGGCTGTTGAGGTATCCTGGGCCTTGGTTGTGCAGGGCTTTGTGTGCGTGGGTGAGGAGACGGAAGGTGATTCTCTTGTTGACCGGGAGCCAGTGCAGGTCTCTCAGGTGTCCGGAGATGTGGTTGCGACGGGGGATGTCCAGGATGAGTCTTGCTGAGGCGTTCTGGATCCGCTGGAGTCTCTTCTGGAGTTTGGCGGTGGTTCCGGCGTAGAGGGAGTTGCCGTAATCCAGTCGGCTGGTGACGAGGGCCTGGGTGACCGTCTTCCTGGTCTCGGTGGGGATCCATCGGAAGATCTTGCGTAGCATGCGTAGGATGTTGAAGCACGACGAGGAGACGGCGTTGACTTGTCTGGTCATGGAGAGGGAGGAGTCCAGGATGAAGCCCAGGTTGCGTGCGTGGTCTGTTGGTTTGGGTGCGCTGCCCAGGGCAGGGGGCTACCAGGAGTCGTCCCAGGCGGAGGGTGAGGATCCCAGGATGAGGACTTCCGTCTTGTCCGAGTTCAGTTTCAGGCGGCTGTTCTTCATCCATTCGGCTACCTCTTTCATCCCTTCGTGTAGGTTGGCTCTGGCTGTGGCGGGGTCATTGGTGAGGGAGAGGATCAGCTGCACAATCTCTTAATTTCAGTAAACTTTATCATAATTGTATCACCCAACTTTTAGCTGCTAACTTCCTACTTTCTCCTATTTATAGTTTTCATGTTCTCACCCACTGCTTCTAGGATCTTTACGGCTGTCATGTAAAGATCAGGCCCACCTGAATGCTGTCATCCTCCACTCTGATTATACTTCATGTAATATGGCAATCGAGCAAATGGGGCTTACATTTATGTAGCTCCTGTATTGCCATTACGTCACACAAGAGATTGTAAGGGATTCAGTGAGATATACTAAGACACGCAACGCCACCTTGTGTGGCTCTGCATGGCGTTGTAAATCTGAAGTAACATAAGGCAGTGCAATGCGCTGCCTTGCTTTCATTTGCCCTGGTACGTCATGCCAAGCGGGGTGCTTGAGTGTTTCAACGCATCCACCCATTGATTTTGGCACAATTCTAGATTTACTAAGACTAGTTAACCTGGGAATGCATTAAAATACTACACCTTCCAATGTGAGGCGCATTCCTAGCTATATCGAAACTGGTAAACCCGAGACTGTGTCAAAATGCTAAGTCCCAAGCGAGGAGTATCCCTGCGAAATATGTTATTTTCTCCTCGTGTTTCCTCTTTCTATACATGCTGCATTTTGCAGCACACGTAGAAAGACCCGGAGGAATATTTTACTGCAGGAAGGTGTCCCTTCCCTCACAAAAACAATCCTGGCTGTAAATTTAAATGTATTAATTGACTGAAATCATTGTAGAGATTAGAGATTTATACATGTGTGTACTAGTGTTCAATTTGAACATGTAAACATGTATTCTTTATTCACATTTCTACACTTGTACTTCAAATTTGAATATATAGTCATCTACTCCTTTGCTCATGTTTTACATTTATTCTTCAAGTTCCACAAGTGCAGGTAGAATCATGTATTTAAAGTGTATATTAAATGCTTAGTTAAACTTAGCCGGACTACAGGCCTCAACTCAAATGCATTTTGCTTTGCCATCAAGTTCTATTTTTCTTTACAGATGCATTTTAATGAATCTTGTTCGCTGGAGAAAGGGCTACTAGTTGTATTAGACAGCTGATAGAGAGACCTGAAGGCAATAACTTGGCAGAGAAAGTGGAGAAGTAACGGTCAAAAGAATCCTTCCGTTCATCATATATTAGGACAGAGAACTACAGTCCCAGTTCTATGCAATGTGAAATTGAAGGGATTTTGCAGATCCACTGGATTATCACAGTTAGAAGCAGAGCAGAATCCCTTTAGACTTTGAGAGTTACAGACCTCTCTGGTTACCATTTTATTGCAAGTATGACGCTTTTATGCTAAACATTTCGGGCCTATTTGTGAGGCTTTTTGTGTTGTTCTTGCACCAGGTAACCACATTAAAGATTTTTCATTTCTCAATCCACGCAAAGCCACTTTGCATGACCTTGAGCAGCTCCAAAAATCTGGATCAACACAGTGCAAATTGCTGTATTGCGTTACTCTGCCCTGGTAAGGTACTCCGTGGGCTTTGTGTGGGCGTTGGAGGGCAGAAATACCTTTTCTCCATAACCCACCTAGTGACACAAATGGTAAACTGTACTAAATTAAGTGTGTGCAGATTACCATTTGTGTCACTAGGTGCATTATGGGCATTATAGGTTTTAAAGCAGTAACTTGAAGATGAGGTAATAAAGTAGGAGACACTTAAAACAAAGGAGGGAACACGTGGTTTTATAAGTGGGATGTAACGGAAGGGTGTGGACACGGAATCACCAACTGCCTGAGGCGCATGCCGAGCGGTTAACAGATCACATAATGAGCAGGTACGCGTCGAGTTGGGTCGTTAAGAAACAAGGAGCACGTGTAAAAACAGAAAAGCTTTTGCAGAGCGTCGGAGCTTGTTGAATGTTTGTCCCGCAGAGATAGAAGTAAATCTAATGATTTGAAAGAGAGAATTAGAACCTACTTGTTACATGATTGAGTAGGCGTAGTTTTGGGAGTAGGCGAATGTCAAATGAGATTTGGCAGATGGGTGGAAGAGGAAATCAGAGAGAGTGCGGGGTGAGGGAAAGCTTCGATAAGAAATGTAATACAGGTTGCAGTAATGTTGATTTCATTCTTATTTTGTTAGAGGGATGAAAGAATAATGTTTAGAGTGTCACCGGGGGTTTAACATTGAGTTGTGTTTTTTACTTTGAAATGATGGTTTGAGCACAAAAGGTCACATATGTAAGATGTAATAATGATTACTGTGATCATAGTGGATAATGGAACATCTTAGTAATGCTGTAATTGTTAACTTGCAGTTACCCCTGACGAAGGGCTGGAAATTACCCCGAAATGCATTGGGTTTTTAATAAAGACATGCTGCTTTGAATCATCTTTGTGTACTTGGATCGTATTTGCGAAGAAGTCTGGATGGGCATACGCGAACATGGGAAGCATTCCTTACACATTACGTCATATATGTGGATCAAGTGAAACAACAAGAAGAAAATGTGGAAAATAATGTGGATTAAATTGGACAATTTGTGAATACGGTTAAACGGAAAAATATTGGTTGGATTTTGACATCCATTAACGCAGTGCGTCTGGGAGTGGAGCGTGACTTTCGCGCTCCCCACAGCATTGTATTTCATATGGTGTATTAAGGGCAAAGCACTGCCCAGTTTCACACGCAATCTGTATAGTTTGTTTAAATATTAAAATGAGTACATCATGATTAACACGGTGTGCATACCACCTCTTTCAATATCAAAATCCTAATTTAGCCATTCCTTACTTAGGGGGTGGATTATGCTGATAAAACCCTGTGGGTCGTATCAGCAAGGTTATCGCCCTTTTGCAGTAAACATCGCTGGAAAGCCAGCAATGTTCCCTGCAAAAGGGCAATGACCTCCCTTTTTCTGGAATTTTTATTGCTCTGGAGTAACGCGTTGTTAATAATGCGCTGCCAGGGCGATAAAAACCAGAGATGGACGGCGATAATAAAACTATCGCTCAGCACGGCCATTGATGAGTATCGCTGGCTGTTGCTAATATGCCCCTAACTTAATAGGAGGCATTATGTAAAGTATTTGTGGCGCATGCAAATAGTACTAAAGTGACAGCACAAGAATAATCTCAAACCAATTTAGAAAACATTTAAATACATTATTTGAAACTAAAATACTTAAACTTCAATCACCAGAGGGGAAGTTCAGAAATGTTAAGTGTTTAGTAAAAACTAGCGCCTAAAAGACTTCAGACATCTAGCGAGTTGTAGTAAATAAATTTGGCTGAACGTGATGGAGTGAGGGTCAGATATAAGAAGTGGATTGGGGCTGGTCAGCACTTACCTTATGACTTGAAGTAAAAGCTCTGAGAAGGTAAAATTTTGTAGAGCCAGGCTGCAGACACCTGAGAAGGGAGCATCTGCATCAGGAGGCCGCAGGGCGAAGTCAAAGTTGCAGGGAAGGTTTTCCCATTTGGTCTTAGTTACTATTTTGGAAGTCAAAAATCTCCAGCGCAGGCAGGAGGCTCTAGCCAACAAGAGTACCAAGAGGCTGAATACCCGTTTGATGAAGTACCACTGGGGATTTGCTGCTGTGCAGAACATAGTGGGTGCTGGTGTGAAGTCAGGCAGAACTGCAATGCACCTTGGTGGATAGACGAGTCGGTTGGTTCTAGTCAGCTCTTGGTTCTCAGAGCAGTTTTTAGCTCAAAATCTTTTAAGTCACAAGTTTGGGATTTTTGAACTCTGGGCATTTTTAGCACTATAACCAAGGGTCCAGGACTGGAGTGATGCACCCCTTGGGGGGTTCCGACTCACTCAGGCTTAGTCCGAGTGCGGGTTTGAGATGGTAGGAGCCTTTTATGACCCTGTTGCTCTGTCCAGGAGTCCAGCAAACTAACCCTTGGTGTCACTCTGGTAGTCCTCGGTTAGGTGAATATATAGGGCTGAAACAGCAGGACAGGCCTCAGAGGGTTCAAGGACAGCTCGAGGCAGCCAAGTAGTCCTTAAAGGTGCCTTGTAGAGCACACAGCAGGCCACAGCAGCCAGCAGTACATTGAGAGTCCTTCCGCAGGTCCAGAGAGTGAACTAAAGAGTAGGTCTGAGGTCCCTATTTTTATTCCCATGCTCTGTAGTCAAGAAGTTTCTATAGGTTTCTGTTTGAAGTGCATGAATTTTCTTGACTCACCTGCCCTGGCTCCAAGTTGCCTGCAGGAACAATGCAGTGATGGCAAGCCCTTTGTGTGCAGGCATAGTGCAGCCTTTTCAGTTGCAAATGGGGCTGAGCCCAGCTCTGCCCCAATCCTGGCAGCAGATGGCCTATTCAAGCACAAGTAATCCCTCTATTGTGTAACTGCAACCTGCACCCAGCCGTGTTTCCTAGGACAGTCTGCAGGCTCCAAATCGATAGGGGCTGGAAAATGTAAACTTTCTCAAAAGTGGGATTTACAAAATTGTAATTTAAAATCCAACTTCAACATTGAAGATGATTTTTAATTACAATTTTATTTAAAATACAACTTCAACATTAAAGATGATTTTTAAATACAATTTTTTAGACACCAAACATGAAGTGCCTATCTACCCCTAATCAAAAGCCTGCTCTCTGTGAGTGATGTACGGGTGGATGAGTGGATAAGTGGATGGCTGTATTGATGACTGAGTGGCTGTGTGTGTGGCTGTATCGGTAAGTGAGTGTGCATGTAAGTGAGTGAGTGGCTGTTTGAGTGGGTACTAGGTTAGCTTTTTTTAAATGTTAAAGCAGTACAGTTCAAGATATGAATGATTTACAGTGTTTAAGCAAACAGCGGTAAACAGTGTCAAAATATGGACTGTCAGGCAAGGGCAGTCACGGTCTTCAGAGAGAAGCAATGGTTATCATAGATTACAATGGCTGCGGAATACAGTCAAAACATTTACTGCTGCGGTCAATTGAAAGAAGGCATACGGTTAGATAGCAGAGTAACGCCAATACATTTACTGTTGTGGTCAATAGAAGCAGCACTCTGCCGTGGAGTTTTGGGTGACAACGGTGAGTCAGAGTTCGTGTCTTGGAGGTCCCAGGGCTCAGTTACAGCAGTCAGTTTGAGGTTACCTGAGTTTGAGGTAAAAGAGGTCGAGGGATGCAAAATTGTTTGTCACCTGCAGTGGTTAGCTACAGGTGCAGTGTGGGGCAGTCCTTCGCGGTGGGGGTGGTCATGCCCAAGTTTCTGCTTTCATGCAGTCAACATCACCAGCAGGAGGAGTCGGGCTGCCAATCTGATCCTCAACATTGGGTAATCCCATCTCCTTGTAGCTCATGTTTCTGGGAGTAACTAACAATCTATGCGTAAAACCATTCTCCAAAGGTTGGAATCCCTCTACATTGTAGTTTCCCCAAATTCCTGTACCATACATGGCCGCAGAGATACATTTTGTTTTGTAAAGGGTTACTACTTCGGCTATCAGTTTATGTTTTAGTTTCTGGGTAAAACAAAAGATGGCCAAAATGTTACTGCCACATTATTCTGTTTTCACCAGGATGAGGGATTTCCATGAGAGGCATGAGCTAAAAGTTAACCCTAGATAATTTAAAAATGTTGTCTTCTCTAGGGATACACCCCCCATTGTGAAGTGCTTTGATTTGGCGGTAATGGGCCCACAGGTCATTACATGGGACTTGGAACATTTTGTGTAGGGAATTAATACAGCATCATGTGGTAAAGGAGGATAGGTGATGGCTGATTTCCTATTTCGGGGAGATCCTTTCCTACCCTTGTTAAGTGGCAGCTTATTCCATTTATACAAAGTAGGAACAACAAAGGGGCTAAGATGCAGCCCTGTCTCACCCCTCTTAACATGCCAATTTGAGACGTGTCTTCCCCTTGTGGCCCAAAACGCACTGCGACTTTCAGACCATGATGTAATTGTCAAATAAAATTAAGGAGGTCTGTCTCAACATCAATGTCTACAGTGTGACTATCTAGAGAGCCTTGAAAACAGTGTGATGACAGTAGAGTTGTGTTTGTACTCACCTTGCCTCAAACCTGATTCAATGATTGTATTAATGCATTGTTGTGTGAAATTAATTTCATATATACCTGTGGTGTCTCATTGTTTCCACCCTTCTCTGCCTATTTCTTCCCTATTTGTTGTTACCGGATTTTGTTATGTAAATTATGACTTCATATGAGGCAGCATTGCTGTACGTGTTCATTATTTCCTAGAACACCTACTCATGTGAAACTTTGACAAAAAAATCCTAGTCAGTTGCTGTTGACTGGCGGAGGAACTACATCTTATGTTGCTGCTGCTAAATAAAATTACTAAATCTGATTTCTGTTTCAAACACTTTTTTTTTTACAAAAATGAGGCATAGCACACAGAATCGGTTTTAAAGAGACTGAATTCTGCTAGTTTTGACTTTTTTCCCATCTGTTTGCATAGATACATCGATAGATTCTATATGAAAAAAACAGCAAGGGTGAGAGATTATCACACAGCATCTAATTCTGATCCTTCACAAACTCCTTTTGTTGTGTGTTCCTTGCGGAGCCCACTGTCATACTGGGTTGGGTCTGGTGGTTCAGTGGACTAATGCGTCCATTGCAGGGGCCTGTGTTGGACCTCATGGTCACAGGTTCAAATACCGGAGGGGTCCTCTTAGCGTTTCATCCATCTGAGGTCAATAAATTGAGTACCATTTAGTTGGGTAACAATGAACAGCTGTTATTCAGTGCCAAGAGACCTCTGGGTGAACGTGCGCCTCACAAATACACGTTATGTTATACTATAACTCCTGGAATTGTTCATTCAGTTATGGGCAAACCGCCCACTAATCATGAGAAAATTCTATTTTGGATAGCAAAAGATTGAAGCTGTGTTTCCCTCTACTGGACCACAAGACAAGCACAAAATCGTCACGTGCTTACTCAGTGGGATGGTTCCCGGTCTTGGAGACTGTAACACCTGGGGGAAAGTGTTTGCCGCTACCTAGACTACCTGTCATGGCACTCCCTCGATGTCCGTCCCACCAGGCATACTCAAACAGATACAGAATGAACACAAGGCAGCTGCTACCCTGGACTTGGGGATGAAACTAATACGAAATGTTCCTGTTGTATCTGCAATGATTCTGTCAAATGTTAAAAATGAATGTCATGGTTCTGGGTCTGGAAGCTTACCTGGGGGTCCGACAAGCTGAGAAGCTGAAAGGAGTGCTTGTTCTGCTCCCTTACAGGTGTTACAAAGCTCCAGGTTTTCAGGATTACAAGAGGTTAACAGTCTTGCTTACCCCAACAGGAAGTAATCCAGGAGGCCAGCACGGGTTAAACCACGGGGTGAGACCTCATTTAAACCCGCGGCGTTCAACCCCGCTTGCTTCGGATTAAGCATTTACACCTCAGCAGGATTCTTCTGTTGGTTCTGCAGAGCGTCCACTCTGCATTTGTGTAAGTATTTACTGGATCCTGGATATATTGAACCTAGCCAAGTGGGTAACATGCGTAGGACCGTGTTGTAAACTCGACGCTTTTGGGTAAAGCCCAGGAGTGCTTGTTGCAAACAGGAGCAGTAACACATGCAGGAGCACGCTGTTGCCTGGACACCTCTTGTATAAGCACAGGAGCTTGTGTGCCAACATGAGCAGTAACCCACACAGGAGCACGTTATTGCCAGGACACATTTTGTGCAATCACAAGTGGTAAAACACCCAGGAGTGCGTTGTTGCCTGTAGATCATTTGTATAAGCATAGGAGCGCTTGTGCAATCACGAGCGGTAAAACGCGCAGGAGCAAGTTGTGGCCTGGAGTGGACACCATTTGTATGAGCGCAGGAGCTCTTGTGCAATCAGGAGCGGTAAAACGCGCAGGAGCAAGTTGTTGCCTGGGCACCATTTGTATAAGCATAGGAGCGCTTGCGCAATATCGAGCGGTAAAACACACAGGAGTTCATTGTTGCCCGAACACCTTTTTTGGTATAAGCATAGAAGCACTTGTGCAATTCCAAGCTTTAACACGTGCAGGAAAACGCTGTTGTGCTACTCACACCTTAAACACGCAGAAGAACTTTCTCTTTTCCTGGGGAACACACACAAATAGCAGTATATACTGCTCCCTATTCATGTGCTCGGAAGCGCGTTCAGCTTCATTTCTGTTTTCCCTACCTTTGTGTGGATATCCTGAGTTCCTGCCTGAACCACGCCCAGGGGAATACGTAGGTTCCTCCGGTGTTTCTTTTCTTTCTGTATGAAAGGTTGGATGAGTGTGGCCCGGAGGTAACTAGACAATATAACACTTTAGTTTGTCCCTATAGGTGGTTGTTCCGAGAGGCGTTCCCTCACCATTAACAGTTGTTCACACCAGGTCACCACACTGAAACAAGAGCCTCTAAGCAATTATGATCCCTTCTTCCAGCCCCATCTTCACACTGGTCAGTATACTTTCTATCACTAGGGAAAGGGGGGAGATGGTGGAGGTTTTTATGTCATCTCTGAGAGATCACTCTGCAAGCATAAGATAAGGCTTGTGGGGCACTGACAGAATCCAAAGCCCAAGTTTTTTTTATCTCACCCGGATGACATGAGCAACCCGAACATCACCATGTAGGACACAGCAGCTAAGCTGGCCTGCATACAGGCAGAGAACTAGAGCTTACATCAAGATGTAACAACCTTACAGGGCCAACTAGCGGCCAGTCATATAGGGGCCTGGGGTCAGACCCCGACAGTTAGAGCTAAACAGAAAGAGATACTACAGCCTCCTTTGTATAATCCCACAGGGTCCTCGCCACCTACTCAGAGCTCCGCCCCTCCTATACAGGTGATTGACCCTCATTTGGTTCAATTAACCGCTGCAAAATGCTTTGATGGAGATAGCTCACGGTATAGTGTTTTCCTCAATCAATGCTATCTGCACTTAATGGCGCGTGCCTCAGCCTTCCATGATGATGCATCCAAGGTTGCTTTCATCCTTTCCTGTTTGGGTGGGGATGCTGCCCAGTGGTCTATACTTTTGGTTTAAAATGACGGCCCTTTCCTATACTGTGTCCCAGTATTCAAGGAAACCCAATGTAGAATGTTTGCCCGTCACACATTTGTACAAGCTGCCGACAGCGAGCTCCTCAATCTTAAACAGGGTAGTGCTGACCTGTTGTAGTACATCACAACCTTTCACAGGCTAGTAATCGAAGCAAAATGGCCTGAGTCAAAAATGGTTTGTGTTTTATCTGGTTTACGTCATGATATGATGGATCTTATCTCCAAGATGTCAGAACCTCCGGAGGAGATCAGACCATTCATTGACCTAGTAGTCAAGTTCAATTATAGAATGCAAGAACGTAAAACCGAGAAAACCAAGGGCAATGACTCCAAGTTCCTTGTATTTCAAGAAAAACCTAGAACAGAGATTAATAAGACCCCTGATACCCCCAAACCCATGCAAATAGGCAGAATCTGTGGTCCTCTGTCTAGAGAAGAGACATAAAGAAGGCAAAGTGTCCGTACTGTGGCAAGAGCAGTCCTTTCGTTAAGGAATGTCCAGTTAAGCCAGCTAAAACAAGACAGAACAAACCATACGCCCTTCTGGTAGCTGAGGAAACTAGGCAGGAAACAATGTAAACTCAGTAGAAAACAGGGTTGGTGTACAGGGTTCTTCGTCTACAAAGACCCTGGCCTTTACCCTCTGCTACAGCAACCAACATGTGGGTATAGTCGTAACATTACTGTCGCTGTCAGGCCGATCATGGCAGATTACAGCTCCTATTGACACAGGAGCCACTGGGAACTTAATTGATACCCAGTATATGGAAGGCTTGGGCAAAACCACTGTAACCAAAGAGAAATTAGAAACCATAACAGCAGTGGACAGCACAGATTTAACCTCTGGTTTAATCCGTTAACAAACTGAAGCCTTGAGAATGACCCGTAGGAATGATCAAGTGGAAATCATTTCCTCAAATGTTATTGACGCGCCTCAGTTCAGACTCGGTTTGGGCTTTCCTTGGCTAGTGACCCATAACCCACACATAAATTGGATGCCCAGAGTTATGACACTGGACTCATCCTGCTATAAATCATCCTGCTATCCACAGAAATATACAGTTGGTGAACAGACAATACAAGCTCATGCTTTCCCATTGACCGGTACAGGTGCAGTAACACAGAGGGATATGCCTGAAGTATTTAACAATTTGGCCAATGTGTTCAATAAACTGGGGACCAACACCTTGCCTCCATATCACAGTTTCGATTGCAGGGTAGACATAATTCCAGGTTCTAGACTACCATGTAGTGGTGTATACTCCTTTACCGAGAAGGAGAACAACCATTTACGCATCTATCTAGATGAATATCTAAGGAATGGATTTAGACATCATTCCAAGTCACCTGTTTCTCCTTCCCTCTTTTTTGTGGTAAAGAAAGAGGGGGATCTAAGAATGTGTATTGATTACAGGGCCATAAACACTACAACCGTAAAAAATCAATAACCTTGCTATCCAACTTACTTGATCGTTAAGGAGGCGGCCACCCACACTAAATTGTATTTGCTTGGGGCCTACCATCTTGTCAGGGTCTGGAAAGGATATGAGTGGAAGACAGCGTTCCAAATTAAATATGGGCTTTTCGAGTACGAGGACATGCCTTTTAGACTCTGTAATGCTCCTTCTGCCTTCCAATATTTTATTGATGAGGATGTGAGGGAGTTCATCGATCTGTGTTGCATAGTATACATCGATGATATTCTGATATACTCCAAAGACATTCCAGAACACATCAGACATGTCCTTGCTATCCTCCTGCAGCTACAGCAACATGGCCTGTACGTTAAACTAGAGAAGAGTGTGTTCCATACTACTGAGGTGGAATTCCTGGGTCACATCCTAAGCCCTGCAGGAATAGAAAGGGACACAAAAAAAGTTGAATCCATATTGCAGTGGCCATCCTTTAGCTCAGTGAAACACATCCAAAGATTCCTAGGGTTTGCAAACTACTACTGACACTTGCGTGCTGGCAGTGCGCCTTAGGCCTTAGGCTCTCCTCTTGCTAAAGCGCGATAGCGCTTTTTAAAAATACCTGTTTTGTCTTTTTGTTAAAATTTTGTTTGGCACTTTTCCCCTGCTTTTAATTAAATCGCCCTCACTCACGCACTATAATTTGCATATTCACCGCCTTTGGCGGGTCCCCAGATTCATGCTCTCATTGTAGCAGCCATCTTGGGGGTACAAGTGGACGCCTGGCGGCGCCATTTTTGTTTGCGGGCTAGCTGTCATCAGGACAGGCTAGACCTGCATTTAAAGCGGCCCTTCAAGCGCGCAGCGTTTGCGCGCAACGTTTGTGCCGTAGTAACGCCGGAGTCACGCCAGAGTCCAGCCCGTCTGCACCCGTCTGCGCTAAGGACGGGCAAATGGACGGGACTCAAGGGAAGGTAAGCCGACCTGGTTTGGCTGCCCATTTAACCTTTAAATATTCCTATCAGGATATATGCGCTTTTAAACCTTCCAGGTTATTGTGTCGTTTTACCTGCTCTCTGGAGGTGTTGCGAGACTCCCCCGGCTGCGGCTGCTTTGCCAGCCATTGTAAGTCGCCGACTGGGAATTCCTCTAAGCATTCCCCTCCTATATATTTGCCCCTTATTTCTGGCTCCATGAATGAAAGTGGTTTCCTTATTAATGCAAGATCCCTGGTGAAAAACAACATCGCCTTTAGCGACTTCGTATTGGTAAGAAGGCCTGCCTGGGTGTTCATCACTGAAACCTGGGCTTCGGATTCTGCTGGCCCTGATCTGGTGGCAGCTATTCCGGAAGGATATGCGCTAGCCAGGCTGGATAGAGTAGGACGTAGAGGAGGTGGTTTAGGGATCCTCTATAAGACATCCCATACTTGCCGCACTTCTGCACTGTCTGGCCCCTCCGATTCCTTCCAAGCCCTTCATTTTTCAATAAACTCCCCCTGTGCTGCCCCTGTTACGGGCATATTGATTTTTAGACCCCCGGGTCCCAGAACAGACTTCAGCCAGTCCTTGCATAATATCCTGGAACCCTACTTTGGTAGTGCCCAATTGACGGTTTTGGGCGACTTAAACTTTCACTTGGACAATCTTGTTTCCAGAGATTCCCTTACCCTTCTGGACTCTTTGTCCGCCTGTGGCTTTCAGCAGCTGGTTAAATCTTCCACCCACCAGGCGGGTCACATTTTGGATGGGGTATTTTCAAATGACCCCAGGTTAAAAACGGACCCACCTATTCCATTGGTCTGGTCTGACCATCTGGCCGTTCCGCTGGAACTTCAGACTCTCCCTAGGAACCTTAAGCTGACCGGTCCCAGTAAAATGGAACCTAGGAGAAACTTTAGGAGGGTTACTAACCTTTCCCTCGCCCCTCTAATTCAGAAAGCCGCTATTGATTCAGCCAAAGATGTCGATACTGCTGCTTCCGAGCTAACGAATGCCATTACGGCAGCGGTAAATGTGCTGGCTCCTGTAACTCTCCGATACTCTGCCAGAAAGAGACCATCAGCCCCGTGGTTTTCAGAGCCTTTAGGCTCTTAAGGCAGGGGTGTAGGAAGCAGGAAAGGCTATGGCGGGTGAGCTGGAAGCCACAAGAGAGGGAAAAGCACAAATCTCTCCTTAAGGAGTATAAGGCGGAGGTTATTAAGGTGAAGCAAGAATACTTTGCCCATTTAACGACCACTCTTACCTCCCCGAGAGAACTCTTTAAGATAGTTGATTCATTGTGCACTTTACAGAGTCCTGATCCTATAGTGTGTTCACAAGACCTCTGTGATAAAATCGCAGGATATTTTCACACGAAAATAGCGGATATTTACTCGGCCCTTGAATAACAGAAGGCCTCAATGTCCCCCCCCCCTTCCAGTTCGGTCTTCTCTCCCCCTGAAGCTGATGCCTCGACTACTACAGTGAGTCTGTCTGTGTTTCCACCGCTTTCCCTGCAGGAACTTGACTTGCTTTTAAGCAAGATTAGGTCAGGGTCTCCTTTAGACCCTTGTCCTCTCAAAGTTCTCAAGGACTGTAGAGATACGCTGCCTCCGCTTCTGGATATTATGAACAGGGCAATGAAGGATGGTATTTTCCCCTCCCAGTGGAAGAGTGCTGTGGTTAAGCCCCTCCGTAAGAAGCCTACAATATACCCTGAGTTATTTAAAAACGTTCGCCCCATTTCTCTGCTCCCAGCCCAGCAAAAATGCAGGAGATCCATCTAAACCAGCATTTGGCGGCGTTTCTGGATTCCTCGGGTCTTCTAGATCAGTCCCAGCACGGTTTCAGGAGAGGCCATAGCACAGAGTCGGCCCTTACGATAGTGCTTAACAACATCCGCACTGAGGTCGATCAGGGCCACACCTCCCTTCTGGTCCTATTAGACCTGACAGCCGCCTTCGATACCCTGTCTCCCTCGGTTCTTACATCTCGTCTGAGGGAGATAGGGGTAGAGGGCGTGGCCTTGAGTCTATTGGCCTCTTTCCTGGATCAGAGGGAGCAGAGGGTCAAGCTGGGAGAATATCTATCTCCACCCACACCTGTGCAATGTGGGGTTCCACAAGGGTCGGCATTACGTCCGACCCTGTTCAACATCTATGTGGCCCCACTTGCCAAGCTTGTGAGATCATTTGGGATGGAGGTAGTCTCCTACGCCGACGACACCCAGATCTTAGTGTCCCTTTCTCACTCGGTGAACTCTTCCATTCTCAACTTTAGAAACAGCATGGAAGCGGTTTCTAAGTGGATGATTTACAATTCACTAAAGTTGAATGGGGAGAAGACCGAGATTCTGGTTTTCGGCGGGAACATTAGCATCTGGTCGGCCGAATGGTGGCCCCCCTCACTGGGAGTTTGCCCCACACCAACAGATTCTGCGAGGAACTTGGGAGTGATGATCGATCCTGTTCTCTCAATGGCTCAGCAGGTTAATAGGACAGTTCCTAACTGTTGGGGCATTATTAAAACTCTTCGGAAAATTAAACATTATCTGTCCCCTCAGGCTCGTAAGCAGGTTGTCGTTGCACTTGTCGCTTCGCGACTTGATTATTGCAACACTCTGTATGCCGGCGTGAATAAAGTCCTGGTGCAGCGCCTTCAGACCGCCCAGAATGCGGCGGCTAAATTTGTACTGGATGCCCCAAGACTCTCTTCCGCCATGGCTGCTAGGAAAAGCCTGCATTGGCTTCCTATTGAATCTAGGATCGCCTTCAAGACTCTTTGCTTGACCTCTATGGGGCACTCTCTGGCAAGGGGGCTGGTGGGGTGAGGAAATTGTTGCTTCCTTACGCACCGGGCAGAGACCTCCGCTCCTCAACTAAGAGCTTGCTGGTGGTGCCTCGTGTTCGAAGAAGTAAATGGGGTGGGAGGGCGTTTTCAACGGTAGCCCCCAAGCTGTGGAACAGCCTCCCCCTAGAAATTAAATCCCAACTGTCTGTTCTGAAGTTCCGGAAAGCTCTTAAGACATGGCTATTCTCAAAGGCGTACCCGTAGTGCTGGTTATTTGGTCATTTTGATTGTTTTTATGGTAGGCTCCTTGATGCCTTTGGGCTTAGTAGCGCGGTATAAGATTTATTTCATTCATTCATTCATTCATTACCCGTTTGTTATTCAAAGCCGTGAAGTTTCTATGGGATTCCGAGGCTGAGAGAGGCTTCATGCTTATGAGGTTATTGCATAATGTGTTTAATACTTTTAAGGTTGGAGCATAATGTCTTTTATGGCTAAGGTGATGCTGACTGCACATTATAAGTTCTGTTGCAGGATCTAATGCTGAGTACAATATTTTGCCAGTTATTACTGGTTGGGTTCTACATTTACTATTTGTGCTTTGTGATGTTTCTGACAGTGGCCTAATTGGCCATGTCATGTGTATATAATCCCTTGTAAACATTGCCTAGTGCCAGTTGGCACAGTGTATAGTGTGTGATTAGGATTTTAATGTGTTTTGGATAATACAAAGGCTATCTTTATATAAAACCTTATGTGGAGCTCCTTTTGTGGTGTGCCTAGTGTGTTGCTGCAGTGTGAGTGTTGCACAAACGCTTTACACATTCCCTCTGGGTTAAGACTGACTGCTCTTGCCAAGCTACCAAGGGGGTGAGCAGGGGTTATCTTCAGCCTATAACTCCCTTGCCCTGACTAGAGTGGTGGTTTCTGCCTGGCTTTGGTGCAAGCCTTAGCCAACCAGAAATCCCATTTCTAACATTAGCCAGAACCTGATGGAATTACTGGTGACAGCGAAGTTTAATGGGCATATCACGGTGGAGATACCTGATAATATGGTAAGTGTCCTACAGAGGTTACATGAAATAACACTCCAATGGAGAGGGACAAACACAGACAAATTAAAAATTAAAGGCCTCTTTAGGAAGAACCTGATTTATCGATATAACATCGTTTTAGCTTACAAAGATTCACCGCCTGAAACTGTTATGGATTGCCCAAAGGGAGAAATTTTATTTTTACCAGCTTTTTCTGACCTCGTGAAAATATACTTTAAACCTTTATAAGCGCAGGAGTGGGGGGTAGCACTTGCTCCTGCATTATATAGCAACCATGTTGGGTGGGATGCTGAGTCCCCTCACAATGTAATCCCAGTAAAAACTACTCCACAGAGACAGTACCCAATAAAACAAGAAGCAAAAAAAAAAGTCAGGGAGATCTTAGATCAAGTTGAATACCAGGCTGTAATTGAAACTTGCACCCCTTTAATGGATAATCCTTTGTTTCTTGTAATGAAACCTGATAATTCATACTGTCTAGTTTAAGACTACAGACATCTGAACACATGCACTAAAACATTTGTAGTACGGAATGCAGACAGTGCTGCATTAATGAATAACATTGTTTGGAAAAAATATAAAACAACACTAGATATCTCAAATGTAGTAGTAGTATTTCTTTATTCGGTTTTTGTCATGTAAAAAACCCATAAAAGCAATATAACACATACATTACATTTCACATTTTAGATTAAAACACAATGCTGCCGCTAAAACAGTATCTTTTTTTTTTTTTAAGAAATATATACAAGTTCTAAAATATATACAACTTAAAAACAAAGTCATAGTATTTTATGTCGAACCCTATAGTGGGCGATCCTCTTACTTATTACATACATGATTATCTTTATCGATAAGTATGACTATACAATGATATTTACAGATTAATTTGGTGTCGGAAAATACATTTCAGGAACTTAACGATGTACTTCGATGTCCACTCCTCACCCAAGAACTGTAAAAATAACAAGGTCGGATGGCATCTTCTAATGCCCATTATTTTTAATAGCGGAATCAGACAAATATTTCTGTGCCCACTGTAGTATTTGCAGAGTAAGAAAGTATGAATTGTTGTCTGAGTAGAAATCTCATCACACGGACAAAGTGGTAATTCCGAGTCCCAGTTATTTCTTATTGGGAAGGCAACCAAACGGTGTAAAACATTTAACCTGAACCTAGTCAGGAGAAATCTCTCAAAAATAGTAAAATCATGAGTTAGATAAGGCTGAATTTAAAAAGTTGTTTGAACAGCCATACAGTGTTGGGCAGAAGGTTTGACGGCTTCTTTAGTTATCCGTAATTCTTCTAAATGTGTGAGGGACAACGCCTGTAGTGCCTTCCATGATAGTGACCGAATAGAGATTGGTTCTAAATAGTGTTTTTCCAATCCTAGATCATAGAAGAATCTTTTTATATATGACTACCAACCTATTTTATGTGAGTGGACTAGAGCCATGCAATCTGAAATGATTCACTGTGTAAATTCATTTTTGTCTGTCGACCAAATTCGATGCCAGAGGAGGAGTGGCTGTATTTTAGCCAAATCTGATACGTAAGGGATCCCCAGTTCCATATGACATGAAAAAGTAGATACACTCTTTGGTACCGCTAGTAGGAATCTCAAAAAAACATTCTCAGCCACTTGGAGATTGTTGGTGTTTGCATGCCCCCACACACCCGCCCCATATAACGCTACTGATTGGCATTTGGCTCTGTATATCTCTAAGAGCTCTACCGGCGGCCTCTTTCCCAGTTTTTAAAAATAAATTACGAGGGCCATAGTGGCTCTCATGAGATGGAATTTTCTGGACTCTATTGCTGGTTTCCAGTTAAGTTTATGGTCGATAATAATTCCCAGGTATGGATATTGTACTGTGGTAGCCAGTTTTTCATTGTCTATATGTATATCCTTTGTCCTTTTTTTCCCTGGACCCGCTATCATAACAAAGGTTTTTTTAATATTCATGCGTAGATCCAGCTTCCCCATAAATTGGGAATATCTATTTAAAGCCCTCTGGAGTTCTAGGGGTGTGCGGGCCAGTATCACTGCGTCATCCGCGTATAGTAGAGCTGGAATCAGACGTTTTTTTTATTGTTGGAAGATCCTGGCTCCCCTCCAGCATGGCCCTCTCCAGACCGTTGGTATAAAGCGTGAAGAGGAAGGGGGCCAGGACACAACCTTGTCTGACTACTCGCTCCACTCTAAACGGCGCGGATAGTATGCCCTTTACCCCGAACCTTACCCTAGCTGAGGCATTACAATATAGTTCGTGCAGGAAATTTACTAGTGGTAAATCTACCCCCATATTTAATAGCATGGACCAAAGTTTGGCATGGCAAACGCAGTCGAAGGCTGCGGACAGATCAACGTATACCATAAACATACTACCCGCCTTCGCACTTACGTACTTGCCTACTATCATTGTCAGGTTTAAAGCCTGTTCAACTGTCCCTAGGCCTTCACGAAACCCGAATTGGATATCTCACATGGATTCTTCTGCCAAAATATAGCACCTGAGAGCAGATATTTGACAGCATTCTCAGCGCTCAGTTCTCAGGGTCAATGTTGTCGACTCCCCCAAGGGTAGAAGTAAAGCCCTGGGTTGGTCTCCACTAGGGTATCAGAAGTAGCTATGTAGAATATAATTCTTTAACAGATGATGATTTGAAGGACCACTTGACCAGGGTGAGCAACATCATTTTGGGGTTTGCCTCTGAGGGCTACAAATTCAGCTTTAAAAAATCAAAAACAGCCCATCTCAATGTCCTATTTTTGGGATATGAGCTTTCAAGTGAAGGGAGAAGCCTGGCAGCTAACCTTTTAGAAAAGTGTGCACTGCTCCAACCTCCTAAAGTGTTGAAAAACTTCAATCCATATTGAGATGCCTAACTTTTGGCAGAACATACATTTTATATTACGAAAAAGTAAAACCTTTCTATGACTTAATAAGACCTGATCATTTAGTTAGGCATTGGACATAGGAACACACAGATATCTTTGGTTCCCTACAAGCTAACATGATAGCATCAAAACACTTGCAGACACTTGTGAATGTCCGCCACCTGCTGATACGGGTGATATGGGTCCTCCCCAGATTATCAGGATATACCTACATCACTTTCAATGTAGGTGAGACAGTCCCAATTACATACAAATCACACTTGTACACAAACGCTGAAATGCGTTTTGCTTCAACAGATAAAACCCTGACAGCTGTGCAGACCTTTGTAGCAAGAGAAAGAGCACTGGCTCAGGGGAAACAAATAATTGTCATAACTCAAGTACCAGCCTAAGAAGCTGTTACAAAGGCTAGCGTTCTTAATGCTAAAACGTTACATCTAAGATGTATATAATGGGCTAATTCTCCCACTGCAACAGATGTAAAATACAGATATGACTTTACTCTAAAAACACAAGCATTCCAGCAATATCAACAAGAACATCCTCTTCCGGATGAAATAATGCCGCTAGATCAGTATGAATATATCATTTACACTAACAGATCTGCTCAGCCAGCCGTGGGAAGTAACCAACAATACAGCGCTGCATGTGCAATTGTAAAAGGTCATATGCAGGATGGCAAGTTCCATCCTAGCAGTACGAAGACACAGTCTCTAGGACACTGCACATCTAAGCTGGCAAAACTAAATGCCCTCTTCTGGCACTAATAAATACTGATCGAAAATCCCCCACACTGATAGTGTGCGATTCTTTTTACTGTGCCCAGTTATACAAAGAATATCGTCACTACTGGGTTCAAAACGGGTTTAAAGACTCAAAAGGTTACACAATTAAGCATAAATTGCTATGGGAGCAGGTAGCTGAGATGAAAAATGAACTACCAAGAGCTCACATGATACAAACGCTGAGTCATCAATGTGACGGCGTTCACGTTGAAGGGAATGCATTGGCTTATGAAGCTGGAAAAGAGGCAGTAGGTACTGATGCTGTAGCTGCAATCACTCACGCAAAAGTGAGAATAGATGGACAGAGAATGGTAGCTGTCATTGCTTCATGAAGGTTTTTCACTCAAGTACTCCAACAAGTTAGATGCAAATAACATTACAGAAGCACAAATTCCAGGAGTGGGGGGATAGAGTTATACCAAACATCACAGATTAGGCCTAATACTAGCTGCACAAAGGGTCTAGGTTCTGCACACACAGGGATTACTGCAACCGTTTCTTTATTGAAACAACACTATTGGTGGCCAGAATGAACTAAACAGACGAATAATTTAAAAAGCGACATCTATCAGCAAATTAAGGGTTTCACCGTGGCGCCTCCAGCCCAGGCATATTTACTAATATCAGACAGACCACTTGCTTGTGTCTATTTGGACCACTGCAGACCCTACAATAAGATGGGGCTTACAAGTATATCTTGGTGGCAGTGGATTTTTGCTTTAGATTCCTATGGGTTTGACCTCAGCACTCAGCTGACACTCAAACTGTTGTAAAAGATTTGCTAGTCTTCATAGGGACATATGCACTTGGCAACTTGCATTCTGACCGTGGCCCTGCGTTTAGCTTTTGGGAAGTTTGGGTGTTGTATTGCGGTACTCCTCTCTGTACAATCTTGAGGGAAATTTGGTCGTGGAGAGGAAAATCAAGACTAAAAGCAATCTTGTAAAAGTGAAAGTATTAGGATCGGATGGTATTGTATTGTACTGTAATTGCATATATATAGCTCTTACTACCCCTGACGAGGCATCAAAGCGCTTTTTTGGCGAGTTGCATGCTACTCCGGGACCCATAAAGGATTAGTGTAGAATTAGTAGAGTTAAATATGAGAGTTTTTTAGTGGTGGATATTAGTCAGTTATTTGGAGAGAGAAGGATAGCGGAGGGATAGAAAGGGAAAAAAGGTTTGTATTTATATAGCGCTTGTTACCTCTGGTGGGTGTTGAAGCGCTTTTCTGATGAGTAGTATGCTACTCCAGAACCCCTAAAGGATTAGTGTTGAAAATTAGTATAGTGAAATATGAAGTATTTTGTGTGCTTGGTATGTTATTCAGCTATTTGGATAGAGAAGGGTAGGCGACAGGATAAAAGAGGGTAAAAGGTTTGTATTTATATAGCACTTGCTACCCCTGATGAGGTTTTGAATTGCTTTATTGGCAAGTAGCACACTAATCTGGAACCCATAAAGGATTAGTGGTGAATTAGTATAGTGGAATGTGAAATTTGAGAAGTGAACATGATAGTCTGTTATTTTGATTGGAAAAGGATAGTGGAGGGATAGATTTTATTTTTAGGTCATAGCAGTAGGAGGAGGCTTTTGGATGAGTAAAAAGGGGCTGTGGAGGGGAAGAGTCTGAGGGAAGAGTTTAGAAAGCTTTGTTTTGGGGGATCAGTATAGTAAAAGAGGTGTCAGATAATGCATGGAGCTATAGAGTAGGAGATAGTCTAGAAAGGGTTATTTTGGGGATCATAATAGTGGTATGGGGTTTGGGATAAATGAGAGAGTGGATTTAGAGGATATATTGATAGCTGTATAGGGTGAGAAATAGGGTAGTGCATTGGAAAGAGTAGTAGAAAGAAGTTTGAGATGCATAAAGGAGGTGAGTATATGGTGAAAAAAGATATTGATAGAGGTACAGGATGAGAAATAGGGTAGTGCATTGGATAGGCTTTTTCAGGAGAAAAGTAACCAACACACAGATCCAAGTACATGGAAGGTACAAAGATGCACAATGGAAGCAAGTACATGTAGACCAAAGATGCACCAGATAAACTTTAGTTTTCAAGTATTATTATACTTTTTTTTTAACAAAATAGTTATTTTAAGTGTTTATAGAAAGCAATACACAAAGATAGGTACATATCTATAGTGAAAATAAATGCTTATATGCAGAGGGATATACTGTAAATTTCTGTTTGCGTATGGTGCTTACGTGGGGAAGAGCCAATTCTTGAGTAGTTTTCTGAAGTTAAGGTGGCTGTCAGTTTATCTTATGTTGCGGGGTAAAGAGTTCCATAGCTTGGCTGCTTCAACAGAGAAGGATTTGCCACCCATGTTTTTTTCTTGTATCTAGGGATTTTGAGGTGAGGAGCCACTTTAGAGCAGAGGTTCCTTTGTTGAATGTATTTGGTGATTTTATTCCTGATGAAGAGCGGTCCCATCCTATGAATTGATTTGTGGGTGATACAAAGTAGCTTGAAGGTGGATCTTCTGGAACCGGTAACCAATGAAGGGCTTTCCAGGAAGGTGAGATGTGGTCTCGCGGTTTGATATGCAAGAGTAGTCTGGCAGTCGAGTTCTGAATCTGTTGTAGTCTTTTCATGGTCGTTAAAAGTGATCCCTGGTCGAGGCTATTGGCATAATCGAATTTGGACTGAACAAGGGAGATAGTAGTTGGGTCATTCCCTTATACGGGGTCCAAAGAGCCTTTAAAAATATGCCAAGAAGATCCACTGGATGTGGCACTCCTTAAGAAGCCCTATTTGGAACGAGAATGTGGCTACCTGATCTCGATTGCAAAAGCACAGTGGCAGATGTAATACTGTTTGACATCAATAAACGTTTAATTCTTTTACAGGATCTGAATGAATCCTGGTCACTACTAAGCAACATGCAAGTAAAATGCACCACCACTGGGGAAGTCAAATGAGTCACGGCCAAAAGTTGGGGATCTGGTCAGAGAAAAGATTGTGGATAAGAAAGACTTTGTGCCATCATACAGAAAGCCTGTACCTGTCCTGGCTGTTGAAGGAACAAGAACAGTACTTCTTCGGCCTCTTGCCGGTAAAAAAGAAAAGAGATTTGTTTCCATCGATGGGATCAAATCACACTTTCTGGTCAATATTGAATAGTAGGCCTCATGGGCTCCTGGGTAGCCACCCTCTCCTCTTGCTACCATACAGGAAGTTCAGACAGAAAGACTCATAATATTTGAAGAGTATCCAAAATAAAGTACTTGAATATAAAACAATGGAATGGAACTTGTTCCTCTTGAAACAGAACTTCAAAAGACAAATGAAAGACAAATTTCAATCCAGCTTGTCTACATAAATATGCCTCTAGAAGAGACGTCTGCCAGTTCAACTAAACCTGCTAAGCTACCAAAAATAGATCAAACTGGATCTGGCTACTTCATCGATTTTGATACTTTCTCTCTAGATTCCAGGTACCTGAAACGCCATCTCAAGTTTACCGTAAACAGCTACTTTATGAATTTCAATTTTTTCTGAAAAAGACTTACCTAGTATCACCTTGGTTACAACTCTGGATATTAACTGGAATATTGTTTTTTCTGTTCTGGATTGGCCTAGTGACTGTCTTTTGCTTACTCATGAATGGAAACTATCTCCCTGAATGCTCTGCAGTATCAAATGTGAACTTGGTCCTGAAACCGCATCCATCATCTCATCATAAACAAATAGACCTGTCCTTTGTGAACATTACAGCTGTTCCAATTCCTGATGGTATAGTTTTGGACAAGGTTGATTTTGATGTATACGGTCCCACAGAACTTTTAAAAATACCTCATGTACATTTTCTGACAATTGGGATTTTGAAACTGGAAATAATATGTTATCTGTTTTAGAACAATCTGCTGCATTTTCAAGCATTCAAATGTTAGAGGACCCATCTGATTTTGACGCCATGTCTTGTTACCAACATTATTGTCATCACTTTTTACATAAATCCAGTATCCCATGAAATGTTTTTACATACCACCAATGAGAACATTGCCCAACACTACCAAAAAGTAGTTTGAGAACATTTGCACAGAAATGTTCTTATTTTTTAGGGTTTAACACTTCTGACCCGACCTCATATTACTATAAGGTTGCACCTAAAACTGCAGAGAAAAATATGCTAACCAAACATATTTATTCTACATCCTTTATTTATCAAATGTCTGAAAAGGGTTTCAACTAATGGAAGAACACTATAGACATAAAATTAGTCTGAGGTTCAAAGGAATGGCAAGTTCAGGGAACAGAAGCACTATTTTGAGCATGCCTCATTCCACAGCAGATAATATTTCCGAATGACTCTGTGCAACAGACTTCCTGCCTTGGAATAGCCTGGAACAAGGATTTGAAAACACCTTGGATTCTCTCACCATCACACTTTGAGGGGTGGCAAAACTTTACGCCATGTGAAAGGGGATACAATATAGAAATCATACAGTAAAATTAATCAGACCCCAATGGGAAGGGATGGTTAGTTTGGCCCACAGATACAAACAGATGTCAAACAATATTCAGGCGTACCATCAACTGGTTTAGTATCAATAGGCCAGACCAACGCTAAGTACAAAGAAAACATCTGGGGGTGGTGACAACTTGCAGTGTTGGGAAGTTATGCCTTGATTTGCTAAAAAACTCAATACTGTCCCAGGTGAAACAGCACTTATCCTTACTATCAGATGAGGTGTATTTAAGGGATTTTATATTAGGCCCTCGCTGCGTATTGAAAAACTGGACCAGTTACCTTTTATTGTGGCAGAGTCACCATCCACAGAATGGGTAGTCCATGGCCATATATCATTACCGGTCACAACTTTCCAGTTTCAGTATTGCCTAGAACAACAACCCTCCCCCCCCGGAGATACAAAGTGATGGGTAGGGAATTCATCAAGGTAGTGTTTCTAAGCGGTAAAAACTGTGAGTACTCTTTAAGTGGATCTCTCATATGCAAGGATTTCATGCTCCACGGGGCCTGTAACGGTTCAGTTGCAAAGTTATCCTGTCACTTGAATGGATGAACAACTGCTGTGATTAACCTGGTATTCAGGTTGCTCCCGAATGGAAGTTACTTGATGCTGAACGTTCAAGTTTTTTGCAGGATGCTTCCGGGGATCGCATAACTTGTCACTGTTAGCTCCAAGGTTAGTTATTGTATGCAAGTATTGTTTCCACTGACACATACAGTCAGGGAAGCACCATTATGGCCTTAGTTGAGTGTTTCCTTTATACAGTTTGATACTCTAAGCACAATGAAATCCATGCTTTTACAGTAAACCATGCCCTTAACCTCTTCCTGAGAAACTTATGATCTCCAGGTCGCAAGGTACTCAGCTGAGATACAGGCACTAACTAGTATGAACAAACTGCCCTTTCCATTTCCCAGAAATGGTACAACGTGTCTTTAACATGAGGTCCCAGAGGGGTAGGAACTTACCTAATCCGTTTAAAAACCAACAAAGAACTAAGAGAACCGTTTTGGAAGTAAAAGAGACTAAGAAGAAACATTTGAACTGTAACCAAAGAATACTTGCCCAATTACAATCTTGTGGCCTAAGCTAAAATCGTTATATTGGTCTTGTGATAAGTCTTACCTGCTCAGATATATTTTTATATAAAGAAGACTTATTTTTACATATCTACAGCCTGGTGTCTATTTGTGGGGGATTGGTATATTTACTGTGTGTGTTATTACAAATGCTTAACTCAGAAACGCCTGAAGAATAGCCTTGGCTGCTCATGCCACGAACCTAGACGGTGAGCAAGGGTAATTCTAAGGGGTCATCCTTCGCCCTGACTTAGAGGAGAGGGTCCCTGCTTGTCACAAGTGAATACTTGCGCCAAACAGAGACCCCCAATTCTAACAGTAAGTACATGAAGGCAAGAGGAGGCTCAATCCACCTGGCCTTCATGACCTTATCCAGTGCATTTGATACAGTGAGCCAGGGTAAGTTATGGACACTTATGGAAAAAATGGGCTTTGCGGATGCTCTTATCACCCTGCTACGCAGGTTGCATGCGTCAACTACTGTCTCTATTCATTACGGCCCAGGAAGTGAGAAGCCTAGGCCTATTGCCTCAACAGAGGGCGTGCAACAGGGCTGTATTCTGGCTCCCTTTTCCTTTCTTTTATTTACAAATGGTGTGGAGAAATTTTTACTAGATCAGCAACTGGATTATCCTAGTATAGGAGGGCAGCTGGTCGCTTTATTATCATATGTCGATGACACGATTTTGATGGCCCTATTGGCCCACCGCCAATAGCCTACAAAAAATATTGATTGCCTTTACTGATTGTATGACGAGTCTGGACTTTAAAGTAAACTTTAGTAAATCATTCATCATGGTAT
Organism: Lissotriton helveticus; assembly: GCF_964261635.1. NCBI lineage: Eukaryota > Metazoa > Chordata > Amphibia > Caudata > Salamandridae > Lissotriton > Lissotriton helveticus. The sequence goes on along the minus strand of NC_136073.1, from coordinate 911,287,181 downwards.
GTGACCCCAAGCAGACTAAAACACAAACATTTGTGGTAAAAGAAAAGATCATTGATAAGGTACCCAATTTTACATACCCGGGGAACGTTTTTATTAACAAATTAAATTGGGACCATTTGATTGTAGCTAGGGCCTAACATACCAGTAGAATTGTAGAGGGGCTGTTCCATTTCGCGTCCAAATTAGGACGTAAGCCAGTGACAGAAATGTTGATTATATACAACTCAAAATGCCTCTGGGTTGCAACATTTGGGGCAGGAGTATGAGGCCACCATAAAAGCAGCCAGATACTATTTTTTTCTCTTGAAAATAAATTCTTGAAAAGATTACTGATGATCCCCATTAGCTCTTCTACAAAATGTTGTCACTCTGAAGTGGGTTTAGACTAAGTCAGAAAAAATAAATATTTCCCCTTTGATTTTATGGGGAAAGGTATGTACTTCGGAGGATTTATTATTCTCAAGGGCGATCATTAGAGACTGTATGAACTTGGAAAAGGCCATGTCTATTCCCTAGCTTTGTTATGTCAAGAACACTTTCCATTGGATCGGCTTGGGACACTACTACGATAATCCTGATGGTACTCAATCTAATATGAAATCAATCATAAAAATGCATATTATAATGAAATAGGTACAGCAGACCGGGAACATTATGCTTTTAATGATGGGTCACTACGCCATCAGCAATTTTATTTGTCTTTTACTATTCATACACAAGCTTGTTTCCTTTTGACTAGGCTTCGTCTTTGCACTTTGCACTTTCTAGTGGCTTTCCCTAAACAGGTGAGTTGGTGTGAGAGACTGACTCCCTGTCCTTGTAATAACTTAGCCCATCAAAGTATTATGCACTTTATGCTGTTTCGCACACTTTATAGAGATATTAGGGCACGCTTTCTTAAGCCTCTTTTAAAAGGAAATTCGCCCCTGTTCATACAAGAAGGTTTTAATTATTTACAATCTTTGTCCACTACTGAAATGTGTAGTGCCATGCTCACCTTCATTAGAACTGCGCTGTCAATTAGGAAAAGGTATGAATTGTCATTGGAAAATTGACTTGATGGAATGTTGTTGTTTTTTAACAAAAATTGTTTTTAAAAATTCTGATTTTTTACACAAACTCACCCCAATTTCTGTATAGTAGGATTTAAAAAATGTTTTATTGTTTTATGTATGTATGGAACACTTTTATGATTCCTGTGTGAATCGAATAAAGTCATTTGAACTGAACTGAACTGACTAGCACTGATCAGAAGTAGCTTTCACTACAGAAATGGTTGGAGACTCCTAGCCTAAAAGCGTAAAGTGACAACTGCGCTAAACCAAGTCACATCCAAAATTTCAGATTGACCGCAATGGAGCGTGGGTTGGATACAGTCCCAGGTAATTCCCGCTGAGGTTTTAATTTATCAAGCATTGTGCCAAGAGTCCAGTTCATGGGGAAGCAGGTCACGGGATGCAATGTGAGCATCTTTGGTGGTTGCCCGCGGAGAGCGACAAGCAGTCGGGTGTTGTGGAAGTATGGACTGGAGCCTCATGATCAAGAGAGGCGATACTTGCTGTGTGAAAAGACAAATTTGTGCCTGTTCACTCTGATTCTTTATGCGAGCAGCATGGTTCTTTAGTGAATGGGTGCATATGCAAAGAGCCCAAAAGCTTGATTTCATGAGCTACAGATCACTCCAAGAGCCAAGGGACCTGAGAGGTGCCTCTTGGGTGTAAGAGCTGATAGGAAAGAATGGTCCTGGAGCTGTTGGAAACCTCTTATGTCCCTGAGGACCAGGCCAGGAGGCCACCTGGCAGGCCCTTTTGGTCAATCTGGGATCCTAGGTTCAAGATGAAGTTGCAGGTCCAGTTCTTCTGCCCCAGGAAAGAGGGCAGTAGGTCAGCACAATAGAAAATCAATTCTTCGAGAGCAGCAGTCCAGCAGAGTGGCAATCCTTCAGCAGAACAGCAGACTTCCTCCTGGCAGATTATCCGCAGGTCCAGAAGTGTACTGAGTTGGGTGCTAGAGGTCCAGTTTTTATACTAATTGTGCCTTTTGAGTTTGGGGACTTCAAAGAGAGGTCTGTGAAGTGCACAGTGTCCCTGAACTTTCTGCCCTGGCTCCAGAGTACTTGGGGTGTATGTAGCCCTTTATGGGAGTACAGAGCACACCCTATCCAGGTGTGAGTGTCAGGCCCTTTCTCCCAACCTGTCCAGGAAGGCCCATCAGGATGTTGATGGCCCATCAAGGAACACCTAAGCTCCCTTTGTTTGCGGCTGTCTAATGGGAATGCACAAAGCCCACCTGTCAATCACTCCAGACATATTCAGAGATAGGCAGAAGGCATAGTATAGTAAAAGAAAGAAAATGTTAGCTTTCTAAAAGTTACTTAAAAAAGCTGCTAAGGTCAGGAAAAATGTCCTCCACACTTTAACTGATTTTCAACGTTTAACCAAAGTAATCTATAGTAATCCAAATTTTATTAAGTATACAGTAATCCATATTTTCCAAGATTATAGAATCACTGTGGAGACAGTTAAGTTGAACTGGAATGGTTTATTCCTCATTTTCAAATGTCATATGCTGTTTATCCAAACTTAAACATAGACATGTGTTGCCAACTGTCCTTTGACCCAGTACAGTGAATAAACTCAATGCATTTCGAAAATTGTGTGTTCCTTGTCATGGGTACTGTAATAAAAAGGAAAGAACTATTTAAACACCTGCTCTAAAGCAAAGCGCGCTAAATAATGGTGAATAGTACATTTTATCCATAAACCCCCCTCCCAATCAACCCTCGTAAACCTTCCCTTTCCTAATGATCTCATACTAACAAAAGTGAAAACAAGTTAAAAAATACTCTGAACTCACTGAGTGTTTACAAACTTTCTGTTTCTCTTCTCTATTCTTGGGCTCTTGTTTGGGGTCTTGTCACATATAGACAAATTTGAGAATGGCATTTGGGTAAACGTATGACACTTTGCCAAATGCTATATTCATGAACCACTGATGTAAATACCAATATGATGATTACACTGCAGAGTTTGGTAGCAATGTTAAACATGTGAATCTCTGAAGAGTTATTGACTATACTGATGTACACGATGTAATTGTATTGTGCTACCAACAGAATATTTGATTGTGTTTATTTTATGCTTGCAGCCCTGAGGAAGCCCTATTCATGGCGAAGCGTATTGGCTGCACTATTCCATTACCTTACGCCATTTGGTCCAAAAATCCGTTAAAGGATCATATTTAACATCATCGAAGAGTCTGGATTGATTAGTCTATTAAGCATTTGTGCATTTTCAAATGTTTAGGTTGCCTCTGTGCTTTTTTATTTGTACTATAGTTGTGTGGTCTGTTGGCAGTGGACCAGGAAGGTGGGCATCTTTGACCTAAAAGTGTGTTTACGAATTGTGTATAGCTAGGTGGTGTGGCTTTTGATTATCCCTTACTGTCTTCTTTCCTGTTTCTGAGCAATGAAAATAAATGTAAGAGCTTTTCACTACCAGGACATGTAAAAGTTAAACGCAAATGTCCAACGTTTTAAATACGCTGCACCATCTCCTTTGGGCTATCCAGGGACTATCTTAGGGTTGACTTATATGTATTAAAAAGAAAGGCTTGTGTCTGGCAAGAGGACTTACTTGCCCGATCACCGTGACTGTTCAAACCTGCACAAGACCTGTTGAAATGTGTCTTGAGTGAGTGGCACCAGCAGTGCTGCCGTCCCACTAGTAGCACTTCAGTTATAGGCTCGTGGCGCATACAGGTGGTGCAGAATTTCGCCGCACGTGCCATTTTCGGCCTTCACAGGAGAGCCAGAGTGTCCGGCCTTTTGAAGTCGCTTCATTGGCTGCCTATCCGGAAACGGATAGTTTTTAAGGCTCTGACTCTGGCTCATAAAGCGCTCTTTGGCTCGGGAGCAAAATATCTTCAACGCAGGCTTGTTTTTTACCGCCCGGCTCGATCTCTGCGTTCTGAATCCCTGTTTCTTGCGGTGGTCCCCCGAGTAAAGAGGGCCCGCATTGGGGGTCGCTCTTTTGGACTGAGGGCACCACAGCTCTGGAACGCTCTGCCTTTGGCTTTACGCTGTACCTCTAGTCTGCTGTCCTTTAGGAAGGGCCTCAAAACCTGGCTTTTTACCCTCTAGTTTGTTCCCTCTTCTGTTTGTGGACGTTCTGATTTTACAGTGTTATGTTTCTTTCTTTTATGAGCTGCCAATAAAAAGCGCCGGGACACTCCAATGGAGTAGCCGTGCGCTATAGAAATCAAAATTAACATAACATAACATACAGTAGAGTTTACTAGGGACTTATAAGTAAATTAAATATGACAATTAACACAAAGTTTTTGTCTGGCACCACTCAAATATAAGTCAGTCAAGTCAAGTTTCTTAAAGTCCTGTTCAAAATATGGAGTCTTGATATTTGCTCAGTTTGCACGGTGTGTGGGCGTATACGGCCCCGTTTCCGTGGTTGTGAATTCTGTCACATTTTCGATTATCATATCGTTGGTTTAACATTTGGATCATTGTGGAAATATATATCTGGAGACTGATGCACCTCTAATCAGGTTTTCTACCATAACAATTTTTGGTTTTCGACTATCATATTCCTAATAATATTATTCGGCGAAATTGTGAACTAACGCCTGGAGGGAGAGACAAACCCATCCAGGTCATATGGTAGTGCGATTGGTATTTTTGGCACAGGATTATCATACACGTGGTATATAGAATTCCCTGAACTGCATGGAATACTACCTTTGGAGCATTATACAAATAACCTCACTCGAGTTGCCCCAAATCTCAAAAAGAGTGAGATTGTTGATTGACAAAAACCTACCTGACCTTTTGAATATATACAGGATATAATATATACTCACGAAGAATCCAACATATGGTGTTCAGGTTCAAGAAGTCTTTATTCGATTAATTCATCATAAAAGACAGATAATACAAATATACATGAAATATAAAATGTTATTTTACACAAAACAGAATAAAAAACCCTCTAAAACCGTATTAAATTACATTACAGACTTCTTATGAGCAGTTGAAAAGATACAAAGACACTTAAAATACCACAATATCACAAACAGTGCAAACTACTCAGTGGTAAAAAGGCTATGGTGTTCATAATTACACACGCCCTGAAGACGTTCTGGTGTTCAGAACGAAATGCGTCGGCTGATGATTCATTTGACAAATTGATATAAGAAAATAAATGCAAACTGAGCAAATATCAAGACTCCATATTTTGAACAAGACTTTAAGAAACTTAAATTGGCTGAGTTATATTTGAGTGGTGCCAGACAAAAACTTTGTGTTCATTGTATTTTACTCGTGGTTACGAGTGGTGCCCCTGGACAGAGGGCATTTTTTGGGAAGTGGCACACGGAACCTATTTCAGAAACAACATTACTACTTTTGGTCTACACGAGATTGGTGCTATATCTTGGTTTGCTATATCCACTGTCCACTTTTCTGTTTTTTAAATATGACAATTGTGGATAAGCCAATGTTACCATGATTTAGGGAGGGAGCATGTGTACTTTAGCACTGGCTACCAGTGGTAAAGTACCTAGAATTCTAAAGGCAACAGTAATGAATTCAGAATAAAGGGGAGGAGGGAGGGGAAAGGTGTGGGGGTGAACCTGCAGAAAGATAGTATAGTTCCTTCCACTTGGCTTTCTTTATTATTTTGGTAATGTGTTTCTCAAGGGTGGGTTTAGTTTGGAGGGTGAATCCACTTGACTTGGCATTTGGTTAAAGTTGGGACTCAAAGTTCTCAATGTTTATGTCACTGAGTATTCTTGTTTGTTGTTTTCCTAGAATGTTCAATTGCCAATACGCAGGTTAAAGCAGTTACAGGTGGGAAATATCCTTTACAACGCAACTTTTACCACGCAGTGTCTTTACGACGCAACTTTTACAACGCATGGGGGCGCTCTAGGATAGGGAATAGATTTAATTTACTATCAAACACCTTCCCTACTATCCACGGGGACTGGAGTTGGAATAGTAAATTAAACTATTCACTATCCAGCACCCCAAAGCGCTATGCGTTGTAAAGGCATGCGTTGTAAATACCGCGTTGTAAAGGCATGCGTGGTAAAAGCATGCATTGTAATGTCATACATCCGTTACAGGTACTTCTTTTCTGTGGCGGTGAGCCTCCCTGAAGCAAAGGAGACATTCCATTCATCTTTACCTGCCCTCTGGGAGAGGGCCACCCCCACACTATATGAACGTAGGGGTTCATTTCTCTTCGAATTGTGGACGAGTTCACTGTGATATTCATACAACTCATCGAAAGACAGCCATTGCTATTTTAAGCCTGGAGACAGACTGCACCCAGTGCCCCTCCGTCCATGTTGCTTGCTAAGCAGGGTTATGTGTGACGTTTGCACATTGATGCCTTGATATGTGTTGGTCGAGGAGCCTGGGAGCCTGTGATGTGTTTTGGATTTTCTTTAAACTGTTCTCTGTACTTAAGGTGGTCTGTGTGCATGTGTAGAAACTCCATGTGTGCATTGTATGTGCCTCTTTTTCTGCAATGCATTGCTCATGCACAATGTCCTGTAGATTTTGTCCACAGCAGAATATTTTCCCTGCCTGACAGGACCCCTCTGTGTGACTCTCTCAACACTCATTGCTCTGAGGCATCAGAGACAGGCTGCAGTCCCTGGCACCTGTGCCCCAGGGAGGTATGTCTCTGCAGTCCTATCATCAGCAACATGTTCCAAGTGCTTTCCTTGAGAATTTTCTTCTGTGTGGAGCTTGTCATCATTGGAGTCCCTCAAGGGGGCTCCCCATGGACCCCACAGCCAATATACAGCTCACACCAGAGCTGGTCCTGAGGCTGGGAGGGGAGAGTCTGGCCGGTTGCATCTGTAGCGCCTAGAATCTAACATGTGACTCACCAAGCATTGGCTGGACTTCAGGTAAGTGTTAGGTGTCACTGGTTTACGTGAGACAAGGGGCACCACCGAACATGAGCCCCAGAAGTCTCACCTCAGACACTCTGCATCCTGTCTGCTGTCAAGTACTGCTTGTGGGGGGGAGCCCAACGTGAGTACTCTTCTGTGCACAAGACGTGTATTTTACTCATGACTGGCAGGTTGTACGTTATCACTAGTGAAAATGTGTGATGGGGGGACTGTGACAAGCATCCTCCGGCAGCCTTCCCCCACATCACACAGCACCCCCAGTGTCACCAATGGACTCATGACCCGGACATCTGACACAACATTCATCCATCCATTCAATGCTCTGTCACCAAGTGCTTCATCCTTCCAAAGGGGGGATGGTATTTGTCTCCCGTCATAACAGGTCGGTTTTATTTTAATCACGAATATTAGTGAATATAAGAGATAAACAAAAACTTTACTGATTCAGACTCTGGAATTACATTTCAGGGGTGCATTTCACAAACACACGTGATTCGAATAATTATGTTAAAGTCCACTGTCAGAATATATTTATTATTTCGTTGATGGTGCGCAAGGACTTGCCTCAAAATACAGCTGATTTTTTCACCTCAGCCTCAACCATGGACCCGCTACTGAGGGACGAATGCACCTCGCGCGATCGAGGGTAAAAACTTGTTTAGAAAAAGGAAAAAACAAAACATTTAAAGGCACGCTCCTTCAGGTCCTTTTAAGATTCATTATTTTTTTAGGAAACTGCCTCTGAAAGACACTTGCATTTCACATTTTCCGGTACAGACTGTATTGTCAATTGTGTCCACCAAAGACATATCAATCAATCAATCAATCAGTACTTGTAAAGCATGCTACTTACCCGTGAGGGTCTCAAGGCGCTAAGGGGAGGGGGTGCCGCTACTGCTCGAAGAGCAAGGTCTTGAGGAGTCTTCTGAAGGCGAGTAGGTCTTGGGTCAGATGTAGGTGGGTAGGGAGGGTGTTCCAGGTCTTGGCGGCGAGGAAGGAGAAGGATCTGCCACCGGAGGTCGTTCGTTGGATGCGGGGGACAGCAGCGAGGGCGAGGCTAGCGGAGCGGAGCTGGCGGGTGGGGGTGTAGAAGCTGAGTCTGTTGTTCAGGTAGGCTGGTCCGGCGTTTGGAAGTGCTGTGTGTGCGTGGGTGAGGAGCTTGAAGGTGATCCTCTTATCGACCGGGAGCCAGTGTAGGGCTCTCAGGTGGGGGGTGATGTGGCAGCGGCGGGAGACGTTGACGATCAGTCGGGCAGAGGCGTTTTGGATGCGTTGTAGTTGTCGCAGGTGTTTGGCAGGGATTCCTGCGTAGAGTGCGTTGCCGTAGTCCAGTCTGCTGCTGACGAGGGCCTGTGTCACCGTTCTTCTTGTTTCGGTCGGGATCCACTTGTAGATCCTGCGAAGCATGCGGAGGGTGTTGTAGCAGGAGGAGGAGACGGCGTCGACCTGTTTAGACATGGAGAGGGAGGAGTCGAGGATGAATCCTAGGTTGCGTGCATGGTTGGTGGGTGTCAATGCTTTTCCCAGTGTGGTCGGCCACCAGGAGTCGTCCCATGCTGAGGGGGTGGGTCCGAGGAGGAGTACCTCAGCCTTGTCCGAGTTTAGCTTCAGACGGTTGTTCCTCATCCAGTCGGCGATAGCCTTCATTCCCTCGTGGAGTTTGGTTTTGGTGGTGTGTGGGTCCTTGGTGAGGGAGAGGATGAGCTGGGTGTCGTAGGAGGGTCACTTGTTCGAGGGGGGCCACGTAGACGCTGAACGGCGTCGGGATGAGGGATGAGCCCTGGGGACGCGGCAGACGATGTCGGTGGCTTCGGATCAGAAGGACGGGAGGCGAACGGTCTGAGTTCTGCCAGAGAGGAAGGACGTGGTCCAGTCAAGGGCCTTCTCTTGGATTCCGGCTTCTAGGTGGCGTGTCCTTAAAGTGCGATGGCAGACCGTGTCGAAGGCGGCTGACAGGTTCAGGAGGATGAGGGCTGATGTTTCGCTGTTGTCGAGTTAACGCCTGATGTCGTCAGTGGCGGTGATGAGGGCTGTCTCGGTTCTGTGGTTTCATCTGAACCCGGACTGGGACGGGTCCAATATGTTGTTGTCTTCCAGGTGACGGGCCAATTGCATGTTGACGATTTTCTCGATGACCTTCGCCGGGAACGGGAGCAGGGAGATGGGCCGGAAGTTCTTGAGGTCCTTGGGGTCCGCCATGGGCTTCTTGAGGAGTGCGTTGATTTCATTGTGCTTCCAGCTTTCTGGGAATGCCGCTGTTTCGAAGGAGATGTTGATGACCTTCCGTAGTTGGGGTGCGATAGCAGTGTCTGCTTTGTTGAATACGTGGTGTGGGCACGGGTCTGACGGAGATCCTGAGTGGAGAGAGTTCATGACCTTGCGTGTCTCGTTGTTGTTGACGTTGGACCAGGAGGTCAGGCGGTCAGCGCAGGTGGTGTTCACCGGGGAGGTGGGGTCTGGCGTAGTCAGGGCGGTCGTGGTGTTGAAGCTGTCATGGATATCAGCGATCTTGCAGTGGAAGATGATAGCTAGTGAGTCGCACAGTTCTTGTGAGGGCGGTATGTCGTTGGCGCTGGGGTTGGAGAGTTCCCTTACGATCCTAAAGAGCCCTTTGCTGTTGTGTGCGTTGTTATCCTGGCGGTCTTTGAAGGAGGATCTCTTGGCTAGTCTGATGAGGCGGGTGGTGTCCTTGTGGGCTGCGTGGTTGTCCGGTGTGCGTTCGTGGCACCATATCTTCTCCAGTTTCCGGTATGCGCGTTTGGAGGTCTGGAGCTCGTCGGTGAACCAGGTGGCTCTCTTGCTGAGGTGGTTGTTGGAGGGTTTCTTCAGCGGGGCAAGGGTGTTGGCGCAGTCGTCGATCCACTGTCTGAGGTTGCGGGCTGTGATTTCTGGGTTGGTGGGGTCGGTGGGTGGGTTCTGGGCGAGGGTGGTGATCAGCTGGTCTTCGGTGACTTTGTTCCAGCAGCGGCGATGTAGCTGTTGGGTGCGGTGGTGCGTAGTTGGTTTCTTGAAGGTGAAATGGATGCAGCGGTGGTCGGTCCAGTGGAGTTCGTTAGTGTGGTTGAAGGCGACGTGGGTGCCTGTGCAGAAGACGGGGTCCAGCGTGTGGTCGGCGGCGTGGTTGGCGGTGGTGACGAGTTGTCTGAGGCCGAGGTTGGCGAGGTTGTTGATCAGGGTGGCAGAGTTGGCGTTGTTGATGTTCTCGAGGTGGAACTTGAGGTCCCCGAGGACCTGTGTGGTTTCAAGGTCTGCTGTTGTCCAAATATTATCTGCAGTGGGCACAATATCTCACAATTTCATCTTCACACTGAACAGTCGACTGATGAGTGACTAGTTTGTGTCTGATGTTCATGTTTTAACAAAGTACAAAGTACAATTTTCTCATGCTTCCTTTGCACCGGAAGCCAAAGCAGATGTGTGGGTTCTTCTTCTCACACATCCTTCGCACTGGAAGGAGATGTGTAGGTTCTTTTCACACATCCTTTGCACTGGAAGCAGATGTGTGGGTTCTTCTCACACATCTTCACATTGGAAGCAGATGTGTGGGTTTTTCTCCCAGATCCTTTGCACTGGAAGGAGATGTGCAGGTTCTTCTCACACATGCTTTGCACTGGAAGCAGATGTGTGGGTTCTTCTCACACATCTTCACACTGGAAGCAGATGTGTGGGTTCTTCTCACACATCCTTCGCATTAGAAGGAGATGTGTGGGTTCTTTTCACACATCGTTCGCACTGGAAGGAGATGTTTGAGTTCTTTTCACATATCCTTCACACTGAAAGGAGAGATGTGTGGGTTGTTCTCACATATCCTTCACACTGGAAGGAGATGTGTAGGTTCTTCTGATGCATCCTTTGCACTGGAAGGAGATGTGTGGGTTCTTCCGATACATCCTTCTCACTGGAAGCAGATGTGTGGGTTCTCCTCACACATCCTTTGTGCCGGAAGCAGATGTGTGGGTACTTCTCACACATGTTTCGCACTGGAAGCAGATGTGTGAGTTCTTCTCACACATCCTTCGCACTGGAAGGAGATGTTTGGGTGGGTCCCAAGCTCCAAATACGGTACTCCTGGTCCATTTAAACGATCCATTGGAGCTCATGCATTTCTTGCCCCAGAACTTCTACTCTCTGCCTGGAGGAGTAAAACACTAATACAAACACCTTCATGTGAGTAAATAGTTGGCACTAGAGTTTTATCCACAGACTCCTGCGAGGCTGCCCTGAAGTGCAGCTGTGGCCTTTGGTGAGTGTGTGTGGGCTGGGGTCTCTTCTCTGCATTACAGAGATCCACACATGCAGTGTTAGGTAATGATGTTCACTAGATTATAGGAGGGCTGTGTAACTTCTCAAGGCCTGGAAAGGGAGAGGGAAAAGTTCCAGCTCATGTCGACAGTCTGAGTCCCACATGATAAAGTTACAGGCAAGTATCATTATATGTGATTGGTGCCCCCATCAAAGGATTGCCATCTCCTGCATCAAGAAGGAAATACTGGCAGACCCAGGAAAGGAATCAAGAATTGTTCACCTGTATTTTGACTAACAGCAGCTCACAGGAGTTGCTTTTGTAAGCTGAGAGGTGGTTTCCCACCGGGCGAGTCTTTACACGGTTTGGTCTGGGAATAAGTCCCCATTCTTCCTCAAGACTGTGACTTACCACAAGCCAGAGCAGAAACAAGACTCAAAGCCGGATCAAGCACCTGGGGGAAGGCTGCTCACCGGGGCTGGGGAGGGTACCAGAGAAGGGGTGTCTGGGCACCATCCGGGGTAAAGATGCAGGCAGGGAATCAGGGTCCATGGGTCTCATCCCCCCATTGGTAAAGAAGGCACTAGGAGAGAGGGCGTCTACAGGTGCTTCAGGGTCCATGGGTCTCAGTCCACCAGTGGTTGAAAAGGATGCAGGAGAGAGGGTGTCTACAGGTGCTTCAGGGTCCGTAGGTCTCAGCCCACCAGTGCTAAAGAAGGCTGTAGGAGAGAGGGTGTCTACAGGGCATTCAGGGTCCATCCAGACTGTGGTTCAAACGTGGGTGCCAGGGCCGGCTCATGGTGACTTGGGGTAGGGCGGCATCATTTTTGCAAGCAAAATTAACATTTTAAAAGCACCTGCTTCCGTGTTCTCAGCCTCCAGCCATTTTCAAGCATCAAATAAAACATCTAGCTAACTCTGGTGACTAATAGGCTTCCTGGAAAGAGACAGAGGTTGTCTAGTCAGTGGAAGTTTTTACTCATCCTAAGGTAGTGCAGAGGGTTACAATTCCTGTTGCTAAGAACATGTAACATGCAGATAACAAAGTGCATATAATGTAAATAGGTCAGTGGTTTACTGCTTCTGTAAGAGAGCTTCTTTGGAACATGTGGTTTGTAAGTCAAAATCCTAATATAGAGCATTGAGCTATTAACTGTCTTCAAACAGCTGCTGCAAACTGCAAGTATTTTGTTAGAGCTATATATTTTATTGCCCAGTCTTCCGTTATCCTAATCTTGCCAAAAGGGTTCATTTGGGTATAAAACAATTATTGTTATTAAAGAGAACCCCTAACAATGATGCTACATTTTAAATTCTGAAGTTGTGCTTTTGCAGATTAACGACTCAAACTATCCTGCCTACTTGTATCGATGACATGTCACTCTTACACTACACCATGTAGTCCTGTCTGATGTAACATTTCCTATACACTGATTCACACATCTATGATTGTCTCTCTGCAATGTGTGTGTGGTGTAAAGTGCCCAGACACCTTACACAGATATGAGCTGTGCTATTAAACTAAATTAATCTGGGAGACAGTGGTTCTGGAAACTTGAGGGGTGCTGGTAAAGGGTGCTAGTGAGGGAATCCATGGTAGAGATGGCCATGGGGGGGGCACGAACAAACATTGTCGCACAGGGTGCCACATGTGTTAAAGCTGGCCCTGCTGGGAGCACTAGAGGCCCTTGGAGGACTATCTCCAGTGAGAGGAATGGATGCACGGTTCCAGACCTTAGCATTTATCAGCAGTGTTCGCATTGACAAAGGCTTAATTGGACCATGGCACAGACTGGACAGCTGCCTTCCCTCTGTACAGAAGCATGAAACCTGGTAACCGGGCTGAAATGAGCGGCAAGCCTTCACCGGGTACTCAGGTAAGGCTCTCACACCTGATAGACGCTTGCTGTAATACTTCTACACTGCATTGTTATTCACTTGTACCTAGCTTTGCATGTTATAATGGTGCATCCAGAGGCAGCCAGTAATGATTTCATAAGGGATCAGCTCAGGTTTTGGAGAAGGGATCTCTATGAAGGATTTTAGGGTTAGGATAGGACATTTGGCCACTTCACATGAATTTCTACGCAGTAATTTACTATTTAGTTTTTCCATTACTTCTTTCTACTCTAACTTTGGATTTGGGGTGATGGACACAGTGAAAGAGTTGATTTATTCTTAGAACATTGCAAGCTGCCTGCGCTACTGAGGGCACGAAGGGGCTTACGTAAAAAGAAGTGAGAGAGCACGACTTTAGCCTTCTTGGCTTAACACTGCACTCTACCAGTTCTGAAACACAGGGCTGCACAGTCTTTACAACAATACGGTGCAGCCCTGCGTTCCACCCTGCGCGGGTGATAAATTCAGCTGACTGGTGCCAATGCAGGCACTCTTGCATCATACTACAAGGGGACCTGCCTTGTGCCCCTTCCTCGACATAAAGAATCTTGAATGGCGATGTGTAACGTCTGCGTGTGTTGCTTTGCGTAGCACACATAGAAGTTGGAACTCGCCATTCATAAAATGAGTGTTTAAGTGCAGGAAGGGACACCTTTCCACACCTAAACAATCATGCATTGTGTTTTACTGTTTTAATGTGTTCTGAACAATGCAGCACACATAGAAACAGCAACAACGAGGAGAAATCAAGCATTTCACCTCTTTGTACCCTGTAAAGACCAGGATTTCCCTGGTCTAATATTGCCTCTGCAGCACATTTATGGCACCCTTGTAACTATGGAGCACCGTCAAATCAATGGGTGTTACGATGGAACACCCACTGCAACACCCATTACCCCCTTATCATGCTAAGTATAGCGTGAAAGAGGGTCCTATTTACAAGGCAGCATTAAGCAAGAATAAGTGGCTAAATACTATCTTGTAAATAAGCCGATACCTGCATCGCTACAGTGACATTCTGGTGCCAATAGGAGATTGTAAATATATCTCAAAGCCTGTCCCCTGATCACTGCTGATCCCGCTCAGTAATAAAACTACAAGAATAAAGCTACTAACCAGCGGCTAAGACACTGGGGTGGCATCCACGTGGGCACAGTGGTAAGCCTCTATCCACCCTGAGAACATAGAAACCACAACTAATGCACAACAGGAATTTTCACAGTTTGGTAAATGTATGGAGGCCACTTCAATGTGTGTGGAACGGCCGCAAGAGGGAGGGTGAGTAGCTGGGATGGCCCTTCCAGGGACTCTGGAATATAGAAGAAACAGAAGGGTGCATAACAAAGGGCCAGAGCAGCACTGATCAAACCATCCCAACATTGACTGCCCCATGATTCAACCTGGTCATGATGAGGAATGATGGTGTGACGACACACCCAGTGCTGTCTCTCCAAACACCCTCAGGATCTCTGCTAAATTGTTGATTCAACCAAGGATGTTCTTCACTTTTAGAGGCCTGTTCCTCCCATTGAGACAAGTATTTTACTGCAGCTGCAGAAGATAAGACACTTTTTACAGCATACAAAGAAACCTCAACGGTTTTAGCCAATGCATCCTTTTTTGCGACAACAGCACATAAATGCTGATGAGCTGCACACTTCACCACTGCTATCTTTACTGGCAATTGTAAGGCATCTAAAATGTTGTGGACTTAGTGCCTGTTTTTAATGCTGACATTTAGACCCCCAACCCTGCATCCAAAGGATCCCAAAATCACGGGTAACCCCAAAAGCATACTTTGTGACTGTATATACAGTAACATTGTTCCTTAGATAAAACACAAGAACTTCTAATCACTATGAGCCTTGAAGCCGGGGTGGATTTAACTGAGGTCTGAAAAGCCTTCCTATCACAATATAAACCGTGCCATTCTCGAGGCATGATCTGTCTATCAAATAATTGAAGGCACAATCAGTTAAAGGCACATCTGTTAAGTTAATGTGTGGTAGAAACTTGTGGTGTGGTTAAAATGCAATCATGTGGTTCTCTGTCCCCATCAGCAGGTGTAGGAAGGTGGAATCTGACTGCATAGTCCAGTTCAAACTGGTTGCAGGGGCTACCAGCCCCTGCCCTGGTGCGAAACTGGACAAAGGTGGGTCCCCAGAGTTTGTCCCATCCCTTCCTTGGGTATGAGATAGAAACCCCAGGCAACATGACTTTTGGTTTACCTGGATGAAACTCTGATACAGAATCCTGGAACTTCGACATTCTACACTGCGCTAGATGGCTGAAGAATCTCCCTTGGAGTAAAAGAGTTACTCCCCTGCTTTGCAGGCGCCTAAGATGCATATGACCGGTTGGCATCTCCGAAGCCCCTGAGGACTCCAAAGAATTCTGCAACACAGAAGGTGAGTTCCCGAGGTCTCTGAGGTTGATCAGTGCCCACAGCAAGTCTGAGGCCCGTTTCCCTCGTGGACACTGTGCAACCCGAACCCCTGGACACCGGGTCACTTTGCAGAAGCATCAGCTTTGAGGCAAACTCTGAGGCTGAGCTTTGGGTTAGTTGTAGCCCTGACCCTGAGCAGCAATTCCACCGAAGATTGCTGGCCTACACTCAACAAGTGTTCCGTGAGCCGGCCCTTTTTGTTTTCTCTTGAGGTCCCTTCGCGATCCCTGGTCTGTTGACCTGTGGGCCCCCAAGAAGGAATCCTTAACTGTAACTGGGCTTCCCTGGTTGCTCAAGATGTGCCCTGACTCTCCATCACTTGGGGAGTTGCCCGGACCTAGCTGGTATGCACTGAAGCATCTTTTCTCTTCTTGCGTGGGTTGCTGTTGCCAAGGCTTGTTGTGTCTAATCCAAACACCGACACCACAGCACTCGACATCTTTTGTGGGAGATCTCAAATCCGGCTCTTGGTCATCATTGACATCTTCTGGTTACAGTGACTGCAAAGTCAAGCTTCACCTCTTTACACCTGGAGCACCAGACATCGGTGGGCATTTGACTATCGTGCCCCTGGTCACTGGCTATTGACCAAGACTCCGTCCCCTCTGCTTTCAGGTTCTTTACATCTTCGATCTAGGCTTGGATCACACTGGCCACTTCTCTTCTCAGCAGCAGCACTACTTTGCAAGACGCAATTGAATTTGACAAGCATTTCCAACACCACTTGACCCCTATGCTCCCGGCTCCTCTGGGATAGGTAACACTGGTACTCCGGTACTATCAAGGGTGCTGGCCTTAGAACTGTCTTAGTTCCAAAGGGTTTGCTTAGAGTCCACTCCTAAGTGTCCTTAAACTCTAATTTTCCAACTGCAACTTTCGCAGAGCTTTGTATAGGGATTGCGCCTGTGTTCACACACAGTACACGTCGCCCGTGGGTCCCCTGTGTCACTACCTTGGGTGGTTTCTTGGGGTCCCCAGCGATTCTACATGCCTAGGCGCTGTGTCTGGTCAAGTCGTGGTTCTTATACCACTTTCTTAGTACATTGTTCGGTCCCCCCCGGTGCCATTCGTGTATTGTGCTATTTACTTTTGATTGATTGCTTGTAAATTGTATGCTTTGACCTCTAGCCTCATAAGGAGACTGGTAGGGAGTGTTTAGAATAAATCCATATATTTTTTTTATATATATATATATATATACAGCCAAAACCTTCTCCTGGGTAAGAAAAGCAATCCGGGCCACTTAGAAATGAAAAGCGTGTTTATTCAATGGCTTCCTCGACGCGTTTCGCAGGTAAACCTGCTTTATCACGAGACAGAAACCAGATACCAAGTGCTCTTTAAATACAGTCACATGTTTGTTCAATTCACATCCATGGAAAACAGACTAGTAGGTATATCAGCGGGCTGAGTTTGTTACTCTGAGAGGTTGATAAGTGACAAAAATGATAACTGTTGCAAAATACGTTGTTAGGTCAGACACGCAAAATGCAATAAATTAAATTATATATATATATATATATGTGTCAAAGCAAACTCCCTCGGAGAAAGAGCAGAGGCCACACAGGGGAAGTTTCGGAGCCAGCTTTATTCGAAGTTCACACAGAGAGGCGGATGCATTTCGGCGTCGTAGCCTACTTCAGCGCCCGGAGTGTGATCAGGATGCAGGTACAAAATCACGGGTTTATAATACCCAGCCCCATCCTGATAGGTGTTCAGATGCTCCTCCCCCAGGTGAGTCACATGCGCTAATACCTTATGTGGGCCGCCCAGTGGCTGGCGCCTACATGTCCCACAATGCTTTGTTCTTGACGGGTAGGTATTGCGAGGGTGGAACAGCAACGTAATAGGCACAAAACACCAAAGTCCGTGTAAGTACGAATTCCGCTTTCTCCTCTGGTCCCCACGCTGCAGCAACCTCCAGACATCAGGGATCAATTCGGCGTGGGCAAGTGTGTAAGTACACCTCGCCACAGTGCAGTCAATGACCGCATACACCGCCCCCTGTCCTCCCGTGCCTGAAGGTGGGCCTTGGCAGATCCAGCAACCTGGAAAAAACGCAAATCCGCCGAAGCAGTGTCCAGCAAACCAGGGCCAACTTGAAGCTGCGAGGGCCTCTTCAGCGCAGTACTGGAACTGCGCGGATTAATGTCAAAGCAAACTCCCTCGGAGAAAGAGCAGAGGCCACACAGGGGAAGTTTCGGAGCCAGCTTTATTCGAAGTTCACACAGAGAGGCGGATGCATTTCGGCGTCGTAGCCTTCTTCAGCGCCCGGAGTGTGATCAGGATGCAGGTACAAAATCAGGGGTTTAAAATACCCAGCCCCATCCTGATAGGTGTTCAGATGCACCTCCCCCAGGTGAGTCACATGCGCTAATACCTTATGTGGGCCGCCCAGTGGCTGGCCCCTACATGTCCCACAATGCTTTGTTCTTGACGGGTAGGTATTGCGAGGGTGGAACAGCAACGTAATAGGCACAAAACTCCAAAGTCCGTGTAAGTACGAATTCCGCTTTCTCCTCTGGTCCCCACGCTGCAGCAACCTCCATATACCTGGTGTGGTTCTCATTTCATTTGGTCATTCAAGAGATTATAGACTGATAAAACAAGCGGCTTTACATTCCTTCATGAATTAGCCTGAAGGCTGCTCTCCACAGCACCACTAGGATAGCTTTCAATAAAGGTAGACTTTAAACTACCATCAATAAGGTTTGTTTGGACTGGTGCAAGGTGCCCACTATAATCAGTAGACAGCATATACTAGGCCAACTTCTCACAGCAGGCATCAGTGAAGCAGGGTTCAGTGGAGGGCAACAGACTAAAGTAATATGAAAAGCAGAAAGCAACACATTTTCATATTATGACAATGAAGCAGTGCAAAAGTGTTGTGTTTGGAAGCTTTAACAAGGGTGGTAGTTGCTGCTATGCAGCACAAACTAGGCAGTGCTATGAAACTTCAACAAGGGCGGTGACTCTCACCACACAGCAGAAATGAGGCAGGAGTCCAGTTGTGACTTGGTCCATTTCAGAAGAGCAGTGGGCTATGTATCTTCTCTGGTCACCTTCTTTTTATATCAATGCCCCAAGAGCACATCTATTACTTTTGTGACAAAACAGAATGAAAGCTTTCTCACAGCTAGAAAGTTCCTAGGGGGAGGCTGAATTATGTGCTTGTTTTGACTTTACAAATGCTTTTTTAGCCTCGCTAGCCCTCTGCACGAGCTTGGGTTGTGTTTTTGAATCCTGTTAGGGTTCAGTCATATCAGCATATCCTAAAATCCATCCTCTTCAACACCCAGTCTTTCCTATGAATGTGGACACTCAAGACATGTCCACAGGGCAGGCACATTCACGGAGGGCTTTGACTCTTTCTGGATCTAGGCGATGCCAATATTTCATGGTTAAGGTATTTGGGGAAGGCAAAGCTACAATGTTTCTTTTGACACTTCCTTCCCTTTCTTAGCCTATCCAGTGAGGAGACAGACTCTGTCTACTACTGGTCTAGCATAACAGAGGTCAATTGCAGGTCATCAAGATATTGTCTTAAGGTGCACCCCTGGGGGAAGACTAACAAGTGCAAATCCTTAGTTACTGCCTGGGACAAAATTGAGGGAGAATCTGCAAATCCCTGTGGGAGACTAGTCCATGAAAGCGGAGACCTGTGGAAGGTGAACAAGAATCGATATTGACTCTTTGCATGGGGATTGAAAAGAAAGCAGAGCAAAGATCTAGCACAGTAATCCACTGAGCATTAGCCAGCATCCAGGAGAGGATAGTGGCTGGGTTGGGGACCACAGGAAACAAGCTTGGGATAGGCATACTATCAATCTCCCTAAGATACTGGACACTCCTCTATGCATTGGTCCGCCTCACCTTTCACATCAGTAGAATCCAGGGAATTAAACCTGCTAACAGTGGGAACGAGAACCCCTTGTTTAATTCAATCCGCTATTACCAGGAGGATCCCTTCCTTCACCTGCGACCCTTTTCGGTAAGCTCTTTGGTGAGTTTACCTTCTCTTTTACTTGTTACATGGAATAAAGGAACCCAATATCATTAGCTCCATTAGACGACAGACTGGTGGGTGCCTGTGAAAACAATGCAGTTAAGTCTGATGACATAACAGAATGATCCACACCATCACGACAATATAAACTTTCAAACAACAAAGCACACACCTGGTTGCCTTGTTTCTGAGGTATATTTAGTAATATGCGTACATGCAAGGTACTGTAAATATTTTTTGACACATGTATTTGATAAATATACTCTGCATAATAAATTGCCTGTTACATATACTTTCAATTACAGTGATGGCACACTGGTATCTGGAACAATAAATAAGGAGCATGAGAAAGCTCTCACACAAGTGTGACAATCGCTTGCTGATGCAGGTATGAATGCAGCAATGTGTGGGTTTTACAAAACCCAAATTAAATTCTTTGGACACATAATCTCTGATAGGGGAGTGACTCCTGACCCGGGTAATGCGCAAGCATGTTCAGTTACTTGCATGTTCATTTACTTGCCCTCCACAACATGTAACCATGCTGCAATCCTTCTTAGGTGTTGCCAGTTATTGCTCAAGATAAATTCATGGTTTTGCTACAATGAGTGCCCAATTGAGAAACTTAACAAAGCAACATTTCCCATCTCACTGGTCTCCTGAATGAGACCAGAGTTTAAGAAAAATTAAAAATGCGATTGAGATTGCAACTGAAATGGTCTATTTTGACCCCAGGTTTCATACTGAGATCAGAGTAAATGCAAACCTGGTGGGGCTGTGGGCAATTCTTGCTCAACACAATAACCATCCGAATGCTCCAAGACACTTGTCGGCTGTTTCTATATGGAAATCTGTAATCACTGACTACCAGGCTTTTCTCAGTATTATTGGAAACCTGCAAGCTAAGATGCCGCTCATATCGAGAGGTAGGGATTTCAACCGCAAGAGTACGACTATGTGACTGTGCATGAACCAGGAAAGATCACCACCCCGCAGATTACTTTCCATGAGTGCCGCTGCATCTCCATAAGTCAACATCTAAAGTGGCTGAAGAGGATCTCAACTTCATTGTGAGGTCCAGCACACCAGCAGCTCTATCCATTAAACAGATTCTTTCTGCCACCAATACAGATGAAGACATGCTCATCCTCAAAAGCCTCATTACAACTCAACCTTGGGAAAAAGTAGCCAACACTTTGCTGATATTGTTGAATTCCAAAAGTTTCTAAAATGTACATGATGACCTGTCTGTCACCCCAGAAGATATCTTAGTGAGAGGCTCATACATTCAAGCTTGAGGCAGCAAGTCATTGAGCTGGCTCGTGAAGGACATTTTGGCACTGTAGACTACCGAGAGAGCCCTAAAAAACTTAGGGCCAGATGTACGACCATTTTTGCATGCACAAAGGGGTTTGAGAACCCGTTTGTGCATTTGAAAATGGCATGGGGTATGTACAAACCCTATTTTGCAAGTTGCAATTTTTTGGATCACCGACCGACCCCTGCCCACACCACGTCTTCAACAAGGCCGACTCCACCATCGCACCACAACTCCGGAACATCATCAACGCCTCCTTCAACACCGCCACCTTCCCGGAGAGCTGGAAGCACGCCGAGATCAGCGCCCTCCTGAAGAAACCTACAGCGGACCCCACCGATCTCAAAAACTTCTGCCCCATCTCGCTCCTCCCTTTTCCTGCTAAAGTCATCGAGAAGATCGTCAACAGACAGCTGACCGCCTTCCTCGAGATGAACGGATCCCTCGACCCCTCGCAGTCCGGCTTCAGAGCCAACCACAGCACCGAGACCGCCCTCATCGCAGCCACCGATGACATCCGGACCCTGCTCGACAAGGGGGAAACAGTGGCCCTCATTCTCCTGGACCTCTCCGCTGCGTTCGACGCGGTCTGCCACTGCACCCTAGTCCAGCGCCTCAGCAACATCGGTATCCAAGAGAAGGCACTGGAGTGGATCATCTCGTTCCTCGCCGGAAGAACACAAAGAGTCCGCCTCCCCCCGTTTTGCTCCGAGGCCACCGAAGTCATCTGCGGCGTCCCGCAAGGATCTTCACTCAGCCCCACCCTCTTCAACATCTACATGAAACCTCTCGCAGCCATCGCACGCCAGCACAACCTCAACATCATCTCTTACGCCGACGACACCCAGCTGATCCTCTCCCTCACCAGAGACCCCGACACCGCCAGAACCTGCCTACACGAAGGGATGAAAGACGTCGCCGAGTGGATGAAGGACAGCCGCCTGAAACTGAACTCGGACAAGACGGAAGTCCTCATCCTGGGATCTTTGCCCTCCGCCTGGGACGACTCCTGGTGGCCCCCAGCCCTGGGCACCGCACCCAAGCCAACCGACCACGCACGCAACCTGGGCTTCATCCTGGACCCCTCCCTCTCGATGCCAGACAAGTCAACGCCGTCTCCTCATCGTGCTTCAACACCCTGCGTATGCTTCGCAGGATCTTCCGCTGGATCCCGACCGAGACCAGGAAGACTGTCACCCAGGCTCTCGTCACCAGCCGACTGGACTACGGAAACGCCCTCTACGCCGGAACCACAGCCAAGCTACAGAAAAGACTCCAGCGCATCCAGAACGCCTCCGCCCGACTCATCCTGGATGTCCCCCGACTGAGCCACATTTCCAGCCACCTGAGGAACCTGCACTGGCTCCCTGTCGACAAGAGGATCACGCTCCGGCTCCTCACCCACGCACACAAGTCTCTCCACGACCTGGGCCCCAAGTACCTCAACGACCGCCTGACCTTCTACACGCTCACCCGCCAGCTACGGTCCACCAGCCTCGCCCTCGCAGCCGTACCACGCATCCGAAGAGCCACCGCCGGAGGAAGATCCTTCTCTTACCTGGCTGCCAAGACTTGGAACTCCCTCCCCATCCACCTTCGGCTGACCCAGGACCATCTCGCCTTCAGGAAACAACTCAAGACCTTGCTGTTCGAGCAGTAGCATACCCCTCCCCCCAAGCGCCTTGACACCCTCTCGGGTGAGTAGTGCGCTATACAAATGGCATGATTGATTGATTGATTGGGACTCGCAAAATGGAGTTTTGCGACTCGCTATTAGAAAGGGACCTTCCCTTCCTATAGTGTGCACAGCCTTATGTACAGATGTTTTGTGTCTGCAATTGTGGGTGCAAAACACTCGCAAATTACCACCCTCTTCAAGTGGGTGGTAATGGGGTCGCGAAAGGGAAGGGGTCCCCAGGGGACGCCTTCCGCTTTGCATACGCCAGGTAAAATATTTTTTAAGGGCAGGCAGTGGTCCAAGGGACCACTGCCTACACTTAAAAAATGAATCGAAAACGTTTCAATTTTTTTTTAAATGCATCCCATTTTCCTGTAAGAAAAATGGGCTGCATTTGAAAAAAAACTGCTTTATTTAAAAGCAGTCCCAGGAATGGTGGTACCTGTGTGGGCCTGCCATTCCCAATGGGGTCCCAAATTGCGAGAGGTTCGTTAATTTTCTTGAGCCTCTATTTGCGACCCCATTGGGAATTGCTAACAGTGCGTTACACACTATTGTACATCCGAAATAGCACCTCACAAATTGCTAGTCGCAAAAGACTCGCAATTTGCAAGGCACTATTTTGGCTGTCGTATATCTGGCCCTGAGTGTGGTTTCCTCACCTAGATGAACGAGTTCAGAAAGAGCTGAAACCATGCCACCTATGTAACTGTTTATCCCCCAAGGTGAAGCAGCATCCCTTGACAATGTCTGACCTTCCTGCACAAGCTTAGGAAAGAATTGCTCTCAACTTCTTGGGTCCACCAGGAAAGGGCCATCACCTCATGTTAGTCATTGATGAATATTGGTGTTTTCCTTTGGTGGAAGACTTATAATTGACAACCCATGACAAATTCATCAAGCGGTATGATGACATATTTGCAGCATGGGACATCCTGGCTATTCTTATATCTAACACTGGCCCGACTTTCGATTGCAAAGAATACAAGGAGTTTCTTGTTCAACTCATTGTTAAGCATCAAAAGAGTACATCTCTCTGGCCCCAGGCCAATGGTGTTGTTGAACTTTTCATGCGCACCATCAAGAAGGTAATTCAATGAGCATTGATTAAAGGAATCAATCTAAACCAAGTCCTGTCTCTTTTAGGACACACACAACTTCCACTCCGATGACCACTCTGCCTCAAGAAACTACATTTTCCTTGACCTCACAGCAGCAACCAGAAAACTAGCAATATTAAAAATGGACCATAAATCATCAAGCAATTGGAGATTTAATAAAGCTGGTTTTACATGTTGAAATTCCTTTCCTCTCAAAAGAGGAACTAGAAACCACCGTCGGATAGAATCATAAAAACCACAAAACATGATGACATGCAGTGTGTCTTGAATAGAACAATCATCGCATTGACACACAGCTAGGTCCTCCGGTTTACACCATCCGGACAGGTTTCCCAATGAAAAGTGAATTGAGTTCAAACGAAACCTCGTCAACAGCCATCGATGATAAGGTTTCGTCACAATTCTTAAATATGGTTCAATCAGAGGAGAGGTATTTAATAAAAAGTGAGCCCTTACCAAGGGTTTTTGTAGCTCTAACTCCTCCCGCTCTAACATTTGTAGATTCAAAAACTGTGTACTTACCCATTTTGCATCTTCCTTTACGATCCCGGCAGGGTTGTTATAGATGTCATCCCGCCCCAGATTGTAAAACATAGGTTTGATGTATGACAACCAAGGAATTCGCCTGGCCTCTTCTAGAGCGATACAGTCCCTTAAAATGCGATGATTCAATGTTAACTCAGGATTAAGCCAGGTTTTAACACCTTGAATGCTATGGGGATTTTTCTCCTGTGCTGGGATTCTACAGATACCACTTTACATGACGAGCTGGGCTCGTCATCAGCGTAGCAGGAGGCTACTGCATGACGAGCCCAGCTCGTCATGAGCGTCGAAGGGGTTAATCCAACATATTAGGGGGGGGGGCAATCTCAACTGGTCAGTCAGGTACCCATGACCCAATTCCTGATAAATTGAGAAAGTCGGGGTGGAAAGGGGAACTGACAAAAGGGTGCGTAGAAACTTGTTTTCAGCCAATTGAATTTCTCGAGGCTGTCTATAGCCCCAAATGGGAGCGCCATATGTGGCGATAGCCAGACACTTAGATCTATAGATGGAAAGAATTGCGTGAAAAGGCCGTGCTCCCAACCTCTGAGAGAACCCCATTAAGGCTGATGTTGATCTAATCACCGCATTTTTCTTTGCTCTAAATTGGGGAACCCAGGACCCTTTATCGTCAAATAACACCCCCAGGTAAGTAAATGAAGGCACTTTAGATACCAAAACGCCATTACAAAAAAAGGTCTTAACTTTTCTGTTGTAGCAACCAGCTGTCATTACATGAGATTTGGACATATTTACCACCAGGTCCAGGGATTTCATATATGCTCTGAAGGCATCCAACAGTCTCTGTAGGCCAATGGCCGTACGGGAAAGAAGCACGGCATCGTCCACGTATAGGAGGACAGGTATAATCCAGTCCCCTACACGCAGCGTATCTGGGCTGGCCCTAACCAGATCTTTTTCTATGCCATTTATATAAAGTGTGAAGAGCAGGGGTGCCAATATACACCCCTGTCTAACACCTCTCCCTGACTTGAAATGATTTGTACATTTCCCGTCCTGGGTAACTCTGACAGCTGCAAAAAGATCCCTATGTAATTCAGCTAGAAAATGAACGAGACAAGGGTCCATTCCTAATTCTAATAGGATCGACCACAATTTGCGTCTGTTGACCAGGTCGAATGCTGAAGTGAGGTCCATAAAGGCCATATATAATGAACCTTTCTTAGCTACCGTATATTTATTAATCAATAAATATAGGTTGAGACACTGGTCCATGGTACTACGACCCTGCCTAAATCCATATTGGAGATTCGACAAAATCCCCTTCTCCTTGACCCAGCTAGAAAGCTTCTCTAAAATCACTTTCCCTAAAATTTCAACCGCTGAGTCGATTAACGATATTGGCCTGTAGCACCGTGGGTCCCCTCCCTGGCCTTTTTTAAATATTGGGATAATGATCGACCTGGACCATGATGCCGAGACCCCTGCTGTACAGAGGCATTAAATACACTAGCCAGTACCTTAGCCCAGAATTTGGGTTCACCCCTTTATATAAATCTGCAGGGACACAATCGGCATCATGGTGGGCTTTATATATGGGGTGCGGAAAGGAGGAAAAGCAGAGGGACACGCTTCAGCCCTAGGGGAGGACAAAGCTGGAAGGTCTACCGATTGAGACCTATGGCGGTTGCCACCTCTGGAGGAGTGGAGATCCCCGCTGACGATGTCGGCCGGTAAGAGACCCACCGCAACATAGGGAAGCCTACATCAGACCACCCTCTTTGGGAGCGGCGAGTACTACACCGCGGCTGGAGACCCCTGACATCGGCCCACGAGAGAGCTGAAACGAGGGGGCTGGTGGCGCAGGGCAGCTGGCACTACTTTCCACACTACAATTAAGTGAGAGGGAAAGAAGGAGAGGCCGTGTGGAGCTCATATTTAGGACGGAGACATTACTAACCTGGAGAGAGCTACCAGCCCGCATGGCTCCTCACCCAAAGAAGGATCATTTGGATGTGCCTGACGTTAACATGGCCGTCGGTGCTGCAGCATTTTCATAAAGATCACGGAAATGATTCCGAGGTGTCCCCCCTTCTGGGGTCCCTGCTCATCACCGAGGCGAGAAGGCACCAGACCCTGCGCCCCAATTATTGATGCACTTGGATAGAATCTGGCTGTGCAAATATGTATTGACTTTTAATATAACGTCTAAAGTAGGTTATCATTTGATGGATATTAATTGAGAAACCAAGGGAGCACAACACACCATCAGCAAAGATTCAGCAATATAAACAATCTCCTTTGGATGTGCAAGAGTATGATCTGCCTGGGCTGACCTGTTCACTGATACCAGAGATGGTGGGTCCACTGTGGAGATGCTCTCTGTAGAAAGCCTGACGTGTGATCCCTATCAAGGGTCTTGCCTTCCAAGAGTCCTTAGTAAGTGTTACCAGTTCACAATGCAACAGGGCCTAACATGGCCGCCAGTTGTGACTTTTTTCCCCCAGCTGAAATCTTTCTTATATAATCCTACCAGGACTGTACCTGACCTCAAGATGGCATCTGGAATTCATACGGACCATGGTTTCTTCCCTCCCCCCCCCACAAATTTGACAATCTCTGAGTACTCCTGATCTCTATCCTGACAGCGGAGTCCGAGCACTATGTCTGACTATGTCTGACGCCCGGTGGAGCTGCTCTGTTCAGCTATTGAGGAGATCGGCCCCTTGGTTCATCCCCTGACCGTCACCTACCTTTTTTTCTCCCCGTCTCCCTGTGTCCCTGTCTCCCTGTCTCCCCCACCCCCCATCATATTTCTGTAACTCTGCTTTTTCCTTGTCTCCTATCTATCTATCTGTTCCCATTTAGTACTCTTTCTTTTTTAGTCTTACTTCCTTTACTCCTATCCCCTCTCACCTGAATCTTTCCCCTTGCCCGCTACACCGCCTAGCCCCCTGTCCTTTTGTGCCCTTTGACTAAGCACTCCTTCTCCCCTTGTTGGGGAAAGATTCAATATTTATACTCTGGAGTCTCAGCGAACCCGCTGAGAGAGTCCATAGCGCCAAGGGAGCCACTCACAATTGAGGTATGGTATGACACCCCTTGCCAAGCACTCCCTCTCCCCTTTTTGGGGAAGGATCCAGTGTGTAGACGTTGGAGTCTTAGAGACCCCTCTGAGAGAGTCCACTGCGTGTAGGGAGCCTCTCGCAACAGAGATGGGGAAATGATACCACTTCCCCTGGGATCACAGCTGACTGGACTTTGGACGCAACTCTGATTCGTCTACCGGTTTGTGTCCCCGTCACCCTCCCCCTCCTCTTTCCATGCTGTGTCTCACCCTCCCCTCCTCTTTCCCTCCTCCATTGTCTGTCTACTTCCCCTGCCCTTACCCCCCCTCCCCTGAATCTCTCCCCTGGCCTGCTTTTTCCCTTACGTATATGTCCTTTTGGTTTGTAGCGACCTTACTTGTCACTATGTTGCCAGGCTCAAATAACTGTATAACCTTTGTAACGATGTAACCTGCAATTATGGACTTATACTCATGTAAAGCGCTCTGATACCTCTGGGTCTAGCCAGAGCTATGTAAAACCTTTAAAATAAATAATTAAATAAATAAATAAATAAATAGGTAAAATAAACCTTGGAAGGACAAATAAATACTAAGTTTCCCTTAGCTACCACACAGTCTCAAGAGCCCCCGCCAACATCCCAGGGAAACCAACATGATCCACAGGAAAGCATACCAGACTGAGTAAAAGCGGTACCACTCTGCACAGTGGGCCAGAATAGAAGGCTGAAAACGATGGGGCGCGCTGCAGTGGTGGGTCTGGCCTTGCATGATAAAGTGCTGGGTCGTGTACACACAGACCAGGACCTGTCGGGGAGTGATCGCCGTTGGGCTACCTACTGTTTAAAACTAAGCCGGAAGTGCCACGAGCAAAGGCCACATCACAAAAATCAAACTAAGCACTGCAGATGAGGTAAAAGCCGGTATGGGCGAGCCCCTTGCCCAAAACAGCATGTTGGTGGCAATCTGTGTCTGGCGAAACCACTCCATGCCAAGCTACAGGTGGCGGGGGCACCATGCTCATACTGCCAACGCAGCCGGAATTCATACCCACCCTGGACCCTCCCGCCGCGCCCTCACCAAGTGTCGCTACTACAGTGCTGTTTGGAGCACTTTGTGCCCCAGGAGTAAAAGAGGAATGCTGAGAACTCATCCATGCAATCCACATTAGTAGAGCAGACCATAAGCCCTTAGCTGAGACTTTGCTGTGCAGGCGCCTTAAAGCACAACTTGTACAGAACTTGCTGGCCCACGGCACCTCGCATGAACTAGAACTGTCTACACCATTCCAAATTCCATACATCTCATATTATCACACGGTGTAAATCCAAGGAAAGACCGAATCAGCTCTCGACACTGCAACATGGACAAACTGGACAGAAACCAGCCTAAAATAACCTTCGAGCAGTCCAGAAAATGGACTGAGACTAGCCCGGACTAACCACATGCCTTGCAGCAGGCCATGAGGGCCGCCAGCGGAGTCACCAACGGAGATGTGCAGACCATGTTATCGTCGATACAAACCGCCCTCTCTAACATAGACGGTAAGATAGATTCTCAAATTTACTGAGTAGATCGCATGTCTGAGCGACTGGACAGAGACATTGAATGTATTGACATGGCGGAGCGTTGCATTTCGGAAGCTGAAGACGCACATCACCAAATGGAAACCAAACAAGGAAAAATTGACAAAAACCTAACAGCACTAAGGGCAAAGGCTGAAGATATTGAAGCACGCTCCTGCCGCAACAATCTACGCCTTATGGTAATACGACAAATACGGGGCCCATGGAGCGCTATGTTGAACAACTGCGCATAACTCTTTTGGACATGGAAACATTCTCTGACGTTTTTATCATTGAAAGAGCTCATAGATCTCTATCTCCACCACCACCACGTGGAGCCCGACTGAGGCAGATAATTGCAAAACTCTTAAATTACAGGGACTGAGACGCGGCACTCCGCAAGGCCCGGGAACCGTGCAACCTAAAACATGAAGGAATGAACATATTAATTTATCCCGACTTCACATCGCTAGTCCAGGAGGCAAGAAAGATATTCATGCCAGTTTAAAAGAAACTATGAGTGCAAGGTGTCCCATATGCACTGCTTATCCGGCCAGATTGCGGGCCACTGATGGAGGGAAAACCATGGTCTACAACGAACATACCTTCAACTGAAAGGATCCCAGAGCACACGCTGGAAATCACAGAGAGGCGGGCCAGAGGAGCAAGCTAACACCTCGGATGTTGAGTAACAGGACATTATGCTTAGTACTGCTCACAAATACAACAAGGTGGATCACTGGACAAAACGGCTGTAACCGCAAAGCAACACAGATAAGTGTAAACTGGGACTTTAAAAACTAAAGAATTGTAGTGAAACACATAGTACAAAAAAGGAAAATGCATATTTATGTACCTAGATGCTATTAGGCTGCCAGACGCGTCCTGGTGGTCAACCTGATCCTTCGTAATTAGCGGGTTCAGGTGTATGCGATATGTCTGTATTTAAACAGGTGACCCCCTGTGTGACAATCGCCCTCAGGGTATACGGCTGGCAGCCTCTGCCAACCTGTGTGCACCACAACAAGTTTATGTTTCTCTAAGGGGATGGGAGGGAGGGAAGTGGATATGTTCCGTATTTTTGGGGATTGTCTTCATCATGCTTGGGATGGCGGAGTGGGAGGGATGGGATGCTGAAGCGGGTGGGGTATATAGGGTTATATGGTTTGTTTTATGGTTTGTTTTATCAAGCAACTGTACAAATGCTGGTTCATACCATAACCACACAAGCACACATTACGTTTTTATTCACAGCCAAGCTAACAGCACCCAAAGACGATAATAGCTACAACACCATACTCTTCATTCGATGTACCCAGGGTCACATTGATGCACAATGTTACTAAATCTACACCTTTAAGATTAGCCACCTGGAATGTAAGAGGCCTTAACAGCCCTAGAAATATTAGACAGGTCTTTGCATAGCTAGACAGACATTAAATAGATATAGCTAGGCTCCAAGAGGTACATTTACTCAAACAAAAAGCAGATGGACTCGGGAAGAGATGGACCGAACTGGTGGTGTTATCATCTTACTCTTCATATGCACGTGGCGTAATGGCTCTGATAAGGAAAGGGACACAATTTTCGACGTAGCAAACATTAACAGACACAAAAGGACGATATGTTATTGTCATAGGCATCTTACGTGGTACAAAAGTAGGCCTTATTAACACATACGCCCCAAATGTAGACGTTCCTGATTTCTTTGCAAACGTATGGACAACACTAAGGGGACTTCCAACTATGGGATTAATTTGGGGAGGGGATTTGAATGAAGCACTTGATGCCACATGCAACACATCACAAGCCATGATGGACTCCCATAAGCGAGCTGCCTCTACTATTTTAAATGGCATGTCAGAATTTAGCATGCATGACATATGGCGCATGCTCAATCCATACACACAAGAAAGCCCTCACTCATCTTCCGTACACAATAGCTGGTCCAGAATTGATTACTGGCTACTTACGGAACAAGTATGCACATGGACCCTAGACGTCCGACTCCTCCCGAAAACATTATCGGACCACAAGCCTGCCTTATTAATCTCACTGGTCCCAACATGCGTTCTGCCACAATTTGTATGGTGTTTCAATGCGGCTGCCCTCTTAGACCCACTCTACAAAGAAACAATTTGCACAGCAATAGAAGAATTCTTCAACACTAGCAAACATTCAGTAGATAGTGAGTGCACCCTGTGGGAAGCCTTTAAAGCAACCCTGTGAGGCATTTTTATAAGTACCAACTCTGGCATCCTAAGGGATATCCGCACACAATTAAAACAGAGTGAGGCACACATTCAAAAACTAGAGGCAGAATACAACAATACTCATAGTGCATCCATCTTAAGTAGCATAAGGGATGAAATAAACAATTATAATGAACTAGCGAACTATGAACTGAAATATATTTCAAGACGCCACACATCATGCAGGATGGGTGAAATGGGCAGACCAGGGCAAATCTTGGCACAAAAAGTGTGGATAGAGCACAAACAACACACTATTCTGCGAATGGTAGATGTTGACGGTGCAATACATTATGACACAAATGGCATATTTTGTGCATTCATGGACACGTATGGCATATTATATAAATCGCGAGACACAGCACACACGCAGGAGATTCTGGCTAATGTTGAGGATATTGTGTTAGCGTGGCTCTCAGAGAGTATCCGTGAATTCCTAGCACAACCAATTACCATAGAAGAAGTACAAGCAGCTATAAATACACTACGTAATGGAAAGACTCCAGGGCCCAACGGCTACACGGGGGAATCTTACAAAGAATATTCTGAAATGCATAGCCCATATCTGCTTGAAATGTATGATGAAGCATATAATTATCAAATTCTCCCTCAACACTGCGTGAAGCGCTAATAGTGGCATTGCTAAAGCTGGACAAAAGTCCGGACACGGGCGAATCCTACAGACCGCTGTCCTTAATAAATACAGATGCAAAGATACTTGCTAAGATTATTGCAACTAGAATGCAACCATTTATGACAGATATTGTCCTACCAGATCAATCCAGATTCATACTATCCCATTCCATGGCACATAACATTCATACAATGTTTGCTCTTCTACACCAGCTAAATCCCGAGCTGAAGGCTGTGGGTGTACTCCTTGATTCAGCCAAGGCTTTTGACTTGGTCAAATGGACCTATTTATGTACAATCCTGCAGTGGATTGGGTTACCACCTATGTTAATAAACTGGATCAAACTTCTCTACTCTAAGTCTAATGCATGTATCAAGGTAAACAGGCACATATCTGAGGTTATACGAATACAAAAAGATACACGGCAGGGGTGCCCAGTATCTCCCCTGCTCTTTTCTATTGCATTGGAATGCCTAGCCTTTAAAATACGCCAACAGTATGCTCACACGGCCTTAAGTTTTAACCTGCGACCTATTGGCATATCACTATATGCGAACAATATGGTGCTGTACAATAAAGACCCAAGCACAAACTTATCACCAATACTCAGGGAATATATCAAATTTGATGACAGTCAGGTCTTCAGATCAACTGGAGTAAATCAGCGGTGCTACCACTGACAGAAAGTACGAAATCACAACACATGGACTTTCCTCTAGTCTAGCAGGAGGAACCCATTAGATATCGAGAAATCTGGATCCATCGCGACCCCGATATAGTGCTCCGAGTTAATTATGGAACTGCAATTGAAACAATAGAAACGCAAATAGCCAGATGGATCACTCTTCCCCTATCTGTAACTGATCGGATATCCCTTATAAAAATGCTGATACTACCTAAACTACTTTATCTCTTCACCAACATTTCTATAACCCCACCAGCCACCAATTTTTGAATGGCTATGAGCGAACCTAAGTAAACTAATATGGGCTGGTAAGCAAGCACAGATAAGCATCCATACATTTACATTGCTATACGCCTCTGGCGGCTTCACAGTTCCTGATCTATACTTATATTATTTATGTGCCCAAGCACAATACGCGTACTATTGGTTCCTCCCGGTATAATATATGCCACACCTCGCGATGGAAAATGGAGACGCCAACCCTATTAAGCTAGCAAATATACTGCCACATCAGTGACCTCATCTGACCAAGCAAGAAATGAACATGATACGAACCACGTCGATGGCATGGAAGTGCATTACCCAAACAACTGACAAAACTCCACTCTATGCCCCAACATTGCCTTTAGTTCAACACCCCACTTTATCGGTCACACAAGACAAGGGAGTATGGAAATATTGGAACACGTAGGCATGACAAAGATGGGCGACCAATACCCTAATGGCACATTTATCACCCCAGATGACCTGTCTTATGTGAGTATTCAATCATTGTTATTCAAATTCACTCATCATAGACAACGTGCAGCAGTCAAAGAGCTGTACCCTACATATCCACATGAGCCCCCCACACTAGAATCGCTGCAGCTACTAATCACCACTCGGGACAATAATCATATAGTAGCAAGACTCTACAAAACCCTACAAGCGGAGATTGGTGCCAGTGCGCAAATGGCACACGACAAATGGAACACAATGCTGGAGACGCCCCTGAGTGTAGATGACTGGCAATCTTGCTGTGCACTCACCGAATTGCTTACACCCAACGGAAATCTCTGTATCATACATTACAAATGCTTACACCAGGCCTGTCATACTCCACTTAACCTACACAAATATGGTTTGCGTGTTGATGCACCTGGCATGGTATTGTTGTAAAGTGAAACTGTATTGGGAGCAAGTAGTGCGTCTACTGGGAGAAATCCTGAATTGTAAAATAGATTGCACGCCACAATTATGTCTACTAGGCCACGTAATTCCTTTGAAATCTGCAAAGAAAAAGTTAGCTGCCATAGTGCTGCTTTTGGCAAAACGAAGAGTAGCAATGCACTGGGACAGTAAAAAAACACCCGCCGTGGATCGCTGGGTAATGGACTCCACCTTTTGCAGAGACAATTTTCTGATATATGCAGAGGAGCTACACACAGCGCTAAACCGCCTAATTTTTGGGAACTTCTTACTACCTACCTACGTGAACACCCTGGCCTATGTAAAAACGATACATAATATGTACACTTGACCTAACTATGAAATATTGATGGGATGTATCATTGATATGCTAATCAGTGGTGTGGCTCACTGGTTAGAGGCGGCAGACCCGGAAGAAGAGAACGGCCCGGGACCAGGGTTCAATTCCCGACGCGGCAGTGTCGTGGACCAGGGTCAGCGGACTCGATAATTCTCGCCTCGGTGCCTACTCTAACCAGGGATCACCCTCGGCAACTCTGGGCATTAAGCTTGCCTCATCTCTACAACGGCCCCCCACAGACGCCGGGGATGCCTGGTTTCACCTTGGAGATACCCAGAAGGGACCATCTCACAGGGAAATCCAGGACGGGTTCCCCAGCGGTCTTCAGCGCCAGGATGCTTACGGGCAGCAGTGCGCTTTACAAGTCCCACACATTTACATTTACATCATTGTTATATGCTGTGCTGTGTACAATTATTTTCTGAATCCTAGCAAACATGCTTGTTAATGTTATTATCATTGTTATGTAACAAATAATATATATATATATATATATATATATATATATATATATATATATATATATATGCAAGAATCTCCTCCCCGAAGGAAGGAAGCAGAGGCCAAGTAGGGGACGTCAGGAGCAGCTTTAATGAAATCCAAACTCAAAATTACGGTGGATGCATTTTGGCTATGTAGCCTCGTCAGCGCCTGGAGTTAGATGAAAGGGGTGTGGGCGAAAGGAGGTAAAAACAATGTCCTGCCGCACACCGATTGGGTCGCATCTGGCTCCGCCTCCACAATAGTTCATCTGACACACCTGAAGATTCGGGGAAACTGCAGAGACTGCAGATCCCAGAATGCCGTTCTTCTTGAAGGTGAGTGGTGCGGGGGGGAAGAGTCCGATGCAAGTGCGGGATTCAGGGCTGTTTGCAGTCGCTTGCACAGGTGTCCCACTTCAAGGAAGGCGCTCCCTCGGGTCCCCTGGACCGCAAAACCCCCGGAATGCAGGAAGAGTAAATGACGGGGGCTCGTCAGGAAGTCCTGCTTGCCCAGAGGTGTGCGTGAATGCAGCAACACCGCTAACACTGCTTCCCGCTCCGTATTTTCTGAATCCTAGCAAACATGCTTGTTAATGTTATTATCATTGTTATGTAACAAATAATATATATATATATATATATATATATATATATATATATTACCTACTGGCGGTCGCCAGTAGGTATATATAGTTAGGATTTTTTCTCTATGGGATTTTTGAAAATTCTATGTCTAATAACTTTGGCGTTTGTGGACGGAATTGGCTGAAATTTTCAGGAAAATGGCACATTTTGTTTCTGAGCAGCCCCTGAAAATTGGGGGGGGGGTTCGTCCAGGGGGGGTCGAGAAAAAAGGGGGGTCCCAAAACGTGTTTTTAACATTGAGTTTTCCATAGGGCGGTTGGCCTCACTTTTAGCCCGAACGGCTGAATGGATTTGCACGAAACTTGGCAAAATTGTAGGGACTGGTAGCCCGATGTGCCTTTTGTAGGTCTCAATATATGTGCTCCAGTGGATTTTGAGACATTAACGTTTAAAAAAAGATATATATCTGTAACAGCGGACTGGGCAGCGCTCCAGTTCGCGTACTTTTTGCGCAACGGAGCTTTGTGAAGCGAAGCTGATTGGTTCTCCGGCATCTGTCAACATTCCAAACAGTCCGTAGCGGCCGCCATCTTGTCTCTCGGTAGGATCGAGAGACAAGAGGAGGCGAAAGCGAAGGGGCAAATGACCATAAGGGGGCATAGTAGATCCTCCCTGACCTCTTAGGTTTGATGTACCATTTTGCCAAGTTTGGTGTAATTCCGTTCAGACCATTCAGGCTGTAGACGTATCTAAATCTCAATAATCGAACGGCTGAATGGATTTGCACGAAACTTGGCAAAATATTAGGGACTGGTAGCCCGATGTGCCTTTGCTAGGTCTCAATATATGTGCTCCAGTGGATTTTGAGAAATTAACGTTCAAAAAAAGATATATATCTGTAACAGCGCTCTGCTTCGCGTACTTTTCGCGTTAGGGAGCTTTGCGAAGTCACTGACCATGTCATGAATGATGTAATATGTGACATGATCAGCAGTGGATTGCGGGTGCGCGATATATAGTTAGTGCAACTAACTATATATGGAATTTCAATGGTTTTGTGTGAGTAAAATAAGGTTTTTTAAATGCTAATTCCTAACTATATATGGTCTATAACCTATGGTTTTTTCAGTGAATATATATATATATATATATATATATTCACTGAAAAAACCATAGGTTATAGACCATATATAGTTAGGAATTAGCATTTACAAAACCTTGAAAATTCACTGAAAAAACCATAGGTTATAGACCATATATAGTTAGGAATTAGCATTTAAAAAACCTTATTTTACTCACACAAAACCATTGAAATTCCATATATAGTTAGTTGCACTAACTATATATCGCGCACCGGCAATCCACTGCTGATGATGTCACATATTACATCATTCATGACATGGTCAGTGACATCACTGATGACATCACTGATGACATCTCAAATGACATCACTGATGACATCACTGATGACAACATCCAGTGACTGTATGTTTCTGTAAAGTTAAAATGTGTCTTACATATTGAAGAATGAGTGGAAGTATAAGTGTCTGGACAAAGGATTTAGTAGGTGCATGACTGAATGTATGAGTGAGTGATTAAATGTGTCTCACTGAGTGCATGGGTTAGTGACTAAAGTGTCTTAATTTGTGCATCATTATGTCTGTTGTTCTGTAAACTGCTGCATGTGTTGATCAGTAGCTATATGATTAACTATATGGGTTACTGATTGATTGTCCAAGTATTTGTATGGGAGACTGAGTGTGTGTGTGGCTGGCTGGGAGGTGTGTGACTCTGTGCAGATCAATGTGTACTTATATCAATGATTGTATAACAAGGTAAGTATGTGTTAGTATATGTTTGAAAATGTAAGGTGCTCTATGTTTAACTGTATAGACAAGAAAATGGAAGTGTGATTGATTCTTTACAGGACTGACTAGGTGTGTGAGTAACTCCATGGATGAGTGGCAGAGTGTGAGTGTCTGTATAGGTGTATGAGTGCATATGATAGTGTTGTAAAGATGAGTGATTGTATGTATGAATGATTGTATGGGTGAATGAGTGAATGTGTGTGTAGACGTAGGAATCAGTGAGTACATATGTAGTAACTAGTATTGGTGTGTCAATGGTTTCAAAAATTATACTCTGTATTTAACACTGGGTGAAACAGAGGTTATATTAAAATGTGAGGAGATGCATTGTATTGTCACATGAATGATATCATCAGTGATGTGGTCATTGATGTCAAATGAGATGTCATCAGTGATGTCATCAGTGATGTCATTTGAGATGTCATCAGTGATGTCATCAGTGATGTCACTGACCATGTCATGAATGATGTAATATGTGACATCATCAGCAGTGGATTGCGGGTGCGCGATATATAGTTAGTGCAACTAACTATATATGGAATTTCAATGGTTTTGTGTGAGTAAAATAAGGTTTTTTAAATGCTAATTCCTAACTATATGGTCTATAACCTATTTTCAGTGAATTTTCAAGGTTTTGTAAATGCTAATTCCTAACTATATATGGTCTATAACCTATGGTTTTTTCAGTGAATTTCAATGGTTTTTTAATAGCAAATATCATAAGCTGTCGAATGTCAAGTACGTGGTAAGTGAAAACATTTTCGTGTTTATGCACACTGATCTGCTTTGAATGGTGCCCCCCCCCCTCATTTCTATTAGGAGTACTCTCTCTTTGCACATAGTGAAGGGTAGTTAACGCAGGCCTTTGCCCCCGTTGTAATACGTCGTGCCTGCTTCTCTCTCCATTTGATTGATTGTTATCCAAGTATTTACTGTTTTAGAATTGGTTCTCTTTGGTTCATTCTCTATTTACAAACAAACACAGAGTCGCAATACTCTGTTTAGTCTTTGCAGATAACGAAAAATCGTGTAAAAAAAAAAGAAAAGGAATCGAGCAAAATCAGTAGGGCACTAATGGGATCTCTTTTTGACCTCGGTAAAATAGAAACATTAGGAACAACCCCTCATGACAAATACAAAACTAGTGAAATGAACTGAACTCCACACAATGATGGCTGCAAAACAGCTCGGCTCCGCCACCCACCCCGCCCAAAATAACGATAAAGAGCGGCTGCCATGATTGGTTGCGGAATGGCCACGACGGAGCTACGAAATGGTGCTGCTCTCATGCTAACCCCAGCTTCAGTCTGAAACATCCAGAAACACTGTAGACTACCAATTCGATCAGTTCCGGTAGCGCCCCAATGTAACCCGGTAGAGAAGAACTAGCCCTCCCCTCTTTGACTAATGGTTCTTGTTGCCTGTCCCTTCTGTTGTCATTTAACAGAACTATTTAGCCTGCTGAAAGGGGTTGTGTTCCGACCGCTGGTTGGTGGAGACATTTTGACTATATTCTGGACCTGCTTTGTCGCGTAATGCGTCATATGACGCGCCGCGTTAGCGCATCCGGAAGTCATCCGGGGCGCGCAGCGCGTAACGTAAGCATAACAAGTCATGTGACTTGTTAATAAAACTTTTCATTGGTTCATTTTACTTTTCTTATTCTAATGATGAAAGGCTTGGTCATATGACCTAAAAATTACGCTTTTTATTACTTCCGAACATTATTTTTTCTTAAATA
Source organism: Lissotriton helveticus (assembly GCF_964261635.1). Taxonomy (NCBI): domain Eukaryota; kingdom Metazoa; phylum Chordata; class Amphibia; order Caudata; family Salamandridae; genus Lissotriton; species Lissotriton helveticus. The sequence goes on along the minus strand of NC_136073.1, from coordinate 911,248,617 downwards.
TATGTTATAATGTTCCAGGCTAATGTACTTTCCCGGAAAATTTACAACTATCCTGCAAGTAAAATATATTCTTTTTTCGAGAAAAAGAGCGTTTCTTCGTCCCATGACGGAGCCGTTGAGCAAAAGAGGGTCGACCTGCTGTCTTAGTCGCCGATACGCCTGAATATGAGATTCTTATCGATCACTTTATGTTGCAGGAAAAGAAAACACAACAGCCCTTGACCATTTATCTTTACTGCGTTCCTTCGTATTATACCTTTTACCCTTCATGTAATTGGTCTGCTTTATTTCACTTGCCTTTTACTGATTCTAAAACAGTGACTATTATTAAAAACTTTACCAATGTATATACTACTACCATGTTTTCTTTTAAAAACCTTTATTGTGAAAATTTCATTATACAAATACGAGCCTATAACCACGTGGGCCGGCCACGGAGCAAACTGTAATCAGATATGATGAGTAGACATTTACACTGTAGAGGAACGTAACGGGCGGGCCATTAGGTTGCAAGAACTAAGGTGTCTAACAGTTACGGAATCGGTGGACGTACATTTTATAATTAAAATACGACAGGGCCAGTTACAATAAAATTATCTAGATATACATTTGCGGACAAGTACCATGGGTGACGTTAATTCGAACTTTCAATAGTACAGTAATCAATAACACATCAGAACTTAATATCAATAGGGATGTCGAAATATTCAATCAATTCTCGTCGCCCGCCATGTGCTTCAAAACTGCATACGTATCTCGTGATTTCAAGGTTCTGCAACCAGTACACAACAAGGAGTTACGAGTCCCATTTATTCCGGCGCCATTTTGGGCGAGGACGGGCAGGTCCAGGATATAGTCAAAATGTCTCTACCAACCATCGACTATGATGATGTTCATATGCTGTATTTATTAGAGTAACACTCATCTGTCCACATGAAATTAATTTGCCCATACAATCTAAACATGTCATTTTAATCTTTCCAAAGTTCTTCTAAATATTTGGGACCGTTTCCCTTGCCTCTGATGCTGTCAGTGCCACTTCTTTGATGAATGTACTAGCAGGTCAGGGGTTCTCCTCCAAATCTCTCTTTTATGCAGCACTATAATGAATTGGTGCCACCTCTCCATATGACGATGCATGGTATAGTTACCATAACTATATTTTTTTTCGGTTCCTCTGGAGAGTTCATCGTGGCAGATGAAGCGTGTAACGTACCGGGCATTTACCTTTTTTTGCATGTACAGGAAAGGAAAAAAAAATCGAGCGTCCGAGTTCTAAGGTGTCCCAGGGCCATTTAAGTGGAGCAGGCCCAAATCCAAAGAACAGGCCGCCATTTTGAGAGTCCTGTTGCAGCCGCCTGTCGCTGTAGCATCAAGAGCAGCCGAAACTCAGCTGAATGGCAACTGAAACGGTAAAGGGGCGCCCCACTACAGCAGACGAGCCTCCACCTAGGAAGGCCCGTTCACGCCGCCTCCGCCCCCCCCCTTCGGGCACCCCACGCCGTTATTCGGAGCAGTATTGTAGGATAGCCACACCAGTGCGGCAACTTGCTAGACATCACCTCGGTGGTAACCGAATCTCAGCGCCTTTTGGTGTCTTCTCTTCAGAAAATATTGTTGCGCTGCCTTTGGCCCCATTCGCACATCGGTCCGCTACTGACGCCATCTCACAGGCTAATGGGGTGCCCCACGCCGAGTTTCAGCATTGTAGGATGACCACACCAGTACAGCAACTTGCTAGACACCACCTCGGTGCCATCCGGATTTTGGCATCTCAACGCCTAGTGGTGTCTTCTATTCGGAAAATATTGTTGCGCTGCCTTTGGCCCCATTCGCACATCGGTCCGCTACTGACACCATCTCACAGGCCAACAGGGCGCCCCACGCCGACTTTTACCATTGTAGGATGGCCACACCAGTGCCACAACTTGCTAGACACCACCTCGGTGCCATCCGGATCTTGGCATCTCAGCGCCATGTGGTGTCTTTTATTCAGAAAACATTGTTGCGCTGCCTTTGGCCCCATTCGCACATCGGTCCGCTACTGACGCCATCTCACAGGCCAATGGGGCGCCCCACGCCGACTTTCAACATTGTAGGATGGCCACACCAGTGCACCTTACTAGACACCACCTCGGTGCCATCCGGATCTTGGCGCGTTGTGCTGCCTTCGGCCTATTCGCACATCGGTCCGCTACTGACGCCATCTCACAGGCTAATGGGGCGCCCCACGCCGAGTTTCAGCATTGTAGGATGACCACACCAGTACAGCAACTTGTTAGACATCACCTCGGTGCCATCCGGATCTCGGCGCCCCACTGCAGATGAAGTGTCTCTCAACTATGAAACCACCACGGTGACATCCGAATCTTGGCGCGTTGTGCTGCCTTCGGCCTATTCGCACATCGGTCCGCTACTGACGCCATCTCACAGGCTAATAGGGCGCCCCACGCCGAGTTTCAGCATTGTAGGATGACCACACCAGTACAGCAACTTGCTAGACATCACCTCGGTGCCATCCGGATCTTGGCATCTCAACGCCTAGTGGTATCTTCCATACAGAAAATATTGTTGCGCTGCCTTTGGCCCCATTCGCACATCGGTCCGCAACTGACACCATCTCACAGGCCAACAGGGCGCCCCACGCCGACTTTTACCATTGTAGGATGGCCACACCAGTACAGCAACTTGCTAGACATCACCTCGTTGCCATCCGGATCTTGGCATCTCAGCGCCTTGTGGTGTCAGTCAGAAACTATTGTTGCGCTGCCTTTGGCCCCATTCGCACATCGGTCCGCTACTGACGCCATCTCACAGGCCAACGGGGCGCCCCACGCCGACTTTCAACATTGTAGGATGGCCACACCAGTACAGCAACTTGCTAGACACCACCTCGGTGCCATCCGGATCTTGGCATCTCAGCGCCTAGTGGTGTCTTCTATTCAGGAAATATTGTTGCGCTGCCTTTGGCCCCATTCGCACATCGGTCCGCAACTGACACCATCTCACAGGCCAACAGGGCGCCCCACGCCGACTTTCAACATTGTAGGATGGCCACACCAGTGCGGCAACTTACTAGACACCACCTCGGTGCCATCCGGATCTTGGCGCGTTGTGCTGCCTTCGGCCTATTCGCACATCGGTCCGCTACTGACGCAAACTCACAGGCCAACGGGGCGCCCCACGCCGACTTTCAGCATTGTAAGATGGCCACACCAGTGCTGCAACTTGCTGGACACCACCTCGGTGCCATCCGGATCTTGGCGCGTTGTGTTGCCTTCGGCCTATTCGCACATCGGTCCGCTACTGACGCCGCCTCACGTGCCAACGTATTTTCTCTGCATTTTATACCCTATGCCGCATAACAGGTCATGTGACTTGTTTATAAAACTTTTCATTGGTTCATTTTACTTTTGGTTTCCTAATGATGGAAGGCTTGATCATATGACCTAAAAACAACACTTTTCATTGGATGAAAACTTTTTTTTTTCCCAAACGATGAAAGCCCCACCTTGTTTCTGGATGTTTCAGACTGAAGCTGGCGTCAGCATGAGAGCACCACCATCTCGTAGCTCCGTCGTGGTCATTCCGCGAGCAATCATGGCAGCCGCTCCCCACCAGAAGCCTACAGGAGTCGGGGGCCCCCAAAACTTTTGATGAATCCTCAAGGCGGAGGGGACGCTTTCGAGAATGGGGTCCAAGACCTAGCAGACTAGCGTCCGATTTCCAAGGTGTCCCAGGGCCATTTCAGTGGACCAGGCCCAAAAAGGAAAGAGCCTGCTGCCATTTTGAGAGTCCTCTGACAGCCGCCTATCGCTGCACCGCAAGAGTGGGCGCAGCCGCCTATCGCTGCACCGCAAGAGTGGGCGCAACTCAGCTGAATTGCGGCTTTTGACACAGTGGACCAAAAGCGGACGGAATGGCAACTGAAACGGTAAAGGGGCGCCCCACTACAACAGATGAGACTCCACCTGGAGAGGCCCGTTCACGCCGCCTCCCCCGGGGCGCCCCACGCCGTTATTCGGAGCAGCATTGTAGGATACCAAAACCAGTGCGGCAACTTACTGGACATCACCTTGGTGCCATCGTTCTGCTGCCTTGGAACTATTCGCACAACAGTTTGCTACTGATGACCCACCCCCCGCGACGCCCCACGCCAGAAATCTGGACGTTGTGCTGCGTTGGGACTATTCGCACAGCCGACCGCTACTTCGTTGTTTTTCCCTAAAAATTTTTATATGTTATTACTGTTTTTGTTTTCTTGTATATATTTATAAGTTATTAAAGTTTTATAATCTTACTACTTTGTTGGAGTGCTATATATTTTTAATGTGACACATAATTGTAAAAACTTTGATTTACAAAGAGTCATCCCTGGAATCTTCCGCTTCAGGCTCGATCCCCTCCCCAATCACAATACAGGATGGTTTTCAGATAATAGGAACGCGTCTGCTGTGACGGATCTCATCGAGTGTGGGCCTTGATCTACTATAACTCCTTTGAAGAGGGGTGATTCTTTACAGCTGGGGCCATAAACTACATCTGCAGGGCTAGCTGATACCCTAGGACCGGCCTGGACAATCGGACACAGAGGAAAAGGAGTGTCAGAGGGTGCGGTAGTGAATAGGGCGAAAGGGAGGTGTCGGGCGGGCACAGGGTGTGATTCTCAGGGAAGAGCAGCGCAGATGGGGGGTGGTTTATTACCCATGCATAAGACAGAGAGCGGGGGTGACCACTGCCTGGGGGAGATGCTTGCGAGGGTGGGGAGCCATGCTAAGGATCGACAGCGTGCACAGAGTGGGTCTGGTCAAGGCATCTAAAATGACTGCCGTGCACGACAAAAGTGTGGCATTTGAAAAAAGGCAAGATGGCGCAGACAATGTTTTTCAACACTTCCTGATTTCCTTCGAATCGAACGTTAACAGACGTTGGGGCATATTACCAAAGTTAAGCGATATTTATCCCTAACGATGCTTAGCAACGATTTTTTTACCGCTAAGCATCGTCAGAAATCATCGCAGATAAACCTTGCTATTATCAAGGTTTATCGCAAATACGATAAAAAACGACCGCAATGCATTAATATCGCTGAAAACTCAGCGATATTCATGCATTACCGAGCTAATGCTCTTAGCCATGTTATCCACCTCCCATTGGATGGCATGGCTAAGAACTGCTCAGGGCAGGTGCTAGCTTTTGGAGATATTCGCGCTTATCGCGAATATTTCCAAAAGTTGATAATAGGAGATAGCGATGTTAGCGACTGTTTCCAGTCGCTAACATCTTGGCATCCCCACTTTGCATGTCATTAGTGATAAATATCACTCACATGCAAAGTGGGGCCCAAGATGGTCGCTATCTCCTACTAGCCGTCGCTAACTGGTGTTAGCAACAGCTAGGTAATACAGATATAATTTTATCTCCGCGAAGCGGAGCGCTGTTACAGATATATATCTTGTTTTTGAACGTTAATTTCTCAAAATCCACTGAAGCACATATATTGACACCTAGCAAAGGCACATCGAGCTACCAGTCCCTTATCTGAAAACCATCCTGTATTGTGATTGGGGAGGGGACCGAGCCTGAAGCGGAAGATTCCAGGGATGACTCTTTGTACATCAAAGTTTTTACAATTATGTGTCACATTAAAAATATATAGCACTCCGACAAAGTAGTAAGATTATAAAACTTTAATAATTTATAAATATATACAAGAAAACAAAAATAGTAATAACATATAAACATTTTTAGGGAAAAACAACGAAGTAGCGGTCGGCTGTGCGAATAGTCCCAACGCAGCACAACGTCCAGATTTCCGGCGTGGGGCGTCGCGGGGGGTGGGTCATCAGTAGCAAACTGTTGTGCGAATAGTTCCAAGGCAGCAGAACGCGCTGAAATCTAGATGACACGAAAGTGATGTCTAGTAAGTTGCCACCCAGCAAATAACGATGGATTTGGGCCCAGATCTTTTGACTGGGGGAGTGTGTGACATTGATCCACATTCAGTCCATCACTTGTTGTTTTTTGCAATTGCCGCCCTAAGTGCGCTGGGGATGCCCAGACGTGGGTCCCAGGCACTCCACACCACTTGGAGTCAAGCTAGCCGGGCTGAAGAGAGGTGTTACCTCGAAACCGGTCCGGTCCTCGGATGCTTGATTCCGGTCTGGGAAAGATATGGCTGTTGTAGTTCGGACTGGACTGTTCCCATGGGGCAACAGGGTCAGAGCTGATTTGCATAAAGCCATTATCTGACCCAGGGTGGTGTGGAGTGCAAAAAAACGATGGATTTGGGCCCAGATCTTTTGACTGGGGGAGTGTGTGACATTGATCCACATTCAGTCCATCACTTGTTGTTTTTTGCAATTGCCGCCCTAAGTGCGCTGGGGATGCCCAGACGTGGGTCCCAGGCACTCCACACCACTTGGAGTCAAGCTAGCCGGGCTGAAGAGAGGTGTTACCTCGAAACCGGTCCGGTCCTCGGATGCTTGATTCCGGTCTGGGAAAGATATGGCTGTTGTAGTTCGGACTGGACTGTTCCCATGGGGCAACAGGGTCAGAGCTGATTTGCATAAAGCCATTATCTGACCCAGGGTGGTGTGGAGTGCAAAAAAACGATGGATTTGGGCCCAGATCTTTTGACTGGGGGAGTGTGTGACATTGATCCACATTCAGTCCATCACTTGTTGTTTTTTGCAATTGCCGCCCTAAGTGCGCTGGGGATGCCCAGACGTGGGTCCCAGGCACTCCACACCACTTGGAGTCAAGCTAGCCGGGCTGAAGAGAGGTGTTACCTCGAAACCGGTCCGGTCCTCTGATGCTTGATTCCGGTCTGGGAAAGATATGGCTGTTGTAGTTCGGACTGGACTGTTCCCATGGGGCAACAGGGTCAGAGCTGATTTGCATAAAGCCATTATCTGACCCAGGGTGGTGTGGAGTGCAAAAAAACGATGGATTTGGGCCCAGATCTTTTGACTGGGGGAGTGTGTGACATTGATCCACATTCAGTCCATCACTTGTTGTTTTTTGCAATTGCGACCCAGCAAATAACGGCATGGGGCGTCGCGGGGGGTGGGTCATCAGTAGCAAACTGTTGCGCGAATAGTTCCAAGGCAGCAGAACGATGGCACCAAGGTGATGTCCAGTAAGTTGCCGCACTGGTTTTGGTATCCTACAATGCTGCTCCGAATAACGGCGTGGGGCGCCCCGGGGGAGGCGGCGTGAACGGGCCTCTCCAGTTGGAGTGTCATCTGTTGTAGTGGGGTGCCCCTTTACCGTTTCAGTTGCCATTCCGTCCGTTTTTGGTCCACTGTGTCAAAAGCCGCAATTCAGCTGAGTTGCGCCCACTCTTGCGGTGCAGCGATAGGCGGCTGTCACAGGACTCTCAAAATGGCGGCAGGCTGTTTCCTTTTTGGGCCTGGTCCACTGAAATGGCCCTGGGACACCTTGGAAATCGGACGCTTGTCTGCTAGGTCTTGGACCCCATTCTCGAAAGCGTCCCCTCCGCCTTGAGAATTCATCAAAAGTTTTGGGGGCTCCGACTCCTGCAGGCTTCTGGTGGGGAGCGGCTGCCATGATTGCTCGCGGAATGACCACGACTGAGCTACGAGATGGTGGTGCTCTCATGCTGACGCCAGCTTCAGTCTGAAACATCCAGAAACAAGGTGGGGCTTTCATCGTTTGGGAAAAAAAAAAAGTTTTCATCCAATGAAAAGTGTTGTTTTTAGGTCACATGATCAAGCCTTCCATCATTAGGAAACCAAAAGTAAAATGAACCAATGAAAAGTTTTATAAACAAGTCACATGACCTGTTATGCGGCATAGGGTGTAAAATGCGGAGAAAATACGTTGGCACGTGAGGCGGCGTCAGTAGCGGACCGATGTGCGAATAGGCCGAAGGCAACACAACGCGGCAAGATCCGGATGGCACCGAGGTGGTGTCCAGCAAGTTGCAGCACTGGTGTGGCCATCCTACAATGCTGAAAGTCGGCGTGGGGCGCCCCGTTGGCCTGTGAGTTTGCGTCAGTAGCGGACCGATGTGCGAATAGGCCGAAGGCAGCACAACGCGCCAAGATCCGAATGGCACCGAGGTGGTGTCTAGTAAGTTGCCGCACTGGTGTGGCCATCCAACAATGCTGAAAGTCGGCGTGGGGCGCCCCGTTGGCCTGTGAGTTTGCGTCAGTAGCGGACCGATGTGCGAATAGGCCGAAGGCAGCACAACGCGCCAAGATCCGGATGGCACCGAGGTGGTGTCTAGTAAGTTGCCGCACTGGTGTGGCCATCCTACAATGCTGAAAGTCGGCGTGGGGCGCCCCGTTGGACTGTGAGATGGCGTCAGTAGCGGACCGATGTGTGAATGGGGCCGAAGGCAGCGCAACAATATTTTCGGAATAGAAGACACCACTAGGCGCTGAGATGCCAAGATCCGGATGGCACCGAGGTGGTGTGTAGCAAGTTGCCGCACTGGTGTGGCCATCCTACAATGCTGAAAGTCGGCGTGCGGCGCCCCTTTGGCCTGTGAGTTTGCGTCAGTAGCGGACCGATGTGCGAATAGGCCGAAGGCAGCACAACGCGCCAAGATCCGGATGGCACCGAGGTGGTGTCTAGTAAGTTGTCGCACTTCTGTGGCCATCCTACAATGTTGAAAGTCGGCGTGGGGCGCCCCGTTGGCCTGTGAGATGGCGTCAGTAGCGGACCGATGTGCGAATGGGGCCAAAGGCAGCGCAACAATATTTTCTGTTTTGAAGACACCACAAGGCGCTGAGATGCCAAGATCCGGATGGCACCGAGGTGGTGTCTAGCAAGTTGTGGCACTGGTGTGGCCATCGTACAATGGTAAAAGTCGGCGTGGGGCGCCCTGTTGGCCTGTGAGATGGTGTCAGTAGCGGACTGATGTGTGAATGGGGCCAAAGGCAGCGCAACAATATTTTCTACAATATTTTCGGAGTAGAAGACACCACAAGGCGCTGAGATGCCAAGATCCGGATGGCACCGAGGTGATGTCTAAGTTGCGGACCGATGTGCGAATGGGGCCAAAGGCAGCTCAACAATATTTTCTGAAGAGAATACACCACAAGGCGCTGAGATGCCAAGATCCGGATGGCACCGAGGTGATGTCTAAGTTGCGGACCGATGTGCGAATGGGGCCAAAGGTAGCGTAACAAGATTTTCTGTATGGAAGATACCACTAGGCGTTGAGATGCCAAGATTCGGATGGCACCGAGGTGATGTCTAGCAAGTTGTGCCACTGGTGTGGCCATCGTACAATGGTAAAAGTCGGCGTGGGGCGCCCTATTGGCCTGTGAGATGGTGTCAGTAGCGGACTGATGTGCGAATGGGGCCAAAGGCAGCGCAACAATATTTTCTGACTGACACCACAAGGCGCTGAGATGCCAAGATCCGGATGGCACCGAGGTGATGTCTAAGTTGCGGACTGATGTGCGAATGGGGCCAAAGGCAGCGTAACAATATTTTCTGTATGGAAGATACCACTAGGCGTTGAGATGCCAAGATTCGGATGGCACCGAGGTGATGTCTAGCAAGTTGGTGTGGTCATCCTACAATGCTGAAACTCGGCGTGGGTCACCCCATTAGCCTGTGAGATGGCGTCAGTAGCGGACCGATGTGCGAATAGGCCGAAGGCAGCACAACGCGCCAAGATCCGTATGTCACCGTGGTGGTTTCATAGTTGAGAGGCACTTCATCTGCAGTGGGGCGCCGAGATCCGGATGGCACCGAGGTGATGTCTAGCAAGTTGCTGTACTGGTGTGGTCCTCCTACAATTCTGAAATGTAGTGGGGCGCCCATTTACCGTTTCAGTTGCCATTCAGCTGAGTTTCGGCTGCTCTTGATGCTACAGCGACAGGCGGCTGCAAGAGGACTCTCAAAATGGCGGCCTGTTCTTTGGATTTGGGCCTGGTCCACTAAAATGGCCCTGGGACACCTTAGAACTCGGACGCTCGATTTTTTTTTCCTTTCCTGTATATGCAAAAAAAGGTAAATGCCCGGTACGTTACACGCTTCATCTGCCACGATGAACTCTCCAGAGGAACCGAAAAAAAATATAGTTGTGGTAACTATACCATGCATCGTCATATGGAGAGGTGGCACCAATTAATTATAGTGCTGCATAAAAGAGAGATTTGGAGGAGAACCCCATACCTGCTAGTACATTCATCAAAGAAGTGGCACTGAGAGCTTCAGAGGCAAGGGAAACGGTCCCAAATATTTAGAAGAACTTTGGAAAGATTAAAATGACATGTTTAGATTGTGGTAAATTAATTTCATGTAGACAGATGAGTGTTACTCTAATAAATACAGCATATGAACATCATCATAGTCGATGGTTGGTAGAGACATTTTGACTATATCCTGGACCTGCCCGTCCTCGCCCAAAATGGCGCCGGAATAAATGGGACTCATAACTCCTTGTTGTGTACTGGTTGCAGAACCTTGAAATCACGAGATACGTATGCAGTTTTGAAGCACATGGCGGGCGGGGACGAGAATTGATTGAATATTTCGACATCCCTATTGATATTAAGTTCTGATGTGTTATTGATTACTGTACTGTTGAAAATTCGAATTAACGTCACCCATGGTACTTGCCCGCAAATGTATATCTAGATAATTTTATTGTAACTGGCCCTGTCGTATTTTAATTATAAAATGTACGTCCACCGATTCCGTAACTGTTAGACACCTTAGTTCTTGCAACCTAATGGCCGGCCCGTTACGTTCCTCTACAGTGTAAATGTCTATTCATCATATACGATTACAGTTTGCTCCGTGGCAGGCCCACATGGTTATAGGCTCGTATTTGTATAATGAAATTTTCACAATAAAGGTTTTTAAAAGAAAACATGGTAGTAGTATATACATTGGTAAAGTTTTTAATAATAGTCACTGTTTTAGAATCATTAAAAGGCAAGTGAAATAAAGCAGACCAATTACATGAAGGGTAAAAGGTATAATACGAAGGAACGCAGTAAAGATAAATGGTCAAGGGCTGTTGTGTTTTCTATTCCTGCAACATAAAGTGATCGATAAGAATCTCATATTCAGGCGTATCGGCGACTAAGACAGCAGGTCGACCCTCTTTTGCTCAACGGCTCCGTCATGGGACGAAGAAACGCTCTTTTTCTCGAAAAAAGAATATATTTTACTTGCAGGACAGTTGTAAAATTTCCGGGAAAGTACATTAGCCTGGAACATTATAACATATATTTAAGAAAAAATAATGTTCGGAAGTAATTAAAAGCGTAATTTTTAGGTGATATGACCAAGGCTTTCATCATTAGAATAAGAAAAGTAAAATGAACCAATGAAAAGTTTTATTAACAAGTCACATGACTTGTTATGCTTACGTTACGCGCTGCGCGCCCCGGATGACTTCCGGATGCGCTAACGCGGCGCGTCATATGACGCATTACGCGACAACGCAGGTCCAGAATATAGTCAAAATGTCTCCACCAACCAGCGGTCGAAACACAACCCCTTTCAGCAGGCTAAATAGTTCTGTTAAATGACAACAGAAGGGACAGGCAACAAGAACCATCAGTCAAAGAGGGGAGGGCTAGTTCTTCTCTACCGGGTTACATTGGGGCGCTACCGGAACTGATCGAATTGGTAGTCTACAGTGTTTCTGGATGTTTCAGACTGAAGCTGGGGTTAGCATGAGAGCACCACCATTTCGTAGCTCCGTTGTGGCCATTCCGCAACCAATCATGGCAGCCGCTCTTTATCGTTATTTTGGGCGGGGTGGGTGGCGGAGCCGAGCTGTTTTGCAGCCATCATTGTGTGGAGTTCAGTTCATCTCACTAGTTTTGTATTTGTCATGAGGGGTTGTTCCTAATGTTTCTATTTTAGCGAGGTCAAAAAGAGATCCCATTAGTGGCCTACTGATTTTGCTCGATTCCTTTTCTTTTTTTTTACACGATTTTTCGTTATCTGCAAAGACTAAACAGAGTATTGCGACTCTGTGTTTGTTTGTAAATAGAGAATGAACCAAAGAGAACTAATTCTAAAACAGTAAATACTTGGATAACAATCAATCAAATGGAGAGAGAAGCAGGCACGACGGATTACAACGGGGGCAAAGGCCTGCGTTAACTACCTTTCACTATCTGCAAAGAGAGAGTACTCCTAATAGAAATGAGGGGGGGGGGGGGGCACCATTCAAAGCAGATCAGTGTGCATAAACACGAAAATGTTTTCACTTACCACGTACTTGACATTCGACAGCTTATGATATTTGCTATTAAAAAACCATTGAAATTCACTGAAAAAACCATAGGTTATAGACCATATATAGTTAGGAATTAGCATTTACAAAACCTTGAAAATTCACTGAAAAAACCATAGGTTATAGACCATATATAGTTAGGAATTAGCATTTAAAAAACCTTATTTTACTCACACAAAACCATTGAAATTCCATATATAGTTAGTTGCACTAACTATATATCGCGCACCCGCAATCCACTGCTGATCATGTCACATATTACATCATTCATGACATGGTCAGTGACATCACTGATGACATCACTGATGACATCTCAAATGACATCACTGATGACATCACTGATGACATCTCATTTGACATCATTCTTGTGCTAATACGATAAACCTCTTCAGACTCTAATATAACCTTAGATACACTCAGTGTATACAGACACTCACACACTGCCACTCATCCATGGAGTTACTCACACACCCAGTCAGTCATGCAAAGAAACAATCTCACCTCCATTTCTTCAACTATACAGTTAAACACACCTTACTTATTGAAACATATACTAACACATATTTACTCTCTTATACAATCCCTGATACAAGTTCACAATGATCGATACAACCACTCACTCATTCAGTGGCTCTCATGCACAGTTATTTATATATGCCAACTCTCACATGTACTGTGTTTTACATATGTACTTACTATGACATGTAGCATTGAGATATCCATTCACTCATCAATACACTCATGCACACAGTCAACTGCCCATGTAGCTGTTTCCACATGCACTCTTGAACTCATACACCTAGTGAATAAACTGCTCACACATCTATGCATAGAGTCACACACCTTCCAGCCACCCCCACACAAACTCAATCTGCCATAGAAATACTTGGGCAACCAATTAATAACACATATAGCCTCTCGTATAGCTAATGATCAACACATGCAGCAGTTTACAGAACAACAGACATAATGATGCACAAATTAAGACAGTTTAGTCACTAACCCATGCACTCAGTGAGACACATTTAATCACTCACTCATACATTCAGTCATGCACCTACTAAATCCTTCGTCCAGACACTTATACATCTACTCATTCTTCAATATGTAAAACATATTTAAACTTTACAGAAACACACAGTCACTGGATGACGTCATCAGTGATCTCATCAGTGATGTCATTTGAGATGTCATCAGTGATGTCATCAGTGATGTCACTGACCATGTCATGAATGATGTAATATGTGACATGATCAGCAGTGGATTGCGGGTGCGCGATATATAGTTAGTGCAACTAACTATATATGGAATTTCAATGGTTTTGTGTGAGTAAAATAAGGTTTTTTAAATGCTAATTCCTAACTATATATGGTCTATAACCTATGGTTTTTTCAGTGAATATATATATATATATATATATGTAAAATGAAATAATGAATATTCAATGTATTCAATACTACTGTCGATGTTAGCAAAATAAATTAAATGTAATCTACATTTTTACAAAATATAACAAATAAATGGAATTAAAAAAACAAACAAACATATTAAATTATACATATATATTTACTTTAAAATAATTAATAAACTATTATCTTCAATTTATTTTAAAACTTTAAAATTATATAAAAATAAAATATATATAAATAATTTAAAATACAACAAAACATTCTAGAATAAATTAAAACATTGGGGGGGCGCTAGAGGGCGCACTGCGGAATGGCTGGCTAGCTTGTCAGCTCCGCCGGACGGTCGCGAAACTAGCGGCCTTTAGCCCCTTGAAACCCCATAAAAATAAGCGGCGATTGTAAATATGGGCGTCGGAAGGTGAGGCCGTCATCCCGAGTTAACGCTAGAAGGCGATTTATGCCGGGAATGGAAGAATCAGCCCAAGTCTCGGGCTCCGGGCTACAACATCGCCAAAATGGCCGCTCAGGGCGCCTGGCGGATCGGCGCTTACCGAGGCTCCTGCTGAAGTGAAACAACGGTACACACCCAGCGCCACTTGGTGAGTGGCCACTGACCACCAGCGCGACGACTGCGAGGCTCGAGTGAGCCCCCACGACACAGCGCCGCACCAAACAAACGTGCGTTTCACCGCGGACAAGATGGCGGCACCCGTGGAACGCACCGGACTGAGGACGGCGGCAGACACTCCCGCAGGCCGACTTCCCGACACACGCTGCCTGTGCAGAACACACAAGTGAACCGGTAACGGAGGGAGGCTCCCAGCAATTACCAGACTGCATGCCTTGCATCGGCGCTGACAGCGGGACAACGCAGAGGGCCGCCAGTGTGCCAACCTCGGAGGTGAGCAGATCCAGATAATACGCGGGGCGCCCGTGATTTGTGCACAGCAGCGCATAGACATCGGCACAATAGCACGCCTCAACTGCCTGCAAGAGACTTCTGCACCGCGCAGTGGCACCTGTCGTCCACGAGCACTCTCTCTGGCCCCCGCGCGGGAGATGAAGCTGGCTGCACACTGCTCCAAAGATGAGAGTTGTACATGGTACATGAGCTTATGAGGAGCGAGCCCCATAACTTTGCCAAGCACATCGGTTCCGCTCACCGGCTTTGAGGAGAGACCCCCCAACGCGCTGCAGCCACTAGCATAACGCCGTTTGGGGCCCTGAGCGGACGGCCCGTCGCGGAGGCGACCGGCCTTATTTCCAGAGCACGTGGCTGACTAATGACTACACGCAAAGCTCGGTGGGGGGCTGCAGCGAAAACGCACCGCGTCAGCTCCACGGCCGGTGGGACAACGGCTAGCAGCCCCAGATTGTCGTCGGCACACACTACGCCGAAGCAGCAGATGGACATGGGGAAACCGGACAGGCAACAAACTAAGCTCCAATTTGAGGCGCGAAAACAAGATAAAATGGCTGCGACGGACAATGAGGCGGAAGGAGGTCAGGAACAATCAGGCGCCACGGGCATGGAATCAGTGCTGCGGGCGATTCAGAAGAGCCTGCAGGAAATGAACGGAAAACTGGACAATGTGGTGCAACGAATGGACAACATGACGGCGTACATTGAACAGCACGACGGGCGTATAACGGAAGCCGAACAACGAATCTCGCAAGTGGAGGATGACCATCAGGCCATGTCCAGGTCCTGCGGAGGTCTGGAAAAAACAGTGGAAAGCTTGCGCGCCAAGGTGGAGGACCAGGAAGCCAGGTCCAGGCGCAACAACGTCCGAATTTCGGGCTTGCCCGAATCCACAAACACGGGGAAGATGGAGACTTATATAGAATCGTTGGTGAAAGAGATATTTGGTTCTGAGAAACTGTCTTCCGTGTTCCTGGTCGAACGGGCACACCGTTCACTTGCGCCTGTGCCGAAACCTGGTGCCGCCCCCCGCATGGTCATAGCCCGCTTACTAAACTACCGAGACCGAGACACGATACTTAGGCTGGCCAGAGAAATGGGTAAGGTCACTCATCAAGGCAACACGCTAGAGTTCTATCCAGATCATACCATGGCGGTGCAACTGGCTCGGAAGGAATTCGCTCCAGTTAAAAAGAAGCTGAGAGAGCTAGGACAAGAATATGCGATGCTGTACCCAGCGAAACTCAAAATCTTCACTGGTGGGAAGCCGGTCATACTGCCAACATTACAGGCGGCGCAGGACTACGTTAGGCAGCAATTGAAGAGGCGCAAGCAGCAAGATCAAAGTGCGGCTACGAGCGATGTGGAATGAATGGCCCAGTCTGTGGACACACGAGACTGATTTTCAGTGCCCATCAGAAAGGCGCAGGCGACGGACACTACATTTGTGAGCGAATGTTCGCACACCCCTAAGCGGTTGTGATTGTAGCGGTTGGTGACCTGGCGAGGCACTTGCGAACACATTGTAAGTATGGACCTTGCTGGAACTACGCCGCGGCAGAGTCATCATGACTGTGAGTATCTCTGCAATAGAGGGTGTGGGGATGGCTTGTTATTTGCCACTCGGCTATGGAGATTGCGTGATCACGACCAAGTGCCGGCCACTCTGGTAGACAATATGGCTTACATAGCTCAACTGACGGACGGCACTTTGTCCATACCAAGGCTTGATCTGGTGGCTACGCAGATGAACCTAAAAGTTGGGGACTTGGCGTACTGATGTCATGCCGCATTGGCGGCCCTGCATATACTGGAGGGGTGGGGGGTTGGGGGACCTGGAACGCATGTACTACACTACAGCATGATATCGCGACCGTCCACGTCCACTATGTGGATGGAGATGTGTGAACCTGGTGATACCCCCGAGTGGGTGTTCCCCACTAAGAATTTGACATTACTGTTTAAGGTTGTTAAGGGATGGCTTTGGCAAAGTTCGGGGGCTAAAGTGGGTGGGGGGTGGGCGGGAATTTCTAAATGCTTACAACTGCAATTTCTGTGTCTGAGACGCATGGCGAACTCCTTAGCTGTGTATTATGATGTAAGAGTTGTCTATGTGCAGAGCGTCCCAACGTTAATGCCGGTCACTGTGTACTGCTTACGTCCATACGAACTGTACAAACAAAGTTATAAAAGTAAGGTCTATGCCGTTGATGTCCAGCCCCATACCCATTACAGGTACTAACACGCTCAAATTTCTAACATGGAATGTAAGGGGGCTAGGCGACCCGAAAAAGATCAGGCGACTCTTTGCCTATTTCGACAGGTTGCGAGTAGACATTGTGTTTTTACAGGAAACGCACTTAACCCGAGAAAGTAAATCCACACTAGGCGCTAAATGGGCTGAGTCTGTCACCAACTCGAACTACTCGTCATACTCTAGAGGGGTGAGCATATTGATCAGAAAGGGAACGGGATTTGAGATCACGAGCATGCATAGAGACTCAGAGGGGAGGACCGTCATACTAGCTGGGGTGGTGAGACGACAGAAGATACTGTTAGTGAACACATATGGGCCTAATGTGGATGACCCGGACTTTTTCAGACGGGTATGGCACACTATCGTCGACATGCAGACGACACACATAATTTGGGGTGGAGATTTCAATGTCGCACTACAGGATATTCTAGATAGGGCAACACATACGCTGGAACAACACGGCAAAGCGCGATTGATGCTGCGAGACACCATGGAAGGCCTGCACATGGTAGATTTATGGAGGACACGCAACCCAGTAACGACTGTCGCGACACACATAAATGCAGCTAACAATAGTTGGTCTAGGCTGGACTACTGGCTGGGCACACAGGAGGTACTTTCGTGGGTCAGGGACATAACTCACCTACCGCGAACACTTTCGGACCATGGTCCAGTACTATTAGACATTGCTATACCATACTATGACCCACCACCTTTTACCTGGCGTTTCAACGCGACCGCACTGCAGGACCCTGTTTATGTTGAGACCATACACAAAGCGATCATAGATTACTTCGATCTCAACGCCCCCACCACTAAAGACCCTGGTCTACTATGGGAGGCCTTTAAAGCCACGATACGGGGGATCTGTATCAGCACCACCTCTGGCATCCTCAAGGATATCAGACAACAACTGCACACACGTGAACGGGCTATACAAACCCTGGAACAGACGTACGCCCGAACGGGCGACGCTGCTGCTTTGGGGGAAATTAAAGCACTCCTAACCGAATACGATGAGTTCGCGACGGATGAACTAAAGTATGTATCGAAGCGTGCGACAGCGAGGAGATATGGGGAAGGAGGGAGGCCTGGTAGGGAATTGGCCGCAAATATATGCGCGGGTAGAACCCCACAAAACATAACGTCCATTGGCACAGACACAGGGGAGGCGATCACGGACACCAAGGGGATATTAACTGAATTTATGAAAACTTACGAGGCACTTTACACTGCACGTCCGTCACCACCACAGGGTGAATTGCTTCACTACATGGATGATATAGAGCTGGCATGGCTAGCTGATGGGCACAGGCAATATCTGGAACGCCCGGTGACAGTAGAGGAAGTGACTGACACTATTCGGAGATTGCCAAATAACAAGGCACCCGGGCCGGACGGCTTCGCCACGGAATTCTATAAAAAATACGCGGATACCCTAGCACCATACTTGGTGAGGCTGTACGGGGCGGCACATGAAGCGCAGTCGCTACCAGCATCCATGAGAGAGGCACTGCTCGTGGCATTGTTGAAACCGGGTAAAGAAGCCGATAGGTGCGACTCATATCGCCCTCTCTCTTTATTGAATGTGGACACTAAAATCATAGCTAGTTTATTAGCGGACCGCTTGAAGCCCCTTATGCCTTTGCTGGTCAGGCCGGACCAATCGGGTTTTATCCCCGACAGAGCGACTACACATAACACTCGTACATTGTTCGCACTGGCCCATTATTTAACACCGGAATCTAAGGCGGTGGCTGTGTTACTGGACGCAGCAAAAGCCTTCGACACAATCAGCTGGCCCTTTATCCAAGCAGTACTGGTGCGTATGGGATTTCCGCAGATCTTTCTGGGGTGGATAACGATGTTGTATTCCAACCTGACAGCACGCATCAGAGTGAACAGGTACATATCAGAGCCCATTCCAATATGCAGAGGCACTCGACAGGGGTGCCCGCTCTCGCCGATGCTGTTCGCGTTGGTGCTAGAGCCGCTGGCATGTAAGATCCGGCAGCATCACCACTATTCAGCGATACAAATGCCCTCCAGACCCATACATATCTCACTGTACGCAGACGATATGGTGCTATATGTGAAGAATCCTGAGCAGCACCTGAATCCACTCCTGAGAGAGTACATTAGGTTTGGCCTACAGTCCGGGTTGCGAATTAACTGGGATAAATCTCTAGTTCTGTCCTTAACGGACAGCACCCACCCGACGAAACTAGACTATCCTCTAAAGTGGCAAGAAGAACCTACGAAATATTTGGGTGTATGGTTCCACAGAGACCCAGAATTGGTGGTAAGAACGAACTACGGGCGGACCATATCGTCGCTAGAGGACAAGGTTAAAAGGTGGAACAGACTTCCCCTTTCATTGGCAGACAGGGCGGCCATTGTAAAAATGGTGCTTCTTCCGAAGTTCCTGTACTTGTTTAACAATATCCCAATCAAACCGCCCGCTGCCGTATTCCGTAATATTAACACACTGGTCCTAAATTTGTTGTGGGCGGGAAAGCAAGCGAGGATGGAATTACGTACCATGACGCTGCCATATGCTAAGGGGGGCTTCAAGGTGCCAGACTTTTATCTATATTACTTGTGCGCGCAAGCGCAATACGCGCATTACTGGTACCACGAGGTGCCCTTCATGACACATGTGGCCGTAGAGGCGGGAGACGCTGACCCTATCCCACTAGCCAACATATTAACACATAAACGCAGTAAACGGCATGAACGAGACATTAATCCTGTTAATACCACGATTGAGGCTTGGCGGCTGATAGGCAAGGCAACACACAACTTACCACTGTATGCACCAACACTCCCTCTGGCACATCACCCAGCTCTTTCGGTGACGCAGGAAAAGGTGGGCATAGACCTGTTCAGGCGGGCGGGCATAGACACTCTTGGGGATCTATACGATGGCGGGGTCTTTCTCACGCTGGACAAGCTGACCTACATCACAAACCCGACACTATTATTCAGTTTTAATTACTATAGACTACAAAGAGCGCTTAGGGAACACTTCCCGACACACCCGGAGGAACCTCCCACACTAGCGCCCCTACAACTGCTCCTAACTACACCGACAGCGTCACATCTAGTGTCCAAACTGTATGCCACTGTACAGGAGGCGGCGGGGGCGAATACTCACAAGGCCAGGGACAGATGGAGTGCCGGACTAGCAGAACCTCTCACTGATTTGGAATGGGATTCCTCTTGTGCACTCACTGGTATGTTGACGCCTAACGGGAACTTGAAAATAATACATTACAAGTATTTACATCAGGTATACCACACGCCTCAGAGGTTACATAGGTATGGTTTGCGGGATGATTCACAATGTTGTAGGTGTAAGCAGGATGAAGCGGACTTCATGCACCTAGCGTGGCACTGCCGCAAAGTGGCGGGGTTTTGGGAAGGCGTGATGCAGGTCCTGAACGAGATGCTGGGGACCTCTATGCTGTGTGATGCGAAAATCTGCTTGTTGGGCATTATCCCGCAACTGAGAGCATTGAAACGCAAATTCTGTGCTATAGCGCTTTTACTGGCTAAGCGAAGGGTGTCTATGTACTGGAATGGCAGAAGGGCCCCTGGGGTGAAGCAATGGATAAGTGATATGGTGTATTGTCGAGATACGCTTGAAACGTATGAGGAAGAGCTGCCAGGTGGCTCTAGGCCCAAAGATTATTGGGGATACTTGCGAGTGTATTTACTGGCACATGTTGGTTCTGGATCAGAGACGGAGATATAGAGAGATCAACAGATAAGACACTGACGACTCTAAATGTACAAGCTTAGTGGTAATGAAACTGAGGAGGGAGGATGCTGTGACACAGAAGATAATTGCAGGATGTGAACTAAAAGTTGGGGACTACATTGTTTGGTTTTGTTTAAGTTACGGTACCAGATAAGAAGTGAGAGAACTTTGAAAATGTAAGATTACTGATTTATGAGTGAGCGAACATAGCACTGACACACGCATGGATGCTAACAATCATTACGCCGCCGGTCCGCTGGATGTCGGCTGATGGGCCGTGTAACACTAATGCAAACGATTTTGATTTTTGAGTGCAGGTGGCCGGCCATTTATGGATGTAGGCAACTGCACTATATATGTTTACGATGTGTTTCTGTTCGTCAGCTGCATGAAGTGCAGTGATACTCTTACTCCAATAAACAAATAATAAAAAAAAAAAAGAATAAATTAAAACATTAAACTATGGAAAATATGTACACTTAAATTGCCCGTATTGTATTAATTAGTGCAACAGTAGGAAAAGCGATGGATAGCATAATAATTAAGTTTACTATTCCAACTTCAATGAGTGCAACAGTAGGGAAACTGTTGGATAGCGGAGGGGTAAAAATTACTATTCCCACCCAAACAGTGTAACAGTAAGGAAAGTGTTGGATAGCAGATGGGTAAAAATGACTATTCCCACTCCAGTGAGAGCAACAGTACGGAAAGTGTTGGATAGCAGAGGGGTAAAAATTACTATTCCCACTCCAGCTAGAGCAATATTAGGGAAAGTGCTGGCCAGTGGAGAAATAAACAATACTATTCCCACTCAAACACTTAAAAAAAATTACAAAAATAATACAAATAAAAAACAATAAAAAGATATATATATTAAACATTTAAAAAGAACACATAATTAAATATTATTACATATAACAAAACCCTACAAATATTATATAAAATGATCTAATACATACATTTTACCAAAAATAATTATTTTTAAACTAGAAAATATTTACAAACATAAATATTATTAAAACATAAATGTCATTATATTCCATATAGGTCCTCCATATAGGCACAGGTAACATTGCAACCTTTCACCTATATTCTTCCTTACATTACAAACATAACAGTTCTTAGGGACTGACATTTTACCTAGATACAAGACTGAATTCAGAACACAGGTTTTTCCCAAGTTTGAATCTCATGAGGTTTCTTAGAAGCACAGCAGGACTACCATCTCCTGTATATTATCTCTGTATAAAGTGCAGGCCTGATGTCATCCATTAGGCCAACACAGTAACACAGCAAGGTAGGACCCCTGAGGTGACCTATGGGTATATATACATCACGTCCTGCTTAGAAGGACAGAGGAGACCGCGACTTCCCAGCTGACACTGACCAGAGACGCTGAAGTTCCTGCATGCAGACACTCCAGCTCACAGTGGTCGAACATCCCTCGCGGGGTGTTCAACTTGAGACCAGGATGGGATCCCATAATCTCCCATTTCAGGTAATGGGGTTGACTAGATCCTAGAGGGATTTTTGGCATAACACCTACACAGATGCTAGGTACATTTAGGTACAACTAGTTAGGGAGAGATTGTAGAAGTACACACTTTCATCATATATTTAATGTACTTGAATATATTCATGATTACTGCAAAATGGTAGAACTGTACCATCCTTTTACTTTCATAGTAATTATAATCATATATCTCTGCTACTGTCTAATGGGTGTGACAGCTCATCCACACTAGAAGAACAACTGTTCAATAAACTCTTATTGACAATGCACAGCCTGTTTATTCTGTGTATCTCTCTGTGAGAAACTAAGGGGTCTATTACGATGGCGGGCGTATCGCCCCTGCCGGGACGGCGGTAGCCACCGCTGGCCTGGCAGGGCGATCCGCCCGCCATCATTGCCTGATTGACCATATTAATATGGCTAGGGGGGCCGCGGCGGACGGAAATACCGTCCGCTGCTTTTCCACCAGTCGACTCGTCGACCGGGCGGAAAATATGTTTAATATGGTGGCGGTGTCTGCAAGACACCACGATCCATATTATGATCGTGGCGGAGAGCAGCCTTTCCCTGACGACATTGCCACCATGGAAAAGCATGCAGTTTCTGCATTTGGGGGCCCGTTGCGTGCCCGCAAGGTGTTGGAGGGGTGGGGGTGCACATGGGGTACGTATGGTACCCTCCTGCATTTGCATGCACAAGGTGGCAGGCACTGCACTGTGCCTGTCATGTTGTGCATGCAAATGCACAACATGCATTTTTTGCATTGCGGCGGGTGCTGCTTACAGCACCGTTCACGGCAATGTAAAAATGCGGGATGCGCCCGCCAATATGGAGGGCGCATCCTAATTAGAATGGCGGGACTGCCGCACCTATGGCGGGCGGTCCTTTTTGCGGTTGCGGTGGTGGGCGGACTTTAGACCCCTAAGTGAGAACGAGTGACCGAGAGAAAAGTAGTATATTGTTTCAACGATTCTGAGGGATCAGGGTTCTCATGTTCTGAGGTTGCCAAGAACTATTTTCTCCCCAATAAGAGGAGATTCTAGTGGCACTGTGAGCTAGCTGATACAGACAGGCTAATATACCTGGTGGGGGTGCACGGAAATAGTCCGCCACCAGTCCCATAGTTTATGTTATCCAAACCGCAGATCCTATATAGGTTATATGGGAACTACATGACAATGTACTTATTTTATTTCCTACCCCATAACACCATTTTATAAAATGTATTTACATAATTAACATAAGTAATAATGAATTAAAAAAAGTGTTAATAAAAAAATAATAAACATGAATTGACTAAACACACTTTAACAATATATTATCCACAACACACAAATAAATTAAACTATAACATAATAAAACACAATTAAAATGTATTTTAAAATGAAAAACTATTACTATTAACAACCAATAGTCAATTAATTAAAATTCATTTAATACCCACCCTTTACCCCTTTAAAAGGAAATACAACCCACACAAGAATAAACAATTACACAAAATAAATATAAAAAATGTACATTAACTAACTATATATAATGAATTAAACACAAATTACTTCCCACCATTTACTCCTATTAAAAACACAACTCATACCTAACATTAACCACATATTTACCATAATTAATGACCAATAATCGATTACAATTAATTAACAACCAAACACTAATTCCTCAATTAAAAATAACTTACTTCCTACCCTTTACACCTATACATGCTACAACACACACCAAACATTAGTTACAAATTCACCAAAATTAATAATCATTTCATGAATTAAAATTAATTAACAACCAACTGTCAATTCATAAATTAAAAATGAATTAATTCCCACCCTTTACACATACAAACACCAAAAACACACACCAAAAATTAATTACACAATTACCCTAATTGTTCACTAATTCATTAAATAAACATAATTAGTAACACATTACTTTACACATTCATACTATAACATATCAATTGAACAAATATCAATAAATAAAAATAATCATTAAATGTAATATAATGAAATTACTTCCACCCTATTCCGCTATAAACCCACAACCCGCTACGGAACTAAAAATGCAAAATTCAATTTTTCTTTCTTTTATTACTACTAAAAATGTAACACATATATTAAAAATTCAAACAATTCTTATACAAAAAACCTACATCACAAACATATAAAATATGTACTAACATACATAACAGTAATAAAACACAATATTTTTACCAAGTATATTTTTGCAAATGATATTAAACACTTCGATATTTTTTGAATCAATAATACTTTTTTTTTTTTTGGAAACTTTATTTGTAGTTTTATCGATACAATACATAGTGCAGGTAAGGCATTACACAGTCATTAGAATAGTTAAGAAAAAAGAATGAGTGCAGTACATTTGTTTTGGATCAACAGGTCAGAATCACAGCATCTCTTATAACACGGCAATTGCAGTAGTAGACTTTATTATCTCCGTGACAGTAGCCAACACCACTCTGCAAAGTTATCGAGCAATCATTACTGTCTAGATTCACATTGCAAATTGACATATTAAGAGTGTATCACATCTCAAGCATATATTCCTCTCCTATACTTCTGTGCACTATCTATTAACAGCTACCCCAGCAATCATTCAATGGTATTCACACCATAGTACGTCCATCTCAGCGCTACGCATCCTGAATTCAAGGGGGAGACCCATCCTCAACCCGTGCATTGTTCTCGGTGTCACTCGATGCCTCCGCGATGCTTAACAAATATGTCTGAAGAGGTCCCCAGATATCCCTAGGCCTGCATTTCATTGGTAGTGTATCAGCATGGACAGCCTGTTGTTCCTGACAGTATGTGAGACCTGCTAACCACTCCTTAAATTTCGGCGCTCGACCTCGGCCCCATCTGCAGGCTACTCTGCGTTTGGCAAGCAACAGCGCTACATCAAACATTTTCCGGTGTTGTTTAGGAATCTGCTTGGTATAACCCAACAACATAATTAGTGGGTCTCTGTCATAGGGGTGACCCGTTATGGCCTGGAGAGCCTCATGCACTTCCGTCCAGTAGGACCATACACCCGGGCACTACCACGCCAAATGCATGAAACCTGCTCCTTCCGCCCTGCATCGCAAGCATCTATCATCGTCTGCCAGGCGGAATCGGAGCTTCAGTACCGGTGTATAGTAGAACTGTTGAAGGAACTTATAGTGTATCACTTTTAGCCGGCAGCTCGCCGATAAGTGAGCAGTCATGGCGCAGCAGTAATTCCATTGGTCATCCGTAATATCTTTTCCAATATCCACCCCCCACTTCCCACGAGCCGGGCTATCCATCTCTGGGCTATGTGCCCGTATGTCCCTCTAAATCATCGACACCAAGTGTCCATCAGCTCCTGAGCGCAGCATTCTGTCCAATGGGGCTATTGGGACTGGTTCAGCCGGATAGTCCAGCAACACTGTTCTCAGACCTTGGGACAAGCGTATATAGTAAAACACTTCAAGTGGGTTAGGCTGGGAGTCCTGGAACAATTGTTCCTTATTTCGAAGTTTCCCATCCAGAAACAGATCACCCCACCTCGTTATCCCGAGTTTCCTGCACATCACCTGAAACCCCTTTTCCTGCAGCAAAGGCATAAGTGGATGGTATGCAAGTGGCATCAGCGGAGAATATGGCATGGTCACTTGTAATTTGCTCGCTACTCGTCGCCAGGCATCTACTGTGCAAGCCACAGTGGTGGGCTTAGTGTCTATTGCTGCGACCGGTCCATATATGAGGCCGGATAGTGGAAGCGGATGCGCCACCCAATCCTCCCCCGCTAGCTGCGGCATGTAAGGCGTTGGAGCCATCCAGTGGTACGCATAATGTGCCTGCGCGCTTATGGAGTACACCTCAAAATCATGGACGTCAAATCCACCCTTATCATACGGGAGTATCACTGTAGCCCACTTGAGGCGTTCCTGTTTACCTCCCCAAAATAGGCGCAACAACTCCGACTGTAGCGTTGCGAAGAAGAAGGCGCCTGGCTAGTAGGGTATGTTCAGGAATAGGTAGAGGAAGCGAGGCAATATTACCATTTTTATGAGTGAGGCTCTACCCGCCAAGGACAGTGGCAAGGAAATCCAGCGCGTTACATTGCCTGTTAGGTTAGTGATCGCATTCCCATAATTTAACCGTAGTGTCTTGTCTTTATCAGTTGACACCTGTATACCCAAGTATCTAAGGTCCGAGCTACACCATTGCAGCGGGTAGTCTAATTGGAACTCTTTAACGGCCGCTGTAAGGGGAAAAAATTGCGATTTACTCCAATTTATCTGAGTGCCTGACATTCTACCAAACACCAAGAATTCTCTTAACAGGGGATTAAGATTCGTTTGGGGATCTTTAACATATAGTGTCAAGTTGTCTTTATATAGCGATATTCCCAACTGCCGCTGGAAACAATTGAAAGCACACGGCTTGTGTAGTTGCCGTATGCGGCAGGCCAATGGCTCGATCACCACAGCGAATAGTAAGGGGGAAAGGGGGCATCCCTGCCGGCTGCCTCTCGTGATTGGGAGATGTGTGGATAGCCTGCCATTAATCAGAACTCTGGCGGTAGGTTGCGTATACAAAAATTGGATCCATGAGATAAATAGTTTAGGAAAACCCATTCAATTTAGTATGATGAATAAGAAATGTCATTCGACTGAATCGAATGCCTTCGTGGCATCCAGGAACACAGCAGCCACCGGTACTTCCGGCGCTATAGTTTGGATCAGTGAGAACAGGGTGCGTAGATTGTGGCTTGTGGAGCGTCCTGGTACAAAACCCGCTTGGTCCGGGAGCACTATCGTAGTCATGAGTAAGGAGAGACGCTTGGCCAACACCTTAGCCAATACTTTAGCGTCGCAATTCATAAGGGACAGTGGGCGATAAGAATCACAGCTCCCTGGCTCTTTCCCTGGTTTCAAGAGGGAGGTAATAACCACCTCTCGCATCGAGCCCGGTAAGATTCCAATCTCCAAGGATTCTTCATACACTTCCTTAAGGACAGGCGCCATTATATCAATGTATTACTTGTAGAATTCTGCAGGCAACCCGTCACTGCCCGGCGCCTTGCCATTTTGTAACAACATAATCGCCTCTCTAATCTCATTGATCTCCAGGGGGGCTGCTAAGAATTGCCTATGAACATCGCTGAGCCAGCACAGTGCTATGCCATCCAAATACTTATCAGAACCTACAGCTGTGTGCCCTTGGGTTTTGTACAGTATACTGTAGTGAGCCTGAAACGCCTGTAGGATACCCTCTGTATTCCGGCATTGTACACCCTCCAACGTAGTGATCACTTGAACTGTGTTACCGAATTTAGGATGTTTAATGAGTTCCGCTAGAGGACGTCCGAGACGTTCGCCCTCACAGTACCTGCGGGCCACCCAATGCTTCCCCCTGAACTTCATCTCTCTGTGTGCTTCCTCTTCAAATTCAGATAGCTTTTGTCTGAAAACCTTATGCAGTCTCATATCTCCATTACCTGCCATACGTTCTTCCAGCGCTCTCAGTTCCTTCTCTAGTTTGCATATAGTACCCCTTATATCTTGAAGTATCCCATAGCTTTTAGATATACAGAACCCCCTCACAGTAACCTTAAATGCTTCCCATATCGTCTCTACACTTTCCACCGATCCTTTATTACAAGGGAAAAAATTTGTAATCTCCTCTCCCAGTTCAGCACTAAAGGCAGGGTCCAGCAGCGCTGTGGTTTGCAATCTCCATGTGGGCTTAATTCAATAATACTTACCTTAAATCGACATTCTTGACCACGCTATTGTTGCTATCGATATTTCTGACTCATGATTTTAATGACCCGATATTTGTGCAACTCGATATTTTGTACTCAATATTCTCTCTCTGCACCCACCAGAAGTAGTCCCAAGCTGAGGGGGTGGATCCTAGGATGAGGACGTTAATCTAATACGAGCTGAGTTTGAGAGAACTGGTTTTCATCTAGGTGGTAACGGCCTTTAACCTACTGTGGAAGTTATTTCTGCCGGTTGTGGGTTCCTTGTCAGGGAGAAGATCAGTTGGGTGTCATCAGTATAGGAGATGATGCAGAGTCTGTAGTTCCTGATGATGGCCGCAAGAGGGGCCATGTAGACATTAAAGAGGGTGGGCTCACAAGGAGGAGCCCGGGGGGACTCCACAGCTGATCTCCGTGGGTTTGGAGAGGAATGAAGGTAGTCGGACTTGCTTTGTTTCACCCGTTAAGAAGGAGTGGATTGAGTCCAGTGCCTTGTCGTGGAGGCCGGCATCGTGGATTCTCATGATGAGAATGTGGGTGGAGATGGTGTTGAAGGTGGCTGAGAGGTCGGAAAGAATGAGGGTTACAGTTTCACCCCAGTTGAGGGTGGAGCAGTAGCGTCGGTGGTGGTAAGAAGTGTGTTCTCTGTACTGTGGATGCTTCTTAAGCCGGAAGTCCAGGACGTGGTTTGCTTGGATGATATGCAGTGAAGAGAACCAGAGAGATGAGGCTTGTAGATGATTTAGGCTATTTTGGTGGTGATAGTTTCTGTATTGGAGGCTAGGTATGCCGCTGCTTGCAGTGTGACCATGAGAGGTTCAGGTTATGGATTTCGGAACGCCTACTGGGAGTTTACCTATATCCAGAATGGAACACACTGGTGCTTGGACTGCCTTCCTGAAGTCTGCAGTAGAGATAGAAGGATTGATTTTCCTTTATAGGTGATTCAAAATTCCCCTTTCAATGAATCCAGTTTTTACCAGTTTATTGAGGTCTTGCTTTAGAAAGAGATTTGGATGAAAGATGAAGACTAGATAATTTGTAAATGTCACAAGTGATGGTGAAATGCCAGATGTAAAAAATTCTTTGAGCAGTTTTTGACGTGGAGAGTAGAACTGTTTAGCACAAAAGCTTTGGATCCGTCTTGCTTGACTTCAATTGTAACTAGAAAGAACACACCCTATTGATTAGTTTGTCTAGGACGTTTTTGAGACTTAATAAGTTCAATGAGCTGGAGACTATCAAGGACAGAGAGGTGTAATCTGTGTATTGGTGTAAAGAAACATATTTATCTTGGGTCATTTATTTGATCAATACCCTGTAGAAGTTGAATAGCTAAGGTGAGAGAAGTTAGCCTTGTGGTGCAACATAATTTAAAGTGTAAATTGTATTTTAGACTGTTCACTTTTATAATGTATTAAGGTGAGTGAAATGTGGGGGAGAGTGCTCAGCAAACTGGTGTGCAGATTCCATATGGTCCCTGAGCACAGTGTTGCAACACCAAGACTAGAGATATGGAGGCAGAAAAGGAGACTAATGACACATGCAGATCTTTGGACGGGATATCTCATCATTTATATTTCATTCACTCTGATTGTTGCTCTGTGCTCTGTTTCGCTGGATGTGAATGACTTGAGGCATGCATGGTGGTACCATTTAGATTCTCTCTGTTGATGTATGCGTTGAACATTCAGCAATCACTATAAACTTCCTCTGTTGATTTCTGATGCAGGTACGTGTGTCAAAGACAGACAATGCGGAATTGCACCACTGGCGAAGAATTCATCCTTATTGGGTTTTCCCTCTACTCAGATGTTCAAGTCTCCCTGTTTGCAGTTTTTCTGCTCATCTACATTGTGGCAATCTCTGGAAACCTCATTGTTATCACAGTCATCACAACCACGAAGAAGCTTCACACCCCTATGTATTTCTTCCTGTCTGTCCTCTGCTTCCTTGACATTATCTCTGTCACCGTGACAGTCCCCAGAATGTTGAAGGATCTATGGACCCAGCAGAAGACAATTGCTTTCCATGAGTGCATTACCCAAGTATTTGTTATCCTTTGGTTGTCATTTTCAGATACTTTTCTCCTGACTGTCATGAGCTATGATCGTTATACCGCCATCTGCCACCCATTAAATTATACAACCATAATGAGCAGGCAGCTATGTATCAATATGATATCTCTATCCTTGATGAGTGCTGCGCTGATCTCCTTCGTTAATACCTTTCTTGTTTCTCAATTACCCTTTCGTGGACATAACAGGGTTGACAATTTCCTTTGCGAATTTCCATCCTTGCTGAAGCTGGCCTGTGGGACCACATTGCGCAATGACATTGTGTTCTTCATAATGGGTGGTTGTTCGGCATTGGTCACCTTCTTGAGCATACTCATCTCTTACGTACGCATTATAAGGGTGATCCTAAACATCCCTTCCACGGAGGGTAAGCAGAAGGTCTTCTCCACCTGCTCAGCTCACCTCATGGTGATTTTCCTGTTCTACGGGACAGGAGCTGCAACACACTTCACTCCTCCAGGCAGCCAAGAGCAGCCAGATAAGCTGGCATCACTGTTTTATACAGTTTTTTCCCCAATGCTGAATCCGATTATTTATAGTCTAAGGAATGAAGATGTGAAACAGGTCCTTAGGAAATCAATACACAAGAAGGGCAACTACTCATAGCCTGTGCAGGGCTGACTGTAATAGTCTTAAAAAACCTCCACTTAAATTGTGTCAGGTTGATGTTATTATAAAATCTAGTGTTTAAAATTCTGTATTTTGAATTTTTATCCTTAGCTCTACCGTACCAAGGAGACAAATCAATATTCCTCCATATTACAGATCTATAGCTGATTTCAACAACTCCATCTCAAAGCTCATCTCTGAATGTGTCACACTAAGCTCAAGCATTAGGATTCCTATTTATCTAAAAGTAACGCAGCTCAGCAAGTCACAATACAGTAGGGGTGGGCGTAGTTCGCGAAGTAGCGCTACGCGAAGCTACGCGAAGTGCACTTCGCACTACGCGAACTTCACGTAGCACTACGCGAGCTGCGTAGTAGCATGTTCGCACTGTGCAAGATGCGTTTTCAATGATTGCACAGTGCGGACAAGCATCCGGCACTGTGCAAGCATTGAAAACGCATCTTGCACAGTGCGAGCTGTAGTTTTCTACTGCTCGAGGAGATTATTACTCGAGCGGCAGCTTTCTCAACGCGAACAGGTAGTTTCTCATTGAGAGCGGTCGCGAGCATGCGCAACCACTCACAATGAGAAACCTGACCTCCTCGCGTTGAGAATCTCGCCGGGATGTCATTTTGCTTGCTCGCGGTCGCGAACATGACGTTCAGGACCGCGAACAAGCAAAAAATGAGCACTGCACTACGCTACGCTGCACTACGCATGTTCGCACTGTGCTACGTGCCGCTCGCGTAGTGCGAAGTTGCAAAAACTTCGCAAACTCCGCGAGCGGAGCGTAGTGCTTCGCCCAGGCCTACAATACAGTGCATTCCGGCTTTTTCCCAACACTGATGCACAATGCACTCCCCAACACCAACGCTGGCACTCTAGCACTAAGAGCATCTTCCGATATAAAATCAATCTCCTGAGGCATTTTGCTCTTTTTATGTGTGCTGTGGAATGCAGCACACATAGAAGGAGGAATAAACGAGGTGGAATAAAGATATTTCTCCTCGTTACATGTCGCCTAGGAAGGCGAGGCATTTTGGAGCATTTCTAGGTCTACCAGTAATGGTAAATATGGGAACGCACCAAATTAGGCTGTAAATGGATTATGTGGCATGTGTGGCATAATTATGCATAAAATTCATCAGCTGCATAACCTCATAATTTTAGCAGGATTGTATCACCCAACGTTTAACTGTTACCTTCCTACTTATTTTATTTTTTTATTTATTTTTATTTTTAGGGTTTTGTAAAGCGCGTAGTAACCCGTAAGCATCCCAGCGCTAAGATCAGGACATTCAAGAGGGTAACATAAAGGGGAGGGAAGAGAAAGATGGAAATCAGGGGAACAGGTGGGTTTTCAGAAGTTTTCTGAACCGGAGGTAGTCTGGTTCCATCCTTAGCTTACGGGGGAGGGCATTCCACAGGCGGGCCGCGTTGACAGAAAATCGCCGTCTGCCAGTGCGCGCTTTCTTCACTCTGGGAATAACGATAAGGTGTTCATGGTCAGAGCGAAGAGATCTTGTGGCCTTGTAGGACCTGATGAATTTTTTAAGGATGGGGGGGCCTTTATCCTGCAGGAGTTTGTGGGACAGACAGAGGGCCTTCAATTTGACTCGTTCTCCCACTGGGAGCCAGTGAAGAAACTTCAGGGCTGGTTTGGCCGAGCATCTAGCCGGAGTGTTGGTAAGAGTCCGGGCCGCGGCGTTCTGGATCCTTTGCAGTTTGTTTAGGGTTGCTTCGGAGGCACCCAGATAGATGGCATTGCTATAGTCCAGCCTTGAAAGGATGAGGCCTTGGATGAGCCATTTCTGGGAAACAGGAGGGAGCAGGGGCAGAATTTTCCTGATAGATTTAAGGAGCCCGAAGCAAGCCCCAGCGTTTTTTTTGGCATGGGTCTTGAAAGACAGGTCTTTTTCTAGCCAGATTCCCAGGCTCTTGATCTCTGTCTTGGGGACTGGGGGTTCGCCCAAACAGGGGGGCCAGATGTTAGGGGGGAGGGAAGGCCCCTTTTGGCCAAGGAGTAGGATATCTGTCTTTGATCCGTTGAGTTTCAACGACGAACTGTTCATCCAACCCTGAATTTTGGAGAGGCAGCTATGAAGGTTTGAAGGTTCCTGGTTGGGATGAGACAGAGACACCACTAATTGAGTGTCATCCGCATAGCTGATAATTTTCACTCCGAACGGGATGACCACCTCCTCCAATGGGGACATGTAGACATTAAATAATGTCGGGCTTAATGAGGAGCCCTGGGGCACTCCACATTGGAGGGGGGTTGTGGGGGAGCGGGTGTCGTTCTCCCAGACCTGGAAGGAGCGGCGGTCTAGGAATGATGTGAGCCAGGCCAGGGCAGTGCCGTCCACACCGATGTTTTTGAGTCGCTGGATTAAGACCCGGTGGTTAACAGTGTCAAAGGCCGCACTGAGGTCCAGGAGGATCACTGCCACTGATCCTCCTGCATCCAAAATGATTCTGGCCTCCTCCACTGCCGCGAGCAGGGCGATGTCCGTGCCATGACCTGGGCGGAAACCGGTTTGCGAGCTTCTGAGCAAGTTGTTGGACTCCAGAAACTGCGAGAGCTTTTTGTTGACTAGCTTTTCAATGATTTTGCTTATTCCGGGGAGGAGGGAGATTGGCCTATAATTGGCCATGTCCAGGGGGTCTAATGAAGGTTTTTTAAGGAGCGCCTTGACAACGGCCTTTTTCCAGCTGGGAGGGACTTTTCCCTGGAGCAGTGAGGAGTTGATGAGGTCAGTTAATGGAGGGGCGATCGTTGGGGCCACTTTTTTTAGGATGCGTAAGGGCACCGGGTCACTAGGGGAGCCGCTTTTGATTGTAGCTAGCGTAGTTAGAACCTCTTCAATAGTTACTGTGCCAAAGGAATTTAATTGTGTGGTGGTTGGGTTCGAATTCGTGCAGTCTTCCTCAATAAGACTGAGGTCGACAAGAGGTAGGGATGCGAGAATTTTCTGGATTTTCTCGTCAAAGAATTTGGCCAATTTGAGACATTTCTCTTCAGAGTTGTTGGGGTCAGGAAGTTTCTCTGGTCGCGGATCTGGGACTTTAAGTAATTCTTTTAAAATGATGAAGGTTTCCCTGGCAGAGCAGGAGGAATTTTTTATCCTTTCATCAAAGTATGTGCTTTTGGTAATGCGTAGGGCAAGTTTGTAGTTTTTTAAGGAGGTGCGGAAGGCGGCTTTTTTACCTATGGATTTATCCTTCCTCCAAGAACGCTCTGTTCTTTTGCACTCCTTGCGTAAGAGGTTAAGATCAGGAGTGTACCAGGGAGCAGGGTTCACTCTTTTGACTCATTTTAGGATCGTAGTTTTAGGGAGGAGACCGTCAAGTGAGTGGGTGAGCCAAGAGTTGAACTGGATGTCCGCAGTGACTGGGTCAGCGACCGGGGGGGGAGGAGTAAGCCTGAGTGTGGCAGCCCATTCTTCTGGCGAAAGTTTATGCCAGCGTCGATCAGTGACCCGGGTTTTAGCTGGTAGGGTGGGTGGGACAAAGAGATGCCAGTAAAAGGGTATCAGGAAATGGTCTGTCCAGGGTAGGGGGAGGGGGGTGTGAGTTTTAAGATCGGAGATGTTGGTGAAAATAGGGTCCAAAAGGTGACCCTTGTCATGGGTGGGCTCTGAGTTCACTAATCGGAAGCCAAAAGACGTGAGGTCAAGGAGAAGTTCGAAGCCGTTATGTTCCTGGGGTCTAGTAGGTGGAGGTTCAAGTCTCCCAGGATTAGAAAGTTGGGAGTGATAGTTGCCATCTGGGTGATTATGTCGACAAGAGCACTTGAGAATTTAGCTGGGGCTCCCGGCGGTCGGTATATCAATAGCCCAGAAAGGGAAGAGACAGGGGATATCTGTATGGCAAAGTGGCAACTTTCGCAGTCGTCGATCTTACCATCGTTGGTTCTGCAGGAGAATTGCTCTCTGTAGATTATTGCCAGGCCACCTCCTCTGCTGAGGGGTCTATTCTGTGAGTGGATTTGGTAGCCAGGTGGTAGAGCATTGACAATGTCAGAGTCAGAGCAGGGGGTTCCGTGAGGAACAGAATGTCGATGGCTCGCTCATGTACCAGGAGGTTGATTTTGTGACAATGTTTGGCAAGGGACCTACAGTTAAGGAGGCCGAGCTGTAGGCCATGGCCTTCTACGACGGGAGGGGCCGGATTACAGAGGTCACAGTTAGTAAATGGTTTTTCTCCTGCATAGATATAGTTACACTTGGAGTTTTTCGAGGAATTAAGTGCAAGGAGCCTGTCTCTGGTGTAAGTAGTTCGACCAGCGGGAGAGTAGGGCATAGTGACTGGGCCTAGGGCCGGCTGGGTAAGAGTGGGCTGGTTAAAAATATCACAAATCACAACAATTTTAAAAAATCGGCTTTTGTAAGACAAACAAAGCTCCCGGCTGTGCCTCAGGAGTATCTAGATCTAAGTGCGAGCTTGTGATTTGTGATATTTTTAACCAGCCCACTCTTACCTTTATTCTGGGGCTCTTGTTTCCATTCCCTGACCCCCACGCAGCCGAGGTAAACGCTGCCGCGGGACAGGTATTCCGCTTTTGCTGCCATCAGCGAGCCTGACCTTGGCCACGCCCACTGATACAAGGCCACGCCCCCCCGCCTACATAACAGAGCTGACGACTTACTCCTATTTATATTTTTTATTTTCTCACCCACGGCTTCTAGGATCTTTGCAGCTGTCATGTAAACATTTTGGGGCCCATTAGGATGGCTGGCGGTTTGCCCCCGCCAGGCTGGCGGTAGCCAACGCCGGCCCGGCGGGGGCAATCCGCCCGCCATCCTCACATAAATGACCCCCCGCCATATTAGTATGGCGGGGGGACCGCGGCACACGGAAAGACCGTCCGCCGCTTTTCCGCCCCGGTCGGCTTGCGGCTGGGGCGGAAAAGGTTTAATATGGTGGCGGTGTCTATTAGACACCGCCAGCCATATTACAATGGGCTTAGTTAGATGCCTTTCCGTGGGAAAGGCATGCAGTCTTCACTCTGGGGGCCCCCTGCGGGCTCCCAGAGTGAAGGAGAGGTGAGGGGTGCACGTACCCCCCAGCATTTGCATACACGAAGCGGCAGGCACCGCGCGGTGCCTGCCGCTTCGCGCATGCAAATGCATACATGCATTTTTAGCATTGTGGCGGGCAGTGCTGAGCGCACCGCCCGCCACAATGTTAAAAATGAGCTATGCGCCCGCCACTGTGGCGGACACATCCTATTCCCCACCACGGGACCCCCGCCCTTTTGGCAGGCGGTCCTAATCCGTGTGAGGATGGCGGGCGGGCAAAGTCCGCCCGCCATCCTAATGACCCCCTATGTCTCCCTAAATACTGTCATGCTCCACTCTGATTATGCTTCATATTATATGACAATCAAGCAAAAGGGGCCTAGATTTATGAAGCTCTTGTATTGCCATTACTTCACACAAGGCAATACAAGGGATTCGGTGAGATATACCAAACCACACAAAACCACCTTGAGTGGCTCTGCATGGCGTTGTAAATCTGAAATAACGGATCACTGACATAATATCGACTACAAAAATATAGGCATTTAAAATATCGACTCCAAAATATCGACTACAAAAATATCGAAGTCCTATCTACAAACAGGTAAGTACAAAAATATCGAATCAAAAATATCGTTTAAAAATATGCACTTTGAAAAAATATCGCATTTATTAAAATTAATGTAAAATTAAAAAATATTAAAATAAATAACTAAAATATACTTAAAAATACTTAAATAACCTCAAATTTTTTAAATAATTAATTTAAGTTATAAAAAAATACAATTTTATTTGTTAAAACATATATATATATTAACATAATATTATTAAAAAATATACAGTATTATTACCGTAGCATAGCAAGAGTGTTAAAATTACTATTCCAACTCCAAAGAGTTCAACAGTAGGGAAAGCGTTGGATAGCTTAGGGGTAAAAATTACTATTCCCACTCCAATGAGTGCAACGGTAGGAAAAGCGTTGGATAGCGTAGGGGTAAAAATTGTTATTGTTATTGTTATTGTTATTGTTAATATGATTTTGTATCGCGCCTAATCACCTGCAGGTCTCTAAGCGCTAGGAAAGATGGTAACAGACAACAACATGACAAGGTGGAAGCAGAGGCCGAGGCTGGATTTATACTGTGCTCAAGCTTCTACTGAACAGTAGCGTTTTTAGGCTCTTTCTAAATCGTAACAGATTTCCTTCCCCACGCAGCATCCCAGGCAAGCGGTTCCATAGCTGGGGGACTAACACTGAAAAGGCTCTCCCTCCCTTCGTCACTAGCTTGTAGCGAGGGCAGAACAGAAGCTGAGAATCTGAGGACCGAAGTGTTCTCGTAGGGCAGTACAGCTGCAGGCGACCTTTTATGTAGGCTGGGGCCTTGCCATAGATTGCCTTGTGGGCTATACATAAGCTCTTGAATTCCACCCTTTCCTTGATTGGAAGCCAATGCAGGCTTTGTAGTAGGGGAGTAGCTTTAGATCTCCTCGGGAGTCTAAAGATCAACCGAGCAGCGTCATTCATTATGACCTGAAGCCTGCTGGTAAGAGTTTTGGGTAAGCCAAGGTTAAGGGCATTACCATAATCAATTCTGGAGAATTACTATTCCCACTCCAGTGAGTGCAACAGTAGGGAAAGCGTTGGATAGTGTAGAGGTAAAAATTACTATTCACACTCCAAAGAGTGCAACAGTAGGGAAAGCGTTGGATAGCGTAGGGGTAAAAATTACTATTCACACTCCAGTGAGTGCAACAGTAGGGAAAGCCTTGGATAGCGTACGGGTAAACATTACTATTCCCACTCCAATGGGTTCAACAGTAGGGAAAGCGTTGGATAGCGTAGGGGTAAAAATTACTATTCCAACTCCAAAGAGTGCAACAGTAGGGAAAGCGTTGGATAGCGTAGGGGTGAAAATACTATTCCCACTCCAAAGAGTGCAACAGTAGGGAAAGCGTTGGATAGCGTAGGGGTAAAAATTACTATTCCCACTCCAGCGGGTGCAACAGTAGGGAAAGCGTTGGATAGCGTAGAGGTAAAAATTACTATTCCCACTCCAGTGGGTGCAACAGTAGGGAAAGCGTTGGATAGCGTAGGGGTAAAAATTACTATTCCAACTCCAAAGAGTGCAACAGTAGGGAAAGCGTTGGATAGCGTAGAGGTAAAAATTACTATTCCCACTCCAAAGAGTGCAACAGTAGGGAAAGCGTTGGATAACGTAGGGGTAAAAATGACTATTCCAACTCCAAAGAGTGCAACAGTAGGGAAAGCGTTGGATAGCGTAGGGGTGAAAATTACTATTCCCACTCCAGCGGGTGCAACAGTAGGGAAAGCGTTGGATAGCGTAGGGGTAAAAATTACTATTCCCACTCCAAAGAGTGCAACAGTAGGGAAAGCATTGGATAGTGTAGGGGTAAAAATAACTATTCCCACTCCAAAGAGTGCAACAGTAGGGAAAGCGTCGGATAGCGTAGGGGTAAAAATTACTATTCCCACTCCAGAGAGTGTAACAGTAGGGAAAGTAAATACTTCATATATTATTTAAAAATATATAAATTAATATCTATAAAAAACATAATTAAAAGTAATTACCAATTTAATATAATATAATAATTAATCAATAAAAATGACAAATTAAATGTAATTATTACAATTAGTTACCTATTAATACAAATTAATTACAAATTAACAATTAATTAATTAACAATTAAAAATTAATTAACAATCAATTAAAATTAAATACAATTAAATACATTGAATTATTTAATTAATTATGAATACATTACTTCCCACCCTATTCCCCTATAAACCAACAACCCGCTACAGAAAATAAATTAGTAAAATTAACATAATTAGCAATTAATCAATTAAATAAAATTAATTGGCAATTAAAATGTAATTAATTACCCATAAAAAATTAATTAACAATTAATTCTAAATAAATCCCAATAAATAATTTAACATATTTAATTAATTATAAATAAATTACTTCCCACCCGATTCCCCTGTAAACCCACAACCCGCTACACAAAATAAATTAGTAAAATTAACATAATTAGCAATTAATCAATTAATTAAAATTAATTGCCAATTAAAATTTAATTAATTACCAAATATAAATTAATTAACAATTAATTAAAAATGAATACCAATAAATACATTTACATATTTAATTAATTATAATTAAATTACTTCCCACCCTATTCCCCTATGAACCCACAACCCGCTACAAAATTAAATTACGCAAAAATTTAAAAAACAAAATGCATTAATTAAAATAAATTATAACATAAATACACACTTTTCACACTTATAATAACATAAAAAACACTATAACAAATTCGATATTATTAAAAATTCGGTAATTTTAATAACCTATATTATATACTTCGATATTTTAACTTTCTATATTTTTAACATTCGATATTACATTACTTACCTTAAAAACAATATTTTTGATGTCTATATTCTGTCCATTCGATATTTTGTCCATTCTATATTTTAAACTCGATATTATGTCCATTCGAT
Organism: Lissotriton helveticus; assembly: GCF_964261635.1. NCBI lineage: Eukaryota > Metazoa > Chordata > Amphibia > Caudata > Salamandridae > Lissotriton > Lissotriton helveticus. Next base: position 911,209,521 of record NC_136073.1, on the reverse strand, counting down.
ATTTTTTACTCGATATTTTGACTGTTTACCGAAATAACATAAGGTAGTGTCTTGCTTTCGTTTGCTCTTGGAAGTCATTCCTTGTGTGGTGCTTGGGTCTTTAAATGCGTCCACTCATTGATTTTGGCACATTCTTAGTTTAACTAAGACCACTTAACCTGGAAATGCATTAAAATACTACACCTTCCAATTGGAGGTGCATATCTAGCTATATTGACACTGGTAAACCCGAGACTGTGTTACAATGCTAAGTCCCAAGCGAGGAGTAACAATGAGAAATATGTTATTTTCTCCTCGTTTTTTCTCTTTCTATACATGCTGCATTTTGCGGCACACATAATAAGAAGAGAAAAACTCAAAGGATTATTTTATAGCAGGAAGGTGTCTCTTCCCTCACATAAACAATCCTGGCTTTACCACAGGCACCCTTGCACATAGGTCAAAGGTGCCTGCATTGGCACTAGGCTGCACTCAGTGGGCCGGCACAGGGAGCGAGGTGGAGTGAGCCATTCTTAGTAGATAAAGCATGTCTGCCCTGTCATGCAATGCAACACAGCAAGTTATCTTGCTCCATTGTAATGCATGAAATGTTAGCTAATTTGTCCCTTGGTGTGTGTTGTCTCCTTCTAGGGAAACATCCTTTACAACGCAACTTTTATCACGCAATGCTTTTACATCGCAACTTTTACAACGCAAACCATTACAACGCATTGCGCTGGGGGGCGCTCTAGGATAGGGAATAGATTTAATTTACTATCCAACACCTTCCCTACTATCCACGGGGACTGGAGTTGGAATAGTAAATTAAACTATTCACTATCCAGCACCATAAAGCGCTATGCGTTGTAAAGGCATGCGTTGTAAAACTTGCCATGTAAAAGCATGCATTGTAATGTCATCCATCCCTCCTGCTATGAACATTCTACCAAACAGGCTAGGATTCTCTGAGTGACATTGTGATAGTTTCACCATGGAGCTTGGTCTGATGAGAACTGGCATTGCAAGATCTCACTTACTCACCAAGCAGAACCATCATCATACCATCGACCTATCAGCAAAGACTGCTTGACATTGTGCTGTATTTCACTAACTCCATACATGATCCATATCTCCTTCTCGTCAGTCTTGTGCCGTCACTGCCAATCTGACCATCCCATTTAGAACTAGTCTACCATAATCACACGCCTGTTCACATCTGGAGTAGCACAATTTAGGCTCCACCCTTACGTGTCACAAACAAGCAATGATATGCTTGTGAGTGAAATTATATTGACTGTGTGCCTCAACTTCTTTAAAATGAGCAAAGTATTTAAATGTATAAATAGACTGCAATCATTGTAGGGATTAGAGATTCATATATGTGTGCACTAATGTTCAATATAAGCATGTAAGCATGTATTCTGTATTCACATTTCTACACTGTAGTCATGTACCCCTTTACTCATGCTTTACATGTATTCTTCAAGTTACACAAGACAAGTATAATCATGTATTTAAAGTGTATAGCAAATGATTAGTTAAACTTAGCCTGACTACAGGCCTCATCTGAAATACATTGGGCCTTATTTATGAAGGCCTTGCGCCGCCGGTGCGTCACTTTTAAAATGGGAAAAAGTGACGCACCGGCGGCGCAAGGCCTTCATAAATAAGGCCCATGTTGCTTTGCCATCAACTTCTCTTTTTCTTCGCAGGTGCATTTAAATGAATCTCGTTAGCTGGAGAAAGGGCTACTGTTTGTATAAGACTGATAATAGAGAGGCCTGACAGGAAACAAACGTGGAGAAGTAATGGTCCAATGAGGCATTGAATTCATCATGGAGATCTACAGTCAGAGTTCCATGCAATGGGAAATTGAAGGAAGGTTGCAGATCCACTTAGGTAACAATATCATTTGCTCCTGGTGATTTGACAGGAGATAAGAATATTTTGGAAACTCCTGTTACTTTTAAATTAGTGTTCCCACAGTTAGAAGCAGAGTAGATTCCCTTTAGACTTTGAGAGCCACAGACCTCTCTGGTTGCCTTATTCTTGCAAGTGTGAAGCTTTATCTTAAACACTTTGGGCTATTTATGAGGCTTTTTGTAGCGGTCTTGCACCACGCAACCTTAAGACAGATTTTTTATTTCTAAAGCCATTCAAAGCCACTTTGCGTGTCTCTGAGTGGATTCCACAATCTGGAGTAACACAACACAGTTCAAATTGCTGCATTGGATTCCTCCGCCCTCGTAAGGTGCTCCGTGGGCTTTGCGAGGGTGTTGGGGGGCAGAAAGACTTTTGCTTCATTCACGAGGGGCGAGGTCATGACGCACCCCTATATTTTTATCTTTGAGAAAACCCTGGTGCCTATTAGCTTTCTGCCACCACAGGGGCAGATCGGAGGTAATAGACCCTACAACACTGAAATAGAGGGCATTTGTACTTGTGCAGTGATCCAACAACTTTCCCACACAGAAATGTATGAAAAATATGATTTTTAACTAAATGTAAGGTTTGCAGGGGATTCTGGGTAAATAAAAAACACACAGTGATACACACAAGCCACTCCGCCAGTCCATGCACACTGAGGAACAGCCAGTGTGCTGGATGAGCGGTGGGGTGGGCAGGGTTGGCAGGGATGGTGGGGTGGACATAGGTGTCACAGGTGGAAAAAATAAAAAACTGCAGCTAGTCACATCGTGCTCTTCTCTAGGAGAACAGGCTCCCGGAATGCCCTGCTGCCAATCCTGAAGCTACTCTCACACATGAAAGCAGCTTCAGGATTGGCCTAAGTACCCTCCATTGGCTCTCCAGGACACAATGTGAGTCCAGGCCTGCTCTCAGCTGTTTTGCTGGGTTTGAGAGAACTTTCACAACGCATGACGATTTTGCAGTCATTCACAGTGAAGGGATTGCATCTACCTCTCCCCTCAACCACCTGGCCCTACCCCCAAAGAATTGGCAAGAAAGGAAAAATAAAACAAGTGTTTATCATCATTTTATTTTTTCTTTCCTGCTGTTTTTTAGGGTGGGGTGGCTCTCCTCAGTCATAGTGGAGCACACGCCACCAGCCAAGGCCCATCCATGCACACCATCAGCCAAGCACCTGTCCACACACACCCCTAGCCAAGTTCAATTCCACACACATTGCCAGCGAAATTCTAGTGCACAAACAGCCAGTTAAACGCCAATACATGCATACCATCGGCAGAACTACAGTTCACACACACACAAAATCTTTGCCTGGTTTCAAGTGGTTTTTAGCCTCACTTGGGGGTCAGATGAGCCTACAAATATTGGTGATCAGTCCCAGAGGGAGGAAAGAAACAGCAAAAATGTTTCTCTAACAAAAAGTTACTGACCATTGTCTATGGGGCCTCTCTCCGACATGCACATAAACATATCCCTGGTGTCTAGTAGGCTTTGTGCTCCCCTGTAGGGTAGATCAGGGGTATTAACTCCCATATAGCCCCACAGGGGGGTGAAAGGATTGCCCAAATTGTGTTTGGGACAATGGCATGTCCAATTTGGGGAGCCCCCACCCTACGAACAAAAAACAAAACCCTGGAGCCTAGTGGGATTTTTGCCCTCCCGGGGGGACAGATCAGGGGCTATTTCTTCCATCTGCCACCAAATGGGGCAGAAAGACTATCCAATTAGTAGGGATGGGGGCTGCCCAAAATGGGCATACTAGTGCCTCCACCCATACATTAAAAATAAACCATAATCCCTGGTGCTTAGTGGGCTTTCTGGCCCACAGTGGTGGGGGGCAGAGTAGGAGCTATTGCCCCATCTGCCTCTCAGAGTGATAAATACTGTGGCAATTTTTTTGAGGGGGATTGGGGCATTGTCATGCCCATTTAGGGCAGCCCCATCCCTAAATACTATACAGCAAATAGACCCTCCAGTGTGATTTCTGCCGCTCCAGGGGGGCAGAAAGACTGTTTCTGAAAATATTTGGATGGAGGCATAGTCTTGCCCTTTGTAGGCAGCCCCCACCCCTCTTTTATCAAATAAATTAAAATCACTGGTGTCTAGACGGTTTTCTGCCCAGAGGGCAGATCTGGGTAATAACCCTCATATTCCCCCTGGTGTCAGAAAGTCTGTGGAGGTTGTTTGGGAGGTGAGGACATTGGCATGCCCATTTAGGGCATCCCCACTCCTAAATGCTATAAAAAACAATCCCTGGTATCTAGCGTGATTTCTGCCCCCTACACCCCCCCCCCCCCGGGCATCACTTTGGGGGCTACTGCCCCCATCTGCCCCGAGGGGATGTACAAAGACTGAATTTGCCTAAATATAAATGGAGGAGCAAAGGCCCTTGCCCAAGTGGACGCTCCCTCCTTTTTGGTGTCTAGTGGTGAATCCCTGCTTGGGGATCACCCTCCTATGGCAAGCCTCGAGCAGGGATCCACTAGAGATGGGGAGATTCTCCTCTTTCCAATGATACCTCTCCCGTCTCCCTCGTTGATCAGGGGGCTGAGATAGCCCCCTGAGCACTGAGGTAGTGAAACTGAATTGAGCCGATCGGCTTATTTGAGTATCAGTCTCACTGAAATGACGTCAGCGTGATGTGTATGCTGATTGTCATTACAGTGAAAAAAACTGAGCAGCCCCAGGAGCTGAGGAAGCTCTTCCCCCACTCCTGAGGCTGTTTGGGGGAAAGGAAATCCCTCTACTGCCCACACCAGAGAAATTTCCTGTGCCATGTGCACGAACGGCCAGGAGCCTTTCTACGCACATGAGCACTGTAGCGTCGGATGGCTTCTGGTCGTCCAACGCCTTAAAGGGGTTAACATTCTGTATAGCACAAACAGATGGTATGTCAATAGTGAGAACCACATTGGAGAACATTTCAACACAGTTTTTAACATCTTCTGAACCATCTGACACATCCACATGATTTAGCACGACCCTCTCTGGGTTAGAGGAAACACTCCGGCACACCTCTTGGAAATGTGATTGCATCTCTTACAAAATGCAGGACAAGAGGGATGATTTCCCATATGATTACTGGAGCCTCATCTGTAACAAGCTCAGTTTTTAGCCTAGTGCCCTTACTAACAGCTGCTATTGCAGAATCATCAGAAAAGTAACAATAGACCGTTATTATGACCAAATGCCTGACTATTCATGACTTGAGAGGTTATGATGGATCTCTCAATTCTTCTAGCAATATCAATCGTCTCATTAAGAGTCAGGTTTTTACATGTTAAAAGCCTCTCCTGCACCTTTTTAGAATAACACTTAAAGACAAATTGATCCCTTATATGTATGTCTACATTTTTTCAAACTCACATCTGGATGCTAATATGCAACGTTGCTATATACTCTTTAACAGTTTCATCCACAGATTAGGAAAGTTATTTATTTCAAGGAGAACACTAGATTCATCAATATACAGTTTAAGCAGTCTTTCTTTGGCTTCTAAATACACATTCCAAGGGACGTCTTCTCCAGGTGGGGCTGGAGCAACAGGCAAAGTATCAAAAAGTCTTTGACCTGCAATTCCAAGATGATTGAATAAAAGTGCAGATTTTCTGGCCCGAGAATACCCAAAAGCATCAATGGTGGTGATATAGCTCTCAAATATACCAGCCGTTCTTGCCATTTGACATTGAGCCTACCTGCCCTTTAAGAAGCATGTGGTGGTTGCACTGCCCCCTGTACAGTTGCAATTATGACCAACCCAAAAGAGGAGTTTGACTAGAGTAGCTTCCTAAAAAATAAATTAAAAAAAAACTCTTTTCAAAAACTGGCCATAGCGCTTCTAACAGACTGATGCACAATGTAAAGGAAAACACAGAGCTAGAACCGAAGCTCTGACCGGTGAAGACTCAATTAAAGATGTCCGCCGTATAAGCTCTGCAATCCAGGGAAGCAAAACAATAGGTGGGGCACTGCCAATTGAAATGAAGCAAGTAGACCAAGGAGTTCAATCCCGGACAACCTTGACTGGCATGTTGCATCCTGTGGTCTATTATTCCCGGAAGTTACAGCCCGCAGAACGCAACTACATCATCTCTGACCGAGAGCTCCTAGCTATCAAGACAGCATTCGAAGAATGGCGTCATTACTTGAAAGACGCTCGGCACCGTGTAACCAAATATACCGACCATAGAAACCTGAGGTTCTTCCGTTCGGCTAGAGCACTTACCTCTAGACACCTAAGATGGACCTTGTTCTTTAATGAATATGATTTCCTGATTACGTACCGACCCGGAAAAGAGAACGCAAAAGCAGATGCCCTTTCCAGAATAGATGAAACAGAAGATTAGGCAGCCCAAGCAAAACCTGTATCTATCATTCCCGAACACTGCTTTCAGGACATAGTTCTTACATCATCCTTCTTAACCCAGGTACACCATGACATAGAACAAAAAAGCCCTGAGGAATGGATTGTGGACCTCAAGGGGATTACAATACAAGAAGGGTTGTTATGCAAAGGAAATAGGTACTTTGGCAGAAAATCAACCACAAGCCCTGTACACATGTCACGATTTTATTTATTTTATTTGAAGAATTTTATATAGCGCTGGCTAAACCCGGAGGTATCAGTGCGATTTACATGAGGAATCACAAGTTACAAAAATGACATTTGTTACTGGAGCATACAATACCATTGGAAAAAGACAGTGTTATACAGTAACATGAGTTTGAAAAGTATAACATAACAAGTAAAAAAGGATCAGGGGGAGGGAAGGAAACATAACCGAGAGACGAGGAAAAACTACGTCTATTGTCCGGCTGGGTAGGTGCCGGCCGAGGGGGTGAACCAGAGCCAAAACTCCTCTATAGCTGCCTAAACTGCTCCACCGGGCATTGACCATGTTGCTTGGGCTGTGCGGTCAGTAAAAACATTCAAATACTTTCTGCCCGGGGGGCATCGTCATAGATTCCATCTGCCGCACCAGTCCTGGAGTTACTGGGAAGTGCCGCTCTCCTCATCGTCCAGCTCGACCCCAGGAGAGCTGAGCACGCCATTGTAGTTCCTTGCCCTAGGCAAGGGGAACTCAACCGGAGAAGCTGAGTCAATCACCAGTAAGGTGTGACTTGGATAAGCTTGTCTGCCTCCCACTGAAAACTCTCACCAGCACCCAAATACCTAGACTCTAAGGGTAAGCCGGCCCTAGAAAGATTGTGGCCTAAGTAAGAGTAGATGTAAGAGGAGGTGCTTACTTGATGCTTTTAGGTGAAACTATTTAAGGCCAGTTGATCTGGTCCTACCTTGTTGCTTGTTACTGCTGCCATATTCCTTCGACGGTCACGATCTTCTGGGGCACAGTTTGGAGGTTGCCTGCCTTATCCTGCAGAGCCCGCACCGCCGCATACGGTCTCCTCCTGCCGCCACAGCTCCACAGCATCAGAGCGTGGCCGCAGTGGGGGGGAGACTGAAGGGACGACAATAACCACAAGCCCCTGCGGCCGGTAGCCGCCAACACCCGCACCTGCACCAGGAGGCGCATAAATCAACGGACATCCCCGGTGGAGCGGGGGTCCTACATTGTTGCTTGTTACTGCTGCCATATTCCTTCGACGGTCACGATCTTCTGGGGCACAGTTTGGAGATTGCCTGCCCTATCCTGCAGAGCCTGCACCGCCGCATACGGTCTCCTCCTGCCGCTGCAGCTCCACACCATCAGAGCGCGGCCAGAGTGGGGGGGAGACCTAAGGGACCACAATAACCACAAACCCCTGCGGCCGGAAGCCGCCAACACCCGCACCCGTGCCAGGAGGCGCATAAATCAACGGACATATCTGGTGGAGCGGTGGTCCTACTTTGTTGCTTGTTACTGCTGCCATATTCCTTCCTCGGTCACGATCTTCTGGGGCACAGTTTGGAGATTGCCTGCCCTATCCTGCAGAGCCAGCACCGCCGCATACGGTCTCCTCCTGCCGCCGCAGCTCCACACCATCAGAGCACGGCCGCAATGGAGGGAGACTGAAGGGACCACAATAACCACAAGCCCCTGTGGCCGGAAGCCGCCAACACCCGCACCCGCGCCAGGAGGCGCATAAATCAACGGACATCCCCCGCGTCGCGGGATCGCGCACGGGTTGTGCCGGGTTAAGCCCGGGACAAGGGCGGGACCGTCTGAGGCCGCCACTGGCCGGACCTGGCTGGGCTGGGACATTCCCCTTTCAAAAAATGTCTTTTTGTGAACCGGTAAGAACAAGCGGGCGTACAGTATTGATAGTAACCTGTCCTGGGAACGACTTCGGTTTATTCCATATATTTTGTAGTCTCATTCTTGGAGCTGCTATCACTCTGGATTGGAGTTGAAAAATGAACTGCAAACATCTTTTAATTTTAATTTTGATCTTTTTGTTTTTACATTGTTGACTATTACTATTTTACTGATTGTGGTTTATTTATTGCTGTATATAATTTACAAATAATCCTAATTGATTTTTAAATAGAAAGCATGGGGAAAAGGAAACTACCTAGCCCCAAACTTACGACCAGGAAAAGGGCTCATTTTGAGTCCCAACAAACTTTAATAGGTTATTTAACGGGACCTATGGGGCAATAGATAGACAACTGAACTCAGTAGTGGAATCACTTGAAGCTAGTTCCACGCCATCCAATGGAGAGGGGGAGACACACTTGGAGGTATCTGACTCCATGGAACGGGTTAAAACCACGAAGAATCCAGTGAATGGGTGTATTCAATATACCCCTGACGAGATAGTGTTAAACGATACCGATTCAGCACCCCACTTGCCCCAAAACAATTAAACTTGCCCCCATCTCTATCAAATAATAGACCCGTTGTAACAACTGATAAAACCAACCGACAGAAAGCGCAAAGTCTGCAAAATACTAAAAATAACAAGGGAAGAAATTTGAAAAAATCCCAACCTAAGGATAAAATCCGGCTTACGAAATTACCTGCTCCATGCGAAGCATATTCTAAGAACTTAGTAACCTTAATTGAGAGGTTGGACCTCTATGTAAGAGTTAGACTCGACCAAATGGATCAGAGACTAACATCGATCGAGGAATATATAACTATTGCTAAGACCTGCACACAACCCAACGTGACCCCTCAGTTTCCTGAAACACGCTCAGTTGCCTCAGCACCTACCTCTAGTACCATATCTTGAGTTCTTACTCACAATCCCTCTTTAAAACCTGACCAGAGGGCCAGTAGTACATCTATCCCCCTCTAAAAGCACATGTGCTACTTGCCATAAAATAACAACACAACAGACAAATCAGGGTATCATTCATTCGGGAATAACAACAGTTGAAGGGCCCGGGTCTGGTTCTGTAAACCAGGCTAATGACACATTAGGGATTTTTTCACGTGCCCCATATAGCAGGCGTTTTTTAAGTCAAGCAAAACATAACACCTGCTCAGAAATACCTACTTGTAATGATCACCTGGAGCTCCCCCCTGCAGTGACACCCTATGTCATTATTCTGGCCAATGTGCCAAAAAACCATTTGTCGGTAATAGAAGGCTGGGAAACACTAAGAAATAAATCCCTCCATTGGTTGGGAAGGAAAACAGGCCTAACGGAATCTCTGTTTAGAGAATTTAAAATGGTAAAAAGAGTCAACACCGTGGGCTCACGGGGAGATGTTTTCAACGGTGATTCAATCGTCTTGACATTTCGATCGCCCCAATTGGTAACTAGAGTATTTGAATATTTTGGCAGCCTAACCATATCCCAGAGCGACATGAACATACTTCCACTAGGCTTCTTTTATGAACCTTCCGTGCAAGGGAAAAATCAATTAGGGAGGGGCAGAAATATTCTACCATACAGTAGACAGTATGATATTTTGACTCATAATAGATATGAGGCTTTATCTGGTCTGGAAGACCTTGATTGACTGTCTCCTCCCCATCCAAGTTCACAGGGGCACCCAGAGAATATAATTAGGGAAGCTTACACTCGCTTACCCTTAATCCCCCTTCTTAACCCAGCACTTGACCTTAGTAAGTTTACACATGATCTGGATCTAGGCATAGGTTTACAAGAGTCTCCGATGTTGGAAACTGGGTTACAACTACCTATGACAGACATTGTTGAACCGACAGTACCTAACGTTAAACAGATTGCCGTAATCTCTACTGAGATTGAGGAAAACAACCTGGAGGGGAATAAGCCCTCAATCGCTGTTCTCTTTTGGAACGTTGCTGGACAGCTTTCCAAGCTAGAAAGCGATGTTTGGGCGAATCTTATTCAAAACTTTAAAATATTATGTTTCCAGGAGACTTGGACGACTTCAGAGATCCATATGGAAGGTTATAAAACGTATTTTTCTCCTGCCCAACCATCTCCCTCCGGTAGAGCAAAGGGAGGTTTAACAATCTACATTTCCAACTTGATACAGGCAGTCGAAATAACATCAATAAAACTTGAACCCAATTTTAAGGTTCTTAGTCTCCGTCCTAATACGACGGATACCTTCCTCTTGGTAAATTTCTATAACAATCTTCCAGAGGGAGAATTAATGATGTTAATACGCCAGATTCGTCGCCTATTACTAACCAGAATAAGGGGATCCCCGAAAGAGGTCACAATTATTTTGGGTGGTGATTTTAACCAACGTCCATGCCAAGCTAGTAACCAGACTATATGTGGTATTACCGATGAAAGTGACAACCCAATTCCACACTTCTCTCATACAAGAACAGGAAATAGTTTAAATGAAATCCTGTTCAATTTAGAACTAGGATTGGCAAATAAAATGATAAATTCTAATTCAGTGATGGCCCCTACTTTTCATGGGAGAGGTAGACAAAGCACCATAGATTTGATTCTTGTGTCCAACCGAGTGGAAAATGTAGCCACACATTTTACAACACACATTAATGCATTAAGCGACCATTATCCCCTTAGCATCACATTGCCATTATCACATAAACCTACTCGTAGTATTGTCAGTATACTGACACAAAATAGCCTGACATTAGATAAGCTAAATGGTTATTCATTAAAATGGGAAAAAATTGACCCCATCGCAATTACCAAAACAGTAGTAACAAACGCGTATTTTTCCATCCAGAAATACTTGGACTTGGCTACATCAGACGCGGAAGTTATTACTAACTTTGGGGTGGTTATTAAAGCTATAAACGAAGCCCTATTTGTAAAATGTAAAAATACACAAACCAAGAATAAGGGCTGGTTTAACCATAGGTGTACAGTAGCCTATTCTAATTTAAAATCTGCCTTACGGAAGGCTGTTAGGGTCCCTCAAGAGATTGTAAATTTCAGAAGGGATTATGATTCTGCGATAAGGCACAGGAAATTAGAACTAAAGCAACAACTTTGGGATCAACTTCATAAATGCTGCACCCAGAAAAACAGCTCTGCTTTTTGGTCAGTGGTAAAATCTCCTTTTTTGACTGATAGTGGAAACTCTCCTAGTATCGAAGTGGCTATTGACGAAAGGGACTGGGTAGAGCACTTTTCCAAGATTTTTATGAAGGATTCAGTGGTTGAAAACGAACATGAAACAATCGTCCTCGACCAATTACCCCTCCCTTATCCCATACATCTAGTTATTACTGTTGATCAAGTTGCCCAGGCCCTAAAAGCAAGTAAAAATGGGAAGGCCCCTGGCCCAGACAGGGTACCTATATGTAAATGTACATGTATTTATATAGCGCAAATCACCGACCCAGTATCTAAGCGCTTGCTTAGGGAACCCATCCTGGTATTCGCCTGTGAGATGCCCCGGCAGGGTATCCACAGGGTGAAAGCCAGGCATCCCGCCGCGAGGGGCCATAGTGGAGATTAAGCAAGCTATTGCCCAGAGTCACAGAGTGAGACCCCGTGAATTGAGTAGGCACCGGAGCGAGAATTGTCAAGTCCGTGGAATTTTTTTGAGCCCGAGACTTGCCGAGGTGGGGAATCGAACCCTGGTCCACAGCCAATTTCAGCTTCCGGGTCTGCCGCCTCTAACCACTGAGCCACGCTTCTCCACTCTATACTATAGACTTTTTTAAATCAAACCCGGATCTTTGGACCCCGCTCTTGACCAGGGTTCTTAAAGCATCCTGTGTGGTAGGGCTTCTGGAGTCATGGTCCAAATCAATCCTGGTCCCTATCTTTAAAAAGGGGGACCGGCAGTCGGCATCCTGCTATCGTCCAATTTCACTGTTGGACTCCTTAGGCAAAGTGGCGGGCCGAGTAATTCTTGAGTTTCTACAGAGATGGGCGGATGATGGCAGGATTTTATCAGATCTCCAATTTGGGTTCCGTGAGGGACTAGGGACTATTGAACAAGCTCTAAACTTGTCACTGCTGATAGATAAGTATGTTAGTGCGAAGGCAGTAGCCCTGTACATGGTGTATGTAGATTTATCAGCCGCCTTCGACTGTGTCTGTCATGCCAAAATTTGGTCTGTCCTTCTGGAGATGGGGGTAGAATCGAATCTGGTACATTTCCTGAGGGAACTATACTCAAATGCTACTACCATGGTGAGGTATGGGGTAAAGGGAGAGTTAACCGCGTCGTTCGGAGTAGAGAGAGGAGTCAGGCAAGGTTGTGTCATGGCCCCCTTTCTCTTCACACTTTACACCAATGGTTTGGGGAGGGATATGATCAAGGGGTGCCAGGACCTGCCGATAATAACCAACCGCCCGATTCCGGCACTACTCTATGCCGACGACACGGTAATACTAGCCCGTACCCCCCTTGAACTACAGAAGGCGCTAAATAGATACTCTTCCTTTATGGCTAAGCTGGACCTAAATATCAACATTGGAAAAACCTTTGTTATGAAAGCTGGGTCTGGCAATAAACGAAAAATAAAGGATATTTACTTGAAAAATGAAAAACTAGCGACCATTGATAAATATCCCTATCTAGGAATCATGATCGACCAAAAACTCACCTGGAAACCGGCAATTGAGTTGAGGAAACTCCTTTTTATGAGAACTACTACAGCCCTTGTAAATTTCTCAAGAAAACTAGGGAAGAGGCCTCCTTTGGAACTCGTAAAAATTTACAAAGCTAAATGTTTAACAGTCGCACTGTATGGGGCGGGTGTGGGGGACATGTGGCCACAGATGTGTTACAGGCGGTAGAAAACACCTTGTTGAGGTATCTTCTCGCTGTACCTCGGAGTACAGCTACCTTTTCCTGTCACATGGAATTGGGACTTTCTCATTTGACAGATATAGTGAAAATACAGCCACTCCTGCTGTGGCACCGAATTTGGTCGTCGGATAAAACCGCCTTCTCCCAAGCGATCATCCTAGACTGTATTGCTTTGGAGAATGCACATAAATCTGGATGGTTATCATATGTAAAAAGGTTTTTATGTGACCTAGGTTTGGAAAAATACTACCACGATCCCCCCTTAATTCGGGAGGTATCTAGGAAAGACTTTCAGGCGCACTGCACTGCCTTATCCATCTCGAAGAACTGCGTCTAACCAATGAGGTCACAAAACCGTCTGTTAAACGCACTTTGGCTGTACAAACAACTTTTGCCATGCAGCCTCATTTAACTTATGATATTACCACCTATGAGCGTTTTCTTTTGATTTGGTTTAGGTTCAATTTCTTTCATCGACTGGTTGTATTTCCAACGAGAAATAACTGGGCAACTGTCTTACCTTTTTACCCATGTGATGACATCTCTATCCAGTCAACTATACATACTATTCTTTTCTGTAAATTTTACACCGAACACAGAAAGATATGGCTTATACCGATATTAAAATTAATGGGTATTATTAGATGTCGTCCTGTGGGATACTTGTAAAGCGCACTGTTACTCTACCCGAGTGTCCTGGCGCTGTAGACCACTGGGGAACCCGTCCTGGTTTTCCCTGTGAGATGGTCTCTTTCTGGGTATCTCCAGGGTGAAACCAGGCATCCCCGGCGTCTGTGGGGGCCGTTGTAGAGATGAGGCAAGCTTAATGCCCAGAGTTACCGAGTGTGTTCCCTGGTTAGAGTAGGCACTGAGGTGAGAATTATCAAGTCCGTTGACCCTGGTCCAAGACCTTGCCGCGTCGGGAATTGAACCCTGGTCCTGGGCCGTTCTCTGCTTACAGGTCTGCCGCCTCTAACCAGTGAGCCACACTTCTCCACCTGCACTTCTCTCCTTACAGTTACTGGATGAGGAATGGCTAGCAAAGATCATTATTGAATTTTTGAAGTGTATTGTTCGCCATAGAAATAATTTAGAATGAATAATTAAATATCCATTTGTGCCAATTACTCTAAACACGTATGCGTTAACTAAAAAAAAATATCTCTTTATATAGTATTATGCACACAGTATAATTCATAATTTGTTCCTTAGACCTGGTCTTTTTTTACTAATTGTATTAATTAAGATGTGGAAAATGTTTATAACTTTTAACTAATTGTGCTTTTATGGTTTTGTACATGGAAAAAAAACGAATAAAGAAACATTTGATTTGATTTGATCTAGTCCCACTGTTGCACTTCTAGAAATTTTCATTTTCCGTGGTCAACTGCCATCTTAGCTATAGGCAGCATGGTCAAGCAAGTCAGAGAATTGCAATGAGGTGGATCGAAGAAGGGCCAAAGAGGATGGACATATTAATTTGAGCTCCTTGCTAATGCAGGTAAGTCAGGTCTACCACCTGGTTCCACCTGGAACCGTGTGGTTCTCTGTCTAGTTATGCTGCTCGTGCTTAAATACCAAAAGAGAGCCGCCATCTTGAGGTCCGGCATTTGAGTCAGGCAGTTAGGAGAGTTGTTGGCGCGATGGGAAAGGATTGAGAGCTTAAATGAGAGTAGATGCAAGAGTAGGTGCTTACTTGGTCCTCCTGGCTAATCGGTTCAATGCCTGCTGATCAAGTCCACCTGACATACCTCTGGATTGCGCCCCATTCCGCATTGACAAACGCCTTCTCAGGAACCTGAGATGACCTCTTGTCTATCCACCCTGGGTATCATAAAACCATCTTTTACAAAGGCATTTCTGTTGGCCTTCTGTGTCCACCAAAACACACGTATACATAGCCCGTTGTTCTGTCTGTGCCCAAGAAAAGACCCTGTCCCGACCCACTGTTGGCCCACTGTTGGCTTACTGAACCCTATCTCAGTGCCTCCTTATCCTTGGTACGCCGTGTCAATGGACCTTGTTGTAGAACTGCCCAGAACAAGGACAGGTTACACTACCATCCTCACTGTAGTGGACTACTTGACCAAAATGGCCATATCGTGCCACTAAAAAAGTTACCTTCAGCTAAGGAACTGGCAGTGATCTTCATGATCAACGTAGTACGTTTGCACGGTATGTCTTCTGTGCTGATCACTGGCAGAGGGTCCCAGTTCATATCCCGGTTTTGGAGTGAGTTATGCAAACTATGAAACTGGAAGTACGTCTTTCCTCGGCATATCATCCACAAACTGGTGGACAGGCTGAAAGAACCAACCAAACCATGGAATTGTACCTCCGTTGTTTGCTGCTTTCCGTTGAGAAAGAATGGTCAGAGGTACTCTGGGTGGTGGAGTATGCCTACAATAACACCAAACACTCTTCCATCGGCATATCACCATTTTATTGTCTCTAGGGTCGACCTACATGGTTGGTGCCCTGGGAAGAACCACAGACCAGTCAAATGCCCACAGTGCAAGAGTACCACACCCTGATACATGAGCTATGGCAACAAGCCTGTTTTGAATTAGCCAAAGCTAAACATACAAACAAACTACTGATACACATAGACAGACAGAAGCGGACTACGAGATAGGAGATAAGGTGTGGGTATCCATAAAGAACCTAAATGTACACGGTCCTAAAAAAAACTACTGATATTGTTACATAGATCTCAAAACCATAAACATAGTCATCAACTGAGTGTCTATGAGACTTACCTTACCACCACAAATGAAGATACACCCAGTGTTCCACACATCCCTTCTACAGAGAACACACCCCCAGGGCAAGGTCATCTCTCATCCTCCTCCAGTATTCATGGATGACCATGAGGAATATGAGGTACAAGCTATTCTTGATTCCCATAGGACCAAGGGTAGGATTTTCTATCAGGTGTACTGGAAGGGGTATGGCCCAGAAGAGCGATCCTGGAAGCCCCTGTCACATGTATGTCACACCTCTCAATTGGTCTGCTATGTACGTGATCCCCTTAAACCAGGCCCAGCCACCCCTGCTTTGAGGGTTCTGTCTGGGGGGGATGCTGTCATGTTTCTGGGTCTGGGAGCTCACCTTGGGGTCAAACAAGCTGAGCGGCTCCACAAGCAGAAGGTAAGGCTTGTTGAGCCCTGACATTGTAGCAGCCTCTCTGGCTATATTCCGGTGGCTCACAGCGGTTGCATAAGTCAAAGGTGAACGCAAGTTGACTATAATTATTGCTTAGGGTCCACTCATTTGGGAACCAGAGTTACTAAACCACCTGTTGGCAAATGTAGTGCAAACAAGGAAGCGAAGCAGAACCATGAGTTTGATTAAAAACTGACTCATGAAGGCAAAAGCCTTGATCCACACTTCTTAGAGAGATGTGCTAAGGTACAATTACCCAGCACACTTAAAAGAATACAATCCTTATTAGGATTTCTATATTTTTGTCAAACATACATCCTGGGTTATGTGCAAATCATAAAACTTCTTCATGAATTAATGCAACCTGTTTTTTCCGATAAACATTGGACATCAGAACACACTGATACTCTCATCTCATTACAGACTGACTCACCTGCTACACGTTACTTACATACACATGTAAATACCACAAACCTAGTCAACTGACTTTTACAGGGTGCCATTGGATTTACACATATGACTTTTAATGAAGGTTAAACAGTGCTGATTGCATACAAATTGCATTTATATTCCAATGCGTTGACTGAAAGCATACTGACCGTACTGCAGTTGGCAGTCCTTAAAGAACGGCCAAGTGTACAAAAGAAGAATATTATTGTTGTTGCTCCTGTGCCAGCCTTAGACTCTGTCACAAAAGCTAGTGTTCCAAACTCCAAAGCACTCTATCATAGATGGATACAGTGGGTTACATCTAACTCTGGGCGAAGTACTATGATACGCTTGCGTAGTTTGCGCTACTTTGCACAACGCGAATTGCACGTAGCACAGTGCAAACACGCGTAGTGGCCATGTTTTGCTTGCTCGCAGACCTCAACGTCAAGTTGGCGACCACAAGAAAGCAAAATGACATCCCGGTGAGACTTTTTCCTTGTTCGCGATCAGCAACATTAAGTTGCCGATCGCGAGCGTGGAAAATAAATCCCCCTGCAAGATTCTCAATACGGGAGGTCAGGTTTCTCATTGCAAGTGGTCGCATATGCTCGCGACCACTCGTGATGAGAAACTACCAGTCTACGTTGAGAATGCTGCAGCTGGAGTAGAAATCTACTCGAGCGGTAGAAAACGACCGCTTGCACTATGCAAGATGCGGTTTGCACTGATTGCACAGTGTGGACAAGCATCCGGCACTGTGCAATCAGTGTGAACAGCATTTTGCACAGTGCACTACGCAGTTCGCGTAGCTATGCGCAGCTCGCGTTGTGGGAAGTGCACGTCCCGTAGCTATACATATGGCTACTACGCGAAATACGCCCAGGGTTAGTCACATCCTTGACAGCTGTTGATGCAGACTTTGTCTTTGACCCGTCTTTACAGATACAAGAATTTTTACAGTAGGAGTATGGTTATACCATGCCAGGTTCTTTCGTACCTCTTGCACAGCATTAAATGCTGTTCATACTGATTGTTCAGCCCAACCTGCTATTGGTTCTAAACAGCAATACTAAGCTACTGTTATTGGTGTTCTGTTGGATGGTAACTTCAAACTACAAAAAACTCACACTCAGTCCTCTTGCACTTGAATATGCGGATCCCAAATTCCCCACACTTATGGTGTCTGATTCGTAGTACTGTGTGGAGTTCTTTAATAATAATTTACATTATTGGGAGAAAAATTGATTCAAAGGTTCTAATAGCAATGCAAGCATAAAACGCTTTGAGTTAAAGTAGATAACCTCAAAGACAGATGCACCAAATACACTGAATCATCAGCTTGGTCAGACCATATATTGTAGGGAATTCTTTGACTGATGGAATGCCAAAACTGCCATTTTGATTGCTACTTTTGCTGCAATCATTTGCTCTAAACGAGAATAGATAATGATGGCCGCACTTAATGCTAATAACTATGGCACACCCATACCTAAGGGATTTCCATCTAAATATATTTACAACCTGAGTGAACGAAAAATTCCTTTTGCAACAATTCCAGATGTTGGTGAGCATATGATTTGCAACCAATAATACAGACTAGTTTTAGCAATTGCAGCAAATAAAGGTGTTGCTTCTGCACATGCTGGTGTGGCACCACCATGTCCTTGCTACAGCAACGTTATTGGTAGTAACATATATCCTGCGTTGCGACATTTGTCAACAAATGAAAGCTTCCACCGTGGCTCATCCACCACAAACAAACCTATTGATTTTGGACAAGACATTTGGCTGTATTTATTTGGAACATTGTGGTCTTCTTCTTTCAGATTCTACAATTAAATTTATTTTAGTTGCAGTTGATTTATGCTCCAGATTCCTCTGGGTTGGGTACAGCGTTTAGTTGACGCTCTAACTGCTATTAAAGACATGTAAGTCTTTATCGGTACATATGCATGCAGTAAACTCCACTCGTACTAGGGTCAAGCTTTGCCTCCAAAACCTACAGAGATTGTATGGCTGCCTTGGGTGTGCAGGTGCATGATTTTTCACCATACCAGTCTGAGGGCAATTCTGTTGTGGAAAGAATGAACCATGACTTAAAGCAGTCCTTAACAGCTAGACAATTAGGCACAGGGTGCAATTTGATAAATCACCAATATGGGATTCAACTAGCACTTAATAACCTCCCTAAAAGATCTCTGGGGGGGTGGACATCATACAAAGTGCTTTTTGACATAAACATCTATGTTACGGACCATGATAGTCCAGACATTGTGGCGGCAAGCTAGCCCTATGACATAGATAATTGTTGTGCTGTTGTACCCATCCTCCAAAGGTTCTGAGAAGCTCAAGCAAATGATCATTTGAAAATGTCTTCCTCTGCGAGCATCAAGAAGACACCAAGACCTCCCATCTGGATTCCTAAACTTGGAGATCTTCTTTGATAGAAGGTGTCAGTCAAAAAAACGTTCTGCCCATCATACAGAGCACCAGTGCAAGTCCTGGGCATCTGGGGAACAAGAACTGTGACCCTGCCACACTTTCCTGGTTCTAAAGACAAATGTTTTGTCTCCATTTAACTTGTCTTCTGTATTTTTCGACTCCTGTTACAGAAAGGGAGCCACCAGATTTGCAACTCAGTGTTTTTGTGTAATAAAATGATTAATCATTGGTCAGTTTTAGACACTCCTCCAGCAAGGATCTGTGTTTTCTTTTCATGGTTGAAATGCACATATCTGGCCCCACCATGGGTTTCTGTTCAGATAACACTTTGCCTGGCTTTCCAATTCCTGTGGACTAGATTTATGACTGATGTTTTCCTCCTGATTAATGGCAAGACCATTCTGCTGTGGAACTGGTCAACGGGGTGTTGGCACCCCCACTCTTCTTCCCATAAGCTGAAAAAAGACATGTCACTCTAGAACATTTCAGCCATTCCAGTAACTGATGGAATTGTTTGGGATAAAGTTAATTTCAACATATTAGTTCTGACAGAGATCCTGCAGATACCATATGTGTTCAAAGTTTCTGGAGGGGGTGTGATAGTTTACATTCAGATGATTGGGATGTTTAAACAATAAACTTTAAACTCCATGCTCTCAGAGCTGGAATATTAAACTGACCCTTAATTATGCTAATATATTCTGTTAACACCATTACTGCCATTATTTACTGCATTGGGCCAGTGTTCAGTGTACACTTTTTAATTACACACAATGGAAACATTGTCAGACTCCCACAACAGGGAGTTCCAAAACATATAAAAATAGATTCACATATTTTTCAGGGTATTGCACCTCAGATCCAATGTCATATTATTTCAAATTAGTTCCCACACCACCAAATAAATATATTCTCAGACAAACTAAGCTAATATATGCAGCTTCGTTTGTCACACAATTAGCCCTTAAGGGCTATGATTATGGGAAAGATACAACGGAACTGAAATCAATTTGGGGAACAAAACCATGGTAAATTCAATTGTTTCAGCATGTTTAATCCCAGACTACATGACTAGGATTTGCAAAAATCAAAGAAATGAATGCCTCATCTATTCCATCCATTGACTGTTTCGATAATTGGCAAAGTTTGGCAAATTGCCCTGAAAAAAAAACCCAATGGTATGGTGCAGAATGTAGGGGTGGGCGGAATTTGCATAGTCGTGCTACGCAAAGCTCTTCGAAACGGTAAAAAATCTCAGCGAGCATGCAGAGTTCCGCAAAAATGCTGTTTGCATGCTCGGGGGGAAATATCTTGCAAACACGCATTTTGAAAGAGCGAACAAGCAAAAAATTCCGCAAATCCATGGATTGCGGTATTTTTGGCAATTCCGCGTTCTCTGCGGAATGCGAAATTACCCAAATTCCACAAATTCCGTGAGCGGAACGGAATTTACCGCCCAGGCCTAGCAGAATGGTACATAAAATTCAACGCTTTCAGGTCCTTACTGGTGGTTACTGTGGCCAGTCGACATCAATGATTTGCATGTTCATTTTCTCAATCCACACTGGGGTTTAAAACAAGCTGACCCAACCTCCAGTATTCCCACACGCAACATTCAGGTATTCTTACCACCTATTCAGTGGGGAAATTGCATCATCAATTGTTGAAACACTCTACACTGACTGGAGTGAAACAGCATCTTTCTTCTCTGTCTGAAGACATGGACTTATCAGATTTTTTCATTAAGCCTTAGGTCCTCAAGTTCTAGAAGATTCATTTATTCTGCCTATAATAACATTTGGAATAATCGCAGATGGAAGCTGCCGTACGTTTAAGACAAATTGATCAAGATAATTTGGATATAGTGATTGCTGTATCTGATGAAAGTTTTAATACACTGTCTTCCTTCGTTTATAATTTGAATAACATTGTGTCATCTGTTATTAATATTATGCAAAGTAACATGTCAACTTTGTATCATGGGCAAAGTCAGCTTGGATATATCATGCAGTTTAGCTGGACATATCAAACCCTTAAGAATGGGTGTGTTCCATGGCGCTATTTAAATTCCAGTAATTCATTTTTGCCTTTAAAGTTAGGACACAAACAACAACTGATGGAAAAGAAAGATGACACCTATACAATGTTGCATTTAGAACATTTAGAACAGCTCCCATTCAGCTTCAATTCACCGAGTAATATCTTTACTACCTCAACATTTCAGTTCACAGCTTGCATGAAACATTTCCTTGGCAGCTTAATTCATGAATTATGGTCACACCCTTTTTCCTATTGTTGTAAACGTGCTGGCAAAGAGATTTTCCTTACTGGAAAAAAATGTGACTCTTCTGTCAGCCACTTACTCGTTTGCAAACACTTGACCATTTACAGTGCATATAATGCTTTGGTAGAGCCTGTTTTTTAAAAGGAATAGCAGCTTTTTCCATACTCCCACTTGTTACTTTTCTTTCAAATTGAAGTTATTTAAAGTTAAGCGAAAAGGATTGCTGCGGCATGCATGCTGGTATCCCATATATTTTATCAGTTTCTCAAACCATCACATGTTCTAATAACGTCCTCTTTCCCCTTACACAAGGCGTCGTGGATAGCCTGTTATGAGCTTCCATTCCAAATTTCAAGGCTGATTTTAACAAACTAAGCAGACTCAAAGTAATATTGTTTTAAACAATGCAGCTCTCACATCTGCAAGAGAAACTTTTGAATTACAAGTTGCAAGGACATCCATTGAAATTGAGTCACTGTTAACCACAATACTCGCACTACATTTTGGTTAAATTGTTCATTGGTTTTTTAAGCATACTGTTGGCCTTGCACATGTCTTTAAGATAATAGGTTATAGCTTAGTCAGTTCCTTTCAAAACATCTTCAGAGTAATACCAGCGTTTATTAATTTCCTTTTTTACAGTATGTTTGGATGATTCCCATTGCTCTTAATCCTTATTTGTGGCATTTGGTCCTATTTTTTGCTTCTGCACAGTGGATGTTCCATTTGCAATCCTGCTGTGTTTACCACCGATCCAGCAGGGTCTTGAGCGTATGTTTTGATACTTTGGAAAGTTGTTTAATCAACAAGTGGACCTTGATTGCTCATTAACATTCCGACCTGTCTGGTTTACCTGCGCTCCTCTGCTTCTGGAGCCCCTTTGAATTGGCAGCTGTCATCTCCATTGCACTGCTAATGAGTCCAATAAAGACTCATTGTCAGTTCAGTACAGTTCATAAATCTTTATTCAAACTCCAAGAATTCATAAAAGCACATACACAATGTACACAATTATTATAAAATCCAGATAAGATCAATTAAGCCATAGAAACATCAGACATATTTACAAATTAATATTCAGAGAAAAACTCAGGCATTGTCCATCATTTTGCGAGCTTGGACGGCAATTCTCAAAAAAGTGCTAGTGCGACAAATTAATTCTTCATTATACAAGGAAAGCAGCAGTTGATATGATTCCCCCAAAGTAATTGGTCTATGTTTTTAAAAAAAGGGAGTTAAAAACCATTTTACATATTTGAGATCAAATTTACAAACAAAGAAAAAGTGGAAATCGCTTTGTGTGCTAACCCCGTCACAAGGACATTTTATGTTATCGGAAGTTGGCCAATAGCCCAGAGGAAAATTTAGCAAGAATCTTACAGTTCCAGCCTTCAGTCGAAACAGAAGACATCTTTCCCAATTTATCATTGGCAGAGTTAGATATAATGACAAAGGGCATCTATATGATTCCCTGCCCATATAGGTAAGGACTGTGGTTTTCTTAGATTCTTCCCTGACTCTGTCTGTATTATAAAGTGCATAAAGTGCTTTCTTCAACTCATTCTTATGTATCAAGTTAACGTTGCTTGGGTCAATGAAGATGCTACCTTTGTCAATACTACACAAACTTTTATGAACACCTGAGAGCCAAGGAATCTTCATTCCTCTTTCACATTTTAGACAGTCAGTTATAATTTTTTGGGTCAGGGTAGCTGATTTATTCCTCCAGACAGAATGCCATAATAACGGGGGTCGAGCACTAATAAAATCAGATATGAAATGTAAATGTTGTTCCTTGTGGCAGATGTATTGGGAGGTGGGGATCGGCGCTCCCAGCAACTTTCTACAGAACCGTTTTTCTTCCTGCTGGATATGCTGGTTCTTTGCCAGACCCCATACCTCTGCCCCATAGGTAGCTACGGGGACACATTGTAGTTTAAAAATCTTTACAATTGCTTCAATGGCGCCTGTTTTCTTAGGTCGAGGGATATTTAAAATGGAGTTGATGACCTTTGAGAATTTGCTCGTGGAGTGGGCCAAATGCCCAGTCCACGAGCCATTCACAGCAAAGACCATCCCCATGTATGGGAAATTGTGGGTGGAAGTAAGTCTATCTTTCCCTACCAAAATAGAGTTAAGCGGACGTTTCCCTGGTCCGCATGACATGATAAATGACTTTTTAAAGTTCACCCGTAAATCCAGTCCGTCCATATATTCTGTAAAACGTTTTACTAGGGTGCGCAGGGAGTATGGTGTGTGGCCCATTAGGACCGCATCGTCAGCGTAGAGAAGTACA
This sequence comes from Lissotriton helveticus, assembly GCF_964261635.1. Classification (NCBI taxonomy): domain Eukaryota; kingdom Metazoa; phylum Chordata; class Amphibia; order Caudata; family Salamandridae; genus Lissotriton; species Lissotriton helveticus. Next base: position 911,185,860 of record NC_136073.1, on the reverse strand, counting down.
GGCAGCAATTTGCCATTAATTATAGGGACATCTGTAGTGGACTGTTCCAGATGGTTGCTCAATCCGTTAATATAACTAATAAGAAGCAGGGGTGCAAAAACGCACCCCTGTCTTACTCCCCTTCCTACCTTAATTGGTCCTGATAATTCCCCTCCCATTCCTATCCTTAAACGCGCCTTTAGGTCAGTGTGTAAAAATGCTAAAAAATGGACCAATAAATGGTCCAAACCATAACTCAATAAAATGGACCAGAGTTTGGACCTGTTAACTAAATCAAAAGCGGATGACAGGTCCATAAACGCTAAATAAATGGGTGCGGAGGGAGCAATGTTATATTTATTGATAATCAAATTAAGATTTAAACATTGTTCAACTGTCCCAACCCTACTTCTAAAACCCAGAAGGTTGTCAGAGTTGTCCCTTGGACCTGCTGCTTCTTCACAATTGGCACATGGATCACTACATACTGGCTCTGATGACACAGATGCAGGTTGCCGGATTTTTCCTCTGCATCAGTTGATTACAAAGAGCACATCTGTTCTCTGGATCTTCTGAACTGGGCTGCCAATCAATCCTCTTCTATAGAGACTGACTCCTTTTTCGAATTACTGAGCTTTGAATTTGCGAGTGACATCTTAGATTCCTCCAAACGCACCATAATTTGATTATTTTATTTAAATTTATATATTAGTTTTTTATTATTATAATCCTTTATATCATGCTCAGTAGACATGCTTTGAAATTGCTTATTTTGTAATAAGTTTCACAGTATTATATATTATTTGTCACGCTATTGTCCATACCAAAGGGAGAGTGTAGCTCGTACCCTGTGGAGACCATTGTCATTTACCCTACGTTAGGCTAATTGTACACATTGTAAGCCGCTTTTGATTTGCACATGTTACAAATTATAATGCTTGTTTTTGTGCCACATTGAATTTATCTGCACATGTTTTTATGTTCTGTTCCTTTCCTGGGATTCAGTTGAAACAACTCATACAAGGTCAAACAAGATTGTCCCTTATTATTCTCTGTGGTCAGACGCTAGCACCTAGACAACATAAGAGAAATCCAGCTGCTGTTGTTGCACACACGCTTGTCATCATATAACCGGGGACTTGTCACAGACAGAGCAAAGGCAAGCACACAGAGCAAAGTTCTGTGCCAACTTAGATGTAGAACACCTATCTAGTTATGGCAGGTATGAGGTGTGCCACTATTCCCAGAGATATAAAATATAGCACTTTTACCCATAGTTAGGGTAGGTTTAGGCAAATCTGTCAGCTAATATTACAGGGCTTTTTAATTAAGTAGGGTCTCCTAATAATGTTAATTATATAACCTTTTCAATAACTGTTGTAAGTTTCCTTTGTGTTGCTTTTCACTTATTGTGGATATGTATGAGTGAGAGAACGAAAGGTGATGAACTGATACCACAGTCCCTAAGAGTGTCTAGAGTAGTATGTTCTGGACTTTCCCAATCACTTGTCTCTCTGAAGAGCAAGTGAGGCACTGTTATCTAGTCAGATTCAGGCCCATAGATACTGATGTAGTATGATAACTCACTTTGCATGTGTGCTGCACCATGCAGAATGCATGGAAAGTGGGAAAAGCTTTGCATCGTGCCTGGTCTTCGTATTTTGTACAGGAAGGGTACCCTTCCTGTACAAAACCTATGCTTGACTAATGCACTTACCCTAGCGCTAAGGTCTCCGTGTGGTACACAGCAGCTGAAATCAGCGTCGGCGTAGGAGAAAGGGGTGGAGAGAGCCATGTCTCTGAACATTTGGCTCTCTCCTGCTCCCACCTTAACACACAATGCAGCGCAGCCACGCGTGGGTCTGCGGTACGTTGCATGACTTTTTTGTAAATCCCCCCTGTAGTGTGTCAAATCAAATAAATGTGTCAGGACCAGACCATCGACTCTCCAAGTGTTCTGCGACCTCCTAGACACTCTCTATGCATTACGTTGTTATAACAGGACAAGGAATTTATGCTATATTTAATCACTAGTTTTTGATGTCACTAAATATTCTTTCAATCCTTACTTTTTTGCAAGCATGACTTTCCAACAGGTCCTGGAAAAGAATACTTTCCTTGGAACTGCAAGAAAGGACTGCAATGCTCTTTAATGCTGATTCTATGGATTGTTTGTGGACAAGCATTCATTAATATTTTTATTTTTCAGGATGCAAAATTTCAGAATCTCAAGAAGTTCCAGGGAGTAATGTTAAGTATCCAGAAGGATTTTGTAACTCCAAAATTTTCCAAAACAATGATTACAGGCATGTCGCAGTCACAAGGAGTTGAGTGCTGCCCATGGGTCCACCCTAAGCACGTGGTTGCAGGTTGAGCACCTTATGGGCATTAAGTGCAGTCAAGATAAAGGCCACTTCTTACAAGAACTTCAAGATCTCATTCAATTTCAAAAAGATCAGACTAAAGGTCCCCCAGGTCAGGGGGTGTCTGGATGGTTGGAAGGAAGAGAGTGACATATCCCTCAGAGTGGGATAGATAGGCGGATGCAAGGTGAGTCCCAGGAAGCTGAAGCAGGAATGTATAAGGGAGTGTACCCTGCAACCACACAGTCCTGGATTCCAAATGGAAATGTGGCTACCCTGATCCCAAACAAAGGTGGGTTGTGATGTGCTTGGTGGACTCCAAGTAGCAGGCAGGATGAGGGGCAATGGCCAAGGGATTTGGAAAATGGCCTGGAGTGAGAATCAATTAACTTGTCAGAAAAGTTCACTACAAAGAGGGCTGATTGTGGGAATTAATGCATTCTTGATATTTCTAAGGGTGTGAAAAGGTACTCCTTTCTCAGAGCCTTTAGGTGGATCAGAAATCTCCTTAGGACCCATAGCTTACCTTACAGCATCCCAAACCCAGAGAAAGTTTACGTTTATTTATTGGGAATTAGTAAATGTCTGATAATGTAAAGCTGTCTATTATAGCTGAATTTAGATGAGACGCATGAGGAACATTTCCCAAAATATAGGATTGGTTGATTACAATGTATTTGAGAGAGGAAATAGTAGTCCAAGAGCTTTAAGGAATGTCCTTCTGGTAAGATATTATCTCTGTCTGTAGGATGTCAACTTTGGAGGAAATGGAGCAGAGCATGAATGTGACTTTGCTCCTTAAATATTTTCAGTTTGATGGGTGTATCCCCCAGGCTGGAGTTGGTGTTATGGGGGATTGTAAAAACACAAGGACCCCCTGAGTAGTAGCGTCAGCAAAACTCCTAGGACAGGGATAACAATGTATGTAGAAAAATTCCTAGGCAGTAACATATAAGAAAACATGTGACATAAGATGACAGCAAGAAAAAACCAAAAGGAAATAAAATAGATAGCACCATCTGTTTAATAAACACATTTAAAATCATACAGTTTATAACAACTATAGACTGTGTGATGACAGGGCATTAAAAATAAAAAATTATACAATTTAATATAAACAATAATCATCAAAATATAAAAAACCTAACAAATTTAGTCAAGATATCCAAACAAAGGTGGCAAATAACATCGACGCGCGTTTCGGCGTGGGACACGCCTTCTTCAGGAAAAAAAAATTAAAATCTAAAACATACATAAAAAAGAAAACACCATCACAAAATTATTTCTTTACGTTGTTATATGGAGTTGGTGTTATTTCATGCCAGAAACTGAGGAGAGATGACAGCATAGGATATCAGCATTTCTGTTCTGGCATGGGAGTTGAGCAGATCCAAGATCAGTGCATCCAGAATCACAGCTAGAGGTTAATGATGAGCTATTTTGTTTCTTGAAATTGGAATATAATTGGACTAAACCTCATGCATGTAGTCTCTTAGCTAGTTATTTGCTACATTCAAGTGTAGGTATTAAATGAGTACTAAAGCCTCCTACTTAGCTATGAAAAAGCTCTTTAATTCTGTAGTAAGGGTTGCAATAATCGTATCAGAAGTGAGTCCAACTGTACACAGTGCAGTGAGACCTGTCTTGTTTTTAAAACCCATCTACAGAATCTTCCACACACTTTAAACATCTCCAGATTTGCTCAAAGAAGCAGCTGTTTGAGTATTTGTTCAAACTGAATAGAAATCATGTATTTCGGAAACTCCAAACCTTTTCCGATCAGCAAATCCGAGACTTATTAATGTCTTGTATACTGTTTAGAAATTAGGGTATTACCCATACCCTTATACCATAAAATAAACCACCATAACAATTGAGAAATTGAGATGAGGGAATTTTTTGCTCACAGTCAAGTAAGTCTAAACTTCTTTGATGTGGGTTATAACAACATTTATAGCCTTAATATATCGTTAGTCCTTTTTTAAGTTTAAAAAAAAGTGTATTCAAAAAGGTAAAAGCATTAAAATATCATTAAACAGCATAACATAAGTTCATACATGAGGGTATGGTTATAACATCATGGAAGAAAAGGGGAGCATAAAGACGAGAAGGCATATAAGGATATATACAAGGTATGGTAACATATATAAGGTTTCCACATTATATTACATGTTTAAGAAGTCCGAAATATAAAATATGGTATGTCAAGGAGGCTTTAAAAATTCTTGTTCCGTAGGATTGCATCTACAGGAAATCGTGCATGAAGATCAATAAACGTTGTAACTGGGGAACATAACTGCAGGCTTTTCGTAGATAGAGAAATAAGACATACATAAGATGTACCTAGTCTGTGGTTATAGCAGACTGAATACCACCAAGCTTGAAAGGATTGTTTAGACAAGTCTTTCCAGTTTTTAGTAATTTGTTGATATGCTACTGCTATAAGCAAATGCAGAATTTGTACACTGAATGGGCAATTGTTCTAGTCATCTGATAAAGCGCCTTAAAACATATTAGTAATAGAGAAGAGTACTGTAGAGTCAAATATAAGGGTGATCTGATCCCAGACACATTTCCAAAAATCATGAACAAAAGGACAAGTAAAAAGTCAATGTTTTAAATCGGCATCTGGCCCAGGATGAGTAAGTATCAGATATTTCAGCATTCATCTTATGCAAAGTTGTGGGAGAGAGAAGGAGCCTATTATATATTTTTTAAAAGTGTGTGTTGTGTTTGGTGCTCTAGAGGCTCTTCTGATTTTGGTCCAGATTTTATTCCATATATAAATGAACAATTCGGTATCTAAATCTTGTTCCCAGGCCAACTCTACCTTAGTTTTATCTTTAGTAGCACAGGACTTTGGTAAGTAAGAGAATATGGTGGAAGGTTTAGGGCATGTGCTGAGGAAGGTACGAGTTTGATTAGCAGTTGTGGGAGAAGAGAGAGGAGTAGAGTTAAATTGGGCAAAAGCAAGACACAAAGCGGCTGTGCTGGGATTCGCCAAACGGTTGGGAGCCAGACCAATGGAGGCTATACTTAAAGTATATAAAGCAAAATCTCTGGCAATAGCCACCTATGACTCTGCCATTTGGGGATATACAAATCAGGAAGACATCCAGAAGGTGGAGAATAAATGTATTAGATCCCTTCTCTCTGTACCACAGTCAACCCCGACCTTTTCAACCCACTCGGAGTTGGGGTTGGGATTCGTTACAGACTTATTGAAATCCGCCCCTGTAATTTGTTGGATCAAAACCTGGCTTAACCAGGAAATCTCCTTGAACCATTTGATTCTCAAGGATTGCCAGGCTCTGGATAAAGCCCACAAAATCCCATGGCTGGTCTATATTAAAGCCATGTTTACGAAATTAGGAAGACCTGAGCTTTTCCATTCTCGCGGTTGTATAAAAAGAGAAGATGTGAGGGAGATTAAAGCTGCCTTGTTAAACCTATTTACTGTTGAGCGGGAGGCAAAGGAGATGGAGAAACCACTTGTAAGAAGGAACTATGGACTGATAACTGCCCCCGGACTTGAACCCTATCTTCAAGTGGTAACGAGACCGTTTCATCGGTTTGTTTTAATCAGATTTCGTTTTCATCTAATTCATTTTATGCTTGGTTCTTTTTCTACCTGGGACACACTAGAAAAGGCTAAACCCTGTGACTGTGACAATTTCTCAATACAGGACACACTACATGTTATGATGTTTTGTGACCACTACGCAGAAATGAGGAAAAAATATTTACTCCCGATTTTGAGGGAGGCGGGTTTTCTCCAGGTGAGGCCCGCTCTCCTGTTTTTGCAACTTTTATCTAGCGCACGAGTCACTTTCCATGTAGCTAGTTACCGGGTAGCGTGTGTCCGTATTAACAAAGGTCGCCGTAGGTCACAGTGTATTCCCTCCCAGTGTATGAATTAATTGTATATTGGCTGTTTTTATCCGTCTCACTGAGAAATATTTTAACTGTGTTTTAACCTATGTGCTTTTATATAAATATATTGTCTGTATCCGGATGTATGACGATACATCGCACACCTTTTCATCGCGTGCGTTTACCACGCGTCTTTTACCCCGCATAGTACATTACCTCGTCAACTGTTACATCGAGAGCTGTAGCATCGCCAATGCGTAGCTTTCTATTGGGCAGAACATGACATCGCATACCCTGAAATCGTACGCCATAACAATGCATTTTTATGTGTCCAACAACAGAGGGGTATATTATCAAGGGGTTTTATCTCCGCTTTTTTGGCTTTAAAAGCCAAGAAAGCGGAGATAAAATTATCTCCCTATTACCAAGCTGTCGCTAACACCAGTTAGCGACAGCTAGTAGGAGATAGCGACCATCTTGGGCCCCACTTTGCATGTCAGTGATATTTATCACTAATGATATGCAAAGTGGGCGTGCCAAGATGTTAGCGACTGGAAACAGTCGCTAACATCGCTATCTCCTATTACCAACTTTTGGATATATTTGCGCTAAGGGCGAATATCTCCAAAAGCTAACACCTGCCCTGAGCAGTTCTTAGCCATGTTATCCAATGGGAGGTGGATAACATGGCTAAGAGCATTTGCTCGATAATGCATGAATATCTCTGACTTTTCAGCGATATTCATGCATTGCGGGCGTTTTTTATCGCATTTGCGATAAACCTTGCTAATAGCAAGGTTTATCTGCGATAAAAATCGCCGATGTGCGGCGATAATTTTTGTCTCTAAACAAGTTAGAGACAAAAATTATCGCTAGTTGTTGATAATATACCCCAGTGTTTGCTAAATTAACGATGGTGGATATGTTGACACTCTCAATTGGCTGACAGAGTGTCAACATATGCCGCAGCTCGGTCATATGTCTTTCTTGAAAATGCTCTTTTCAACTTGCCATTTATTTTTTAGATGCCTTTGTCTAAACATCTCTTTATCAGAGAAAGCAAGCCCAGAATGGAGTGATGATCGAACTTAATTGTCATATGATCTTCAATTGATCCTGTTAGAATACAAATAAGAAACTCAGCAAACGCGAAACAAAACGCCCCCGATTAAAACAGTGGAACATTTCTTGATCAGAATGGTTTTCACGGCGTGTTTCCAGTTAAGACACATCCCAGGAGGACGCACGATACACAATCCGCTCACTCCTTGAAGCATCAGCTCTGACCATTGGAACTGCTGCAAACCAGCACTATTATAAATGCACCTTTGATTGCATGTTGATTGTTATTGGAGACGCAAAACTGAGACGATTTACCCAGGAGTCTTCGAAAATTGGAATAGTAGATTAAAATGTAGCAATAGATCAGTTCTCACTCTTGCGCAGAGAAATAAACAATAAAGTAAAATAGGTGGAAAGTGGGATATATTAATTTCAAGGGGGGAATGCTGAGAAAAAGGTCAGATGTAAAGTATATTTGTATGCAAACTACATAACTGGAAAAATTACAGAACTTCACACCCATGCTTCTCCCGGTGGTGTCAGAGGGGCAAATAATGGCATCTCTGCTTTTATTCGAAATAATATTTTTTGCTAGGCACGGGGAGACGTGAACCGAGGCTCGAACCTTGGTTTCCAGCACCGAAGTCGGCAGCACTAGCCGTCAGAACACATCCTCTCCCGTGGCTGCTAGGACTGGGCCTGCTTGCTATAATACATCCTTGTGTAAATCACTACATCATTGGCAATCCTGCTCAAAAGCGTACAAGACTCAACTCTGCTCATTCAAAAAGTGGTGTCTCTGCTGAGAGTGCAAACAGCTGCATTGTGGTACACTGTTAGACCCAGCCACCCATCCATCCATCAACCCACCCATCCATCCATCATTCATGCACCCACCCATCCATCCACCCATCCATCCATCCATCCATCCATCCATCCATCATACATGCACCCATCCACCCATCTATCATGCACCCAGCACCCACCCATCCACCCATCCATCCATCCATCCATCATTCATGGACCCATCCACCCATCCATCATGCACCCAGCACCCACCCATCCACCCATCATGCATCCACCACCCAGCCACCCATGCATCATGCATCCATCCATCATTCATTCATGCATCCATCCAGCCACCCACCCATCCATCCATCCACCCAACCATCATGCATCCATCCATCATTCATTCATGCATCCATCCAGCCACCATCCATCCATCCATCATACATCCATCCATAATTCATTCATGCATCCATCCAGCAATCCATCCACCAACTTTCTATCCAGCCACCCACCCATCATGCATCCACCCATCATTCATTCATGCACCCATCCATATCTAGCCTGTAATTACACAAAATATATCACTGTAAATAACATTAAAAGTAAATGTAGCGCTGCACTTGTAAGTTTGGCGACTTGATAGGAGGCTCGAACCTTGGTTGACAGCACCAAAGTCGGCAGAGGTAGCAGTCAGACCACATCCTCTCCCTGCCATCGATGCGTTAATTCTAACATATATAAACGAATTTGCTGGAACTTCACCTACAAAAACGGAGTCACTGTTTATTTTTGTAGAGCATAATCATTTTATAAGCATGCATGGTTTGAGCTCTAGCTTCGTTATGCACTGTCACATTGTCCTTTTTGGCTGTTTCTATGTAAGCACTCATTTGTGATGCATTTATTATCACCTATAATAATTTTCTTTATCCTGAACGGTGATGATGAGACTGGGAGACAGTGGAGCCGTTGTACAGCATAGGAGCCGAAGAACTCTCGCGATCATTTCATAAGCAATCTTGCATTGAAGTGTAGAAATGTTGAGCACTGTCATTTTACTGTACTCCCTATGATACTTTTTATCTTGGAAAAGGCGGCTAAGACTGGCGAATAGTGGGTCCTCTGTACAGTACAGTAGTCTAAAAACTACAGACCTCAGCCATTTCATTAGCATGATTATTTTGATTTATTATTTGGAATGCGTCGCTAGTGTATATTTACATGTGCGGGTCGAACCTTGGTTCCATACATAGCCACTGTTTATGTTGAAATGATTTCGCTGTTGACATCTATTAAATATTGCCACTTGTTCCTTAAATAGTTCTTTAATATTTATATGTGCGGGGCGAACCTTGGTTCCATACATAGCCGCGGTTTGCTGTCGACATCTATAGCCAGTTGGAGACGTGACAGGAGATTCGAACATTCGTTCCCAACACCAAAGTTGGCAGCGTTGCCCTCAGACCACATCGTTTCCCGTTATGTGGTCGTGAATCATTTCTAGTATTTGGGGCCCTCGCACATGTACAACATTCGACGGAGACCGCCCTTCTTTTATCTACAGAACTGTTGCGGAGTAGGGTGGATGAGGGTCATATGGCCGCCCTGGTCCTATTGGACCTAAGTGCGGCGTTTGACACCGTATCACACCCCGTACTACTTGGTCGCTTAAGTGAGAAGGGAATAATTGGTCCTGCTCATAAGTGGTTGGTTTCCTTCCTTATGAACAGGAGATTTCAAGTGCTTTGCCCTCCATGTAAGTCCAGTATAAGATGTCTTAGACAAGGGGTTCCACAGGGCTCGATTCTGAGCCCCACATTATTCAATCTGTACATGGAACCCCTTGCCAAACTGGTAGAGTCATATGGTGTTGATATTGTCTCATATGCAGATGATACCCAACTGGTGATCAATCTGTCCCGTGATCCAGTTGTGGATGCTGAGAAATTCTCGACCTGTTTGGTGGCACTTGATAGGTGGATGAAACAGAACTACCTCCGCCTTAATGGTAATAAGACAGAGGTTCTTATTGTTGGTTCTTGTCCCTCTATCTGGACATCCGCCTGGTGGCCTGCAGAACTGGGCTCTGTCCCTGCCCCGGTGGACACAGTCAAAAACCTGGGTATATACCTGGACTCTAATCTTGCCTACACTAAACATGTTAACAATGTTGTTGGCAAATGTTATGGCATCCTGAAGGTCTTGAGGAAGATCCTTGACCTATTGCCTCCCAACTCCAGGAAAACAATGGTTCACGCATTAGTCACCTCCCATTTGGATTACGGGAATTCCCTCCTATGTGGACTCAGTCAAAAAGGCCTAATGCAGTTGCAACGCGTCCAGAACGCTGCTGCTAGGCTGGTGCTGAACCTCCCTAGGAGGGCTACCGGGAAGCATGCTTTGCGTTGCCTACATTGTTTTCCAATAAAGGAACGCATTAAATTTAAAACTATGTGTATCACCCATCGCATAGCTCACAAAAAGGCACCTTTATATCTCCAGGATTTGCTTCCTATTTATCGTCCCTCACGCCATCTTAGGTCAATGGGCAGCATGCTATTAGTGGTTCCTCGGATCCATAGAGCAAGGATGGGAGGTCGGTCGTTTAGATTTTTGGCCAGTAAGGACTGGAATGACCTGCCCATCGACTGGAGGATGGAACCGTCTGAAGCAAGGTTCAGACAGAGGCTGAAAACCTTTCTTTTCCCCAAAGTTAATTAGTTTAGTTTTTTTTTTTCTCTGCAGGGCCTTGTGCTTTCCCTCTTTTAGTTTGCTGATATGATGATTATTGGGATTTTCAGCGCGGGGACGCACTGTTCTTTGTGCAACCATGCGCTTAACAAATGCTATTAATAATAATATTAATAATTTTACATCGTGTCTGAGATAAATTTTTGTTTAATTTCCGTTTTTTTACTTTCAATTTTTGTTTATTTTCCGTTAGTTTACTTTCCGTTTTGTGGAATAGGTTTTTGAGATGCTCTTTAGATACATTTCCGTTTTGTTGTGCATTTGTTATTATATCGTGCATTTTTCATATTACATCGGGTGAAACGGCACTTTTGTGGTGAAACAGCACTTTGTTGCACTGTAATGCGATGCGTGTATTTTTCCGTGTGGTGAAACAGCGATATGTGGTTGTGAATCATTTCTAGTATTTGGGGCCCTCGCACATGTATTTTACATCGTGTCTGAGATCAAATTTCCGTTAGTTTACTTTCCGTTTTGTTGTATCGGGTGAAACTGCACTTTTGTGGTGAAACAGCACTTTGTTGCACTGTAATGCGATGCTTGTATTTTTCCGTGTGGTGAAACAGCGATATGTGGTAGTGAATCATTTCTAGTATTTGGGGCCCTCGCACATGTATTTTACATTGTGTCTGAGATCAAATTTCCGTTAGTTTACTTTCCGTTTTCTTGTATCGGGTGAAACAGCACTTTTGTGGTGAAACAGCACTTTTTTGCACTGTAATGCGATGCGTGCATTTTTCCGTGTGGTGAAACAGCGATGCAATGGCTTTTGCACTGTAATGCGAATAAGTAGAAGTCATTGCGACGTCTTAGCATGGGGCGCGGTAGCATGCGGTGTGCAGCCATCTGCGATGTAATAGTCGCGTTGCGATAGCAACGTGATGCAGTGCTTCCGCTGTAACTGGTGTTTCCCCTCTATCCCTAATGAATTGCTGTTGTTTACTCCCTGTGATGTATTTATATTTATGTCTTTTTTTTATTTTTATTAATCGAATAAAAGTATTTTGACTGACTGGCATTTTGTAGTAGATGGTATTTGTTCAGAAAGGAGAAGGGGAAACTAAAAAAGAGCAAGCGTAAGAAAAAGGTATAACCATATTATTATAAAAATAATTGATTCACCCATATTAGGCGTTTTTGTCTCCATGTTTTCCAATAAAAGGGTTTACCCTTGATCAGTTGGAGTTTGTTATCCCATTCAAGAAATGTTTCGGTATCACAAGACTGACATGGTAAAATTGTGTCTAATAATTTACTTGTGTGTTTAAAAATGGAAGTGGATAACTTTTGGGGTTTCCGAGTGAATGACAGAAAGTTTTTGGAAGGAGAAAGGGTTAAGGTACAATTGTTCAAGCATGACCCAAAGTGGAGAGTCCGGCAACGATCCAGAAATCCACCTAGAGGATTGATGCAGTAAGAACGCTTTGTGGTAATTAGGGAAGTTGAGAAAATATACTCCTTCTAGTTTCGGACGTATGAGTTTTGATAATGATATGCAAGTTCTTTTATTACTCCAGAGAAATTAAGATAAAAAGAAATTGATTTTCTTACATTCATTTTTTTAGATATAACTGTGGTATTCTAGAAATAGCATAAAGGATTATGGGGGATATTATAATCTGAAGAGTGTCTAAGCGCCACCACAGGGACAGATAAATGAAATCTCATTTGTCTATTAAGGTGGATAGCTTTAGTGAACATTTTTCTATATTAATAGAAATTGTTGATTTAATTGACAAAGTGAAGTACACAACTAGGTATATTTTATGCTGAGGATTCCATTTAAAATTGCATGTATTAAAATCATCTTTAAATTTAAATTTGGTTAAGGGCAATATCTCGCATTTATCATTGTTTAACCTTACCTGGAAATAGAGGAGTATGCAATAACTTCTTGCTGGAATGCAGGAAGAGAGGAATGTGGTTTCGAGAGATATAATAGAATATCATCTGCATAAACTGCTAATTTAATGTGTATATTATCGGATGTAAAGCCATGAATGTCTGAGATTTGGCGTATTTTAAATAAGAAGGGTTCAAAAGCTAGATTAAAAGAAAATTATATAAGAGTCATCCTTGCCAGACAACTCTTCCCAAGCTAAAATATGAGGAGGTAAGGCAATTGGCAAACATTGACACCCTGGGATTTGAGTAGAGAAAAGAAATCAAATATATAATTTTTGGACCAAAACCAAACCATTAAGGTATTTGAAAAATAAAAGGCCAATATACCCTATCAAACGCTTTCTCGCATCTAATGTGATTGTGGCATTAGAGTCGAATTTCTGAGAGATTTTGGATAATATGTCAAAATATAAATGAGTGTTATCTGTAATGAAGCATCCCTTAACAAAACCAGATTGTTCCTTACCAAGTAAATCAGGAAGATAGGATTCCAGCCTTAAGGCCAAGATCTTGGATTTTTTTTACAGTCAAGGTTTACTAAAGATATGGGTCTGTAGTTTCTACAAAAATTAGGGTCTTTACCCTCCTTGGGGATGAGACATATTAAAGCCTCCATAAAGGATCCAGAAGATGCACCAGTAAGTGAAAAAGAGGTTACAAGATCATCTAGTTTGGGAAGAAGTAAATGAGAGAAATGCATAAAAAACTCTAAAGTAAATACGTCGGGTCCCAGAGCCTTATCCTTTTTGAGCGTATGTAGTCCACTGGGTAATTCATCCAGTGAGATATCCAGCTCTAACGGGTCGAAATTTAGCTGTGTATCAAAGGATTTCTCAACGGAAGAGAGATATTCTGTAATCTCATCGTCTGAAGATGAAGATTCCGGTGTATATAAAGATTTATAAAGTCGATGAAATTCTTGAAGGATTTCAGAATCTTTATATCTGGGTGTTTGTAGATCATCTATGATTGACTCAATATTGAGCTTGTTTTGTTTGACCTTGAGATAATTTGTTAGCAGTTTACCAGATTTATTCTGCCACCATAAAAGTTTGCGCTGGACTTTAACAAATAAAGTGATGCATTATCAGTAGACTTTTTAATAGACTTTAGCTTAGTTGCTATAAGTTCTAGCAAACATTCTTTCAATTTGGTAGCATAATAGGAATGTTCCAATCTCTTTATTTTTCAAAAAAGATCTGTAGCATGTTTACAGGCAATGTGCCACTTCTTAGAAATGTAGTTAATTATAAAATCACAAGTAGCTGTTTAAAAGTGTCCCATATTATATGAAAGGGCAAGGTTTCCGTTTCGTTAAAGAGAAATTAGTCTTTAAAAAAGGAGGTAAAAGAGGATGTGAATATAGGGACTAGAAGTAACGAGTTATTAAAACGACAACACTAGGAAACATTCAGCCTATTAAGTATATCTAATAAAATAGAGATTGGAGCGTGGTCAGGTATTAGGATAGGAACCAATTGCCGCAGATTGTAGGGACTGAGAAACGTTATGGCGGGAGGCCAAGGCAGCCTGAATGCGCCTCTGGGCACATGAGTGGTGGTGTGTGCAGCGGCAATGGCCGTAAACAACACTGGGGCTTGCAGTCCTGCCCCTTACCTCCTGTTCGGGCTTCCCACACAACGGGAGCCCAAGGCAGCCTTAATGCTTCTCTCGGCATGTTAGTGCTGGCGTGGGCAGCATCGACAGCTGCAAAACACACTGGGGCTTGCAGTCCTGCCCCTTACCTCCTGTTCCGGTTTCACAAGCAGAATGTATCTGACCTTGTTGTTTGTGCACGTCAGGACAGGGACCATTACCCAATTCTATTGTTCTGGGATTGGATGGTCTCCTCCTGGTTCTCAGAGTAGTTTTTGGCCAAAAATGTTTTTAAGTCCTAAGTTATGGGATTCTGCATCTGGTCACCTTTAGCACCACAACCAAGGGTCCAGGTCTAGTAGGACTCTTCTTGAGGGTTCCGGTCTCACTCAGGCTGGGTCCAGGTGTGAGTTCAACATGATGGGAGCCTTTGGTGTCCTGTGGCTCTGAACAGGAGGCCAGAGAACCAGCCCTTGGAGTCAATCTGGTAGTCATGGGTTCAAGTAAAGATACTCGGCTCAATAGCAGGCCTGGCAGCTAAGGATACAATCCAGGCTCTAGACAGAAAAGTAGTCCTTCAGGTACAGCAGCAATCTTGGAGAGTGCACAGCAGGTCACAACAGCAGGCAGTTCTCCGTATGTCCAGTAGTGACCTGAAGAGTGGGTCTGTAGGTCTGTAGGTCCTATTTTTAAACCCTGGTGCCCTTCTTCTGGAAGGTGAGAGAAGCTTCTTTAAAGGTTCTTTTAAGTGCATGGAGCTTCCAGACTCCACTGCTCTGGTTGCAGGCTGACTGCAGCAACAATATGGAGTTGGTAGGCCCTTTGTGTGAAGCAGAACACAGGCTATTCAGTTGCAAGCGAGGCTGTGCTCAGCTCTACTCCACATCACTTCAACAGATGGCCCAATTAGGCATACCTAATGCGTTTATTGTTTGACTGCCTGGGAGGAATTCACAAAGTCTGTCAGCTACATCCAGGCATGTGACACAGACAGGCTGCAGGCACAAAGTTTTAAAGGCAGGAAAATGGCAACTTTCTGAAAGAGGCATTTTAAAAATTATAAAGATAAATCTGACTTTATCGTTAAAGAGGGTTTATCATTGCAATTTCATAGATTCCAAACATGGCATACGACCTGCTCCCAATAAGGAATTGCAGCTTATTAAATGTAATAGGTAAGGACTCCCCAGTGTTATCCCATTGGAGAAGTAGGCTTCACAGTACTGAAAAACGACTTTAGACATGTGCATAGCCCCTTAGCTCATGGCCCCTGACTTTTATAAGATTTCATAGTCCAAGCAGAGGCCTCCGAAAATGGCGTATGTGGAGTTCTTCACAGAATAAAGGAGAGGGCCTAGACCAACCTATACCGTTCATCTTTAGAAGGTGACTTTCCAAGCAACAGTGGTTGAGTGCTATTGAAAAAAGAAGCCTTTTTCTGTTGTTTGGGCACGGAGGAAGCCAAGATCGTACTTGTTTTGAATTCACTTCAGTGTTAACTTCTGACAAACCACAGGCCTCGCAGGTAGCTAATGAAAATGAGGGATGAGAGGCCTACATTTTTTAGGTGGTTCATCTCCCTACAGGAAATAGACTTTACAGTGGGACACTGCCCTGGACCAGACGACTCCAGTGCAGATGAACTATCCAGTTTTTTCTGCCTTAGTGTTGAAAACTCCCCGGATGTTGGGTAATTCTCCCCACTTGAGGGGAAACATGTTAGACCTGTTAGCCTTAGGGTGGATCTTGCTGCGGAATCCCGCGGGAGTTTTTCGACGTCATCGCGGCTTGCCACCTTGCACAGCGAGAGTTTGGCAACACGAGTACGTCATAAGGCCCGTGATCACGCATCGCGGGAGTAAGCACTTGCGAACACGTAGATGCGGCGGGCAGCGACAATCTTGCAATTGCGAGATTGCAAAATTTGCAATTTCGCACAAGAAAACCACCAGCAGGCAGCATAAACCTTGAAAATTATGATTTTTATCAGAATAACTCCTCAGGTTGACATTTGCCTGCACTTTTGTTTTTGCAAGGAATCCATTTTGGGGGGGGGGGGGTGGGAGGAAGGAAGTGCCCCACAGTCTCCAACTTCCTGTTCCTGTCCAGCAGGCTCCTCCCAGTGCTTTCTTCATGTGCTGGTCACTTTGATTTGGATCTTGACCTGGAAGGATTACTTTTTGTGGATGCTGCTGGATATTTGGATTTTTGCAAAACTGAAAGCAACTATTCTATGACCCTGCTCTGACCCTCACAGCAGGCTCAGAGAATAGCTACAAGTATACAACAAAGGTCCTGTTAAAAAAATTACACTGCAACTAAAAGCAATTACAGATAAGGAAGCAGGTGCCAGATTGGAAGTTCAAATTCAGTGACACATTAATCAGCCCCTAATTCATTCATGTCAGTTGAGGCAGGGCAGGTGTGCTTTTCATCCTATAATCTACAGTGATGAACTAGAGGGTGGCATGAGTGAGACAGAGGGTGGCATGGGTGAGCCAGAGGGTGGCAGTGGTGAAACAGAGGGTGGCAGTGGTGAAACAGAGGGTGCTGTGATGAACCAGACGTAGAAACAACATGGTCGCGACCGTTGCTACCCGACAAGTAAGTTCTCGTTTGCGAACTGGTAAAAAACCCTTGCGAAATGGCAGAAACACTTGCGAACACAAAAAAAAAAGGAATCCGCAAAATTCGCGAGAGTTTGCGGATTTTGCAAATCCGTAAATACGCAATTTCGCGGATTGCCAATTCGCAAAATCCGCCCATGCTTAGTCTGTGGCCAATGGAGTCCCAGGGGCACTATCTGACTCTGGTGTCCGGGCCTTGTTTGTATATTCAAGGGTGCCAATCTCGGACTTGTGTAAAGCGCTGCAAAGTGCGCCTCCCAAGCTGAAGGGGCGATATTTGGTAGGAGAGTTTCTCCTCCCCTTCTCGCGCCAGAGCGCACTATTGCCCAAAATAATTTGTAATCCTTTGCCAGGAGGGCACCTCTCAGTTCTTCCCACCTGGCTTCCTCCCACTCTCTCTTGCCCCTGATGATCTCCTTTTTATACGACAATCTAATTGCCCTGATATTTGCTTTATCTTTGGATTTGATTGCCGCAAGGAGCTCCTTTTTTGATTTCTTGCAGGCATCATCAAACCAGGGGTGCGTCTTAGGAACACTCCGCTTACTTCTACTTATAGGGTGGAATACTTCCCCCAATGCCACTGCTAACTGCCTATGTGTATCTACTGCGTGCTGCCCAGAAGTCGAGTCGCCCATCTGAGTTATGAAGGGAATTGCGAGCTGATATATTTTTGTCTACTAAGTGAGGCCATTTAACCCTCCTTCTATTATTAGACACCATGAATGGAGGGGACTCCATGTCTGTGTTAGGGACAGGGTTTGTTAGACCAAAGGACCCGGGTTTGAAAGTTAAAACCAGGGCATTGTGGTCACTATCATGCCTTTGCACAACCCTAAATTCCGTCAGCTTATCCCAATTTTCCGCTTTCACCATAACATAGTCAATGATGGAAATCTTATTTGCCCTGTTGAACGTGGCAGTGCCTGGGCAGTCGGGGTCTATTCTTCCATTGCACACCCGCAAGGACGTTGCAAGGGTGAAAGATTTTATTTGTAGCACTAACGGGGTCCATGCCCTGACTGGAGTGATATTAGGCTCAGGGATATGCCACAGGGCATCCACTTCATCTTGTTCACCCAACTCCAGGGTACCCAGCGGCTCAAATTGGCAGTTAAAATCACCGCTGAGAATTATTTTAATGGAGGGGTCTAACGCAAGGATGAAGGTGTTAAGGTCTTTAATTGTATTTGATTCTTGCCCGTTCCTAGATGGCCTCGGGTAATGTTAATTATAGCTACTTGAGGTTTACTTGGAGGTTTTAACAAAACACACTGGATATCCCTGGAATTTGTTTGGATTTGAGTCGCCTGGATACCCAAATGAGAGCCTATCGAGATTGATAGCCCACCCGATGGGCGACCTTTGCCTGTGGACACTGCCAAAACATCATAAGTTGCAAAGGTCAGGCTTGTGCTCTCCTCCAGTGCCCAGGTCTCTTGCATCAGGCAAATGTCATGTGTTGCCATAAAAGCGGCCCACTCCGGAGTAAGCAATTTATTTTTTAGCCCAGCTATGTTCCAGGAAACCAGTTTTAGACATCCCTCTACTATTTTTTCAGGATCATTTACTTCCTCGTTCCCTTTATCACTAGTCTTCTCCCTAGAAGAAAAGTGGGTTATTAACTCCTCCCTGAGAATGGGTGATGGGTTGTTTTCCTCTATTACCCCTGCCCTTCTAGGGATTTCATTGGTATCTTGAGGAGGGTGGTTTCCCTTAGCTTTGAGTCAGTCTACCTCTTCCAGCACGCTGAACCTATTCCAATGTGGTTGAAGGGGAAAAAGGGGGCTACACAGAGACATACCCTCCCTAGCGAATCGCCCATTTGATGTTCTATGCAATGGGAGCTGACAACCCCTGTTATAATGAACTCTTTTGGGGTGGGACGGTTCCAGACTAGGAGTAGGGTAGAAGTATGAAAGATGTAATAGACATATTTGGGTGTTTAGTCTATAAAGTGGGGTGTCACAGATATATTCTACAGCAGAGATGTCCCTGAAGTTCAGAAATATGACATCTCCTGCTACTGTCTTTGGTCCCCTCCCAATCCAGCCTACTCTTCTAGCCGACAGTATTTCACCTGAGACATTCAGTGGCAGGGGTCTATTTACGCTAAGCCATTGAATGCACTTGTTTTTTAACTCATTCTCCTTTTCTCTTTTCCCCTCACTTAGGGGTGGCACTCCTGCAAGTGCTACCACATACGGTTGGGCTTCTGGGGGAAGATTTATTGTTGGTAGCTGGTGGGAAATGGCTCTTGATGTTATGTTCCTTTTCACCGAAGAGCCAATTTTACCCCCCTTTTCGCCCTCATTAGTCATTGGGGTGGCTTTGTCTCTGGCAATTGTGAGATTTCCCGCTGCTCGATGGGCTTGGTCGTTGGTATTCATACTGGGCAGAGGATGGGGTGGAGCATGTGCCGGCTTCTGGATGTTTGGTGGAACTCCTGCATTTTTAATCTGTTCATTTTTAGTCTGTGCAATGGGATTTTTTTTCCCAGCTACCCCACCACCAAAAGTATTTTTAAAGGTGGTGTCACCCACAGAAGGTAGAGCACTTCCCAATGGTTTGGCTGGCTCCATTGTCACTACACCCTTGTTGTTTACGCTGGAAACAAGTTTCGACACCAAGGGTTTAAGTTGAGCGACGATAGTCCGCTCCAAGCATGCTTGTGAGTCGGCCACCATGTTGGTGACCCAGCACGGTATTCTTGATGTCGGGAACGATGAATTAGCAGTCGGGGTCACCAAGTTATGATTTGCCAAATTATTTTTGCCCATTTTTTTGGGAATGTTTTTTTTCTTTTTCCTGGATGTGGTTTGCGTGCATCCTGCGTTATCGCAGGAGAGGGGGAAGTCAAGATGATCGGAGAATCCTGGACATCTATAGAAGTCTCTATAGGTATCTGGCTACAAGGCAAGTCTACATACGATGATGACGAGTACGAATTTGCCTCTAAAGCATCAGTCATGGTAATTGAGATATCGCCTCCCTGATTTTGAATTTGTAGTGTTGGTGGTATTGATAGCCTTCTCTCAGTATTCGCAATAGCAGTAGCCACAACACCAATTGTTTGTTGCAGCATCTTGTCAATTGCAGTCAAAGTGGGTAGGGGCTGGGATTCTACTGGCTGCAGCTTAGTATTCGATCTTGTGGCTGGTATTTTTACTTTTTTCCCCCGATTACTCATTCTGGAGATGGAAGTCTCACAATGTAAATATTAAGAAAACAGCAAAGCCCTAGTCACAACAGCAATGCGACCTCCTGTTTGTCCAATTTCTTCTTAATACAATGATTACCACTAGGGATTTAAATTCCAATAGCTACAGTACCTTTTGGAGTATGGCTTGATCAGTAGGAGGCTCCTCTAGCAATGAAAGGGGGGTGGCCCGTCCCGTCCTCGGACAGCCACAGACGGGCCGCCCTTTGCCCGGGCTTAGCCCGGCGCAGTCCGCGCGCGGTCTCGCGACGCGGGGGCTGTTCGGTATTTGAAACGCCTCCGGGCGCTCTGGTGGCGTGGTGACTTCCGCCGCTGGGGAGCCGCTAAGGAGCTTGGGTCTTGTGGTCCTCTTCTAGGCGGCCTGCTCGGGTGGTAGTGAGCGGCGGCGAGAGGACCAGCAGCGCAAGGAGCACCCAAATGCTGGGTAAGAGGAAAGATAAAGCAGCAGTCAAGCCCCCACAGTCTTAACAATGACTAATACTCTGCCACAACTGTTACTGACCAAAATCTTGTACCTGATCAAGATTTTAGTGGACAGATACTCCTTCACAATTTTCACAGGTATCTTGTAAAGAATTTTACAAGTGGATTATATCCTAAAACAAATATAAATAGCCTTACGAATTTATTCTCATTGTTTTTGCAGGGATGTAAGAAATTGGGTTGTTGGAAGACTGGGGTGTGAGCATTGTTCAAGCAACAGCCACAATCCCTTGCAGCTTGAACTACAAAAGGTCACTAACTTAACCTGTGTTTAGCCCCAGGGAGCGTTGTACAAAAAGCAGCCAGGCTTACCTTAGAGGCAATGAGGAAAGTATTTATGCAGAACACAAACAGTAATAAAGTACATACACCACAACAACAAAAATCTAAAGAGTAGAGCCAGAGTTATGAATCTTTAAAGAGTTTAGTGAAAATAGCACTAAAAATCACAAAGCGCCAACTATGGAACCTGATCGTGCTGGGCTGGGTCAAAGTCACAAGTTCAGGCCGACCGCGATGGAGCAAAGGTCGGCTACAGTCTCCAGCTTAGGCCCACTGAAGTTTTACAGTCTCAAACCTGTGCCAAAAGTCCTGTTCATGGTGTAGGGGGCCATGTGGGGCAGAGAAAGCCTTGCGAGAGGCTGCCAGAATAGTGCGAAGCGCAGGCCGGGTGTCACGGGTGGCATTTCTTGAGGTTCATCTTGGCAGTGCCCACAAGGGCTCAATGCTGTAGTGTGAAAGGATCTGGTTGATGGAGCATTGTATAGAATCGCGGTGCAAACAGAAAATTCATGGTGCAAACCAGGTCCATTCAAGGTTGCACCGAAACCCAAAAGCTTGAATACAGCTCTCTGAGCCACACCAAGGGTATACATTTTGAGGGGCAGCGCTTGGGGATCAGTAATTCACTTCGGCTGTGTCCAGGTGCTGGTACAGGATGCTGAAGAGCCTTATATGCCCCTGAGGCTCAGATCTGAAGCCCAGCAGATTTGCCCTTGGAGTCACTCTGGGAGCCTTCGGTTCAATTTGCAATCCTGTTCTTTTTCCTCAGACAAGAGGGCAGCAGGGCAGAAGGCCAGCAATTCAGCAGTCCAGAAGCAGGCCTGCAGTCCAGCAGAGTGGCAGTCCTTTCAGCAGCACAGCAGTCCATCTTCCTGGGAGAGTATTCACAGGTCCAGAAATGCACTGTGGAGTTAGTGTCTGAGGTCCTTTTTATACCCCTGTGCCCTGGTTCTGGAAGGTGGAAGTAGCATCTAGACAGTGGATTTAAAGGTCATGGAATTTCCTGACTTCCCTGCCCTTGTTTCAGGCTGGCTCCAATTATAATATGAGGTTGTTAAGCCGTTTGTGTGAAGGCAGAGCAAAGACTAATAAGTTGCTAGTGAGACTGTGCTCAGTTCCAATCCCCCATCCTGCCATCACATGGCTTTTGGAGGCACGCCTCATCCCCCTATTGTGTGACTGTCGGGTAGGAAATCACAAAGTCAGTTTCACACAGTCAATCAATCAGGGTTTGCAAAGCATGCCTACTCACCCGTGAGGGTCTCAAGACGCTGAGGTGGGAGAGCAGCATGTCAGACTTAGGTCCTGATTATGATAGAGGTGGGACCACCAAGGACAGCCTGTCGGTGGCGGTCCCACCTCCATCGTAATGCTGATTTCCACCCGTTACATTAGAATGGCTGGCGGTCGGAGAGACCGACCACCACAGATCCGACTGGCTCAAGGAGCCCGTCAGAGGGACATGTATTCCATACAATAATGGCGTGCCTGCTAGGCACCACCGTAGGGATTACAATGTCCCTTTCCTCCTGCCTTTTCATGATGGTTTACCCGCCATGAGAAGGCAGGCGGACAGGGATATTGGGGGCCTGTAGCGGGCCCCCCTTCCTCCCTGGCCCTCCGACATGGGCCCTGGGGGTGCACATATAGGGGCCGATTATGATTGCGGTTTTTCCGCATCCTCCGGGCCGGCGGAAGCCACCGCCGGCCCGGAGGATGCGGAAAAACTGCAGCGGAGCCTCCAAAGACCCACCGCCAAATTAGGATGGCTGGTGGGTCTGGAATTCCGTCCGCAGCTTTTCCGCCTTCCGACCGCGGCGGAAAATCTCTAACATGGCTGGCGGTGTCTATTAGACACCGCCAGCCATATTAGGATGGTGGTGAATACATGCTTTTCCGCGGCGGCTTTTCCTCCGTGGAAAAGCATACGGACTTTCACTTCGGGGGCCCGTTGCGGGCCCCCTGGGTGAAAGGGGGTGGGGGGTGCACATGGGGGGTACCTATGGTACCCCCCTGCATTTGCATGCACAAAGTGGAAGGCACTGCGCAGTGCCTGCTGCTTTGTGCATGCAAATGCGATGCATGCACTTTTAACATTGCGGCGGGTGCAGCTTGAAGCTGCATCCGCCGCAATGTTAAAGATAGAGGATGTGACCGCCACCCTGGCGGTCACATCCTAATCTGCTCGGAGGGAACGCCGCCGCCCATGCGGACGTTCCCTCCTCCTCAGGGGTCGCGGACGGACTCAAGTCCGTGCGCGATTCTAATCGGCCCCTTAGTACCCCAAACATATCCCTGCACCATGTGGCAGGTACCGCATGGTGCCTGCTACATAGTGCAGGGATATGCAAAAAGAGTATTTCTTGTACTGCAGCATGTGCTGCAATACAAAAATACCCTTTGCGACCACCTTGAAATAATTGTAATTGTAATTTTTCAATTGCAGGACCACCGACAGTAAGTCGGGCAGTCCCATCCCCGATACGATCTGACTGCAATCATAATGAGGCCCTTAGTGCTGAGATCATCTGAAGATCAAGGTCTTGAGGTCCTTCTTGAAAAGCGTCAGAGAGGGTGATTTCCTGAGGTGGAGAGGCAGGGTGTTCCACGTCTTGGAGGTGAGGTAGGAGAAGGACATTCCTCCGGTTTTGGTCTGATTAATGGGACGGTTGGCCAGGAAAAGGTGGGCAGAGCGGAGGTATCTGTTGGGTAGGTGGGATGTGAGGCGGTGATTCAGGTATGCTATCCGGCATTGTGGAAGACCGTGTATGAGTGGATGAGGAGTTTAAAGGTTAGTCTTCTGTTGATTGGGAGCCAGTGGAGGTTGCGGAGGTGTTGAGTGATGTGGCTGCGATGGGGGATGTTGAGGATTAGTCTTACTGCGACATTCTGGACATTCTGGAGTCTTCTGAGGAGTTTCTGGGTGATACCGGCATAGAGTGTGTTGCCTTAGTCGAGTCTGCTGATGATGAGGGCGTGGGCGACTGTCTTCCTGGATGCCGTGGGGATCCATCTGAAGGTCTTTTGAAGCAGGCAGGAGATAGTGTTTTTCTGGCAGTCCATTGTAAGCGAGGAGTCCAGTATGATGCTGAGTTTTCGTGCGTGGGTCATGGGGGTTGGGAGACTTCCTAGAGCAGAGGGCCACCAGAAGTCATTCCAAGCAGAAGGGGAGGATCCCAGGATGAGGGTTTCTGTCTTGTACAAGTTGAGCTTCAGGCAGCGGTCCTTCATACAGGCAAAGACGGCTTTCATTCCTCTGTGGAGGCTGTTTCTGGCAATACTGGGCTCAGGAATCAGGTTCAGAAACAAGTTTATTTAGACATTAGCAAATAAAAATTTCTAAAAAGCACACTTACCAATTAAAAAATTTAAAAGGACCCCCCTCCTGACTACCCTACCCCCTAACCCACTGCATGTCCTAATTAAAATTCTGTTTGACAGATCGTAAAATCCAAGCAATTCCAACTGCCACATCGAGATAACGCATTTCAGGCAATAGCTCCACAGCTTTATTCATATGGAG
Organism: Lissotriton helveticus; assembly: GCF_964261635.1. Taxonomy (NCBI): domain Eukaryota; kingdom Metazoa; phylum Chordata; class Amphibia; order Caudata; family Salamandridae; genus Lissotriton; species Lissotriton helveticus. The sequence continues at coordinate 911,161,407 of NC_136073.1, read as the reverse complement.
AGCATCATATTTAAAAAACAGAGGTCTTAAAAACTTGATTTTCTTTGCAGAATAAAAGAAGCAGTCCATAAGAATATGCATAAGGGTATATTTAACTTTCAAGGGGCTAGGGCAGAGATCACTATTATTCTGCACCCTAATTCTTTGTGGGCCGAATGAGTAGATTGGAATGCATCCCACCCAAGCCCTTAATATTTCATTCCTTAGTCCTAGGTCTGATAACCATGATCAATAGGAGAAATCGCTACCCTTGCTCAATGTAGTAATCAAGAGGCTAATGGATGATCTCTGCTTTAGATACAGTAGGTCGATCGATTCAGACGCTGTAGCAACAGATTCTCTCAATGCTCGTTTGCCTGGAAAGGGGAGCCAAGATGTAACTGTACCACTATTTAAATAGAGTTTCCTAAGTGCAATTATTCTGGTTCTTACGGCCTTTGCTGACATCCTTTCACTGCTTTGCATCTCTGCCTAACACAATTTTTGAGACTTTAACCACCTCTCATCCTCCAACAATGTATTCAAATATCTTAGATCCCGAGTAGAGGCCGCCATGTTCCAAGCAACCAGATTACACTCTCTCCGTATGGCCTGAAACATGGTTCCTTGGGGGAATGATAAAAGTCTCTTAAGCACTACCTGTTCTAATCTATCCCATTCATAGTTTGGATCAAGGGAAAAACATGCAGGTCTAGCGGAGGTATCTTCCCTTCATAAGCCGTTAGTAATGGGATATGAGATAGCCCCCCAAACCTACCATTGCATCTTGACAGACAGCTGGCCTGCAATAGGGACTTCTGCTTGGTAGCATCCCAATGCGCACCCCAATTCAGATTTTGCCTAAAAATTAAGCCCAGATATTTATATTATTCAGCTTGCTCCACCACCTGCGTACCTAGATACCAAAAAAACTGTACTATTATTTCAAAAATCATAATGTTGGTCTTTTCCAGATTGATAAAGAGCTGTTTCTGCTTGCTATAAGTTGCCAGGGCATTGAGTTCCCTCTGCAAACCAATTGGGGTATAATCCAATAATACCAAGTCGTCTTCATAAATCCGACAAGCAATGTGTTGGATCCCGATTTTTGCCAAAAAGGACTCAGATTGGGAAATAAAAGTTGGGAGGTCGGCCAAAAATAAACTAAAAAGCAAGGGTGCTAAAATGCACCCCTAGCACAGGCCATTGTCAATAGAAATTCTTTGTGATAACCGACCCAAATTATCTAACCCCACCTGAGCCCAATTGCCAGAGCGCAAGGATTGGTGTGCCCCAAGAAGATTTGGTGGTAGATTCCAGGAGGCAAGTTGTCCCCACAAAATATTCCTCAGAATCAAAGGCTGTCTGAAAATCTACAAAGCAACAGCACAGCCTATGATTTTCCCAGCAGAGCCTTTCGAATTATGGCCCACAAAGCAATACAGTAGTCTATGGTGGAATGACCCTCACGAAAGCCCCCTTGTTCTAGTGGGATTCTCTTAGTTTTAGTGGCCCAATCTTTGAGTTTAGCTAGAATAATCTTGGAAAATATCTTTAATGAGATATGCAAAAGGCTTATAAGCTTATAGTGCATAGGGTCTGTACCACTCCCTTTTAAAAAAAATCGGTTTCACTATGGACCCCTTTTAGGAAAAAGGATAAAGGCCAGACAGAGCAATCCAACTAAACAAGGAGGAGTAAATCGAAGCCCACCAGACACTATTTGTTTTAATTTTTACTGCTAGGAAGCTGTTGGGGCCTGCGACTCTGGAGAATTTTACTCTCTTGATAACAGCCTTTACTTCCTTTACTGGTAACCAAATAACTGGAAGAGCTTGCCCGTAAATTAACTAGAAGGTCCCCTATAAAAATCTATAAAATAATTGGCCCACTCGGCTTCTGGAATCATACAAACAAGTGTGCCCCTAGTTTGACCGTTAAACTCATTGACCTTTGTCCAGAACTTTTGCTGGTCATTTAATAATATGATTTCCTGCATCTCATCCCACTTACTATGGTAAAAGGCTGCCTTTTTTGTCTGCACAATGGATTTATATTGACGTTTAGGTTCAGACAAATCTTGGGTGGCTGGGGGGGGGGGGGGTATTATGATGCCTAACACTCTGTTCTCTGTCTCACTAATTGTTTCAACTTTTGGCAATCCGAGTCGAACCAGACCCCTAATCCCTTCGGACAGGATTTTGCCTGCACGCCCTTTTCACATATAGTAACTGAAACGCAGCCCACACAATAACATCATCAACATAGAAAGGGTGACTATCAATCATCTCTTCTAGCTGAAGGGCGGCTAGCTGTTGAAGATGCATGGGATCTAAGCGTGTTGTGAGCCTGCGCGGGTAGGACATCTCTAAAGGCAGAACACTCTCAGGGGATACTGGCTCACACAGGTCAAGAACTGCTGTAGTTACCCAGTGGTCACTGCCCTCATATTTTGCCACCTCAAAACTCTTAAACAGGTCAAAATGCCAAAGGGACTTGAATATATAACCAATAGGTTGCTGCTGCTGGTGAGTCATTTTTTATTCGTCCATTTAGATAATTCAGACCATGGCTCACCAGCCTTTGACTCAACACTTTAGCCTCTTTTTTGATGCTACCAGGGGGAAACTGTGCTGAGGGAATATTATAAGAATCCAATGCTTCTTCCAGGTGCTAATCTAACTGAATGAAATTGGGTTTTGTAAAGCACGTTACTACCCGGAGGCCTCATAGCGCTGTGGATGGGTAGGGTCGGGGGTCTATTAACTGACTCTCAAGGGAAGAGAAATGTTTTCAGGTTTTTCCGGAATTTTTGTAGGTCGGCTCGCTGCGCAGTGTGGGAGGCAGGGAATTCCAGACAGAGGCAACGTTCCATGTGAAGGAGCGCCAGCCCCACCTGGCGCATTTGATTTTTTTTGTTGATGCCAGAAAGGCTGTGCTAGAGCGCAGTGATCTCTGAGGGTGGTAGGGAGTAGCTAGGGAACAGATCATTGCGGGGGCTTTATTCCACATGGCCTTGTGCATTATGCACATTGCCTTGAATTTTACCCTGGCCTGGATAGGCAGCCAGTGTAGTTTCCTCAAGGCGGCAGCGCCCGAATGTCTTCAGGACAGTCCAAGAAGAAGGCGTGCCACCGCATTCTGGGTTATTTGGAGTTTTTTGATCGTGCTGATCGATGCACCTAAGTAAAGGGCATTCCCGTAATCAAGGCGGGAGAGGACGATGGCCTGGACCATTATCCTACGGGCTTGAAAAGGGAGAAGAGGCAAGACTTTCCTCAGCATCCTCATCAACCCGAAGCATGTGGCGGAAAGTATTGTGGCTTGCTGGTTAAAACTCAAGGTGTCGTCTAGCCATACACCCAGACTTTTGATCCGATCTTTTGGCTCTGGTGTACTGTACAGGGAAGAGATGAGCATTAACATCCCCAGCAATTATTATCCTTGCTTCTGGATATTTTTGATCTCTTAATCACCTGGGTTGATATTAGTGTCAGTACACCAGTGACTGCTCTCCCCTTACCCCGGGACTGGTCTTTACTATTCAAAGCCATAAAGCCTTCTACTGACTGGCCCTCTCTTAAACAAGACTCCTATAGGAATACCAGATGGAAGGGCTTCAAACTTTCTTCAAATTCACCGCTGTGCCTCAACCGTTCGAACCCATGGATATTTCAACTTAGGATTCTCAGGTTTTGAGAGGACCCCTCGTTCTCGGATAAGCTGGGCCTAGTATTCCTGTCGCCATCCTGCAGCAGGTCCCACAGGGGGGAGATCCTATTACCTTTAGCCCATGCGGATTGTCTAGACTGTGAAAATGGTCTGTCATTTACTATAACACCTCTCAGATCGGTGGGTGGGTGGCGACTTTGCTGTGTGACTTCGGGCCTTAGAAGCGGGATATATGGTATGGATCGTTCCCATTGAGTAGCAGATAACCCTCTGTGCATATTGATGAGTGGATTCCAAGGTGAGGAGCATAGAGTAGATCGGAGCTCCGTATTATTTAATTTGAGGTGGACAGACCGCGGGATTTTTCCTGAGGTTTGAGAAACGGAGGCCCAGGTGGATCAAATGGCACTCGCCTCTTAAGGTAGCACCAGCTAGGGTGCAGACAGCGGTACGCTGAGGGTGTCCCAACGCAAGGAGCAGCACCAGCTCAGAGATAGAGAGCAGGACCAGTCATGTGACGCAAGCGCATAGATAATACTTTACCTGTGTCCTGAAGAGGCCTGAAGAAATTGACGGCTGAAACGCGTCGGCGTCGTCAGCTATTCAATAGAGGAGTCATCACTAATGTAAACGTGTTGAATGATTCAGAAGCACACTGCTGAGAGGATAGAGAGGTGTTTTGATACCTCGTGCGCTAATAGGACTACCTCTAAGTGTATCACTCAGAGAGTACGGGTGAACACGAGTATTCGAATTTCTTGTTAGGGTATTGGAGAAACTGTGATTTGTATATACGGACCTATGTGTATGTTTGATGCTGGTTATTGTATATATCGTTGTATGTTATTTGAGCAATGTATTTGTGAAGTATTCTGTGGGTCAGAGACTGGTCCAATGGTATGTGTGAAAAATTAAATCATCTTCAACGTGTGTATAAAACTAAAAATAACGTTAGGGTAATTAATTGTATCCTAACTAAGAATAAAGTTGAGTTTTATCCCTCCGTACTTCTTTGTTTCTTCATCTATTTGGTGCACATTTAGAATGGAAGGTAGAGAAGAGCCCAGCTTGGGTACTAATAGTTGAGGGCTCTTTTTTATGGGGCATATGGCTTGTAGACCTACTTTTACTAAATCTTCTTCAGCCTTAATACCTAGGTCCGCAAAACAGGGGGAGATGAAAGAAACTCTGTAAACTTCTCTACATTGTTCGCCCAGATGGAACTCAACAAACGTTAGGTCCAGCCAGGTTATCCCTCAGAGGAAAGGAATTTTTTGGAATAATTGAAGAATCCAAGGGTCGGTGGGGCATATTATCAAGGGGGTTTATCTCCGCTTTTGTGGCTTTAAAAGCCAAGAAAGCGGAGATAAAATTATCTCCCTATTACCTAGCTGTCGCTAACACCAGTTAGCGACATCTAGTAGGAGATAGCGACCATTTTGGGCCCTGCTTTGCATGTCAGTGAAATTTATCACTAATGACATGCAAAGTGGGCGTGCCAAGATGTTAGCGACTGGAAACAGTCGCTAACATCGCTATCTCCTATTACCAACTTTGGATATCTCCAAAAGCTAACACCTGCCCCTGAGCAGTTCTTAGCCATGTTATCCAATGAGAGGTGGATAACATGGCTAAGAGCATTAGCTCGGTAATGCATGAATATCGCTGACTTTTCAGCGATATTCATGCATTGCAGCCGTTTTTTATCGCATTTGCGATAAACCTTGGTAATACCAAGGTTTATCTGCGGTAAAAATCGCCGCAGCTCAGCGGTAACATTTTGTCTCTAACCAAGCAATAGCGATAAAGGTCCGCAATACAGGGGGTGATGAAAGAAACTCTGGAAACTTCTCTACATTTTTCGCCCAGATGGAACCCAACAAACGTTAGGTCCAGCGAGGTTATCCCTGAGAGGGAAGGAATTTTTTGGAATAACTGAAGAATCCAAGGGTCGAAGTTTCTTTGCTTTTTTTCCTTGACGAGTGATATCGAGCAATAGTTCTGAGCTTGCTAATTGCGACCTGATGGAGGATTCATAAGCAGAAGGAGGTACTTTGGGCGATTTATTTTGATGCTGAGACTCAACCACCTTTCTGCTGGCTGTTATTTGAACTTTCTCAGAAGAGGTGGAATGGATTGCCTTAGTAGGGGTGGGATCAAAACTTGTTTTAGGGTGGGTTTTTACATTTTGTTTACCTTTTTATATGTCTTTTTACATGGGAGTACATCCACTGTGCTACCACCATCAGGTCTGGAATGTTGAATGTGGGCAGGCACCATTACTGGGCTTCCCTTTTATACACAGGCATTTCCTTTTGCCTACACATGGGGCACGGGATCCAAGGAATCCATTCTGAGACCGTACCCCCATTGTACGGTAGGACCTTGTGGTGAATTTGCAGGGAATAAAACAATGCTGCTTTTTCCTCACAATTATGCGATATTTAGACATATAGACAGATCCTTCCACATTCAACTGACATTCGGGTTTCCCTGGAATGGCCCTATGCATCCCCTAAGGCTCTGTAGCCGTTATTGCAGCAGATAATTGAGCATTCGTGAAACCACCCAAAATATTTTTAAAGCATTGCAATTCAGATTGAATATCATTCAAAGAGTTTGACAGGTCCATTTGATTAGTCCTTATTGACACCAGAGTTTCCGGAACCCCATGTAGAGTGGTCTGCATAAATAACATCACATCCAGAAAAGACGACGAAGAGGTGGGCTGGAATGATATAGACCTCCCCTGCGATCCAAGCGAATGGGAGGAACTGGAGTTATCGGGACAGACTGATGATGATGATAAAGAGATATTCAAATGAGGAGAAGAAGACAATCTCTGGCCCCTACTTGCGGTCGCACTTGTAATCTGAGATGGAAACACTGAGAGATTGGTTGTTTGTACTTCATCCAATGCTATGCATAAAACATCTGTTGCCAATGCCAAAGCTTTTACCAAGTCCGACTCACTGGGCTACCCATGGGGTGTCTTAACACTATCCTCTGAGGGCAGTTGAGCTCCATTATGAGAATGTTTAAAGACAAAGGTCCAGACGTAGGTGGCCCAATACCGGTCGGTAGCGGCCGAAATTACCGAATTTCGGCCGTTACCGACCGGTATTGGGCATTTGGGATGTAGGTGGCCTAAACTGCAAATTCGGTAATTGTACCGATTCGGTATTTTAAGGAATCAGTAAATTACTGATTCCTTAAAATACCGAATCGGTAAATTACCAAATTTGCAATGTAGGGAGCACTCAAATGAGTGCTTTTCCCATTTTAGGATTCGTTATTTACCACCAACTATAAGTTGGTGGTAAACAAGGAAAACCTTAGAAAATGCAAATCAGTGCTTTTTCAAATTTGCCATGTCGCAGACATACATGCCCTTAGGGCATGTATGTGCGCCACATCTGCACACAAGCACGATTCAGGGGTGCAACAGGGTGCCAAAGTGACACCCTGGCACCCTTGTATGTGTCCCCCATTTTACCGAATCGGTATTTACCGATTCGGTAATTGCCATTCATTGCTATGGGCCTCCAGGCCCTTAGGAATGAATGGCAATTACCGAATCGGTAAATACCGAATTTTACCGATTCAGTAATTTTTACCGATTGTTTTGATACATAGCATTTACCGATTCTAAAATACCGAATCGGTAAAATTCTGTATTTTAGAATCGGTAAATGTACTTTACCTACATCTGACCCACAGTTCTTTATTGAGGTTACTAGGGGTGAGTGTGGAGCCTATCCACTTGATAAAGTGCTTTGATCATGTTGAGCAGACCCCTTCTTCCCTCCAATTTTCCTCTTTTTACTGGCTCTCCCCTGCGATTTACCTTTTTGGACTCTGAGAAAGGGTCTCTTGCTGCAAAGCATAGGGGGCGATAAACGAAGGGGGGTATTCATTTCAAGACAAACAGAGCTAGGTGAAGTTGAAAAAGCAAGAGGCAAAAGGCCCAGGTTAGACGTACCTCCTTCTTGACTACACCCAGCTACTGCTGCCACCTCTACACCTCACCTCACCGCATAGCCCAAAGTTCCTCCAATATTCCTCCAATATACTCCAATGTTCTCCAAGAGAGTTTACAGGCAAACTCTTTAAGGCCCTTCAAAAGACAAGTCAAGTCAAAGGAACAATTCACCCATTTTCCTCACTTGTGGCCACCGAGCACAAGGCACCAGGCACTGACAGACAGGGTAGCAGCTCTGCGGCTGATATATCGCCACACCGTCACGCATCATGCATGTGGCCAAAGAAGCTACTGATCTCTCGGGACCCAAACTTCAGCATCCACCAGAACGACTAACCGGGTGCCTGAAAACCAGCTATCAGGTGCTGTTGGGTGCTGTTGGGTACTGTTGGGTGTCAGAGTGCTGAGAGGTGGCTCCCTCCTGCCGGCCTGCCACCGATGCAAATGTAGGTGCCGATGCTTGGGCTGGGGCTGGGTTGCGCTAGTGCTGATGTTGAATACCGGGGGTGAAGCTGTAGGATCAAAGGTGGCTTGCGTTGTTATTGGTATTGTTAATTTGGATTTATAACGCGCCCAATCACCTGCAGGTCTCTAAGCACATCTTTATGGAGCTGATGAAGAAGCAGCCCAGTTACACTGGAAGCGGAAGGCAGACTGAGGAGACTGGGCGACTGAGCCAATGATAGTGGGATCTTTGGTGAGGGAGAGGATCTGTTGGGTGTTTTCAGCATAGGTGACGATGTTGAGCCTGTGGTTCCATTGGTGGCTGTGATGGGAGCTATGTAGACGTTGAAGAGGGTGGGTCCAAGGGAGGGACCCTGGGGTACTAGGCAACTGATCTCTGTTGGTTTTGAGAGGTACGGTGGGAGTCTAACCCATTGTGTTCTGCCGGTAAAAAAGGAGTGGATCCAATTGAGGGCCTTGTCTCGGATACCTGTATTGTGGAGGCTTGTGGCTAGAGTGCAGTGGGAGACGGTGTCGAAGGCCGCCGAATGGCCTAATAGGATGAGAGCCTCGGTTTCGCCCTGGTTGAGGATAGAGCCGGTATCATCTGTGGCAGTGAGTAGGGCGGTCTCATTGCTATGATTGCTTCGGAATCTGGATTGGGAGATATCCAGTATGTGGTTGGTTTCAGTAAAGTTGACAAGCTGAGTGTTGATGGTTTTTTTGATGACTTTGGTTGGGATGAGGAGCAGGGCAATGGGCCTGAAATTCTTGAGGTCCATTGGGTCCGCAGAGGGTTTCTTCAGGAGGGGTTGATCTCAACATGTTTCCAGTCATCAGGAAAGGTGGCCTTCTTGAGTGAGCAGTTGATGGCTTAGCATAGCTCAGCTGCAATGGTGGAGGCGGCTCTGTGGAAGATGTGGTGTGGGCAGGTGTCTGCAGGTGATCCGGAGTGGATACTTTTCATGATCTTTATGGTGTCATCTGTGGTGAGCGGGGACCAGCTGTGCAGAGTTGGTAGGGGGGTCGCCCTTTGATGTGGTGGTTGTTGATGCAGTGCGGTGGTCCAGGGTGTCGAAGTTGTCATAGAGTGTCTTGATCTTATGGTAGTAGAAGTTGCTAAGGCTGTTGCAGAGGTCTTGGGAGGGTTGGATGTCTGTGGCTTCGCTGTTGGGTTTGGCAAACTTCTTGATGATGCTGATTAGTTCTTTGCTATTGTGTGCATTGTTGGTGATTCTGTGTTGGAGGGCCTTCTTCCTTGTGGTTTTGATAAGGTGGTCCTGCACGGTGGTGGATGCGTTTAAGGTGGCATGGGCTTCCGGTGTTTTGTTGCTCCTACATGTCTTCTGGAGTGGTCTGACTCTGGAAGCAGGGGAGTGAACCAGCTTGCTTTCTTGATGTGTTGTTTGCCAGAGGCTTTCTTGAGGGGCAAGGGTGTCGGTGCAGTTTGCGATCCATTGGTGGAGGTTGCGTGGTGTGGTGCTGGAGTCAGAGAATATCGGTGGTGATGTGTCATTGACGAGAGTGGTGAGTTGATCTTCTGTGACTCTGTTCCAGCTTTACCAGTGTAAACAATGGGTGTGCTGGTGTGCGGATTTGTTGAAAGAGAAGAGGATACAGTGGTGGTCGGTCCAGAGGAGTTCAGTGGTGTGGCTATAGGAGATGCTGTTTCCTATGGCAAAGACACGGTTGAATGTGTGTCCTGCTGTGTGTAGCTGTTTAGTCCTACGTTGATGATGATGATCTCAAGGAGGGAGGAGGTGTTGGGATCGTTTTGGTTGTCTAGGTGGAAGTTGAGGTCTCCAAGAAGGATGTAATCAGTGGATGCGAGAGCCTGAGGTGCGATGAGGTCGACAATGGAGTCTGTAAAATAGGTCCATAGACTGGGTGATCTGTAGCCAAGGGTGCTGCAGAGGGTGGTTTTTGGATTGGTCTGGATCTGGAGGTGGTCTATGTCGTTCGTTGGTTCGTCTGAGTGTGTGGTCAGGCGGAGGGATCTTTTGTGGATGATGGCGATTCCTCCTCCTGGCCAGATGGAGAAGTCCTTGCAGATGATTTTGTAGCCATCGGAGATGGCGGTGGTGATGCCTGGCGCTGAACTCGAGTTCATCCAGGTTTCAGTCAGGAGGGAGATTTTGGGTGAGGCAGCATCAAGGAGGTTCCAGACCTCTGTGACGTGTTAGTGGAGGGATTGTACAGTGAGAAGGAGCACTTGAGAGGCTTGGGTATGGTGAGGGTCTGTAGATTGGGTGAGGTATCGGGGGTGTGACGGTGGGTGAAGGTGAGGTGACAGTGAAACCAGGATAGCAGGCTATTCATGGAGAAGCAAGTCAACGCAGTCTCAAACGTCTGCTTCCACACTTTTCTAATGTTCTGCAAGATCTTCAGGTGGCTCCCGGCAGACACTATGAAGACCATCACGCAGGCCCTCATTACCAGCAGACTGGACTACGAAAACACGCTCTACTTAGGAATCACTGCATGCCTCCTGAAGATACTCCAAACAATACAGAACTCAGCTGCAAGGCTCATACTCGACCTCCCCAGAATGACCCACATCACACCATATCTCAAGAAAGTGAACTGGCTCCCAATTCAGAAGGAATGCCAGGTCAAGATGCTGACCCATGCATACAAGGCCTGGCACAACGAAGGACCAGCATACATCAAGAAAGGCATGACCCTCAATCAACCGACCAAACACCTTCAATCAGCTTCCCTCTCCCTCATGGACGCCAAAAGGATTCATCGAGGAAACAGCGGATGACGCTCCTTCTGCCACCTGGCAGCCAAGGTTGGGAACAACTGCCCCTGGACCTCAGGACCACACTGTTGCTCCAACAATTCAGAGGAGAACTAAAGACCTGGATGATTGAATGATCAAACCTCCATGCAGCTGCAAATATCTCCAGCACCTCGAGACCCTCATGGGTGATTTGCCATGCTCTGTAACTGTTTGATTGATTGTCCTAATGCCAAGTCAACATGGCAGTTAGAAACAGCATTCAGACTGCAGTGGAAGCAGTGGAAGGGGTTTTAGGGTGATGCTTAGCTAGGTGCCACTATAAGAGCTGCAGGTCCTATGGGAAAATGTAATGTACAGTCCTGGGGTATATGGTCTACCCCTATACAAGGGACGTGAAAGTGAAAAAATATGCCTGTTGTACTGGGTTCTGCCCTAGCAGTACACCTGGATTTTTTTCTTTTCGGATCACCCGGTTTTTGGACTTTTACTGGTTGAGCCTCACAACTGGTGTCTCACCCATGGTAATCACATAGTAAATGGACTGTGCATGTTTATTGCCAGTGTCCGCCTTTTAAGATAAGGCTGCTGCAATGCAGCAAGGATAAGGGGCACTTAGCTGGTTGCACATGAATACGTGTGCACATGTGTGTGCACACATTCGGACTGCACGTCGGAGATTACTGTGGTGCTCAGCTTGACAACAGTGCACTGGTAGCCTGGCACAATGAACACTCTTTAGGTATTCACCTGGGCTAGGCCTCATGAGGGTAGCATACACTTTTAAGGAAAGTCAGTGTGTTTTACTGTTTTACCGATTGTTACACTCCATGATATACATAGGGAGGGAACTGCCTTAGAGTGTAGTTTCCCTTCTCCTTGGCCTACAGAGACCATTGACATATTGAATTATAGTGTAACCTGAGCGAGAAAACCAAATTTGCAACTTCCAAAATGATAATGTACATTTTGTGGGTCATTCAGAGTTTCCATATTTTCCCGGCTCATCTCAGGATCAGAGCCCAGGCCTTGTGTCACCCGTCTGTGCTCAGTAATTACATTTTCTCCAACAGCAGGAACATCAGTTGCCCCCACACAACAAGAGCAAATGCTAATACATCTGCCAATGTATATTTGTTAATTACTGCACGGTATTTAGCAGTGTGTGTGAAATAAATGTACTTATCCTTTTTCTTTAGAGAAAATACTGACTGGACAATTATGTATCGGGTGTTAATATTGTGTGCCGGTGACTGGTGATTACTAGTCCACACCAACTCCCTTGAGTAGACGTTAGACTGCTCCACCTCGCTCTCCCGTGAGAGTCAAGTGCTACGATGGGGCGTTTGGTTCCCACTGAGGACAATTGAGGAACAATTACTTGTGCTGGCCACACAACTAAGAACCCAATTTCCAACAGATGCAACTCACTCCTACCATGTTTAAAGGAGAGAGCACAAGCAACTTAGCACTGGTTAGTAGAGGTAAGTACACAGAGCCCTAATGCCAACAAAAATGAATTCAGCAAAAAGGGCAGGGTAAAAGGCAAAATGGTTGGGGGTGATCTGCAGAGAGAGACAGATCCAACATGGGATAATTCCGATGAAATCACACAAATATATTTTCAAATTAAACATGTATCTTTATTTCTTTCATGAATTTGATAATGAGATGTGAATATATTAGAAATGCGCCAATCTGCAACTGGAAATCAAAATCAGATGTGTGTCCTTGATTATAAAGAAAATGTACTTTGAGTTATATGTGTATTGTAAATAATATCCTACATTGTAGTCTGTAATTGATGTATACATATGTGCTCTTTCAGCAAATTCTCGAGCAAGATAGAGAACCTCAAGAGATCTGCTGAGAGTTTGAGTGTGAATTCATGGGCATGGAGGACTCAGTATCAGGGTGAACATGCTGGCCAGGAGGCTGCTACAACTACATCTTGTCCTGTGTCTGCCACCATCTGTACTACCATCAGCCAACTTGGTCCTCTTCTCCATAAAATTAGGCTCCACCCAGTTCATAAACAGAGACGGGTCTCCTTTGCTCCAGGCACCTCTCCCCCTGACCCCTTGTCACCAACACTGATCTCAGAGGAGGCCCTTGATTTTAGACAGCCTTTCTATAGGGTAAACGGCAATGCTAAATGCCATCAAGGTTGGCAATACCACCCTGTCATCTCTGCCTTACAGATTGGTTTACATATACCAAGAGCCTCCACTGGCACCAGTGATTCAACCATGCCTGATCCCATTCTACCGTCCAAACATCTGTCCCCATTCCACGGCACTCACCATTGTTTTGTTCACACACCATCCTTTGAATGCCATACAGCAGTTAACTTCCATCAACCACTTCCATAACACATTAACACTGTGATTCACAGAAACAACCAATTCAATCAAAATCAAAAGACTCACATACACCCACCAAGCCAAACTAATCCTCGAATACCCATAAACACTCCCTTGCTCTTACTTTCTCCTACATCTCTAAACCCTTTCCTGCTCTTACCTCCTCCAATACCTCTAAACCATTCCCTGTTCCTAAATCATCCCATTTCCGTGAACTTTTTCCTAAATCATCTCATTACCATAAACCGTTCCCGGTTTCTAAATCCTGCCATTCCCCCAAACCCACTCCTGCTCCCATCTGAAGCTATACCACTAAACCCTTGCCTGCTCCTAAATCATCCCATTTCCCAAAATCCACCCTTGCTACCACCTCCTCCTATACTTCTCGATTGTCCCTGATCCTAAACCTTCCATATTCCTAAACCCTCCCCTGTTCCTAAATGCCCCCATACTGCTAAGCCCTCACCTATTTCTAATTCTTCCCATTCCTATTACTACCATGCTCCTACCTCCACCCACACTACTAAACCTGCCCATCCACAAATACATCCAAAATCTCACACACACCCACAAAAACACTCAAATCACTTCAACCCACTCATAGCCACACATTCCCAAGAGCCCTCTAACACCCATTACACCTAATGCAACACATGTTTAGGAGACAAGAACTATGGCGTGAGCCACACTTTATGAAGGAATTTGGACTGTGATAGGACATTTCGAGCCAAAGAAAGGACTATATCATCAATAACAACATATTATTGTGTTTTAAAATAACTTTTAATTATTAAAAGGGTACCAACACAAACTGCATCCTCTGGGTTGAATATATTATGTGTAAAAACCATAGACCAGGTTTTGATAAAAAAAAAGCAGTGTCCTGGATCAATGGGAAACAGCAGCCCTCATTCTCCTGGACCTGACCACTGCATTTAACACCGTCTCCCACCACAGCCTGATCAATAGACTCCACCACATTGGGATTCAAGGAAAAGCAATATCCCAAGAATATCATCTGTGGAGTCGCCGAAGGATCGTCCCTGAGCCCGACACTCTTTAACACCTACATGACCCCCCTGGCTGCCACCCTCAGGTCACACAGACTCAAGATCATCTCCTGTGCCTGAGATATACAGCTCATCCTCTCACTGTTCGATGACCCCTTCACCACTAAAGCCAAATTCCACAGATGCCTGTTGAACATTGAGGAATGGATCAAGGACAGCTGTCTCAAACTAAACATCAAAAACATGGAAGTCCTCTTTGGGAATAACAACTCGTCATGGACTGGCTCTTGGTGGCCCGAGGAGCTCAGCATCTTCCTGAATAGCAGGCTATTCATGGAGAAGCAAGTCAACACAGTCTCATCCGCCTGCTTCCACACTTTTCTAATGATGTATTTTTTTAAAACTCTTTTTATTGACAAAACGACAAAAGACCTACAAACAAAGAAACGAAAATAAACATCAGGTGATGCAGTACATCTTCCCTCACATGGGTCCTTAAGCACAAATACAGAATCACATGATCAATGTTTCACACTTGGATCATAGGAATTCCTGCGCCTCCAGCTCCGGAGGTGGCACCGGTGGTTCACAAATTCCTCTTCGGTGATCATTCCAGTCTACCCAGATCTTCCCCCATTTCTCCGGGCAACGCCTGGCTACCTATACTGATTTCTCCCTAAACATACACCAGTCCAGATCCTCATCCCACTTAGAGACTCGGGCGGTTGACTTGCACCCCAAAGCTGAGCAATATTTCGTTTAGCCACCATATACGCCAGCGTTACCCGTTGCTTCCGATATACATTCAAATCTGTAGGTTCCCATACATTCAACAGACACCTTCGAGCCTCTGGTCGTATCTCCCCATCCAAACACCTCTTTTAGTTCATCATGTATCTTCATCCAAAATGTCTGTATCGCCACACAGTGCCAAAGAATATACATAACAGTGCCAGGTTCTCCACACTCTCTTCTACACACTCCACTAACCCCTTGTCCCATTCGCACCAGCCGAGGCCCGGTTATATGTAATGATGCATCTTTAATACTATTTATAAGAATACAACCAGCCATAGGAATCTAGCCTAATTATGTAAGAATGTTGTATCTTCAAACATAAATGGGATTTAATACATTGTTTGATTCTAAATTAAGCAGAGGTCACTCTGCCTAGTGCCCATAGTATGCTTTATTAATTAGAAATAATTAAAATAAATTAATTGGCATGATAATAATAATATGATGTATTTGATTTACTTGTATTGTGTACACGATGAATATCATAATAACATGCCAAGTAAAGGTATATGTTGATTTAAAAAGAAAATGGTGGCATCCACTGGGTTGTCCAGCTTCATCTGGCATGTTAAATATCAGTGTGTTCTCACTCCTGGTTACCAGTCAAACAAACATTTTCTCAGTGAAGATTTACAACTTTGAAACTTGAAAATTACACCCCAATGTTAGTTTTTTACACTCCAAGCAAGCCAGGAGGAATGGTCTTTAAAAGAGTGAATGGCTCATAAACTGAAGTAACATGTCCTTAGGGTTTCAAACACCCAACATCTATTTATAATGTGGAAGACCCTGCCTGTCCTCTGTAAAAAGGAGAGTAACACATACAGAGCAAATTTAATTTATTTGTTAAAACATAAATATATAAAATAAATAAGTCTACATATGTTTAATATTGTTTACATTGTAAAAATGAGAAACATACAAATATATATGTATAAACATAGAATTTTGAAGATACAACCCTACCCGAAGATGAAGGCCATGAAACTTGCAGTATCAGCGCTGCGAGGCCTCAGGGTAGTCATGCGCAATAGAAATAGAATTTAATTAATTTCATTCATTCATTCATCTTCTTGGTAAGAAAGAGTTTGTAAGTACATTTAAAAATAGTTAACATTTCGTAAATGTTTCAATTAACTAGTTAAAAGTGGATCTACACTGGACCTTAGGGTGACATTTGTAAGAGTAAATACTGGCCCATCGGTGTTATACATGAGCTTAAAGGGTCCTGGGAGGTAACCAAGAATACACATTTTGATAAGCTGTCACGTTGTTATTTTCTATGCATGTATGTGATATAGCAAATAACCATCAACATTGTTTATTTAGTATATTTTCCTATTGTAAGTACAATATATATTTTGTCATTTTTTTTTCAAATTACATATAATTTTGTATATATTATGGACGCCATAAAATGAGGCATTTAATTTACATTCATTGATATTATTATAAAACCCATGGGCAAACATGATTAATTACTACTGGAGTTTGCGTCTGATTTTTGCACCCCGGGACACTTTGGTATTACAGAAGAGGCCACAGATGCTTTTACTGCTCCTTCTGTAACACAGATAATGCTGGTGCATATATTGTGTCCACGATATCTCCAGAGGCATTCTTTATCTCTTTCCCTCTGTGCCCGTGCCGTATTATGGATGTGGCACAGCGGTAAAGGAGCTGTCAAGAGTGTGCCCCCTGATGGCAGTCTTCTGGAGGTGGTCATGATGGTCCTATTGATCCCCTGACATCTCCTTGCAGGCGGGCGCAGTCATTTACTCCTCCGCCTGAGAGGTGATCTCCCTCATGGTAATGCCCTCTAAAAACCAAATCTAAATAGATGGGCAGAGTCATGGCTGGATCTACTTCATGAATGATATTTTACATTTTACTCTTTTGAGAGAAGAAGAAAAAAGTGATGTGTTATGGTGTTTCATCCTTCAAAACTCTAGATTCTAAATCGGGGGAGTGGAACTCCATGACAGTGGACACTTTTTGGCGGGACTAACCCGTCCACCAAACGGTAAATCAGGCCCATATTCCTCTGCAAAAAAAAGGTGTAGGACTGTATGATAGTTTTTGCATTATATTCAGGCAATTACAAGAAAAAAGAAAATAAAGAATATATAGGAATAGTCTATTTGATAAATATTTAAACATGAATAAATTATGTTTATTAAAATTAATAAGATGTAAAACAATGTAAATGCTGGGATCTTTTTGAAACAAGTAATAAAACTTCCTATTAAAATTGTGTCTAAAAATTGTTTGATATAGAAGAAAAAAGAATATGAACGTTTATAATTGTAATGAAAGGACATAATGAATCCCAATCTTTATCTAAAATGGGCAATGGATGTTGTGTTTACTATTCTTTCACCCCTGCAAATATTGCACAAGCTACTCTTTTTCATCATTCTATTCAAACAACACTAGTATATGTTTAGATATATGTCAGGTATCCATTTGGCATTAGACTTGATTTTTCACCACAAACTGGTATTTTTGTCACCATTGGAAATGCGTTGCTCCTTCTATTTGTGCTCTAGCTGCTTTAACTTAGAAAAATCAATTAGAAACTTATTTAGATTTGGTGGAAATTGATATTTTGCCAAAGGAATGTCAAAAGTGCCGTCCATAGTCTCATCTATCAAGCCACTATTTAGGAGTGCTCTCTATGGTGAATGCCCTACCATTGAAGACTCCTCAGGCTCAGCTAATGAGTGTTCCAAAGATCAGAATCAGCTCTGCCATAAAAGAGCAAACATTCCCCATTCGATCTACAGGATGTGCTTCATCACCATTAATTGCAGAGTTACTTCCTTGAATAAACTTGATGGATATCTTGGTAGACTTTCTGTAAAACAGGGTTGTGAGTTCCTTAAATTGGTGGGAAACATCTTCATCATGTGAAGGAGACTCTCTGAATTATGATAATGTGCCCCCAATCTGGAATACATCCCTAGGGCCTGCAGTCGTGAGCAACAATTCCATCATCACAGAACCCTGTCAACACTAGCACAATTTGCACCAAAGGACCCCACCTACCCAAAGAGAAGATTCTCATGGCAGAGATACCCCACTTCTACTCAATAGAAGAACTGAGATAGAATTCCAACAGAGGGAGATTAGAGTAATAAGGAGCTCACAGTCTTGCAGAGGAACGAGTTACTGGAGCACAAAGCGACATTTGCCTCGCATCATTCGTCCACCTCCAGTGATCTGCAGTTTGTCTTACTGATCGTGTAGAAGATCAGAGAGCTGAGTCTTGCGGGTGATGGAGGCTATTTTAATGGTGATGTTTGCCTCTAACTGGAAGCCAGTGCAATTGTCCTAGGATACGGGTGATGTACTCTGATTAGTCTGCATTGAAGTCTAGGCATGCTACTGCTTGCAGGGTGACCTGAGAGGTACAGGTTATGGATTTCAGAAGGCCAACCACGAGTTTACCTCTGTCCAGAAAGGAACACACTTGTGCTTGGACTGATCTCCTCCTGCAAGAGAGGTGAAAGGTTTGATTTCCCTTTATAGGTGAAATCAAACCTCCCCTTTCAATGACATAGCTTTGACCAGTTTATTGGGGTGTTTCTTCAGAAACAGATTTGGATGAAACATGAAGACTAGAGTTTTTATAAATGTCACAAGTGATGGTGGAATGCTAGGTGTGAAAAATGCTTTGAGCAAATTTTGACCTGGGATGCTTGGCGTTGTAACTAGAAAGCAGACACCCTACTGATTAGTTTGTCTAGGAATGTTTTGTGACAATAATATGTTCAATGGGTTGGAGGCCGTCAAGTATAGATGAGTATAATCTGTGTGTTAGTGTAAAGAAATGTCTTTATCTTAGACCATCCGTCAGCCGTATTACGATCACATTCTGTCCTATGGGGATCATAATACAGTGGAAGGGGTATTTATCATGTTTGTGACAGAGTATTCTCTCCACCGACTTCTAAATCAGGCCCTTCATCTTTTCTATTTAAAATTGGTATTCTCTCTGATGATGTATGCGTTTAACATTCAGCAATCTCTATATACTTTCTCCTTTGGTTTCAGTTGCAGGTACATTTGTCAGCGATAGATGAAGTGGAATGACACCACGGGCAAGGGATTCATCCTCACAGGGTTCTCCATCTGCTCAGGTGTTCAAGTCTCACTGTTTGCTTTTTTTTTGTTTATCTACATCCTGGCGCTCTCTGGAAACCTCATTGTTATCGGGGTTATCACAACCACAAACAAGCTCCACACCCCTATGTATTTCTTCCTCTGTGTCCTGTCCTTTCTTGACATCACCTCTGTCTCGGTGACCGTCCCAAGAATGCTGAAGGATCTATGGACCCAGCAGAAGGTAATCACCTTCCATCAGTGCCTTACCCAAATGTTTGTCATTATCTGGATAGCACTTTCAGATGCTTTTCTCCTCACTGTCATGTGCTATGATCGTTATACCGCCATCTGCTACCCATTAAATTACACAACCCTCATGAGCAGGCAGCTATGTATTAATATGATATCTCTTTCCTTGATCGGTGCTATGCTTATCTCCTTTGTAAATACCTTTCTTGTTTCACAATTACCCTTTTGTGGACACAACAGGATTGAAAATTTCCTGTGTGAATTTCCTGCTTTGCTGAAGTTGGCCTGTGGGGGCACCTTGACCAGTGAGATTGTGTTCTTCCTATTGGCTGGGGGTGCAGCATTGGTGACCTTCCTATTCATACTCATCTCCTACATACACATTATTAGGGTGATCCTGGACATACCTTCTGCAGAGGGCAAAAGGAAGGTCTTCTCCACCTGCTCGGCTCACCTCATGGTGGTTTTCCTGTTCTACGGGACAGGGGCTGCAAGCAACTTGACTCCTCCAAGCAGCAAAGAGCAGCCAGATAAGCTGGCATCACTGTTTTATACAGTTTTTGCCCCAATGCTGAATCCGATTATTTATAGTCTAAGGAATGAAGATGTGAAACAGGTTCTTAGGAAAGCAATCCATCAGAGGAGCAGATACTCATAGGCTGTGCAGCAGTGATTTTGTTTGTCTTAAAAAACATGCACTACTTTTTAAAATTGTGTTTGGTTGTAGTTATTAAAATTCATAAGGGTTTAACATTTTGCATGAATAAATTCTTCATGTATGTTTTCTGAGAGAGCATGGCATACCTTTTTAACTTACATTATATTCATAATCACTGTACCAGAAGGATACTTCTAAAGTTCAACACTAGTATCTTCTGTACTTCCAAAGCACCCTAAATCACATGATTGTCTCTTTGGGTCATAGCACCAATATTTCACAGAATGTGGAGCTGAAATATTTGCGTGAAGCACTACAAGTCTGGTATATGCAATATTAGTACGTCAAGACCTGTCAGCTGGCTCCCCAATCAACTCTGCATTGTGAATTTTCATCCTTAGCTATTCCGTACCTTGGAGACAAATCAATATTCTTCCATATTACAGATCGATGGCTGATTTCAACAACTCCATCTCAAAGCGCATCTATGAATCTGCCACACTAAGCCCAAACATTAGATTTATTGGAGAAAGGACCTTAATCAAGCTAATCGCTCTCTCCCATAACTTCACCTACACCGGGCTCCTCATCTATCGCCCTCCCGGTCCAGCCAGGGCCTTTCAAGAGGCTCTAGCACATATTGCCTCACCCGTGTCTTAGACTCAGCTAATCTAAATATTTTAGGGGATCTCAATCTCCATTTGAGCTGCCGCAACTCCCATGAAATCTCTAATTTCCTGGATGACTTGGAAACCTGTCCATTGGTTTAATTGGTAGTGGGCCCCACACATCAAGATGGACACCTACTTGACCCAGTCTTTTCGAATCTACAAAATTTGTCAGTATTCCCCCCCCCTTCCTGTGACATGGACTGACCACTATCTTATTTCCATGTACTTGGATTTAGAAGAGACCACCCTGAGGGCCCCCGTCAATCTCTGTGGAAACGTCCTTGGCACAAACTGGACAATACCACCTTTCAATCTACCTTAAATGCCTCCTGCCCAGTTTGGCCTCCTGATCCAGAGGCAGCCGACAGAGGTTTTAGGGGCTGGATCAATAATTCACTCGACCAGTGCATCCCGAAGAAACTGTTAGAGTCTAGACATGCACAAACACACACTTGGTATAATGAGACCCTTCGGGAGAAAGGAAAAAGTGGAAAATCTTGGAGCAGGCCTGGAGAAGGTCATAGGAAGACAATGCTAAACACACATACAGAAAGGCCATAAAAACTTATCATAATTTAGTTCAAAAAACGAAAGCCTCCTTCTATGCAGCATCGATTGCCTCCAGCTCCAACCCCTCTAAAACCATGTTTTCCCTCGTGAAAGATATGTTGCAACCTCCAACAGGTCCCAGTGACACCATCTCCTCCAATACCCAATGTGACTCACTGGCAAAATTATTTAATAATAATGTTGATCAGACCTATAGCGCCCTTGATGCGAGGCAACGCCCGTCCAAACTTGTGGCAATCCCTACTCCTTGTGTTCCCCCTTACTACCTAGAAACTCTGCCGCTTGTGTCCTCTGAAGACTTAGCTACCTTAACAGCCAAAGTCAGATCGGGTTCCCCAGACAACCCAGTAAAACCTAACATCTTTAGAAAATTCTATAACTGTCTGATGATGGAGGGTAGGACATTTATCAACAACTCTCTCCATAACCAGTGATTCCTAAATCCTGGAAACACGCTAAAGTTGTACCGCTACTCAAAAAGCCCACCCTTGAGTCATCCTTACCAGAGAATTTTAGACCTATATCTCTGCTCCCATATCTGGCCAAGATCACGGAATCCCATGTCAACACCATCCTGACCAACTACCTAGAATCCAATCAGAATCTGGATAGTTCTTAGAACAGGTGCTGTTTCAGACATAGCACGGAATCAGCACTCTTGGCAGTCACAGAGCAGCTCTGGGCAGCACTAGACGAGGGTAGCACGTGAGCACTGTTTTTACTCGATCTTAGTTCTGCCTTTGACAAGGTCTCCCATAAAATTGTTCACCAGCGACTTGAGGAGATTGGAGTCAAAAGCGGGGCGCTGGCCTGGTTTACGTCATTTCGATCAGAACGTTCCTTCCAGGTCCACGCCCCCCCCACATCTATCCAGTGTCTACCCTCTAAAGTGTAGTGTTTTCCAGGGCTCTGCTCTGAGCCCTACACTGTTCAACGTATACGTCCGCCCTCTGGATCTTCTAGCCAAAGAACGTAACATCAAAATTATATCTTACGCGGACAACACCCAGCTGATGTTCACTGACCAATTGAAATTTTGTGCCGATGTCCTGGCCATTTCTGATTGGATGACTAATAACTACCTGTCGATAAACTCTGCTAAAACAGAATTGCTCTTGGTAGGTCGGAACTCCCACAAATGGGACCTCCAGTGGTGGCCTGCGGCCGTAGGCTCTCCCCCAACCAAAAAACACTGTTAAAGATTTGGGGGTTCTGATTGACACTGCCCTCACCTTCGAGCCTCACGCAAAGAAGGTGGCTGATAAATGCTTTGGGCTCTTGCGCAGCTCTAAACTCATCCTGGGTTTCTTTGACGCCCCTGTCTGCCAATTGATAATGGCCTTCTGCTGGGCACTAATAAAACAGTCACGGCCAGACTCCAGCAAGTACAAAATGCAGCGGCACGTACTATTTTTGCCGTACCCAGGCTCTGTTGCACAACCAGCTTTTTACGCCATCTTCATTGGCTGCCCATAAGGCAAATAATTCAATTAAAAACCTTATGTACTACTCATAAGATTCTGTATGAGCAAGGTCCCCAAATCCTGCAGGAGCTTTGCACAGCCTATGTTCCCAGATGTGCAATACGGTCCGCTGATCAACATTTGCTGTGCGTTCTACGAGTTCGCCGCTGCAGAGCTGGGGGCCGCTCCTTCAAAGCTCAGGCCCCCGCCCTGTGAAACTCCATCCGTCTGACTGCCCGCAGCACCTGCGATCACTGGACATTTAGGAGGCTGATTAAAACCTGGCTTTTCACAACCATCTAGCTACACTCCATCCCGCCTCCCGCTCTGCAAGCGCTGGGACGCCCTGTTGTGGGGCAGGCATGCCCGGTATAAGTTTATATAACATAACATAACATAACATCTACAAGTGCCATTCTTCTGAAAGACTCCTGCACCTTGGTCATAGCAAGGAACACTGGAATTAGGCAGCCATAGAACACAAAATTATCCATCTAGTTTACTTAATTGCATTGCCCAATATTTATCTGTTAGCTAACTATTTGCTGTTGTCTATTTAAAGTACTCCCATGAGTCACTGAGCTGACAAGCTCTTGGATGAAGCCCCTGCGTGCCAGTGAGTGGTACCGGACCTGATATAATGTTTGCCAGCCTACTCAGCAAGCCCCAAAATGAAAGACTGTATTCTCTACTGATGACGGTTAATAAACCAGAAACACGTGTCTAGAGATCAGCACTATCTGCGCCAACCTTGGTGAAACACTCAAAAATATCGGAGCGAGCTACAAGAGACTGCATTTCCCAGAATGCCAGGGGCGAACCTTGCCTGAGAGCTCAGCGGTGTGCTCCCACATCCTGTTAACTATTTGCTCCTAGTCATACTTTTTTATTCTCAGCCACTGCTTCCAGGATCTTTTCATCTGTCACACAAACATGATCTCCACCTGAATACTGTCCTCCTCCACTCCGATGATGCTTCATATTATAGGGAATACTAGCAAATGCAGCCTGGATTAATGAAGCCCTTGATTTGCATTGCATCAAGCAAGATAGCGCGAGACAACGCAAGGACGTCAGTGAGATACTAAGACACGCAAAGTCACCTGGCTTGGCTCTGCGTGGCGTAGTAAATCTGGAGTAAAGCAAGGCTTTGCAATGTTCCTCTTTGTGTCACTTTGCCATAGAGAGGCACTCCATGTGTGGTGTGTGGGTGCTCCAACGCATCCACACATGGGTTTTGGCACATTCCTGGATTTACCAAGACGAGTGATCCTGGGAATGTGTCAAAATGCTAAGGGGCATATTTAAGGGATTGGTGGCGCAGGGCAGTGCACCTAGCTGCCTTGCTGTGCTGCCCTACTCCACAGGAAAGGGCAGGAATGCACTGTATTTATCCAATACTTTGCATTTCTATCCTTTCCCCCTGCCCTGGTGACATGTTGGCAGCCTAGCACCAATGCAGGCAGCCATGCACCATGGTACACGGGGAACCTTCCTGCACAATAACAGTCCATAGAGGTGTTTTACTGTTTCTATGTGTGCTGCAAAAGTATAGAAAAGGGATCAAACGAGGAGTAAGAAAGATATGTCTCTATGTGATGGCTCACCTCAGGACGCGTAACGTTTTGACGCATTCCCGTTTTACGAGTCCTTGTAAATCTAGGAATGGGTCAAAACCCTTGGGAGGTGCGTGGGAACACCCACTGCAACGCCTATGGACAGCCTCCCTTGCGCAGAGTAAAGCAATGCAGAGAATTGCGCTAAGTTGCATTACTCCATATTTGTGAAGCTCTTTAAAGCCACAGAGTGTGGCCTTGCATGGCTTCATAAATGTGGCTGGGTGCTTTGTGTCATGAATGTACCACTTTGCATGGTGCATGCATGGTGCAAGGGCCTCATAGATATGCTAATAGGTCTTCAAAAGTAAGAAGTAATGGAGATGAATATGCTTACTTCTTCTCATTTTACAGCCCTCATAGAAAGAGAAAAATCCCTAGAGGATGGTTTTAGTGCATGTAGGAGTCCCTTTCACCACAAAAACCATCTTGGCTGTATCACAGGCACCCTTGCACCAGGACGCCAGTGTTAAGTGAACGCCTCACACAGGGTGAAAAAGAGAAGATGTTCATTGGACCAAGATCCTCTAACAACTGGCTCACAAGTGAAGCACACCAACATTCTACGGTGATGGAAGGAGGGGAAGAACCAGGAGAAGGAGTGTGGTACAGGGAAGAGATAAGCCCTTAGTTACAATAGCTAGGCTGCACTCAGTGCACCAGCGCAGGGAGAGAGGTGAAGTTCACCATATTTTAGAGGATTAGAAAATTCTTGTTGTCTTCCTGTCATGCAATGCAGCACAGCAAGGGCCCGATGTAGGTAAATCTCATTTACCGACTCTAGAATACCGAATTTTACAGATTCGGTATTCTAGATTCGGTAAATGAGATGTAGGAAATAATTCGGTAATTTTTACCGAATCGGTATGATTCCGTAATTACCGAATCGGTAATTGCCATTGATTCCTATGGGCCTTGTCAAGGGGGACAGGTTGTCACTTTGACACCCTGTTGCCCCCCTGATTCTGGCTTGTGTGCCATATGAGACACATACATGCCCTTAGGGCATGTATGTGTGCCACATGGCACAGGTGTACATGCACAGATGTGCATGTACACAGGACTTCGTTATTTACCAGAAAATAGTATTTGGTGGTAAATAATGAATCGGTAAGGGCCTGTGGCACTGTTTTCAGTGCCACCTACATCTAGATTTGCCGATTCGGTAAATTTACCGATTCTGTATTTTACCGAATCAGTAAATTTACCGAATCGGTAAATTTACTGATTCTGTAAATTTTAGGCCCCCTACATATCAAAAAACAAATATCAGTCGGTAACGGCAAAAAACGGCCAATACCGACCGGTATTTGGTGTCCTACATCTGACCCCAAGTTGTCTTGCTGCATTGCGTTGCATGACATGTTATTTGATCTGCCCCTGGGTGTGAGTTGTCTTTTGCTACAAACATTCTACCAGACAGACTCGGATCCTCAGAGTGACAGTCTGATAGTTTCACCATGGAGCTTGGTCTGGTGAGAACTGGCATTGCAAGATCTCAGTTACACACCAAGCAGAACCATCATCATACCATCCACCTATCAGCAAAGGCTGCTTGACATTGTGCAGTATTTCACTAACTCCATACTCACATCACATCTCATTCTCACCTGTGTCTTGGCTGCCATTGCCAATCTGACTATCCTCCTCAGTACTACTCTCCCATCATCACACTCGTGTACACGTCTGGAGGAGCTCAATTTATGCTCCACCCTTAAACGTCACAAATGTACAATTATCTACTTGTGACTGACATTATAATCACTGTGTGCCTTAATTTTATTACCATGTTTGAAGCATGTATTCATATTAAGAGACTGAAATCTTTTAGGGATTGGAGATGTACACTTGCATGCCCTATTGTTCACCCTAAACAAGTAAGCATGTATTTTTTATTCATGCTTTTACACTTATACTTCAGGTTATATTTTCACATGTAATCATGTGCAAATTTGCTCTCGTTTTACTTTTATTCTTCAAGCTACACATGTGCATGTATAATCATGCATTAGATTTTCATATTAAATGCTTAGTTAAACGTTGCCTGACTACAGGCCTTAATTGAAATGCATTTTGCTTTTTCAACATGTCCTCTTTTTCTTTCCAGTTGTATTGTCATGATTGTCGTTAGCTAGAGAAAGGCTTATGATTTGTATTAGCCTGAAGGGAAGAACATAGTATAAAGCAAAGTGGCCGCGGCAGTTTGAGCACCTATTCATGTATTTACCATAGAATAAAAACACACAGCACAAGCAGAAATGTGGTCATTAGACCCACTTCTGTGTCATTTATGTTGTTCAAGAATATCAGATGCAGTACAAATCAAGGCATCTAAACGGTATGAGTCTTACATATGCTCAAAAGGACAAACATGCAAAAGATTATTTTGTATGTTTAGTGCTCAGGGTGACATGGAAAGGAAGGAAGATGGGGTATAAAGTGTTCACGTGTGGGTAGGGGACCAGGAAAAGTAGTGGTGACATATATACATCAGTATGATTTACTGTATACTTTTCCATACAAGATCAAAATGTTCCCATTACAATACATAACTCCGCAGGACCCTGTATTTATCTTGTTTGGTGTCACTAGACTTTGTATTCAGATTGTAGTCGACGTTTCGACCCCTTATTACAGGCTAAGTAGTGGTCCTTGAGGTGGGGTCTTCATCAGGTCTATGGGAGCACCTGTCGGAAGCACATGGCAGTGAACATGGAGAATTAATGGTCTAAACTGGCCTTCTGTTCTACACAGGGAAGGGGGCTTTTCCGTATCATTTCCCATTGTATCGAACTCCTTGATACTTCAGTTCCAGTTCGATGAAATGGGAAATTGAAGGGAAGTTGTAGTTTCACTAGAGTAACAATGTGATTGGCTCCTGGTGGTGTGAAAGGAGATAAGAATATTTCTGAATATCCTGTTATTTTAAATTGGTGTTCTCACAGTTAGAGTCACAAAAGATTCCCTATAGACAGAGAGGTACAGAGGTCTCCGCATGTGAAGCTTTATACTAAACACTTATTTCCATTTTCTCAAGACTACTACTGAAGTCGGATTATGCAGACACCTTCATCGCTCTTGAATTAGAGACACTTGATAGATCAATCTATATTCAACGTATGTTTAGAAGAGAGAAAGGAAGTTTCTTTGTAGGACACCTGTTTGCTTTAATCTGTCTCTATGCATTTGTGGCTATCACAATTCAATATCTCAATCTATTGCGCCTCAACCTACTGAGATGTTTCAACTTACCTATTGTATTTATGTACTTGTTGAACTTACTTTGCTTTGCATTTATACACTGGATTGATCTGTAATCCAAATAAAGCCCTTTAAACATAATTGGTGATTCCTGGTCCTGATTGTGGAGTCACATTGGCTTCACAAGTTGGAAATGTATTGTTCATGTCATCTTCCTTTCAATGCTTCATTTCAAGCAACAAAGGTCATAAGACCAATGGGGAAAACTCTTTAATGACTTGACTAAGAGATTACATTGTAAGGCTGAGCGCTCCTTCAGATTGTAGCATTGTCAGATGGTTGGTTACTAAAGCAAAGGGAGTTATATTATCCCCTGCAGAAATTCTGGACCTGCTCAAACCTAGTCCCAACCTTTAAAACCAATGTCTTAAACCAGAGAAAATAGTTGTAACAGCAGGGGAGTATTAATAGGATTCAGTGTTGTAATTGTATATGTCAAGCTCGTGGTATTTTGCGAAGACTGTGCGGTATGATATTTTAGTTGTGTTATAGAAGCAGTTGAAGCTGTTATCACTGTGGAAAACACACTGTGTTGTAATGTGTCTGTTAAGTTTTGTAGTGCAGGTTCTGAGGTACCGTCGGGGGCACAATTGAGATAGGGACGTACACCTTTGTGTGAGAGTTGATCCTGATGGACAAAGGAGAGGATGCACTGATCCGGGTGATTCCGTGCTGGTCGAGGTTTCACTTACACTGTATCTGAGTAGGTCAGAAAGTGTCACTCTTGAGCACTACTTTTTTGCTTGAACGCTTTGATTTCTTTTGCGGAGCAGACAAAAGTTATTTGTAAAAATCACTAAGCGCTTTGTTTTATGCTTGTTTAGTATTGAGAAAAGATGCACTTATGAAAATTGTAAAGGAGGTTGAATGCTACAAGGAGTGAGAAGTATGTCATAGTGTGGCGTGCTGAGATTGGAGAGTTGGCATTAGTGCAGCACTGTTATTCTTTGATTGCATCACAGAGTACCAAGCTGAGATTGGTTATTAACACAGAACAAGAAATGCAGGTTCAGAAATTACTTTCTAGTTCAAAATTAAAGTTCTACTTGCTGATAATATTGGTAAGAAATTAAATGTTTTTGGCTATTCCAGATTTGATATGTTGAGATGTAACAGTCCTTGTATGAGAAATAGAAGAGGTGTAGCCAGAAGACAGGCAGGTCATTATGATGGCATACATGTGTGGCTCCACTCATGCATTTGGCTGAGTCAATGGCATAAGATCACTGAAAAAGCAGGTGCTTTGATGTTTCTATACTATGACACGTTTAATTTGAGAATCATTGAAAATCTGAGAAGGGTATTGTGCGAGATAAAGTCACTTCCTAGACCCGTACAGTATGAGGGACTCAATGCATGGGAGCATGCACCTCATGCCAAAGAAAAGAATCATCAGGTTAGAGTCAGAAAGGCAGTATGTGGCTTTGCGGAAGCTAGTTGTGATGCGGAACAACACAAATGGAGAGTTGACTTAAGTGAGGGAGCTGGGATATATCCTACATTGATGAGTGAGAGAACCTCAGAAAGAGAAAAAGGAAAGGAAAAAGGAGCATGAAGCAGAGAGTGCCGGGGATCAGGCGAAGGTAGTCATAGTGATTCTGACTGACTGGCTGACTGAGGGTATTCGTAGAGCGCACTATTGCCAAGGCGTCTTGGCGCTGGGTAATGTGGAACCAAGACAGCCAGAAGATTAGATTTGCGTGAAGAGCCAAGTTTTTATACTTTTCCTAAAAAGTGTGCGGCAGGACTGGAGTCGCAAGTGGACGGGGAGGGAATTCCAAAATTTGGCTGCTTGGAATGAAAAATGTTTTCCTCCCCATCTTACTCTTTTTATTTTCGGAAGAAGTACTAGTCTACTGTCAGCGGATCTCAAGCGACGCAGTGGGACGTAGCGAGGAAATAAAGATTGTAAGTCTGTCGCCCCTCCGCCGACAAGGGCTTTATGCACTAGGTAAAGAGCTTTAAACTCCACCCGCCGTCTCACTGGTGGCCAGTGGACTTGGTTTATACTGGCCGAAGTGGGATGTTGCTTGTGTAAACCAAGCAGTACTCGCACTGCTGCATTTTGCAGTGACTGAAGTTTAGTGAGCTGTTTTACTCCAGCACCTAGATAGAGGGCATTACAATAGTCTATTCTTGATAGAACTAAGGCTCCTACCACAGTTTTCCTCAATGAGAACAGAAT
Organism: Lissotriton helveticus; assembly: GCF_964261635.1. Taxonomy (NCBI): domain Eukaryota; kingdom Metazoa; phylum Chordata; class Amphibia; order Caudata; family Salamandridae; genus Lissotriton; species Lissotriton helveticus. Next base: position 911,131,636 of record NC_136073.1, on the reverse strand, counting down.
AAATGGGAGAATCTTACGTAAGACCTTCAACATAAAAAAGCAGGCTGAGGCCACTTGGTTTATTTGGGAGGCAAGTGTTAGATCTCCATCGATCAAAAAAACGAGATTTCTAGCCTTAGACACCGGAACCGGGCAAGTTCCCGCTTTGGTGGGCCACCATAATTGGCTCCAGATGGAAGGTTTCTGACCAAATTCTAAGATCTTGGTTTTATCAGTGTTAAGTTTCAGAAAATTTGTATTCATCCATAACATCAATGAGGAAAGACAGTTGCAAAACCGTCCAGCTGACAGGTCCCCATTTTAAGTGATAGACTCCACTAGCTGCGTGCCATCTGCGTAAGACACGAGCACTAGACCATGACTTTTCATTAGGGACCACGTATATATTGAACATGGTCAGGGACAGGGCCGAGCCACCTGGAATCCACCTGGGACCTAAATCCCTCCCAGTGTATTATTTGGTCCCTGGAGGACAAACATGATGTTAAAAGAGCCAGAGCCTTTCCCCTGACACCGATGGCCAGCAGCCTACTTTCTAGTATCGCATGATTTACGGTATCAAAGGCTGCCGTAAGGTCTAACAGTATCAAGGCCACCCTACCACCCCCGTCCATCACCTTACGGATCTCCTCTAGAGCCATGATCAGAGCTGACTCTGTGGAATCTAGTGATGACTTTCTGGATGTGTTATTGTCAACCCAGTCAACACCTTATAATGTGACCCAATCTGAGGGAGTGAGTGGTGCTGTTACCGGTGGAGACTCAGAGGGAGCCACCGCCTCTATGGGAGAGTGTTCAAGCATTTGTGCCCCCGGTAACTCTACTGTTTCTAATGCCCTCGATGCAATACCTATCCCAGTTACAATTTGACCCACAGTTCCTTTATATAAACCTGAGTCATCAACAATCACACATGTGCTTGGATGGTTCCTATTGGAGTAAATACGTCAACGACTGCTCCTATGGCCTCATGATGGAGAGGTGTGCGATGAACTCCTTTGGTCCAGAATATGTTGACTCCCCCATATGTATCTGATTCATTGCTCCTGTACCATCAGCAATGAATCAGACAGGATGTGCCCCTGTAGAGGAACCAGCTCAGAATTTCCAAAATTCTCACCTGTCCATTTGGAATTCGGCTCAGTGCATTTTAAGTAGTAATTCCTGAACAGGAATAATGTCCAATACTTATGGAGTCCAAAATGGTGAATTGGATGATTTGATTACGTTTTTGAAAGAGTCCCTGCAAGAAAGTAAGTGTTCACAAATAAGCAGAGAACTCAAGTACCCAGACAAGGAGATTGTAGTGGATGTGGTCAAACTAAAATTAGAATTAGAAGAGATGATATTAGGAAATCTTGATCTTTCCCGAATAGATACCTATCAAGGAAATGTACTATATATATATATATCTACATGTGCGAAGATGTTACTAAGCATGTAGTATAAGCTCATGATAAGATGTCTGAATTAGCTTGAGCGTATTATGTATGCACACCGCATCCTTGGAATCCCTTGCCACTGTCACATCACCGCCCACCTGAGAGACCTGCACTGGTTCAAGGTCACAGGAAGATCACCTTCAAGCTCCTCACCCACACTCACAAAGCGGTCCACAATGCCGGACCAGCATACCTCAATGAACGACTCACCTTCTACACCCGGAACCGCCAGCTTCGCTCCGTGGACTTCGCCCTCGCCAACATCCCACGCATCCACCGAACGACCACCGGCAGCAGATCATTCTGAATTGGAGAACCCTTTCAATTTTGTGGTACTGAGTGACTTGTGGGCCGAATGTAAAGGGTCCATCCAGTGGCTAGAAAAGGAGCAAGAGATGAATCTGATCTCTCATGCCTCATCACCATCGGTGATGAAAAATTATGAACAGGTGATTACCTTTTTGAAAGGAAAGATACAGCTGAAGGACATTTATTGGACTAATATTTATAAAACCACACAGGAACCTAAAGAGACTGTGCTTACATTTTATGAGAGATTGTGTCTAAACTGCACAGTTGTTCTTACCAGCGCGCCGTGAGGGAAACGGCATTTCAGCGCCATCCCCGCCATCAGCCAGCCACACTTGGGGGACTCAGGACCCTGTTTGCCTGCCCGCACCGACCGCTGCCGCCGCTGCTGGGTTTAACTACATGACCCAGCTGCCCCAGGCTGCAGGCGCGAGCGTGACGTCATCCACGTGCCCGGAGGTGCCTTAACAGGAGGGAGCGCCGTGAGCTCCTGGGGGCCACAGTTGTTCTTACCAGCGCGCCGTGAGGGAAACGGCATTTCAGCGCCATCCACGCCATCAGCCAGCCACACTTGGGGGACTCAGGACCCTGTTTGCCTGCCCGCACCGACCGCCGCCGCCGCTGCCACCGCCGCCACCGCTGCTGGGTTTAACTACATGACCCAGCTGCCCCAGGCTGCAGGCGCAAGCGTGACGTCATCCATGCGCCCGGAGGCGCCTTAACAGGAGGGAGCGCCGTGAGCTCCTGGGGGCCGTAGTTGTTCTTACCTGCGCGCCGTGAGGGAAACGGCATTTCAGCGCCATCCACGCCATCAGCCAGCCACACTTGGGGGACTCAGGACCCTGTTTGCCCGCCCGCACCGACCGCCGCCGCCGCCGCCGCTGCTGGGTTTAACTACATGACCCAGCTGCCCCAGGCTGCAGGCGCGAGCGTGCCATCATCCACGCGCCCGGAGGCGCCTTAACAGGAGGGAACGCCTCTCGCCCCGTGAGTCGCGCGCGGGAGCAGCCGGGAGAAGCCTGGGACAAGGGCGGGGCCATCTGCGGCCATCAGAGGCCAGAGGAGGCCGGGCTGGGCCAATTCCCTAAGAAGTTAGAATGGGCAAGCGCAAACAGATGAGCAATAAGAGCCTAGGGGGAAAAGACGCCAAAGTTCCACGTAAGTCTGAGTCCATTATCTCTTACTTAACGTCCACAGTGGGGGCCATTAATCAAGAAATTGCAAACGCAGAGAAGGAGTTGGGGCTCGAAAATTTGGTTACAGAAAAGACATTGCCTGATCTGGATCTGAATAATACCATCATACCAGTGCCCAATCCAGTGCCCATAGGGGTTCTGATACATCACCCACCCACTGACACGAACAACGAGCCCTTGCACACTTTGTCCTCCATTCCTCAGTCACTGTTAGAAGAGGTTCCAGGCCCTAGCAGACCACAGTCTTTGGACAGTCGAAACAGTACCAAGAAATGCACGCGAAAGGCCAAACACCCCACTAAAGACCCAGTCCAGGACATTGTAAATAATCTGGGGGATAAGATGGAAGAGTTGTTCAATGCACGTATTGAACCTCTGTTGGTGGGCATTGCCAAAGACATTGTTGACTCATTAAATACATGCGTGGCAGGCCTACTCAAAAGGTGCGAGACTATTGATGTGTTCATAAAGGACTACTGCAACCAAAATCAACATTCTGTTCCACTACATAACACTGCTGATAATTGTGGTTGCAGGAATATGGAAATAGTGGAGTCTGATGCGCCCCCTAACAGACCTCGAAACATTGTGCCCCAGACCCAACCCCCATCAGCTGCCGTCTTGGGGTCACTTGAAAATAACAAGGGGAAGGTTATTTCTCACAGCAGCCTGGTTGCTAATATTAAGACTACCAATAAGAATCATACTGTACAGGCAAATACGAGGAATACTTCCCCCTTACCTAGTAAGGTTAAATTGTATCTCCCCCCTCAGGCTGTCCCTTTTGTAGCAGTGTTGACAGGATTTCCTCCTTTAGAACCCAATTGTAGCGAGTCCACTGCAGATCTATTAGACACAACCAGGAAATGGTGCAGGCAGTATTCACGTGGGGATGTTGATATTTCACCCTTTATCAATATGGTTAGAAGGGTCGGCTGGTTGGGACAACAACCCAAAACTCTGTCGGGGGACTGTGTTGTTGTAAATTTCAACAAGAAGGATTTAGCGGATAGATTGTTCTGGGATGGGTCTGAGCTTAGAAACAGCGGCATAAGACCCGTACCCTTGGGTTATTTTTACCCCCCACGAAACATCAATCAGGTAATTTCTGTTCCCCTAGCCCCAAGGGCCCCAGAAAGGAAAGTACACCCTACCTGGGGATGCGGTGATTTCAGCGGGTCCTCCCCGCTGGATTCCACCACCTTTCATCCTCCCCCTTCACAACATGGTGCCCGGCAGGGGCAGGGTCTAGCGAACCCACAGAGTGGGGGTTTAAATTTGTCTAATCGTTTTTCCCCCCTGAGTTCTTTGGAGGAGATCGATTGACTAAACAATTTAAATGGCACACAAGAGGTAACTGACCCTAACCCACCCAGAGACAATGTCTGTAGGATCCTCAGCTGGAATATTGCCGGTATTAGATCGAAACTGCAAGATGAAAACTGGTTGGCCCTAGTTAAATCATATGATATTTTAGCATTCCAAAAAACCTGGGACACAACACATGGTTTTATTTTGGATGGCTATGTCCTTTTCAGCACCCCGGCTATCCCAGGATTGATAGGTAGACCAATGGGAGGTTTGGCTCTTTTAGTATCACTGAATATGAATGGAGTGTTCAAACAGCTGGACTCTTGTTCCCATAACTGCCTAATCGTTGAACTGTCAGTCATCAATCTCCCTACTGTGTTATTCAATAATTTTTATAATTCCCCTGATAGCGCGGGTCTGAATCAACACCTAGTGTCATTAGAGGATTTTTTTGACAATTATAGATGTAAGCAGAACATTTTTTAGGTTTTCCTCATGGGCGACTTTAACATCCATCCATGTAGCTTAGAGTGTAATTTGGAAGATAGCGAGGGGCCCCCAAATTCGCTAACTACACACTTCCAACACACTAACCAAGGTGAAGCTCTGGAAAGCCTCCTGGCCTCCCTGAATTTATATGAATCAGGATGTGGTGTTGATGGGCCAAGACCAATTACATTCAAGGGTGGTCTTACTGGAACAGTTATTGACTACATTTTTTGTCATCCTTAGTTTTGTCTGAAGTATTAAATAATAGAGTAATAGACTCTGTTTTTAGTGACCATAACCCTGTAACTCTAGAGATGGTTACAGGTAGGACTCTGAGTTTTAAAGTGAACCATGTTCAAACTTTTACGGACCTGTCACCTAAAGATCAGGGCAGAAGACTAAAATGGGCTAACTTGATCCCGGAAAATTTCTTATATAACGTTCTGAGCAAGGTTGAACAGGAGGTGGGAATATGTTTGGACAATTTAGCGCCTAATACCAAGATCGTTGAAGCTTTTTATGTAATATGCCAACAAGTTAATAATGATCTGAGGGTAAAAAATAATAATGGCAGCCAAAAAGGCAAAAGATGGTTCGACCATAACTGTTCTAAAGCACACTCTGTCCTTCACAAAGCTCTGCAAGAAGTGCCTAGAAATAGAGCACAAATAGCAACATTACGGAAATCATACAAACAAACTATTCACGCCCGTAAATGCCAGATTAAAAGTGAAGCCTGGTCTGAATTGTTATCAGAAGAGGCCTTGCGAGATAGTGCTAAGTTCTGCAGCCATTATTAATCAGCCCTTTTTCTCGGGGGTGGAAAACAATATTTTAGAATTTTCTATCCCAGATGAGTTATGGCTCGCCCACTTTGGCAGCATTTATTCCCAGCCGAGTACTGAGCCCCGTCAAGTGACCCTTGTGTCGTGCCAACTAGGGCCTATTATGGCCTTTGAGGAGGCAGACGTTGAAAAAGCCATTAATGAAACACAAATCAACAAGGCCCCGGGTCCAGACGGGGTCCCAGCTGACCTGTATAAGAGTGCCCCGAAATTCTGGGCCAAGATCCTCACAAATGTCTTCAATGCCTCCAGAGAAAATAACCATCCGCAGTCTTGGGCTAAGTCCATTATCATACCTATTTTTAAAAAGGGACAACGTGGAGATCCGGCCTGTTACAGGCCCATCTCCCTAATTGACTCTGCCGTTAAAATCTTAGGCAGACTCACAGACTGGCTTGAGGATAGTGGTATCATGTCCAACGCCCAGTACGGCTTTACGGCCGGGATCTCCAACTTTTAATCAGCAAATATACAATTGCTAAGGAGGGGTCCTTATACATGGCTTTTATGGACCTCTCCTCGGCCTTTGACTTAGTCAATAGGTCAAAGCTGTGGAAGGTCCTTCTAGAACTAGGCATCGATCCTCCCTTAGTTGGTTTTTTAGCTGACCTTCACCATGGTCTCCTAGCCTCAGTTAGAGTCACCCAAGCGGGGAGGTGCACAAGTCATTTTAAGTCGGAGAGGGGGGTCAGGCAAGGATGTATCCTGGCCCCCCCTTCTCTTTACATTATATATAAACGCTTTGGAGCCAGCACTAGCAGATGCCACTGTGGACGTACCGCGTGTAGGAGTAACCAATATTCCGGTTCTCCTATACGCGGACGACGCGGTCTGCCTTGAATAGACTGCTTGCCTCTTTTGGTGACTTTATGTCATCATTAGATCTGAAAATCAACACTGCTAAATCCCAGGTAATGGTGGCAGGAGCCTGTAGTAGGAAAAGGAAATGCAGATCCTTCTTCTGTGAGGGGGAAGAAGTAAGGAGGGTTCCCAATTTCTCTTATTTGGGTGTCATCTTTGATGAGAAAGGAACCTGGGGCCCCCAATTAAAGTCTAAAAGCAATGCAGTCGCCAGGTCATCTGCGGCTTTGCTGGGATTTGCCAAACGGCTGGGAGCCAGACCAATGGAGGCTATACTTAAAGTTTACAAAGCCAGATGTCTGGCGATGGCCACCTACGGTTCTGCTATCTGGGGGTATATAAATCAAGATAACATCCAAAAGGTGGAGAACACATTTTTAAGTTCTCTCCTCTCCGTTCCACAGTCCACCCCCACCTTTTCAACCCACTCAGAGCTAGGGCTGGGTTTTGTCACTGATTTACTGAAATCCGCCCCTGTCATTTGCTGGATTAAAACCTGGCTTAACCAGGAAATCTCCCTTAATCACATGATTCTCAAGGATTGCCTTGCTTTGGACAAAGCTGATAAGATCCCATGGTTTGCCTATATCAAGGTTATGCTCCCGAAATTAGGCAGACCAGAGCTTTTTCACTCCCCGGGATGTATCAAAAGAGAAGACGTGAGGGAGATTAAACTTGCTCTGTTAAATTTACTTACTGTTGAGCGGGAGGCAACGGAGATGGAGAAACCTCTTGTGAGAAGAAACTATGCACTTTCAACTGCCTCTGGTCTCGAACCCTATCTTATTTTGGTAACGAGACCGTTTCATCGGTTTCTTCTAACAAGATTACGTTTTAACTTAATACATTTTATGCTTGGCTCCTTCCCTACATGGACTAATCCAGATAAGGCTAAACCCTGTGACTGTGACAATTTTTTAACACAGGACACACTACATTTTATGATGTTTTGTGACCACTACGCAGAAATTAGGAAAAAATACCTCCTGCCAATTCTGAGGGAGGCGGGTTTCACCCAGGTGAGGCCCGCACTACTGTTCTTGCAACTCCTATCTAGCGCACAATTCACTTTTCATGTAGCAAGCTACTTGGTAGCGTGTGTTCGTGTTATTAATAGTCGCCGTAGGTCTCAGGGCATTCTCCCCTAGCATATGAATTAATTGTTTGTTTTTAAATGTAACGCTGAGAAACATTTTAATTGTGTTTTAATTAAGTGTTATTTATATAAATGTCATATCTGTTCCCACTTGACCGCTACTGGTTATTCCCTGTGATGTATTTGTATTCATGTCTTTTTTTGATTTTTATTAATCGAATAAAAGTATTTTGACTGACTGCACAGTGGAGTGGAACATTTTGTATCCAAGGAAAATTGAGGTTTTGCATCTCCGTTTGTGATAGGATTGAGGCATGAGGTTAGCATGATGATTCAACAGCATTACGTTTGTTGGCAGAATAAGACAATTATTAAGATTTTGAAGGCGGAATCAACCATATGTCGGGAATGTTGGTGCTCTGCAAGTTGTGTGCCAACAGGGAGTTCCTGTGATGCAGGCACGAGAAGGTTACCAACAACAGGGTAGAGGTCACAGTGTCCCCATTGACACAAGGACTGGAAATAATGTGGCCACACAAAAACAGGTGAACAATTCTGTGCAGCCACAAAATGTGCAGAGACAAAGGACGCAAAGTCCTAATGTATAACAAATTTGAGTGATGCAAGTTCCTCAAGCCCTGAATCCTCAGCAAATCATTGATGATCCCATATTTAAAACTAATCAAGTCCCAAATTTTAATCAGAGTTCCAGAATCAGTTTCAGCAATTTCCTGTGTTTGACTCACTTGAGGCCTACTTCTCTGATTTATCACTATAGTGGTGCCTGAGGGGGGAGGAAAATTATGTGTTTGGTGCAGTCTAAGAGGTAGACTAGAGTGGTCCATTTATTAAAGGTGAGGTGAATAGCCATACCGTGTTATCTTTGATTAATACTGATGCTACTCATTCCACAGAACAGCAGAAGTGCCAGACCTGCCCCTCTCAGGACAAAGAGTTGTAGTTGTAGGAGTTGGAAATAAGCAAATGATAAACCCAGTTACACAAGACGTTCCTGTTAAAATAAGCAAATGATAAACCCAGTTACACAAGACGTTCCAGTTAAAATAGGGTAATTTGAAGAGCACCACAAGTTTGTGGTGTGTGATTCTAGTCTTGTGAATCTTTTAGGACGTGATTTGTTGTGTAAGCTAAATTGCTCCATTTATTGCATGCCAAAATCTGTGGAGTTCCAGATTCATGATGAAGATGTTTATTGCAAATTGGTAATTCAAGGTCCAAACATTGGACTGCACTCTTTGACAACAAATGATGATTTGCTACCGGATCTCAGACGTAAGGTGAAGCCAGAAGGCTGGGACTTCTCAAGAAAGGACATAGTACTCATAAAAAGAGCTGACCCTGTCTTTATAAGTGTTAAACCTAATGCTGAGTACCCAAGAAATCCACAGTATAACTTAAATACTGAAACGATTGCTGAGACTACCATGGTGATTGAGTAAATGATATAACAAGGCATTTTGAAAGAGATAATGGGGAGTCCATGTAACTCACCGATCATTGGCCTGAAGAGCCTAGTGGTAGGTATCACATAGCGCAAGACCCAGGAAAGATTAATAACATCATTTTTTTTCAATTGTCCTGTGGTGCCGAGTCCAGTAGTGATTCTTTTTCAGATTCCATGTGAGGCTGAGTGGTTTACTGTGATGGATTTATGCTAGGACTTTTTCCCTTTATCCATGCATGAGGATAGCTAGTACATCTTTGCTTTTTGGTTCCATAATCATGTTTTGGCATGGCGCCGAGTACCACAAGGATATTCAGAAAGTCCCTTGATCTTTAATTAGATGCTTAAAAAGAACCTTGAGTCCCTAATTATGCAGTGTTACTCTGTCCTAGTGCAGTGTATAAATGATCTTCTAGTTGCATCAGATACCCAGGAAGCATGTAAGCAAGTCATTATTACACTGCTAAACCACTTGGCTAAGAATGGACATAAAGTGTCCCCGAGTAAGTTGCGATACTGCCAAAAAGAGGTTCTGTATCTCGGACATTACATTGAGAAGAGAGCAAAGAAAGTGTCAAAAGAGTGAATCCCAGCAATTCTAAAAATGAATCCTCCATTCACCCAGAGACAAGTCAGGATAATTTTGAAAATGGTGGGCTACTGTCAACAGTGAACCTAACATTTCCCTAGTAGCCAAGCTTTTACTGAGGCTGACACACAAGAATGTGTCAGATCCAGTACCATGGGTTAACGATTGCTTGGTTGCCATCCTAGAGCTGAGAGAACGTCTCTGTCATGCCCCGGCTCTGAGAGTGCCTGATTATAACAAAGCTGGCAAACCTTTCTGCTTTGACACAGCGGGCTGAACTCTCACAGTGCTTTCACAAATGCATGGAAATGCAAGAAATCCTATGGCTTATTTTTCCACCACTCTTGATCCTGTAGCCGACGGATTGCACAGATGCTTTCAAGCGGAAGTAGGTGTCAGCATAGAACGATGTGAAAGTATTTTCATGGGAACTCCCCTTACTATTCTTGTTCGGCATTCTGTGGAAATCTTATTGACCCATACACACACTCAACACCTAACCAACAGTTGATTGACTAAATATGAACAGATTATACTTGCTGGAGGCAATGTAACTCTCAAACGCTGTGTAAATGATGAAGGAGAAGTAGATCATGACTGTCTCTCAGGGGTGTCTTCTGCACAAGTGGCTGAACTGATTGCTCTTACTAGAGCTTGCTGTGTTTCTGAACAGCTGAAAGTCATGATTTCTCTTTTATAGTCCGTATGCCTTTGGTGGCGTTCATGACTCCGGTCTGTTTTGGTCACAGTAGGGATTCCTGAGGTCATACAGATCCCCTAATAGTACATATCATGAGACTGTGGGAGGCATTGCAATTCCAAAAACCAAAATTGCTGTTGGAAAGTGTTAGGCCCATAGAGGTGGAGATCATCATGTGACAGATGGAATCTGATACGGACAATATTGTGCTCATGGGGCCCAAACATTTAATGGCGAATATGTAAATGAATCTGAAGATGAGACCAATTGTAACCTTTTGTTGACAACAGCTGCTGACACTTAGAGGAAGTGAAAATATTGCAGGAGGGAGTTCCAGAGGCAGAACAGTAAAGTTGTGTCAGAGCAGTATGTGTAAAAAGAGAAATTGACATTTGGGTATTGGCAGATGGAAGACCTTTTATTGCCATATGGCTTACTGACCCCGACGGCTAGACATTTTCATGGTCCAGCACATGTTGGAAGGGATGCCATGGTCAGATTAGTTCAACAGAATTGGTTTAACACCCGATTCAGATTGATGGCTAATGGATTGGGTGCTGATGAATTGACATTTGAGATTGAAATAGGCCTGTCGTGGCCTGTAGCACTGATTGAGCCAGATCCTGACTCTGACAAAGAACCTGATGCTGTGGCAAGCCGAGTGGGAGCTGTAGACAGTTGGCTGAGAATGCAAGATTGAGCGAGACCAAGGCTGAATAAGTCTGACTGCAGAATGTGTGCCATGCACTATCCCAGAGGACACTGAGGATTCAGGTCTGAGAGACGGTGAGGATGAACAATGGGCAATCAGGTGGTCAAAAAGAGCTAGGGTATCCTGTCAGGAGTACTCATCCCCTGAATGGACATACTTTGGGGCAAATGACAGTGAGGTGGGATTTTGACAATTGGAGGATAACAGTGAGATTCTAAATGAACCTCTGTGAATTTAGTCTAGTGGCTGAACTGTGTATTGAATTTGCTTTGCCATTAAATAAACTGACACAATTTCTCACAGTCATGATCTCTGAACTGAACTTTGATCTGTGCTTTTATTCGAGACAAATAAATGGACTTTGTTCAAGAGAATTAAGAAGATTTGCATGGCCCGAATCAGCAAAAGGAGCATAAAGGTGTCATGCAGAAGAATACGGTGTAGGGTTAGGGAAGACTTCATCACATAATTTATCAGCTGTGATTTGCCATTTGCATAAGTGAAAACATCTATAAGAAGAAATCAGTTTGCTGCTATTTTCTACTCAATGGTCTGATTTAGTGAAAATAATTGCTGTATTTGTGGGACTAATTGTTTTGCTTGTAGGATTCTATTCCCCTACACCTTCCAAATTAATTTTGGTTAGATCCAAGACTACCCCTAGAACTCCGATACCTAATGATAATAGTTTGCATTATTTGATTTTAAGACACTATGGGCCCGATGTAGGTGGCTCATTACCGTTCGGTATACCTGAAATTCTGTAAATTTCAGGCTTACCGACCGGTATTGAGCCATTTTCAATGTAGATGATGATTTGGTAAATACAAGTGTGGTCAATCACTCCCTCATAAACATATGGATGCACCCAATTCTGCATAAGTCCTGACACCCCATTCACTTTGTAGCTGCTCCTGGGCTGGGCTGGGGTGGAGTGAGGGACACACGCCCAGGGTGTAGTGAGGGACACATACATGAGGTGGAGAGAGGGCCACTCAAGGGGTGCAGTGAGGGACATACACATGGGATGCAGTGAGGGACACACACACAGGGTGTAGTGAGGGACACACTCATGGAGGAGGTGAGTTTAGCCCTGGCATCGTGACCGGAGGCTAGAGCAGGCAGACCTGAATGGATGTGCCAGCTCCCGCAGCCGCACCCAGAGGTGCGGGCCGAGTGGGGAGCCAGCAGGAGCAGCCTGGGGTGGCCTTCCCGGGCTGCCCCTCAGCCTGGTGATACGGGAGGACCGGGCCTCCCTGAAACAAAAAGAGTGGCAGGGGGAGGACTCCTCGAGCCTAAGCACACACCAGGGTGTCCGGGTAGGACCGGACCCTCCAACGTGGAAACGCAGTGGCCGGAGGCTCACATTGCGTCTTTCCCTGACGCAACGGGAGAGCCGCTGTTATAATATTCACAAGGCAGGATAGCCTCGCCCCATGATGCCCGGATCGGCCTGCGAGGGAAAACCACTGTTTTTCTGCGTGTGGTGGCCCCAGGAGGACGGGGTCACCACACGGTGTGTGCCAAGGTGCAGGGGGAGCTGCAGGAGCTATGCAGTCTCCCCCAGCACAAAGAGAATGTCTCTCCCTAAGTTTCATGGGACTTGATAAGGATAACTCCTCAAGGGCTCAGCCAGCATTTCAACATCTCCTGGGCTGGAACGTTTGTTCTGCAACTGGGGGTGTCTTTAGAGGTGCACCAAGGGATGAAGGACTGAGCTGGTGATCTCGGGAGAAGGGCATCCCCTGAAGGTGATGAGGTGTAATTGCACCCGTAGTGCATTTACTAATGTTATTTCTTTTAGAGGGACTGAAAGTAAAATGTGTAATGTGAAGTATCTGTGGAAGGGGATGTCATAAGCAAAGTCTCAATAACCACTCTTTCTCAAATACATTCAATGCATTTTAAAGAATCACTCATAAAAGTGAAGGGTGTCAGAGCACTTTACATAACACACAAATTACATAGAGGCTATCATTCATATGTATGTAAATCAATGTATAGGAAATGTTATATTAGACAGAGGACAACAAGGGGTGACTTCACATATTATCCATACAGGTAGCTAGTAGAGTTGAAGAGTACTTGGTCTGCAGAAGCACAAACTCAGAATTTAAAATGTCTCTTTAATGACAGGAAGTGATGTGTACCCAAATGAACCCTTTTTGCAACATTAGAATAATGAAAGTCGTAGGGGAAATCCATATGCTCTAATCTTTACCTTGAAGTCTGCACACAATTCTTTCACAGTTAATAGCTCACTGTAAACTGCAACTAACAAAAGGAAGTCTCTGGCAAAAATGTAACACATTGACCTGTTTATATTAGATTCACTTTGTGATCTGCATGGTACATGGTCTTTGCAGCAGGCATATTAACCCTCTGTGCTACCTTACGATGAATGAAAACCTCCACGAGTTAAAACTTCTACTAGACAAAAGTCCGATCTCGACTGGAAGAACATTAATCCCCGGAGTTTTCTTGACATATTAATTGTTGCCTGACAATGTCTGGAACCCAGGAACTCATCAGCAGGTGCTTTTAAGCACAATATAGACTAGCAAACAGGTGCCCTCATGCGAAGTCAGCACCCGGTGTGGTGGCACCGGTCGCAACGCCCTAGCACCGGCCCTGCCAATGGCAATACCAGTGTACTTTTCAACTGGTACTGTCCTCCATTTGCTTTCCCACCTGTTGATCTCATCCATGTGTGGACTATCTATGTGGACTTTTTCTTAATTGCAATTTGTTCCTTTTTCTCATTGAAACACTCCTCTCTTCAACATGCCCCACTGCCTGGATTCCCCCAAGGACTCTGTCTGGACATCCTCTGTCTCACAAACTATGTAGCATTTGTTGGCCCAAGGACTGCTCCTTCAGCGTGTTGTATTTCTTGTCATGATTGGAGTAAGTGACCATTTTGAATGTGCTGATTCTTAAGACACGACCTAACATCCAAATAAAAATGTGTTTCTGTGAACCTGGGGTAAATATGCACAGTGCATGCTCAATCTTCTATGTGACCCCTATCTGCTACTGAACTAGCAAGGTGTTACCCATGGTCACATGCATGAAGTGCAGCAATTGTCAATCAGTCAATGGTAAGACTTACTTAACCCCTTCGCTGCGGCGGCTATTCCGCCGCAGCGCTAAGGGGGAGGCCGGGCCGCGCGGCGGTCCCGTGCTCGTGACGGAACCGCTCCGTCACGGCCCGCGGGCAAGCTGTGCTTATGACGGAACGGTTCCGTCACGGCCCCGCCCGCCTAATAGAACCTTCAGTGCAGGCACGGAATTCGCGCCGCGCAGGCACGGCGAGCGGGCCGTGACGGAACCGTTCCGTCACCAGCACAGCCCACCCGAGGCTCGTGATGGAATGGTTCCTACACTAGCATGGGAGGGGTTAATGTTGCTTCTGCCCCTGTGGGTGAAACCTATTTGCACTCTAGCCAGCAAACAACAGTGAGGCAACTACTAAATGGTGCTAGGGAGAGTGTGTAAGTGGCTGCCATCAGTGTGGCACCAAACACATTCTAGATTATTCACAATGGTTTGACTCTGGCAGACATACAAAACATGTAGCATCCTGTGGCATCCAGTGCAGCAGTAAAAGAAAGGAACAATAACATGATAATAACTCAATGTTATTCTCATGTTATACTTCCCTGCTTCTGCACCATGAAGACAGGGCTGCTCTGCTGACAGAGCAGGGAAGGAGTGGTTGGCACACTAAAGTGCGCATGATACTTTGACCTGCCCACTTGGGCAAGCCAAACAATCATGCACACGTTAGCATGTTCTCCAAGCGGATTGGATTACAGCCTGAATGGAGAACATGCCCAGGCCCCCAGTCCCCATCTGAGCTCCAAACCACAGCCCTCAGACCAATCACAACGCTGCAGCATTGTGATTGGTTTAGGGAAGCCAATCACAACGCTGCATTGCAGCATTTTTATTGGTTCAGGGGTGCCTGGCTGCTTCCTATTCGGCCGATAATAGACGGCATGAGACAGAGCAGCAAGGAGGTAAGTGAATTTTTCTTTTTTTAATGTTAGTGCGTTTTAAATCTCTGTATTTAAATCATTGAATATTATATGGATTTGTTGTATTTTACTTAATGTTATAACCAGCATCGTCATTGCGCTGCACTTGGTCACATATACTCTGACGTGCAAAGCTATGGCACAGAAATTATTGTTGGCACACTCTATGGCAAATTAGTTCTACTGGGTATTGAATAATGAGACATGGAATCTCTTTTCTCTTCCTTGTATATGAAATGTGAGGAGCTAAAAATGAGCAGCAGTGTAATTTTGCCTGAGCTACAGAAACACTTAAGCCGTGCATTTGCGTGGAATGCAACACAAAGAATTAATTGAAATTATACCTCCTTCCCCCTTGCCCCCCACCTCACCACCCCAGATCCCTGCCGGCCGCCACTGGTAGCAACACGTACACACACAGTGCTACGTCAGGTTAATACCTGTTTTGGTCTGTGTGTCTATTCACAGCAAGAGTGA
The DNA here is from genome assembly GCF_964261635.1 of Lissotriton helveticus. Classification (NCBI taxonomy): domain Eukaryota; kingdom Metazoa; phylum Chordata; class Amphibia; order Caudata; family Salamandridae; genus Lissotriton; species Lissotriton helveticus. The sequence goes on along the minus strand of NC_136073.1, from coordinate 911,116,104 downwards.
ACTTACAGTAACCAATTACGCTTGACGATACCTTAAGTGACTCCATAGCTGACTTGAAATGATTGACTCCTCAGGTGCTCCACCTAGTAACACACATATACTGATACTGGCAGGAACTCCTGCAGCATGTGCGTAACCCAATCTAAGCTGATGTCATAACTGGCAAGCATGACATAAGTAAGCAGTTGTGGAAGTGCTTAACAGAATGTATTTAACGCACACTACTAATCTAAACATTTAAAAACTAAAACGTACACTTATTATACCTATCTAATCTGTGTGTAAGTTAACCTAATCTAATGTCTCTACACTATCCTAACTTAGAAATAACCTGATCTAACTAACCTTAACTAATCCTACTGTACAAATATACCACAACAGACAGGGTAAACATTAACCACCACCTTACTTATAACACTTTTGCACATGAGACTAACATAAACTACTGGCATACATAAACTACCTAAACATTAAAACCTAAACAAATATATATATTTTGGATGTTTTTAAATTGTTTTGTGTTTTTTTTTCTACACATACTAAACATTAACCCTCACCCAATGAACAACCTACCCACCCATATCCCTACCTAAAAACAGATAAATAGGAAAATCTATAAAAACACTAAAACTACCTTCACCCACCACTATGCTAACAACTATCCTAACCTATGCTTAAAGTCTATAATTTAAAAACAATTAAGAATAACTGGGGATAGCCAGAAAGTTGTAGGGGATGCCTGCATTTTATACTTAATACGGTCCACTGTCTGCTGTATAGTTGGCGCCATTTGCTTGAGGGTTGCCACCTGCAACTGTAGTCCTGCCAACTTCAAATTATTGTCATGCTGGCCCTTCAGCAACTGCCTCTCTATCTCAGTTGGCTTCTGTGAGGAGGTGGCGGCCGGCTGTGGTGCCATTGCTGGTGGGGCCGTGGAGGGTCATGGAACTGGTCGTGTATCCCCACCATGGAAATCCTCTACTTGACGCCTGTTGCTTGCCCTTTAAGGAGCTCTCTGTCCCTGAGGTGGTGGCTTCCAGGTCCCTGATGCCCTTTTACTCTCAAACTCTCCCCATGTGCCTGAACGCGTTCGCAAGGTGGCGTATGTGCCTGTATCTCTCTAGGTGGATCCAATATGCCTTTTTTTCTTTTTTTTTTTGAAAACCTTTATTATATCGTTCAATACAAAATACAGAAGTAGCCCTGCATCGACAGGGGCCGGTCACCCCATGTATGCAGAACGTATCAGGAAATCCAATAACACAGCTCTTCAGCCGACAACCCATGGGTCCGGCAGCGGTAGAGGATAGACGATGTATTGAAAACATTTCGAGATCAAGGATATGCCTAAGGTTTCATTTTATATTGAACCCCCCCCCCCAAAAAAAACAAGATAAAGAAGAAGATACAGGATATCCGAAGCTACACACTTGAGGTATAAAAATGCGGGTAGGCGTTAAAAGGCAGTCATGGATCAAGATAGACCAACAGTAAAAATGCAAGTGCCAGTATGTTCACTAAGGGAGAAGAACAAGCTACCTATCTAGCATCATAACCACCCACCCCAAACCCCGCCCACTCATATGCTGCAGGATGAGATCGAAAGTATCGCTACTGGACCCTGCAAGAAAAAAGAAAAGGGGCCATAGAACACAACAAAGGCAAAATAACAAACCCCCCCCGCACCCCCACCCTGCACCCCTGCAATGGCTACGGCCTACCCATCTAGCAGCGTGCCTGTCGCCCAGAGGAATACCCTAAAGAGAGAGAAAGAGAAGAAAGAAGGGGCTATAGAACAAATCAAAGGCAAAATAACAAACCCCCCCACCACCCTGCACCCCTGCAATGGCTACGGCCTAACCCACTAGCAGCGTGCCTGTCGCCCAGAAACGTCCCTAAAAGAGAGAAAGAAGCGGAGGAGGAGAGACAAAAAAAAACAAAAAAAAAACACACTCCCGGACTCCCTTACCCTCCACCAGACGCGACCACCCGGAAACAAGTGCAAAATAAATGTAGCGAGATGCGCAATCAATCCGGGTAAGTACGAAACATACCACCCGACTCCCGCATTTCACAGGTCACAATCCCAGCAGAAGATTAAAGTATTTTCACGTATACTAAAACCAATATGCCTTTTTACGGCTCTGGGGTCATGATGTTTGTTGGAGAAGAAGGACAAATGAATCTGACCAAACTCATTCGTCACAATTGTCAACGTTTACATGTATTAATTACTATTAGCAGCACAAGAGGCATGGACTGTCAACAAAAAGTATATGTATGTAACATATTATGACCAACCATCATGGGAAGCATGTACTTCCGCTAATATAACAATGGTAAACAACCGAGTGTTAGGCCTTGTAGGTACAGGAAATGGCAGTGGCTGGCCTCATTACCATGTACCCGTGTGCACGTGAAGAAAGAGTTGGATCTAGGATGTTGTGTACACGTAGAATGGTAAACATGGTCCATCCATGGGCTCCCTGGGGAATAAAATGCAACATGCAAGAGAGTAAAACCAATGGCCATTCACCTATGGGAAATGAGTGATCAATGCTTCACTGCTATGGCATATACACAAAGCCAGACACATAGCAGTATAGATTGACTCAGTGCCAGGTAGTTGAAACCGAGTATGGCGATTTACCTCCCATTCAACAGATTTGTTGGATAATTTACAAAGAATGACACATGGACATACCTGGAACACTATAACGAAGATCACCTAGAGAAAATCAGACAAAAGCACGTGCTCCTTGACATACTCAATAGTCTGTCCTAACCTTCTGTAGTAACCACGCTACGCTGGTATGATGTAAACCAAGTTGGTTTATTCAGAAGTAAGTTAACAGGTGGTAAAAGTCTTGTAGATGGTAATTCACAGCCCCACCAGGAGCAGCCTGCTAGCTGCTCAGCCCCTCTCACCAACTGTCAGACCTCATCCAGTCACCCAGGCATACCAGTGAAGATCCACTCACCAACATTCCATTCAGAGTAGACACACACAGGCTGAGCAGCTAGAGTGAAGAAACATAGGGAATGAAACATCATGTGAGAATACTACATACCTCTTCCCTAATGAACAGAAGAAAGAGCGAATGCAAAAACCATAGACATGCAATAAACTATAAACATAAAAGTACATCATACATAAATAGTCCACAACCCAAAATGAAGGGAACACCACCCGCATCACGAATAGGAAATGAACTATTAAAACAGAGTCAAAAAGCCCAGACCCAGGGATGACGGGAACACCGCACTACGAGAGGGAAAGGAACCCAAGACAGGAAGGAAAGATGGATACAAAATACAGTACCCATCCTCCTCCTCCAATACGGAAAATAAATAATGATCAAAATGTAATGTGGAATAAAGGGACTTAAACCCAATATCCTGCCCCCAACATAACCAAAGGACAACAATGTGAAGTAATGTGAACAAAGGTTCTAAAACCCTAAGTCCTGCCCCCACATCAACAAGGGACAACAATATGTAAGTGCAGCACAAGGTGACTTACGCACGCAGGAATAACGCCTGCAACAAATGATAAGGACAACCAAAACCCTAGAACCAACCCTCATGTAAGGGAATACTCACTCCGTGAATGGTTCACCCCTTCGCCAAAATTTATGTAGTAACCACGCTACGCTGGTATGATGTAAACCAAGTAGGTTTATTCAGAAGTAAGTTAACAGGTGGTACAAGTCTTGTAGATGGTAATTCACAGCCCCACCAGGAGCAGCCTGCTAGCTGCTCAGCCCCTCTCACCAACTGTCAGACCTCATCCAGTCACCCAGGCATTCTAGTGAAGATCCACTCACCAACATTCCATTCAGAGTAGACACACACAGGCTGAGCAGCTAGAGTGAAGAAACATAGGGAATGAAACATCATGTGAGAATACTACACCTTCCTTTACAGATTGTTACCTAGAAACACATCATCTCGTACTTATTCCATGTGATGTGTGTGTACCTGCATGCTGTACAGTGCAGATTTTTGCGCACATTGAGCTGTATCTTTCAGGTAATTAGCCAGAAATTCTTAATGGTAGAGAAATCCTGGGGATACAGTATGGGTAACAAAATGTTATGTTATGTTAGGGTGTTTCATATAGCGCCGCAGCTGCCCCAGCAAAAGGGCGTCCCGGCACTGAAGGAAAGACCGGCAGATTGCAGAGTAACACCAGCTTGTTAGTGGGGAAGAGCAGAGTGTTGAGGCAGTTGGAGGAATGTGGAATTGCCTGTATGCTGACCACACAGTGCATACATGCCTGTAGTACTTAACACATTGGCCTTCTGTCTCTCAAAACACTACAAAAGTATGGGAATGTGTCTATTACAGGCCTTGGAGATATGGGGCAGGAGTCAGGCATCTAACAGCATTGCTTGTGTGTGACATGGCCCACACCCACTCACACCTATTCAGTCTGCACTGGTGTAAGATTCATCACAGCCTACATGGATCTGCCACACAAAAAGTTCAATAAAGTCCAAAGTGTACGCCTACAATAGTATTGTGTATCAGAAAAGCAGATAGGAGTTCATCCCTTCGATTCCATGTTCACATTGAGCTTAATCTCAAACTCCTTTGCACCACCATGCCATTTTGCCTATCTCTCCTCTGGCACCCCATCTCACATGTCATCAATATGCAGTACAGTGAGGGGACACACTGGTACCTACGATGCAGAATAACAGTTGCCGCATATCATGATCAATGTGGGCTAAGGGGTGAACTAAAGTAAGTCATTGTTATGGATATTGCACTTATGCACTCACTGCAACAAATAGTTATGTGAATTGCGCACTGGTTATGCTATCATAAAGAATACATGTTAACAATGCCACCTCACATTTACATATGCAGCATCTATACTAGGATGGAATCATGTTTTTGTATGGCGAGCCTGCCCACATGGTCACCCATGTCCATTGGAATCCAAACTGTGACTAGAATTCCAGCACGACTAAGGCCGGTACAGCTTACAATCCTGCATAGGATATATATTACCGGACCCCGACTGGTACAGATGGGTAGAGCGGGAACAGGGGAATGTCGCAGAAGATGTGGGCAAATAGACACCTTTATACACATCATATGGGAGTGCACACACATCCAGTCATACTGGAGGGAGATACATGAAGTAAGGGGGGCCCTAATTGCAGTCGCTATTCACCCGGAAGCATGTAGATGTCTCCTGAACATATGGGAACCGACTGATTTGAACACACATCAAACACAATGGGTCACTCTGGGGTTCATGATGGCCAAAAGAAACATCTCTCAGGCCTGGGAAGCGGCAACACCGCACACACTGGAGGCATGGGAGACAAGCCTGGACTGGTGCATGTTCAGGGAAATCACAGTATATGTTCCCCGAGGTTGCCCCAAAAAGTGGTCCCGAATATGGACTCCGTGGAACTCGTATCGTGGAGACATATGTGCTCCCCCACATAGTATTGAATTGAATAACCTGCTTCATCCATGATATGTCCTTACCCTGTACAATGTGAAAGATTATTGCCTTATTTTGTCATGCCTATGCTAATATTGATTTCATTCTATGATTGATTGTATGTCCATGACTGTTAATAAAAAGATTTATAAAAAAAAAACGGTGACTAGAAGCTCTACTACAGGTACATGTATTAAACACCAAAAAATATGCTGTTTGAGTGGCACGAATGTCTGACATGCCTTCAATCGTTTAGAATGTACCAATGTTGGTAGGATGGAGGAGAGTAATCTACAGGCATGTGCTTGGTATGATGTGAACACACAACAGGAGGGCACATATGTTGGTAAATTGCCCATTATGCCCATATCACCATTACATGTGTGATTGACTATTGAAAGTTTGGTCTGGGATATGTGTTACACCCCAGCCACATCTGTATCCTGCTAAAATTTAGACTTTGGCAAACATACTGTGTGAGAGAATTTACAATCTATCCCACGCAATATTTGTGTCACATATTTTGGTTAACATGTTGGCAAATTCAGTCCATAGTTTGGGTGAGAGACATTAGAACTAATTACCAACAGTTGGTTTTGGGGGGAGGTGATGATACATGTGCCATAAGCATCTTCACCCCAGCTGCCACCACAGTAGCAGAGCATATTAGGAGGCATCTATCATGTGGGCCGGCGTAGATTGCTAATGATTCCAAATAGCAATTTAGCCTCTAATTTGTGTGTGCAACTTTGTCCTACTTCTTTTGTAAATCCACACGTAAGGTCCAGCTTGTTTCTGCAGAGTGATGAGACCCCTTGCACATCTCACTGCAACCCGTTTCAGCAAACACACAAAATCCTTACAGATCACAGAAACAATAGGGTGACACTCACTAGTAGTATTGGGATATTTGAATGTCGACACCTGGCCAATGGTGTGTTTGTTTGGTCTACTAACAAGACAAAAAACATGGTACATAGCTGTGCGAATGTTGAACATGGACACTGTGTGCATATGAAGCACAGTACTTTGACATCACAAATGCCTAGTATTGTCTGTATTTTGCACTTGTTGCACAAGGCACAATTGGAGTGCTTGCATTTTGAAAAGCGACGATGTGCACACCTCCTTCATTCCTTTAGCTCCATACTTAATCTGTATTGATGTTATTCATCAAACTGCGTGCTCCCCGGAAAACGTGGTCAGTCCTTTGCCACGCCAAGGATATGAACAAAAAAGTTGGGAGCGGAGCTCCGCCCCCGTCCAGGTGCACAGCTATAGTTTACTTGCATATAAAAATGCCACAAACTTCTTCTTGTTGTCAAGTTATTTTATTTCCAAATGTAATCCAATGTTATTCATTTTTTCGAATTTTCTCATGTCACAAAAGGGACGCTTACACCTTCACTATATTCTTATTGGTGCAGGGATGCCCATCCAGGCACATTCCTGCGCCATGACAGTGCACATAAGTTAATCCATAAACTTCATTCTTGTATCCCCAATGCATTTCGAGCCTAAACTCTGGCTCTTCGTCAGGGGTTAAATTCTATAAATGTAAAACACATCAGTTAGACTCCGTAAATGACCCAGTGCCCTTCATTAATCATTACATATGCAGTTATTGCTAACTCCCCATGTCAACGTTTTCCCGCTAAGACATGAAGGCCTAGATGTATCAAGATTCCATTTTGCGAATCTTAAATAGCGATTTTTAGCGAATCGCTATTTAGAATTCGCAAAATGGAATGTATGTAAAAAATCACTTTTTTTTGCGATTCCTTATTAGTCTTTATTTGCGAATTCGCATTGTGCGAATTCGCAAATAAGTAATATTTTCCCATGCATTCCTATGGGCCAGGAGGCCCATAGGAATGATTGTGAAGTAATTCTCAAATTACAAATTCGCAATTTGCTAATCGCAATTTGAGAATTATTTCAAGGGTGCAGGGGTGTCTCATGGACACCCTGCTGCACCCCTGAAACCTACATGTGTGTGCATATGGCATACATACATGCCCTATGGGCATGTATGTGTGTCACATGCCACCTTCAAAATTGTCATATTTTGGTTTTTGAAAGGATTTCGCAAATTAACACAAACCTCAAATTGGTGTTAATTTGCGATTCCTTAACCTGAATTCGCAATGTAAAAAAGTTTCATACATGGCATTTAACGAATCGCAAAATTGCGATTCCTTAAATGCTTAAGCTAAATAAGGAATCGCAATTTTTTGCGATTCCTTATTTTGCTAATTTCTTATACATCCCAAAAGATGCGAATTTCGGCCTTAACGAATCGCAAAAGGCTTGATACATCTAGGCCGTAATCTCTTGTTGCTATTTTAAATGAATACCCCTGCTTTCTGTCCATCTCCCCTTGTTCTCTTAAACAGGTACAAATTAAACATTGTCCTGCCCCATCTTACTGTCAAACACCGCGATGTTTAATGAAAAGGCAACATTATGTTTCCCGTTGAGTTATTCTACGTCTAAGACCATACCTTTCTGAGAAAGTGCAAACATCTTCCAGCCGTCTTCACTATTCCACCGGAACCGCCCTGATTTTCAACCCTTCGACTTTTAACCTTTTTTGCAATCGGTTGTCTCCTCCCCTCCCTTTCACCTAGTAAACATTAAGCCTCTCTCATTATGTAACCCACTCTCTCAACAGCAGAAATGTGGAAAGTCCTGGACCAAGGTAGTGAGGCTGCCCTCATTATGCTGGACCTATCCATGGTCTTCAACACGGTCCATCATGACCTCCTGATGGAACGTTTGATGGAGTATGGAGTCAAAAGCAAGACATGGGGCCTGTTAAAAGCATTTTAAACTGACAGAAAACAAATAGTGTGCTTAGGGAAGTTCTATTCTAAACCTTTTTCCTTGCCATGTGGAGTGCCGCAGGGATCATCCCTTAGCCCTACCCTCTTTAATGTTTATGTGGCACCTTTGGCTCCACTGATCAGATCCTATGAATTCAGTCTTACATCATCGGCACAAATGGGGGTGGGGTCGCACACTACTCACACACCGGTGGTGTCGCCCCGAAGGACTCTGTTCAATGTAGTAAAGTGTTCGCGATGTATCAACTTTCGATCTTCTGCTATCTTCGCTGTCTTCGCCATCCCTGGACACGTGTTTCGGGGTATCACCACTCATCAGCAGGGATAGGCTGTGTACTGGGGTTGCCGATGGCTGCCAATATCTGCCAGGTATAGTACCACTCAGGCGCGTAGGTGCGGGATCCCAGGCTCATCAGCCCACTGCTCATGGGAGCTTTAAAGTTACAAATGGGGGTGGGGTCGCACACTACTCACATGTCACATATATGACACGTGTTTCGGGGTATCACCCCTCGTCAGTACTCAGGGATGGCGAAGACAGCGAAGATAGCAGAAGATCGAAAGATGATGCATCGCGAACACTTTACTACATTGACCAGAGTCCTTAGGGGCGACACCGCCGGTGTGTGAGTAGTGTGCGACCCCACCCCCATTTGTTACATCATCGGCAGATGTCACATAAATTGTAGTGTCACTGCTACCGGTACAAGAAGTAGGAATGAGCAAGAAGTTCCATGACAACATGGGAGCAGTCAAAACTTGGATGTCACTAAAATTGCCTATAATTAAACTCAGGCAAAACTGAGATCCTCATGTTAAGAAATAAGGTTAATTTCTGGACCCCGTACTGGTGGCCACCAGATTTGGGCACCATCCCTAAACCTACAAGGAAGGCAAAAGATCTGGGTGTTATGGTGGATGATAGACTGAGCTGTGAGGAGAAAATAAACGCCACAACCTCGGCCACCTTTCACTCCCCTAAACTACTTAGAAAGGTGAAGCCCATCCTGCCACAAGACATCTTACGAATGGTCATATCATCCCTTATTCTTTCACAGCTGGATTATTGCAATGGGCTGTACCTGAATATCCAAGAATGGCACTTAAATAAACTGCAGATCCTGCAAAATGCGGCAGCAAGACTTGTTACAGGTACCCCCAAATTTGTATCTGTAGCCAAGGAAATCACAAGACTACAGTGGCTGCGCACCAAGAAACTGGTGCACGTCAAGTCACTCTGTATTGTCTTGAAAGCGCTACATGGCCAGGGCCCTCATTTCCTGATTCACCAGTTTCAATGGTATATGCCCAGAAAATCCTGCGGTCACTGGGACCCAAACCACTGAGCGCACCACCCACAAAGAAAGCTTTGGGGGGGGGAGAAGTTTCATTACAGATGCAGCCAAAGCATGGAATGCCGTCCCCTGGAGTTTGAGGTACTCCACTGTCCTCCTTGCATTCAGAAAGGAACTTAAAACTTGGCTTTTTAACTTATAGTATCCTCCAGCTACACTTTCCTTGCAACCCTGTTCTCAGTAGAGTTTGAGCTACCAGCGCAGAACACCCTATGGGTAAATGTACGCTTTATAAATATAATTAACATAATATAACATGTTCAGTGTGTTGGTAACATAATTAGCCTGTATCATGCCATAGTAACCTATACAAATATCTGGCTCTTCGAGAATGAAAACTGTTAAGAGTATTTTGCTGCAGCCACACAGCTACAAGCTCATGGTATATAGGAACTTACCGGTAGCCCCACCAACTTCTATCCCACGGAGATCCAGGAGCTCCCAGCTGCCCACTTGTGCTTGTATTGATGGATGGTCTGCTCGACACCAAATACTCGGCTCATCTGGAACCACACCTTCTCCCGCTGGTGCCACCTCTCATGGGCAGGGTAACCCTGGATAACCCTGCCTCCACCTCTGAGCATTCCTCCTCTGTCCGGTTCTTGGCCCTGCCCCTACCTGGCATCTCCCTACCCCCACTAGTCACCATCAACCCAACAACAGAAACACTATCCCTTTCCCCAAAAACTATAACTATTAACTCCTATTTAGACACACACCCAGGGGTGGCAAGCACAGGTATGAGCAGTGGGGTGGGGCAGGGTGCAGCAGGGGGGAAGTTGACAGACAACGGAATAGGTATTATTTATTAATTTATTTATACATATTCCATCGTCTGTCGAGTTCCCCCCTCTACACCCAACGCCCCACACCACCGCTGTACCATGCTTACCTGTACCAGCCGCTGCTGCACACACCCCAAAATACAATACACAAAACAACACAGAAAACAATTGCAAGAAAATGTTGATAGCTTTGGGACACAACAGGGACAGCACAGACACCAAAGAGACCAAGAAACAGCGCCAAACTCTCCAGCAAACAACAAACATCTCCAACAGCCAGCAAAGACAAAAAGACAGTAAGTGAAAGGAACATCACACGTTCTGGTTTGCAGCATGGCTGAGTCATTGCATTGTTTCCTGTGTGGATACATCACGTTTTCAAGAGAGGAGTTGGCCTAACGGCGCGGGCGGTCGACCTCCAATCTGGGGAACCAGGTTCGAGTCTCTGCAATGATGCTGAACATCCTGTGGTTCTGGGCAAATCACTTAATCTCCCTGGGGCAGATGTACAAGCCCTCTGCGCCACATTTATGCCACCGTTGCATCATTTCTGTGACGCAGTGGCGGCCTAAACCATGCGCCATGTTGCACGGTATTTATAACGGGATGCATCTAGGTAGATGCGTCATGTTGAAAGGCTGTGCACCACATGAAACCTGCGTCAGGTTTACTGTAGGCGTTCCAGAGAGGGGGGTAATTCTGTCGCAGGAACGCCTCGTACAAGTGATGCAGTGAAATCTAAAAGATTTCACTGAGTCACTTTTACGGCCATGCTGCGCCAAAACCCTGCGCCGGCTTGAAGCAGGCGTAAGGAGTGATGCAGCCTGTTAGGCATAGGGCGCCCCTGAGCCTTGCTGGAGCTTCGTCGCGCTTGCGACACGACTCCAGCAATGCGCCACCCTTATGCCAGGGGATGCGACACGCATCTGCCCCTCTCTGCGCCACGGTGCATCCTATTGTAAATGCGGCGCGTTCGTGGAGGCGCACGGGTGCTTTTGCGTGTCGCAAGTTTTCTGGCGCATCCCTGCTGATTTGCAGATGATGCGCCAGACCTTGTAAATCTGCCCCCTTGTGCCTAACAAAAAATTAATGTGTCCCCATGTAACACAACTGGTGCTATGTAAACCGCTCTGATACCCGACACCGGGTCAAGTTCGGGCTATATAAACAAAAAACTATAAAAACGTATAGGTAACGTTTCCTATGAAAGCGTAATTTTTTCTGATGCGTCGCTAGAGAAATAGCCAAGTTCTGAGTTACACCATGCTCAATGCATAGTTTTTGACGCTTGAGCGTTGATGCGTTTTGTGGTAAAGGATCACTTTTCCTACAAAATCATCACGTTTACTTGTAAAAAGTCACCTTTCCTACTAGAGTGTCACATTTCCTACTCAAGCATCGTGCTTTGTGGTAAAGCATCACTTTTCCTACAAAAGCGCCATGTTTACAAGTAAAAAGTCACCTTTCCTAAAAAGTGTCACCTTTCCTACTCAAGCGTCACTTTTCGTGATAAAGCGGCAATTTTCCTACAATGCATCATGTTTACTACTGCAAAGACACCTTTCCTACTCAAGCATGGTTCTGTACTGACACATTGCTAGAGAAATAGACAAAGTGCAAATTACACACAACACATGACAGTGCACAGTACATTGTTTCTAACTCATTAACGTTGATGCCTGCCTTCTGAATTAAATGTAGACTTTTGAGGGCTATTTCTAATTGATGAGATGTCTTTAAGTCGAGGTTTCATATGACTGTGATATAAATGCAAAGCCTAATGGTTTCAAACATTTATTGTCATATTGAACCTTTATGACATGCTGGTTAATGGGCCATCCCGAATTAGTGGATCAAGGAGAGAAGTGTTGCACAATGTGTGTGCTTCTGTGATTGCCAGATGCAGTGTTTTTGATATCTCCACCTCCATCGGGTCCTGCTGTTGCTGGTCCCCGTCCTAGGGGACATTAGTCCGCACATACGTATTGTGCAGTATGGCACTCACCGGTATTATTTTGCACACTATTAGGGGAGAGTAAAGCAATCTACCCCGTGACATGTCCAGACGGCTGAACCTGGCCTTGAGCAGGCAAAACATTAGCTGAACAATATTCTGTTTCTTGCTGAGTGCCTTGTTGTAGGTCTTCTCCAAATAAGTCAGTGGGTGTGTATATGGGTCAGTCTGTGGGTGTGTATGTGGGTCAGTCTGTGCGTGTGTATATGGGTCAGTCAGTGGGTGTGTATATGGGTCAGTCTGTGGGTGTGTATATGGGTCAGTCTGTGGGTGTGTATATGGGTCAGTCTGTGGGTGTGTATATGGGTCAGTCTGTGCGTGTGTATATGGGTCAGTCTGTGGGTGTGTATATGGGTCAGTCCGTGGGTGTGTATATGGGTCAGGCAGTGGGTGTGTATGTGGGTCAGTCTGTGCGTGTGTATATGGGTCAGTCTGTGGGTGTGTATATGGGTCAGTCTGTGGGTGTGTATATGGGTCAGTGTGTGGGTGTGTATATGGGTCAGTCTGAGGGTGTGTATATGGGTCAGTCTGCGGGTGTGTATATGGATCAGTCTGTGGGTGTGTATATTGGTCAGTCTGTGAGTGTGTATATGGGTCAGTCTGTGCGTGTGTATATGGGTCAGTCTGAGGGTGTGCATATGGGTCAATCTGTGCGTGTGTATATGGGTCAGGCTGTGGGTGTGTATATGGGTCAGTCTGTGGGTGTGTATGTGGGTCAGTGTGTGGTGTGTATATGGGTCAGTCTGTGGGTGTGTATATGGGTCAGTCTGTGGGTGTGTATATGGGTCAGTCTGTGTGTGTATATGGGTCAGTCTGTGGGTGTGTATATGGGTCAGTCTCAGGGTGTGTATATGGGTCAGTCTGTGGGTGTGTATATGGGTCAGTCTGAGGGTGTGTATATGGGTCAGTCTGTGGGTGTGTATATGGGTCAGTCTGTGTTTGTATATGGGTGAGTCTGTGCGTGTGTATATGGGTCAGTCTGTGGGTGTGTATATGGGTCAGTCTGTGCGTGTGTATATGGGTCAGTCTGTGCGTGTGTATATGGGTCAGTCTGTGGGTGTGTATATGGGTCAGTCAGTGGGTGTGTGTATATGGGTCAGTCTGTGGGTGTGTATATGGGTCAGTCTGTGCGTGTGTATATGGGTCAGTCTGTGGGTGTGTATATGGGTCAGTCTGTGCGTGTGTATATGGGTCAGTCTGTGGGTGTGTATATTGGTCAGTCTGTGGGTGTGTATATGGGTCAGTCTGTGGGTGTGTATATGGGTGAGTCTGTGGGTGTGTATATGGGTCAGTCTGTGGGTGTGTATATGGGTGAGTCTGTGCGTGTGTATATGGGTCAGTCTGTGGGTGTGTATATGGGTCAGTCTGTGGATGTGTATATGGGTCAGTCTGTGGGTGTGTATATGGGTTAGTCTGTGGGTGTGTATATGGGTCAGTCAGTGGGTGTGTATGTGGGTCAGTGTGTGGTGTGTATATGGGTCAGTCTGTGGGTGTGTATATGGGTCAGTCCGTGGGTGTGTATAAGGGTCAGTCAGTGGGTGTGTATGTGGGTCAGTGTGTGGTGTGTATATGGGTCAGTCAGTGGGCGTGTATATGGGTCAGTCCGTGGGTGTGTATAAGGGTCAGTCCGTGGGTGTGTATATGGGTCAGTCAGTGGGTGTGTATATGGGTCAGTGTGTGGTGTGTATATGGGTCAGTCTGTGGGTATGTATATGGGTCAGTCTGTGGGTGTGTATATGGGTCAGTCTGTGGGCGTGTATATGGGTCAGTCTGTGGGTGTGTATAAGGGTCAGTCCGTGGGTGTGTATATGGGTCAGTCTGTGGGTGTGTATATGGGTCAGTCTGTGGGTATGTATATGGGTCAGTCTGTGGGTGTGTATATGGGTCAGTCTGTGGGCGTGTATATGGGTCAGTCCGTAGGTGTGTATAAGGGTCAGTCCGTGGGTGTGTATATGGGTCAGTCTGTGGGTGTGTATATGGGGTCATAACTCATTGCTGAGCCCATTTCCCTGATCAGCTGAAAGTGAAAAGAAAGGGCAACTGTCAATACTTTTGCTAATTGTTACAGATACATGCCAGGACATATGTGCTATGTGTTGTTACATTGTCATACAAATGTCTAACATTGGTTTCACAGTATGTGTTAGTCATACAGTTGTTCATAGGTTACCACATGTATCCTCCATTACTCTGTGTAATGGTAAATAAGAGCATGGGCTGATACATTGCACACGTCTGCATCCTGACTGTCATGTTGATCAATTATTTTTCTGTGATGTCTCTTTGGAGATGCTCCTCACCACTCGATTTCATGTTATCCCACTCCATATGTGAAGTGGCTGATTTTTGTTAAAAAATGTGAGCAATTGGTTCTCCCTGTATAGGTAATGACATAATAGACATGCCTTACACAGACCATGCAGATGTCCATGGTCCATGGTCCATGGTAAACCACAGATGTTGGTTGTGGGATACATGAAATGCCTGATGAACCATGGGAGTGGTATGTAGACACCTGCACAACACCCATGGGACCGCTCCCTTGCACACACTGATGCTACACACCATTTGTCTAGCAATGCATTGCTCTGTACCCTTCCACCATTGAACGACAGCCATAGTGGCTTTGCCTGACACATGTCCCATGATGCATGGTGCATGCATGGGGCACACCCCTATTACTTATGTCCCTATCTGTATCTAAAGTCACAAAGATGGGTATTATGTAATGTATTTCTAACTGCTAGTGGGTGTGTTAGGTATTTAAGTTTTGCTTACCTACAAGTAGGCCATTCCCATATTGTCCATTTTGGAAGCGCTCATTTGTGATGGAATGCCTGAATATGTATGCGTCATGCACACTCCCATGGTATTTGGCTAGCACCTTAGTGAACAGGCCTGATGGTTCATAATGGCCTGAACATTTATGGAGTGTGGGTGCTTCTGGTTCCCATAGAGATGGGATGCGGCTGCACATTGAACAAGCTGCACATGTGCGCAGTCCGTGGCACCCAGCACGTGTGGGAACCCAGTGATGGCATAAACCCTTGTTTTGTCTCCAACTGCAGTTTGTGGGTGTTGGGGAAGAGGAGGTAAAGGGGTTTCAGGTGGATGATGGCATCCAGGAAGGAGGTAAGGAATGAGGAGTAAGACAGCTGGGAGATTTCAGCAACTCTGGCATCTGATATCTGGAAGGACCCTGAAGCCTGCCCTGAGATTCACCTATGGAAGGATGTTGGAAGACCTGGCAGCTGTTGTTTGGAGGCTTGGCGCAATCTGGTGTAGCAGCTCTACAATGAACTCGCTCTTCAGCCGGTAATAGGTGATGACCTCATCCTTCCTGAGTCCTATTATGGTAGTCCATTAGAGTAGTCCACAGGCGATAAACGAGCTCCTTTCTCCTGCATTGCCTTTGTGGTGGTGAGTAGGCCTGGGCGGATTTCACAGAGTTCAGCTACATAGAACTCTGCCAAGTTCCAAAAAAACTCTGGCGCAATTTGCGGAGTTTCGGATGCGGCAGAGTGCATTAGGGTCATGCCGTTTGCTGTGATTTTGAGTACCGGGTGTTTGTCCCACACTGTAAAATCATCACGAACTGCACCATGTGCAGGGCAGGGGTCGCAGCTTCCTTTCTGCATCTCGAGTAGATATTCTACTCAAGCAGCAGCTTTCTCAACACAAACGGAAGATTTCTCAAAGCGAGTGGTCGCAACTAGTGAGAAATGCGACATCCACATTGAGCAATATTGCAAGGAGATAGGTTTTTCTCGCTTGCACTCGTCAACTTGACTTCGACACGCATGAATGAGGAAAAAGCTCAGCTCCGTGGAGTTTTTGGGAACTCTGCGTGCTCCGCGGAGTACGTAAAACTCCGTAAACTGCATTAACAGAGTAGAGATTACTGCCCAGGGTTATTGGAAAGGGTGGCAGTGGGTGGTTGGCATGGGTAATGGTGGTGGTCATCTACTTGTGACTCCAAGCTGCAAAATGAGCACCTCCACAGTGAAATTGTGGCTATAACACTGTGCTGTTCAGCTTCTCTTTATGTGACCATGTCAATGCATCATTTCTTATGCATGGTTTTCACGGATGTTATCGGACCTCTTCACCAATTAAGCCACTTTTGCATCACTTTGATAAAATCTCATAAATATCAATGCATCTGTTTTACAGTAGACATTACAACGGAACACCTACCTTGCATTTTCTAATACTTATGCATGCAGTTCTGAAGCAGGTTCCTTTTGACGCAGGACTCCAAAAAGTAATACACCATCCAAGGTATGTCACCTTATAAATATGGAGTACTGACAGCACCGCCAATGCATCAAAACAATTGGCACATTGGTGGCACATGCTTGTTGTAAAAGAGATCCGCTGTGTGCACCATTACAAGTGGAGCAAAGACTACATTGCACTTATCGGACTAAGGCTTTAGGCAAAGTTGAGCAGCTGAACAGAACATTGAAATCCAGGTTGGTCAAGGTGTGTGCTTCAATGTCTCTGAAATGGCCTGATGCTTTCTACTTCAGTTAAAGAGTTTTCACAGTATTCCAGATCAGAGCACAGGACTGTTCCAACAAGAAAACATCATAGGTTGAGCAATGAGACTGCTTGCCAGATGACATGATTCTTGATTACCACAAAGGATTGGCTGATGTGGTGCGTTTTGTGTCTCGCCAGATTGGAGCTGCTGCCATTCCACTGCATCAGGTGGGGTGCCATGACCTCAGTCTGGGCTACTTGGTACTGGTGAAGATTCACGTTCAGAAAATGTGTCTGGAACCTCAAAGGAGAGGACCTTTTCAGGTCATTCTCGTGAACCAACACTGCTGTTACCTGTGGAGGTCTACCCAACTGGATCCATGCTGCCCATGCTTGCATAGTGGAGTATTCCCTTGATGATTTGACAGTGCCTCTCCGAGAAGTGCATATCACACCTAAAAGGCAGCGAGAAGAGATTGAACAAATTACTGATAATCAGTGAAAACCTGTAACACCACATCCTCTGGCTTGAGGGGGTCTTGAGGAGTTGACATCTGAGATTGAGACAGGAGGGTCTTGGCAAGCAGCGCTGATGGAGCCGGACTCTGACCCTTAGGTAGGGTCTTGTTCTATGGCAAGCCAAATGGAAGCTAGAGACAGTTGGATGAGAATGCAAGAGGCAGAGAGTGTGGCATGAACTATGCCAGAAGACACTGAGGATTCTTATCTTAGTGACTGTGAGGACGAATGATCAAAAATAGCAAAGGTACCCTGTCGGAGGTACTCTTCCCCTGAATTGACATACCTTTAGGAAAGTAACAGCGAAAGGGGATTTTGGCATTTGGCATTGAAATTCCAATTGTACCTCCATGAATTATGGCTTGTGGCTGTACTGTGTATTGAATTTACTTTATCAATGAATAGACTGACACAATTTGTCACTGGCAGGATTTCGAAACTGAACTTTGATCTATGCTTTTATTAGAGACAATTAAATGGACTTTCTTAAAAAAAGATAAAGAAGTTTCCCTTGGCCCGAGGCTGCAGAAGGAGTGTAAGGGTGTCATATAGAACAAGACGCAGTAGGATTAGGGAAGACTCTCAAAGACTTTGTAATTAACTTCATCATATAATTTATGGACATTGGTTTTCCATTTGCACATGTGTAAACTTCTAGAATAAATCAGTTTGCTGCTATTTTCTACACAATGTTCTAACTTAAGTGAAGTTTTGTAAACTAGTAGCCCAAATAGATGTAGGCTTATATTAGCAGGTGAAAACAGGGTGTGATCAAAAGGTACAGAATTCAAAGTGCTCAAGATGAGTTACAGTCAGGAGTTATGCCTGCACTAACTTGAGATTGGAAATACAAAGGAAAACTATGTGTGCGTAGAATCAAATCCGAAATTCACAAAAGATATATGGGAAGGAGTGAGTGTGATATTTTTTTTTATCTGGAGGTAATTGGGCATTATTTATGTGAGGTCTGGATCCTGTTTTACCTGGAGTTTATTATGTCTGTGGGGATCATGCCTGTTTGACAGTGCTTGAGAATATAATAGCACACATTACTTGCCAGTAATCTTACTGAAGATTTACAATGTAGAACACTTAGATGATCCTTAATTAGGATAATGAGTTAGTAGCAAAAGAATCAGCAGTGGGTCTGAAATAGTTGGAGATAAAGGTGGTGTATTGCTTCATTCTGTAGGAATAGGTTTGAATGATCTTAAGTTTAGAAAGTTGTCCACTAAAGTTGATAAACTAGCTACTAATTAGGCCTAGGCGGTAAATTCTGCTCCGCTCGCGGAATTTGCGGAATTTGGGTAATTTCACGTTCGGCGGAGAACACGAAATTGCCCAAAATTCTGCATTCCGCAACTTCGCGAACTTTTTTGCTTGTTCGTGATCTCAAAATGCGTGTTTGCTAAAAATTCCCCCCGAGCACGCCATCAGCAATTGCAAAAAATAAAAAAGCATCGCGAACAAGCAATTCCGCCTGTTCACGGAATTTCTACGTGTTCGCGGGGATTTTTTACGTTTCACGGAGATTTGCGTAACGCGATTACGCAAATTCTGCCAAACCCTATTACTGCAAATTCATTGTTAGCCATGGATACTGAAATCATAGCTATAAGGTCTGTGGTAATGCAGAATTGCCTTGTGTTAGGCATCCTTCTTGCACAGGAGGGTGGAGTCTGCAAAATGATTGAAGGTGCAGCAATGCTGCACCTATATACCTGACAAGAGTAATAAGGTGAAGAAATACATTAAGAACAATATATATATATAAAGGGAGATTAGAAGGAGTTAGAGGCAACATGTGTGTGGGAAGCAGTTGTAAATGGATTTGCTGCAATAGCAAGTGGTTTGGAAATCTTGGAAGTAGAATATTGGGTTCCCTTTTGAGAACCCTTGTGATAATCTGTTGGTTTGTAATCTTTGTGGGTAGGTATGAAATAAAAAAGAAAGGAGCATGAAAAGAAGGGACTAAGAAGGAAGAGAAATGATGTGGAACTAAAGGAGAGTCATTCCAGGTCTTGTGATGAAATGAAATACCTGTTAACTCTAGACGAAAAATGTTAAAAACATCAGGATTTTGATCTCATCTCATCTAATATGATTCGTATGTTGATTGTGATGGCTAACATAGCCATCAGAGGTGGGACTGGAGAAGCACATTTTAGGCGGTACCCTTACACATCAAAAATACACAATTACATTCTTGAGACTGACATAATTACAGTGTGTCTTAACTTCATTAACATGTGTGAAGCATTTAACATGTTAATAGACTGAAATAATTTGGGGATTAAAGATTTATACACATATGCACTAATGTTTAAACATGAAAGTATGTATTCTTTATTCAATGTTTTACACCTATACTTCAAGTTATATTTGCATATGTAATCATGTACTCTTTTACACATGTTTTACAATTATTCTGCAAACTACACGTGTGCAGGTATAATCTTGTATTTGAAGTGCATATTAAATGCTTAGTTAAACTTAGCCCCACCACAGGCCTCAATTGAAATACCTTTTGCTTTGCCAGCATGTTTTTTTTTATGGTGTAAAAGCTAGAAAAAGGATTATTACTTGTTTTAGACTAATAATAGAGAGTCCTGAAGGGAAGAACTTGGCAGCATGAATAATAAATGGTTGAAAAAGGCCTTCTGTTCATCATGTAACAGGACAGAGAAATGTAATGTTGAAAACTACAGTCCCAGTTCGATGCGATGGGAAATCGAAGGGATGTTGCAGAGGCACTCGAGTAACAATGTGATTTGGCTCCTGTTGATGTGAAAGAGATAAGAACATTTCTGAATCTCCTGTTACATTTAGAAGCAGAGACATTCCCTTTAGTCTTTGAGAATTGCAGACCTCTCTGCCTGCCTTCCATGGCCCCCCTCCCCAAGCAATTAATTGCCCCAGGGAGCTCACCCCCAGGGCCTATCACCTGAAGGGAGGGAGGGAGCGGTACCCGGCAATACTGGTTTCCCTACCTGCAGTAGCATGGGTGTTTTTGCTCTCTCTTGATGGGAGCATTTTTTAATCACCTGCCAAGCGGGAAGAAACACCAGGGGATGTATTCCACCAATGCCCTGGGACGCACAGAAGGGGACGCAGATGCTTGGGCGACCACTTCTGTAATACAGATAGCGTTGGCACACATACAGCACCAGCGATATCATTAGAGGGCATTCCCTCATTTGCATGGGGGCGTGGCCCCAAGTAAATGAGGGAATCACTCTGCCACAGCCCCGCACCGTATTACCAATGTGGGCGCAGAGGCAAATATGCTAAACGTGTGCCACAAAGTGGCCTGTGAAGGGATGGAAGAGTGTCCCATGGACCCCCCAGACTTCCCTTGCAGGGGAGTACAGTCACTCACTACACCCCCATGCAAGGGGATCTCTAATCCCTTTTAAAAGTGCAGGAGGGTTGCTGCCTGCACCTAGGAACACACAGCCATTTTTAAACAGCTTCTCCGTGTTTCTCTTGAATGCACTGCCCGTAGGTATAGTGATTTCGCTGCTGACCCAGGGCAGCACATTCTTCCTGATATGGTGTCCTTTCCATGTTTTCAACTGGTGCACCTGCTTTAAGGTGCTCTCTGTCTCAAACATGGAATGTTGGCTCTATCTGTAATACGGACACAAGTCTGCTCTCAGTGGGCGGGACGTTTGCAAATGCTCCCACCCACAGGAAGTAGACATTTGATCTATTTCCCTGCCTGCACTGAAGCGGGCAGAGAAGCAGACCAAAATTTTACTCCCACCAGGAGGAGCAGAATTAGGACTTGCTTCCTGTGGGTGGGAGCAATGCCGGCTCCCGCTGCATACAGGCAGCTGGCTGTGGCAGCAGGGGCCTTGGGGCAAAAAAAACTCTACCAACATGACAAGGAATTACTTGGAGAAACAACATCCTGTGAATTACCTCAAATGGGTGATTTTCAAGAAGACAGACCATGCCCAATAGACTATCTAACAAAGATTGCTGAATAAAAAATGGAGATCGGTGTACCACCTTAAGGCAGACTTAACAGGTCTTAATGTTGGCATTCCATTGCCACGTGTGACATATGTGATAGGTCTACTTAACACACGTATACGTCTCTCCTGATAGAGCGCATGCATTCGCTACTCTCTGGTAAGCTCCACTGAATCTCCACCAGGGTTTAAGCTCTCTTACTGGGACTAATCATTCATTATCATAAGTCACTGATTTATTGAGACTTCTTAGTCAGTACATAAACACTGTATACATCTCTCCCAACTCAGTACATAAATATATGCCGTTGCCTTTGCTGGTAACTTTTGCTGAATCATCACAATGCCTAAACCCAATTTCCTAGGAAAGAGTAACTATGATACTAAGGTACACTATTACTGAGACAGTTTCGACAGTACAGGTCCATCCAGCATGAGGCACAAGGACACTCTATTAAGAATACCATATAGTTTATCCTCATAGCTGCTATGGAACGTCCAGCTCCAGTGCTGGATGTTCCATTGTGCAGGTGCAGTTTGAACGTTCAAAGGCCGACGGCAGCACTACGGAGGTAGTGGTGCCGTCGGCCGCTGAACGTGCGCAGCAGTTAAGGGGGTAAACCTCACCTTTGTTTGTCATATTGTGCACTAATCAACACGATGTTCGCTGTTCAACTTTATTATTGTTACATTTGGTACAATGTAGATTACTTACACTTAGCGGTACACCACATTTTGATCCACTTAAATGTAATATGCCCAAATTTAGCTCACATCAAAGCATATTATTTGACAGGCTTTTAGCACCCATTTAAAGGCTAGGACTACCCTACCCACCACCTCCAGCTGCACTCTGACATGATTACACAAATAGCACCTGATGCACACATGAAGCAGAGGCATAACTGAACTTAGCAAGAGCTCTTAGTCCCCCTTAGATAGATTGTACCCTTCCAAACAAATAACATTTGGAGGACACTCATGATGTATAGGTACACAGGCAGAGATCAACCGTTGACAAATTTAGCGCCTCATGTTTGAGTTTTGATGCAGGGCAGTGAGTAAGTTACTTTGCTACATTGCCCTGCATCAAAAGGAAAGCGCAGGATGTGCTGTATTTATTGTATATGGCGCATTCCTGTCCTGTCAATCAGCGCACAATATGGTGCATAGCACCAATGCATGCACCCTTGCACCATGGTTCAAAGCTGTCTGTGTTGTTCGCAAGATTGGTTTGTGCAGGAAGGGACACAGAAACAATCCACACAGGCATTTTCCTTGTTCTAGGTGTGCTTCAAAATGCAGCACACTTGGAAAGAGGGAAAAAGGAGGAGGAATGAAAGCGTTTCTGCTCCTTACACCTGCTTTGGGGCAGTATAAGGTTTTGGTGCTGTCCCAGGTTTACATGAATTTGTAAATCTGATGCAGCGTCAGAAATCTATGGGTGTTGCTTGGGAACACGCACCGCAATGCCCATGGAAGGCATCCTTGTTAGGTTAGGCCATATGTATTTGATATTGCACATGACTGACTCCAGAAGGAGTACCTTTTGATGCAGATAAGGCAATTCAGCGCTTTGCACCGCCTTGCCTTACTTCATATCTATGAGGCCATGTGAAGCCACACAGGATGGCTTTGTGTCATCTCATAGATATATCTGTGAGGACAGCACCACCGTAGCCTCAAAAAAAGTGGTGCTCCGGCAAAGTAGCCATCTTGTAAATGAGCCCCTTGGGGTTGGGATGAGACCCACGTCCGCTGGTCATGTTGAATCAGACTTTTGCTTTTACCCAAACCATACAATTCATAATTACTGTATCTCTCCTTCCAGTATGTGACAACAAGGGGGTGTGTCTGGTGCTCCTCCATGAGGCACCTATATCCTAAACTTAGGACACGATGACTGAACAGTGGAATCATGGAATTGGACACCATGAGCACTAGTTTGCTATGTCACATCTGTGTGCTGTGCCCACATGTGTTTTTGGAGTGATACACAAACAAATGCATGGACTGAATCTACTCTTGATACTAACTGATGTGTTTTTAACTTGTGTGTATATGTGCTTTTACTTTTGTCGCTAGTTTGTTTTGTGATCAAACCTCTGAAGTATGGGTGTGTTTCTGAATCATTAGTGGGAATTATTATCTAATGATCAATGGATTCTGGTCCTGATGAAGGAAGGGGCCCCTGTTGGGGCAAGGAAATGGCAGTAACATGTTGACCTATTGATTTAGAAGTAAGTAGGCTCCAAGTCATTTCAACTTTGATTTTAACCATCTCCAGGGTTCTCTGTAATTAAAGTGTTTTTTTTAGAAATTCTTGGAGATTTTAAGTTTACCTTTTGGGATCCTACCTCCATTACCACCCTCAACAAAAGTACTCCCTATATCATAGGGAGCCCATTCATCATTAATGCCCTGGGCCCATGACCCCTGGTCAAAATCCATCGACCCGTACGGGTTACTCGTCTGACATACTGCATGCACTACGAACTAAGGGGAATCTTAAATGTAATATTTTTTCCAGCGATTGGCTAAACCCAAGTTCTTGTCATACTTGTAATTTTCATCGGATGTTCCGCAACTATGTCGGCGCTTTTCTTCTGGACCCAAATCCTCTCCAAATTGGCTTTTTGGCAGTTTGAATTGCCGATCTCTAAGCAAGCACAAAAGAAACATCTATGATCTTTTATCGGACGAGTCACCTGATGCCCTGTTTCTCCCAGAAGGTATAAAACCTTTACAACGAAATTTTTACCACGCACTACCATTACAACGCGGTCATTACAACGCAAACCATTACAACGCATTGCGCTGGGGGGCGCTCTAGGATAGGGAATAGGTTAATTTACTATCCAATAACCTTCCCTAGTGTCCACGGGGACTGGAGTTGGAATAGTAAATTAAACTATTCACTATCCAGCACCCCAAAGCGCTATGCGTTGTAATGGTATGTGTGGTAAAAACCGTGTTGTAATGGTATGCGTGGTAAAAGTATGCGTTGTAACGTCATGCATCCTTACAGAAACGTGGCTGCATGACAGTTCTGGGCCCGACATCGCGGAAGCTCTTCCTTTGAATTATGCAATTGTCAGCAGTGACAGACTGAAGAAAATTGGGGGGGGGCATTGCGATCATATTCAAAAACATGTTGCAGTGTACTCTAGAACCAATCTCCTTGAGCACTTGCGAGGCTGCTCTTTTTAAACTGGCTTTGCTTCCAAATTTTACGCTTACTGGGCTCTTAGTTTACCGGCCGCCTGGCCCTTTACAGTCATAGATAACGCAATATTTGGATATTACTGCATCGATCTTCGTAAACTCCAGTAATTTTTCTATTCTGGGTGACCTCAATATTCACCTTGAGGAACCTAAGAATAATATAGGCAAAAATGTCCTCGATGACCTTGCGGCAATGAACATAACGCTTTGGAATGCGGGTCCCACCCACAGCGACGGCCACTTACTGGACCCTATCCTGTCCAATCTCCCACACATACATTGTTTTCCCGCTTTGCCGCTACATTGGACTGATCATTTCCTATCTAAATTTAGTTTTGTCATCCCAGATACCTCTACTCCTTTTAATAGGACTCTAAGGACTTGGAAAAGAGATTGGAAAAAGCTTGATATGAATCACTTAAATAATGCCTTGGATTTCCAACCTCTGGGCGTTGTCCTAGATTCGGACGACATGGAAACAGTGTCACTCAAGGTAAACATGTGGCTTAAGGAGGCGATTGATACTTGTCTTCCCCTATCACACAAAAAAGTTAGTGTCCATAAATCCCCTGCGTTATGGTTCAATTAATCACTAAGAAATCCAAATGCAAAAGGTTGTAACGCATCTGGAGGAAAGACTATTCCTCAGAAGCAGGGCTCACTTATAGGAATGAACCAATAGGAACATCACAAGGCCTGTCCAACAACTAGAGCGGGCTATGTTTCCAGAACCATTTCAGAGGCAACTAATAAATCTAAAATACTATTTAACTTAGTCAAAGAACTTGCGGGTGCCCAAATGATTGCTAGATCACTGCCTTTGAGCAGTGATCAATGTGAGGAACTTGCCCGGTTCTTCACAAAGAAGATTGATACTATTTATTTGGATATAACAAATCAGCCTCTGGCGCCCGATGCCAATAATATCGATCATGCTAGTAATACCGATCTGGGCACCGCCTCTCAACCATGCCTGACGTATGAGCCCCTTACTTCCTGGCCTGAGATTAATTTGCAAGGCCTGAAAGATATTTTAGGCAAACTAAAATCTTGATCACCAGCTGATCCACTTCCAATCTCTGTACTCAAACTTTTGGACATCCCTCAGCTCTCCAAGATCTGTAGAGCCCGCCATCGGTCGCTATTAAATGCAAATGTTCCAGCTATGTGGAAACAGGCTATGGTAACACCACTGCTGAAAAAAACGTTGGCTGATCCGAAGATTCTTGCCAATTTCAGACCCATCTCCCTTTTGCCTGCTTTTTCCAAAATTCTGGAGCGGCATGTTCACTATCATCTCGCCCAGTTTACAGAGGCAAATGCGTTACTTCACCTGTCTCAATCAGGTTTCCGCCCAGGTTTCTCTACTGAGACTACATTGTTGGGCGTTACAGAGAATCTACGCCATATGCTGGACAGAGGGGACACAGCTGCGCTGATACTTCTTGATCTCAGCGCAGCATTTGACACCATTTCTCACACCATACTACTAAAGTCTCTTTCTGTGGTTTAGCCCTGGACCGGATCGCATCTTTTCTTACTCAGCGAACATTTCAAATCTTCTCAAAGTCGGCCTCCTCTAATACTCATCTGTCTCCGTATGGGGTACCTCAAGGCTTGGTACTCAGTCCTCTGCTTTTTAACTTTCCAATCGCCCTCAAGGCAAATCAGGTGGCGGGGTTGCAGCTATTATACATCATAAGCATAAATTCACCACCTTAGAAAGGATCAGCCTTCCTGATGTCGATAGTCTCGTACTACAATTCACCTCCCCTAAGTTTGCCTTTATTTGGGCCCTTTTTTATCGACCCCCTGATCATATGCCCTCATTCCCTCAGCTTTTTGGAGAACAGATATCTCATCTTGCCCTTAATCATGCCAAAATCATTGTTATTGGTGATTTCAACTACTGGCCTCTAGATCCTGGCGAAAGCAACCTATCGGTCAAATTCTCCAATCTATTGACAGGCCTAAACTTCACCCAAAAAAATGATAAAGCCACTCACATCAAGGGACACATCCTCGATCAAGCTTGGACCTCCAATATCACAATCACTTCCCCCACCATTTCTCCTTGTCCCTGGTCTGATCACTTCTTTATCTCCTTTGTCATCACCCAGACCCCCTACGTCCCCCCACTCATGTCAACAACTTTTTAGCCCGAAATTGGACACGAGTTGATCAGAGTGAATTTCATAGTCTCTTGATTTCCTCGGCCCCTAAGGAACTGTCTTCCACTTCCGCCCAAGCTTCTAGCATTGTTAACTGGCTGGAATCAGCATGTGATATAGTCCCTCCAATGAAAAAAATAAAAACTAAGCGCCCTCACGACGCTCAGCGCTGGTTTTCCGAGGATCTAAAAAAGGAGAAACTAGCCCTGCGGCAGGCTGAGCGCCGTTGGCGGCGCCACTACACTCCTGAGGAGAAAACTATCTACATCTCCCTATTAAAACAATATCAAATTTCTATTTTACAAACTAAATCCACATACTTTTCTCAAAAAACCATTAATTCCTCGTCCAAATCCAAAGATGTTTTCTCCATTGTTAATGAGCTCACCCTACCAGACCGGGTATTAGCCAGGCCGACTCCCTCTCAGGTATTGTGTAACTCATTAAACGCCTTTTTCATTGAAAAAATTGCCCTCATCAAAAACAATATTCCGCCCTCAATCCCATGTTTGATCCCTGCTACCACTTGTGGAAATCCACTGGTGCTAGATCATATCCCCCCAATTTCTAAGCCAGAGTTTCTGGCACTCCTAAATAGAGTAAACTCTGGCTCCCCAAATGATAGTTGCCCCACTGAGGTCTTAAAAAAAGCCTTTCAAGCCTGCCCTGATCCCCCACTTTCATTACTCAACAGCTCTCTGACCACTGGCATAGTTCCTGACTTTTTTAAATGTGCCGCAGTGGTGCCTATTCTAAAAAAAAACAATGCTGATCCCCTAGTACTGAGTAATTTCCGCCCAATTTCCCTACTCCCTTTCCTTAGCAAAATTCTAGAGGCCCATGTGACTAACTGCCTCAGTGCCTTTATTGAGTCTTCCCAATTTTTGGATCCCCAGCAGGCGGGTTTCCGGTCGGGACACTCTACTGAGGCTGTTATTGTGGTTGTGATGGACGAGCTTAGGAAGGGAGCTGATAACAACATTCCCCAGGCACTTGTGCTTCTGGACTTGTCGGCTGCTTTCGACACGGTCGATCACACCCTCCTGATCGACCGTGTCGGCAGAGCCGGCATCTGGGGCACGGCGCTAGAGTGGATCAGATCCTTCTTATCCAATCGCTCCCAGGCTGTTCGCCTATCCTCAGCCACCCCTGAGAAACTAACCTGTGGGGTTCCACAAGGGTCGGCCCTATCTCCACTTTTATTCAACCTATATATGCAACCCCTGATTCAATCCCTACATAATTATCCAGTTACCATTTTCAATTACGCCGACGACATTCAAATGGTCTTTAATCTTAATTCCACACCCACATCCATTGCTGATTTTCAGTCTACTATGGCCTTTATTGGAGAATGGATGTCCCAAAGCCAGTTGAAATTGAACCCTAACAAAACGGAGCTGGTGCTAACAGGAGGCCTCCTTAATCCCTGGAACCCCAATTTCTGGCCACCATCTTGGGGCCCCGCTTCGTCCCCTTCCGAATCTATAAAGAGTCTAGGGGTTACCATCAGCAAAGATCTCTCATTGGCAGTTACTTCGTCATGTTTTTTCCAACTACGACGAATTCGAAAAATCTCCAGGTTTCTGACCACTGAAGCCCTCGTACTGGTCATCATGGCATTGGTAATCTCCCGTCTTGATTATGCCAACGTTCTTTACGTTGGCATCCCAGCCTACCAACTCCGCCAATTACAACTGGTGCAGAATCAAGCGGCGAGACTTATATTTCGCCAACCTAGACATCAACATGTATCCCCCATATTGAAAAAGCTTCATTGGCTACCAGTGACGAAACTTGGTATTTTCAAGAATTAGAAATGGGAGCCCTCCCCATTCCTTCTGACCAGGTGCTAAATTTGGGGGTGACCATTGATAAAGGCCTGACTATGCAGCACCAGGTTAGGAAGTTAACTGCCTTATGTTTCATCATTTTACGTTGGCTAAAGAAAATCATTTGGATGCCGCCAGAAGACTCACAGAAGTCAGTAGTTAATGCCCTGATTACTTCTCGGTTAGATTATGGCAACGTTCTCTACCTAGGGTCATCACAGGCGGTCATCAGACGCCTTCAGCTTGTCCAAAATGCTGCTGCGAGGCTGTTATGTAAATGTCATAGAAGGGAACATATGTCAGGATATCTCCGTTCATTACATTGGCTAAGGGTCGAGAGTAGAGTCAAGTTTAAAACTCTCAGCTATATGCACTAAATAAAATGGGGTATGGCCCCGAGATACCTACAATCTTTGGTGCATTTGTATACTCCTGCTCGCTGTTTGCGTTCCTCATCTCTTGGCCTTTTTAGCTTGCCCAAGATTCGCCTTTCCAGAATGGGAGGCAGGTCCTTTTCCTTATTGGGCCCAAAGCTGTGGAATTCTCTCCCTTTGACTATCCGAATGGAACCTAGTTATGCCCGCTTTCGCAGAGCCATTAAGACCTGGCTATTTGATCAATAATTACCTTTGATTTTACATGAGAGTAATTTTTTAGCTTTCTAGCTCACTGTCTCGTTAGCGCCGGGAAACCCTTTTGGATAGCTGTCGCGCTCTATAAGCTCAATAAAAAAAAGGAAAAAAAAAGATTTTAAATGGTCCTTCTGTGGGGGGTTTTGCTGAGGCTGTTCTCGAGGCTGGTTCTCCCAGCTCCTGATTTTCCTGTCAGTTATTTATTTCTCCTGTCGGTTTGTTCATTTAAATATGCTGTTTTGCTTTACACCCGGTTCTTTCGCATCTCATGATTGTCAGTGGTTTCTTGTGTGCCATGAAGCCTCTTGGGTATGTGCTCAC
Organism: Lissotriton helveticus; assembly: GCF_964261635.1. Taxonomy (NCBI): domain Eukaryota; kingdom Metazoa; phylum Chordata; class Amphibia; order Caudata; family Salamandridae; genus Lissotriton; species Lissotriton helveticus. The sequence continues at coordinate 911,086,478 of NC_136073.1, read as the reverse complement.
TTTGTTACTCATGTGGTGAGGGAGACTTACGTGGAGGTAAGGCCCTGGTTACTTCCCGGTAATCTTCATTAGTCCGAGTATTGTCTTCCTCCCCACATGAGTTCCCTTCCATTCCTCCCTGTTCTACTATCAGCTTCATTGGTTATTTGGGCTTGGTAGTTCTTCAGGTACTGGGATGGGCTGACTCTCCTCATTGGGAACCTTATTTTCTGCATTTATACTGGGAACAATAAAACGAGAAGCGCCTAGATTGGATGAGAACTCAACAAGATTAGTTTAACTACTACCACCCAACAAGGGGCAACTTGAGATCCTTGAAGCTGTCCTGTGACAGATCTCTGTATGCTGGTCACCCCCATGTCATTATGGAGTTTGAGTTTTTTGGTGACTGCAAAAGAATTAAGATGTATGCTTCCCAGGAAGAACACATGTGGCAGTGGTTTACAATAACATACATCCCCTTGTCACTAAGGGGAGGAGGGGTGCCTGCCCCCTCCCATCTGTGGCTGTGAAGCTCTCAGAGGGCCTGAAAGATCCAAGGGTTTCACCAATCCTGTGTCTATGAAACAATGCTTGGACACATAGGGGTCCTTAGTCCTATGGTTTTTTTCATTAGTGGGTCTGACAGTGTGGTCTTATAAGTGCCAACCTGCAGGTACCAGAGAACGATTCAAAAACAACAGTTGATGGACAGAATGCAGAACATTGTCATACATGCACCCCAGTACAGAGATCTGGGCCTAAATCCATCGTTTTTTTGCACTCCACACCACCCAGGTCAGACATGGCCATATGCAAATCAGCCTTGACCCTGTGCCTCATGGGAACAGTCCAGCCCGAACTGCCAAGCGATGTCTTTCCTGGACCGGAATCAAGCATCCAAGGACCGGTTTCGGGCTATCAGCCGTCATCAGCCTGGATAGCTTGACTCCAGTGGTGTGGAGAGCATGGGACTCACGTCTGAGCATACCCAGCCCACTCGGGGTGACAAATGCAAAAACAACAGTTGATGGACAGAATGCAGAACAATGTCATACATTCACCCCAGAGAACGATGCACCAAGGAACAAGCTGCTCCTCATAAGGGACAACATGAGCTCCCTGGCTAAGATTGGCCGGTGTTTTCATGTTTGCGAGATGTCCCCTTCTGGAAACTGTCAAGACCACAGATGTCAGGTTATTGTGTTACAGTTGAGAACCCCAGTCAAGTTATTTCAGTAGTAATGTGCTTTCAAGTGGCACTTTACACAATCCTGCTGCCTCTTCTGCTGCAGGTAACACATGTTGCCGTTTCTACATTAATGGACCGATGGACGGGGGCTGGCAGGGCTTTATTGGGGATCTTACTCCTCAGATGACAGCTGATGTCAGTGGTGAGCGTTTCACTGAGGGAGACATTTTTCACGGATGCACTTCCACTGATTCAAACGTTTCTCCTATTTAAACGTGTTGAAGTTCAGTCTCCTCGAAGCTTGCAGGTTTCCTTCCTTCAGAGTATGTTGCTGACCGAGTCCAGGAATGTTCTCTGCACTATGTGGTCCAAGTGCTGTGTTTATTATTACACAATGAGAATTGCAAGCTCCAGAACAGACACAGTGTGGCCTCAATCAGTCATTCAGCTGCAGAGCTGGAAAACCTAGATGTAGTAATATATGGAACTGGAACACATCAGAGATCTTTTCCTTATGTAAGCATTAACAGGAGTGTGTTGTACCTTTAGCCAGGAGAATGGTCCCTATGCAGTGGAGTCCGGACACGTCATCATGGAGTTGTATGTTTGTTTATTTTAGAAAGGAGTGTCTGTTGCACCCCTGGTGCCTGCCCTGTGGCTGTCACAGGGTTGTTGCCACATACATTCCACCTGCTTACACAAGGTTTACCTGCCAGCGATAAGAGGCCTAGATGCAAAGCCAGAGAGACACCCCTGGTGATAGCCTCTCCCCGCCACTAGCACCTGGTGAGGTGTGGTGCTTCACACTACCAAACCGCGGTCTCCCTCATTCATTCGCAAATGGGAAGGGGTCTGCAAGGGACAGTTCGGGCTGGGCTGTTCCCATGAGGCACAGGGTCAGACTGATTTGCATATGGCCATGTCTGAACTGGGGTGGCAGAGTGGGCTAAAGAACGGTGATGGATTAAACCCAGATATTTTGACTGGGTGTGAGTGTTTGATTGGTTCGGATGCTCCATCCATCACCACCCCCTTTTGTACCGCTTTGGCCACCATAAGTGTGGCAGGGTATGCTCAGATGTGAGTCCCTTGCTCACTTTGCCACTGGATTCAAGCAAGCCGGGCTGAAGACGGCTGTAATGCCAGAAATCGGTCCTCGGAAGCTTGTTTCCGGTCCAGGGAAGGCATGGCATGGCAATTCTGGCTGGACTGTTCCCATGAGGCACAGGGTCAGACTGATTTGCATATGGCCATGTCTGAACTGGGGTGGCCTATTGGGCTAAAGAACGGTGATGGATTAAACCCAGATCTTTTGACTGGGTGTGAGTGTTTGATTGGTTTGGATGCTCCCTCCATCACCACCCCCTTTTGTACCGCTTTGGCCACCATAAGTGTGGCAGGGTATGCTCAGACGTGAGTCCCTTGCTCACTTTGCCACTGGATTCAAGCAAGCCGGGCTGAAGACGGCTGTAATGCCAAAAACCGGTCCTCGGAAGCTTGTTTCCGGTCCAGGGAAGGCATGGCTTGGCAGTTCGGGCTGGACTGTTCCCATGAGGCACAGGGCCAGACTGATTTGCATATGGCCATGTCCGAACTGTGGTGGCAGAGTGGGCTAAAGAACGGTGATGGACTAAACCCAGATCTTTTGACTGGGTGTGAGGGTTTGATTGGTTCGGATGCTCCGTCCATCACCACCCCCTAATGTAACGCTCTCCTGTTAGGGCCTTTCTCCTAACGCTACACATATGACTTAAAAACGTGGCCACTCCACAGGCAAAGAGTGGTCTGGGATCTGCTTTTAAAATGTGCAACGCTTCCTGGTGGTTCCGTGTGCCCAATTGCCGGCAGATTGGTTTTAGCCATTTAGACCTGTGCTGAACATAAGCCTGACAGGCAAATATAGCATGCGCAACAGACTCTACTGGAGTCTTGCATCTTGGGCAGTTTCTGGAGCTTGGGTTGTTTGGATGCCACTTTGCTGTTACTTCACAAACAGGGAGGGTACCAGACCTAAAATGAATGTATAACATCCTATCCTGAGGGACCTGGATTATATCTAGGTAGCGCTCCAAGAGCCTGGTCTGTTTGTGGAGATGGAATTCTGTGGTGAGCGTTCCCTGGTTGGGTTTGGTAGGTTCTTGTTGCTCAACTCATTCCCAATAATGTGGTTTAAGTACCTCTTTCTTATTTTTCCCATAGGGCCTGAAGCCCTACTTCAGACATCAGTTTCCTAGCGTTTCTGATCCAGACTACCTTATTACACCTGTCTAGGTGGATAAACTCCGATAGGGCTTCCGCATAGGACAGGAGCTCAATCGCGGGGCCTCGCTATAACACCAATAGAGTTCCTGCCCATATCAAGCATTAGGGGAGTGAGTGGGGTCACTCAGGAATTTGTGCTCTGATTTACTGAGCTCTGGAAAATTGTAAAATCCCCACATCTCTGCTCCATACAGAGCTTTGCTGCCTGCCTTTGAGTCAAAGACCTGCAAGGCAGCCGCTATGGGTCTGCTATGTGAGGCGCAACATTGCTTTCCTATGGCCCACATGGCTCGCTTGTGTCCCAGTAGTGTCTTAGTTAGATGGAGCTTCCATGACATTTTGTCTGAGAGGCAAACGCCAAAATAATCGAAAGCACTAACTCTTTCCAGAGGGGTTCCTCCTAACATTGAGTTGCCTTTATGGTACTTATGGGGATTCAAGACCATGAATTTGGTTTTGTGGTGTCAATAACCAAACCCATAGTTTTGCGGTTAAGTAGCAGCTGCAACCCTGCCGGGGTCTTTGACACCAGCAGAGTATCGACTGCGAACAGAAGAGTTGGTACCTTATCCCCCCATGGTTGGTTGTTGGCAGGTTCTCATTGCAAAAAGCTAAACACTCCATTCATGTAGAGAGAATAGGGTGGGTGCCAAAACACAGCCTTGGCAAACTCCCCTGCTGACTGGAATATGCTTGGTGAGTTGTCCCTGCGACCCCCATCTGATCGGTGCATAGTTGCCTTTGTGCAGTGGAGCCACCAGGCTGAGGATAGATAGCAGGATGCCCTTATCTTTGAGTACATGCCAAAGTTTGTACCTGGGGACTAAATTGAAGGCAGTCTTTAAATCGATTAAAGCTAAGCAGAGACTGCCCTTGCCAATCACTACCACTTTCCAATAAAAGAGCAGAAGGTGGAATACCTGATCAATTTTCCCCATCTTTTCCCTAAAGCCAGCCTGATATTGGGATTAGATTTCATTGTCATTTGCCCACAACTGGATCTTCTACAGGAGGGCTCTACAGAAGACCTTTTGGAGGGTGTTGATCAGTTTCTTCTATGTCTCCTTTTTTATAGATTGGAACCACCTCTGCCCTCTTCAATGACCCTAGGACTGTGGAACCACTAGTCACTGCATTTGTCAAAAGTAGAATATAACGAGCCCAGCTTGGGATGTCAGCTAAAAATAGAACTCCCGGAATACAATCCCTCCCTGCAGCTATAGACTGGATTATTCGGCCTATAGAGGACTCAATCTCACCCAAAGTAAGAACTTCATCATTCTAAGGTTGACTATAAAGAGCAGCCACCTCCATTGGAGGCCCGTCCCCAGAATCTGTATAAAGCTTCCCAATGTGGTCGTACCACGCCTGGCCAGTGATGTGATTAGGGAGTGATTGAGCCCCTAATTTGTTGATTTGTTGCCCCAAGTGACTAAAGACCAAAAGGACTTAGAGTCTTTCTCAGAGCATGCTTCTCTAAGTTGCTGCCATCAGGATTCGTCCTAGGCCCTATCCGCATGATGCAGAGGTGCCTTAAAGCTCTTCCTAGAATCTTTAATAAGGGCCCTATCTTTTGCTTTGATGGCAAAGACTAAGGTTGAGCGCTCACATCTCCAATCCCTTGTATACCACGAGTACACTCCCCCTGTTGAGGTACTAGACCTTCGATCTGTCCTCGGTGCTCCAAAATAAGAACGGAATCGGTCTAAGATTTGAGAATGGGCTGTGGCTACATCAGCCACTCCACCAGTGCCTTCGGCCAGAGACTGGAACTCGAGGGTGCTCACTACCAAATCATGCTGCATGCCCTTAATCTTATTTTCATGCTGAACCACCTTTCGCCATTTAAGTGATCACCTTGATTGGAAGGGTAGATCTGCATGGTATGACTCGAGGTAGGTTTCTTTTGGAGTTATAGGAAGCATCCCACAGGCGCTTCATGCTGAGGCAGAAGGGATTATGGCCGCTGTCAGCTCTGGCAGCCACATTCATCACAACCAAATCTCTCCAGAGCCTCATGCCAAGGAGAATATAAATGATGCGTGATAGGCCACTAATTATACTAAACATTTTTGCACCATAAATTCCCAAAGGGGTTCTTCCATTTGCAGCCCTCAGACCATACTCACCATTAAGGCCATTGACTTAGGGGCTGATTCACAGAACTAACTTAAGACAAAATCCTAAACTTACTACTTTTGGTATTCACAGAAGTTAGGATTTTGTCTTAAGACAGACTTAAGACAGAATCCAAACTTAAGTCTGTCTTAAGTCTGTCTTAAGTCTGTCTTAAGACAAAATCCTAACTTCTGTCAATACCAAAAGCAGTAAGTTTAGGATTTTGTCTTAAGTTAGTTCTGTGAATTGGGCCTGAAGAGCGCCAACTGTGTCAAGTTTTTGACTGGGGAGGTCTAAAGATGCGACAGCCCATTCAAGGTTTTCATCTTGTGGTCCTGTTAGATCACAGCTTTCCAAACTTTTTATGTTGGTGACACACCTTTTTATGAAAAGATTTTGAGTGACACGGTAACGCGTGCGAGCGCAACGAGCAAGCCCGAACCACCCAAGGGGTTCCCCCGAGAAATTTTTGGAAAAGTAGTGGGCAAATGGTGCATTTCCAAGCACAGTTGAGAAAGCAGGAAGGTTAATAAAGCAATTGTTAATCTGGTCTAACAAAGCCAGTGACTGGCAAAACTGAGTGTAAGCAAGGTTAGGTATGTGCAAGCAACCAGCACCACAGTTTGGAAAGATGTGCCTTAACCCCATGATATATTTTAAAACCCAGACTTTGCCACCAATTAAGCAGAACAGATTACTGCCTGATTTCTCCTTATTGCCAATCTCTTCGTGGTAGGGTTTTAAAAAATAAAGCGCTCATGCATAAGCACCTTGCACCATCGGTATGTCACTTTTTCGCATGGTTAAATTGATGCACTGGCGGCACAAGGGACATGTAAATAGGCCCTTAACTGTTTAATTGAGGCCCAGATTTTGTGTCTGGCTTGTGTCAACTTTTTGGCACAACCCCAAAGCAAAAATCAATTCGTTAAATATTGTAATGCGCTCAAATGTACTCATGATAGACCTGCTTAACATATGAGAGGTCTTAATCTCTGTTCTCACTTCCTGTAAGCTCATGAGTTGTGATGCCACTTCCTGCAATGCCACCTGTGATGTCACAAGCTGTGATGTAACTTCATGCGATGTCATGCACCAGGATGTCACTTGCATGCTGCCACACACACCCCCCCACCCACACACACACCAACCCACAACCCCCACACACATACAACCCACACCCACACAGCCCCACACACACACACACACCCACACAGTCCCATACACACACAACCCACACAAACACACACACAACCCCACACCCCCCACACAACACCACACCCCACACACACACATCCCCCCACACCCCCACACACACACCCACACAATCCCACACAACCCCACACCCCCACACAACCCCACACCCCCACACAACTCCACACGCACACACACAACCCCACACGTCGGGATCACTGAGTGAGGGATGGCTATCACCCTAGGCATGCTAAAATAATGATGCTTATCACCTGTTTTTTCTGATATGAGCCATTGCTTTTTCTGAGAGTGACTATACCAGCTACCTTGACATTGGCCTCTTCTCTGACCTCGTGAAGAAACAGCTGGTTCAGAATACAGGAGCTACATCCATCATCTTCCACCTCTAAGTCATCGATCACGTCCAGCCAGCAACATTTAGTATCTGGTATTTGCTCTTAGAGTTGAAATATGTGCACTGTGCGTTACCCCAAGACCTCTCTTGGACCCAAGATAAAATCCAGTCTTAAACATAGAATCAGCTGACCCCTTTCCCTCACAACCCTTGGATAACAACATTACTATCTGCCTCACAAGTCTGCTAATCTGCTGTTTAAATCCCTCCACTAATAATTCTCTGACACAATCTTATTTTTATGTGACAAACCTGATGACATTTTTTCTTCTGCACAATTTCTGATACCTTATCAAACACGTCTGATAGATAGAAAGGCACTTACACAAATACTTCAGCCACAGGCATGCCTTTTTAGATTGCTTAGCCACCCCAGCTCCAATCTGGTACTAACAGATTTAATTTCATTAATTGTACCCGTGCTCTAGAATTCACTTCTGAATAACATCAAGGAGGTGGATTTTCAACTGCATGCAGAAAGAAATGAGTAGTTGCAGGGTTAGGAGGAACCATACTTTTGGGTGTCAGTGCGGAAACTCAACATTGTGGCACAGATGATTAAAGCCAGTGCTGTTCAATGAATTTGTTTTTAATAGGAGAGAGCTTTTCCGTTCAGTTTATCGCAGTAGGTTCCCCATGAGCCTTTTAAATCATGAACATGAAGTTCAAATATTGTTTGACGTATTGGCTACTGTCTTAGGTTATTATTAAGTTTTGCTACTTGCTACTTGTTTTCGCCAGGTTTAACTCATAGCTGCGAGTTGAAGTTTCAGTGAGCGTGCAGGAAATTAAAGTACACCAATAATAAATATAATGGAGATGCCCTGGGTTCTGCCTTCTGCGCGCACGTCCTTCTATTCATGCTGTCTGGCTCCCCGTTGAAGAGGAGCCAGCAAACAGAAGATTTAGCGATTTAAAAGTGCCCCTAAATGTCCCAGCAAGGTCACACGCTCAGGGCCGTGAGCAGCACTCCCGGAGGAGGGATGGGGGAGCGGCAATACTTACTGGAGCTCCTGTCCACGAGGCTCCTCTCTGCAGCTACTCCGCCTATCGCCATGTACGTCGCGATCACAGAGAGGGGGCTCGAGTTGCAATCCCCCAATATCGGCCGGCCTGCAGATGTCATCATGTCGCATCACGCGACACACCTACGTGTGGGTTGCGACACACTAACCTGTCGCGCCACACAGATTGGAAAGCTGTGTGTTAGATCCTCTGTATCAAGAGGCTCAAAAGTGCTATTAAAGTCGCCTGCTACTATTAATCTCGAAGTGGATTGGGCATCTGGCTAAACTCTCTTCCAATTGGGTGAGTGTTTGCGAAGGTCTTCCCCCTTTCGTCCCTCTCACGCAGATGTTAACCAGATCAACTTCAGGCCCATCTCACTGCTTCCTTTTGCAGCCAAAGTCATCAAAAAGGCTGTCAACACCCATCTAGCACACTTCATAGAAACCAACAACATCTTGGACACCTCTCAATCTGGATTCTGAGGGAACCACAGCACGAGACTACCCTCCTCGCCACCACCAACAACATCCGTGCCATTCTCGACCAAAGCCATACGGCAGCCCTCATCCTCCTGGACCTATCAGCAGTCTTCAACACTGCACACTAACCACCAGGCTACATGATTTCGGAATCCAAGGAAAGACCATATACTGGATACAATCATTTGTCACAGACAGAACACAGAGAATGAGACTCTTGCCTTTCTCTCAGAACCAACAGAGATCAAATGCGGAGTACCCCAATGATCCTCCCTCAGCCCCACAATCTTCAAGGTCTGCATGGCCTCCCTTGCAACCATTGTCAGAAACCAGGGGCTCAACATTGTCTCCTACCCCGATGACACCCAGCTCATCTTCTTTCTCACCACGGAACCAAACATCACCAGGTACAACTTCCAAGAAGGGATGAAATCCGTCTCCACCTGGATGAGGAACAGTTGCCTGAAACTCAACTTGGAGAAAATAGAAGTCCTCATCCTTGGCTCTGCCCCTCTGCATGGGATGACACCTGGTGGCCCCCCGCCCTCAAGACCCACCCACCCCAACAGACCATGCAGGCAACCTAGGCATCATACTCACCTCATCACTCACCATGATTCGCCGAATCAACAGTGTATCACCTGCATGCTTCAACAGCCTCCGCATATTCCGCAAGATGTTCAAGTGGATCCCCCTGACTCCAAGAAAACCATAACTCACACACTCATCACCAGCAGACTGGACTACAGCAATGCCTCTAAGCTGGAATCAACAAAAACCTCCTCTGCAAACTCCAGACCATCCTGAACACCGCACTCAGACTTATCCTCGATATCCCATGGCACAACCACTACACCCAAAACCTCTGCAACATCCATAGGCTCACGTCGAAAGAAGAATAACTTTCAAGCTGCTCAGTCATGCCTTCAAGGCCCTACTCGACTCCGGACCCGAATACCTCCACGACCGAATCTGCTTCCACATCCCAAAGAGAAACCTCTGCTCAGCCAACCACTCACTAGCCACTGTCCCACGCTTCTACAGGACCAGAGTAGGTGGAATATCCTTCTCCTACCTTACAGCCAAGACCTGGAATGAACTCCCCCTTCACATATGATGGAGCCCAACAAGGCACCAATTCAGGAAGGACCTCAAGACCTGGCTCTTTAAATGACCCCAATGGAGCTGCCCACACCAAGCGCCTTAAGACCCTCACGGGTGAGTAGTGTGGTTTACAAAACCCTCATTGATTGATTTCCACTGTTGGACAAACACCCGGCCCTAAAAATCAACATGAACAGAGCGACCTAATGCATTTCACTGCTTGTGGAACTCCGCTTAGAGTGATAGAGTTGTTTGGTCACTTTGCGGAGTTCCACATAACGGAACACCGCGAACTCCGCTCAAGTCTAAAACAACTTTTTTTTAAACGAGCGTACTAAATGGGCAGAACCAATTTGACAACACTCTGCTATTCAGTCGGCAGCTGGTTAAATAATGACATTTCCACATATTTTCACGCCCACCCACCAGATAGTGCATAGTCTCTGCTATTTAACCAGTAGCGATGTAAATAGCAGTGAAAATTCACTTTTTACCCAGCGGCTACATTAATAGCCACTACCAAAAGGCAAAGTTGTTAGGAGGGATGGAGGAACGTGAAAAAAGTTATACAAGAAGGAGAGAAGATATTGCAGGAAAGTCTATAGGACCATAAGAGTTGGAGTGTACAGAGGTTATTGGGTCTTGTTAGTATGAGGATTTGGCTGACATAAGGGTGTCGTTTGTAAGACTCAGGATGTTCTGAAGTTAGGATTTTTTTGTTTATGAAAGATTCTCCCCATTTTGTCTTTCAACTGTTTGGTATTGGATGTAATCAAGGTCTGAGGATAAGGAGTTGCAGGTGTAAAGGGGATAGTGAGTATCCTTAAGTTCAGTATAAACTGATATATTTGTGAGTTTACTTGGGAATAATTTTATTTTAAGAATGATGATAGGTTGTTTAGGGGTGTTCTGCACTTGGTAATGGTGCTCTTGAGTTGGGGGACTGAAGACAGAAGAGACAGTGGCTGAAATATATCTGGGCGTGGAAGACCAATAAACAGATGTCTGAGAAATAAAAATTAGGTAACATAGGTTTTGGTGAGAGTGTGTAGGGTCCAAGCAAATATTTTAAAGTGGCATTCAAGTGAGAAATCAGGCAAGTAGGATCATCTAATAATGAGTGCTAGGAATAAGGCTGAAGATACCAGAATAAAAAAAGCTGCCCGTAGGTTATCTGATGAGCAGTACATGGCCACAACATGGACAAAAGGGCTCATACTGGTAGATGAGTGATATTCAAAAGATAATGGAGCAGTTGCTAATATTGCTTCGGACACATTTGAGAGTCATTTACTGATCAGTATCTGCTTTGCTTGTGAAATGCTTTTCCTAGAGCCTGCTTCACATCTTCATTCCTCAGACTATAAATAACAGGATTCAACATTGGGGTAAACACTGTATAAAACAGTGATGCCAGCTTGTCTGGTTTCTCTTGGCTGCTTGGAGGTGTCAGGTGGGTTGCAGCTCCTGTCCCAAAGAACAGGAAAACCACCATTAGGTGAGCAGAGCAGGTGGAGAAGACCTTCCTCTTTCCCTCTGCGGAAGGGATGTTCAGGATCACTCTAATAATGTGTATGTAGGAGGTGAGGATGATCCCGATGACCACCGATCCTGCACCCCCAGCCAGTATGAAGATCACAATCTCATTGATCAAGGTATCTGAACAGGCCAACTTCAGCAAGGCTGGAAATTCACACAAAAAATTGTCAATCCTGTTGTGTCCACAAAAGGGTAATTGAGAAACAAGAAATGTATTTACAAAGGAGAAGAGCATACCTCCCATCAATGAAAGGCAGATCATGTTGATACATAGCTGCCTGCTCATGAGGGTTGTGTAGTTTAATGGGTGGCAGATGGCGGTATAACGATCATAGCTCATGACAGTGAGAAGAAGAGCCTCTGAAGCGGTCAGCGAAAAGATGACAAACACTTGGGTAATGCACTCATGAAAAGAAATGTGCTTCTGCTGGGTCCATAGATCCTTCAGCATTCTGGGGACTGTGACCGAGACAGAGACAATGTCAAGGAAGGACAGGAAGCACAGAAAAAAATACATAGGGTTGTGGAGCTTCTTTGTGGTTCTGATGACTGCGATAACGATGAGGTTTCCAAACAGCGCGATGAGGTAGATAAGCAGGAAACCAGCAAACACGGCAACCTGAACATCTGAGCTGAGGGAAAACCCTGTGAGAATGAAGTACTTGCCAGTGGTGCGATTCCACAGCATCTGTCTCTGACACATGTACCTGCAATTGAAATCGACGGTGGGAGATTTTAGATTTGTGCGAAAACCAAACAGAAAACTTTGATCAATTGACTTTTGCAGAGCACATAATAGTCAACTCTCATAATCTGGGAGGTTCCATGACTCAGTAATAAAGACATTAGGGAACAAATCTGAGTGACTGAAGGATAACTGACGGGATATCCAGCCTAAAGATCTGAATATATGATACATTTCCATTTCTTTGTCTTTGTCTCTTGAAAAAAGTGTACTTAAGTACTGTATGGAATCTGCACACCAGTTTGTTGAACATCTCTCCTTATTTCACTCTCCTGAAAGTCACAGTTTGTAAAAATAAGCTTCTTTAAAGCCCCATTTAGCCCCTAAATGGAGATGTGCCCCAAGGCTCCATTCTCTCATCCGGCTCTCCAACCTCAACCCGGAACCCCTGAGTTGAATGTGCTAAGTCTGATATCTTGAACTAAATCTCATTCCGAAAGTGTATGCCAATACACCTAAAAAAACTGAAGCTTATTGAGATGGGAGTTTTAATTTTATCTTTAAAAGAAACCAAGCCTTTAATCTCTCCTGCAAACTTCAGGACAGCTGCCCAAACCTGAATGCTTTCTTGTATCGACAAAGGTAAAACTCTCCTGTTGGGCCTTCTATAATCCCTAACCTGTACCTCTTAAGGTCCCTCTACATGCAGCAGCATGACTAGTCTCAATGCAGAAACCCTTACCATATTATCCTATCCTATTACAAGTCCGACTGGCTTCCATTAGAGGCAAACATGAACTTTAAAAGGACCTGCTTAACCTCCAAGACTCAGGCCTCTAGTCTTTCACTTTACCTTAAATACAATCTGCATACCACTGGAGGGGAGAGAGTGACAAGAAGCACATGTTGCTTTCTTCTTGACATTACTAAGACAACAAAATCCAAAGCAATGAAGACTGAGACTTCAAATCAGGCCAGTTTATGTTTTGCCTCCAGACATTGAAACATGATCCAGGAATTCAGTAGACTCAACCAAAATGTCTTCTTCGTGAGGACCAGCCTTAAGTCTCACCTGCTCTAGTTCTAGTATATTTTCTGGACTATGTTTCTCTACATGCCTCCTGCCTCACATATTGTTCAATGCTCTTTCCCAAATGTTTACCTTGCTATCAACATGAGCACCTGGTTCAGACGGGTTATAAGCACCTCATTATCCTAATCTACCTCTGCTGAAATTGTATTACTACTTATGTTACTTGGAATGTTACCTAGGTTAAGTTTTATCTCAAGCTTTCTTCTACTCCTTTGGCTAAGCCTGTGCTTTATAGACACTTTAGAGTAAAACCTTAAAATAAAAGGCTTGGTTGCTGGGTTGTTTCTTCTCAGTTCCAGATCACTTAGAAATTGATTGAGAGTTTTATGGCAAAATGTTCTTCTGCCAAAGAATCAAATATAAACTAATGCACCAGTACCCTGATGACACTCAAATTTACCTAAAGTCTCCATCCCATCCATCTTAACAGAACTCACAAACCTTTTAGAAAAAATAATAAATTAGAGTTTGCTTTCTAGCTAAAACAGAATCCAAGCAAGAGGGAAGTTCTGCTTTTGTAATCCAACATATCTCCTCTTTGCAGTTTATTGAAATGTTACCACTGTAGTTCTCTATGTTATGTAGAATGTTACCTAGGTTACATTTTATTTAAAGCTCTCTGCTGCTCTTTTGGATGATATGTCTGTGCTCTAGAAATACCTAAATTAAATAAAACATTAAAATAAAAGGTTTAGAGGCAGAAGTACAAGGAAATGGTGCAACTTGTGCTGTGGCAAATTTTGCTGTGCTGGGTCATCCAAAAATGGGTAGATGCGCTGCGTTTAATAATCATTGACCAATACAGGGACATTTTTTATTGAGGATGGTAATGGTCCAGGGATCCCCAACATTGGACTTAAAATCTCAAAGAATATCTCAAAAGACCTACTTTAAATGCAGAGAACTTTTGAGATAGTTAAAATCAAAGTAGCAATGCATAGGAGCCATTATTCCCTCTAGATCAATAGGTCAACTTGTTTCTACCATTTCTTACCCCCAAATGGAGTCCCTGGTTTTCATCAGGACCAGGATCCCTTGATAATTAGACTTCATACTTCAGGCACTCATCCATACTTCATAGATGTTATGCCAAAATATACTTGCGTCTTGCAAAATTCTAGACACTAGGACCCTACAAAAGCAAATAGAAATATTTTAATCAGCATCAAGAGTGGATTCACTCCAATCATGTGATTGTATATCACTGTGTTAGAAAGTCATCCTTTTGCCCTGTTCACTTCCATTTTCTGCTGAATGATACTGGTGATAACTGACTCCGACTCTACCCTGGGCTCAGCTTTCCAGGCCCAGGGCCAATGCTATGTTTAAAATGTTAAATGTGATAGCGTACATTTATAATTGCCAATGACAGACCGTATAAGTCCCTATTGTATAATAGGGCCAGGGGGTGCAATATACCTATAAGTCACTAGTATATAATAGGGCTATGGGATTCACACTACTTATAAGTCCCTAGTATATAATAGGGCATGGATGTTTAGAGGCCCCGCGGATTGCCTGCACTTGCACGTGTGCAATCATGAGTGCCTACTGTCATTTTCCGACTGTCTTTAAAAGTAAATTGTATGCAAATTCAATTTTGGTGGCATGGGCACTTTAAAACTGATAATCTACATTATGTGTAAATATTAGGCATCCCCAAGTCTTCTCTTCGTGCTCGAGGTGTGGGCACCATGTAACTATAGACATGAATCTTATAAAATATGTTGTATACCCCCTGTTGAGGGAAAAATTACCCACTTAAAATTTCCTCATTGCAGGTACTTAGTGACCTCGGCTAACATTGCAACATTTTATTTAAGTATAACTATTGCTTGAAAAGGAGTAAGTGTCATTCAAAGACTTAAAAGATTGCGATTGATAAATCCAACAACTTACTACTGTTGAATGTATCATAACTGGTGCAGAAAACAAATTATATAACTTTCTCTTCTGTAATTCAAAATCCAGCCTTCTAGTAGTCACTGTCGATTGGTCAGCCTTAACAGGCTTAGCCAGGCTGCCTTGATGAGGTAATACGTGGACTTATAGACCAGGGGTTATCTGATGGAGAGAACTCTGCAGCTTCAGGGGATAGGTCATAAAGAGGGGGCTGCATAAATCAAACTGAGCTCAAAGAGAGAGCAGATCAGTAAGGAAAGCCAGGCGCACCTACACCGGCATCCTGTAACCCAAGCCAGATGGCAGGCTTAGGACAGGAATGTGCGAAGCCCAGGAGGACGGGAGCTAATGGAAGTGAGCCACAATGTGAGTTGGTTCAGCCAGCTTTAACTCTTCTGGAGAGAAATCCTCCATGTTGGATTTTGGAAGTGCAATGATTTGTAGGACAAGAAGATGCCATATTTTGGAGGACGTTGTCTTGCTTTTGGGTGGCACCCAGCATCTCATTGAATAGAGGTGCCCCCTGCTTGTTGCCCAGGACACTGAATACATATGGGGAGCTGCTCAGCCTCTCAGTTCTGCTGCCAGAAACTATTAGGAATAGAAGGACTGCTCTGCAGGAATCTGGATCCGCACCCAAAGGCCTGCACTAGGGCTGAATGCACCTGCTACATAATCTGGTACTACATTCCTGGTGACTGCGACTTGCTTCAAGAAGGATTAAGAAGTGGACTCCGCACAAACTGCAGGTTAACAGAGCACACCTGCATCATCTCCACCAAAAGTCTCCATCCTGGAGTGCTTACGGAGGGCTTTTAAGAATTTGACTAGGTGCAGAATTTCCAAACCCCCACAAGAACATACTTCCTACCATCCCTAAAGAAACCTTTCCAATCTCACCAAACTACATGAATACAACAACACCGACGTCAACATATTCCATAGCAGAACCACTGACTAACTTTCAATGCTTAGGAGTAGAACCCTTACTTCCTGGCATACTCGCTCATGGTGAAAGCCTCCTATACCTTTTAATTTCCATATGAAGCCTCCTCCCCAAAACACAGCACTCACTTTTATCCTCCTCCAGCCTGGTGCCCTGTGCCTTAGGCTCCCTCGTGCTGGCGCAGGTGGTGGTAGGGCAGGTAAGGCCTGGCATTATGATGCAGGTGTACATACAAGCTTCAAGAGCCCAGGCCGTTAGGTGGAGCACCTGCAGGGCCCCTAGGCTGGATCGGTGAAGCCATGCAGGGGCAGTGGCCCTGCAGCGAGGGGTCTCTCTCTCCCTGAACTCCAGGGCAGTGGCCTTGGAGTAGTCCAAGCCCAGCAGGCTCTCGGACATGGAGCTACTCGTGCTGCAAGTTGTACCTGACATGCTTCATAACATGCTCTTACAAGTGGACTGCTGCAAACTCGTGCCTACTAGCACAAGCCTAAGGAACCGAACAGCATGCCCACGCTGCACTCATTGGCGGATGCGCCTCTTGTCCCAGCTCAGGGAGAAGAAACGCCACTCACGTTGCATTGAGTTTCAACTGGTGGGCGCCACATGGTGTAGGCAGAATTTTTGCCAAACTCCGCTCTCCAAACAGAGTGCTGCATGGCAAAAACTCTGTGAACTCCATAGGTGGAGCAGAGTTCACCGCCCACCCCTAGAAGAAACAGCAAAAATAACATTTCTAAGTGTGAAGGTAACATTTTGACCGTGGCCTCCCACTTAATGCATCTGACCAAGGCTCCATCACATTCAGCCTCAAACTTTGACTTTGTCCCGGCCAAGCATGACCAGATGTCTCAAAGTGGCGTATAGGCTTTTAAGCACTAGAGAGTGTTAATTTTATGAAAATTCCTATCTCTGGTTCCCTACGTTGGATTTTTGTTATTTTGGTGTTGATTTGTTCATAAACATATAACATATTTTTATAAATTGTTGTGGGATTTTTATAGTGTTTGGAGTCTTACTTATTTGTTGTATTGTTGTTTTTAAATGCTTTACACTCCTGTCTCCTAAGTTAGACCGTACTGCTTGTTGCCAGCTATCAAGGGTTGAGCAAGGGACCAATTTATTGAGACCTTTACTGGACCTTACACTGCGTTAATGGCCTTATTGCTAGTAGTAGGTGCATACTTATCCCTACCAATCACCCACATTCCAGCACACTACGAAAGCAGACGTGGGGGCACAGCACACCGAAGTGGCATAGTAAACTAGTGCTCATGCGGGAAACAATGTATACAATGCTGTTTCCACAACGCAATGGCTTTACAATGCAGTCGTTACAATGACTGCGCTGTTACCAAGCAGTGCCATTACAATGCAAGTCGGATTTTAAATCCAACACCTTCCCTGCTGTTGCGCAAACTGGAGTAGGAACAGTAATTAAGACTATTCCTAAGTCCAGCGCGCCCCCTACAGCAAGTTGTTGAAATGACTTGCGATGAAATGGCACTGCGTGGTAACAAAGTGATCGTTGTAACGACCGCGTTGTAAAGCCCCGCGTCGAGAATGTATGCGATGTAACGTCATATATTTGCTCATGGTGTCCAATTTTGTCATGCAACCATTCAGCCATCTTACCCTAGGTTTAGGATATCAGTACCTCATGGAGGATCACCAGAGACGCCCCCTTGTTGTCACATACTAGGAAGAGAGACACAGTAAATTAATAATTGTGAGGTCATGAATAAAAGCAAAGGTCAGGTTCAACATGACCTCTGGAAGTGGGTCACATCCCAACACTTACTTCGTCAAAGGGTGATCTCTGCATCATGACGAAAAGCCCTATCTACTTGCAGTTGTGACTGAGTTTTGCGGCAATAATTAACACCTTTTTGAGATTGAGATTTCCTTGAAGAAATGCTTTGGTTTCTCCACAAGTATGAGACTTTGCATGTGTGCTGCACTGTCCAGCACACTTCCAAAGCGGTAAAAATGTTGAAGATTTTTTAGACATAGTTTTTTGCACTGGATGGCTACTCTTCCAATACAAAACCTATGCTAGACATCACACACACACTTTTATGATGGTGCAAAGGTGTGTGCATGGTGCTAAATACTCACATTTTGTAATTGTGGGCCTGCGTAGAGGGAGAGCAGAAGATATAGGGCCAGATGTAGGTAATCAGATTTTACCGATTCTTAAATAACGAATTTTACCGATTCGGTATTTAAAAATCGGTAATTGAGATGTAGATGAAAAATCGTTATTTTTTACCGAATCGGTAAAAGTCGGTATCTGAGTTTCGGAAAATACCGAATCGGTATTTACCGAATCGGTATTTACCGATCGGTATGTCCAATGCATTCCTATGGGCCAAAAGGCCCATAGGAATGCATTGGAAATACCGATCGGTAAATACCGATCGGTAAATACCGATTCGGTAAATACTGATCGGTATTTTCCGAATCGGACAGCAAACAAAAGTAAAACTTAACACAACAGCCAATCAGGTGCAACCACCCTCCCCCTTCCTGCCAGGAAGTGGCTACACAGGCAGATGCAACTAATTAGAAGGTTCTGGAAAGGCAGTTGGAGCAGAGAGACTGGGAGCAGCAGCAGCAGCAGACAGAGCTTGTGATTTTTGAAAACTTTAACATGGAAAGCAGCAGGGACACTGAGCAGGCTGAAAGGAAAAGAAAGCTTAAATTCAGTAGTACTGAGCTACAGGTCCTTGTTGAGGAGGTGGTAAAGGTACACCACAGACTTTTTGGAAAGCAGTCCCTCACTGTGCCAGAATCAACAAAAAGGAAAATATGGCTGGAAATCTTAGATAAAGTTAATGCAGTGGGAGTGACCACCAGAGTCACTGAAGATTTAAAGAAGAGGTTCTATGACCTAAGGAGCCTCACAAAGAAAAAATTGGCTGGATTGGAGGGGGGCAAGATGGCGACCGTGTAGGACGGTCGGGAAGCAGCTCGAGTGAGGAGATGCGGTCTGGAAATCTGTAGGATCCAGAAGAACCCGAACCATACACCCGCAGTGCCGACACGAGGATATGCATCCCCCACAGATAATGCGCGTTTAAAAAGATCCAGCTACCCTATCTGATCGGATCTGAGCGCAAGAAAGACAAGGGGGAAGAAGAAAAAAACGCGATCAGCACTGAAGGAGATACCGCCGCATGAAACTTACTTGCGGTTGGCCGCTTCAGCGGCTTCTGTTGGAGCTGTTACGGGCTGGGAGGAGGCGGAGAGCCCTATTGGTTGTCGGTCTGCGTGCAGAGGCTGCGGTGTCTGCAGAGTCGGCGTCGGCGTCCAGCAGGCAAGCTCGGCGGGGTTTGCTGGCTGAGGCAGCGGCAGCGGAGGTTGTGGAGTCGGCATCCAGTAGGCTTGCACGGCGGAGTCTGCAGGTGAGGCGGAGGCAGTGCAGGAGGAAGGGACAGATTGAGGCTCTGGAGATTCGATTGAGCCAGCGACTATACTCCCCCTGTAGTGATGGGAAAAACGCTCTGAGAGCTCTGGAGGCTTTGGAGGCTCTGGCGGACTGTGGCCCCGAGGGGTCAATTCGGGAGTGTAACAGCACGAGGGGTGAGGCGCAGTTTGGGCTCCCAGAAAAGAGGAGAGAGATTATGGCCCCCAAAAATACCGCAGGAGCCAAGGCAGCTGCTGCTAGAAGAAAGGCTGCAGCAGAACTAGCAGGCTTAACTACAGAGAAAGAGTCGGAGGGTAAAAAGACCAGGAGACAAGATACCCCAAATAAAAAAATGGCACTACAGGGTAATGGTAAACCCAATCTAGACTCTCAGGGTACCACCCCGATATCGAATATTTTTCAAAAACTGGCTAAAATGAAAGGCTCTGATGATACTGCTGATTGTATAGCCATCAGTAACGAGGTTGACCAGGCTACGACTAGACCTAAGGATGGGGGGGGGGTTCCCAATGATGCAGAGGTTGTACCTGCAAATGAAACAGATATAGACTTGCCTGTGCTCCAGGATCAAAACGAAGACACACTGGGGTCTAAGAAAGTGGATCTAGGTACAGGAGAAGCGGAGGGCATTGTGCCCGAACTCAATCTGCTAGAAAGAACATCAGAGGAGGAAACCGGGGGTGATGGAAGCGACAAAAAAGAGGTCCCCAGCGAAGCGTTCTTTTCGGTGTCAGAGGGCGGGGAATGGTCGGAGGAAGGGGATGACAGTTTGGATCAGGAAATTAGTGGGTCTGATGCAGACACTGACAGCGACCTGGAACAGGATGATCATAACCCTCCAACAACCGCGGTGAAAGTTGTGACAGGCCCTAAAATCCAACATAAAAAAGAGCAACTGACGTCTAAGTTTGCTAATACGGTTCAAGATAGTTTAGGGGGGGAGACGGCACAGATGTCTCTCCTAGAGGTTATCCATCAGGAGATAATCTCCCACAGGGAAGAAGTACGTCAGGAAAGCCGCAAATCTCAGGCAGCAGCTAGAAAAATACAAGGGGCAGTCAGGAAATTAACAAAAGTCTGCATGAATCTAGGTGAACGTGTTAATAATTTGGAGGAACGAGTGGTCTCAGTAGAAGCTGAGACGGCAGCAGCTTCTAGCAGTATGGACTTACAAGGAACTCAAATTACTGATATACAGTGGAAATTGGAGGCGTTGGAGAATAGATCAAGACAGAATAACCTGCGCATCTTGGGAATCCCCGAAGGTTCAGAGGATTCAGACACAAAAGCATTCGTGGTGAAGTTATTTGAACAGGCCTTTACAGATCTGAAAGATTGGAATTGGTCGAGGGAGGTTCAGAGGGCACATCGGATACCTTTCAAGATTCACAAAAATGCAAAAGAGGGGGACAAACCAAGGGCCATTCTGATCTTCTTGGGCAATTTCAACTTGAGGCAAGCAATCTCAGAGAGAGCAAGACCTGATAAAAAAAAGACTGTGGACGGTTACTCCTTTTTTGTGCGCCCTGATTTCTGTCATGTCACGGTGGAGAGACGCTGGAGACTACGTCAGATGATTAAACCGTTTCAAGATAAGGGCATGCAGGCATACTTGATTAATCCGGCTCAATTGAAGATAGTCAAAGATGGTCGAACATTATATTTTTCTTCCGAGATAAAGGCCAAAGAATTTCTGCAGCTGTAGGACATGTAGCAATGAGTAGCAATGAGTAGCAATGAGTAGCAATGAGTAGTAATGTATAGTAGTGTATAACAGTATTTAGAATATTTCTATTTTTGCCTGGTAGAGTAAATTTTGTTTTGCATAGGGTACTATCTTGTGAAAACAGGGATCTTTATTTGGATTAATAACCAACATGACAGGTACACGAAGTGGTGGTGATGGGTGGTGTGGGGTGTAGTAGACATGGTGGTGGGTGATAGGGTACGGGTATTCAAGGATGGGTCATATGTTCTAAATCTCCTCAACTCGGGCAGCGAACCATCACGTGCACAGACCTTCAGTCTGAGCGCCTCTAAGGAAGGGGGGGGAGCCCTGGCAGGGGAGGGGAGCAGCAGGGCAGGGAGGGGGAGGGTGCGAAAGAATGGGGGGAAAAAAAAGAAAATTTTTGAGATGGAAAGGAGTAAGACTAGCACTATGAGCAGAATGATATACATGGATAACAGTCATCATAGGGAGAAGAAATACAGCAATAATGTCAGACATTAGGATTTGTACCATAAATGCAGGGGGGTTAAATGATTGGAAAAAAAGACAAAGGATATCACACTGGGTAAGATCTAATAATATAGACATACTCTGTATTCAAGAAACTCATATACCCTGGGATAAAAGGAAGCTGCTGGATATCTATGGGTATACGCTGATAGGGTGTTCATCACAAACATCGATGATAAGAGGTGTGGCTATTTTAGCTAAATGCAATTTGGGGGGGGCGAAACGTAGCAAAACGGATGGGTCTGGTAGATGGGCCATAGTGGAATTGCAGATGGGGGTTACGCTGTGTGTAATTTATGGCCCAAATGAAGATGAGCCAATGGTTTTTGATAAGCTGGAGGAAGAACTGGCTAATTGGGCAACCCCGATGATAGTATGTGGGGATATGAACATCACAGCTGACTGGAAACAGGGAAGCAGATACACAGGGCGTAAACGGAAGGTAAAGAGGGCTCTTGACTCTCTAATAGAGTCACATGGCCTGGTGGATGTTTGGGGACTTAATATGCCCGGGGATCCAGGGTATACATATTTCTCACATCCCGCACAGAAATATTCTAAATTAGATTACTTTTTTGTGACAAAAGGAGAAATCTGTAAGGTTAAAATTACTAAAACCCCAAGAATTATTTCGGATCACAATCCTCTGATACTAACATATAAAACTCCTAGTACTCAAAGGAAATTCTCAAAGTGGACGTTTGAAAGGAAACTCCTAAATGACGAAAGGTTTGTCAAACACATTAAACAATGGGCGAAAGAATTTTTTGAAATGAATAGATACAGTGCATCTAGAAATGGTGTATGGGAATCCTTTAAAGCTTCATTAAGAGGGGAGACAATCAGTTGTGCAGCCAAATTAAGGAAAGAGGATAGAAGTATCTTGGAGAAACGTACATCGGAGTTAGCAGAAGCTGAGAAACGCCACATAATGGAAATAGCTTCAGGTCAGGATAGTTCGGAAACGACTAGAACTATGGCTTTGATCAAGGGGGAGATTCTAAAAATAATTACGCAGAAGGAGATCGGTAATTATCAGACACACAGAGCAAGGAGATATGAGACAGGTGAGCAAGCTGGAAGAGTCCTAGCCCTCCGTATTAGGCAAGAAACGAATAAAAATAAAATTGCGAAGATCAAATATAACGGTGTTGAGCATACAGACCCTAAAGCTATAATGGGGGTATTCCAGAATTTTTATAAAAAATTATATGATCAAGAGACTGTGTTGGTACCAATTTTGCATGACTATGGGCCATCATGCCCCTCGCTGGGGGAGGAGGAGAAGATGCGACTGGACTTAGACATAACATCAGAAGAGATCAAGACTGCTTTATATGAATTAGCAGCGGGTAAGGCAGTAGGTCCTGATGGGTTACCATTAGAAGTTTACAGGGCTTTGGAAGACGAAATCCTTCCTATGTTGGTAGATCTTTTTAATGGAATAATCTGCACTGGAATGATCCCCGATACATGGAAACAAACCAACATCGTTATATTTCATAAGAAGGGAAAACCGGCGGAAAATCCAGGCTCGTATCGGCCAATATCATTGATAAATTCGGATGCAAAACTTTATTCGAAAGTATGGGCCAAAAGACTAGGGAGGGTAATTGGCCAACTTGTCTCACCCTGGCAGCATGGGTTTGTCCCGGGTAGGGGGACAACGGAACACATTGCGCGAGCAATCTCGCTGTTTGACTCAAATGCTGCTACGGGAGGAGATATGGCCATGATCCTTTTAGATGCGGAAAAGGCCTTTGACCGTGTAGTATGGGATTTTATGTGGGAGGTTTTAGCTAGAAGGGGTTTTGGAGAAAAATGTAGAAATGCAATTAAAGCTATGTACAGAGATCCGGTAGCCAGAATTAACGCAATGGGTCTGCAGTCGGAAGAAGTGGTGATTAGGAGAGGAACTCGACAGGGGTGTCCCTGTTCCCCGATCCTTTTTTCTCTCTTCATCGACCCTTTTATCAGGAAAATCCTCGCCTCTGATAACATATCCCCAGTTATAACCAATGGTCATAGCACTAAATTATTGGCATATGCGGATGACCTGGCAATCACCACTAAGGATCCGCAAACGGCAATGATTGAATTAACTCATCTTGCGCATGAGTTTGGATTATGTTCTGGCTATAGGCTTAATACCGAAAAAACTATAATAATTGGGACTAGAAATATCTATAAAAGAGATCCAAGATATGTGGATTCTGCAGTTTATCTTGGGGTAAGAATCAATGCTAATGTTGGGAAAATCATCGAGGAAAATTATCTGCCTCTACTTACCTCAATAGATAGAGAACTCAGAAGATTAGATGTTTTACATTTATCTTTGATTGGGAGGGTGAATGTACTGAAAATGTCAATGTTTCCGAAATTGTTGTATTTATTCCGTGCCATACCCTTACTAGTAGAAGAGGGTTTGCTTAAAAAAATGGAAGCAGTTTTTGTAAAATTCGTGTGGCAGTATGGGAAAGTCCGGAGATCATTAGCTCGACTTTCTACACCATTAGAGGAAGGAGGGCTTTCTGCACCCAATTTGAGGCTGTACCATTGGGTTTGTTTACTGCTGCAAATGAATTATTTGTTGAGAAATGATGTTTTAGAAACTCCACCTGGCTTCTATAGAATTCCGTCAATTTATGAAGTATTACTAGGAGAAAGGGCTCGGGGGCTCCTAACACGAGAAATTAATGTATCATACTTTAAAAGGAGTAAAAGCAAAGTAATGCTAAGTGTATGGGGTACTTGGAAGGCGATACTGAAATTCCTGGAAATCCCGAAGATCAATGGTATGATTGACCTCTGGACCTCAAGACCTTTTTCTCATCTTGGAGAGAACAGAAATAGTAGCTCATGGAAGGCATTGGGTATTAGATGTCTGGGGGATGTCATGTGTGGGGATGATTTACTGGAGTTCGATATATTACAACAGAAATTTGGTATTCCGGCTACCCACTGGCTCCTGTATAATCAAGTCAAGCAAACGATTAAATCACTCAGACCGAGATTAGCATTACAGGAGATAAATCCTCTTATAAAGTATGTAATAAATGGCGGCAAGAAGATCAAAGTAGGGTATAGTTATCTCTTGAAGGCGCTGGGTAATGATATTACACAGATAGAGTCTGCTTGGGCTCAAAGGATAGGGGATCCAAATGTAGACATAGATTATGTGCTCGTATTGAACAAAAAGGTATTAAGAGCAACTAATTTAAAAGCGCAGCACTACAAGATGGTTTTCAATTTGTATTATACCCCTGCAAAGTTGTTTCAATGGGGGCTAAGAGATAACGATAAATGTCCAAGGTGTAATCAAGGCCCGGCGGATCTTCTGCATATTTTTTATTCTTGTCAGAATCTCACACTTGTTTTAACAGAAATGGAAAAATTTTTATCGGGGCTGCTAGAGTCTCAAATATCTCTATCCCCAATTATGGTTTTACTTGGTAGGGATGAAAACCTAGCAATCGGACATGACGCTGAAGCATTTATTTTTTTATCCGTGGCTGTTTTTAGAATCTTAATTGCAGCGGCTTGGAAAGACCCGATTGCGCCCTCTTTTCAGATGTGGCTAACCAGGCTGCTGGGGATCCATAATATAGAGGAATGCCTATATAACTTTAAGGGTAAAAGGATGAAAGAATATGGTAAAAGGATTTGGGCTCCTCTTAGAAAGTGGAGAGAACGAAGATGAATAGACAGTGAGTTGATGTAAGAATGATCCCCCTGTATTATTTGGACTGTAACATTTTTGTGTACTTTTGCTGCCCTTTTGCTGTTTGCCGAGATGTTTTTACATATTAACTGTCTGATTTTATCATATTCAATATAGTTTATATCCATATGTGTAAATGTCTGATGGGATTCAGTTGGTATTTGTAAAATTGTGTTATATTCCGATCCATCTCAATAAAAAGATTTAAAAAAAAAAAAAAGAAAGAAAAAATTGGCTGACCGCCACAAACAGTCACAGAAAACAGGTGGAGGAAAGAACACTGCCCCCCCTCACCGACCTGGAGGAGCTGGTAGCCACAACCCTGGAGGCTGAAAGTGTCCATGGACTGGGAGAAGTGGACAGCTCGGCGCAATCTGCAAAAAAAAAGGTAAGATGCATGCACAGCAATCCCCCTGCAACCCCCATCCATCCCTCACCCCTTGCAGCTAAGTTACCCCAGTCCCAGGGTGTCTGTGCCAAACTGTAGCAATGCATCATGGTACACCTAGTCAGTTATTGAAAGACCATGTCACACAGCACTGTAACCAACAAGTTATTTAAATGATTGCAGACAAAATGAAGGGCAGGCAGCATGTACAAAGTGCAATGTTATATGTTTAATTGTAGTGGCTGTGACACATTTGCACCTAGCTGATATGTGCTCATATGTCCACAGGTCACACATCCAGAAGGCAGTCCGAGGAGGCAGAAGGTACGGCACCCCAGAGGGATGACAGTCAGGAGCCAGGGCCCAGTGCATCCCAGGACACAGGTGTTCCGAGTGGGCAGCCACCCTCCCAAGAAACAGACATCAGTGAAGAAATGCAGGGCTCCCCAATTCCTTCACAGTCCCCACTATTGGTCTCATCACCAGAAATGCCTGCATCCTTTGTAGTAGTAACACCTGTTGCACACCCTAGCAGGAGGCATGTCGTTTCCCCACTGCTGGAAATGGAGACAGGTGCTGAGGAAATGGTGGGTGAAGACTCACAGAACTTGTCTCAAGCTGACATCACTGCCACACTGCAGCCCGGCACAGAGCCTGTACCAAGGACCACTATAAGGCGCACAGTACAAGGAAGGGGTGTAGGTGCACGTGGGGAGGGGTCCAGTGTCTTCCAAGGCCTGGAGGGATCCATGGTCAGGATACAGAGGATGCAGGGCAAGGGCATCATGGCCTGTCAGAGACAAATGAGAAACATGACCATTAACATTCAGGACATTGGCAAGGGCATAAAAGAGCTGGTGGAAGTGAACAAGAGCATGGCAACAGGCATACAGCAACTGTGCACTAAACTTAACTCTGAAATTACTGCAAGGCGCAGGGACAAGCAGCGCGCACAGAGAACAGAGAAGTCCATACACCGCCTGGCAACAGCCACATCCCTGCTATGCAGGCGTAGCATCAATAGTCAGGAAGTCCTGACTCATAATAGCAACCAGTTGACAAGGGGCATAGCTGGAATGACTGGTGCGCTGGAGGCACTACTCAATGCCCAAAGTGCACATAGTTCTGCTCTTGACGTGCCGGACACTGAAGCTAGCACCAGTAGGAGCAGCACAGCTAGCCACCATGGTGTTGAACCAAGGAGGAGCTGCAGGAGACAGGGTGAGGCTACAGGACAAACGCCCAGTGAACAGGCTGAGCCACAGACACCTGCCAGTGCAAAGCGTGGCCGAAAATGAACAGTTGTAACTATGGCCTACTGCCATTGGACATTTGATTCATAGTTAATAAAGTTTTATTTGCACATTTGTGTCATTTCAACCTGCCTAGTGACAATGTACAACTACGGTGGGTGGATTCAACACCTGTCTGAGTGTGTTTGCTCACTGTGAGCATTGATGTCAAATGCTTACTGTTGCACTTTTGTTCTTTAACATATCTTTAAAAAATCTAATTAAACAGAAGCTTGTGCTTTCACTATAGCTCAGTGTCTTCACTTACTCAGAAATAGTTGCGTGTTATGTCATCACGTCTGTATCTGCCATCACTTGGTGTTGACACTCCAGCAGGTTGTCTTTCAGGCACAGCAATGTCGTCGTCATGATCCTCATAGTCAGTTAACTCCACCTCAGTCCCCTTCTTAACAGCCAGATTGTGCAACATGGCACAGGCAGCAATTATCTTACAGCAGGTGGTGGGGGTATACTGCCTTGCACCTCCGCTCTTGTGCAAGCATCTAAACCTGCTTTTCCAGATACCAAATGTTCTCTCAACAACATTGCGTGTGCTCTTGTGGGCCCGGTTGTATCTCCTTTGGCTGGGTGTTGAGGGGTTGAGGTAGGGGGTGAGTATGAATGAGCGGAGGGCATATGCACTGTCTCCTAAAATGAAAAGGGAATAATTTACTCACATGCATACATGTACTGCTTATTGCAATAGGTGTAATAGGTGTTTCACACTGTCTCTTACCTAGGAGGTAGCCTTCACCAAATTCCCCTGCAGTCAGGCATGCATAGATGCCACTGTTTTGAAATATATAGGAGTCATGGGTACTTCCCGGGAATTTTGCGACAAGGTCTGTGATGACGTTCTTTGCATTGCAAATCACCTGCACGTTGATGGTGTGGCTTGACTTCCTATTGCGGTAAATGTATTCTGTGGCAGCAGGGGGACAAATGGGGATGTGTGTGCCATCAATGCATCCGATGATATGGGGAAATCTTGCCATCTGGTAGAAGTCCGATTTGGTTTGAACCAGTTCAGCATGGGTGGATGGAAAAGAAATGTAATGGTCCATCCTATGCAACATGGCGTCAAGGAAATTGTGAAAAAACCTTGAGAGGCTGCTCTGGTAGCTCCCTGACGCCAGCAGGTGGAAGCTGCACAGCACCTGTACATGTGTTGGAATTGCATGTGCCCTTGGGGTGGGGTGCTCCAACAGTGGTTTTAGGTCCCTGATGAGCTCCATGATGGTGGCTGGAGCCAACCTGTACCTTTGCAGTATCTCTTCCTCTGTGAGCATGAACAGGGTCACCCTCTGCCTGTAAACCTGCTCCTGTCTCAGCCATTCCCTCTCTCCTTCCTCCTGTAGCCGTAGCCGTCTTGCAATGACATAAAATGCCGCCATTTTGCAAACAGAATTGCATTTTGGGTCCATTTTTAAAGGCTGCACCTGGTTACCACCTGATTTGAATCCATGGTAAATACCGACTCTTAAATACCGATTTTGGTGCAAATTCGGTATTTCAGAGCCTCCCTACATCTCAAACTTCAATTTTAACTATTCTTAATTACCGATTCGGTATTTTACCGATTGGTAAGTTTACCGATCGGTAGGTTTACCGATCGGTAAGTTTACCGATCGGTAACCTTACCCATCGGTAAGTTTACCGATCAGTAAGTTTACCGATCGGTAATTTCTCCAATTCGGTATTTTACCGATCGGTAATTTTACCGATTCGGTAAATTTACCGATTCGGCCTATTTTCAATCACCTACATACCGATCGCTCAATACCGGTCGGTAACTGCCGAAAATCGGTATTTTCGTCCGTTACCGACCGGTAACAGCCTACCTACATCTGGCCCATAGTGCTTTCCTGGTCTCTCCCTCTCAATCAATGCACTGTGTTGCATGAGATTTTACTAAGTATACCCCTTAAGGTCAGGCATCAGCTACAGAAGTGGAAAATCCACAGAATCCTTAGGAGTATCTATTTAGTTCTTATATGTGGCCCGGACCAGGTCATGGTTGCGTGTTTGAACAGTATAAAGATCCTTAGCTGCTTTTGGATGCTAGGCCTCTTTCCCTAACTGTGGAAGAACCAGCCTCTCCAGGGAAAGAGTTCTGTGCCGAATAAGAAATATGAAGTTTATTGTGGTATAAAATCATGTCAACAAAGCTAGCTGGTGGTGAATGCAATAGCATAAAAAGTGCAGAAAGGATAATGGCAACCCAGTCTGGGGTTATCGGGTTGTATAGATAGGGTTTCCATCTTGAAATCAGGATAACTGGGCATGTTTGTTAGCTCTTGATGATTAGTGATCAGGTTCGTGGGAGCGGTAACACCCTGGGTGATCTGACCCTGGAATGATCACATCGGACAGGCCTTTTATCTGGGACCATGGTTGAAAGTTAAATGCTTTCATTTATAGTTACATAAATCAATGAAGTGTTTTAAAGAAGAGGTTACAGATAACAAGTCTGAAAGGAAAGGGCAGAAAAATGTAAGATAGAAGTTGAGATGTCAGCTACAGCACTTATTGTTTTCCTTGTAAGCCAGGTAAGTATTGAAAAAGGATTGAAATTCCTGGTGTCAGCACCACTGCCATGTCTCCAAATCTCAGGATCTGATTGATGCTCAAAGTGGCCCTTCTTCAAGCAACTCTGAGTTTTTTCAGTTATATCGCAGACTATTTTTTTTTTTTTTTGTAAGAAGTTTATTGCACTTTATCAGTTCGTCAGTATACATGGTGTCGCCTACAACCTTAACAGGCCGGCTATTCAGATATAACACACGTACAATGCTTGCTAAGTACACAGCCCATCAGCCGACATCCATGGGACCGGCGGCGTTGTGGCGAAGATTGTGTGGCAGTTCAGAGCAGTGCATTTGCACATAAAAATCACGTTAGTCATCTTACTTTTCTGTTGTTTTTTTTTTTATAACGTTTAACACTCTTTAAACAACTAAAAACCCAGGAAATCTGAGAAGAACTATCACTGTGTCACAGCATCCTTCCCCCTGTCACAGGTTGATATCACTACACCACATTTCTTCATGCCCGATGCAGTCTACTCTAAGGGTTATCCACATTGTCTACCAACTCATGTTCCATTAAATATTTGCGTAAGTACATCCAGCAGTCTCTGGGTCGCGACCCCGCTGGCAACTCTTCCTCATACACGACCAGCATATCCCGGCAATATGTCAAATCTTCCAGCCAGTTCTTAACCTTCGGCCCTAGTGTACTGTTCCAATGCATTGACACCCTTCTCTTGGCCTTCAGCAATGCCACCCCGCAGAATTTACGTCGTTGTGCCCTCAGCTGTGGGATAATATCCAATAAGCATATCTTGGCTTCACATTGCATTGTCATCCCAAGCATTTCATTTAGTGCCTGCACCACCTCCTCCCAAAATCCCGCCACCCGGCGACAACTCCACGCCAAATGTATGAAGTCCGCATTCTCTTGTTTGCACCTTACACATCTGGAGTCATCTCTTAACCCATATCTGTGCAATCTCATTGGGGTATAGTACATTTGATGTAGGTACTTGTAGTGAATGATCCTTAGGTTCCCATTTGGCGACAGCATACCTGTGAGCAGGCAGGTCATTAACCATTCATCATCCGTGAGTTGTACGCCCAGCGCAGTGTTCCATTTGTCCCTCGCCCTCTCTGTGTTCACTCCTATGTCTCGCTGCAAGCTGGTGTACAATTTCGATACCAACTGGGAAGCCATAGGTGTGGTGAGTACTAGTTGTAAAGGTGCCAATGTTTTAGGTTCAGTTGGGTAATTCGGGAAATGCTTTTTGACTGCCCTCTGCAGCCTGTAATAGGTAAAACTAAACAGCAATGTCGGATTAGTAATATATTCCAGGCTATCTAGTGTCTTAAAGGCCCCTGTGTTGTATAGGTCGCTGAATTTATCTACCCCAGCACATTTCAGCAAATCCATTCCAACCTGTTCCTGGGTGACTGAGAGTGCTGGATGATGCTCTAGTGGAAGGGCAGGCGCATAAAGTGGTAAGCAATTCGCAGCCTTCCCCATCAGTCTCCACGCTTCCGTGGTGGTGTTGACTGAGTTAATTGCATGGTCGTGTATACTAGGCCGTTTGTACGTTATTATACTTGTCAGCGGAATCGGGTCCGCATCCCCCGCTTCCACCGCCACATGTGTCAGGAAGGGTATTTCATGGTACCAGTAATGCGCGAATTGCACCTGAGCGCACAGGTAATAGAGATATAGATCTGGGACCCTGAAACCCCCCTGTGCGAATGGTAGTGTCATAGTGTGTGAATCCATCCTGGCCTGTTTTCCCGCCCACAGCAAGTTAAGCACCAGTTTCTTAATGTTGCGAAAGACCTCCGCAGGTGGTTTTATTGGGATATTATTAAATAAATAGAGGAACTTGGGCAGTAGCACCATCTTTATTATTGCTACTCTGTCTGCCAGTGACAACGGCAATTTATTCCAACTGGCAACCTTATCTTCTAATGACGAAATCGTTCTACCGTAATTAGTGCGAATGACCAGTTCCGGGTCTCTATGGAACCATACCCCCAAGTATTTGGTTGGTTCGTCTGACCACTCAAGCGGGTAGTCTAGCTCCGTGGGATGTGTGCTATCTGTTAATGCTATTACTAAGGATTTGGACCAGTTTATCTGTAAACCCGAGTGCTGTCCGAACTTAATATATTCCCTTAACAGGGGATTGAGATGTTGTTCCAGGTTTTTAAAGTACAGCACCATATCATCAGCGTAAAGCGAGATGTGTATGGGCCGTGTTGGTAGCTGTATCGCCGAATAGTGGTGATGTTGTCGAATTTTGCACGCCAGAGGTTCCAACATCAGAGCAAAGAGCATCGGTGAAAGCGGGCACCCTTGTCTGGTGCCCCGACAGATCGGTATCAGCTCAGAGACATATTAGTTAATTCGTATCCTTGCTGTTAGGTTCGTATATAGCATATTAATCCATCCCAGGAAGATAGGCGGAAAGCCCATGCGGGGCAGAACAGCGCGTAGGAATGACCAATCTATGGTATCAAAAGCTTTGGCCGCATCTAGCAGCACCGCCACTGCGTTAAGTTCTGGCGCCAAGTAGTGGGCCAGTGCGAAGAGCGTGCGCGTGTTATGCATGGTGGACCTATCAGGTATGAATCCAGATTGATCTGGCCGAATTAACATGGGCATCAGTGGCTTGAGTCTATCTGCCAATAGACTTGCTATTATTTTTGTGTCGACATTAAGGAGTGAGAGGGGGCGGTACGAATCGCATTTATCCTCGTCTTTCCCAGGTTTCAACAACGTGACTAGTAGTGCCTCCCTCATTGATGGTGGCAGAGACTGTGCCTCATGCGCCGCTCCATACAATCTCACCAGATATGGTGCTAGCAAGTCTGCAAATGTTTTATAAAATTCCGTCACAAACCCATCTGGGCCCGGCGCTTTACCATTGGGGAGTCTTTTAATCGTATCCGTGACTTCTTCAATTGTAATAGGTCGAGCTAGATATTCCCGGTGCCCATCCGTGAGCCAAGCTATTTGTACGTCTGCCATATAGTCCAATAAGTCCTCTTGTGGTATCATGGGGCGTGCCTCATACAACTTACCATATGTGGCCATGAATTCTCTAGTTATTCCCTCCATGTCCCTAATGACGTGTCCCTCTTGGGTTTGAATGGCCGTGATATTTTGGGGGGGCGGAAGACCTGAGCAGATCTTGTCCGCTAGTGCTTTGCCCGGTCTGCCCCCCTCCCCATATCATCTGGCAGTTGTGCGTTTGGACATATATTTAAGCTTGTCCTCCGCAAACTGGCGGTGTTCGACTAGTAATGTTTGTATATCTCCCAACAGTTTAGTGTCGCCTGTTTGTGCATATCTCTGTTCTAGGTCATGTATGTTATCCTCGCGTGTTGTTAACTGGCGTCGGATATCTTTTAGAATGCCTGCAGAAGCACTGATGCAGACCCCTCGAGTTGTGGCTTTAAACGCCTCCCACAACAGACAAGGATCATCGGTCTCTGGGTCATTGAGTTTGAAGTAATCTACCATTGCTTTATGTAAGGTGTCTACATATAAGGGGTCTCGCAGTGCTGCCGCATTGAATCTCCAAGTGAAAGGCGGCGGCACATATTGTGGGATAGCCATCTCGACCAGCACAGGGCTGTGGTCAGACAATGTCCTGGGGAGATGCCGTATGTGTATGGCCCATGACGTCACCTCACGTGTTCCTAGCCAGTAGTCCAGTCTGGACCAGCTGTTATGAGCTGCGTTGATATGTGTCGCCACTGTCAACCCCGGGTGTTGAGCCCTCCACATATCAATCATGCCCAAGTCCTCCACTGCATCCTGTATCATTGCTCTCGCTTTGACATGTGGCTCCAGCGTGCCCGGTGTTCTATCCAGCCCATCCCTCAGCGCCACATTAAAATCTCCACCCCAGAGCACATGTTCCACCTGAAGTTCTGCAATGGTATTCCATATATTCCTGAAGAAACCTGGATCATCGACATTAGGGCCATATGTGTTCACTAATGCTAGCCTCCTTTGTCTCACTGTACCCGCTACAATCACATATCTGCCTTCGTGATCTGTGTGTGTGCTAGCTATTTCAAAATGTGTCCCCTTCTTTATTAAGATGCTGACCCCTCTGGAATATGACGAATAATTCGAGCAGGTAACTGACTCCGCCCACCAAGCACCCAGATTTGCTGTGCCCGTGGCTGCAAAATGCGTTTCTTGTAGAAACGCAATGTCAACATGTATTCTATCCAGGTATGCAAATATCTGCCTGATTTTCTTGGGGTTGCCTAGGCCTCTTACATTCCACGTGAGAACTTTTAATGCGTGTGATCCCGTCACGACGGTGTTGGCAGGTATAGCCATGTCGTGTTAGTGGTCATCTTTGTGTACGTCTTAGTAGTTGGTCGCAGCCCTGTGTGCAATAGGTGAAGTGTGATTCGCATTTCTGTTGTCGTGTCTGTGTGATTCAGTAACAAGGAGGTCGCCATGCTTCTCAGACACAGCGTTTGTAATCCAACAATCCCCAAATCCCCCCCCATCCCCCCACCCACTTCAGCGCCCAAACTTTGCCAAAGCCTTCCCTGCAAAACTTTCATAACAGTAGTAGAACTTGGATTGGGGCGCACCCTCTCTGGGGTGTCGCCAGGTTCACACATCTCCATCCACATGGTGGATGTGGACAGAAGCTAGCGGTCTAGTTATTTTAATGTACGTAATCCCTTTTTCCCCCTCCCCCACCCCTCGTCAGTCCGCAAACACACAGTTCAACATTGCCGCCCGTTGTATGTTTGCCACTCAGCAGGCGTCAGTTACGTCGACTGACACATTTCTGAATCTGTCTTTGCTGGGACGTCCAACTGGACTCTACCTCACAATTCCAATGTTCAGTTACATTCGTTAAGTCCAATCTCATCAATATCCCTATATGCACAAGTTAGCATTCAGCACTCAGCGTGACGTCGTGCAGCCCATTATTGTCTATATTCTTCTCCCTCCAGCCCAACTCTCAACCCATGACCAGTGTACTCACTGCGAGAGGTGCCACCTCTAGTGTAATCATCCAGCTCTGTCAAGCATGTGGTGCGTGGGAGGTCCCCACACCCGGAAGCAGTGTGGTACCAGCACTTCCTGGCGTCCCTCTGGGAGCGCGATACCCAACTACTCTCGCTCCTCACTGCAGCACCCGTTAGTTAAAAAAAAAAAACTTGTCGACGTCTGGTCATGCATTTATGCGAGGGGTCCATTCTCCTGAAGAGTCAATCTATGTCACTGGTCTGCTCGTCTCGATCTTGTGCCTTCCTCCGCTTGCCCATTTTCTTGATGTATTCCTGTGCCGCTTGCACCGTCGGGAGCACCACCGGTTTACCCGCAGACATGATCTTGAGTTTCGCAGGGTACAGCATTGCGTATTCCAGTCCCAGATCACGCAATTTTTTCTTTACCGGAGCGAATTCTTTGCGCGCCATTTGTACTGCCATGGTGTGGTCCGGGTAAAATTCCAGGGTATTCCCATTATGCGCGATTTTGCCCATGGCCAATCTGAGGACTGTATCCCGGTCCCTGTAGTTTAGCAAACGGGCAACGATCATGCGTGGGGCCGCACCCGGTTTAGGCACCGGTGCCGATGATCGATGAGCCCGTTCGACCAGGAAGACAGACGATAGTTTGTCAGCGCCAAAGATCTCTTTTAGTAGCGTTTCGACATAGGTCTCCATTTTGCCAGTGTTGGTGGACTCCGGCAGGCCAGAAATGCGCACGTTATTGCGTCTGGACCTCGCTTCCTGGTCCTCCACCTTCGCCCGGAGAGTCTCCAACGTTTTGTCATAACCGCTGCACGCCTTCAATGCGGTCCTGGAGTCGTCTTCCACTTTAGAGATCCGCTGTTCTGCTTCTACTATGCGCCCACCGTGTTTTTCTATCGTCGCCGCCATGCTGTCTGCCCTCTGCATCACGTTATCCAGTTTGTTGTTCATCTCTTGGAGACTCTGCAGGATAGCCCTGAGGACTGCCTCCATGCCCGCACCTTCAGGCGTCTCCTGGTCTCCTTCTATGTCTGGGGTAGCCGTGTTGCTCTTAACTTGCTTCCTGGTCTCGAATGGGAGTTTTGTCTGTTGCTTATCTGGCTTTCCCATGTCACCAACGTGCTGTTGGGGGCTGTGGCTGTGCGGGCTCGCTGATTTCTGGGCTCCCGCCTTGACTTGGGTGCGGCGGGCTGGTGTTCTGGCTCCCAACAGGGCAGCAGGTCTACTCATCAGTTGCTGGCTAGTTGCGCGGGGCCTCCGTGTTGTCTTCACTTGTAGCGGTATGGGCAGCCACAGGTCAGGCGGCCATGATTGCCGTCTCCGCAGTGCTCAGGCACCACTGTTCATATGTGATCGCAGGGCAACTATATGGGGACCTAGACTTTCCCTAGGCCCATTGCTGTGCCAAACCTTCTGCGCTGCAGGAGCTACACGCCCCCCGTATAGTGTGGCAGTGGCGCTGCAGCTTAATGACTATAATCGTGTTGTTTCACTTCCCAGCGTAGACTTGGTTTATGACCCTGTGGTGTGCTTGCTGCATATGCTCCATTCGCCAGGATTTGCCGCTTAGAATTGCCGCTTTCGCACCCCTGGCTCTGCCGATATCTCACCTCGCATTTCCAGTTTCAGCTCTCGCCGACCTGCAGGCAGTAGACGCACTTGATCTCACCGCCAGCTCTGCTCCCCGCTGTCAGGAGGTTTCGTCGCTCGCCCTCAGCCAGTGGTCCCTGATCCTCCGGCATACAGGACCCCTTAGCGTCGCGCGGGTCTGGACACTATTTAGGCGCTCCTCACTCCGCAGCGGGTTTGCGTTCCAGCACCTCCGCCATTTTGTGTCCGTTGGAACGCACACCGCATCTCCGCAATCTCCGTGTGTCCCAGGGCTCTCCGTTGGCTGTCTCTAGTTGCGCTGGCATCCGAGCGTCCCGGCAGGTCCCACAGCGGGTCTGGATGACTGTGTGTCAGGCGTCTGGTCGCAGTACCTGCGATAGTCCTGAATGGCGGGCGCGGCCATCTTGCCGCCTCTCCCCACCCAGCAGCAATTATCTCCGTTAATGTCGGTAAACGCCACTAATTCGTCATTGCAGCATACTTCTCTCTTGGGTAGTGTATTCCGACGGCCATATCCACCGTTTTCGCCGCTTTTGGGGCGTCCGAAGGGGGTCAAAGGTCGTTGTTTAGCTCCCGTCCGGCGGAGCTGACACACTCAGCCAGCCATTCCGCAGTGCGCCCTCTAGCGCCCCCAGTTATATCGC
Source organism: Lissotriton helveticus (assembly GCF_964261635.1). Lineage (NCBI taxonomy): Eukaryota > Metazoa > Chordata > Amphibia > Caudata > Salamandridae > Lissotriton > Lissotriton helveticus. The sequence goes on along the minus strand of NC_136073.1, from coordinate 911,049,702 downwards.
AGACTATCAATGAGGCTTTATGAGGTCAAAGGGTTTTGGGAAAAGAGAGCAACTAAGAGGGATACCTGACAGAAAAATCAGGATCATCATTAAGTATTCGACACCAGATGTGGCTCCCCATAGGCGGCGTTGGGGCTTCGGCCCACTGCCTACCTCTGTCGCTATTTGTTTTTGGCAGGCTACACCTTTTACCTTTTATGATATGAGCATTCTCCTGTAATCAGTTTCTGCCTCATTAGGTGGACCTTTGAGCCTTTCCATGCCTTGCCCAGAGGATGAAGTGGTATTTGGGAAGCGTCTCTCGTTTATTTTTGGATTACTTCCATCTTTGGAACTGAAGCTGTCATGCTTTAGAATGCAGGCATGATCTTTTAAAGGGAGAGCTTAGTTCTTCCAATGAAGATACACAGGGTAAGATTTCCAAATATTATTATTTTTTACCTGGTCGTCTCCGGAGGCTTTTGTTGAATGGTTGTTTGGCAAACCAGTTGTTGCGTCTTCTCTCTTGGTTTTATAAGGTAAACAGTTTGTTTGGAAAAAAGAAGGGAAGGGTGTCTTCTCATTTTTTGTTTTCCTTTCTCCTTCAGTCTCTTCTTCGTAGTCCTCTCCCACTTATGACTCTGATGAATTTGACATAAGTGGTGGTGGGATGCACGCCTTGTTTTATGGTTTTTGTACTGCATTGTTTAGCCATGAATTAATTGCTTCAGACACATGTTGGCGTGCATGCTGGACTCGCGCTCCGTCCAGTTGTGCTAGCAACATAAAGCAGACACACGGGGGACCATTTTGCGATCCCACTCTAGTTGCGCAGCCATATCCGTTGCTAATTAATCAAATAAATCAATTTTATATATCTATTCTTCAATTTCAACCACATGGTTTACTCCTTCCTTTTTTCGCGTTTTCACCTTGGCCATTCCTCATCAATTTATTGTACTCATTTCCATATTCAGACTAACAATGTTCATAAACAGGAGATGTTTCTGCATGTCACAACTTTATTTTAAAATTTCACCCAATGCATTTCGGGATATTTCCCTTCGTCAGGGGTATCTATAAAAGAATTCATAAACATAACATGAGTTTAGATGTTATATGACTAATTACGTTACAAGAACACATTATTCACTGTTTAAAATGAACCATTCTGTCACAAACAATACCTACTGAACAGCAAGATGTCTATATGAACTCCCATAATCCAACGTTAATTAAATCTTCAATAGAACCTGAATTACAATCAAACCACCCCGCTTTGTGGAAGGCAACACGTATCTTTAAATAAAACTTGTGCTTTGTTCTCGTAAAGTTTAGCCCTCATATATCTAAATGCAGCCTGCGCTTTTACACCCGAAATTTAGCCCCCTTGTCTATCTGGAACCTAACTTCAATTATTTCTTCACCTGATAATTCACTGTGTGCTTACCGTGACATAGTGCTCTACAGCGCTCAACTACCGCTTTTTACTCCTTCATTCTTCTTTAAATGTCCCGGTACATCTTTACACGTAACAACTGAAACCCAATTTAAACCTACTTAATCATTTATAACCCCTCCCTTTCATTTCCGTTAAACAGTCACATGTCGCAGTGTGGAAAAGAAACTCAGGACCAGATTAAATCGGTATTGCGCTTTCCTCGAACTAAACTTCGATATGTGTACTGCATTTCTCAGAATACTTTTTGTCGGGGTCCTACACCGAAAATATTTGCTTCCCAACGTAGATCAAAGAAATTCAACCTCAAACGAAATAAATCAGCATGCTAATTACTGACAACATCGTTTCCTGATGAAACTTATTCTATGCCAAATAGTCGCAGCATAACAGTCAAAAATTGTTCTTATATTGTTTTCGTGTTCGTAAAAGTCGCTCATGTCCAAAAAGCTCCTGCAGTGTTAGTCATTATTCGTATGGTGATTTTCTCAGATCAATTTTAACGTGCTTTTCACATCTTAAACTCTAGGGTGCATCTCAACGTTTAGGACGGACATTCAATGTACATAAGTGGTGGTGGGATGCACACCTTGTTTTATGTTTTTTGTACTCCATTGTTTAGCCATTAATTAACTGCTTCAGACACATGTTGGCGTGCATGCTGGACTCGCACTCCGTCCAGTTGCACTAGCAATATAAACCAGACACATGGGGGACCATTTCGCAATCCCATTCCAGTCACACAGCCATATCCATTGCTAATGAATCAAATAAATCAATTTTGTATATCTATTCTTCAATTTCATCCACATGGTTTACTCCTTCATTTTTCGCGTTTTCACCTTGGCCATTTCTCATCAATTTATTGTACTCATTTCCATATTCAAACTAACGATGTTCATAAACAGGAGATGTTTCTGCATGTCACAACTTGATTTTAAAATTTCACCCAATGCATTTCGGGATATTTCCCTTCGTCAGGGGTATCTATAAAAGAATTCATAAACATACCATGAGCTTAGATGTTATATGACTAATTTATTTTTATTTATTTATTTTGAAGTTTGTAAAGCACTCAGCTACCCCCAACGGGGGTGTCCCGGCGCTATGGACATACGACAACCAGAAAAGGTCAGTAAGGGCTAAATCAAAGAGAAGAGCCAGGTCTTAAGTTTTCTCCGAAACAGAGGCTCTGATGTGAGAAATCTAAGTTCCAGCGGTAGTTGATTCCAGAGTTTGGAAGTGGCCACCGCGAAGGTACTGCCACCCGTACGTGCAAGACGGAATCGTGGGGCAAACATTAGGCGAAGATGATTAGATCTGAGGTCCCATGTCGCTTGTGTCATCCTAAGTCTGTGCCTTAAGTAGGCAGGGCCTCGTCCATTAAGCGCTCTGAAGGCAAGGACTAGGGCCTTAAACTGTATGCGGTATCTCACTGGCAGCCAGTGCAGTTTGGCCAAATAAGGTGAAATAGAGTGGCGATAGGGAATATTACAGATCAGCCTGGCCGCTGAGTTCTGCACCATCTGAAGACGGTTAAGGAGATACGCCGGGGCTCCAACATACAGACTGTTTGCATAGTTACGTTAAAAAAAACACATTATTCACTGTTTAAAATGAACCATTCTGTCAGAAACAATACCTACTGAACAGCAAGATGTCTATATGAACTCCCATAATCCAACGTTAATTAAATCTTCAATAGAACCTGAATTACAATCAAACCACCCCGCTTTGTGGAAGGCAACACGTATCTTTAAATACAACTTGTGCTTTGTTCTCGTAAAGTTTAGCCCTCATATATCTAAATGCAGCCTGCGCTTTTACACCCGAAATTTAGCCCCCTTGTCTATCTGGAACCTAACTTCAATTATTACTTCACCCGATAATTCACTGTGTGCTTACCGTGACATAGTGCTCTAAAGCGCTCAACTACCGCTTTTTACTCCTCCATTCTTCTTTAAATGTCCCGGTACATCTTTACACGTAACAACTGAAACCCAACCCCCTGATGAAACTTATTCTATGCCAAATAGTCGCAGAATAACAGTCAAAAATTGTTCTTAAATTGTTTTCGTGTTCGTAAAAGTCGCTCATGTCCAAAAATGTTTGACTGTTATGCTGCTACTATTTGGCATAGAATCCGTTTTATCAGGAAACGACGTTGTCAGTAATTAGCATGCTGATTTGTTTTGTTTGAGGTTGAATTTCTTTGATCTACGTTGGGAAGCAAATAGTTTCGGTGAAGGACCCCGACAAAAAGTATTCTGGGAAATGCAGTACACATATCGAAGTTTAGTTCGAGGGAAGCGCAATACCAATTTAATCTGGTCCTGAGTTTCTTTTCCACACTGCGACATGTGACTGTTTAACGGAAATTAAAGGGAGGGGTTATAAATGATTAAGTAGGTTTAAATTGGGTTTCAGTTGTTACGTGTAAAGATGTACCGGGATATTTAAAGAAGAATGAAGGAGTAAAAAGCAGTAGTTGAGCGCTTTAGAGCACTATGTCACGGTAAGCACACAGTGAATTATCGGGTGAAGTAATAATTGAAGTTAGGTTACAGATAGACAAGGGGGCTAAATTTCGTGTGTAAAAGCGCAGGCTGCATTTAGATATATGAGGGCTAAACTTTACGAGAACAAAGCACAAGTTGTATTTAAAGATACGTGTTGCCTTCCACAAAGCGGGGTGGTTTGATTGTAATTCAGTTTCTATTAAAGATTTAATTAACGTTGGATTATGGGACTTCATATAGACATCTTGCTGTTCAGTAGGTATTGTTTCTGACAGAATGGTTCATTTTAAACAGTGAATAATGTGTTCTTGTAACGTAATTAGTCATATAACATCTAAGCTCATGGTATGTTTATGAATTCTTTTATAGATACCCCTGACAAAGGGAATTATCCCAAAATGCATTGGGTGAAATTTTAAAATAAAGTCGTGACATGCAGAAACCTCTCCTGTTTATGAACATCGTTAGTTTGAATATGGAAATGAGTACAACAAATTGATGAGAAATGGCCAAGGTGAAAACACGAAAAATAAAGGAGTAAACCATGTGGATGAAATTGAAGAATAGATATACAAAATTGATTTATTTGATTCATTAGCAACGGATATGGCTGTGCGACTGGAGTGGGATCGCAAAATAGTCCCCCGTGTGTCTGTCTGATGAATTTGAGACTTGTGTTCCTAGGTGTAAGTACGTGCAAAAGGAACATGTAAAGGGACTGCTTATTTATATTTCCTCAAATTTGAATATGCCCCCAGAGGTGGAGCAGTTTTCTACCAAAAACTGTTTAAACAATTTAATAAACTACTACTCCCAATTGTGTGATGAGTGCTGCCTTTTAAAGAGGGAATGGAAGGATTGGAAAGGTTCTGTGAAGTGCATCAAATTTCCAGACTCGCCTAATTTTCAGTTCCCCGATTTATGACTATAGTTTACTCCCTCTCTAAGGTAGAGCTGTACCTTCCACAGAAGCTCTCTATACTCCCTTTTTTAGCAAAGTGGACATGCCAATCTGCAAAGCTGATGTCTGAGGATGTTGTATTTCCAGATCCAGTTCACAAGAAGGTTGAGGCATCTCTGAAGGGGGCTTATTCTGGACTAAATGTAGGATTAAAAGTGCATTTTGTATGTACCATGCGATCCTTAGTAAAAAATACTTTCAGGACCTGTCCTCTGCTGTTCAGGAGGTGGAGGGCCATGCTCATCTTCCAGCAGCTATGGAGGCCCAGGAAATGTTTCTTTCAGATTTAAATATTGTCTTTGATAATGTAAGAGCTTCTGCCTGTGGCATGGTAGCTGCTAGGAGACATTTGTTTTGAAGCAGTTGGGAAACTGATGTCAGTCACAAAATAAGCCTTCCTTTCAAGCAAGAATCAAGATCTTTTTCTAAGAGGAAGAAACCTTACTGAAACCAGTACCTGTTCTCCAAGGAGTACTCCCTAGAATTCCAAGTTTTTCCTCCAGAAAAATGTCTTGTTGTGACTCATCTTCCAAGGATTCAAATAAAGAGCCTTGCCTTACAGGAGAACATTGCTTTGCTGCTTCAGAAGAGAGTGATCGTATCCGTTCCAGATTCCAAAAGGGCTCTAGCCTGGTGTTCTCTGGTCTTCCTGGTAATAAAATGACAGGTGACTATTGGCTTATAATAGACGCGTTGGACTTGACTGTTTAGCTAAAGACGGATGAACGTCAGTACAACGCGATCTTTTAGATCGCGGTACTTTACAACGCTGCCATTACAACGCAAGTCGTTACAATGACTTGCGTTAGTGTGCGCGGATTGAGGATTATTATAATTTTATATTCCAACACCAGCCCACGTAACAGTAGGGAAGGTGTTGGAATATAAAATTACAATATTCCTTATCCAGCAGCACCATCCAGCGCAAGTCGTAGTAACGACTTGCGTTGTAATGGCATTGTTGTAAAGGTAGTGCAGTGTAATCACTGCGTTGTAAACTATGTATTCCCGCTATAGACTATTCACTTAAAAAATAACTCTGTGAACAATTGAGCTGTTGGTTGACTAGAGTGTGAGCCCTGGTCAAGCAACAGCCACAATCCCTGGCAGGATGAACCACAAAAAGTCACAACAATAACCTGTGCTTATACCTGGGTAGCAATCACAAAAACTTAGAGACAATGTGTAAAGCAAATGTATGCCACACACAAACAGTAATAAAAGGAAAACACAATACAAGAAAAATCCCAAACCAATTTATAAAAATAGAGTACATTTTAAATAAAGTATCTGACATCAAAGCAGCCAAAAAAAAGAAGTAGAACCAGAGTTTTTAATTTTTAACATTTGTAGTAAAATCTGGCACCAAAAAGGTCAAAGCTCTAACCTCGGACATCTGGTCTCCCAAGACTGGGACAAAGTCGATAGTTAAACCTGCCCTTAATGGAACATTGTTCGGATACAAGAAGTGGATTAGGCCTGCTCAGTGCTTGACCTTCTGAGTTAGAAGAAACATGTCTGGGAATGTAGAAGTACAGTTGTGCAAAGTTACATATTTTCCGAGGAGGGAGCTTTGCTGTGGAATGGCCTTGGGTATAAGTTGCGGTGAAGATTTTTACGTTTGTACTTAGGAGCCTGATTACAATGGCAGACCCCTGGAGTGTGAAGAATACTGACATTCAATGGACTTAAAAGAGATTGTTTTTTCCATCTTAGCATATTCTGTTCTGCCCATTATATTACATGTTGCTCAACTATCCAATAAAAATTGGACTTTTTGAACACCTACCATTAAATTCACTGACTTTTTTTATATTTTCTCTCTTTGTCATATTGAGTAGTTGGACTTCATTTCCATTGTCTTCACACATCATATAAAGTATTTCTGATTGTTTGGTTCTCCTTCAGAATCTTGTTCAATACCTTCAATTTGTCTGACATATTCAGTATTTTCAATGTTCTTGTTAATGTCTATAGTACTTTGTTTGTTCCAACTTGCATTTTTATTCCATGTCTCTTTTTTTACTTTCTTGAATCTGCAGACACTTGCAAAGTGGTTTTGCCTTCCACATTCTCTACATTGTTGTCCCATCACTGGGCATATTTTCAGATGTTGAAATTGAAATCCACATCTATAACATAACATTCTTCTTTTTGTGTGAAACTCTATTTTTTGTCCTACTATTTTCCTTTGACATCTTTCTTACCTCTTCTACAGTTTTCATTCTGCGTTCTTTCATGTTTGCAGCATGTTTTTGTTCTCACATTTGAGTTTTAGCCATATGAAGAATTTCCTGTAAATCATAACTTTTCTCTAGAAGTTTTTTAAAAATGTTATTGTAACCTTGGACTATTCTTAATCGTATTGCCTCTTCTTTGTTGAACTTTTCAAATTCACAGAAAGTTACACATTTTTTTAGTTGTGTAACATATTCATCCATTGTTTCATTTTCCTTTTGGAATGCCATATTTAAATTATATATTTCAGAATCTAAGTTTATTTGCGGATCACATTTTCATTTAAACATTTGATGAGACCTTTGTAAGTATGTCGTTCTTGCTCAGGAAACGTAATTATTAAGTCTTCTACGTCATCTTCCACAAGATTGATTAACAAATCTTTGGCCTGTTCATGAGTGTACCTTTTACACATTCTTTTATAAAAAATCAAATCTTTTCCTCCATTTCTACCACACGCAATATTTTGCTGATTTGAAATGTCAAAAGGTAATGGCCTTCTAAAAATTGTACTTGAAACACTCCCTATACTTTCTTCATCACTATATATTTCTGAATCTATATTTATTGCTGCTTTGCTATTTGTTTCTCCGATCAACATTGTTTTTATTCTTCTATTCTTGTACTTCAATGTTATTTTGCTGTATTTTACTGTTCAAATCAGCATCACATATGTTTTGCCTGACTTTAAAATATCACTGTATAGTTTCCCATTGCACTGTCATGATAATGTGTCTGTTTCCAAAATAGCAGAAGAGATTTGACCCAATCTCGTGAGATTCCAGCCTTTCAGCCTTTCTGCCTTTTTCTTATTATTTTCTTTAATTACCGTTGGCCAGTAAATCCCTTTTTTTTACATCCAATTATTTATGATGCTGCCCACTCTGTGATTTATGGGCTTCTCGCTAGTGATTTACATTAGAGTTTTGCTCGACGCAGGTGCCTGATTTTAAAAAAGCAGTCTTTATTGACAATGTGCATGCCCTATGCCTGTAATAGTTTTCCTTTACTTTTATTTTTTTCCTTATTGCCACTCACCGCTTCTACAGAACAATTCAGAAAGGTTCTGGAACAAGCCAAAAGGTTCAAAACAAAGCCAGAAGAAATGTAAAATAGCCATGTGATGGTGGCAGCCATCTATGATTTCAGGGTGGTGTAAATACCACTCCCTCAAATCACACCCTTTGCTAGGCAATCAGAGTTCAAAATAATTACATCACCTTTGTGTATCCCACTGACCCAGCTTACCTGTGCATCTAGGATATCTTCTTCCTCTGTGAACCTTGCACTTCCTTGAAAGAGTTCTCAACAATCTGCAAGAGATAAAAGAGACAAGAGAAAGCTAAGAAAATTTAATGTTTACCTCTTTCATGCTCGCATGCAAGTCCACAATTTAAGACAAAGGAATCATGATTGAGCAACACTGGTCGACAAACGCATGATACTTGATTATTTACAAGGTAGTTCATTAATATTTGGTGAATTGTGCAATCTCTGCACTAACCAGAGGGAGACATTAAGGAAGTGATGCAGCGTGTGTCAAGTTCTAATGAACCAGAATGGAAACATTAATTTTTTTAAGGATTCTCAAGTGAATTTACAGGTATATTGAGTCTAGATTGAAAGAGACAATGTAAATGATTGAAACCGTAAATCAAAACCTGTGAAGGTTTTTAAAACAAACTAAATGTTTGCTCTTGTTTTTGTTTAGACACTTGCACACTGTGAGGCAGATGACAGATAAGCCTAAATGGTTATACAAGGAAGCTGTCATACAGTCAGGGGTTGGCTATGTTCTTATTTTTCATCCGATTCCCCCATTCCTCCTTGTGTTCGTCCAGAATGAATGCTGTGTAGACCTTGTAGGTTGAGCATCAGGGGGTGGGATGATAAGCATCGTACATTGCTTCTGCCGGGCCAGTTATCTCAGGTTAGTCACTCTCTGTTCAGTAATTGTGGTATCTGACAGATTGCCTTGAGCACTTTGATCTTTCTGGCCTGAGCAATGGACACCAAGTTTTAACTACTATTTTGGAAACCATCACCAGTTTGCAGCAAGTAGTACAAACTTCTAGGGCTTGAGTTCAGGATTTAAGAAAGGAGTTACAGACAATTTGGAGAGAATTAACAAGGTTGTCTCTTCAGAGTAAAACTGAGTCAAGTAGTGGGAGAGCTGGAGTAAGTCTAAAACATTGGGCTCTGACTCCTCATGTGGTGGAATCTGAAACATTGTATAATCACACAACTACTTCTCCTTCAAGGGGTGGAATTCAGGGTATGGTATCTCAATATGCTTAACCCTCTGCAACAAAGACTACTGCCAGTTCTATTAATGTTCATCAGCTACCTGTAGTTTCAAAAGCCTCCCTGAAGGTTTTTATGGGGATCCAAAGAAATTTGGGATTTTTCTTAATCAAAGTCAGCTTACATTTTGAGTAAACAGGTGAACTTCACTGATGAACAGACCAAAACGGCTTTTGTGTTATCCTACAACGGAGGAAATGCCGATAGTTTGTTAATTCCTATAATTGAAAGAGATGACCCTATTATTTATACTTGTACTAACTTCTGTGAAGAAATAAAAAAACTATTTGACAGCAAAACTCATATTCTCTCCTCAGAGAAAGAGCGTATCACTCAGTTAAATCACTTCATTTGATTCTTGAATAATAAGATCATAAAGATACAGACTGTAAAATAGACATTAAATATACAGCCTCCATAGTACAAATATTGGCAATAATAAGAAAAGTTGTGTAAAAACATAATTTTAAAAACATATTGAAAGCATTAAGTTCTTTGAAAAAGATTGCACAATTGCCTAGTCTTCCATGGAAGAAGTAAAAAGGAGCCACAGAGTAACAAACTAGATGGTCAGGCAATAATTGTAAAGAATACATTCCTGGGCGGCATTGAATAAAGTGGTATTTGCGCATGAGTGGCCAGATAAATCAAGTTCGATGATCCTTCTAAAATGTACAAAAGAAAAAGAATTTGTAAATTTGATTCGGGAGAGATACCATCACACGGACAGGGAGCGAGATCAAGGATTGAATAGATTCCTGCTGAATAAGAAAACATACAGGGGCTAAAATTCAGTCGAAACCTCACTAAAATAAATCAGTGGCATGAGATGGTCACAAAGGATAAATATGGGGCTGCAACTTCCTGATCAAGTAGGCCCTCTAAGTATGATTTTACATACACTTTTGAGCAGTTTAGTTTGAATCGCTCGGATGCTCTTAGTTTGAGGAAAAGTGTCTTCATTTCTTTTTTTGAGACAGTGGTGCAGTTAAATGGGGAGGTGAATAAATGCTCTAAGCCTAGAGAAGAGAAACTGTTTTTGATGTATGTTAGCCATGGGATCCTGTGGGCGTATTCAAGGGAGAGACAATCTTCTATTAGTCTCTGTGTGAGGTTCACCTATTCTCTTCTCCAAATCGAGTGCCTTAAAAGTGATGGTGCCAGCCTGATTATGTAATTAATGTAAGGGACATCCAGTTCTGCATGATAGTTGAAATTAGAGCAGCTTGCTGGAATACCAACAAGTTTTGTCCAAAAGGAGTTCGCAATGATCTGCCTCGGAAGTTGCTACTGATAATGATTTGGCGGGAAAAAAAATTTGAGCGTTTCGAGGGGCTTTGCTTCCAGCTTCTTTATAAAGGAGTTTAGTGGAATAATGCTCTTTTCCATCGTTAAACTTCTATCAGTGATCATGTTGGCCCAAGAAAGTTGTCTATCAAAAGTTATTCCGAGGTAAGAGAAAGTGTCCGTGTGAGCTATTCTACGTCCTGCTATATAAATATTTGGGACCCTCCTTTCTTTGTGCTCAGCTGTTAAAACACAGGACTTGTCTGGTTGGTCTTTAGATCTAAGCTCCTCATGTAGCTTACATAGACTTCCAGTAACTGTTGTAAGGCCCGACCAGTGCGGGCAATCAGTGCTGCATCGTCTGCGTAAAGCAGATTTGGGGTGCGCACATTATTGATCGTGGGAACATCCTGTGTGCAGTCCAGCAGGGGTGATTCCACCCCATTCGTATAGATGGAAGAGAGGTATGGGGCGAGAGCACAACCCTGGCGCACCCCCCTGTTATTTAGGAGTGGGCTAGTGCATTCTCCCTGTTCACCGTAATGGACACTTGCCAAAGCCGATGAGTAAAGCTATATAATAAAAGTGGTTATCTCCTCATCAATACTCATTTCCGTCATTATTCTCCATAGGTGGTGAAGTGCAACACAGTCAAATGCTGTTGATAGATCCATCAATGCCAGGGATACGTTTCCCTGCTTTACTTGTGTATACTTGGCTATTAGTAGGCTTAGGATGATACAATGATCCTGAGTGCCACTCCTCTTTTTGAACACGTGTTGCACCGGGATCAAGAAGTTGTTATGGGTAGCCCACTCCTCTAGCCTGTTTAGTAAAACAAAACTCATCAATTTGGCAGTGCTGTCCAAGAGGGAAATTGGCCTTTAATTTTTGGGCTCTGATTTGTCTCCTTTCTTATAAATTGGAATTAAGACTGACCTCTTCCACAGGTCCAGTGGGCCCACGATGGCAATTACATTAAAAACATTGGTCCGGAACGGACCCCATAAACCTGGCTGCTCCATAAAAGGATCTATTGCTGTGCCATCCGGACCAGGAGCTCTATTAGTGGAGGACTTCGAAAGGGCCTCTCTTATTTCAGATTAATTAAAAGATAGAGGGGACTTAGTAAGAAATATACTAGGTGCCTGATGGCTGGCCACACCCTCGACGTGTATCTTTAAAATAGACAAGAAATAAGTAGTCCATGATTCCTCGTCCACCTGACAGTCTGTGCTCGGGTCATCAGGAGGTTTAAGAAATCAAGCATTAATAACTCTCCAGAAATCCCTGGCATTCTTCGAGAGAGCTGCTTGATGCAGTTACTCCCAGGCGTCCTTCTTAAGGGTTTTGAGTCTCAGCTTCCTTGCCTCTAGGTAACAGAGGCACAGTATGTTAACTAGTTCCGCGTCTCTGAGGGCCTGGTGTAGGGTGGATAGAGACGTGGTACATGACTGGTCAAACCAATTGGAACCTGGTGTGTTGGAGGTTGATCTTTCCCTGATTAAGGCCAGTTTGGTCTCTATTAGTATCCGGTCGTAGGCCATAATTATCAATGTTGGGTCAGGGATTGCTTCCAAGCAAGACATTATGTCATTATATCTATTGCCCACCACAGCTGTGGTGATTTATGCTTTATCTGCCATTGCCCATTTTAAAATTATCCTGTTTTTCCTTGATAATGTGGGTTTGAAGTGCCTTGTCTGCTCTAAAAGGGTTCCACCCTATTCCAATTTACCAATTAGGGCATCATGGCCGCTAATATCAGATGATATAATTGTGATTTTAAAAATGAACTTTTTAAGAGACGATGGATCAATAGCTAATCTAGGGTTGAACCCTGACTGGCATAGCCCAAAGTGTTTTGTAGAGTACTGGAAATAGGGTCTGCGGGATTCATAATTTTTAAGTCATTAATGAAAAAGAATCATTAAACACGCCACACACTGTTTTGTTTCAGAAGGTACAGCAGTGCGTATTAGAGTCACCCACCGATGATATATTTAGAGGCTGGTTAAGTGTACTAAAAAGGGTAGTAATGTTCTCTTCCAACATAACAGCAACCTGTTTCATATTGTCATTAAATTTATTGCTATAAAAATTAATTAGTAAAATGTTATCGCTTCTCAGACCTTTAAGATAAAGAAAGTGGTAATAGAGAGAGTCATTAAAAAACAATAAAACTGCTAGTTTTAGATTATTTTTTAGGAGAGTTAAGATCCCCCCAGCACAGCCCGAAGTGGAGGGGTGAGCTGGAGTGTAAAAGGAACGATAGCCATTTAGACTGATTCGTCCTGTGTCCCATGTTTCATTGAGATAGATCAAGTCGTAATTGGTGACAATTGCTAGCCAATCTGGATTGGACAATTTGGATCTTAGTTCAGCAATATTCCAGGAGATTAATTTTTCCTGATCTCTGGAATTAAGGTCATGAATAGAAATGGTCGTTGGAGATGTAGGGGGATCAGGCCCTAGGTTCCTTGAGCTTTGGGAGGATTAGGGGTGCTCCTATTTCCCCACTGTCAGTCTCACACATCCAGATCTGTGACGACACTGCAACAATAATGATGTGGAGGAGGGGTAGTGGTCGGCCTATGGAAAGATGCAAGTGCTCCTGGTAGTTGATGCTGTGTGGAATGAGGGGAACTTGAACCCTAGGGGAGGGTCTAGCTGGTTTATAAAAGAAGCCAAGTGGCAGCGCACACATTTGGGTACGCTGTGAGGGACTATTGGGTGTGCGACCAAACAGTAGTTGAACCAGGTGGTGGGACTTAAAGTTAACTACCACACAGTCCCCCTGAATAGATTTTGTGGAGTTCCTTAACCAGGCCACCCTTCTTGCCATTAGGATGTGAGGAAGTAACTATCCCCGCCCCCCCCCCCCCCATGTTTGCAGATCCAGTGGCATGACTTGGAGATTTGCTGGTCTGTAATATCTTTCTGTGTGGCGTTGTCTTGCTTCACCTTTCAGATAATACAGAATCTCCCACATGGTGGCTCAGAACCCATGGCGAAGCAGGAGACATAAAACACAACAAACCTCACCTTTAGACAAGGCTTTCATTTTACAAAATGCAAAGACTCTCTTTTTAGTATAAGGCATGAGATTTTATTTTACACAATGCTCTATATTAGAATGGCTTTCACAGATGCCTAATTAAAAACATAAAAATTTGTTTATAGATATGTATGTTTATATTTATATGCATGCAATAATAACACACGTGGTAAATGCAACAGTTAATTGCATAAATAACACTGATGAATAAACAAGTAGCAAAGGATATGATAATATTCAAGAAAATATAATATGCTGGACATCCTGCAAGAGATCAGAAAGATATATATATATACATTTGATACATCAAATTATTACTGTGGATGTGCACCTCACTCAGTCAAACATCTCAAAGAAAACACCTCAAATGATCAAAGCCATTGGCCACACATCACAATGGCAATAATCAAAACTCAAACACCTCAAAGGACCACAGCCACTGGAACCACTCATCACAATGACACTAGTCAGAAACAAATCACCTCACCCGATCGTTCACTCAACATCCTTGCCAATTCTTGCTGGGGGCCCGTTCACAGCTGGCTTGGACTCTCGACTGGGACTCAAGTTCCGTTTGTCTTACAGCAGTACATTTATCTGTAAGTGTGCACCCAAACTCAGCTGTCAACAAACCTCAGCTTTGTAGTCTCAAAACTCACACTAGAAGGTTCGAGAATTTCCTTCCTGCGTCAAAGGAATCTTACCAGGACTGGCCAGCTTCCAAGCAATCATTCCATGGCAGGAAGGAGCTCTCACGTTCCCTCTAGATTCTCGCACGTTCCAGCCTTTATCTTGATGAAGTTCATGAAAGCCTTCCAGGGTATATTAAACAATCTTTCACAAAAACAATCCTTGAACGTGATTAACCCAAACTACTTGCAAGTGTGGCTGTGCGCGCAGACAAAGCTCAAGCCAGGCAGAGTCAGAATTCAGGATGACATGAGGCCATGTCACAGCCAATAGTAAGAACTTTATGATACTTATCAATGTACAACACAGTGCACATCTGTGCACCACTGCCAATAGCATCACATACTTCATCTCTCAATGTACAACACAGTGCACATTTGTGCACCACTCCACATAACACTGCACTTCGAGACCAAAAAGTTCATTCCACAACTCACTCTCTCTCTCATGCTTTCAAATGCACATCCCACATGTTCTGTTCTTGGCAAGGCTGTTCTACTCTGTGGCAGCTCCCACTGAAAGACCACAAGATTACAAGAAATAAACCCCTAGAAGAAGCAAGGCATATGCAGGACATCGTACATTTTGGCTAGGATAAAATAACACACCAAAGTCAATTAAAATAATGGTAATCAAAGGTCATCACATTGTGTCAGACCACAAGAGTGCCTCTAGTGCCACAGGCATTTAATTTCAGAACATTTACCAAAATTATCATGTAGGGGCAAGTGGCAGGGGGAAGGTATAGTCTTGAGTCACAGGATGCCTGGGCTCCTTTTACTAGTTTGTGATAATGTTCTCTGGTGCATGCCACAGTAGATGGTGTGGGGGAACTAGGTGCCCTCTGTGGTTGCTGTACTTCATGAGAATATTGGGAGGTGGTGGGTAACTTGCAGAGTTGGAGATTGGGAGTGACTTTTAGGTCTCCCGGTGATCAAAACTACATTATGGAATTCTCTTGTACTGTGGCCCCCTCTTTCGGGTTCCGTGCAGTCCTGGATGTTAGTAAAGGAGCACTGAAGTGTTACGGGCAAATCAAGATGAGAGGACAACACCGTTGTCCTGACCCGGTTAAGGTTACTCATATCTGTTCAAGTGGGAATTAAGGACTAAAGGCTTGCCTCAATTCTGGATAGTCTATCAGAGAGGGGTTCAAGTATACGAGTGATTGTTCAATTTTTAAAATGAAATCGTCCGTTAAGGGTGGGGAGGCAACTTTGGATCCTTAGGGGCCAGCGGAGGTTTGGCTTAATGGTTGATCTTCCACCCCCTTTTTTCCTCTTTAAAGGTGCCTCAACAGGGGCCAGCGGTGAGTGTCTTTAACGTGGGAAATTGTGCGTTTCGAGCAAGTTGAGACTAACTTGGCTGTAGGGAGGAGGTAAAGGGATTGTCTATGTGTACAATCAGAGGCTCGGTAGTGGTGTACTCACATGGGCGATCAGGTGCTTCTGTGTCGCCCATAGATAGACTACGTTCAGCAATCTGGATCTCCTTGTTCAGAGCATCTGAACAAGGAGGGAAGTGTCTAAGGTGTTTGATGGCTCACCTCCATTAGTGGTGGACTTCCTTTTTCTCCTTCTGAAGGTCCAGATCTTATCTGGGGTAGCCAAAGTTGAGCATGTTTGGGGGGGGCTGCCTCTTCCGGGCTCTGACGGGTGTGGACGGGTCCGCCCTTGGCCCAGGTTTTGCCGGGGGTGCCCCGGGCATATCCTCGTGCACTTACCACGTGTGTCCCACGGGGCGGCTTCACACATAAGAGCGCAGTGACATGGGTGCCGGGGTTGATAGGATATGGAGTCCCCAGTGATGCCTCTCTGCTCCTCACAAGAATGGCACTCCCCAGCGGCTGTTGGCAGTCTTCACGGGGCCGCAGGCGCCTTCATGCTTAGGAGCACAGTGACGTGGGTGCCTGGGCTGATGGGATATGAAGTCCCCAGTAGTGACTCTCTGCTTCTCACTGGCAAGATCCAGCCAAATATCTAACTTACAGCGCTGCCGAATCTCAGATTTGTTGTTTTACTACCCTTCTGAAATGGTATAAAGATTATCGGAAAGTGCTTGATAAACAAAAAGCCAGTCAGTTGCCCACACATCAGGAGTATAATTGCTGGATAGATCTAGTTCCTAGGCAGAAATTCTTTTCCGAAGGACCTATGCTCTGATGAGCCAGAGATCCAAAATTTGCGAAACTTCCTAGATGAGAAATTGGCAACAATGTTTATCCAACCCTATTATTCATCAGCATCCTCGTCTCTTGTGGTGCACAATAAGAGAGGGGAGTTACACCTGTGTATAGATTATTGAGCAATAAGTTGGGTGGCAGTAAAAAATAGGTATCCTCTACCTTTAATACCGGTGTTGCTGGATCAGTTGAACAGGGCTGCGATTTTTACAAAGTTGGATCTCAGGGGCATTTACCATCTTGTTATAGCTCGACAGGGCGATGGATGGAAGACCGTATCAAGTTCAAATTCAGCCTGCTGAATTATAAGGTCGTGCCTTTCGGACTCTGTATTGCTGGTATATTTCATGGACAATGTGCTGCGAGGATATTTAGATGTATTTTTTGTAATTTAAATTGATGACATTTTAATATACTCAGAAGCCATTCAGGAACATATTGGGCATCTGAAGGCCATCTTGATTTGATTGAGGGAATATTGACTTTTCGCAACATTTGAAAAGTGCCAATTTCATATTTAGGAGATTGAGTTCTTAGGGCATCTCAGAAATCCTGAAGGCATAAGAAGGGATGTGAAAATGGTGTTTGCTATAACTCAATTGAATTCTTTGTTAAATGTAAAAGCTCTTCAAAGCTTTCTAGGATTTGCCAATAATTAAAGGTATTTCATTGAAAACTTTAAAAACCATTCTTCAATCCATCACTCGCCTCTTGGGAAAAGGAGCTACACTTACATGGATAGGAGAACCAAAACAAGCATTTCAAACTCTGAAACAGCAATTAATTCAAGCCCCTATCTTGAGTCATCCAGATGTTAACCTCCCATTCATACTTGAAGCAGATGCTTCATTTTATGCAATGGGAGGTGTTCTCTCACAGCGTCACATGGATCGTGGTGAAAGGCATCTAGTTGCCTATTATTCTCCAAAATGTACCCGAAGTAAATTAAACTATAGTATCACAGACAAAGAGTGTTGGCGATAAGGTAAGCATTCTAAGAATGGAGCCATTATCTGCTGTAGGCCAGACATACTATTGAAATTTATTAAGACCACCCAAATTTAGAAATTTTGGTAGTTTTCTCAAATTTTGACTTGGTCATAAAATACCATCCAGGTCTTCAGAATGGGAATGCAGATGCCCTTTCAGGGTCTCAAACAACAAATCCAATTGATGGACGGAATGATGAACAATGACAAACACTCACCCCAATACAGAGTTCTGGCCCTAAAGCCAGCAAAGTTCAAGGAGCTTTGCCCACTGCATGCTCCATTTGAAATATGGAGTTTGAGAGTGCAGTGATGTGGGTGCTGGGGCTGATGAGCTATGGAGTCCCCAGTGGTGCCTCTCTGCTCCTTACTGGCACGGCTCTTCCCAGCACCTGTTGACAGTCTACACGGGACCGCAGGCGGCTTTACGCTTAGGAGCGCAGTGACGTAGGTGCCGGGGCTGATGGGATATAGAGTCCCCAGCCGTGCCTCTCTGCTCCTCACTGGCACGACTCTCTCCAGCCACCGTTGGCGGTCTAGCTCATCACTGTAATGTAAGAGTTGCAAAATGTTTTTAACTGCATCACAACCTTTAACAGATTGGTAGTTGAGACCGAGTTGCTAGTTGGAAAGAGAGCTTCCCTTTTCTATCAAGTAGTTAAGTGAACGATGTGTTGGCTCAAGATGTAAATCTTCCAGATAACTGTGAGTAGTCGATAGAGTTAACTATACAACTTGATCACAGTCTGTTAAAACCAAACGGAGATAGGCCGCAATCAGACTTTAAGGTGATTGTATATGACTGAACAAACCTGTAATGGATGAATGGAGCAAAAGCTGAAATAGTGTAGAGCCAATGCAAATGACTGTAATATGTGGTCCTTTGACAATTGAAGAGTGGGACAAGTGAAGGAGATTAAAATGTTGTATGTACGGTGGGAAAGGAGGGCATTTTATAATGGATTGTCGTGCCAGAACCAAAGTAACTGAATTAAAGATCAGGCACTGTTGCTCACTGGTTCCAATATCAAAGAGGATTTGGAAAACTAGTTCTCTTGAATTAGGCTGAGGTCCCTTATCTGAGAGAGGCCTTTACTGAGAGCTCTGTGGTGTTGGCCAATACCCAACAAAGTTCTGTAGCTCATTTGGACATCAGCGTCCAAGTTCAGTTACCAGGTGGTTAGGAACCAATGGTTCCTGATTTGTTAAATTCTGGGGCCAGTGGGAATTTTATCAGTCAGAATTTTGCCAAAGAGTTGCAAATTGATTATATCAGGAAAGACATACGGGAGCCAGTAAAAGACATGGATGGGACTGCTTTAATGTTGGGAACAGGTCACTATCTTACGTGCCCAGCAATTTCGAGAATTGTTGAGGATAATTTTGATCACATTAGATTTGATGTAATCGTTGCATCACATTTTTAACTCAAATTCTGTTAAAATATTATCTACAAATTTGACATTCCTAGTGTGATCATAACTCATCGAGGCACTCAAATCACTTGATTTTGCTGCCAAAAAGTATGCTCAGTGATTAAAATAGATGCTCGGTTTTCTAATACCTTTTACCCAGAAGCTGATTATAAAACAGAATGCTTAAATGAAACATTAGAACAGTATCTTACGTGTTTAGCAATCACTTATACTGAAGATTGGAGCGGGCATAGGTGGAGGGCCAAGCTTGTTTATAATAATCACCACTATGATAGTCAGGAGCAGGTATTCTATGTTTATCTGCTTGTGTTTTACATGCCGCTTGATACTGTTGTTGGATATCATACAATTTAGTGTGTTGTTCCTGCACTTACTGGACTTTGCCTGCGTGGGTAGGGTCAAGAATAGGAAATATTCTAGTATGATGACCATTCAAAGAAAAAAAAGGGGAAACCCCAGTAGCAGTGTGCTTACTGTTATTATAGATTAATTCAATCAATGGCAAGACCATATCTCACTGGGAGGACCGCATGGAGACTAGACACTGTAAGATTTGTTCTAAAGATTAGTTCATGCACTTCGTTTGACCATCATTCTGGGGATGATACACAGCGGACAACGGACATCTATCCCCAGAAAAGAACATACACCCTGCCAGAAGCAAAAGATGAATTGGGGCTCACGGTCAGACGTGATGGAAGAAGGTAACCCATGAACATGTGTGGTGTTTTTGCTTTAATTCAAGTAGGACAGTCTTGAATGTATGTTTTAACATCCTGTATTAACTTGGGTCATCACAAATACCATTGACATAGGTAAATTGTCTCATTTTCCCCTAAGTGCCCTCACCAGAACAAGGTCATGTCCCCAGTGTAATACTGTTTCCTGCAATTCTTGGGTGGGAGCAAAGAGTTGGTCACCACGATACAAGAATCCCTAACGTTCAAGTACACCAGTGGGATAAGGAGTGATATCTTTTACCTGAGCAAGTTTCTCATAATATTTTTGGGAGGAACAGACTACTATAATTCTCTCAGCTGGTACGATAGGTTGCGTATTATTTTAATCACAATTGGGTGAGGACGTTTTTTTACGCAAAACTGTGTCTGCTTTCTGTTGTGTATTGCCGGGTCTATATGTAAAAACAAAATCAAATTCCTTAAAGGAGAACATCAAGTGGAGTTGTTGTGGAGTCAAGGCTTTAATGTTTTAGAAGAATTGATCTTTACAGGGATCAGTATGGATGGTTATGGTATGGCTTGCTCACAAGAGATGATGACTTCATTCTAGGAAGGTGAGCTTTATGCTAAGCAGCTCTCTTTCTGCCCCTGTATAATTCTGCTTGGTTGGTAACAATTTTTTTGAAAGAGAGACAACAGGGTAAAAACATCCTGTCTCCGGGTCTTGTTGTGACAAGACACCACCCACAGCAATTTGTGACACATCAGCCTCCACAAAAAAAAGTTGAGATGGATCTGCTGTCAAAGTAAAGGGGCTTTCGTGAAGACCTTTTTAAGTTGCTTAAAGGCTTCATTACCTTATGAATACCAGCAAAAGAGAACCCCTTTTTTCAGTAAGTGGGCGATGCGAGACACTCCTTAGGAAACTGGAATATGAAGCACTGGTAGAAGTGTGTAACTCCTAAAACTTGTTGTATCTGTTTCACAGATTTTGGGGCCTTCCATTGTAAAATGACTTGCACCATGGAGGTGCCCATGGTAATCCCACCTGGGGAGATGACATACCCCAAAAGCTCAATGGTTGTGGCATGAAAAATGCATTTCTCAGCCTTGATGAAGATGTGGTGTTGTCTGAGTTTTTGAAGGACCGCCTGTACATTCTCTATATGTTCTTTTGGAGAGGAAGATTTGATCACAATATCTGCAATGCAGACTTTGACACAGACATCAAGGAATTCCTGCAGCACTTCACTGATAAAAAATTAGAAAGCTGCAGGGGCATTGCACAGACCAAAGGACATAACAGTATATAAAAAAAAGTCCAAATTTGGTCCGGTACACCATCTTCCACTCTTCTCCCTCCAAAAGACGAATTAAGTGGTAAGTTCCCCTCAGATCAAGTT
Organism: Lissotriton helveticus; assembly: GCF_964261635.1. Lineage (NCBI taxonomy): Eukaryota > Metazoa > Chordata > Amphibia > Caudata > Salamandridae > Lissotriton > Lissotriton helveticus. The sequence continues at coordinate 911,028,517 of NC_136073.1, read as the reverse complement.
TTGTGTAGATAGTGGAGTTACAGAATTGGTCCAAAAGAACCGATATCAGTAGCAAAGGATATTGTTTTTTTACAGTTGCCTCATTAATTGCTAGGTAATCTGCAATGTTCCACGGAGTTCAGGGGGCGGGTTGAATTGGGCACACCACGATGCTCGTGCTAATTTTTAGCACCAGGAGCTTGTAACGCTCTGTAAAATCAATGTGAACTGTACCACTTGGCATGCAAGAGGGCGCTGCTTCTTTCTGACACTCGAGTAGATTTTCTACTCAAGAGGCAGCTTTCTCAACACGCACTGCCGTGACCTGCCACAACCGCCCCCCATCGAGTAATCTCATTGGGAGGCATTCTACTGGCTGAAAATTATGCTAGAGGACACAAATTCTCACTTGCACTATCTAACTTAACATTGTTGAGGCATGCGCGAGAGAAAACTGCACCGCACAGTGGTTGCTGGAGCTTTGCCTGTACCCCATGCTCCAAGCGGAATGCAGAGTGGGCAAAACTCCACAAACTCCACCGGCAGAGCAGAATCTTTCGCTCACCAATACTTTTGAATTGTTGAGACCTAAGGTCAAAAATACATTTCCTCCCTGGAAAGTAATGTTAGTGTTGAAATCCTTGCAGGATCCTCCATTTGAGCCACTGTCTGATGTGTCCCGTATGTTTTTGTCCCTAAAGGAAGCCTTTCTGGTTGCCATTTTTATCGCCAGAAGACTGGGGAAATTGGCAGCCTTATGATTTAATCCTCCATACCTTAGAGTTTTTAAGGATCTTATTGCCTTAAGATTATATCATCACTTTATCACAAAGTTAAATTCAGTTTTGGGAGGACTCAGGATATTGCTCTTCCAGTTTTGCCTCTTACATCTGATTCTGTGGCCCTTCATTTTTCATGCAAATAAAGATGAGAAGTATCCTCTTTCCACCATTTCTCGTATGATAATACAGGTAAGTCCCATTTCTTACGCTGGTGCAAATCATGTTCCTCCAGGTTTTTTTCACCCACGATTGACTCGTGGAGGCTGTTCCTTGGGGAGAGTGGGGTGATATCTCCATTTCAGATATTGGTGCATGGGCTTCCCCATCTACCTTTGTGGATCATTACAGGTTGAATCTTGCTCTAGGATCTGAACTGAGTTTTGGTACAAAAGTTTTAGCTTCTATGTCCGTTTGAAGTTGTTGTTATTTTTTTGGGTAGATTAATGTTACTTGATGGGATGATGTTTACTAAAGATTTTTCAAGCATGAATTCTGTCCTTTGTCTGACTTCTGTATATTCTGGGGTATGCTTGCATACAGTAAGAAATGTGATGAGGAATGGAGAAGGATGTAATGCTTGGATTGCATACTGGTAATCATATTTACTCCAACTTCTGATTCCTTCTCCCATTACTTACATTCCCTCCCTCCCTTCCCTTCTGTTGTGGAGTGGCTGTGGAAGCTCGGTAGTTTGGGAAGTCTCTTTTCCTTGACTTCTTTTAGTAGCAATGGTGCTGGGTTATGGTTTTTTACCTATTTTCAAAGGGCAAGTGTGCTTGGGAGGTTTGTTAGCAGTGAGGCCTTGCCTCACCTAATGCATACAGTAAGTAACGAGGAACGAGAGAGTAGGAATTGGAGTAATGAAGTTTACCAGTTAGTAATCTAACCATTCTTCCATTTTGACTTCCGTCCTATTCAAAGGCAGATTTTAGAGCAAGAATGAATGCAAACACAAAGCAAATAAAATAAAAAAGGGGATCTAAAAGAAGAGGGGAAACCACCTTTACAACACAGTCATTACAACACAACATCCTTTACATTGCATGTTATTACAATGCAGCCATTACATCGCATGTCACTACAAAGCATGTCAACAGAACTCGTCACTACAACGCATGTCATTACAACACAATATAAGGTAAGTAATGGGGAATAGTAATTTTTACCCCTACACTATCCAACACTTACCCTACTGTTGCCCTAAAAATAATATGCGTTGTAATGGTATGCGTTGTAATGGAATGCGTTGTAATGGAATAAGTTGTAAATGTAGTTTCTAAAAATGCGTGCGATGTAAAAACATGTGTTGTAATGGATGTTGCGATGTGAAAAGTGCATTGTAAATGTGTGCGTTGTATCATCATACATCCAAAGAAGAGTGCTCAGCTTTTATTAATCAGTAACTGCTGAATCACAACTCTCCTTCACATCTTAATATCTTTATTTGTTTAATGGAATATGTTTATTGAAATGTATGTAACCTCCAAGGGCTATAATTATTTTGGCACAGCTTGAAAACATGAAGTTGTGTCTTCCTTGTTACTGTCCTGCCCTTACGGCTATGGGGCCTTTGTAAACGCTATTAACCCACTGGAGTTGTGGAGAGGAGGGTAAGACAAGCTTTACAGTGTATGTGGGCAAACAGTAAGTACTCAGTGCGATGGAGCTGAATTTAGCCATTTAGAACAATAAATAAATGGTAATTATATGCATGGGAAAGAGCAGAACATTATAATGTCTTCTCTCTCCACAGCAGAACACATACATGACAGGGAAGGCTATCAACAAATTGGAATTGGAGCATATTTCAAGGTAAATTGGACCGATTTGGAGACAAACACATAGCTCACACAGCCCTAACTCCACATGGGACCCTCGTCTCAATGGCCAGCATTGATAGGGACTTCTGCAAGGACTTCAGAGCGCTGACATCTGCATATCTATGCTGACTTGAAATGGAGACATTTCAAGGCAGTAACATTTCCAGACTTGGGTCTGGAGCTCTCTGTGTCACTGGATCCGCGCTATACCACCTGCTGAGGAGTACCTAGTGTGAGCCAGTCCTAAGTTGCTTGTGTTCTGGTTCAGGGAGGACCTGGCCTGGCATTTCTAGCGGGACTGTTCCCATGAGGAGCAGGGTCAAGAATGATTTGCATATGGCTGGCTCCAAACTGAGGTGGCAAGGTGGGCAAAAGCACGATGGACTGGGATTCTACCCCGAGTGATCATCACTGGTAAGACAAATTGCAAGCATTCTCCCATCAACTTTGTGTATTTAAAATGGAGACAGGCACCGTTAGAGGGAGAGCTGAGCCCTTCTGAAGCAGCAGAGTAGACTTTCAGAGCAAGGACCCCTGCAGCAGTCTATGAACAGACACTTCTGGAGCATGGGAGCTGCAAAAAAGAACTGGTTTGCAAAACAAGAAATGTCAATGAAAGTAGCCCTGACATTGAAGGGACCTGTTTTTTGGACGGAGGTGAGGATGTGCACGGGCAAACTGCCGTCACTCACATTCAGGGGGACTCAATGGCTAAGGTGGGCTGGACAACTCTCCGTACTAAATGCTGCATTGGACTGAAGTAAAATGTGAATGACAGCTTAATGGACCAATGGATGCATACCAAGGACCAGAAGCCCCTCGATACACATACAGATACATTTTTATATATGATTTAAAAAAAAATAATAAGTCTGGTGAAGCAGCAAAAACTCTCTCTAGGCCAGACCAAAGCAGATGCAGTGAAGTGATTTGCTTAAGATCCAAGTGTTTCATTGTGATAACTGGGATCATAGGCCAGATGTACGGCCCATCAATTTTCTACTAGCTAATTACGTCGCATTTGCGACTCACAAATTGGGATGCACAACAGCGTCCCAAACAATGTTTGGGATTCCTAATGGGGTTCCACATGGCATGCCTCATTAATATTAATGAGGCAGGCACAATTTGTGACCCCATTGGGAATGGCTAGCACTCACAGGGATGGTGGCCTGCTGGGGTCAGAAGACCATCATGTCTCTGACTGCTTCTTTTAAAAAGCAGTTTCTTTTTAAAAGGCAGCCCGTTTTCATTTTTTTAAGGGCAGGCATTGTGATAGTTGGGATCCAAGTCTTTAATTCAAGCACTAGAAGTAAATATGTGTTGATTTAGTGAACATTTCTTAAAGTGCACGTGCCTGGTTCTCCATAATGCAGACAGGAGAAACTCCCATTTCCTAAATAAATAAAAAACATCACCTAAGCAACAGACCAGGGAGACTCCACAGAGGGTATATCTTTTAGCGGCCGCATCTCCGAGGTGCAGCCTTGCTGAAATCTGCGGATGTACTTCTACGGGTGATAGGTTTGCCTACATAAAGATGTCAATATTAGGGACATATGTACAAGGCCCTATCACCACAGTTTACTTTTTCTAATGTTCCTTGCATATGTTGCAAGTGTGTGTGTTATGGCCTGCATGGCACACGCATGATTTGTGTGAGTGTAAGCAGAGTAAGGGAGGCCTGTGGGGCATCTTGGATGGGCCTTGGCTGGCCTTTTGAACAAGATTAAGATGCTGCTGCTTTCCCAAAAAGTGGAGTGTATTGCTGGCATTCCTGAGACTGGAGGGAGGGGATCTGGATACAGGAGTGTGGAGAGATGAGGCAAGGCTCCTTTATAACTCCCAGTAAGCTTGATACTGAGAGGAGTTCAGACTTGTCTTCATGAGGCACTGCCATGTGGTGGATGGTGGGAGTGAAGTGTGGGACTGCTGGCTCTGCTGTGCGGGATGAAAGCAGCCTCTTAGGTGAGATCAGCCTGTGCCTTTCCCCTGAGCAGTCTTCTGTGTGGTTGTTCTACACAAAGGCTCTATCTGTGTAGTATCTTGAGGAGGTCACTGGAAGGAAAACCACCCTAAAAGTGTTCTGAGAGTGCAGACAGAGGATCCACATCTCCTGCCTGCTTTAACCATAACCGTGGACCCACTGACACACTTGACGTTCCAGTTCCAAGTTCTCTGTCAGAAAGGGAGGGAGTGGTCCAGAGTGTACTCAGATGACTTTTGTACAACCATATCTAGTGTCTGCCCGACAACAAGCTTTCCAAAAAGAAGGGGACATCACACAGCATGACTTGCACTCCTGTGCCAAGAAGTGTGCAGCCATGGTGTGACCTTAGCTTTGTATACCCCATCTGCCCAGTGAGGTTCACCCATCAACTCACCTGCTGTCATTGAACCTGTGGTTGCAACCTTCCAGACTTGCACACCTGGAAGGGGCTGCAATGCATTCCAGTCAAGATAGAGATGCCAAGTACCCTCTGGAGAAGCCTTTGACCAACAGGGTAGACTCAAACACGACAGTGAGAAAGGCCTGAGCAGGATGACTGTCTCGTGCTCAACCCCAGAAGCATCAAAGTAAGCAGGAGCAAGGTGGGACCAATATTGGACTTGAGCATCAGCCTCACATCTGTTTTTGGTGAGCAACTGTAGAAAGACTGAGGGACTGTGCACTATTAGGAGTGTTCTTGTGAAACAGCACCTGAGTGAATTCTTGCTACACCTTGCCTAATGGAGGGGATCTACCGAGTCACAAGGAGGGAATAAGGGTAGAGTGGAGAGCACGCCAAGGGACTCTGTCATCAAAACACTGCCTAGAATCCTGGATATATCTGTGTGTAGTATTCAATCCTAGTGGGTAATGAACACATTTATTTTTGAAAGTCAAGTGCTGGTTTGGACAATACTTTAATCTTGCAATACGTGTGTGGTGCGTGCTGAACTCCATCCCCTCCCTGAAGAGCCTGTGACTGCTTGTCAACATTACCACTGAGAATCAAGTGATGAAGGGGATGAACTTTCTGCTGACTGTGATGGGTTCTGGTCATTTGTTTCTAATGTGAGTCTCTTTTTTTTAATTATATTTCACAGGGCCTCCCCTTCATCGTGGGGTCGTTGGAGACTGGCCCTTCCCTTCTATGAGTTGTCGTGGGCAGACTGAGGCCACCTCACATCGGGGCCCTGGCACCCGCTCTCACTCTTTCTCCTGGGATTGTCCCCGTCTACAATGTAGGTGGTGCAGACAATTACAAACATGTGAGTCATTGAAAACCTGCATAAATGACATCTTAAACTTCCAACAACCACATGCAGGTGGAATACATTCCTGAAAGTGCAGGGAATTAATGAAAATCTGTAAAGCAATACATACGACACTGCAACAATTCAAAAAGACAAGTCACAGGCACTGTGTGAGCTGGAAAGATAAAATTCAGCACTCACCTGCAGAGAGGGTCGACCTCCCATAACAGCCATGGACAGGTGAAGCCCTCAGTGGTCCATTGCAGCATCTCAGACTTCCACTCGCAGTCCACCCATGTGGATGAAGCGCGGCCAGGCACTCATCATGCTATTGAAAACCCACGTTCCTCCACAGCAAACCATGCAGCATTAGAATGGACACCAGGCCACCCATCAATGGCTTCAAACAGCGCAGCAAAGCAGGACATAAACATAAGTCGACTTGATAATCAGAGAACATGCAGGCTTGATATTGGTATCAAAGAAACATAATGTCATCATTTCGGGTACCCTCGAGGCCAACACAGCCATCCACAGCCATCCCCCCTTCTTGAACATGCTAGCAGGTCCAGAACTCTGTACAACAGCCCCCACACCCCAGACTGTAGGGGGCTCCGTAGCATCTCCCAGCCAACCCTCAGCAACACACGCTGCTGAGAGATGCGACTTTGCAGCAAGTTAGTCTTAGCTACAGCAGGATTTCCAGACATCCTGGGGTCACTTACCTGCCCTCACGCCCACACGCTGGCCGCATGTGGCCCATAACAAGTGTGCTGCAGCTGTCACATGTGCAGATGCTTGGGATGTAGACATGTGTGCAATGAACTGCTGTGTTAGATGTCTTCCATCAAACTACAATGCCATGATCAGGCAGAAAAGTAACATTCATCCTAATGGGGTAACACATGACGCTCAACCCTTCAGACAATTCATCCCTCCACCATTAGGGGAAGGAGTGCATTACGACGGTAAACAATGTTTACCCCGAAACTTTCTCCCCGCAGGGAATCACAACGCAGTTGTTACAACGACGGCATTGTGATTCCGCATACCAAACTCCGCAAGTCGGAACAACGAATTGCGGAGGGGGGGAGGTGTTGGATTTAAAATCCAACACCTTCCCTAGTGTCCGCACAGACTGAAGTTGCAATAGTAAATTATACTATTCCAACATCCAGGGCCCCCCCTCCACAAGTCATTGTTCCGACTTGCAGAGTAATGGTATGCTGAATCACAACGCGGTCGTTGTAACGATCGCGTTGTGATTCCCTGCGGGGAGAAAGACTGCAGGATGGCTGTACATATTCCATTACTACTGTTGTTGTCCAATCTCAATACATGTCGGCAGCACCACTAGAGATTTTTTAGCCCCTAAGGCAGGACATATATATTTGCTATTGTGAATATGTATAACAAATTCCTTCAGTCATTCTTTGCAATGATGAGGATTCTCAGCTAAGTCAACCTTTTAACAACCAAATGTCCGTCTATTAGAACTCTCATGTCTCTTTCTTTGGTTTATTCCAGTGTTGAGACCTTCTTTCATGTCTTCCACTCCAGAAATGTTGAGGATACTCACATTTTTTTCTCCCCACAGCTTGAGTTAGAGCCTAGCTGTGGAACCACTACTAGTTGCTATGCTTTCATGCGTGTGCTTTGCAACTCTCCTAAGTACCGTGCATGTCAAGGTTTCCAACATGTTTTTAATGTTCTCAGCATGATGAGGATATGTTGATACAGTGTTGATTTTATTTGTTATCTCTTGCTACAGGCTTATTCATATTTGTTTTTGGTGGCATCTTCAGCATGATATAGCACATTCGATAGTCATGGTGTCACCACCTCTCGGCCAAGAAGTCTAGCTCAGGATCTGTAAACTTGTGCTTCATACCTTGCTGGGGTCCATGATGGAAGAGGGTGGAAGGTTTTAGTTATGATGACTGATAGCTATAAGAGGACGTAAGTGGGTTCTGTTTATCTCTTTTTAAGGGACTTTGCTCCCACAAAATGAATGCTTGAACCTCTAACACAGGAATGAGTTGTTGGTGTGCTTTGGAAGCATCCTGAGGTCATTCTGTGTTTTTCTTTGGTGTTTTCAAACCCTGGGCCTAGGACTACATTACGCTCGCGTAGTTTGCGCTACTACGCGAATTGCACGTAGCACAGTGCAAAAACGTGTAGCGGGCATTTTTGGCTTGCTCGTGGTCCTCAACGTCAAGTTGGTGACCGCGAGTGAGCAAAATGACATCCTGGCGAGACTTTTTCCTTGTTCGCGATCGGCAACATCAAGTTGCCAATTGCGAGCATGAAAAATAACCTCCCGGCGAGATTCTCAACGAGGGGAAGTCAGGTTTCTCATTGCGAGTGGTCACATATGCTCGCGACCGTTCGCCATGAGAAACTACCAGTCCGCGTTGAGAAAACTGCAGCTCGGGAACAAATCTACTCGAGCATCAGAAAACGACCGCTTGCACATTGCAATATGCCGTTTGCAATGATTGCACAGTGTGGCCAAACATCTGGCACTGTTCAATCAGTGCAAACAGCATTTTTCCTACCGCATTACCCAGGTTGCGTAGCTTGCATAGAGCGAAGTGCACTTCGCGTAGCGTAGCACTACTAAGGAAACTACACCCAAGGTTAGTGTTTTCTACACTCTAGGTGATATTATTTTATTCCTGGAAAATCCAGTACCAGCAAATGGGCACTTCCTTACTTATTGCGACTTATATAGCGCACGTATCACCCGAAGGCATCAAGGCGCTTGCCTTGGGAACCCGTCCTGGCTTTTCCCTGTGAGATAACCCCTACTGGGTATCCCCAGGGTGAAAGCCAGGCATCCCGCAGCGGGTGGGCTGCCGTAGTGGAGATTAAGCAGCTATTGCCCAGAGTTGCAGCGTGGAACCCCATGATTAGAATAGGCACCGAGGCGAGAATTATCGAGTCCGTGGACATTTTTGGGCTCAGGACCCTGCCGCGTCGGGAATTGAACCCTGGTCCCGGGCCAGACCTCTGCATCCGGGTCTGCCGCTCTAATCAGTGAGCCACACTCCTCCACTTCCTGAGGTTTTGTGCATGTGCTATATATCATGTGGAGAATTTTCCACACTTTGTAAATAGTACACAATCAGTATTTAGCACTTGCTCTCAATATCGATTCCATTGTATACAGTAGAAAATTCACCATATGTTTTATTTACCATGCGTTATTTAATGACCTCCACAAAATTGGTATTTGCTGCATGTGGTCGTGGCAGCGGGATGTCGGGTCCTGGAAGAGCTGTAATATCTGGGGCTGACAGCCGCACGCTCACTCTCCTCGCGCATGCGCCCTGGAGAGGTTGGCACCTTCTTTTTTTATGTTTAAAAAGTTTTATTAAATAACATGTAAAAGATACAAAGGCCAGCCAGGACAAAGGAGTATTGACTAACAAAGTACAAAGTATGGGCAGCAATAAAAAACAAAGAGGAAATCTATTTATATTTTTTAACGACAATAGGGGCAAAGAAGTAAGGGGAGTGTAAGAGAGTTTGGAAATATTCTTACAACTAAGGAAGTAGTTATATTGCAACACTTTAAATGATTATAAAAAAAATCTTCAACTAATTCAGGTAGACAATGTGCCAACCAGAAATCAGAGGAAAAAAGAGCAGAGAAAATAAAACAATTACGGATTTTACAAAATTTCAGCACATATACAAGAACTTTTTACAGACTTATCTAAATATGATATAAGTGGCAAACAGGAGAGATCTCTGTTAACAAATGGTTTACAGGAGGAGGCAAAAGCAATATCCAGTCATTGGTAGTGACATAGATAATTCCACCAGTGTTGGATAGGGGGTTTTAATGAGTTTTTCCAATTAAGGGCAATTTGTTGGAAGGCTAAAGCCAGCATAAGGTCAAATAGACCCTGCTTGTGAGTAGGGAGGTCCAGAGAGTCCAATAAACTCCCTGAGGAAAGGGTGACATTGGAAAAGGGAAGGTGTATGTTTAATATAATAGAAATATAGTGCCAAACTTTTTTCCAAAAAGAAATAGCATTAGGGCAGAGGAAGAGAAGGTGCATTAGATCAGCTGAGGGGGTACACATGTCCAACAGTTTGTGTTAGATGAATGGGAAAAAGTAGCAATAGATATGGGAGTAAAATATAGTCTATGATATAGAAAGAACATAGATTGAGTGACGGAGGCAGATCCTGGAGATTTTGAGAGATCGGCTCCAGGACGTGTCCCAGAAAGTGATGCTGAGGTTGGGACCTTCTTAAACCACAAGAACAGTGTCTGGCTCTTTCATTCACCTCCGCAGTGACATCACGGCCCCTTTCATCCAATCACAGACCGCACCCCTCTCTTTCGGCTTGGGGTCTAAATGTCCCACCAGGGGATCTGTTTTGATCATCATCTGACCCTTGCTTGGATGTCAGTGCCTTGATCTCTTCTGGTCTTGCTGCCCCGCTCTCTGGTGCCGGGTCGTGGGGACTGAATGTAGTGAGTGAATGCACTAGTCAGTCAGGAAACATCAAAGCACCACCAGGAAGAAACATGAGAGGATCAGACCCTGAGGCCTAGCAAGAGACAAGCCAGGCATTGGGACGCCCAGAGCGGAAGGGAGGTTTTCCATCCGGGTGGGTGAGGTGCGTCAGAGTTTAGCCCCCACACGGGTATGGGGTCGACCACCCCAGCTGGCTTTGCAGTCTTTTGGAACTCCCACCTGTCTCTTGGGGGCAGAGGGCAGCGGGCTTCAGGGCACATGCCATTGAAATGTGGATCTAAATACCATGGACTGGTGTTATGTAGCGCCTGGTGAGCCAATCACAGGCCTCTAAACCCAACACCTTTGCACACGGCACCCAGTGCAGGGTCTGGAAGTGCTTGGAATCCGGCAGATGTGTGGAATGTCCAGGATAAGACGGCGCGACATTCTGGGTCACCTGGGATATATTACTTGATATCCGATGGACGTTAAGATGGAATGCATAGCAGTGATGTAAGAGTGACGTCACCGACGCCTGAATCTAAAGGCATGAGCAGAAAGGTTGTTTCCAAAGCTCTGGTGATGCGGAGGCGAGGACCACTCGTATGACTTACCTCGCTATGAGAAGGCACGCCTTGTTAAAAATAACCCCAAGCTTCTTAGCTGAGCCCACAGGAGCGGGGGGGGGAAGGGGGCGCGAGAACCAGGCCCCCAGGTCCCTGATGAAACGGACCGCAGCGCTGGAAACACCAGACCTCTGTTCTACCGCATGAAGTAAAGGAAGGTTCCTTGAACCTTGCTGCCCAGAAAGAGCGCTACCCATAATGGACACAATAATTGGGTGTTTTTCTGCACAAGCAATGTTCACCCCAACACTCACAGAAGCAGGGATGAGACATCTTGGCGCTGGGGCCAGATCTGGGCCGTTTGAACAGGAGTGCGCACTTCGCTTGAGTTAGACGAACCTCTGGATGTAGTAACCCAATCAAGGTTATTATTTGTACGACAAAATTTGTTCAAAGTGGCAATAAAAAGGAACTCAAATGGCGAGGAATGCAAGAAATAATTTTATAACTCCGCCCTGGCCACGAGGAGCACTATTAAACCCTCTAGTATTTCCCTCATCTCTACTCCAACCCACACACGGTTTGCAAAATTGATTTCAGAATCCTTACAATGCATCACTACACATTAATCGTGTCCAAACTAAGGGGACAGTGTGAGGTGTTTCAATAAAACAAGCATTTGCAATGCAATAGGTCTCGCGTTGAGGCAGGTTTAAGCTATTGGCATTGTAAATGACAATGCCTTTTATTTATGTTTTAAAAATGAAAACAATAATAAAAGGCATTGTTATTTGCAATGTCAATAGCTCAGACTCATGCAAATGCAAGACCTATTGCATTTCAAATGTGTGTTTATATTACCGAAGGACATTAAAATATGTTGAGTTGAGCCAAAGCAATGTATCTGCCTAATTCTAATAAAAGCTATAAATGTACCATAAAGAATAACTTTAAGGTTGCATAGGTGCAGCTCAAAAATGTTTTTTTCTCTGCCTTGGTGAATAAATCCTAGTGTATTGGCATTTGTTCTGTGAAAAAAAGGAGCCTGCTGTTGTGTGAAAATTTAGTATGTGTCCTACAGTTTCGTAAGGAAACCAGGAGGAGCTAACGGAGTGAAAAGAAGCCTTGTTGTAAAGATCATGGGGGCATATTACCAACAACTAGCGATATTTATTGGTAAATGAGTTTAGCGATATTTTTTTTATCACCGCGCATCGCCGGATTTTATCGCAGAGATAACGTGCTATTAGCAATGTTTATCTCAAATGCAATAAAATATCCGGTGATAGCAGCTCAATGCGTGAATATCGCTGAAAATCCAGCGATATTGAGGCATCATCGCCAATAGGGTCTTAACCTGAATATCCACCTCCCATTGGATATACAGATTAAGAAGTGGTCTGAGCAGGCATTAGGTTTTGGCGATATTCGCTCTTACAGCAAATTTTTTTATCGCTTTACCTGCGTTGATAATAGGCGATAGCAATGTTAGCAACTGCTTTCAGCCGCTAACAGTTTGGGTACGCCCACTTTGCATGTCATTAGCGATAAATATCGCTGACATGCAAAGCGGGCCCCGAACGGGGCTATTGCCTACAAGCTGTCGCTAACTGTTGTTAGTGACAGCTTGCTAATAGGGCGATAAAATAATCGCCGCTTTCACAGGAAAAAGTCCCGATATAGCGGCGATAATGCGCTTGATAATATTCCCCGTAATCTTTTCATCTACAGCATCTGGGGGATGCAGGTTAGTAACCTACAGAAAACAACAGGATGATCAACACAGGGGAAAAAAGTATGTGGCTAAAGCTGCTGCCTAAATACAGCTCCAGCTTTTTTTTGCTTTGAATATTTTTACATATGTTTTGGTGTTTGTCACATGCTTACAAAAAATATATTACGTTAAGCCACAACAAGGCATTTAACTTAGTAAAATAAACCCATGATCCTACCATAAAGTTAAAGCAGGACTTTAATTTTAAAAGTAAGTTGTGTAGCCTGTTAAAGATGCCATGTGTGCTGTTCACTCAATGCGCCCAAAAAAACACAGACCATCTACTTCAGCCTTCTACACAACATTGTTATGTTCCACTTGAAAAAATGTAGGGAGATTAAGTGCAAAATCAAACACTATTGCGCAAAATATGACACTGAAACCGTGCTTTATACATGTAGTGGCAGACTCCTTTTAAGAGGGGGTTTAATAACAGCCACGGCCGGTGGTAGGTGTAACTGCAGGGCGGTGACGTAGGGAGGGGGAGGGGCAGGGTGGGGGGTTGTAATGTATGGATTACGGACTTTAACAGGTAAGTAAACATATAAATAAATAAAACGAATTTCATTGCGCGCACTGCATCGCATATGGTAATGCAGTGCAAACAACGAAATCGTTTTATTAATTTATATGTTAACTTACCTGTTAAAGTCCATAATCCATACATTATAACCCCCCACCCTGCCCCTCCCCCTCCCTACGTCACCCCCTGCAGTTACACCTACCACCGGCCGTGGCTGAATAAATAGTCTGTAGCTGCCAAAACACAAGAAAGTGAACGAGTGGTGTGCGCTCGATGGAGAAAAATATACAAGACGTCTCTGTCTCAGAGTCTGGGAGGGCTGCTTGCTCGCGGGTTTAATGGATGGATTGAGCTGGTCAGGAGTGAAGCGTCTGCTTGTTATGAGCCTTTCATGCGTATCTGTCAAATGGCGGTTTATGTTCTGCTGTTTTGCTTTTTCAGTACAAATAAAAATGCTTTGTAAAAATGCATTTCATGTTGGTAGATTGAAGGCATTTTTACGAAGCTTTTTCATTTGAACTTAAAAAACTAAACAGCAATTCATTCCTGTTTCAACACAAATGCAGAATGTCTACCAACAAACTCCTGAGCTGAGGTAGGAAATAATTAACAAGCTTTGTGAGTCAATTAAGTGGAACTGCCTGAGAGAGCCTCATGAATGTCTGGAAGGGGGGGCAGCAGAGAGAGTGAGGTGGAGGCACAAGGGGCGAGAGACCCCAAGGAAAGCAAACCCAGAGCTGCCCTCCTGAAAGGGCACCAGCTGATGAAAAGAGCCTGCCTGCCGAGCACAACAGCTGAGGAGCGGGGCAGGCACAGAGAGCAGTGGCCCCTGCTCTGAGGCAGGCACAGAGAGCAGTGGCCCCTGCTCTGAGGCAGGCACAGAGAGCAGTGGCCCCTGCTCTGAGGCAGGCACAGAGAGCAGTGGCCCCTGCTCTGAGGCAGGCACAGAGAGCAGTGGCCCCTGCTCTGAGGCAGGCACAGAGAGCAGTGGCCCCTGCTCTGAGGCAGGCACAGAGAGCAGTGGCCCCTGCTCTGAGGCAGGCACAGAGAGCAGTGGCCCCTGCTCTGAGGCAGGCACAGAGAGCAGTGGCCCCTGCTCTGAGACCTGGCTCTGCTGTGAGGCGGCTGGAGCCCGTGACTGATTGGGAGCGGGGAATGTATGTATGTATGTATTTGAGCTTGTAAAGCGCACTGCTACCTGTCCGCAGGTTTCCTGGCGCTGTATAACTCTGGGGAACCCCTCCTGGCTTTCCCTGTGGGATGGTCCCTGCTGGGAGTCCCCAAGGTGGAGCCAGGCATCCCCGGCGTTGATGGGGCCGTTGTGGAGATTAAGCAAGCTAATGCCCAGAGTTGCCGAGTGGAGCAAGCACCGAAGCGAGAATTATCAAGTCCGCTGACCCAAGTCCACGACCCTGCCGCGTCGGTAATTGAACCCTGGTCCCGGGCCGACTTCTGCTCCTGGGTCTGCCGCCTCTAACCAGTGAGCCACACCTCTCCACAAAAAGAGAGCAGAGAAACTGGAGCCAGGAAACACACAATCAAAACGAAACCAACACATTGCTGGTGAAATGCTAGCAGTGCTGATAGATAATCCTGGTAGATAATGTGACAATTCTTAACAATTAACCAAGTGGGAGGCAGGGCTCAGGAGGCAGCAGTAAAACAACTGTGGTGGGAGGAGGTGGGAGGAAGAATGCAATATTTAAATGTAAGCAGCTCGGTGCTGAAGTTGAACACAGACAAACAGCAACAGAGCAGGAAACCAAGAAAAAAGAGTCCCCCAGAGAACAGATAAAGAACCATAGTGGAATGAGATAGTACTTTGTCCCTGCTGCATGGGAGGAATGGAAGGGAGAAAGGAGGGACAAAGAGGCAGGAATGACCACTGGCAAGCAAGGATTTTTGAAGGGCACTGACACAAACAAATCAAAAGCGGGGGGATAGCTTTAATCCAACATAAGAAATTACAATAGGTCTTGAATGCTCTACCTAAAAAGGAATCCTTTACCTTTCTATTCCAAAAGGATGAGTGATATTTTTGAAAGATGTCTGTGTAACACTATCATTTCTACCTTTTTGACTCTTCAAAACAAACATGCATTTTCAAGATTATTTAAAGAATTTGCTCGCCTCAGTTTTTTCAACTACACCAGATTTTTTGCATTTGTCGCTCATTAGCAGGTTTATGATTGAGGCTGAGATTGAATAATCAGGTGTATTTTGATGCAAGTCCTCGCGCACCAGCAGCAAAATAATAAATATATTCTGACAATTGACTTTGACATAAGGTTTTGCGTCATGTGTGTTTGTGAAATAAAACTGTGAAATGCAATACCAGAATCTGAAGCATTACATTGCTTGTGTGTGTTGCAAATTTGATCCTCTTGTTATTTTTAAATAAAACCGACGCATTATGACTAAAGACAAATTACAGCCCCCCTTCGAAAGGACGCAGCACTTTGTGACACGGTGTTGAATAGATGGATGAATGGCCCATCAGATGTCTGGATCATGGGGCGGTTTGTGACTTTGGGGGTGTTGAGTGATGAGGGGGGGCTGAGGATGCACACCACCCTCCCCTCCCTCTCACACATTATCACCAGTGACTCTGTCGTGATATTTTACAACCTGTCAGTCACCGAGGAAATCTCTTGTGCACAGAAGGTTCTGCACGGTGGACTCATCCCCCCCAGCAGTACTTTACATCAGATGGGATGCCGGTGTTTGAGGTGAGACTTCTTGGGCACATATTCAGTGGTGCCCCTTGTCTCAGGTGAACCTGTGACACCTAACACTTACCTGATGTCCAGTCAGTGCTTGGTGAGTCAGATCTCAGATTCTATGCGCTACTGATGCCGTTGCCGGACTCTCCCCTCTCAGCATTAGGACCGTGCCTAGTTTTTATCGCTTATGGAGTTCGCAGAGAGCCCCCTCCTGGGGCCCTCGTGATGAAAAGATCTACACAGGAGAAACTTCTCAGCAGAAACCTTTTGAATCTTTGTTATTATTGGCCTGTAGAGACATGCCTCCCTGGTGCATGGACTAATTAGTGAAGCTTCACTGCTTCTGGCCAGGGACTGCAGCCTGTCTCTGATGGCTCAAAGCAATGAGTGTTGGGGGACTCACACAGAGCGGTCATGTCAGGGAAGGAAGAGCTTGAATTCTGCTATGGACCCAGTCTATAGGACATTGTGTGTGAGCAATGTACTGCAGAAAAAACACAGTGCACACAGTGAGATACACATACCATGTAACCTTAAAGTTTGTACACATGTACTCATATCAGCTTACACACAGACACCCATTGTGACCAAAAAACAACATTGTAGTTCAAGCTTAGGACGGTTGTCCCACAAAAAGGGAAAAAATGAGTCCTAAAAAATGCGAATATACATAATATTTGTTCAAATTTAAAAAAAAAAAAGTAAAATTGAGGCCCCATTGAGCAAAAAGAAACCTGCTCAAGCACATTATGAAAATCAGTATTGGTATACACAGTGCTCTTGTCATTTGTAAAGGGAAAGGTTTTTGAGTTGACCTCTTGATTCCTTACTATGGAGCCAAAGAAAGATTACAGCCAGTATCAAGAAACACTGATTCACAACTGTCAAAGTTGGGAGTGTCTCTAATACCCAGGGTATTCTACTTTCAGTTAATACCGTTTATAATCGATAAAACACATTCTAAGCAGATTTGCTTTCAGTAGAAATCAGAAATAACTGAATTTTGAAGCATATATAGAGCTTTGGTGACATCAACGTACTGCAAGTGCAGCCCCCGTCTCTGAGCACTTTTCAGGGATGCGTGCTCCTCCTATGTTTCATTCTGGGCCCAAGGTCGGCCACCCAATATTCCTTGGCCACAGGACCTCCTTTCAAATGGATTCTGGGTCTTTGGCTCACTGCATCTGTGCTCAGCCTACTGTTGTCTACACCCAATAACAACATATTTATCTGTTAGTGTTCTTTCCTCACAAGATAGACTATGCACCAGATCAATGTGGTCAGGGCAACCACTGCACACACCACACAAAGGTAAGCCACATTGTAGCGATACCCATGATTCCCTGTAGATGAGTACCTCAAACATCCCAAATGTATCAGCAGAAAAGTAGGAGGCACTTGGAAACGATATGTAATGGAGCAGATAGAAATGGTTACATGCACGCTCGGAACTCCTTCAAAGCTCAGATCTTTAAAGCCTGTTCTTTCATTTATACAGAGAACATTTCCACTGCCCCTAACACCACTCGCGTTTTGAATTACTCATAAACGCTGCCCCTCCCACGTCAACATTAGGTTAGATAACTGTAGGGTGAAGCTTTCTTTCCTCTTTTGATCCTTGGTCCTCGCTGTGCCACTCTGGAACTCTACGTGGCCTCATGCTCCTACGACCATATTTAGAGCGGGTATCACCCCTTGAACACATCTCCAAACTGTTCTTGATCGAGAAGGGGTGACAAACAGATAGCATGTCCACACTCCATGTGCCTCTGTCATTCAGTGTACTACATTCTTGCCCACCTTGACCACTTTCAAGGTTTCTGAATACTTGCTTCCCCCACTTTGACGAGCCACTGGTAATTTGACCTGGACTGTGTCTCCTACTTTCCACCTGCCCTTTACAACACCATACTTCGAGTCATACTTCTCTTTGTAACTAAGTTGGTGGAGCTCTCCAAGTCTTTTCATCTAGTCCTTATCCACCCATCTGGGCTCGCCTACACCCAACCAGTTATGTGATAACTTAGTTCTGGGCAGTCTTCCTTTTAACACCAGGAATGGTGAGATATTAGTAACTAAGTTGGATGTGGTATGATAGGACCATAGCATGCTTTGGAGAGCCTGATCAGCAGGTTTCCTTGATATTTGAGACAATTGTAAGCATTCCTTTATCATCCTATTGACCCTTTCAACCAGCCTAGCGCACCTAGGACAATGTAAAGCTGTCTTCTAATGGCAAATGGACAACCTCTTCAAGAACGCCTACATCTCATCAGATAGCCTTTTTATTACTTTACTAAATAGGGGCACGGGGAGGTTAATATTACAATGAGGACAGAATGTCGGATTTGCAGTTAGTCCTTCATATAGGGAGAGGCATGGACAGTCTAGGCTCCTGCCTCCTGTAATATTAGTTGGACCAGCCTACGTCTTGAATAGGTAAGTATTGGTTGATTACCTGATACAAAACTGGCAGGGGTCTTTGCACTTGGCGCGGGCCAGGCGGAAACGGGCGCAGACGGCCTTGCTTTTGGCACGCCTTCGGAGTGCCCGCTGCGCGCTAGAGTTATAATTCTTTTAAGGGTTTCCGGTCCAGCACCTAGAGCGCTGCCTCCCGAGAATCCCCAAGATGGCGGCCCCGCTATGCCTGGAACAAAAAGACCATGACCGGCAGTGCCCTCAATTCCACCGTCACCGGTCAGTCCGCCCGCCCAAATGGTAAGCCCTCAATTCCCAGCAAAGTTTAAAAATATTAAAATAACAGCAAAAACATAAAGTGCAGCGTGTCGTTTTTAGTTAAAATCTCCCGGCTGTGCCTCAGGAGTGTAGCAGAGACTGCACGCTTACATCCAGCCTCTTTTAAGGGTTTCCGGTCCAGCAACTAGAGCGCTGCCTCCCGAGAATCCCCAAGATGGCGGCCCCGCTATGCCTGGAACAAAAAGACCGTGACCGGCAGTGACCTCAATTCCACCGTCACCGGTCAGTCCGCCTGCCCAAATGGTAAGCCCTCAATTCCCAGCAAAGTTTAAAAGTTTAGTCAGTTTCTTGGCACGAGAGGTAGGCCCACACACACAAGAGAGGTATCATTTTTATTAGGAGACTTAGGGCCAGATGTAGGAAGCCTAATTACGGTCGGTAACTGCCGAAATAATCACATTTCGGCCGTTACCGACCGGAATTAGGCTTTTCAGATGTAGGTGGCTACATTTCAGATTCGGTAATTTACCAAATTGGTAATTTAAGGAATATTACCGATTCCTTAAAATACCGAATCGGTAAATTACCGAATCTGAAATGTAGAGAGCACTCAAGTGAGTGCTTTTTACATTTAAGGATTTGTTATTCACCACCAACTAATAGTTGGTAGTAAATACAGAATACCTTATAAAAAGCAATGTTGTGCTTTTTATTCAATGCCATGTGGCAGACATACATGCCCTTAGGGCATGTATGTGTGTCACATGTGTACACAAGCACGATTCAGGGGTGCAACAGGGTGTCAAAGTGAAACCCTTGAATGTTTTCCCCATTTTACCGAATCGGTATTTACCGATTCAGTAATTGACATTCATTCCTATGGGCCTCCAGGCCCAAAGGAATGAATGGCAATAACCGAATCGGTAAATACTGAATCTTACCGATTCGGTAATACTTACCGAATATTTAGTTACATAGCATTTACCGATTCTAGAATACCAAATCGGTAAAATTCAGTATTCTAGAATCGGTAAATGTACTTTACCTACATCTGGCCTAGTGAAGAATGCCAGGGGGATGGAAGTTTGGGCTCTCTACAGATCCAGAACTTTCCATCACAGAAATGTGTGGAAAATATATAGTTACAGCCAAAGTTTGAAGTTTGCAAGTAATTCTGGAAAAAAAAAACTGGTGAGAGCCATACAAGTCAGCTCACACTGGATACCCCTGGTTGTCTACTTTTACAAAAAGTACAGGTTGGCTTGGATTCCCTAGGTGCAGTCTGAGCTTGGGTCCCAAATCTAGAGTTATGCCCATTAGGAAAAAAGGGTCAGTTTTTGGTGGAAAAAAGCAATGCTTTCAAGTTGGGTTTTTGGCAGTTTCCTGTTGCAGGCACCAAGCCTATAACCACAAGTGAAGTACCATTTTTATCAGAAGCCTTGTGGGAGCATAGAATAGTACAATGTTTATTTCTACTAATTGGATTTCACTGCATTTGTGCCTATCAATTATAAGCCAGTGCATAAGAAAGATCACATTTTGAAAAATACCCTCTAAATCAAATGCTGGTACGGCTTCCCACAAATTCAGAGATGTAGAAATAACCACTGCTTCTAAACTCCATATCACGTGCACATTTCAGAAATACATAGGTTTCCTTTATACCCATTGCTCACTCTGCCTATTTTGCTATATGAATTGGTCTATATACAGTACTCAATGAAAACTATTTTGAGGTGCAGTTATGTTATGTTATGTTAATAAGGCATTTGTAAGCGCACTATCACCGATTGGTTTCTTGGCGCTGAGCTCAACAGTAACATAAGCACGGAAGGTGGATGGTAGGTTTAATGGAAAGCTTGTCTGTAGAGCCAGGTCTTCAAGGCTCTCCGGAATGAGAGGAGGTCCTGGCAAATCCGGATCTCAAGAGGGAAGGAGTTCCACAAATAAGGTGCCAGTGTTGCAAACCTACGACCTCCAGAGCGTTTGAGTTTGAAAGAGGGTATCTGGAGGAGGTCAAGATGGGAGGATCGGAGGTTGCGAGATGGGACATACTTTGTAATTAGTTTGTCAATAAATTTGGGCCTTTTGCAGTGCAAGGATTTAAAAATCATACATCCTGTTTTAAAAGCACAGCGCTGAGCCACTGGAAGCCAATGGAGCTTCATGAGTAAAGGAGTAGCCGCATGCCACCTAGGTTGACTCAAAATCAATCTAGCGGAATAGTTCTGTACCATTTGGAGGCGTTTTAACAGATAAAGGGGAGACCTAAATAGATAGAGTTCGCACAGTCCAAATGGGACAGAACGGTGGCGATCACAACCTGGGTAATCGCATCCAAGGTAAGAAGGCGTCGGACCTTTCGTATCTTTTTTAATTGAAAAAAGCATTTAGAGACCACCTGGCCTACTTGTGCTTTTAGTGAAAGTTCACAGTCCACAGTAACCCCAAGTGTTTTAGGCGATGGTGAAGGGGTCGGGGCTTGACCCAGGTCCGATGGCCAGTAGTGGGGACCCCAGTACTTAGTGCCGTCTCCGGTAAGGATCAACTCGGTTTTTCCCGGGTTTATTTTAGCTGATTTTGGTCCATCCAAGCTTTAATGAACCTCATGGTCGATTGGAAATGAAAGTTTGAGGTTTCAGAGTTATCGACCATGAATAGCAGCTGTAAATCATCAGCATAATTACAAACCTTCACTTGCTCCTCTCTGAGGGCCTGGATCAAGGGGAGCATGTAGAGATTGAACAGATGGGGTGACAGGGAGGAGCCCTGTGGGACTCCACAAGTAATGGACTGTTTTGAGCCAGCTAGATCTCCAAGATGTACTGCTTGAGTACGGTTCTCCAAAAAGGACATCAGCCAACAGGCCACGTGTCCCGGATTCCGGCCTGTTCGACACGGTCGATCAGAATGTTGTGATCGACCGTGTCAAATGCGGCCGACAGATCCAGGAGCACCAGAGCCTGAGGGGAACGTCTGTCAGCACAGTCCCATAGCGTATCCAGCACTGTGGTTACCACTGCCTCGGTTGAGTGTGCCGGCCGGAACCCTGCTTGGTGGGAATCAAAGCATCCGGATTCCTCTAAAAAGTTAGAGAGGGATTTGGCAACGTGGGCCTCCAACACCTTTGCCAAGTAAGGTAGTAAGGAGATGGGCCGATAGTTTGCCTTACAGAATGGGTCAGCCCCAGGTTTTTTCAGGAGCGGTATGACCGTGGCTTCCTTAAACGCTAGAGGAGCTAAGCCGGAGGTCAGGGAGTCGTTCAGGAGCGAAAGAGCAGGGCCCGGGAGGGCAGAAAAACACTCTCTCAGAATGTGAGGGGGGCAGCTGTCTGAGGGGGTACCAGATTTGACTCTTGTTAGTAATTCCTGGAATAGAGTCTGGGTTATAGGTGGAAAACTACACAGAGTGTTAGGGTTCTTCTTAATTGCCATTCCAGAAGTAATTGGGGTCACAGACTGGGGGATACTGGCTTTAATATTTACAATTTTCTCACTAAAATAGGTGTTAAGTGAGTCACATAGGGACTGGGTAGGGATTGTCTTAGGGCGGACATTATCCATGTTTGTAAGTTCATTAAGAATATTAAAAATGTCCTTGGATCTATTAGAAGATTTAAGGATACGGGATGAGAAATGGGCCGCCTTCGCGACGGAGACGGCATTCATATATTCCTTCCTGGCCCTTGTATATTTGATCTTTGACTCAGGGTCATAGTCGCGACGCCATTGGCGTTCCAGCTGACGCAAGGCCAGTTTCCTGGATTTTAAATCAGGGGAAAACCATCTATGGGCGTCAGCTCGCCGTGCCAGTCTGACTTTTTTGTAAGGGGCATGCAAATTACCAGCGGCTTGTAACCAGCCGGAAAGAATGGATTCTGAGGAGTTAATTTCACCATAGAAGGTGGGGGTGGTATTGGCTAGTGATTGTAGAAATGCTACTTTATCCGTAGCATTCCAATTCCTAGCTTAGCCACCTATGGCCGGTGTGGTAGTCCTAGCGGGGGAAACATGTAGATTGAATTTAAGAATTAAGTGATCAGACCAGAGACAGGGGAGGGTTGTCGGGGTAGTTTCTCAGGTGGTGTTGGTCCACACCTGGTCTAGAATGTGGCCCTTAAAGTGAGTAGGGGAAAGCACTAATTGAAAAAAGTTTAAGTTGGACATAAGTTCAGTCAGCTCGACCGATTGCGGGCTTTCCATGGGATCATTATACCAATAGTTTAGATCACCTACTAAGAAGATCCTAGCATGATCCAGAACTAGAGTAGCAATTTGGTCGCAGAGTGACATGGGGAATGTTGGCATCGAATCAGGAGGTCTGTACAGAAGTACACATGCCATTGTCATATGGGAAAAGTTAATCTTTAACACTAAATTATCCGTGTTTAGTAGTGAGAGGCAGGTCAGAGTGGTAACTTCCAGACTTGTGTGGATAATTGCCGCAACCCCTCCGCCCACTTTCCCCGTGTCCCGATCTGCATGAATGATATAATAGTTGGGTGGGAGAGCTGCTATTATATCCGGAGCAGAATCTGGGGTTAGCCACGTCTCGGTGAGCAGGAGAATATCCGGTTTCTCCATGTCCAGCAGAAGGAAGACATCCATCTGGTGTTTCACCAAGGAGCGAGTGTTTAAATAGAGGATTGTAAGGGAGTGGGTATGTGGCCCAAGGTTTACCTGGCAGTTTGCGGGGCTGCTGAAGAGCTACCCTTAATCAAGATGCCATATTTATGTGCCCGTCTGAATGTATCCATAGGCAAGTAGTCCTGACCCTTACTATATTCCATAAGTTCTTCACTGGAGTAGTGGATAGGGCGAGCAGCGTTATCTGCCCCTGGTCCCAGCCGGGCGCGGACGGGCGCAGATGGGCTTGTCTTTGGCGCGTCTTCGGCGCGCCGTTGACGCGCCCGCTGCGCTCGTCCGCAGCGCTTCCTGAGAGGAGGTGTCATTATATGGACGTAGAGGTGGGAGGGGCCGAGCACTGAACCGCTCGCCTGCTCCTCACCTAATATGGTGGCTCGGCTCTAGACCCCGGCAGCGCCTAATTGGCTGCAATGGGGCGAGCAAGATCGGGGGAGCGAGACAGAAGTAAGTTAAAAGTAATGCCCAGAGTGCTCGATGGGTCGATTTAAAAACAAATCACAATTATACGATTTTACACTTTTAAAAATCAATTTTACAGCTCACTCGCACAAGCAGTCCCGGCTTCCGCCTCAGGACACTCAACATCCGCGTGCACACTGTTAGTCGGTGCACGCGATCAAGATTAGCTTTTTTAAGTGGACAGAGGTGGGAGGGGCCGAGCACTGAACCGCTCGCCTGCTCCTCACCTAATATGGTGGCTTCGGCACTAGACCCTGGCAGCGCCTAATCGGCTGCAATGGGGCGAGCAGGATCGGGGGAGCAAGACAGAAGTAAGTTAAAAGTAATGCCCAGAGTGCTCGATGGGTCGATTTAAAAACAAATCACAATTATACGATTTTACACTTTTAAAAATCAATTTTACAGCTCACTCGCACAAGCAGTCCCGGCTTCCGCCTCAGGACACTCAACATCCGCGTGCACACTGTTAGTCGGTGCACGCGATCAAGATTAGCTTTTCTAAGTGTACAGAGGTGGGCGGGGCCGAGCACTGAACCGCTCGCCTGCTCCCCACCTAATATGGTGGCTTCGGCTGTGTTTAGCCATTTTTATTTCAGGTTTTGTAAGATAAATGAAGCAAAAATAGTACATTTCGCAATTTTTATTTAAATGTAAACTCTTATATGAATGTATAACCGATTTCAATAATATGAAATCTGACAGATGATACATTAATACCTATACAATTATTAATAATTAATAGAAACATTCACATTTTTAAGCCGTTGCAAGAATTTTCTGAACATAGATGATGACAATTAACCCCTTAGCTGCTGGGCCTTTCCCCTCCCCACAGTGCTGGTAGGGCTCCATAACTTTAGTTTCTACATAAGGTATCCATGCCAAATTCATGTTCAATTTTGACATAATTCCGGAGAGTCTAAGGATACACAGGGTTTGGAGGGTTACTTTGGAGGGGACAGAAAAAGTAGCAAAGTATAGCAACACTTTACATTTTTGGGAAAAAAGGAAAGCCTGCTTCAGATAAAAGTGTCTGTTTTATTCTCTAAATGTGGCATTCACAAACGGTTTAAAGTACAAGAGTCACCATCTTTCCAGCTTTCAGGAACATGCATAACTAAATAAAAAAACTAATTTTGTACCACAGCTTTGGCATTTTTCAAAGAGGTAGACCATTTTGCTATTTTTGTTCTCTCAAACTATTTACAGTTTGTGCTGTAAAACAGCATGAAACACATGGGTGATCCATCAAAGCGATACATTTCTGAAAGGTAGACAGAATTTCAAATTCAGCAAGGGCTCATATGTGTAGATCCCTTAAGGGTTTCCCAAAGAAAATAATAGTTGGAATAAAGAAATATTAAAAATGAGTAGGGAAAAACTGACCACGTTTTCATCTGTAACGTTTTGACACAATGGCCGATTTACAGAAACCAATATACCTTTATGCCCTTCTAGTTTTGGGGCTATATAGGGTTTGTAATTTTTTCCTACAGTCCTGGGCCCCAGGCACAGCTATGACATACAGGTCAGCCTGGTAGGTCTGGTGTAGTTGGTGTTTGGATAGGAACACAAATGCTGTTTCAGCAGGTGTAATTCCTGGTTAATTTCTTAGCCTCTTTGGCCTAAAGCACGATCAAGTCAACACGAATCAAATAATCACTGCACTGTAGATTACCATTTGATTGAATCATTTAGGAATGTAACACAAAAAAACAATCTTACGCCCGAGATAATTTTGTTATCTCGGGCGTAAGATTGTTTTTTTGTGTTACATTCCTAAATGATTCAATCAAATGGTAATCTACAGTGCAGTGATTATTTGATTCGTGTTGACTAGTGCGTAAGCTGAATTAACGTCTGGGACCACTTTTTCTATAGCAAATTGATACCCAGGTCCTTTTGACTCCTATTGGGTTACCCCTTGTTAATAACGCTAACGCACTGTGAAGTGAAGTAGTGTGGCTCACTGGTTAGAGGCGGCAGACCCGAGAGCAGAGGACGGCCCGGGACCAGGGTTCGATTCCCGGCGCGGCAGGTTTCTGGACCAGGGTCAGCGGACTCGATAATTCTCTCGCCTCGGTGCCCTCTCTGATCAGCGTTCACAGTCGGCAACTCTGGGCATTAGTTTGCCTCATCTTCACTAACGGCCCCACCAGACCGCCGGGGATGCCTGGTCTCACCCTGGAGATACCCATTAAGGGACCATCTCTCAGGGAAGCCAGGAAGGGTTTCGCAGCGGTCGAAGCGCCTTGGGACCCTACGGGTAAGTAGTGCGCTATATAAATGCCTATACATTTACATTTACATTTACAACGCACGATCAACACATGGGGTTGGTGGCTGTGGGGAGGGGAAAGGCCCAGCAGCTAAGGGGTTAATTGTCATCATTGATACCCAGGTCCTTTTGACTCCTATTGGGTTACCCCTTGCTAATAACGCTAACGCACGATCAACACATGCAGATCCGCAGTATCTGCAGAACAAGTAACAAGTAAGAGTGGACGGAGGACCTATTGGTGAACACCCTCTGGCTTGGCGATTATTAAAGGGAGTATGTTTTGCTAGACCTCCGGTACCCAAGTACAATGTCATGTGTTATGTTAATTTAATATTATGTTAGTTTATTGCATGTCCAGTTAATTATACTTTAGCTCTTGAGCATTTATCTGCCAAGATAACTATGCTCTTGTGTTTGGTCTCACTCAAATGTTTTTCCAATTTTAGTTTATGGTGGTTTTTAATTAGGGCTCCCTGTTTTATGGTATTTATTTTCTTGACATTTCTGTATGTATTTATCCATATTTATTTTTTACAAATTGTGTCTGTATTTATTCATTTTTATTTCGGGTTTTGTAAGACAAACGAAGCAAAAATAGTACATTTCCACATGTATTTAAACAATAAATGTAAACTCTTATCTAAATGTATAACCGATTTCAATAATATGAAGTCTGACAGATGATAAATTAATGTACATATATGAATTTTGCATATTTTAGTATCAACCTTTTGCATATATACTGGAGTTAAAGCCTCATAACAATAATTTCTTTATTTTGTAACCGCTTACCTGTAAATCTGCACAGCTATTGGCCTTACAGTCACGACTGACCATATTTAGAATCACTCAAAAAAAGAGTCTAATTTACGTTTTTATCCACATTTACATATAAATACATACAGAAAAATAATTGTTTTTTTGTTTGTATTTATCTGTAAAAATCTGTAAAAACTGAAAACATTGAGCCTTATTTATAATTTACTCTCAAAGTCAGATTTATACATTGAAATACATATTTTAAAGTTAAGGGTGCTGGAGAGTCCGGCTTCGAGAAGGCCACCCCTCAGGGAGGCTTCTTGCGTCAAGGTCAAATATCCATCATCATCTGGAACCTGGCAGCAAGAACATATACCTCCCTGGCCTGTGCAATGAGTGAGGGCATGTAGGGTGCAGCTGAGGTCTGCATTGGACACTGCTTGGGTCACAGATTCAAGAATCTGAAGAGGTGTAACCTGGCACAGCACTTCCAGCAGGCTGGCTCTGACATTTCAGGGATTGCTTGGCCTTTGGGGGTGGGCGCAAAGTGCTGCACAGACTGTGGTATATGGTAGGCTCCCCCCCATGGCAAGATAAGTCTCTGTCCAGGTCCTCACCAGGATGTCCTGATTTTGCACCTCTAATGTCCATCCCAGATATACTGATGCATGCCAACACTTTTCTTCCTAGAAAATGTAATGCACAGATTCTTCCTGGTTGTTCTGATGGAGAAGATAACCTATGAGATGGCACATGCGCAGATCTCAATGGACAAACCACATCATGGCTTAATTGTTTTCACTTTATATATATATTAGATGTTTGACAGAAGAAATATGTATCCTTGCATAGCCATCTGACCCCTAGCTGACAGCAGGATCTCATGTATTTATCAGATTCTTCCCATGTCCAAGCTCAGAAATCCTTTCCCAGTGGCCACTCCTCTACTCAGAGGGTGCTGGTAGGCTGGCTACTAGTGCTATCCCTGGGGAAATCCCAAAGTATATACCTTGACATGCTTTGTGTTGTGCTAGCTGGGTTTTTAGAGCACATTTCTCTGGAGTGTTCTGGGGTCTAGATTAATTCAGGGAAGATCAAATGCTCACAAATTGAGATCCCTCTTTGCTTGGATGCATCAGTTATATCCTGAAATGGAAGAAGTGGATTTATTTTGAGACACCACTGAATGAATGAATGAATGAATGAATGAATGATATTTTATTGTTTGGTTACTGAAAACCATTACATAAAGCCAAAATACAAAGTCACAGCATTACAAAAGTTAAAATCAAAATACATTTTATCTAGTTGCTCCATAGGTCCCGAAAATTCCAGATGAAAGGGTTCATGGGCCCACAGGAGACTCTATAGCCCGTCTAGTAGAAATCATCAGCATCGCCCGTGCTTGAAAGATGAATTTTCCGAAAGCCGCCATGTGCTTTACCGTGGACAGAGTATAAAGATAGCTAAGACCCTCCTTTGCAGTGCGTGTCCCAGATTGTCTTAGTAATGGCCTAAGATAAAGACTACGGGCCAAACGCAGGGCCGGGCAGCAGAAAAGGAGGTGGGACAAAGACTCGCGTTTATACATGCAAAGCCTGCATTCCTGGACTCCTGGGCTTGCCTGACCACCAGGATATAGTTCATTTAGGGGCAATGGGTGGAGTCTGTACGCCAAGATCTTGTGAAGGGCGGTGCGGCCCACGGCCTGCGTGAGATGAAGTTTAGCGATGTGCAGAATGTGCGGGAGACACAAAGTCTCATGCAGGCCTTTTCTTCCAAGCGACTCCAGATCCAGTTCCCGTGACCTCGCACGCACTTGTTTTTTAATTGCGTTTTTGATGGCAGAGTTTTTGACGTGTTCAGGGTTCCATGAGTCCGTAGCAACAGTGAGCTGGTCCTTAGCCGCTTCGAAGGTGGCCGACCAGGGGTTCCCTGGCTCACTGAAGATACCTTTCAAAACTGCCTTTAGTGTGTTCTCCTGAGCCGCCATTGTTAAAAAGTAATACTTACTTAGGGCGGCCAGCTCTTCTAGATTTTGCTGGTTAAGTGAGAACTCCAGGCAAACGAGGGTATTTCTGGTGCACCTTGGGAGATGGAAAAGTTTCTTATATGCTTTGCAGTGAATTTTTTCTAATTCATTGCTTAGTTTGCCCGGAAATGCCTGTAGAGCATAATTGAGTGCCGGCATGAGCTTAGCTTTAAGTACTCTGTTGATGGCTGTGGTGGATGGGCTGTATAAAGAGGCTTGCAGCTTGCAAATGGCGTAGGTGATGGACTTGCCTTTAGCCTGAATTGACTTAAGATGGCCACTTGCACGTCCTGATTCCTGGAAGCAAATGCCCAAGTAGGTGTACCGCTGCGTGCTTTCCAGAAGGAGGTTGCCTAACCTCCATTTTAAAGATTTCTTCCTTGGGTAATGTCCAAAGATAATTACTTTAGACGTGGTTGGGTTTGCTACAAGCCTGTTACTGTCATTATATGCAGCGAGTGCCGTCAACGCCTTTTGTAGCCCCACTCTCGTGTGGTCCAAAAGGACCAAGTCATCAGCATACTGCATAAAGTGGATTTTAAATCCACCGATCTTTGGAGTTGCCAGGGCGGCCCCAGTCAAGGCCTTCTCCATGTCTGCTGTATATAGGTTGAATAATAAATGGGCTAGCACACACCCTTGTTTAAGGCCTCTGTCTGTGTTGATCTTAACGGATGCGTGGTCCCTCGAAAGTTTGATTCGCACCCATGTTTTTTGATAAAGGGACTGTATCGCTCTTAACAAGACCAGATTGATGTTCCATTGGACCAATTTGTGCCACAGAATTGCGCGGTCTACCCCATCAAACGCCGCCGAATAGTCAATAAAGCAGGCGAAGAGGGGGAGGCTTTTACTAGACCGTGCGCGATGTGCCAGGAAAGAAAGAGCAATGATGTTGTCATCCGTGGCAGACCCAGGTCTGAATCCGGTTTGGCAGAAAGGAAGATTGCCTTCAGCGCTGGTCCAGTCTACGAGGTCCCTCAAGATGGCACTAGCATACGCTTTTCCCTCAATATCCAACAAGGCGATCATCCGGTAGTTGGAAGGTTCAGATTTTGGGCCTTTTTTATGGATAGGCTGTAAAAGCGAGCCTCTCCATGAATCTGGTACTTCCCCCTGGAGCCAGCATTCAGAGTACAGTTAGGTCAGATTTTTGGCCCAAAAATCAATGTTTGCCTTGAATAAGTGACCAGGATGGCCATTGGCCCCTGGAGCAGCGATTTGTCTGATGTTTTTTATGATGTTGACGACAAGCGATTTTCCAGGTGGAGCCATCTTCTCAACGAACAGATCTAAGTTGTCTCCAGCAGTGGATGCTTCATTTTGCATGTGGGCCGGACCAGCATTAGTGTAAAGAGCTCTTACATGCACGACCCAGATCGAGGCTTCAAGGGAGTTTTCTCTGTGGTTTGGGCCGTGGCCCAAGGTACATATAAACTTCCAAAACTCCTGTGACTTTCCCAGGCTGAGCAAATCAAAAATTATTAGCCATTGTGCATCGCAATGTGCACGTTTTGCTACCCAAACCTTCTTTGCATGGCTTTTTTTAGCTTCTTGTAAACATTTCTTGTTTAGGGCAGTCCCAATTTTGCGGGCGAGTTTGTATTGCTTATTTAGTTTTTTGGCGCTTATTTTGATTTCAGTATTATGACCATATGTGGGTAAAAGGCGCCTTTTTGATGTACTATTCACACTCCCGCGAAGAATCCCCGCCAGAGACTCTGTTGTGGAATTCCAGAATTCTATGGCGCCCATTTTTTGTTCGCTCGGTGGCCAACCTGTCCACTGATTAACCCAGCTGTTAAATCCAGTAATTGCCGTCTGTTCCCATTTAATCCTTCTGGGCAACCTTATGAGTTCTTCTCCATCGGCTTCTCCGATGGGTTCAAGCTTATGGCGATGATCCGCTATGAGGTTCAAAATAACGATGAGGGCAGCATGATCGCTATCACCTCGTGAGTGCACTGAAAAAATTTGACGTTAGAAGTTGGAGTTTGCCACTTAAGATTATATAGTCGACCGTAGTTTGGTTGTTAAATGTGGGGCCGACAGTCAGCCTGGCTGTTCTTTAAGAGGACTGAGTGCGTTGTCTCCAAGTTGTAGGATTTTAGTAGGGCATTCAGGGCATTAGTGGTCCCGGCCTGGAGCCTGCGTGTGGTTGTAATCCCGATATTGTGAATGTTAAAATCACCAAGAATGATGCATTCAAGGCCCGCGAATTGCAGCAGTAAACGCTCGATGTGGCGTATCAACGTAGCCGTGTTAGATATGAGCCCTTGAGGGTTATGATATAGATTAATTAATAATAATGAAAAGTTACTGTTTGTTAGATAACAGCCTTTCAAAATGCCTGCCTGAATGGTGTCCGGCAGGTTGGATATTTCTGCGAATTTCAGATTGAGTGCGTGTTTTATATAGACGCATATCCCACCAGAGGGTCTGCCGAAAATGTTGGACTTTTTTGCGGGTTTTCCATACTCAGCGTATCCTCTCAAAGAGAGGGGGTGGATTTGCCAAGTTTCTTGTGTGCAAATTATGTCTGCTTCCTCGATAAATGACACCGCAGATTGGTTGAGAAGCAACCTCCTGAGCCCAGCAACATTCCAAGACATGATTTTCAAATTCATCGGAGACCATTCCTTCTCTGGGGGCTTTAAGTGCGTATTTGTCGCGTCTCGATAGGTGTAGCCCCAGGGTTTAAAACGAGGACCATTAGGTCTTGGAATTTAAAGCGAGCGGCAGCCAGGACCAGTCTTTAATCGCGGGTCCCAGTGTTGCGCATGCGCGTGTGCCCTGGGTTGGTTCTGATGAATTGACCAGTGTTTGTGCCACCTTTTGACCCCTGGAGGGTAGGAGCCCTTTTTGGCGCGTGGGAGAAGGGCGCGTGCGAACGTGGTGGCTCTCCAACCGGTTGAACGATGTTTCCCATGTGGGGATTTGCAAACTGTGTTTTTAATATGAGGGGATATTTTTGAGAGTGCTTGGGTTTTATCTTTATTCTCCAGCGTTCCAGTATCTTATGCTGTCTTTTCAAGGCCTCTGCCATGGCCGAGCTCGTGAAGGTTAGCTCCGTCGTTTCATTTTTCTCTTCCGCATCTGGAGGTAGGAAGGCGATGGTTTCAATGTCAGTAGTTTTTATTCCCTCCAACCCTGGGATGTTTGCGCAGAGAGTCAGAAGATTGCTGCGATTGAGAACGTCCCACCTCCCCTGCGAGACATATTCTGGATACAGCCTAATTTCCCGATCCTGGGATAGGGCATTATTTATATAACCAACGGGGCCCGCGACCTGACCGCCTGTTTGTAATACTTGTGGGATGCCAGATGAGAGGGCGATTGCCAGCCCTCTTGGCCCCATGACTCGTTGAGGGGCCACCATGAGTGGAAAGCTAGGAAGACTGTTGTTAAGCGAGATGTTTTCAATATCTTTGGTCTCTAAGACGGCCCATGGCCTTTGAATCGCAACATGCGTCGTCAACGTTGATGGGACAGCGACCAAAAGATGTTTTAAGCCGGCATCATGTTCATTGGAACAAGTTTGGGTCGCTTCCGCGGCGTTTTGACCTTGCAGATCGTTTACTAGGCATGTAGGTGGAGCTGATGGGACTGGCCGGGGCGCGTTTTAACCTTGCAGATCGTTTACTAGGCATGTAGGTGGAGCTGATGGGACTGGCCGGGGCGCCACCAGGGGGACAGCTGTCCCTGGGTTTGTTACTGCGTCAGTCAGGTAAAGAACTTCATGCTTTCGTTCCGGGCTTTCTGATGTAATGAGAGTGGCATCTGATTGAATCATTTCCGGTGTATCTGTATGGCCTTGCGTCTGATTGCCGGGACATAGCCATTCCCGTATGGATTTATTCTTGTTCGCCTTGTTCAATTTTTTAAATGTTTTCTTATTTTTTCTCGATAGATTCTTTTGAAAGTCTAAGCTAGATGATATAGGTATCTTCTCCCAATCGTGGGTATTTGTTACGGTCAATAAGACCTCTGCGGAATTTGCATCAGTCACCAATGGGAGACCCACCCTGGCAGATTTCTTTTCATTATTTTCTTTGCAAGTTTCTGTTCTGTCCGATGATGAAATATTTATTGTGCCTTCTTTGTTAGACGGATCGGGCGTGGGTGCCTTTTTGTTTGAAACCTTGTTCTTGCCAGCCTCTATTTTGAGATCCTCAATTAGTGTGTTCATAATGTGCGGGAGTTTTTCTAGATTTTTCAAAATAGGAACGCAACTGCATGATTCAGGCTTAAAATTCGTGCTATCCTGTACTCTGCGGATCAAGGAATTCAAATGATCCAATTTAGCATCGACCCCTGATATTAAGTTAGCCACTGTTTGTAATATGTTTATCTGGGCATCAAGCTTATCGGCATGCATGATTGAGGCTCCAGTCATAGAAATGAGTGTCTCGTTGATCAATGCTAGATGGTCTACAAACGCTGGGGGCTATCCCCCCTGTTGCATCTAAAAAATGATGACAGAGAAATTTTTTCTTGATCAGGGGGACTCCAACTCAACAAGATCGGAGACTGGATGTGCCAGGCCTGTGACTCTGTAATTGCTCCTCCTTCTTCAGGGCATTTGCTGTTGCCAGACACATCAAGTATGTACTCTCCCTTTGCAGATACGCTGCGACGTGGGCCATTACGAGCTTCAGTCGTTGGGGCCCCATTTTGGGAGAACTTTAGTTGATGATTCTCTAAAGCTTGAGGGGGTGGGGTTGTTGTGCTGTTGTACTCGGGCCTCGATGCCGCCCTGTCAGCAGGCTCTGGCTTGGGTGGATCATCCCCCTGGGGCGTGGTTATTGTAGATGAAAGTGGTGGCCCTGGAGCCTGCGCCGCAATAACGCTCAAGCTCTGGCCCTGTCCTTCCTCGGGAGTATTTGTAGGCGATATACAGCTCTGGGGCCTAACAGGTGCTGCAGTACTTATTACTAAAGGGCGCAAGAAAGTTCTTATGTCTTTATTTCCTAAAGGCCCAGGGATGGCTATGGTAGCGCCTGGGCGGGGGGTTGGGTAAGCTCGAGTGTGACACTTACCCTCTTCCCCTGTATGCGGCTGTACATTGTCCAATGGCACTGACCATGCTGGGGACGCCGTCAGTGAGGCTAGGAGCGTAGGAGTGGCACCTGTGGCTCCAGAAGAATCCAAGAATGCGCCCTCCAAGGGCACTGGCCCAGGGTAGAGTTCCCCCGCTCCCGGGGGATAGAAGAGTTTTGCCTTCCGTCTTCTGGCAGATCTGTGAGGGCGCGGCTTTGCCTGGGTATGGGCCTGCAGTAAGGTTGAGTTTCTAGTCCTCATAGTTTCTCCTTTCACCCATCTCCTGCTGGGTTCCTATTAAAGTTACTGCTGCGTTGCGTTGTGCACTCTGAGCTGGTCGAAGTGAAAGTACACTCTGAGCTGGTGACGTGAAAGTGAGTAAAAACAAGGGCAATGTTCCAACACCCCGTAGAGAGGGACCCAAAGTCAGTCCTGCTCTCTGCGTTTCCTCAATTCCGTAGACCTCTTGCGCTCTGATTCACTTGGGGTAGGATTCTTTGCTCAATAAGTACGTAGCCAGATGGGCAAACTGGGCAGTGTCGGTGGCGGCGTTGTTATCACAGCGCTCAGGTTCCACACAGCGCTCACGCCTGCCTACCGCACACTGGAGCTTTGGCCCCCTGACGCGAGAGGCCATGGGGCACAGGGTCAGCGCTGATTTGCATATCGCCATTGTCTAACCCAGGGTGGTGTGGAGTGGAAAAACGATGGATTTGGGCCCAGATCTTTGGACTGGGGTGAATGTGTGACATTGATCCACATTCTGTCCATCACTGTTGTGTTTGCAATTACCGCTCTAAGTGTACTGGGGATGCTCAGACGTGAGTCCCAGGCACTCCACACCACTGGAGTCAAGCTAGCCGGGCTGATGAGAGGTGTTACCTCGAAACCGGGCCGGTCCTCGGATGCTTGATTCCGTTCTGGGAAGGACATGGCTTTTGTAGTTCGGACTGGACTGTTCCCATGGCGCACAGGGTCAGAGCTGATTTGCATATCGCCATTGTCTAACCCAGGGTGGTGTGGAGTGGAAAAACGATGGATTTGGGCCCAGATCTTTGGACTGGGGTGAATGTGTGACATTGATCCACATTCTGTCCATCACTGTTGTGTTTGCAATTACCAAAATGTAACAGCACCCGCCCCACCCCTACTAGCAGGCGTTGTTATCACAGCGCTGGGACAGCGCTCACACCTGCCAGCAGCCCCCCAACAACGCCGTGGGCCTAGCGCCTTAGTCTTTTGCGCCTGATTGTATTATTACGGGGGTTACGGGGGATTTACGGGAGATTAACGTTTTTTTTTAAAGTGTTTAAAAGTTTTTGTGTGCCGAGGTGGCGGCTGATCCTGATCCTGAGCAAAATTGGGCTCCGGTACCCACAACAACAGACTGGATGTCCTCAGTAGTATAGAACAATATAGAAATAAACTCAGGGCAGGTTATGGGTGAGAAGTTTTAGAAGTAGACTCCTCACCTCACCCAGCTGCTGCTGCTCCTGTTGCTGTATTTCTTTTACTCCTTTGTTTTGTATTTCCTTTGCTTCTTTACCCCTTTGCCCCTTTCAAAGTATGTGCTCCCCCTTCACCTCACCTCCACTTTGGCCTCGCCGTCACCACTCATCACTCCGCAGTCGATGTCTCACCTCCCAGCCTGTCTGCTGCTCGGCTCAGCTCCCAAGGAACTCCCAAGAGCACAAGAGCACAGGGAGCACAGGGAGCACAGGGGGAGCCGTAACAACCAGCCAAACCCGCCAAACCCGCCAGCCACCAGCCGCAACACAGGTGGGGCAACGTTACGGTGATGTGGCGGGGCGGTCGGCAGAGCAGCAGCCGTCAGGGAAGGGAGCAAGGCAGCAAGGCAGTAGGGCGCAACAAGGCAGCGGCACCGGCAGCGGGAGGTCCGGGGGGGGGGGACCCTGGGATCCAGGGGGGGTCCGTCAGCCGATGGCTCGATTATCCGAAGGCACGCTGGACTCTGCTTTCAACGCGGCTTTTCCAGCGCAGCTCGGCTCGGCAGCGCGGCTCCCTACGGTACGTAGCTCCTCCTACTCTGGCTGTGGCTGAGACACCACTAAAGTTTAAGATTCATTTGAATGACAGTTTTTGTGTTCATGTTGTCTAGAATGGGAGTCCCAGAAAACTTTGTGACAAGGGTCAATCTGCTATATATGAGTTCAACCGCTGTGGTCCTGTTGTATCTGACACTAACCCTATTGCCTGAGGCAGGGGAACCAGGCAGGGCTGTACCCTAAATGTGTTGCATTTGGAATGCACAATTAGACAAGCATATGTCAATAGCAGCCTACAGTTCAGAATCAGGAACTTAATTATTGCCTCATATGCAAATGACATAACTCTGTACTTGAAGAATAAAGAGAAAAAATGTATCCCAGTTATTTGAGAATTTACAGTTTTCAAGCTCTTGGCAGGCTTTCTATAAAATAAAAAAAAGACTGAAATTTTTTTTCACAGATTAAGAGGTGCTTATCTGTAAACTTGAGTCCCCCCTCTGGAGGAACAAGTTTTCCATTAAATATCTTGAATATGGATTAGTAGTGACAGAACAACTGTCATAGCAGAAATTGTGGTACTTTAATAAACAAAATCAAAGAACAAAAAAAGAAATGGATCTCTTTTGAACCCTCTTTAATGGCAGAATTGTCCTAATGAAAATTGTGATTTTACTGGATCTAATTTATCTGTTCTACAATCTCTCTATAACCCTTAACAAACAATTTTTCAAAACTCTGTTCTCAAATAACCACACTGGCTTGGGCGGACGGACAGCCCAGGCTCAACTGGCGTCCTTAACTCTGCCTCATGAACAGGGGTGACTGGCAGCTTCTGATTTTGAGTTCTATTGCCGCTGTGACGAGGAACAAAATGCCTATTTCTGGATGCATCCTCCACCATATATGGTACACTTACCTGTAGAGAATGACATTCCTCATCCGAACTCTCCATGTGTGCTGATCGGGCAAACCCCCTGCATAGTTACAAAGGGATACACTCTGTGGTTTGTACACAACATGCCTGGGATGGGATCAGAAATTGTGTGCTTTGCCTCATTATCTATGCACTGGAACAGTCAATAACCACTGTCTCCTCAGTCAGTTCATTGTGGAATGATTAACTCTTCATAGGCTATGGATCTAGGGGATTAACACTATTGGTGATGGACTGTTGTTTCCTGAAAACACCATCAAGGATAGGATAACTGGCATAATAATGATGCATACGATATTGAAACACACAAATTGTGGAAACCAAATATCGATAACAAAAATATCAACGTCCGATACTTAGTTAGTAAAACCACTAATAGTGAATAGACAAATGTTGTTTGTTAAAAATATACATTTTCACCTAAATCGAAAACAAAAAATGTAATTTAAACCATTTGTAAAGCGCCTGGTTACTCAAAGACAGTGTGTCCCCGCGCTCAAAACTGCAAAGAAGCTCAAAGGAAGGAGCACAGGTAAGGCAAACATGGGCAAGGGAAGGGATATGGATTAAGTACGTGGGAAAAGAAAAGTTTTACGTTTTCCCCGGAACCTGATAGCAGAGGGTTCCATACGGAGCTCAAGAGGGAGCTCGTTCCAACACTTGGCAGCCAGGTAACTGAACGAGCAGCCACCCATCCTGGCTGTGGTGGTTTTAGGGATTTTAAACACCATTGTTCCAGAAGATCTCAGATTCCTGGTAGGGCGATGTATTGTTAGAAGGCGTTGTAGATATCCTGGACCAGTGCCATGTGCGATTCGGTGGGCAAAGCATAAGGATTTGAATTGAATTTGTTCCTTAATGGGGAGCCAATGTAGTTTGGACAAAGCAGATTTCCCTGAAGATCTGCAAGGAAGTTTGAGCACTAGCTGCGCGGCGGCATTCTGAGTACACTGGAGTTGGTGAAGTCCTTTTTTGCTCAAACCAAGTAGCAGGGCGTTCCCATAGTCCAAATGGGGAGTCACTAGGGCATGGACAATGGTCTTCCTGGAGTCCTTAGGAAGGAGATCTAATACCTTCCGGAGAACTCTCAGTACGCTGAAGCACTTAGCCGTGACTTTGCTGACATGAGGCATGTATGATAGGTTTGAGTCAAGTGTAATGCCCAAGTTACGCACCGAAGCCACAGGGCAGGGCAGACTGCCTAATTCCACAGGCCACCACGTGTGAGACCATGCGGAAGATGATTTTCATACCACCAGCAGCTCGGTTTTGTCGCCATTAAGGCGGAGACAGTTGTTGTTCATCCAAGCTGCCACGGAGGAAAGGCAGTTGGAGAAATTGGTGGCATCTTCTCTGTGGTCGGGCGTAAGCTTGAACATCAATTGGGTGTCATCAGCGTAGCTAACAATGCCCACCCCATAAGTCTCAACTATACGAGCCAGGGTTTCCATATAGATATTAAATAAGGTAGGGCTCAGACTCGAGCCCTGAGGAACCCCATGGCTTGTCTTCCTGAGAGATGATTTAAAGGGGGGGCAGTGCAGCTGAAAGTTCCTGTTGACCAGAAAGGACTTCATCCATGCAAGCACGTGTCCCTTTACTCCCATATCAGATAGCCGAGACAGCAGTGTTGAGTGCCGCACGGTGTCAAAGGCTGCACTTAGATCTAAAAGTACCAACGCTGCTGTCTCTCCCTCGTCCACTATGTGCCGTAGACTCTCAGTGGAAAAAAGTAGGGCTGACTCAGTAGAGTGTCCCTCTCTGAAGCCTGATGGTGAGGGGTGCAGGAGAGAGTGTTCTTTCAGATAACTCATGAGCTGCCTGTTCACTACTTTTTCCACGATCTTTGCTTAAAAGGGAGGAGGGAGATAGGGCAAAGATTTTGAAACTGGGAGATGTGAATGTTGGCCTTTTTTTTAGGGGAATGACTTGAGCGGTTTTCCAAGCATCTAATACCTGGCATTCTTGAAAGGAGAGCGACACAATAGGACTAATATAGTAAATTATTGTGGTCTCCATGACTCCTTTGCAGCGAGTCGGCAGGCAGACATTGCTGGGAGAGCCAGATTGTATACTGTTTGCGATGCTAAGTAACTCTTGTTTCTCAGGAGTGATAAAACACGTGAGACCAGGAGTCCCCGTGTTGCTGTTGTTGGCTACTTCAAGTTTACTCAAACTGGCCTCATCCTTTATAAAAGTGGCATGGATTTTATCGATCTTGCTTACGAAAAAGTCAGCAATGGAGTCACACAGTTCTTTCGAGTAAGTATCTTGAGCTTCCAATCTAGTTGGGATCGTGAGTTCTTTATAGATAGAAAAGAGTTCTTTGGTGGGGTTATCCGCTAAAACTTTTTTCCGATCTCACTAGTTTATTGTATTTATTTAATTCCCTCTTATATAGTAGTTTATCACCAAGATTGTAGTGTTGTCTCCAGCTGCGCTCTAGAGTTTTACATCTAGTTCTGGCAAGTTTAAGTTTTTCTGAAAACCAAGGAGCGGTTTTGGATTGTCTAACCGGGGGTTTGGATGTCCAAGGGGCTATCTCATCCAGAGCAGTGGTCAACCATTTTTCATAATTTATCCAGGCCTCCTGGAGGGAGTTGCTTTGCGGGGGGGGATTTTTTTGAAGGGCCTGTCTAAAGGCATCTTGGTTAAACTTTTTCCAATTTCTTCGCTTCAAGGAGAGGGGGTTAGAAAGTCTGTTTTCTGTAAGAGTATTATCAACCAGAAACAGGAAAACAAAAAATATCAGAAACAAAAATATCAAAAATTCTTCTCAATGTGTTTCTAACATATGGAGATATTTTATGCCTATTTAAATAGCACGCTTATCATCTGTTAGATTACACAGATGCCTGAGCATGTGTGTAGGTGAGTGTCCCCTCAGAGTAATTCGAAGAGCCAGGTCTTCAGCTTCTTATAGAAGTCAAGAAGTGAGGAAGAGGCTCAGATGTGATGTGGGAGGCCAGTCTATACTTTTGGTGCAATGTGTAAGAATGAACAACCCCCTGTTTCGCTCTTGTGAATGAGGGGGATGTGTGTCAGTGGAAGAGAGGCTGAGTGTAGGTGTTTGCTGGAAGTTGATCTGGTTGTTGAGGTACAAGTTTTGAATCGGCTGAGTTTGTAAACTGGAAACCAATGCCGCTCTGACATGGACGAGATTTGGGTTCAGGGAGGGAGGTCAAGTATGAGCCTTGCAGCTGCTTTCTGGATGGTCTGGGGTATATGTAGGAGCTGGAAGATTCTGTTGTAGAATGTATTGGGGTGGTCGAGCCTGCAGTGATGATTGCTTGTGTGACAATAAGTCTGGTGTTCTGTGGCAGTCACTTGAACATTTTTATAGCTAATTTAGGATATGAAAGCGGGTGGTCTTTACTGAATTGACTTGTGCTATCGTGTTGAGCTTGTCGTCCCATATGATCCCAAGACTCATAGAGTGTTGGGTGGTTGTTGGTCCTAGCTTGGTCAGCAATCAGGTTGCCTCTCATGTGGAGGACTTGTTTCCAAATACCAGTACTTCTGTCTTGTCAGAGTTGAGCTTCACGCAGTTGGTACTCCTCCATTCTGCTACCATTGTCATGCAGTTGGTGAAGTTGGTGCTGGTTATGGTTCTTTTGTCTGTCAGGGAGAGTATGAGTCGTGTGCCATCAGCATAGGAGATGATGCCCTGCAATTGGATGATTGATGAGTGGTATCATGTAGATGTTGAACATTGTGGGGCTGAGGGAGGATCCCGGGGGGACTCCACAGATCAGGGTCTTAGTCTATGAGTTCAAGGGTGGCAATCAGACTCTTTGGGTTGTCCCATGAGGAAGGAACAGATCCATTTGGGTGCAGGTCCTTGGATGCCTATCTTGTGGAGTCTTCTGATGCGTTTGTTGCGGTATACTGTGTCAAAAATAGCAGGGAAGTTGAGCAGGATTAGGGCCGCAGTTTCTACAATATCCAGGATCATCCACATGTCACTGGTATCTGCGGTGAGTGCTTTTATGGTGATGTGCTTCTTTATGAATCCTGATTGAATGTTGTCAGTGGTGTAGTTCAAAGTGAGTTGTGAGTTACTTGTTGATGGTCTTCTCTATTACTTTGGCTGGGTATGGGAGCAGGGAGATAGATCAGACGTTTCTCAGTTGTTCGGGTCCGTGAATGGTTTTTGCGGAGGGCACTGACTGGTAAAGGCTTCCAGTCTTCCAGGAAAGTGTTGGATGTGATAGAGGTGTTGATGATGCGATTGAGGGCAGTGCTAATTGGTAATGCTCCCAGCCTGCGGACATGGTGAGCACATGGATCTGATGGGGTCCTGAGTAGATGGCCTGCATGATCTTTGCTATGTTGTCTCTGATGAGGGTAGTCCATTCGGTTAGATGACCATCCTGGTTTGTGATGAGCAGGATGGCACTGAGATTGCTGGGTTTGGGTTGGTGTGAGGAGTTACTGTTGATGTTGCAATGTTTCAGTTAAATATGTTTGACAGGCCGTTGCAGAGCTCTTGAGAGGGTGATGTTGTTGACGGAGGCTGAGGGTGTGGTCGAATGAGAAAATCGCCTTTCAACTGTTGGATTACCTTCGATGCATTCAGCTAGCACTCGTTTAGTAGTGTCTCTCAGTTGCTGATGGTAATGCAGTCCTGTAGGGGGGTTTGTGGCTGGCTCTCCATTTTATTTCCAGCTGTTTGCAGTACTGTTTGGCATCTCAAAGGTCCTCTGTGTACAAGCTTGTCTTGCTTGTTGGGTTTGATGGGTGCAAGAGCATTTGCACAGTTCTTGATCGAGTTCTTTAAGTTGGTGATATCAATGTTGAACTTATCTATGAGGTTGGTTGAGCATTGCTGCAGGTTTTGCCCCAGCTATGGCTTGGAAAGGCTGGTGCTGGTGGGTGCGTTGACTTGCGGTGTGTTGATTTGAAAGTGGCATGGTCTGTCCATGTGAGCAGTGAAGTGGCATTATATTTTATGCTGGTGTTGAAGATGGTGTGCATTGTGTGTCCTGTGATTAGCTGGGTAAGTCCAATGTTGTTCAGGAGTTTGAGGACAGCTGTCGAGCATGGTCAGTTTTGTCTCCCAGGTGGTTGGTAGTGGAGGTCACCAAGAACTATGTAATCAATAGAGTCGATAGTTAGGGGGCGATGAAGTCAGTGATGAGGCTGCTGAAGCGGCTTGCGGTCCGGGTGGTTGGTAGGTGGAGGTTCCATCCAGGGTGAAGTTCTCAGAGATTTGCAACTTGAAGTGTAGATTTTCCATAAATTGGAGTCCAGGGTCGAGTGACCTGAGGAATGCAGCAAATTATCGCAGTGTGCTTAAGAGACCAGGGTTTCTGGTGCTGGATGTGGTCCAGGCATGGCCAGGCACAGACGAGCTTGACTTTGTGTGCCAGTGGCATGTGTGTGGTCACTGTACTACCACATTGTAGCTGCCAATAAGTAGGTCCTGCGCGGAAGTCACAGCAAGCTCACAGCAAGGTCAAGTCACTTTCTTTGTAGCTGGATGATGGATGGAAGATCTAGCAATGTCACCACCTATGCTGATGGGTGATGGGTAATGGGTAATGAAGTCCTCTTGCTTGGCTTCTTCTTTCAAAGATGGTTTTAATGGGAAGCCTGTAATGTCACTGCCTGTGCCGACAGGCGATGAGAGTAGGACAAAACACCAGAGAAACTAATCAAAATGCCAACTTTTTGGAAGAACTACCTAATGCCATTTCCTAAGACTTGATCACTCTCCCAGAGAACAAAGCATTTGCAGAATAGAATAGTTTCCGGCAATGCCATAGTGGCCAAAGCAGGGTCTGCACCACAGTAGGGTTTGAATGCTGCACTTGCACCCTTAACACTTCTCTCAAATTCCATGAACAGATGGAACAATTCAAGCACAGCATAGAAGAATTGCATGAGATTAAATGAGACTTAGACTTGAACATGAGTGGCATTTGGTCTTGAATAACTGGGTTTTTGGAAAATGGGGAACCCTTAATTTGGGGTATCAAGCCATGCAAAGCCACCTTGTGTAGTCCTGAGTGACTTGAGAATCCAGAGTAAAACAACGCAAACCGCTGGGTTGCGTTATTCTGCCCTGGGAAGGCGTTATGTGGCTGTTCCCACACATCCATCCATGAATTCTGAAGCATTCCCAGATTTGCCAATATTGGTAGACCTGGGGACGAGTCAGAATGCTACGCCTTTCCAGGGGGAGAGTAACAAGGGGAAATATGTTTATTGTTCTTCCTTACTTCCTCTTTCTGTTTGTGCTGTATTCTGCATTCAGCAGCACACATAGAAAGAGTATTGTGCCTCAGGGGATTGTTTCTGTGAGGGAAGGTGTCCCTTACTGCACAAAAACAATCTTGCTAACAATGTAGGAAACACTTCCACCCCCTTGTAGTGTCCAGGCTCGCTGCACTTGCATGGGGGCTTGTCTGACCACATTTGCGTTCCCAATCCAGCTCAGTTCATGTATGTATTGTAAAACGTAGACCGTTTTATTTATGCTCTCCTGTGTAACTGTGACCACATATTTCCATGCAAATTCTCCTTCTAACCATTCCTCAGTTGTGTACCCACGGTTTCCTTTTAATCTCATACACATATTCCTCTCCCAAACTGTCTACTTCTTTGTGAACTCTGGGTCTAGTGTACACTATTTACAACCACAACTACATAGGTACAGCATGGTGTTTTAATTGTATGTTATCTGTGTTATCTGTCACTGTCTTTAGAGTTCTCAATTTTTATATGTTTTCACCAAAGTGATTACTTGCAGTTTTGCATACTCTATTTGCTATAGATGGGATTTTCTTTTGATCTAATATTATATTATATTTTTGCTCTCATGACCTCTCTGCAAATCCCACTAGTGGCTTTAGGGGCTTGGCTTGGGAAGTAAATAAATGACTAAGGAAGGACACTTTGCTCCCTACCTATTAATTATTCAATGCTAACCTGGGGGATCTTACACCACTGGGATCCCAGAAGTGAATCCCCTGTGGATCACTCAGGTAATAAATTCCTGGCTCCCGGAGAGAGGGAACCGTCTGATTCTGGCAGCTGCACGGCTGGCGATGAATGAATC
This sequence comes from Lissotriton helveticus, assembly GCF_964261635.1. Lineage (NCBI taxonomy): Eukaryota > Metazoa > Chordata > Amphibia > Caudata > Salamandridae > Lissotriton > Lissotriton helveticus. The sequence continues at coordinate 910,984,712 of NC_136073.1, read as the reverse complement.
TCTGCTCCAATGCAAAGCATCACCCACTCCTCCACATCCCGGCATAGACTGAAGTCAGGTGAGTACTGAACTGGTGCATCGCCACTGGATCAAAAAACCCCTGCTCAGTTACATCAGTTCTCCTTACTATAATGGCTCTTTCTGAAGGATGTCTCCTCAGTCAGTAATTCGAAATTTATGTTTTGACTCATATTACACAGCCAGTATACTTAGTTGGAGGTATTTATGCCCCCAGACCTCTTACCACCTTACCATGGAAACGTCTTTGATACCCTACAAACATGTGGCCCTGACAGGTGACAGTCTTATGCAATGTCACATGCCACAGAACTCTAAAACAACATAGGAGTTGAAAGATATGCAATCTAGTAGTAATGGGGCATATACCAAACAAAGCTTTTTAGATAGCTGTCAATGAAAAGATCATAGTATGCCTGGATTGGCTTGCAATCAATAGAATATGATGTGTTCTGTTAATAGTTGTTCATGGTTGTCAAGGGTGTACACATATATATTGCACACAGTACTGCACACTGTATTAAGTGTGCAGCAAGAGTATCACAAAGGAGCTACTCCCTGGGTCATGGTCTTTAATGTCTAAGGAGGGTTGTGAGGTTATAATGTCCTGCACACAGTCTACTGTCCTTGGCTTGTCAGGCTCTCTGTGTGGTCCTTGGTCTGACCTCACCTCTTGCTCAGAGGACAGTGGTCATATGCATTCCACTTGGCTTGGTATGATCTTCCTTGGCTTGTTAGGATCTTTACTGTGCGGTCCTTGATCTGGCCATACCTCTGTTCAGAGGCCAGTGGAGGTGTGCAGTTCACTTCCCCTGGTTTGTGTGCCTCACCACAGTGTCTGGCCTCACTTTTTCTCAGTGACTAGTGAAGCTGTGAAGTCCACATCACTTTGCTTGTTATGATACTCACTATTCAGTCCTTGGTCTGTCCTCACCTCACCTCTGCTCAGAGGCCAGTGGAGGTGAACAGTCCACTGCTGTTGACTTTTCATTCTTCCCACTGTGCAGTCCTTCATCTGGCCTCACCTCTGATCAGAGGCCAGCAGGGCTGTGCAGGTCGCTGATCCATGAGTGTGTAACAAGTGTGTACAATGAGATGGTGTACTGAGGAAATAACATGACTGGTGCATGTTTGAGATTGTAAGGAAAGCATAGCAGGTGTGGAGAGACCAGAACTGTAAGAAGCAGACCTCTGAATACGTGTTCAGGATGAGCTGCCCCACTCAGAGCACTGATTGAGATGCTCCTGAAAAACCCTGGACTTCATCATGTTGAACCTGAGTGTTGCCTGTACCTTCTGCTCCTTGTAAAGACCCAGGGCCTCATTTATGAGAAATGATGCATCGCTGCGTGAAAGCCGCGTTGCGTCACATCTCAGTGCGCACTTCTTGCGACATACCTGACGCATCATATTTAATGTATGACGCATCCTGTCGCAAGGAGTTACAGATCTGTCAGTATTTCTGATGTATCTGTAAGTGCAAAAGTGACGCATTGCTGGAGTGTGTCACAAAAGTAACACAACTCCAGCAATGTGTCCTTTCACATGAGGCAAGCCCCATGTGAAAGGGCCTGCATCAGTCTTACGCCTGCTGTGAGCTAGGCGCAAGATGTTGACGCAACAGCATCTTAGAAGTGACGCAGTGAATTCTCATAGATTTCACTGCGTCATTTCTACGGGCGATTTTTGCGGGGGAACGCCCCCCTGCATACATTATACCTAACGCAGGTATAATGTAGTGCAGGGGTGTACAAGGTGACGCATCTGCTTACATGCTTCACTTTGTAAATAGTTCGTAACAGGAGGCATGTTTTACGCCGCTGATGCGTCACAAAAAGTGACACATCGGAAGCGCAAAACTGACACAAGGCCTCCCAGTGTGGCTGCACATGTCAGTTGCTGAGACCATGTTTCATCCTGGACATACGATGCATCGCGTCAGTCCTCAGGAGTGAAAAGGATAGATGTTGCTGTACAGATGGGAGCAGATACGCAGCAATGCAGGTTATAAGATACCAATGCATAAAGAGTTGTCCCAGAGTGGAGCAGAGATGCTGGTTCATCAGCAGTTACTCTAGTACTGTGAACCAGGAAGCTAGAGCCTGCAGGTGTCCCACAGGCTCAGAGAACCACTGTATGAAACAGCATCTTCTGAGAGGCATTGTCATACCAGCCACTGGTGTACAAAGCAAATAATGTCAGTTTTTATGTATATGATCTCTGACATAAGTATACCACTGGCATGTGGTACTCTGCACGGAGGGCACCTTTTAAAGCATGGGTGTCTGGAGTTTGTAACACTCACATGCCTGTTGTTTTTGGATGGTCATTCTTTGACACTCTCTGAGTAGCTGTGCACTCTATAAGTTCTGTGATTGATTGATTGATTGATTGATTGATCAGAGGCTGGAGGCATTGCCTTGCTTCAAGGAAGTCCTGTCTCTGTGACTCAGCCTCACCCTTAATACAGACTAGACCTTCCAGAGCACGAGAGGTCACAGTATAACTCACAGAGTAATTTATACCTTGAGACATCAAGTACATTAGTAAAAGTGTTATCTTTACAAAGATAAGGAGGATATTGTGCAGATTAATTTCATCACTACATATAAGGAAGTTGCTGTGTATGTTCCATCCAGTCCTTGAAAACAATCCCACTGCCTAATGTACCAAAGATGAAATCAGCAGGTGACCACTCTTAGCAGAATAAACACACATTGGCAATATCACTAGGCCTGGCTTTTTTGTACTGCATCTTGCACTGTTACAGGTACACCACTCACACTGCACTCAGACAGGCTGTCTTTTACCTCACTTGGAATAGGCTCAAGAACCAAGAAAGAATACCTGTCTGCTCTAGTGAGATGGAACATGGGCACAACCAAGAGCACATGAGAAGTGGAATGAAGCATCTTTGAGGACACTTAGGAGTGATGCCCAAAGATGAGATGTTCAAGACAATTGTGTTAACAAAATTTGATTATTCAGTGGTCACTTGTAGAGAAAGTCCTACAGGGATTTAATCGAAAGGCGCTGTGGTAAATTGAGTAACTGATGTACCAGTGGCATTTTGCACAATTCAAAGGAGACAGGTAAGATATTTAGATAATCCAAGCAAGTTTGCATTCTTATAATCTAAATAGGGTGGGAGCTGCCTTGGCCACCAACCTTTCCCCATCAATTTATGGGCATTGAAGAATTTTTCCTGAGCCTTTCAAAAGGGAGTAACGTACCAGAGAGTTGTCATGCAGGAAGAAGGTAAGTTGAGTATTTATAGTAACAACAACATTTTGGCCATTATAACAGCATCAGAGGGTTGGACTAAAGGTGACTGACTGCCCAACAGAAGACCAGGACAACAAACACATTCAATGTATTAGCCTTCAACTCAAAAGCAACTGAAGCAACACATTCCTGAACTGAAAACTAGTGTTACTACTACATTGTTTTATCAGAAATTAAGTATTAAAAGACTAGTTAAAAAACTAAAGCAAAAAAAAAACACATTAATGCAACTTAAGGCTGAAATAAATGTTATAGAACTCCAAAATGTGCATCATAATTTTTAACTGTTCAATCTGCAGTATATTTACTTTTAAAAACTACTTTAATTTGCAACTGTTTATGAAAATAAAATTTCAAATGTATGCAAAAAAAATGAGATCTATTCCTGCTAATGTTGTCACATAGATATAAATGTAGTCCCTTCCACGTGCATTTGTCTAAGTATTCACAATGTAGACCTTGACTCTCAGGCTATTGTAAAAAAAGGCAGTCGAAGGCTGAATCAGGGAGTTGTTGTGGCTAGAACCTGACAACTGCAACACACAAACATAACACAGAATAAATCAATGTCCAACCAATGACAACTATTTACAAGATCCCAGGTGGAATTGCAAATTGGAATTGCTCACTTAGGGGCCTCATGAACAAATAGGTGTGCAAATTAAGTTTCCTACAGAAATATATCAGTGGGGCAAATAACCCTGTAAATGGTGCCTGCTCTTGATATCTATGAGGTATATTGTGCCAACTTGCACACAGCAGGTGATATTCATAAAAACGAGCAATGCTCCTACATAGGAGTTAGGAAAACATGAGGATTTACACAACCAAACTGGTTCTACGTATAGGCTTGGTCAAGTCAAATTGTAAAATGTGAGTGCTACTACCTTTTTCACACCGTTTGATACTCAATAAAGCAAGCCCGGTAGATTAAACATGAACATAAGCAGGACCATGTGATCTTTGCCTGGAGAAACCAGTCAAACAATTGAGTCAGACTCAAAGAACACATTGACAAGAAAAGTAAATCTCCTTCTAACACACCAAGCATTTACTATGGCTGGATGTAACATTAGAAATATGCACAGTCAGTTCATGTTGCATATGTTGGGTTGTTGACAATGTAAAGCCAAATCCAAAATCCTTCTTATCAAATAATTCAAAATATAAAGCCTCTTCCAAAAGTGTTTGTGGCTGAGGAGCTCATTACGATGGCGGAGGAATCACCACCACCACCGGGCCGGCGGTGGCAGTCCCTCCACCATCTGGCTCCCATTTTCCCCTGCCATATTAGGATGGTGGAGGGAATCGCTTAGTGACTGTAGCGTTCACAAAGACCGCCCTCCACGCTCCCGCCATGGCAATCGTCATGATTGCCTGGGGGAGCGGTCAGCATGTGTGAAATGGTGGCGATTCCTAGCAGGCTCCGCCCACCAGAATACAATGCTGGCATCAGCCAGCCTTTCCATGGCGGTTCCACTGCCATGGAAAGGCTGATGGAGGCTGGGTTCTGGGGCCCGTTGCGGGACACCTCTCTGAGGGGGAGGGTCTATGTGGCCCCTACATTTCCATGCATCAGGTGGTAGGCACCACATGGTACCTGCCATCTTGTGCATGAAAATGCACTACGTGGCATTTGTGCATTGCAAACGGTGCTTCAGCCAGCAGCACGATCTGCAATGATCAGGGGCCTGGATATGCCGGCCATAGTGGCGGGCACATTCTAATACACTCAGCGGGACCTCTGTCTTACCCGCAGGCGATCCCAGCTCTGCAGCGATGGTGGGCAGACTGATGTCAACCTGCCATTGTAATGAGCCACTGAGTCCTCACTATAACACTCTTTTTTATTGCATTTGTGAGAGTTCACTATCTGAAGCCACTTATATTTTTTTGGCAAGCAATTCCAAAATGGCCTAAAGGCTGTAATATATGATTTTACGATAAAGAATTCTGGCCTACAGCCTTTGTCATAAACAGGACAAACCTATGGCATCTGACACAACATTTCCCAATAAGCAGTTCAGCCTTGCTACTTAGATCATTGGCGTGTCTCCATAAGCAACCCAGGCCTACTGTTTGGAGCGTTATACAGGCACTGTTTTGAGTGGAAGCACACAACTTCTGATCAATCAAATCAGTAGGAAGAAACAGCGACTTGTGACCGGAGCCAAAGCTTTTCTCAGAACTTCTTAATGATCTTTTTCTACAGTCAAGCCAGATCCAAAAGCTATCAAGGGGTATGACCTATATGGGGGCCTTTCACTGTTCTGGTGAAGGACAGTTCCTTTGTGGCCTTGTACATGTCTATGTTGAATACACAGAATACTGAGCACATGGCCAACAGATTACAGATATTTCCAGAAGAGGTGAAATTCTCTATGATACATTAGACCATAACAAGAGGATCAAGACCTTTTCTTGTTGCATTGAGATGGTATTGTTGCTGCAGTAAACACTGAATGTGGCACCTGTGCCAAATAAAGGGGCTTTGGTGATCCACCCATAGTCCTCAAAAGGGTCTGTAGAACCAATCCCCACCAAAGGAAGATTGTTAGTTATTGTTTATTCAAGCTCCAGATATGGGACATTGCTATTTTCTGCATGGCAAAGGACTGCTGCAGCTTTACCCAAGCTGGCACTTGCTTCTGGTTGATTCTAAAATGTGAAATCTTCTTCAACTGACCTGGTAATTGGTAAGTCATCTGGACCACCAGAGGCCCATGAAGGTGTAACCAGGCTACTGCATCACAGTTAATGATAGATTGTACAATGCAATTTGTAGCTGCCCTGATGTGGAGTCATCAACCCTCCCCATCTGGAGAGGCATAAATGTGCCTTCAAGCATGGCACACACATGAGGAGCATCCCTGAGTGAATGTGATTATCTTCTTTGGATTTCACTCTATCATCAACCATTGCGTTTCCTCATGTTCTGCTGTGTCAAAGCACAACATGTATGGAACAGGTTCTTATGTTGAAAAGGGGTGTGAACTGAAGGACTGGATCTCTGCTCTGATCATTGGCTGAACAGTGTGCTGCACTGCATGACATGTGAAGACACTTCACACACTCACATTGCATGCAGCATGTCATACATGTACAGCAACTACAGCTGGGGTGTGTTGTGTACAGTCCTTAAGAATCCAATGTGGTCGTGCTGATACCTGATGTAACACCTGGGGAAGGTAACCTCTACCGTGGTATGACGTAGGGCAATATTTGGAGTTTGGAGGACACTTTACATCCACCAGAACAGTGACAGACGTCTCATCAATCCTATTTGGAGAACTTTGAAGCCACATGTATGTCAAAGAATTCAGACTGTTGTGCATCCGTCAAATTCAAACTAAGGACCTTAGACTTGAATACCATACCTCGGTAAGTCATGACTAGAATGTGTGGATGAATTTAACGTTTTTGGGATAAAAGATAAGCCAATTATGTGCCTGTGATTTACATGAAACAGAACAAGAAAGTAGGACAACATTGTGCCTTGCCCTTGCCTGATCTAGTGGTGTGTGCAACAGAGTAGACTATTTTCATACATAAGATCTCATGTGGAGCTTATCTTTAAATTCATGTTTACCTTTTATGAAGCGCCTGGTTACTCCATTTGGAGTGTCCCCAAGCTAGTGATTCATACACCAAGAGACCTGGAGGTAGGACATTTCTGGACTACACCTGCCTAAAAAGCCATGTTTTGAGCTTTTTACTAAAGCCTAGTCCAGAGCTGACCTGTCTAAAGTCGAGTGTAAGGGTATTCCACAGTTTGGAAGCCAAGAAACTGAAGGAAGGGCCTCCCAAACATGCTTTTTTCACCCTTGTTAGTGCTGCTTCAGTTGATCTGAGAGGCCTGCTAGGGCAATATGCCTTGATCATAGAGTGTAAATAGCGGGGGCCGTCTTACTTCTGAATTTTGTGGCAGAAGCACAGGGCTTTCAAGGCCACTCTCTTCTACATTGGGAGACAGTAAAGCTTAGCAAGAGCTTAGCTAATAGACGATTGTCTAGGAATGTTCAATAGCAGATGGGCAGCAGCATTCTGCCCCCTCTGAAGTTTTCCTAATCTGCCTTTAGTGGTACCTAGATAGAGTGCATTACAGTAGTCCAGTCTTGATATGACCAAAGACTAAACTATTGTTTTCCTGCCAGCTTCTGGGAGGAGACCTAGAAGCTTCTGTAGCATTTTTAAAATGATAAAGCAAATGACAGCAAGACAGGATATCTGACTGGCAAAGGTGAAGTTAAAGTCAAACTAAACACTGCTATTCTTAACTTTCTGTTTGGGGGTCTGCACCGGTCTCAATACATCAGGGCATCATGCTGTGGACCAGACAGAGGGCTGTTTCCCAAATGCCAGCACCTTTAGAGTCCAGGGAAGAGCAGCCAAAGGGAGACAAAGAGACCTTAAAACATGAAAGTAATTTTTAATCTTTAGAAATACAGCCATAAGCTTAACTAAAAGTAATGCAGCATCTACAATAATGAAAAATTATTGTTAAAGTGAAATTTCTAAATTGTGCATTACACTAATAATGGCACCCAACATATTTCTGAAAGCTTTAATCTAGAGTGAAATTGGAAAAAGTGAAAAAGGCAATTTAAGTTAATTCTTTCTGAAAGTATTTGATAAAACTACTCACCTCATTTCAAGCTGGGCTTATAACATAGTACAGTAATTTATAAATCTGTTCACGTAAGGTAAAAATGAGATGTTTAATAGAGATAGTGATTATTTCTCTGAAACAAAACTTTAAAAAAATGTCTCTAAAACTTTTACAAGAGCATTTAGGGGCATATTAACAAGGGGCAGCATTAATTATCTCTGATCACTGGTAGCGTGAGAAAATCTATCACCGGCTATCACTGGCGATAATCTCCACGTTAGCGTTGTATTAACAACGCTTAACGCCATGGAGATAAAAATCCCAGCGATAGCAGGGATTATCGCCGTTTTCAATGGAATATCGCTGGTTTTCCAGCAATATTCCATTGAAAATGGTGATAACCTTGTTGTTAGGGGAGGGTAATCTTAGCCATGTAATCCACCTCCCATTGGATTACATGGCTAAATCAGGTCACAAGCAGGCGTTAGGAATGTAGCATTAACTGTGGTTAGCGCTACTTTTCCTAACGCTCTGCTTGTTAGCGTGCAGCTTGATAATAGGAGAAATGTCGCTAAAATTTCTCCTAATATTTAGCTCTGGAACGCCCACTTTGCATCTCATGCAAAGCTGGGCGTTGTTGAAAGGCTCTCCAAAACAGCAAAATACACAATAGCGTGTCTTTGCTGATAAGGTGACAAAAACGGGCGCAAAAGCGGCGATAATTTCATAATGCCTCCTTGGTAATATGCCCCTTAGTGTTGAAACTTCTGTTGATGAACATAACATGAGCATAAATTGGGAGGCATGTTTTGTTTTAGCTTATAACTTTGGCGTTGTTTGATGAATCTTCATGAAATGTTTGAAACTAATTCTTTGTTTATATCAGCTCCTATGTTGAAACTCTGGGGGTGATACGTCAAGGGGAGCCAAGAAAAAAGTGGTGTCCCTAAATGTGTTTTCTCCATGCAATTTCCATAAGAAACTTTAGACAAGGCTACAGGTCGAACGGGTGAATGTAATTACCCCAATTTTGGCAGCGAGAAGGGTCTTGGTCTAGAAAGCGCGCTTTTGTTCATTTGGTGTAAATCCATTCAGTAGTTTTGGAGGAATATCGAAATTTAGAGATATCGATATTTGGGAATTCTACCTCCCTAGCTCCTAGCTCCTATCCACTCTCCCCTGAATCTCTCACCTTGCCTGCTAGTCTGCCTAGCCCCCTGTCCTTTGTGCCCTTTGACTAAGCACTCCTTCTCCCCTTGTTGGGGAAAGATGCAATATTTATATTCTGGAGTCTCAGCAAACTCGCTGAGAGAGTCCACTGCGCCAAGGGAGCCACTCACAGTTGAGGTATGGTATGGCACCCCTTGCCAAAGCACTCCCTCTGCCCTTTTGGGGGAAGGATCCAGAATGAAGGCCTTGGAGTCTCAGAGACCCCTCTGAGAGAGTCCACTGTGTAAAGGGAGCCTCCCGCAACAGAGATAGGCAAGTGATATCACTTCCAATGGGATCACAGCTTAATGGACTTTGGACGTTGCTTTGACTCGTCTACCGGTTTGGGTCCCCGTCGCCCTTCCCCTCCTCTTTCCATGCGATGTCCTTCACCCTCCCCTCCTCTTTCCCACCTTCGTTACCTGTCTATGTCCCCAGCTCCTTCCTTCCTCCCCTGAATCTTTCCCCTTGCTTGCTTTTCCCCTTTCTTATTTGTGCTTATTGTTTATCTTGACCTTACAAGTAACTATGTTCCCATGCTCTATTAACTGTGTAACCTTTGTGACGATGTAACCTGTAACTATGATCTGATGCTCATCTAAAGTGCTCTGATACCTCCGGGTCTAGCCAGCGCTATATAAAACCTTTAAAATAAATAAATAAATAAATAAAATCTGTTTGGATGCGACGTTACGAGCAAGAGCTTGCTGGTTATTGGCTGCGAGCGGTGCAACTAGGAAGTGTTGGTAGCCATTTTGTGATTCCGTTAAAGCAAGTAAGGGGGAAAAAGGGTGAAGAAAGTAGGAATGAGGAGGGTAGGAGCACTGTGAGCTCTGTGGGGTGGTTAGGGTGTGCTAGACAGGGAGTGTGAAGCGAAGTATTCACCCCCACCGGTGTGAAAGTGCTGTTTTGCCCAGAGGGAGATGGTGCTGAGGTGAGGTGCCGATACACTCGGGAATTAAAGCGTGCGCCTAAACTGTGAGTTGTTTGCTGTAAACTGATGTGCTCTGGGTACCGTAGCATACTGTGCGCTGTAGCATAGCTGTGCAAGTGGTGTTAGTATGCATTTAGAGTATAGCAGAAGTGGGAAGCAAACTACTTACTCCTACCGGTCTAAAGACTCGAATGCAGTATTTTAGCAAGTAGGAACAAAGAAATAATCATGAAGAATATAATGCAGAATGTTGCAATACCACAGAAGACAAATTGTCTGAAGACTCAGGGATCAAACCGTGAGCCTAAGCCATGAGCGGATTGCTGTAAAGTGATGTGCTGTGGGCGCTGTAGGATACTGGCCGCTGTAGCATACCTGTGTAAGTGGTGTTAGTATGCATTTATACTATACAGGGAGTGGGAAGCAAACTACTCACCCCTACCGGTCTGAAGACTTGAAAACAGTGTTTTAGCAAGCAGGAATAAACAAATAATCTGGAAGAATATAATGCAGAATGTTGCAATGCCACAGAAGACAAATGGTGAAATCACGTGTGTCTAAGAAAGTGGCTGTGTGTAATAAAGGAATGGAGTCTGCAAGTTATATAAAAAGTATCTTTATTTAAGTGCCATAAATGGACCTACTGGTGCAAGAGCTAAGGCATCCAGCTGAGGCAAACTCAAACGCTTCTGCTGTATTCAAACCTAAGCTCCTGCATCAGTGAATTCCAAATTACATGTTACAGTTCCATGTGACATAAACAATAGCTATTGGACATGAATGACTAAATTCTATAATGAAAATAAAGGTAGGATACGATTACCACACTGTGCCAATAAGAAAATAAACAAAATGTAATTATCAAAGTTCTTAGGTATCTTGGTACTCCTTTTTTGTTACACAAAATTATCAACACCAGAACAGTCAGCAATCTCTTCTAAAGTAGATTAAATCTGGTGCGTGTCAGAATCGGTAATAGTTCTACTCACATCGGAACTTTGAGGAGGAACACAAACATTGTGCTTCTCAGAAGCACATTTGGCGCCCTTCTCGTCAAACCATACATTATTGTCTTCAGCCCTTTCAAAAAAACATTCTTGTGCAAGAGGTAAGGCATCGAGCTGAGGCAAACTCCAACCGCTTCTACTGTATTCACACCTAAGCTCCTGCATCAGTGAATTCCACATCACATGTTACAGTTCCATGTGATATAAACAATAGCTATTGGACATGAATGACTAAATTCTATAATGAAAATAAAGGTAGGATACGATTACCACACTGTGCCAACCAGCTCCTAAACAATGTCGTGTTTTTTTAATCTTGATCGCCAGCTCGTGAGCAGAGGCTGAGGATGAGCTAATATGTGTGAAAGGGCTTTGTGGATAATAGGCAGGCAGAGAGACGTGTGCACAAAGAATAGACATGGTTTCAAAATGGATGTCGAGTTTAGGCTAATTTAGCAAGTAAATAGCGTATTTGCATAGGCCATACATCTCCCATCCCTGGTTAGGCTGGAGACGTAAGGGGCAATAATGAAAACAGAGTTCAAATGCCTGAGCATACTTAGAAAGTTATTATATGAAAATAGTACAATTGAAGTGTATTAAAAAATTGCATACAAGGATAACGTGAATTTCTTACAAGTCTTGGAGATTGCAGTTCGGAAGTTCTTCAGCGGCTTCAGATGAGTAATGTTCCAAGAGGCAATTGTTGCCATCGTGTGAGAAAAGCGAAGCAATCATATTCATATCCTCAAAAGGGACAGTAATGTTCCTCGAATGTTGGAGCGGCAATTTGAATTGGCAGGCAATCTGCGATGTTGTCAAAGGTCACACGTTGCAGGAGATCTTTGGCGCTGCGCAGAAATCTCATTCCACCAGGATACCTTTTTGCATTGCATCGGCCATTGCTCCACTGCCCGAACAATCAAGTTCATGGTTTTCATGGTTTTCACTGGAGCGATTGATGGGATGTTGGCAAGGCATAGATCCATTCACCAGTCGAATGGGCTAGTTTTGCAATAAAAAAATGGTTGCACATAGATTGTATATGTGTAAATAAATGTCATGTTGTAGCTGGCTCCAATAATAGATAGAGGCAGGCAGCCGAAAAGTTGTTCCATTTTTTAACGGTATTGATGTAGCTTCACGTAGAGGCGTATTCTGTCGGACATGCTTGTTACTACAGGGAGCGCAGTAATTTTTTACAAGCAGAAATAGTAGTAGGATGGCCGCAAACAAAGAGAGAATTATGGGCACTGTTCCTGTTATTCCAGAGCTGATCGAATGAATGAAATGTGGTATTATACCAAAAACAGTTTGAAAGCCTGTGACAAGGCGGGAGGAGACAGTGTTAAAAAACTGTGCCAGACTTTGAGTGTCAGATGTGTTGAAAATTGTGTAACAATTCACAAAGTGTAATGGGAGGTTCGCATTTAAAAGGGACTGTATTTTACTCGAAGTTTGTGCTATTTGCAGTTGATACATTTCTTTTGCAGAGGTGAGGGACACTTCTATTTGAAACAAAAGCGCTTTCAGTTTGCTCAGTTTAATGAAATCTGTTTTCAAAGTAGGTATTGAAGGCCAAGTTGAACTTTGGGAGTTACTTTGTGTGGGTGGGAATAGACATTGCCACGAGAAGGTACTCGGTTTGAAACAATAAGGACATACAGTATGCCAGCTCACTTTCCGTAGCAGTCCATGTTATTAAGAAGCAGATAACTGCCGTTAGAAAGCTGTGTGAATGTTGGCCTGATTGAGGGAGTTGGCGTGCTTTTAAGAAAGAAGGCAAGATTGGGGGCTGTAAGCTTAGAAGCGTCAAGCAGTTGGACATTCTTGCATAGTAATGAAGGACTGCCGTTGTGGTCGCACTTCTCACCTGTAAGAAAAACTTCTGTATCCTCTTTAAGACAGCGATACGTAAATGGGAGAAACCCCTGCTCGTGAATAAACGCACTACCTTATATAATCACATACGAAATGACAAACAACATGTACACCTAGCAGACACAACAACACTACATACTGTGGGAATCGTGGCTAGCCATGTACACAAACCAAACATGGCATGGCACCTCTGCCACACAATGCAGAATGCGGGGAGTGAGGGTAGCAAAGTATGTGCGAAAGTGGCAAGTGATTGTTGATTATAAAAGGATATAATGCAAAGTGTTGAGGGGATGTGCCGGACAGACTTGAGTATGCAGAGCACCGACATGTACATGTCAACATACACTGATGGTCTATTGAGTGAAGTGGACAGTGGACGCAACCATGATAGTACAATCAGTAGGGAAGACTACAAAAACATAGCGCGTACATGCCCCCTCCCCCTCAAATCTTTAGCGTAGTGGGCTGGCTCGGCGTACGCAAGGCTAGCGTAGGGGTATGAATAAAAGGTACGTTTCTCTGGGTGTGGTTCTCTTACGGAATGGCGAATGTGTCTGCCAGGTCTGCGCAGCTTACACCGCCACAAGGCTGACGCCGTGAGCGAAGGTGGCTGCGTTCATGATGCTCTCAGCCTTCTGGTACCCAGAAACCGTCATGGCCGCTGGGACGCACATATGCCCCACAGTTCACCTTTCGACACCGCCGTATGTGAAAGAGGGCCCACCACGTGCAGGCGGAAGCTCCTGGGCCCGAGGTCTACAAGCTGGGAAGGCTCCTGAGATCAACGCTGGCTAACGCGACACAGGCTCACAGCGCCCAGCCTGAGGCCCAGTACCGTGGAGTGCTCTGTACACTACTAATACAGTAGTCCAACAGGTACCAACAGTGGAACCGTGTCTTGATCCCACAATGGACGATGTTAGAACTGCATCTGAGAGTGGAGATGAAGGTACTCCCTTCGAACAGCTGCAACCAACTCTAGGTCCCAACAGTGGAACGGTGTCTTGATCCCACAATAGACGATCTCCGATATTACCTGCTGCTTGGTTTTCACACAACTCCCTCCGTTGAGGTGCATCACACTCTGTGCTTCTGTAGCTAACTGCTGCACATGATTATTGGGCTTGGTTGACTGTAGTCACTGGACTACAACGCGGTACAGCAGGTCCGAAAAAGTGAAACGGGGTCTTGATTCTATGATTGAGGATGTCAGAAGTTAAAGTCTGTGATGATTTCTATGTACCCCCTCTGATCAGGTACAACCAACTCCGTGCTTCCGAATCCAACGGCATGTGGCTGTGAGGTGTTAATGACCACTACCTCTGGCCTACACTGCGGTCAGCAGGGCTCACAAATCAAAAAAAGAGTGGCGATTGTTTAATTACAGACTCCAGTAGGCAACTAACTACAACGTCTATTGAAATATACACAATATCCTTTTAGTATACTTGATTGAAGAACTTTTTTAAGATGAGTTATAGGTCACTACAATGACCAAATTCTTCTTGGTAGTGGAAAAGAACACTGAATAACAGTCTGCACTGTGGAAAGCAAAGATTTCAGTTTGAATTGTTTTGATGTATTTATTGCAGAGTTTTTTGTAAGTTCTGTTGTTTTATTTTGTGAATAGGAAGTGGGAAAAAGTATTCATGGATGTCTGTGCTGATTACTGCCTTCAATTTACACTGCAGACAGCAGTGTTCACAATTCAGATTGAGTCGCTATTGTCGATGACGCAGTCCTGTATGCAAAAGACATTGCTCCGGGGCACTCTGTCCGTACCACACATACGCATCATCAGGCTCCGCACACGCTTTTTGTTGCTTCGTGTATTACAAACTGGGCAGCTCAAGTCAACGTCACTTGGCTGTGGTCCCTTGCTGACCGCTCTATCTGGCCTGCACCTCAGACAGCAGTGTTCACAATTCAGATCGAGTCGCTATTGCAGATGATGCAGTCCTGTAGGCACCAGACATTGCTCCTAGTACGGCGCGCCCGCCGCACACATCATTGCTGGATGTGCACATGCTGAATGCTTTTGATGTGGCTATCTGAGTGTACTAGAACTGATGGACCCTTTATGATACAATCTTTTTGTGTATTATTTCAGATCTACTGCCTGTATCTCAGTATACCACAAGTTATGGTTCTTTTACGATAGAATCTTTTGTGTATTATTTCACATCTACTGTCCCTACCTTACAGCAGCACAAACTATAGACCCTTTTATTATTAAATCTCTGTGTGTGGTCCAATGATTACTGTTGTAGTTGATGCTATCAGCAACCGTTCCCTGAGGGATGGCTTACACTCACCCCACACGCATCCAGCACAGACGTCACTGGATATGTGACCCTGGTAATAAAAAGGAGTCGAGCGCACGTGCCCGCACCGACTTCCACCATGAATCTGTGTTGGTGTGTTCATTATCTATGCATGATACTGCCCGTGGGCCGTACCACATTACATTGTGCTGTGGACAGCGTATGCAACCATGTTGCCTCTGGCAGTGGGGACAACTTCGGTTATGTAACTTTTAGGTGCATGGCTATCACAGGTGGAAGGCTACTTTACAGACCATGGCTTTCTATTTAACAGATCTTGATCAGTTGAAGTCTATTTCTATCAAATAGAAGCAACAAACCCACAAAACATTGGGCCAGACTCATGGTGCCATAGCGGTTGCAGTCTTCCAAATGCACTAACACAAATAGGGCAATCAGACCACCATTGCACCGCTGCAACCGCCAGAGATCACTGGCAATTTTGAGGTCGTCTCGGGGTCATAAAATGCTTGGGGGGACCATCATGGTCCTGACAAGCATATTACGAGTTTCCTCTCTGCCACGGTTTTCATGTCGATGAGCCCGCCATGAAAACTGTGGCAGAGAGGAAACAAAGAGGCCCAACAGGGCCCCCATTGCCTCATGGTAATGGACTACATGCAGGAGGGAACATGTTGTGCTCCCATGGGAGCATGTACCCCAGTACCTGTACGGCATGGACAGAACCAAGTCATGCCAAGCAGGTACAGCAAATGATGTTCCCACTGCGGTGCCTGTTTCATAGGGAACGCCAAAGAATTGCCCACCAGTAACTAAAAAAGTAATGTGATAATCTGGTGGGTGGTGTGCAAACAGGTTTGGCATGTGAGAGCGGGGCGGCGGCATGACAGTCCCACTCCTGCACCACCAAACTCATAATCAGGCCCATTGTGATTCAATATCCTCACATAAGTATTGAGCAATTCTGTAAGCAGTTAATGATCACAGTATGATAAAGAGTGTCTATTATTCTTGAGTCCCTACAGTTCAAACTAAATCGAATATCTCAGATAGAAAACTGTTCTAAGTTTTTATAGATTCATTATATTTGTTGGTTCACTTGCTGAGGGAGATCTAGTAGGATTTTTTCCCCCAAAATTACTCTTAATTACGCAAGCGGGCCTAATCGTGTTATTATTGGTAATTCTGCAAAATTAATGTGGAATTGCTAAAATTACTACAATTACCTCAGGAAAATTGAAAATTCACCCTGGCCTAATTAAAGTGATGTTATAGTTAGGAATGGGAATAATAGTTTACATTACATTAAGAAACCTGGACATTCACTGAAAAAAAATAAAGTTAAAGGGATTTGTACTTAGGTGAAAATGTCAATTGAAACATAGAATAAAAATTTTACAAAACCACCTAAATTCACCAGTTATAGTTATCTCAAGCAACTATACCTTGTGCCATAAAGAACTACACAACGTGTCCTTGCCATGCAAAGCTAATTACCTCCAATTTACATCACAAATGACATGTTCGATGACATTATTGATAACATCAATGCAACATCTGAAAGGATATCCTTGATGACAGCACTGAGCATGGTGAGGGAATGAATTATAGTTACTTTAGAGCATTAGTTATGTTTGTGAAGCACTTCTCCATGCAACTGAACACAACACAATGCAAGACATCGCAAGTTAACCCAATGCATCTCAACCAGGTGCGGGCATATTTCGCTAAGTAACCAAAAATCTCTGCAGAGTTTCATGAGTGGTGGAGTGCAGTATAGTGTGAACTGTCATTCGCACTGATCTTCCTGCCGCTCAAGTAGAAATTCTACCCATAATGCGCTGGCCAACTTACCATTCGAGTTAAAAGGGGTGGTTGCAGAAATCCTTGCACCCTATTGCAGGCTGCCCATGGTGCCTGCCACACTGTGCATGGTTGTAAAGAGAGGTCCCATGGGTACCCCCACGGACCCCCAACTTGAGGCCTCAGGGTGATGGGGGTCTGCTACGGGACCCCAAATTCAGATCCCAAAAGAAGCTCGGTGTCAGACAGACCAATTCAGAAAGGCTGCCGGAATCTGACAATGTAATATGCCGGTCGGAAACGCAGTACTTAGACCTGTATGATTCGCCTCTGACCATTTGGTAGTCTCCAGATGCCGGTCGGAACCCAGTTGGAAGACCAATGGTTGCATTCTATCATAATCGGTCGGTCCTAAATTATTTTGAGTTGGTAGGTAACATGGGTTCTGACATGGATTAGGAAAATCCGAATGCAGTTTAGAGCCTTTACGACTGACATCGTAATGATGCACTGTATATCAATGCAACACAACTCTAAGGGGCTCATTACAATGTCAGTCAGAAAGCCTCCAAACGGAAGTCAGATTCCTCAAAACCGTGTCAGAACCTATGTTTCTGACTCGGTCGGAATCATTTCTGACCGACCATTTACGATGTACTTGGTCAGGAGGTAAACCATTCAGTCAGTCTGAATCAATACCGACCAGCATTCGGAAGCTCTGAGTCAATCAAAGCCAAATCATACAGCTTTATTTTGTTTTGAAACCATATGTGAAGGGGTGCAATATTTAGAGGCTGATTGCGATGTTGTATTTGGACAGCCTTTACTAATTGGTCTGTCAGACATGAAAAGGCTGTTAGAAACTGACTTTGGGGGCCCCTAGCAGGCCTCTGTTCATCCTCGGCCTCTGGCTTGGGGTCTTGGGGGTACCCATGGGACCACTCTTTCAAACCATGCACAGTATGGCCGCCACAATTGGGTGCCCTCTACAGGTTGCAGGGTTTTCCGCAACCACCCCTTTTTTTCAATGGGAGCCTGTGTTGTCGGTCAGAACACAGGATCACATTGAAGTCAATGGGAGACTTTCTGAACAGTGTTTGGAAGCATCATAATCTGTCGGTCAGACTCGCCGAAAGCGAGCCAGTCGGAACCGAAAGTTTTCTTTCTGATCGACATCGTAATAAGCCCCTAAATATTACAACCCTTCACATGTTTCCAAAAATAAATATATAACAAAGCAACACATGACAACATGGCAAAAATGTGTTCTAAAACAGTAAAACACTGTATATTTAAAAGTGCTGACTTTTATACATTCATAACCAAGTACTCTGTCTCCAAACAAGATGGCTGACAACTTCTGTGAAGAAAGGAGAAATACTTATGATTTTTTACCACATAAATAATGATAATTTTTTTCATGTTTTGTTTCAGAACAAAACATAGTTTACAACACTTATTTTAATTAAAATGATGGTTTAACCTTCAAAAATATAAACACAATTGTCCACCATTTTGTAGTCAGTAGTATACTTAGCAGAGGGACATACACTGTAGAAAACTGCCATAAATCTATTGAAGTAAGTTTAGCTTGCACAATTTATAGGTATACAAATACAAAGGTATGTCAGATAAATAAAATATTATATTTGTTTGACATTTTCTGACGTTTTTTCAGCGGATTTGAAAACAACAAAACAACTGTGAAGGTTTTCTCATTCAAATATATAATGTAAGTTAACAAACAACAATATTGTGTCTTTTATTTTTTATAACATTTTCACAACAATTACAATGTTCAAATATTATATTACATTATACACTGGAAAAGTACTGGACAGTGGCCGGGGTAAATTTACTATTCTAACTCTACCAAGTGTTACAGAAGGGAAACTGCTGGACAGTGACTTGGATTGGTAGATCTACTATTCCAACTCCACTAAGTGTTACCATAGGGAAAGTGCTAGAAAGTGACTGGTGGGCAAATTTACTATTCCAACTCTACAAAGTATCACCTCAGGGTGGCTGCGGGACAGGAACGGATGGCTGATTTACTGTTACAACTCAACCAAGGGTTACCTATAGGAAGGTTCTGGACAGTGTCAAATGAGAATATCTAAGACATTTTGTTTGTAGATCAGAGAACTAAACAACAAAACTTCAAAAAAGAAGAAAACTTTGTACAAACCAAAAAGTCTTTCAAGCCATCAAACTAAACCAAAAGAAAATCACCAAAAGGAAGGTAAACAGTTGACAAATTTAAATTAATAACAGAGAAGTCAGAAATTCATAAAAATCTGTAAATAATCCTTAAATATTTTCCAGTCTTAGATACTCCACGAAGAAAACAAATAACATTACATTTCTTAGGACGACCAATCAAAATAGGAAACAAATACTAAACATCATAACATCATAGTCATATAATTTTTTTATTTTTCTTTGCAAATCATTTTAAAATGGAGAATGCAAGACTGGCAGATTACATTAAATCAAACTGTGGGAACAGACTTAAAATATGGAGGCTTTATTTACTGTAAGGAGAGATTAACTGAGCCAGGGAGTCACTGGACATATGTTGAATATTTCTCATCCTATTACAAAGGCATAGTGGTATTCTTGGAAACACAGAGGAAAAAAACACAGAACATTCCCTCTATGCCTCTGCAATGGAGATATACGTATGAAAAACGATGCAACAAATAAAGACACTTGCAGCCACCTCCAATGTACACCATGGGTCAGTTTGTAGGAAGGTAGTCCAAAACATCCCCATACTAGTTGTCAGTAGTATGCCCCAAGTTAGAATTTCATGTCATAGTAGGATTGAGGTTTTACCCTTGAGGGTTACTTGACTGTTTAGAATTTAAGAAGAATGTTTCAATGACAAAACAGTCAAGTAACCCTCAAAGGGTAAGACCTCAATCCTACAATGACATGAACATGCCGCCTGAACAAACT
Organism: Lissotriton helveticus; assembly: GCF_964261635.1. Classification (NCBI taxonomy): domain Eukaryota; kingdom Metazoa; phylum Chordata; class Amphibia; order Caudata; family Salamandridae; genus Lissotriton; species Lissotriton helveticus. Next base: position 910,964,717 of record NC_136073.1, on the reverse strand, counting down.
GTTTTTACTAGCTAAGCTTTTCTACTCTATGGTAATGAGAACCCTCAAAAATGAATTCTAATACTTGGTACAGTGCATAGCACAGTACCCTTGAGAATAGTTACATTTGGATGATGGATGGCACTTCTAAATCAACTCCCCTTCCTTTCACCCACATTTATACTATCCAGGCTAACATTACCAACTTTACCATCCCATTAGCTCATGGTTTACTTACTGACAAACAATACTCCACTTACACTGAATTTTTATAAGTTATAAAATGTAAAACATGAATGAAATTCCTAGGAAAATAATAATTGACTTTGAATTACAAATGATTGATACAATTACTAAACATTATCCAAACACACAAATTCAAGGATGATATTTTCACTTTTCCCAAGCATACTGGTAAAAGATTAAAATAAAATAAAATACTTAGGTGAGGATTACATGTCAAATACTAAACAGCAATGTGAACAAAAGAACTAATTGCATTGTGCTTTGTACCTCCTGAATGTGTGGATGACTTCTACCCTTTAAATATATAATCAATTATACAAAACAAAGCAAAGAAAAATTGGCTACGCCTCTAAATACTGCAAAGACACATGGAGTGGGCATCTAAACAGGTCAGGTCACAGAAGGAAACTATCATTACAAATTCAATGGTAGAGCTGTTACTAAACCTGCTTAGAGGGAGGTGCAAAAGCCAATAATGTCATGGAGGATTTGCATAATTCTTTCAACAACTCAATCGGAAAACATCACTCCAATCCACATAATTTCCTGTAAATTAAAAAAAAGAACAACATTTCCAGGGAATGAGAATTAGAGGTGGGCAAAACCAGTTGATGTCACTCTGTGGAATTCTGTTGAGTTTCCTAAAAACTCTACGAGATTCTGCAGAGTTCTGTGAGCAGTGGAATTCAGTATGTTGGGTAGCTCATGCTGACTTTTAGCGATGAGAGCTTGTCCCATGATGTAAAATCAGCACAAACAATTGACAAAGATTCATCAATTATTATTGATAGGAGTTTTTAACTACCCTGACAATTTTGTGTACATTTTAGAATACTAATGACAACTAATACCTTCTAAAATTACTCTCCTGTATAGTCTATATTTTTTTAATTTGGTAATTCTTCCACTTTCTACCTGTAGTTATCTTCTTTCTTCAGCTCTCTGTGATATTTTAGAAAACATCTCACCAAGCGCCTGGTTATGATGACGATTATCCCTGGGCGTAGTTCGCGTAGTAGCGCTACGGATAGCTACGTGAAGTAGTGCACTGTGCAAAATGCTGTTCGCACTGATTGCACAGGGCCGGATGCTTGTCCGCACTGTCCAATCAGTGCAAACTGCATCTCGCACAGTGCAAGCGGTCATTTTCTGCCGCTTGAGTAGATTTCTACTCGAGTGGCAGCTTTCTCATCACGGACTGGTAGTTTCTCATCGCGAGCGGTCGCGAGCATAGGCGACCACTCGCAATAAGAAACCTGACCTCCCCTCATTGAGAATCTCGTCGGGAGGTTTATTTTCCACTCTCGCGATCAGCAACTTGATGATGCTGATCGCGAACGAGGAAAAAGTCTCGCCGGGATGTCATTTTGCTTGCGGTCACCAACTTGATGTTGAGGACCGCGAGCAAGCACAAAATAACTGCTACACGTGTTTGCACTGTCCCACGTGCACTTCACGTAGTGCAAAGTAGCGCAAACTTCACAAACTATAGAAGCATAGCGTAATTCTTCGGCCAGGGTTAATGACGATGCACCCACCACCAACATGTCTGTGCCGGGCTCACCATCATCATGAGGCAATTTTCCGCTCACCATATTATAATAGTGGGTGGTAAAAAGGTGGTTGCAAATTCCAACAGCCATGCATCCAATGGGCTCCTTGAGCCTGCTGGTGCTGTGGAGACCCTCGTATTTCCATAAATGGTGGCAGTGCCAACAATTCACCACCATTGGGACTACAATGGTCCATCCTCACAAGCCTTTCCATGGACGTTCAGCTGCCATGGAAAGGCTGGCGGGGATGGACTTTGGGGGCTGTAGCAGCCCTCCTTTCACCGAGGTACCTTGGTTCTGGGGTTGGAGGCACCTATGGTGCCCCCCACATTTTCCTGCACCATCTGGCAGGCACCAAATGGTGCCTGCCACATGGTGCAGGGAAATGTAAACAGTGCATTTATTACATTGCGGTGGGTGCTTCAGCCAGCAGCACTCACCGCAATATAATGTGTGGCAATAGCGGCCTCCATGGTTGCGGGCTGCATCGTAATAGACCCTGAGGGACCACCACCTTGTAGGCAGGCGGTCCGACTCCCTGATACGATGGCAGACGGACTGAAGTCTGTCCGACATCATAATCAGCCTCCAGGAGTCTCAAATAATCCAACAATCCAAAGAGTTTCCCACAAATCTAAACAATCTATCCAAAAACAAAAATGAAAAAAAATCATGGCGCATGTATTTATTTTTATAGTGAAAAGTATTCATTTTCCAAACAAAATGAACAGAGAAACAGAAAAGCAATCCAGTAATCCAGAATTTTGTCTTCAACAGTTTTGTCTTCTTCTTTCACAACTGAAAAACAAGAAAGAAATATGACACAAAAAATAAGATTATACCTTTAACTCACATAGGTTTGAAAAGGGTAACATGATTTTTTCCCATTTTCAAACCTATAAAGTAAATACTTGTTTGTATTAAATAACATCTCTCCACATCGCCCATCCTTACATACAATATATGTCTTAAAAAGTAAATTAAACAGTCCCTATCTGACCGCAGTTGCTCCTTCCTTCTGACCTTGACTGCAATTATCTACCAACTGAAGAAGCAGACACTGAGCCATTTATGTAAAACTGGAAAAGAAACAACTAAAAGAGGACAATTTCTTCCTTTAAAGTCAACGGAAAAGCCTGGGAAAATGTTTTAATTATGTAAATAAATATGTTTGACCTTATTTTAAAATATATATTTTTCATTAAAATTATATTTTATTGTATTTCATAAGTATTTTTAATACAAGTTAATAAATATAATAAATCAATGTATTGTAATAATATTTTTCAATTAAGGTTCAAAAATTATTAATTCACTTTGTGTTTTGTTGTTGGGGGGGAAATGATTTTCCCATTGTACTATTTAAAAAAATAGTAGTCAGCTTTGTATCTATTTTTAAATTTCTTATGAAAACATAATAAAAAGTAGTTTATGAAAGTTATAAAAACTAATATCCAGGTATCACACTTGAAACATGAACATTAATAAACGTCCACACCAATTAGCCTTATACCCTTTACATCCCACTCCTAACATTTATTTTTATATTTTTTAATTATTTGCATAAATTTTTTGATCAAATTAAAGACAAGAGGCCTTTGGCGAAACATTAACAGTTAGTTTAATTACAGGTAGCGGCCCGGAGAGCAGGCAACAGAATCAGGGTCTGAAGGCTTTCTCAAAGTACATTGGTTTTGATAATCATTTTATACATTTCACAAGGTGTAGTAAAGAGATTTGTGCAGAACAGGACTTTGGGCCTAGTCATAGAGTCATTAATCTGTTCATTCAATAAGAAGCACAGGTGGGTCTCAACGCTGAGTGGACACAATGCAGAGTTAGTGGGTATGTTTCCAGTTGTCTGACATGGAGAGCACAAGATCACTGTGTGTATTGTGCTTGCTGTGTTCTGATTGGCTGAGTGTTCCTAACTAAGTGTGGTATCTGACTTTATAGTGTTTTGGGAATGCCATCTGGCCAAACATGTTTTTTTGGCGGCAAACCCCCAGAGACCATTGTGGTGTTGCTGCCTATTTGTGGGATCGAACTGGGTTTTCCAATTTGTATATTTGTCTATAGGTTACGTGTCACCCCACCTGTGATCTGTCAATCTGTTGTTTTGGGCTTAGGTTGCAGGCCTGATTGGGGTTTGTAGGGGGTCACTTCGGGTGATTTAAACAACGGTAATGCAAGTACGTCATTATACTATATCGTGGCGTGCATTCATATTTTTTCCAATGTTAACAAATTATTTTTAAAATATAAAAAATATTTTTAAATAGATTACATATTTAATACACAGGTATCACAGTTGATACCGGAGTATGAATGCTCTACCCAACCCATTAACCCATGTCCTACATCACACTCCTAAAACATACTTTTGATTTGTTTAAATCGATTTGCATAAAATCTTTTAGAAATATTACAATTATTTTTAACTATACTGCATATTTAATATTCAGGTATCACAGTTGATACCCAAATATTGATACACTTAGATCCTGCTTCTTAAACTTTATTTTGATAGTTTTGAATTAATTTGCATAAGTTGTTTTTAAAATATTACAATTATTTATAAATAGTTTATATATTTAATATTCAGATATAACAGGTTATACTTGAGTAGGAATACACTAAGCAACCATCCCCCTCTCTAACATCCCCCTGGTAAAAATTTATTTTAATATTTAAAAAATATTTTGCATAACATATTCAAAAACATAAACAATATTACTTAATATATAACATATTTAATTATCAGGTATCACGGTTGGTACCTGAGTCACAATACACGTCCTGATCCATTTTCCTATATCCTGTACATCCCATTACATATATATATGTGTGTGTTTGTGTGTGTGTATAGACATATTTAACAAAATGTCATGAGTGATGTAATTTGTGAGGTCATAAGCAGTTTAATGCAGGGGTGTAAGTTATAGTTAGCTGAGGTAACAATGACTGCTGAATTTCTATGGTTTTGAACAAGTGAAATTTTCAGCCTAACTGTAACGTCACTATAACCTTTGTAAGGGGATTTTTATTCTATTTCCGAACAAGGTCGTCCCTGTCACCTTTATTTTTTTCAGTGAATTCTGACTTTAAAAAACATGCATTTGCTAACTTTAACTTGTTCCATCATGCCAGAATGAATCCTGCCCTGCGTATTTATCCAAGAAAGGGCCATTGTCCTTAACCCAACTGGAGTACTTTCTACCGGCTAATCAGTAAATGTCAAACTGTCGGGTAAATGTATATTGCATCCCCTACACTACAGCTTTGTAAAGGATGCCGAGTAAATGTCTCCAGTGACCTTGTGTGTCTGTACCTTTGCCAACGTGATTAATGCTCGAGCCTCTTAAACAGATAATTTTATAAGGTGGAACTGCAGAGAAAATACTCATGGATGATTTGTACTTTACAGAAATAAGTGCTTCTTTGTTTTAGTGGGGATGAGATCATATTCTAGGCATCCCCGTCTCCAAAATCTTTTCATACTGCTAATGTATATGGGCTGGAGCAAATACTTGGGGATTCTGGTTTAGTCTAGTAAAAGGTAAGAGCACAATCTTTGATGTCAGTAGGAGATGACAGGAAAGAAAACCCTTCATCTATTACGTCTATGCACTACAGTGAGATATTACGCCCATAGGGCCCGCCGGAATAAATAATATTAAATGCCCCTGGGAGGTGGCAGTCCCCAGGGCGTGGAGGTTGCCATGCAGGCACGAGTGCATAAATTAAGAACACTTCCCTGGGAAGGTGGGGGCCCCTGGATCTTTTATATGCCTGTGGAGGGGACCCGTGTGCCTTCTCCAATTTTTTTTGTTGTTCTGCCCCCAGGCCCTAGCCTACCCGGGGGTCATTTAAAACTAAACTGTTTTTTCCCCGTAAATATCATAATTTTGCAACAATTCCCCCCCAAAAAATTTTTGTTGGGGCCTGGCTTGGTCCCAGAGAGTCCCCAAGACCATCGCTTGGGGGGTCTGGGTGTTCCTATCCAGTCCCCTTTTACTTTTTTACTTCTTTTGTGGGAAGTCGGGTCCCAAGGTAGCTGCCAGCACTTCCTGGTTGAAGTGGTTGCAGCCAATCAGAGCTCTGCATTTCCCTGCACGAGCTCCTAATTTTTTCACACAGTCATCAAGGCCAACGATATCACTAACTCTGTTTTCTTAAACTTCTCAACAACTACTGAACAGATTTACACCAAATAACAAAAGGCAAAATCGGCGTACCAAAAGCTAGCATTGTGCCAAATTTGTTGTAATTCCGTCCAGCGGTTCAGGCTGCAGGAATTTCTAAAGGTTCAATGGGAATTAACATGGGAAAACACACTTTTTTTGTCATCCCTTTATTCCAGCACCAAAACCTCCATGCACAACAAGACTCGCTATGACACTTTGGGGCAAATTCTCAAGGAGCTTTTGCCAAGTTTCCGGCACTTTATCACAGTCAAAGTCGCTATAAATTTACCGCCCCCATTCATAAGCTGGTGTAAACAGCCGATATCACCATTTCCAAACTGTAACTTGTTCCATCATGCCAGAATGAATCCTGCCCTGCGTATTTATCCAAGAAAAGGCCATTGTCCTTAACCCAACTCGAGTACTTTCTACAGGCTGATCAGTAAATGCAAACGTGTCGGGTAAATATGCATCTCCTACACTACAGCTTTGTAAAGGATGCCGAGTAAATGTCTCCAGTGACCTTGCGTGTCTGTACCTTTGCCAACGTGATTAATGCTCGTGCGTCTTAAACAAATAATTTTACAAGGTGGAACTGCAGAGAAAATACTCATGGATGATTTGTACTTTACAGAAATAAGTGCTTCTTTGTTTAGTGGGGATGAGATCATATTCTAGGGATCCCAGTCTCCAAAATCTTTTCATACTGCTAATGTATATGGGCTGGAGCAAATACTTGGGGCTTCTGGTTTAGTCTAGTAAAAGGTTAGAACACAATCTTTGGTGTCAGCAGGAGATTACAGGAAAGAAACCCCTTCATCTATGATGTCTATGCATTACAGTGAGATATTACGCTCGAGAAAAGTAATAATGTAAAAACCTTCATCACAGATAACGTTTCAGGGTGGAAATGCAAAGAAAACACACTTGGATATTTATACTTAACATCATTAAGTGATTTTTGGGGTGGGGGGCCATGAGGCCCCAACTTCTGGGATGATTTTGGCCCCATGGACCCCATCCCCTGGGGCACGGTTATGTCACCTGGGTGCCTCCAGAGTACCCAGTGTGGAAAGGCACCGCAGAAGGAGCTTCAAAGCCCTCGCATTCCCAGCTGGTTCCTTGCCTCCTATGAGAGCCTGGATTGCTCTGACAGACAGGGGGCTGCAGATAAGCAGGTCCCTGTCTAGCAGAGCAAATGTTGTCATCTGTTTCCTTGCACGCATATTGGCATGCTGGGAATCAGATGAAAACTCAGCTTTCTGAAAGCCGGAGATGTTTAACAGCTAGGGCTTGTAGAAAGTGGAAGTATGTTGGCTTTTGCTTGGTGGGATCTGTCAACTCCCACCAAGCAAAAGCAAACAGCTTCTCCCAAGGGTGGGCATCTTGGGAGGTAGCACGAGATGGGCCCAGAGGGGTGGCGTTCTCCAGGGCCTATAGTGGCTCCATGAGGGGGGTTGAGTGACCCCCCTCCATCATACAAGTTAGCCCCAGGGTGGTATTAGCATCGGGTCTGGGGTCCACGACAAACCCTCTAAATTAAATTATTTCTGCCCCGGGGAAGTGTGAGTCCCCAGGGCTGCAGGGGGGCCGCATGGGTCACCCAGCAATTAATTTTATGATTAACCCCAGGGAGGTGGCATAATCAGGGCAGTGGGAGAATCTGTACAGGCCTCCCCACCTTAATTTTATGATTAGCCCCAGGAAGATAGCAATCCCTGGGGAGAAGGTGGGCCCATAGGGCCAGCCCAAATAAAAAATATTAAATGCCAAAGGGAGGTGGCAGTCCCCAGGGCGTAGGGGTTGCCATGCAGGCACCAGTGCATAAATTAATAAAGGTGGGGGTCCCTGGGTCTTTTATATGCCTGTGGAGGGGACCCGTGTACCTTCTCGAATTAATTTTTTTTGTTATGCCCCCAGGTCATTTAATAGTAAGCGTGGGAGCATGTACTGTTTTTTTCCCGGTAAATATCACAATTTTGCAACAATTCAAAAAAAATATTTTTGGGGGGCCTGGCTTGGTCCCAGAGGGACCCCAAGACCAACTCTTGGGGGTCAGGGTGTTCCTACCCAGCTCCCTTTTCTTTTTTACTTCTTTTGTGTGAATTCGGGTCCCAAGATAGCTGCCAGCACTTCCTGGTTGAAATGGTTGCAGCCAATCAGAGCTCTGCATTTCCCTGCACGAGCTCCTAATTTTTTCACACAGTCATCAAGGCCAAGGATATCACTAACTCTGTTTTCTTAAACTTCTCAACAACTACTGAACAGATTTGCACCAAATAACAAAAGGCAAAATCGGCGGACCAAAAGCTAGCATTCTGCCAAATTTGGTGTAATTCTTTCCAGCGGTTCAGGCTGCAGGCATTTCTACAGGTTCTGGGAATTAACATGGGAAAACACACTTATTTTGACACCCCTTTATTTCAGCCCCAAAACTTCCATGCACAACAAGACTCGCTATGGCACTTTGGGGCATATTCTCAAGGAGCTATCGCCAAGTTATCGGCACTTTATCACAGTCAAAGTCGCGATAAATTTACCGCCCCCATTCACAAGCTGGTGCAAACAGCCAATATCACCAGTTTTCCTGCAATAGCAGCTGCCAAAAGCATCGCCACAGATGACCCCCACAACTATCGCTAATGAGATACAGAGAAGGCGTTCTCGTGCAAAAAGCTGCGACAACCCCACACCTCAACATTCTCAATAACCAGCCTGATCTGCGATAAGATCACAAAACATGAGATAAGGTGCGTTAGCACCAGGAAACTAACACCTGCTCTGACCTGGTGCAAAGTCGAACTACAACCTACACCAGAAAAGAGAGCCCAGCCCAGAGCCACACAGAACAACAGACGCCATGGAGCCACTGAACATATGTGCCGGACACCCAAGAGGGCCACAACACCCACTGCCACACCCCCAGGACCCCCCTCCCCGCCCCCCGGCCAAAGACATGCCACATCAAATACACAGAATCATATACCAAATAACCCGCATGATGTCACACAATCACATCTTGTGACATGCATGTGTCACCACAAAAATGAGCCTCACACATTCACCTTCGAAGCAAAAATTGATAATTTGTTAAAATAAACACAGAACAGAAATGAAGACACATGCGGCTCCCCTCGGGACAATCCGTAGGTCACAGCCTGCAAGACAAAAATCATGATGAGAAGGTGTGTCCTGCACACATCAAGGGACAGAGAGAGTGATGGAGAGAGAGAGAAACAGAGGGAGAAGAGATAGTTGGACAGAGAGGGGGAGAGAGAGATAGACAGGCAGATAGGGGGAGGGAAAGAGAGATCGACAGAGAGGGGGAGAGAGAGATAGATAGATATAGAGGGGGAGAGAGAGATAGATGGACAGAGAGGGGGAGAGAGAGAGAAAAGAAGAGAGGGACAGGGAGAGAGAGTGCCAACACTGCGTACCCAGGCCACACTGCCCACCTGCTGCCACCGGTGTATCTCCAACCATGTGCCGGTATGTAGTGCAGTTCACATGGTCCCACATCCGAGACAGACCCGTCATCTGAAACAGAGTCCAGATACCTGAATGGCAAAGTACATACAATTGCACAAGTCATCATCGCCTGACCGCCCCTGTGCACCCAGGCAGCTGCACCCCAACCCCTCGAGCGCCCAGTGGTGCATGCCCACCCCTGCACACCCAGGCCTCACTGCTCACCTTCCGCCACCGGCGTGTAGAAAAGATGGCCCACCATGTGCAGCTGCAAGCCACAAGCCCAAGGCACGCAGACATGGCACCCTCCACATCATGCAGCCCCACTCCGCAGGCCACCAGGTCTCACATTAGGCGCTGGGTCTTGATTACAGCATGGCAGAGGACCATCCAGTGCACCCGACATCATCGCAGGCTGCACCCCCACTCAGCCTCATATGTGCCACTAACTCTGTGATCCAGGAGGTGACGCCACATGGTGGTAGGCCCTTGCTGCCTGCTGGCTCAGGCCTTCGCTGCGGTTCAGCAGGGCACACAAAACCTAAGCCGTCCGGACTGCCGGGAAGGGGCATCATCGCAGGCTGCAAACCCGCTCAGCACTTACGGTGCCTCACCTGAGCACACTGAAAGTCACCATCCCATGGCAGTGTGCATGTGCCGGCTGCAGTGTATCCGGTGTCACCAAGTCTGTGCCCCCACAGTCATGAACCCTCTATAATTAATTATTAATACATTACTTCCCACAATTAACACTATAACATTTCAATGACATAAATACTAATAAATAAAAAATAATCATTCATTTATTATAATTAAATTACTTTCCACCCTATTCTCCTGTTATCCCACAACCCGCTTTGGACGGACAAATTGCAAAATGTAATTAAAATAAAATAGATTATTTCTTAAAATGTAACACATATATTAAAACAAATAACCAATACTTATAAAAAAATATATATTACATACACATAAAATATATACTTAAATACATAATACCAATTTAAAAATCGTTATTTTAAACAACTATATATTTGCAAACGATATTAATGACTTCAATATTTTTTTAAATGATACTTCTTACCTTAAAGTCGATATTCCTGCCCACAATATTCTGTGTCATAATATTTACAACTAGATATTTATGTAAGTTGACATTTCTAATTCGATATTTTGTCTAAATATCGTTTTGAAGAGCTCTAAAGGCTCCTGATCGATACATAAAGTTAAAATTCATCACCCACACCTTCAAAGCACAACACAACATAGGCCCTCCTACCTAAACAGCTGCATCTCCTTTCACAAACCTTTACGACACCTTAGCTCGACTGGACTCCTTCTCATACGCATCCCATGAATATGCAGAACAAGTTCTGGAGGTAGAGCCTTCTCCTACATCAAGAACCAACTCTTCTCTTCTTGAGTTCTACAAGAAGTTGAAGACCTTCCCTCTTAGAAATCTTCCCCCAAGTCACCCTTGGCATGGAGGCTGGACTCTCACTGACTCAGCACCAAAATAACCTCCCGGGTGATGGTTCACACATACAAATCACAAAACATAGCATAACATATCATTTTATTACTGAATTAGTTTGTACACTACATGTCAGCCACATATCAGGTGGGCAATAGTCTATACCCTTATACCTGGACATACACCACCAAAACAGATCAACACCACGTGGTGTGTTTAGTTGCCAATTACAGCTGAAAGCCATAGATTACTTTTGTATGAAACCAAAGAACCTGGCCTCTGCTTCATCACCATTGATCCAGAATCTAATCCACAAGGGCAGAGTGGAAGTGTGTTTGCAATGGTGCTGTGTCTGTAATGTTATGTTTAGGCTTTAGTACAAGTGTCTGTACACATGTTTCTACAGTCTAGGGCTACTGATACCCTAAATCAATAATATTATATAAAATATTCCATGTCTCTTTTTGTATTTCCTTTATAGGCAATGGCCATGGCAAGATCAGAGTGCTCCGGAAACACAACCGATGCTGCACAATTCCTACTCACTGGACTGCAGGTTGTCCCGCAACTGAGGACCTTCCTTTTCATCATCTTCTTTGTCATTTACCTATTAACTGTGACTGGAAATGTCCTCATTATAATAACAGTTTACATGGAAGTCAGCCTTCATTCGCCCATGTACGTCTTCCTGGTGAACTTATCACTGTTCGATGTCTGTGCCATCTCCAATGTGATACCCACCTTACTAGGTGGTTTATTAACACAAATCCATATTATTTCTTTCAGCAGTTGTTTGACACAGTATTTCTTCTTTGGTTGGATGGTATCGGCTGAGTGCCTTCTTCTGGCAGTGATGGCTTACGACAGATATCTTGCCATATGCTTTCCTTTACATTACCCAACACTCATGGGTCTGAGGCACTGCCTTCATCTGGCTGCGGGATCGTGTGTGGCTTCTTTTTTGTTGGTGGCGTTTGTGCACTCTCTAGTGAGTACAGCACTGTTCTTTGGTGTTAATGAGCTAGACCATTTCTTCTGTGAGTTAGAACCTCTACTGAAAGTCACCTGCTCAGATACCACCCTGATTAAAATAGTTGTTTTCCTTTTTACAGCTGGTATAGCATTGGTTCCTTTTGTATGCATCATAATCTCATATGTATATATTATCTCTGCAATTCTTAAAATTACATCAAATAAGGGTAGGAAAACGGCCTTTTCCACGTGTAGCTCCCACCTTGTGGTGGTCAGCATGTTTTTTGGCTCCTTGATCATAATGTATGAGGCTCCGTCAATGCACTTCTCACTGAATTTAAAGAAAGTCTTGTCCCTGCTGTACACTGTGGTCACCCCGTTGATGAATCCTGTGGTTTACACCCTGAGGAATAAGGCAATCATGGAGTCATTCCGTAGGATCCTAAGGAAGCTGTTGTAGTTTGCTCATTGCCTAGAAGTTTCTAAGTATGCAATCTCTCAGCTGGAGAATGAACACTCTGGCCACCCCATTGACTAACCCTGTGGTTTACACCCTGAGGAATGTAGCTTCTCACCCAAGCCCACAAAGCCCTCCACAACACCGGACCTACAAACCTGAACTACTGCCTCGCATTCCATGCATCCCAAAGATTCTTCCGCTCAGCACAGCTCTGCCTTGCTACGGTGCCTCATGTCAAGAAGATCAGAACCGGAGATCGCTCCTTCTCCATCCTCATGGCCAAGGCATGGAACACCCTCCCACTCCACCTCAGACAGACACCAACACTCTCCAAGTTCACAAAGGACCTCAAGACCTGTCTCTTTGACAGAGCACCATGACCATCTGGGACCTGTGCCCCCCCCAAGCGCCTTGAGACCCGCCCTGATCAGTAGCTACGCTGAACAAATCTATGATTGATGATGTTTGATTGATTGATGATTGATGAGGAATAAGGCTATCATGGAGACCTTCCCAAGGATCCTTAGGAAGGTGCAGCCTGTTCATTGCCTAGAAGTATCAAAGCATGCATTCACTCAGCTGGAGAATGAACTGATCACAGTGATGGATGCAATACTTATTAGAGGTGTGTGGCTAGATGGTTGTGTGATAGTTATTGCATGGTAAGTCATTAAGCCATCATGAAAAGGCATGGTGCTTACCCCTGAGGAGCAATGCTCCAATTGACTGTCCTTCATCTCTGCAATTGAACACTCTTCCTCTTGAACAACTGGATTCAGCCAGGGTGCTGCTATCAATGTTACATCAGTGAAGACTTAGGGGTTGTGAAAAATCCAAGTGTTGCACAATGTGTGGCAAATAGTGCGACAGGAGGAAGGTGGGTGAATAGTATGTGCCCACTGGTGAATATTGGAACTCGTCCCAAATATATGACAAAAGCATAGTGTGCTAGGGCACTGCTATGTACAATGAGCACATTTTCTATTAAAATGGCCTCTTGATTTGGATATTAAGCATCTAAGTGAGACACCAACAATAACCAGTGGAAATTTGGTTGCTGCGCATATTTGTAATTTGTCCATCGCACAAGTAAAATGTATTTGTTCCTTCTGATCCTATTAAAGTTGCTCCTTTTGTCACACATCTGTTACGAAACTAAAATCGCCTCATGAAATTCATTGCCAGTATTTACGTGTTGTTGTGTGATAGGAAACATTTCACATCCTATAGCCTTTCTTTCACACTCCTTGACCCCCAGTAAGATTGACACTTGATTCCCATTACAAACAAGGAGAGGAAAAGTAAATACCAATCCTCATGTTAAATAAGCAAGTTTGTCAGCAGGCATTGCATGACACTTGACTTCTGACTTTGAAGCACAGCTTCAGACAAGATAAAACTCTAACTAGAAGCCTCCTCATTGCATTCCACTTCAGATCTCCTTCAAGGTTATCTTGGGGGTGCTCCACTGCCGCTGACTGCCCTATCAGAATGTGTCACTGAAGGATGTTCTTCCTCTTCACAAGCTTGGTTCTTTCCTGATGCCATCCATGATAAATAGGCCTGGATGTGAAATTCCACTCCGTTCATGGAGTTTGAGGAGTTTTTCCTGCTCCGCATACCATGCAGTGTTTGGAAAAACCGTGTTTTTCCTCCCTAACACTTGCTGTCATTATGTTGGAGAACAAGAGCAAGGAAATTCTTACTCCAGACCACCTTCCCATGAGATTTCTCAATTTGAGTGGCCGTAAATAGATGCTACGGCTCATGTGGAGAAACCTAACGTACATGTTGAGAAACCTGCTGCTCGAGTAGAACATGTACTCAAGCAGCAGAAAGAAGCAGCGCCCTCTTGCACTGCGCATGGTGCCATTTGCGCAGATTTTCAAGTGTGGGACAGACACCGAGTGCTAAAAACTAGCGCGAATGGCACAACCTTGCAGAAATCGGCATAGCGTGGCTGAGTTTTTTGTTCACTGCGCATAACTTCGGGAAGTCTGCCGAGGCCTAAAAATAATTCACTGTTTTATTGTTATTCCTAGCTTTACATATCAAAATTCTCTTCAATTTTGTCAGTGCTTAGTTTGTAAAATAATAAGTGTCAGGCCCTAATCAGGCTACCACAGCTTGCACCACCCATTCACACTGCCAGCACTGGCAATCATAGTACCTGCAAAACTACTAACCCTCACTCTCCTACAAGAGTGACAATGAATCCCTTCGATGCTATGCCTTCACCCCCTCACCCTGTACCAGGCCCTTTTTTTGGCTATTTGGGGTGGTTCACGCCACATCGCATTGGCGTCTTTTTTTTCCAACACCCTGAGGATTTTAAAGGTACCCAGGTTTTGTGGATACCCCTGGAGGAGACCCAGAAATTAGCTGGAAAGCAGCAGCATTATGTTTTAAAAACAAAATGGGAAAAAGTAATGCAGAAGAAAGCATCTGTTTTTCATCCTGCAAATGGTATCAACATAGGGTTTGTGGTACTGAAATCACAATCTTCTCAGTTTTCAGGGACAGGTAGACTTTTGTCAGAAAACCAACATTCTCTACACAGTTTTGGCATTTTACTGGCACATGGTCTATTTTTTGCTATTTAAAATGCTTTCAACCTCCTTCCAGTTAGTGGTAGAAATTGGTGTGAAAGCAATAATGGATCCTGGAAAGCTATACATTTCTGAAAAGTAGACAAAATTCTAAATTCAGCAAAGGATCATTTTTGTAGATCCTTCAAGGTTTTTTATAGAAACTGGTGGAGCATAAATGTTAAAAGATGTTTGACTCTATCAAGTATCCCTTTCTAAAGAGATTAACAATAATTGTTTCTTGATAAAAACAAGAAAAATCCATAAGTTGAAAAATGTAAGATTTCATACTGCATCGTAAAAGCATGCAGATATGTATGATAATGTGTAAACGTGAACATTTTTAAAAAAGAAAGAGAAACAATGACCGTATATATGTCTGAAAAAACGTAATTGAGAAACCAATCTTAGTTAAACTGTAAACAATGATGACAATAACTTCTAATATGCACTAAATCAAATAACGTTTATACAATGAAGCTTCTGAAATTATTAAAATGCTTAATTCAGTAATAATCAATAGTCATGCAAAACTGCAGTTTGCTCTAACGTTATGTGATAAACATGCATTTCTGGAAATGAAACAAAAATAATATTTTGAAAAATGTCAAAGGTGCAAAAGATTTTTTTTAGTAGTGCTTAATATAGACATATAACTGCTCGAGAAGAATAGTAATTGAATTAATCAAGAAAGCTCAAAATTAAATTAATAATGTTTGATTTCTAATAATCAATAACATGAAAATGAGTCAGCAGAATTTCATGTAGGCCTCAAAAGCTTTTTCTCTCTTGTTCAAAAATGCAGAATCAAGATGAAGTAGTCATTTTAGCCGCTGTGAGAACTTTTCATGAAGTTTCCTTCCTGTACTTTAAAACAATAGGTTCACTTTTGTTTTAGCAACACTGTCAACAGAAATGTACAAAAATGATTGTAAAACTAGAGAAAGTGTCTGGGAACTGAAGGACTGTAAAAGGGAGTTTTCTTATTTCCGTGGAAAGTATGGAACTATGTACAATTTGGAACTTAATGGATTAGCAAAAAGATTCCCTAATGTTTCCGGGTTTCCAAATGAGGTATTGATCACAACATGAGCTGCCCATCGTGAGCAGCCAATTGAAACCATACAACCTGATTGGAAAGATACTTTGTGGGTGTAAACCATGAACTTTTGAAAGTATAATTGCTCCCTGGAGGAGGAGTCGGGGCTGGCTGTCCTTTCCGTTTTCCCTAAGTGTGGCAGGGTATGCTCAGACGTGAGTCCCTTGTTCACTTGGCCACTGGATTCAAGATAGCCTGGCTGATGAGGATTATGAATCCGAAACCGGTACCAGGATGCTTGTTTCCGGTCCAGGGAAGACATGGCTTGGCAGTTCGGGCTGGACTGTTCCCATGAGGCACAGGGTCAGACTGATTTGCATATGGCCATGTCTGAACAGGGGTGGCGGAGTGAGCTAAAGAATGGTGATGGATTAAACCCAGGTCAGTTGACTGGGGGTGAGTGTTTGATTTGCTCAAAAACTCCGTCCATCATCCCCTTTTGTATCGCTTTTCCGTTTACCCTGCCTGGAATGCTCTCGGACTGATTTTGGATTTCCTTCAGTGCCAAACCATTGGACGGAACACTCCTGACTGTCCTTAACCTGTATTTTTCTGGCTGGGACCGGCTGGTAAATTTGAGCAGAAAATTACCTTTTGGCTGAAGAGTTAGCTGACTCCTTCCGTGGCACGCTTTATTTCAGTTTTGACTTGATCAAAACAGACTATATGACAACCATCTCTTGGTTTGTATGATCTAAACTGAATCTTGTATTTTATATGTCTCTCTCTCTCACTCTAGGCATCCGGCAAATGCTCATTTATTGAATCTGCAATATGTTGTGTGGTTATGTTGCACTAATTATCTGCTAATAAATCTGATTATGAAATGCAACTTTATGTACTGGTTCTATTCAAATAGAGGCTATTGAGAAATGTTTCTATGAGTATTTCTATATCGTATTCGTCTCATTTCTTTGCTCAGTATTTTCTTGTCTCTATATTAGTCACTGGGTGTATGAGTAAGTTGATGAAATAGGCATGTATTTGGCATTTCTTTATTCCAGGTCCTCTTAAGGAAATTACCTCACATTTCTACAAATATCCAAGACCCTGTTAGCTAAAAATAAGATCCATTGGAGGACCAAGCGCGAATGGCACAACCTTGCAGAAATCGGCATAGCGCGGCTGAGTTTTTTGGTCACTTCGCATAACTTTGTGAAATCTGCCAAGGCCTAAAAATAATTCACTGTTTTATTGTTATTCCTATCTTTACATATACAAATTCACTTCAATTTTGTCACTGCTTTCATTTGTAAAAAAATAAGTGTCAGGCCCTCATCAGGCGGCTACCACAGCTTGCACCACCCATTCACACTGCCAGCACTGGCAATCATAGTACCTGCAAAACTACTAACCCTCACACTCCTGCAAGTGTGACAATTAACCCCTTCGATGCTAGGCCTTCACCCCCATGCCAAGCCTGTTTTTGGCTATTTGGGGTAGTTCAAGCCATATCACATTTGCGTCCTTTTTTTTCAACTCCATGAGAAATTTAAAGGTACCCAGGTTTTGTGGATTCCCCTGGAAGGGACCCAGAAATTAGCCGAAGTACAGCAAAATTATGTTTTTAAAAAAAAATGGGAAAAAGTGTTGCAGAAGAGAGTATCTGGTTTTTTCCTGCAAATGGTATCCACAAAGGGTTTGTGGTACTGAAATCATAATCTTCTCAGCTTTCAGGGACAGGTAGACTTTTGTCAGAAAACAAACATTTTCGACACAGTTTTGGCATTTTACTGGGACATAGCCTATTTTTGCTATTTAAAGTGATTTCAACCTCCTTCCAGTTAGTGATAGAAATGGATGTAGGCAACATTCTAAAATTCAGCAAGGGATCATTTTTGTAGATCCTTCAAGGTTTTTTTTATAGAAACTGATGGAGCGTAAATGTTAAAAGACGTTTGCCTCTATCAAGTAACCCTTTCTAAAGAGATTAACGATAGACTAACAATAGTTATTTCTTGATAAAAACTTGAAAAATTCTTACGTTGAAAAATGTGACATTTCATACTGCATCGTAAAAGCATGCAGAAATGTGTTATAGCGTGTAACCGAGAAAAAGAGAAAAAAGAAAGAGAAACAATGACCGTATATATGTATGAAAAAACGTAATGGAGAAACAATTCTTAGTTAAAATACAGACAATGAAGACAATAACCTCTAATACAATGGAAGGGTTTCGATAACCTCACCACTCACGCACATAAAAACAAAACCCTCACAAACACCACACATAGCCATCTAAATAAGTGCTCCCGCGTAGTCGTAGGCCGCAGCACGCCGCATCCCATAGAGGGGTGCGAAGACCCCAATGATGAAGCATGACACCAAGGGTCCTTTTGGTGTGTGAGGGTATTTTACCAACACTGGGTGCTCCCCACCATTGTAGGGAAACCCTTCCATTGTAAGAGTGGATTCTTGTTATTTATGCATAATCTACTAGGGAGAACGAATCCATTATAGCACTCTCTCTCTCCCCCTCTTGATATTTACAATAACCTCTAATATGCATAAATGAAATAAGGTTTATACAATGAAGCTTCTGAAATTATTAAAATGCTTAATTCAGAAATAATCAATAGTCATGCAAAACTGCAGTTTTCTCTAACGTTATGTGATAAAAATGCATTTCTGGAAATGACACAAAAATATTATTTTGAAAAATGCCAAAGGTGCAAATTATTTTTTAGTAGTGCTTAATATAGACATATAACTGCTCGAGAAGAATAGTAATTGAATTAATCAAGATAGCTCTAAATTAAATTAATAATGTGTGATTTCTAATAATCAATAACATGAAAATGATTCCGCAGAATTTCATGTAGGCCTCAAAAGCTTTTTCTCTCTTGTTCAAAAATGCAGAATCGAGATGAAGTAGTCATTTTAGCCGCTGTGAGAACTTTTCATGAAGTTTCTTTTCTGTACTTCAAAACAATAGGTTCACTTTTGTTTTAGCAACACTGTCAACAGAATTGTATCAAAATGATAGCAAAACTAGAGAAAACGTCTGGGAACTGATGGACTGTAAAAGGAAGTTTTCTTATTTCCGTGGAAAGGATGGAACTATGTACAATTTGGATCTTAATGGATTAGCAAAAAGATTACCTAATGTTTCCGGATTTCCAAATGAGGTATTGATCACAACATGAGCAGCCCATTGTGAGCATCCAAATAAAACCATATGAGCTGATCGAAAAGATACTTTGTGGGTGTAAACCATGAACTTTTGAAAGTATAATTGCTCCCTGGAGGAGGAGTCAGGGCTGGCTGTCCTTTCCGTTTTCCCTAAGTGTGGCAGGGTATGCTCAGACGTGAGTCACTTACTCACTTGGCCACTGGATTCAAGATAGCCTGGCTGATAAGGATTATGAATCCGAAACCGGTCCCAGGATGCTTGTTTCCGGTCCAGGGAAGACATGGCTTGGCAGTTCGGGCTGGACTGTTCCCATGAGGCACAGGGTCAGACTGATTTGCATATGGCCATGTCTGAACAGGGGTGGCAGAGTGAGCTAAAGAATGGTGATGGATTAAACCCAGGTCAGTTGACTGGGGGTGAGTGTTTGATTCGCTCAAAAACTCCGTCCATCATCCCCTTTTGTATCGCTTTTCCGTTTACCCTGCCTGGCATGCTCTCGGACTGATTTTGGATTTCCTTCAGTGCCAAACCATTGGACGGAACACCCCTGACTGTCCTTAACCTGTATTTTTCTGGCTGGGACCGGCTGGTAAATTTGAGCAGGAAAATAACCTTTTGGCTGAAGAGTTAGCTGACTCCTTCCGTGGCACGCTTTATTTCAGTTTTGACTTGATCAAAACAGACTATATGACAACCATCTCTTGGTTTGTATGATCTAAACTGAATCTTGTATTTTATATGTCTCTCTCTCTCACTCTAGGCATCCGGCAAATGCTCATTTATTGAATCTGCAATATGTTGTGTGGTTATGTTGCACTAATTATCTGCTAATAAATCTGATTATGAAATGCAACTTTATGTACTGTTCTATTCTAATAGAGGCTATTGAGAAATGTTTCTATGAGTATTTCTATATCGTATTCGTCTCATTTCTTTGCTCAGTATTTTCTTGTCTCTATATTAGTCACTGGGTGTATGAGTAAGTTGATGAAATAGGCATGTATTTGCCATTTCTTTATTCCAGGTCCTCATAAGGAAATTGCCTCACATTTCTACAAATATCCAAGACCCTGTTAGCTAAAAATAAGATCCATTGGAGGACCAAGGTTTGATACTTAGGTTGGTCATTAAAATGTGATTTTTGAGATCTGGACCGAGCTGGTGTAATGAATTGTGATGTTTGTAGAGTAATGAAATTTAGTAAGATTTCTGCTGCAACAAAGTTAACAGTTGAAAATTAAAAATATTGAAAGTGAGTGGGAAAAAACAGCGCTTTGTGCAACTTCTTCTAGGTTTGACAGATTTTTTTTAAAGCAATATCCCATTACATCTGCTGGATCCTTCTGGTTGTGGGGTATATAGGACTTGTAGGTTCACCAAGAACCCGAGTAACCCAGAGCCAATGACTGAGCTGCGTCTTGCAATGGTTTTTCATTGTGTACTGGGTATATAGCAATTTATTTGGTAAAATTTGAAGAGTGAAAAATAGGTACCAAGGAAACCCATATATTAAGAAATTGGAACAAAATATAGAGTTAAGAAGCAGTGGTTTTTCACACATCTCCAAAAGTGTGGGTACACCTACAAGCATGTGAATTAGAGGTCATTTTTTAAAATGACTTATTTTTTACAAATTGTCTTACCTTATATGTATTTAGCTATGCAGCACATAAGCCTGGGTGCTGAAACATCTACTGTTCTTTAACATGGAGGGAAAGTAAGCACCAAACTGCGTGACACACCAAATATGGGAACACATGGAGAGAAATATTGCCTTTCAGCTGGAAATGGTATAATCAAAAGTTCTGTTTTTAATATAAAATCAGGACCTTCTGTGGTTACATCACTGATAAATACAAGATTTGAAAAAAATATTATTGTCTACAGGTGCTCGTGGAAGACAATTTCTATGGACTGGAATCTAGAGAATGCTAAAGTGATTCTGGTATTTTACTGACCTCTGCTGGTCGTTTTCTATCCAGAAAGTTAAACAGAGGCATTTGCCAGTAAAATAGAAAAAACAAAGTCCCTCAGCAGAAAGCAAGAAAGAAATGTTGGTATTTTACTGACCTCTGCGTGTCGTTTTCTATCAAGACAGTTAAATAGAGGCAGTTGAACAGAACAAAAAGTCACTAAGTGGAAGCAGACAAGTGCTAGGGCTGATCTCCAGTGCCCACAAATGACATACACATATAAGTATATACTAAAATATATACAAGAGGTCTCGAATGCTCGACCTAAAAAAGAATGTGTGCTGGAAACAGGTGAGTACCGCTGAGTGGTGCCCAAGGTGGGAAATCACAGGGATGTCCGCAGGAGACGTTGTCACTGTGACCATGGTACTCTCAGTAAACAGAAAAATCACTCCTTGGTATCAGAGATATGTATCTAAGGCAAGAAAATATTCATGAGGAATCCAGAACCTATCACATATTGCCCCATAAGCGATTCGTGAGGTAAAAATAACTCTTCATCATGGTGCTGGCAATTGGCACTGTTGGTATAGACAGTACACACACATAAACACTTAAAGTATGAGTTTATATATGTATCTTTGTAGCTATGAGATTATTTAGCACATTATCAGACCCTGTGTTCAAATAACATACCCCTTATCTCTGATAAGGGGTTCTTCTTGAAACGTCATTAGCACCGCAGCCTAGCCGAGGGACACTATCTACTATTCTTGATTCCCCTTTCCTTTGTCTTGGATCCTGAGAAAACACAAACATGGACCCTAATCTTAGAATGAGCTATGGCGAAGATGTAGTCGCGGAGACGGGTAGGTGCAGACGCACGGTCCGCACACAAAACTGTAAGTCCTTGAACCGACCCCTGATCAGCCGAGCTCCGCTTTATTCCCACTTGACTTTGAAGCACATTCTCTTGTATTTAGAACCCTCTCTCTGACTTTGACACTTGCTATCTTTACGATGGATTGGAGTGCTACAGGGAAGGGTCATAATATACCTCAAATATTTCTGGTTAAGTTTGGTGTGAAACTTATTTTAGAGTTCTTGGGCTCTCAAGTGCTTTCAGGAATCAGGCCTCAAGTTGGCCCCTTAGGTGATGATCACCCCAATAGTCCGGGTCAGACCTGGTGGATCCCCTTGTAGGAGATTAGGATTTGCTTACTATGGTTACCCCCACTTTTTGTTGGTGTTTCACTGTTTTTCGACTTTAGTCTGGCTGGGGCCCTGCTATTCAGGACCCTAGCCTAGTTGCTTCCTTTCTAAAATGAATGCATGTACTTTATGTACACTCCAGATGGGTTACTGGGTTACCCTTCTGAGTCTCTAGTATATGGTACCTTAGGTACCAAGGGCATAGGTACCCCAGAAGCCTACCAGGGGCTGAAGCATATATTATGACACCATGGGTCTGCTACTGCAGCCTGGGTAAGGTGGTGCATGCACCCCGTACTAAGATATAGGTTACCTATATCTACCTTTAATCCCAGAAATATATAAACCTATAGTCACTCCTACGGCAGGCCTT
This sequence comes from Lissotriton helveticus, assembly GCF_964261635.1. Classification (NCBI taxonomy): domain Eukaryota; kingdom Metazoa; phylum Chordata; class Amphibia; order Caudata; family Salamandridae; genus Lissotriton; species Lissotriton helveticus. Next base: position 910,942,060 of record NC_136073.1, on the reverse strand, counting down.
ATCAATCCTGAAGGCAGAGTGCTTGGTTTTGTGTGAGAGGGTGCCCAAGCATGAGCTGAGCCCCTCTGCAGCTTTCGGAGCCTATTCTCTGAGGCTTTTCTGTGATGTAACCAGACCATATACTCTTAAGTGCATTTTAACCTCGCAGTTAATGCTAACTTTGGAATGGCTTCATGGAAACATGTTGTGTTTGGTGTCAAACACTTTGGAATCCTACCCCCCACCCCCACCAGTCCTGGCGGCGGGGGTAGAATTCCACCATTCTAGAGGGAGAGACATGTACACACTGAACTAACCGGTAATAGTTTAAAAGAACCCTAGCGTTACAATATGGATGCTGCAGCCCCAGGCACAGGTCTGACCTCCTGCTGCTGGGCGAAATCCTGGCAGGGGAGGCCTGGGCAATAGGTTTCCTGTCACATGGAGGTGTAACCACCTCCCAAACAGGCTTTAGTGTACTGGGGCTGGGTGGGGGCATTCAGAGAATGCTTTTCAGACAGAGCTGGGGGCACACTTGGTGTCCCTGTGCATATCCTAGTTCAAACTGGTTGCAGGGCTGTCCAGGGGCTACACCCATTCCCTGGACAAAGGGAATGGGTGCAACCACCTCTCTTCCCAGACCCTTTCATAGGTGGGTCCCCAGAGTAGGTCCAACCCCTTTCTTTGGTATAAGTAAGGGACCCCTGGCACCAGGACTTTAGATTATACCTGGACGAAACTCTGAAGCTGAATCCTGGAACTTCGACACACTATATCGACTATAGGACTGAAGAATCTCCTTGGGGTCAAGGAATGACTCCCCTGTTCAAATAGGCACCAAAGAAGCATCTTGCCGGTCTGCATTTCTGAAGCTCCCGCCAGACTTCGAAGTAATTGCGACTCAGGACACAGACTTCCAGACTTCTCAGAGGCCGACACGATATCCCAGCAAAGCTGAGACCCTCAGCCCTCACGAGTGACGTAGAGCTGGAACTCCTGGACATCGTGCACATTTGCAAGTGCATCAACTTCCCGAGCTTTCCCCAAGTTGTCTGTTGGGCTACTTGTAGTACAAGGCCGAGCACACTCTGCACCAAAGATTGGGGGCCTACACTCCACGAGTGTTCCGTGAGCCCACTTCTAGCATTTCTGAGACCCCTTTGTGATCCCTGGTCCGTCAACTGGTGGGTCCCCATGAAGGTAACTCTTCTTTTCCTAGGGGTTTTCTGGTTGCTGCAGATGTGCCCTGACTCCTCACCAAGTGGTGAGTCCCTCAGTCCTAGCTAGTCTGCTTTCTGCATTGGTTGCTTTTACCAAGGTTTGTTGGGTCCGATCTGGAAACCGACACCGCAGCACTCAACATCCTTTGTGGGAATGCTCGAATCCAGAACCTGGTAATCGTAGACGCATCCTGGTCCTCGTGGCTGAAGTGTCAAGCTTCACCCTCTTCACCAGAAATCACCCGACATCTGTGGGCATCTGCTCATCGCCTTCCTGGTCACTGGCAAGTGACCCAGACTCTGTTCCCTCTGCTTTCAGGTTCTTCACATCTCGGATCCACCCTTGGATCCACCCGGACACTTTCCACTTGGTCGCCAGCAGCACTTTGCAGCAGCTCGTCATTGAAATCGACGACGAAACCCAAGATGAAAAGACACCTATGCACCCGGCTTCCCTGGGTGAGGTAACTCAAGTACTCTGGTGCTCCCGTGGGTATTGACTCTAGAACTTCCTTGTTCTAAAGGGGTTTGTTCCAAGTCCTCTTCTAAGTGTCCTTTAATCTTTGAAATCCAACCAAAGTTAATGGTGATTCGCAGCTGTGTTTAGACACTGCACGCGTCCCCCGTGGGTCCCCTGTGTCACTAGCCTTGGGTGGTTCCTGGTGGCCCCAGAGGTTCTACAGGCTCTAGGCCTTGTGTCTATGTCACGCGTGGTTCTTATACCACTTTCGTAATATATGGTTTGGTACGCCCCTAGGGCTCAACGTACATTGTGCTAATTTACTGTGCTAATTAAGTTTACTGAATGTACTTTTGCCTCTAGCCTCATAAAGAGACTAGAGGGATGTGCTTAGAATAAATACATATATTTTATATTTATACCTGGTGTGGTTCTCCTTTCATTTGGTCATTCACGAGATTATGGACTGGTAAAACAAGCTGCTTTACATTCCCTCAAGACTTAGCCTGAAGGCTGCTCTCCACAGCTACCACTAGGATAGCTTTCTATATAGGTTGTCTTTAAACCTACCATCAATAAGGGTCATTTGGACTGGTGCAAGGTTCCCACTATAATAGTGGACATCTTCTCACACCCCTTAGCTCCAAAAGTTAGTGTATTATTTTTACAAAAAGGAGGACTGGCAGGTGTCTCTCACCCTCTCTCTTGATATATTCAAGTTATTCGCTGCTTGGGTGTATTGAGAGTGAGACAAACCTGTCAGAGTAAGGCTGATCTACAGTGCCGCCCTTGTAGCCAAATCACTACACAATGGTTGGTATTTTGCTGTCATAGGGATTGTTTTTCTACAAATCATATGTGTTGCAATTGTAATTATTTTAAAGAAATGAGAAGATTACATGCAGATGGAGGGAAATATCTGACAGGCTCTAAAAGTATTTTATCTCACATCCCTAACTTATGAGTATATTCCCTACCCAAAGTATCTACATGTCATCCAACTTGTCATTGGGTCAGAAGTAGGAATTTAGCCCTGCTGCATCTCGCACAGTATTCAGTCCATGTGTATAACTCCTCCACTTTATCAGTATCTTACATGCCTTCATTGCCACAGATGTCATCAGAGCCAGGCGGACTCACTCATGTTCTGCTCCTGCTCTGCTACAGAAATGTGCAAACAACACCCCTTTTCAAAAGCCTACGCCACCTCACCCTGCTTGTTTCTTATCCATCCTGGTTGGATCTCTACAAGTTAATCTTCCTTTCAGGCAGTGGGTACAATATGCACAGCAGAGAAGCAGGAAGTGTTTCTTCCATGCCTTGTTAGTTTGAAGAGTGGCTCCCAGGTGCGGCCGAGGGTCTCATCAAGTAGGCCTGCATTGTCCACAGTTTTCTGCATTATGCGCATTCTTATCTGTGCCAGGGAGTGGACACCTCAGGAGGTCAGCAGCAGCTGCAGGGCTCCAGCCCTTCCTTGTTTGAAGGCTCAACGTGCAGAAAGAACAGAACTCTGGAGCAGTCCTTCTTGGGTGAGTGCCCAAGGCATGAGGCTCCCCCCTTCTACTGTCAGATTGGACCTCTCCTTCCAGCTTCTTTTGTCACCTTTCCTTTGATTTGGCTTGGTTTTGTTTGCTTGGGATTTATTCTAGCGTTAGCAGATGTGTTATTGTATATGTGCAATTTATACCAATGGTTCTCTAATTATTGTAGGTTATTATGTATGCACATAACATGTATCCCCTTTGTGCAATTTATCCAATCCCCCCAATTGGTTACATTTATTCATAAATTCTCCTTTGGTGTTTCAGTGTCTGTATCTTGTGACCAGACACCATATATTCTGTCAATCAATCAATCAATCTGGGAATTATTAAGCGCGCTACTCACCTGTGAGGGTCTTAAGGCGCTGGGGGTGGTGGGGAGCAGCTCCTGTTACTTGAAGAGTAGGTTCCTGAAGATGTTCAGGGAGGGGGCGCATCTGATGTTGATTGGTAGCTCATTCCAGGCCTTGGCCGCAGTGTAGGAGAAGGTTCTCCCACCTCTTTTTGCTCTGCGGATGTGCAGGGGTTCGGCGAGGTTGAGGTTGGCAGACTGGAGGTTCCTCTTGGGTGCGTGGAAGGAGATTCTATCATTGAGATATTGGGGTCCGGTGTTGTGGAGGCATTTGTAGGCGTGAGTGAGTATCTTGAAGGTTACTCTCGTCCCAACGGGGAGCCAGTGGAGGTTACGCAGGTGTTGGGTGATGTGTTTGTGTCGAGGGATGCTGAGGATGAGTCTGGCTGCGGTGTTCTGTATGGCCTGGAGCTTACAGAGCAGAGACGCATAAAGGGCGTTTCTGTAGTGTTGTCTGCTGGTTATGTGTGTGTGGGTGATGGTCTTCCTTGATTCGGAGTGGATCCATTTGAAGGTCTTTCAGAGGATGTGGAGGGTGTTGAAACAGATGGAGGCGATGGCGTTGACCTGTCAGATCATGGAGAGGGAGGAGTCGAGTATGATGATGAGGGTTTGGTTTTGGTCCATGGGGATGGAGGGGCTGCTGAGGGCATTGGGCCACCAGATGTTGTCATACGCAGAGGGGGAGGGTCCAAGGATGAGGTCCTCCGTCTTCTCCGAGTTGAGCTTCAGGAAGCTGCTGCTCATCCAGGATGCTACCTCCTTCATTCCTTCTTGTAAGTGAGTCTGGTGGTGATGGGGTCCTTGGTGAGAGAGACAATGAGCTGGGTGTCATTCGCGTAGGGTACTATGCTGGGTCTGTGCTGTCGGATGATGGCGGTGAGGGGGGCCACATAGATGTTAAAGAGCTTGGGATTGAGAGCCAATCCTTGGGATACTCCGCAGTTGATTTCTGTGGGTTCGGAGAGGAAGGGTGGCAGCATGATTCTTTGGTTTCTGCCGGTGTGGAAGGAGTTATGGTATGTCCTTGGTCGAGGAGAGTGTTGATGTCATCTGTGGCGGCAAGACGAGCAGTCTTTGTGCTGTGGTTGCTGAGGATTCCGGATTTGAAGGGGTCAATGATGTAGTGTTCTACGATGAATTTTGTTAGTTGGATGTTGACGGTCTTCTCTGTGACTTTGTCCACGAAAAGGAGGAGGGAGATGGGTCGGTACTGGTAGTTCTTGAGGTCCGTGTATCTGCCTAGGGCTTCTTGAGTGGGGGTCTGACTTCTGCGTGTTTCCAGTCATTGGGAAAGGTGCCGATTTTGAAGGTGGAGTTGATGGTGCATCGTAGTTCTGGAGCAATGGAGGCTGTGGCTCTGTGGAAGATGTGCGGAGGGCAGGGTTCCATGGTGGCTCCTGAGTGAATGCCTTTCATGGTTGATGTGGTGTCTTTGGTGGTGACTGGGGTCCAGGAGGAGATGGTGGGCTGGCTGGCATTGCTGGATGAGGAAGTGTTTTTGGGGTCAGGTGTCTGGTAGTTGAAGTTGGTGTAGAAGCCCTTGATTTTCAGATGGACGTAGGAGCCGAGCATGTTGCCTGGGAGGGGGTGATGCCCATAGTTTTGCTGGGAAGGTTTGGTTAGTTCATGGATGATGCTGAAGAGTTCCTTGGAGTTGCTGGAGTTGGCGAGGGCCTTGTTCTGGATGAAGGTCCTTTTGGTGAATCTTATGTGTTGGTGGTATTCCGCATGGCGTTCTTGTAGGTGGTGTTTTCTTCCGGGGTTTTGCTGTTTCTGCAGTTCTTTTTGAGACATCCTGGGGCGTAGTCTGTTGGGGTTGCGTAGTGGTGCGAGTTCATCTACGCAGTTGTTAATCCATCTGTAGAGTTATTTGGCTGTGAGGTTTGCGTCGATCCAGTTGTTGGGGGCATCGCGGTTGAGGGTGGAGTTGAGCTGCTCCTCTGTGACTTTGCTCCAGTTTCTTCATGGAGGGCGAGGTGCAGGTTTGGGCGGCATGGGTTTGTTGATGAGAAAGTATACACGGTGGTGGTCCATCCATGGGGGTTACATGGTGTGGCTGAAGCTGATGTTGTTCCCACTTTGCGAAGATGGGTATGAGGGTGCGTCCTGCCTTGTGGGTAGGAGTGGTAATGAGCTGTTTCAGTCTCATGTTGGCGAGGTTGTCCAAGAGTGTGGCACAGTTGGAGTTGCTGGGGTTGTCGAGGTGGAAGTTCAGGTTTCCGATGAGTATGTGTGGTATTGGGTTTCTACAGATCTACATACTCTGCAACGAACTCTCAATGACCATAGAATAGAAGTTGGCAAGGAAACTGGAAATGCAAAAGACAAGTTTATTAGGTCCCCATGGGGTGGTGGTACAATCCTACAGTACCCTTCGGTAATGCAAGAAGTATCACACCGGACATCGGTGCGTGACCTCTTTTATACAGTTTGACAGCAATAAAAAGGGTAGGCGGTATACTTTTACACAGTTTAGGTACATATAAGGGCATTTTTGGAACACAGCCAACTTGTGGGAGGAGTCTAGTACCACTGGTCAGTTTTGGAGAACATTCCTGAGAGGTGACCGTTCACTAATCTAAAATGTTCGAGTACGCATGCGTGAGCTTGACCAGTGCTAAAAATAGCCAGTTGCTGGGCAAGTTAAATGGTCATCGGTACAGAGGAAGGACAAAAGGGCATGCTGACCACGAGGCAGCATGTTCATTGGAAATGGAAGCCAGGCAATTGAAATGGCCTCCGCAAACATGGTCAAGTTAACAATGAGAGTTTGTGTAGCTGAGCTAAATGCTAACCTAATCACTGCCAAATTACGACAGACGGCCCTTTTAGCATTTAGCTGAAGCTACCTCATAATGGAAGTAATCAGGATACTCATCATCAGTATTAATCAACATTATATTAATTATTTCTTTGCTAATTATTTGCTCATTTTAAGCAATAGCTCGTTTGGACGGAATGCAGGCAGTAATACATACAGAACATAAGGTAAGGCCACATTGAATACATAAACAAAGGAAGAAGAGTATTCCAATGATCATACACAGGATAGTCAATAGTTCCCAACCCCAGGTACTAAGCAAAGTCCAGAACCAATTCGAGAATGTCCATGTACCATTTTCAGGATGAATTTCAGCAGCGATTTTGTGTAATTTAGAAATGGCATCATACACAGAAGGTGAGTTATCTGGGATGTTTACACAACAACTACTACCGATAATGCGACATGCACCCCCACGATCAGCTAATACTACGTCCAAAACCATTCGGTTCTGGAGCGTTACAATCCTAGTAATTTGGAGTTCCTCAGTCAAGTTCCCTAAGGCAAAGGCAGTTTCATTAGCAACAGCCTCCACAACACGTGTTAGCCGTCTTATTTTTCTACTATTTAGGGCAGCACCAACAAATGAAAATAGATCTAAATTTAAATCTACATATTGCTGCAAAGAGGTGTCAGTCTGGTCAATGTTATCAATCTCTAATGCTCTCTTTACCCTATTTAATATAAAATCATGATATAATACAAAATCATTATGATACATGGGCGTGGCAATAAATACAGGGGGTAGTACAAAATATATGTAACAAGTTCCTAACCACCCAATGGGAAGACGATGGTAACCCTTATTTCCACAAATAAAGTAAGTGTTTCGTGAGGCTACAAAAGCAATACCATTTGGTGCGTCAAATGTTAGTGTAGTGGTACATTCACTTTTCCCTACCGGAATAGTACCTTTATTTCGTACACATAAGTCAGCTTTGGTATCAATAACTGTAATCACATATAAACTGGACATATTTGCAATCCTTTGATTAGTGAAAATACGAGGTGTTGATACATTGTCCGGTCGATATTCTTCCCATTCAAATTTAGTTCCTTCTGCTTGTGGGTAACCATCTCTGTCATTATAACAAACTTTATTAAGTCGGAAAAGTAGTCCACCTTTTGTTGGGCATCTCAAAGTAAAAAGAAGAGTGTACCAAGCATTACAAGAACCATTATGAGAGAACGGAAGAGGAATAAGTGGAGTTCCTCCTTTCTTCTGATGTCCAGGCAACATTCCACATACCCAACAGTTCGAAGTGTTCGTCATATTATGGGTATGATGTGGAATTTGAATGAAGCTGTTATTTAAATAAGTCTGTCTATGTCTCTCTTCATGATAAGGCAGAGTGAAATGAAAATGTTCAGATGGGATTGGAGTGGTAGGCAGTAAATATTCTCTCGCCGGAATTAATCGTTCTACAATCCAGGCTATTGCTGCTATTACCACTATAGTGGTAACAAAAAGCACAGCACCAAGAATTTTTTTGTTTCTCATCGTAGTAGGTGCCATGGTTCCGAAAACAAAATATTCAAAACAAAGCTAAAAATAAAAATGAGTGCTGAGCTCCGAGGTGGCTGCTGGTTTCTTCTCCGAGATTCAAGACGGGTGTCGCTACACTGGACAGAACTGATCCCCACCCCCGTGATATTCTCGGCTTCCGTTTTCACAAACCTCAGATTGGTAACTCAACCAGTCTCGCACAAAACAACTGCTTTTCTTAACCATAGGTTATACTTTGCTGCACCAGAAACAGTGTGGTCCGGGAAGGCTCCCTCCGATTCACTAGGCGTAGTAGCTGGGCTCTTCTCTGCATCCAAGATGTCTCGATAATCAGACAGCACAGTAGGATTCACCAGATCCGGAGAGACACGACGACAATGAGTGGAATGCACCCACCGCTTCTTGTTCGTGACTCGCACAGCCGTTCGAGTTGCCAACAACACTTGTTCAGGGCCACGCCACCTCGGCTCTAAGCTGCTGGATCTCCCGAACGATCGGATCATCACATGATCCCCAGGACGAAGATCGTGAGCCTCTCCAATGGAATTATCTGGGAGCGCTTCTCGAACCTGCTGATGAATAGAAAGTAAATCATTTGTTAATCGTGCCAAATAATCGTTCATCATTATACAAGGCACATCATGTACTAAGCGAGGCTTAGGAACTCCCCAAATGTTCATAGGCCTTCCAAACACCACTTTATAAGGTGTAAGGCCAGATCGGGAATGTGGCACTGATCTAATAGACAGTAGTGCTAAGGGCAGGGCGTCTGGCCATTTCAAAGACGTGGATGCCACGATCTTTGCTAGCTTCAGCTTTAAAGTAGCATTATACCTCTCTACCAAACCTGCTGACTGCGGGTGAAATACAGCATGAAACTTCTGCTTAATCCCCAATCCTTTCAGGACATACTCCACTATTTTCCCAACAAAGTGAGGACCATTGTCATTCCACAAAAATTTACAAACACCAAAGCGGGGGAAGTACTCTTTGAGTAACACCTTAGCTGTTGTCAATGCTGTATTGTCCTTTGTGGGGTAGGCTTCGATCCATTTACTGAAGGCACACACCACCACTAAGACATACTTGAGATTGTTACAGCGCTCAAGCTGGATGTAATCCATTTGCAGTACTTTGAATGGTGCAGTAGGTGTAACGAACCCTCCTTTAGGAGTATAAGTCCCTTTGGCAGGATTGTACTGTAAGCATATCAGACAGGCCTGCACTACTCTCTTAGCCGTGCTGGCAATCTCAGGATGCTCCCAAACTCGTGTAAGCAATTTAGTAATTGCAAGAGCTCCAACATGTGCCAGCCCATGTATCATTTGAACCATTGTTTGCAAATAAGCGGCAGGCAATTTCCATCTCTCCATATCCTTGCTACGCCAACAACCCTCATCGTCCAACACTCCCTCTGTTGCCCTGGTTGCAAGTTCTGTTTCAGATGCTGATTTTTGTATATCTAATATTTCCTCTCTGGCATCATGCCATCGCTCAGCCTGTGATTTCACCACATACATAGGAGAGACATTTTGTAACATTGCAGTCTCTCTCGCTATGCGATCTGCGAAAGCATTACCTTGTCCTATTTTGTCTGTCATCTTCTTATGTGCACTACATTTGACTATCGCCACTTTCTTTGGACATAATAGTGCATTCAGGAGATCACGTACCAACTCTCCATGCATGATGTGTACTCCATGCGAGGTCAGGAACCCTCGTTCCTTCCAGAGTAGGCCGAAATCGTGCACTACTCCAAAAGCGTAACGGCTATCAGTGTAGATATTCACACATAATCCAGCACTTAACTCACATGCTTTCGTTAAGACTATCAATTCAGCTGTTTGGGCTGATTTTTGCGGTATCCGTGCTGTTTCTACCACTGTCTTAAGTGTCGTGATCGCATAGGCTGCGGAAGTCGTACCATCTGGCAACTTTAAACACGATCCATCAACCCACAGCTCCCCATCTACATCTGGAAGTGGCGTATCCTGTAAGTCGATACGACCCTTTGTTTGTTCTTCAGTCAGAAAAACACAATCATGGTTTTCTTCCTTCTGGGTTTCAGTAACCGGATATGGCAATAAAGTAGCAGGGTTCAAAGTGGCGCACCTCTTCAGTGTAATATGTGGCGCCAACAGCGTTAGCTCGTATCCTGTTAAACGAGCGCTGGTTAGATGCTGTGTTTTCGTTTGGTTCAATAAAGCATCTACCGCATGGGGAACTAACACCAACAATTTGTGTGACAAAACTATTCCCTCACTCTGTCGTATAGCCACTGCTGTTGCTGCAACTGCTCGAAAACACCCAGGCAATCCTCGTGCCACAGGATCAAGTACTGCTGAGTAGTATGCACAAGGTCGCTGTTTATCTCCGTGTGTCTGCACCAAGACTGACAATGCACACCCATCCTTCTCGTGTACATATAATGTAAAGATCTTTGTATAATCCGGTGTACCTAACACTGGTGCAGAACAAAGGGCTTGTCTCAAGTGTTCAAAAGCATTCTGACATTCATCTGTCCATTCAAAGGGAATCGGTGTAGTTTTGGACAACAACGCTAACAAAGGTTTTATAATGTGTGAAAATCCTAATATCCACTGTCTACAAAAGGACGTTAAACATATGAAAGCACGGATATCTTTCTGAGTGCAAGGGACTGGTGTATCTAAAATTGCTTGAATCCGATCTGACGTCAATGCACGTCCCTCCTTAGACAAAAGATGACCGAGGTAGGTCACCTTTGGTCTACAATATTGCAACTTCTTCCTGGAAACCTTGTGATTATTCTTGGCAAGGAAAGAAAGCAGGGAAAGAGTACTCTCCTCACATTGTTCCTGCGTGTCTGCTGCTAATAAAATGTCATCAACATATTGAATAAGAGCCCCCCCCGACTGTAGTTCGAAAGAATCAAGCTGCCTTTTCAAAGCCTGCCTATAAATACTAGGGCTCTCTGTGTAGCCTTGAGGAACCCTACAAAATCTAAATGATTTGTTATTTAATGTAAAGCCGAAAAGATATCGGCTATCGGGATGAATGGGAATCAAGAAGAAGGCATTTTTCAAGTCGATAACCGTGAAGGTAGTGGATGTAGGTGGAATCAAAGTAAGTAAGGTGGTAATTAACCCTGGGCGTAGTGGGCGTAGTGGGGCTTTGTGGAGCTACGTGAAGTGGGCGAGAAACTACGCCCACCTCCGCACTCCGCGTAGCCCCACTACGCACCGCAGGCCTCCCTCCCGCCCTCCCTAAATACTTTAAATTAAAAGTGTAAAAGAATTAAAAGGCACTTACCTTGCCCGCCGCTGCCCGCCGCGTCCCCGGGGCTCGCTATCTTCATGGCTTCCGTCTTGTGTATCTAATGCGCGGGCGACCGCGCATGCGCATTTCTCGTGAGAAATGCGCATGCGCGGCCGCTCGCGCATGCGCATTAGATACACAAGACGGAAGCCATGAAGATAGCGAGCCCCGGGGACGCGGCGGGCAGCGGCGGGCAAGGTAAGTGCCTTTTAATTCTTTTACACTTTTAATTTAAAGTATTTAGGGAGGGCGGGAGGGAGGCGGGTGGCGGCCAGCTACGCTCCGTCTGCGGAGCGTGCATAGTGCCGGATTCTACGCCTGCTACGCAAAATGCGTAGAAGCCGGCACTACGCACACTCCGTGCACGGAACGTAGCCGCCCGCCCAGGGTTAGTGGTAATGTCAGACACCACTGGATACTGGGGCACTACTATCTTATTAATATCCCTCAAATCAATAATAAAACGATAGCTCTTAGTGTCTGTGTCTTTCTTTAGAATTGGAAGAATTGGGCTGTTACAAACATTATAGGGGACTTCCTCCACCACCCCTGCCATAATCAAGTCATTTACAATATGTGTCAAGGCAACTTCACCTTCTCTGGAAATTTTGTACTGTGGTACACGAGGCAAAGACACTCCCTCCTTTACAGTAATACGTACAGGAGGGATAATCATCTGTCCTACATCAGTATCGGAAGTAGCCCACAAAGTACTTGGAAGAGAAGCTAACGCATCGGCCTCCTGCATGAGGCACGATCTCTCAACATCTGGGTAATTCTCATTCAAAATAACTCGCACCCCTTCAGGGGCGCAGCGTATAGTTGCTCGAAAATGTTTAAGCATATCAAGTCCCACAATATTATCTGGTGTGTTTGGAGATAACAAAAACGGGCATGGGGCAGTAAACTTATCAATGTGAAATGTAAGGGGTTGAGACAATGGGCTAAGAGAAGGTGTTCCATCGAACCCTATTGATGTAATCGTTTCGCCAGACAGGGGAGCCCATGGAACCAAGTGTTTGGACAGAGCGCTACGAGTAGCTCCCGTATCAACCAGAAACTGATCAGTAGAACCCAAAACATGCGCTGATATATATGGACTCCTTTGATCTACTGGTACTTCAACCGATTCCACACCCCATCCTACACAATCCTATGCATATGCATTATCCTGAGACTCAAAAGACTCACCCTCAGCTATCTGATACTGATTCTGTCTATCAAAAATATTATGATCAGCCTGACCACGACCCCTAGCCTCAAACCTACCACGATCATTCGCTCCACCCCTCGACCCTGAATAACTATTTCGAGACCTTCCAATTCCTCGACCACGCTGATTATGCTGTTCTCGAAGCACCGGACAATCTGAAACCCAATGTCCAAACTGTTTACAGTATGCACACTGATCCTCGGAAATATCGGAACGTGCTGAAGACGTACCATACGATCCACATCTACCCCTATCATTCCCTCTCGACTGTGTAGCGTAAACCTGAGCCAACATCACCTTTGTCTTCAAATCCTTCACTTTCTTATCACTACTTTCCTTAGCCTCCAATTCCTGTCCTTCATAATACTGAGCCATAGTCAATAAAGAAGCAGGGGTTGCCGTGGTCCATGAACTCTCACTAGTCTTTAAACGCTTTGCAATCTCCGGTAGGAGATTAGCCACGTACTTATCAACGAACAAATGCCTGCCCGTGTCCTCCGTTAATAATTGACCACTGTAATCATGAAACGCTTCCTCGAAGCGTGAAAAAAAGTCAGAGACCGATTCATCCGGCTTCTGTTTGCAAGAAGCCAACATTGTCCAATCAATTTTCTTAGGGGGAACGAGCGTTTTTAATTTATTCAAAATAGCCACCGGGAGATCTAAAATCAGTTGACATGGCTTACATGCGGGTTCTCTATCCAAATCAGCTCAAGCTAATTCCTTCCAATCTGCACCTAAAATCGTTCGATCATCAAACTTACGAATCGCTCTCCACATATCAGGAGGCAATATTAACCCAAAGAAAAGATCAATATCAACTAATGTCATAACACATGAAGAAATAGCACCTTCCACTCCTTCATAGAAAGCTGCCGGGTTTTTGCGGGGGTCAGGCAAAGCATTCTTAAGCGCCATAACATCTGTTCTATTCCAAGGCGTAAAAACCCAATTATATATAAAATAACCCTTCGCATCCTTAGACAACTTATTATCATCTGTACCTTCCCCTTTAGGAGGGACGTACAAAGGCGCAGCTTCTCGCATAGGCATAACATGGACAGTAGCACTCTTATCTGCTCCAAAGATAAGACACTCTTTGGACTCAGCCGTCGATCCAGACGCAGTCGAACCCGATGTCTTTTTCGCCGCCCGTAGTCGTAACGTCTCATCCCGTAGCTGAATCAAACGCTGGAAAAAAATATCCGCATCTGTAAGAACAAAAACACCTTTACGTAAATCATCACGACCGACCGATATATCCTTAGATTCCAACTCAGATGAATATTTTCTAAACCGTTCAACAACTTCTTCTCCAAAATGTTCCAGAAAATACAATCGTTCTTTCTCAGACCACTTACGCATAAGCTCAGCAATCTCTGAAATAGTAATAACATTAACATTAAGTTTACGAGCCAACCCGCGTAATTCCGCAGATCGGCTAACACTAATCCTGATGCGATTATCCCTCGAATCATCCTCGCCCGAGTCCTCATCCGGGGCTGTAGGCGGAACATACGGAGGCGGGCAACGATCTAGCAATGAAAAATCATCAGATTCATTAGTAAGGACAGGATAAAGAGGACGTCGAATAAGAAACTGACCATTAACTTGCAAATTACGTTCTCGAGTTTCCCTCTCTCTCTGTTCCTGCAATTCTTTCTCCTGCAACTGTAAAGCTTTGTCACGAGCAGCCTTTCGTTGCTCCTTGTCCGCCAAGGCTTGTTCACACTTCATTCGTTCACGCACCGCTTTCTCCCACATACGCACACAATCAAACATATCCTGTCTAGACCTACGCTGAAACAAACACTGCTCCACATTTTGAACCTTTCGCAAATCAAACGACCCATGTAGTGGCCATTGCAATTCATGATCAGTTTTCGTGTATTTGTGCCACAATGTACTATTCATAATAGGGGGAAGGCCAAATTTAATATACATTTCACGATTAGGTGTCCCCTCTGGGGGAGCCGGCTGAGATTCATTTAACCAATATCTGGTACCGTTTCCAAGACAGCACATTCCTCGAAGTGTGCTTAAAACAGGCATGTCAAAATATCACGAAAACGCGATATTACATAAAATGGCACTTAATATGTTTTACACATGGTGTGCCGTTCAAACAAATACAAAGTCAGAGAAATAACTCTACATTACCTGCTTATGTGAGGTGCACTCCACATATAACTCAAATCATAGATCCAAATGTTAGCTAACTCAAACAAATCCAAAAAGCCACAGTAAGTGTCAGTAGACTACCTGACCAATCAAAAGCTTACCAAATATTCTCAAATGTCCAGGTTCCAACTGCCAAGTTCCTTAATCGAATCAGCCAAACAGGCACTGCACGACAACCCAACCGATCAGGATCTCAGTCGAGGACCGGCGCCACCTGGAAGGTCAGGTCGGAGGGAAAGGAAGAAACCACCGTGGGTGCCAAGACTCGGGTCACTCAGTGGCAGCGTACGCGTCCATGGCGAGTTTCCAATCCTTCGTCGTGACCACTCCTTTGGGCATCCGAGGCGCCGATTAGTCCCTTCGTGGTCGCCAATTTGTGGTATTGGGTTTCTACAGATCTACATATTCTGCAACGAACTCTCAATGACCATAGAATAGAAGTTGGCACGGAAACTGGAAATGCAAAAGACAAGTTTATTAGGACCCCATGGGGTGGTGGTACAATCCTACAGCACCCTTCGGTAATGCAAGAAGTATCACACCGGACATCGGTGCGTGACCTCTTTTATACAGTTTGACAGCAATGAAAAGGGTAGGCGGTATACTTTTACACAGTTTAGGTACATATAAGGGCATTTCTGGAACACAGCCAACTTGTGGGAGGAGTTTAGTACCACTGGTCAGTTTTGGAGAACATTCCTGAGAGGTGACCGTTCACTAATCTAAAATGTTCGAGTACGCATGCGTGAGCTTGACCAGTGCTAAAAATAGCCAGTTGCTGGGCAAGTTAAATGGTTATCGGTACAGAGGAAGGACAAAAGGGCATGCTGACCACGAGGCAGCATGTTAATTGGAAATGGAAGCCAGGCAATTGAAATGGCCTCCGCAAACATGGTCAAGTTAACAATGAGAGTTCGTGTAGCTGAGCTAAATGCTAACCTAATCACTGCCAAATTACGACATATGTACTCCAGGGAGACGATGGCATTGGGTGCGATTAGGTCAGCGATGGGGGTGGTGAATGAGGTGCGAGGTCTGGGGGGGTCTGTATGTAAGGGTGCCGCAAAGTGTGAATCTATGGCTGTTCTAGATCTGGAAGATAAGGTGTATGGTGATGGAGCAAGAGTTGCTCGTGGATGAGGTGGCGAGGTGGAGGGAGCTCTTGTGTGCGATGGCGAGTCCTCCTCTTGGGCATTTAGGGCAGTACGTCCTCTGGATCTTTTATCCGTCGGGAATGGCGGTGGCGATGTCGGATATGGAGGAGGCGTTTTCCAGGTTTCTGTGAAGAAGGCAACATTTGGCAAGAGGGTGTCGAGGAGGTCAAAGATTTCTATGGCATCTCTGTGCAGGGAGCGCACATTTAGGAGGATGCACTTCAGGGCTTCGGTGGTGTTGGCATATCACGTGGGTGACTGTGGGGGTGCAGAGGGTGGTGAAGGTCTGGCAGCAGTGACGGCAGGAAAACTGGGCGTGGGTGGTGTTTGGCGTGAATAGCTGCAGTTGTTGTTCCTTACGGGGTTGAGTGCGAGGAGTGCAGCTCTGTCGTAGCGGAGGTTGGCCAGAGATCCAGGGTCCATGGTACAGGTCGCGGTCAGGGACGGGCGCAGATGGGCTTGCCTTTGTTGCAACTTCTGCAGGTTAGTGACGCCATTACATAGGGAAGGGTGAGGGAAGTGCAGCTGGGAGGTGGGACCGGGAAACGGCAGGGGAGGGCCACTGGGGCAGCATCAGAGGGAAAAGCCAGGCACAGAGGACACGAGCGGACAACTTGAAGAGACAGGAGAAAACAAAACAGGGAGAGAGGCACAAATCAGAATCACAGTAACAAGACACCAGGGCACAGAAATCACAGATACAGCCAAGGAAAAAAACGGGCACGAGCAGAGAGGCAGACAGAGGTCTCAAACCTACTGGCAGAGGAGACGCGGGGTCAGAGGTGGCGTCACAACAGCTGAGCTACTGTGGGAGAGAGCAGGTCCCTGGCCAGGAGGTCAGGGGTCTTGCTTGTGCTCCGTCGCAGCAGCTGCCATGAAATAGGGGAGGGAAGAAGAAATGGGTGGCGGGAGCAGGAAACCGGCATGGGGAGGGGCCGCTGGGGCAGCAGCGGCGGGAAAAGCTGGGCAAGGAAGAACACGACCAGCAACAAGAAGAGCCCAGAGAAAACAAAACAGGCACAGAGGCACAAATTAGAATCACAGTAACAACACACCAGAGCACATAAATCACAGATACAGCCAAGGAAATAAAAAGGACATGAGCATAGAGAGGCAGACAGAGGCCTCGAACCTACTGGAAGAGGAGACGCGGGTCAGAGGCGGCGGCATGATTCTGTTATAATGTAATTAATTTATCTTGTATTCTCCTAACTCTGGAATGTAGTCCATGTATAGCACTCTGCTGCCCACATGGTTTAGTATGCGCTTTATTAAACCGCAATGAAATAAACACAAACAATTGCTTGCACTTATGTGCAGCTTGGACAAGGTACTCCATGTATGTTTCCACCAATGCAATTCTTCCAAGCTGGTCATTTTGTATCTAGTTTTTGCTGAACCCGATTAACACTTTTGATACAATGTTACTCTGCATTTCTGCCTCATGATCTCTGGGTAAGCTCTTTGAAGCCCTTAGGGGCAGGGTTCATGAATATAAATAAATAGTGATGAAGGACACTTCAACTTAATTAGCAAACGGTAAATTGAGGCTCCTAGAAGTGGGTCCTCAGAGGTAAAGTCCCAGTGGGTCACACAGTCCATAAATTCATCACTCCCTGGAAGAGAGATCCGTCTGACACCGGTAAAGGCTGAAGGGAAGAAGGCGCTGTGCCAGGTGAGTTTCTGAAGAATGGCAGGTAGTGGCGGCTAGAGCAATTTGGATGTGGTGAGGCATAAACCCATTTTCCAATTTGCATTATAGAAGCAAGCCTCTACCCCTTATTTTGGAGAGGTGGGGGGAGGAAGGAGAGGAGATTTTTTAGCAACATTTCTCTCTCAAGTCGGCCAGGACACTTTCCTTTTTAGAGGAGGGTACGGGGCATTGGGCTGAGTGGATGATCAAGAGCCCTTGATATATTTCATCATGAGCTAAGGTCTGGCTTGGCTACAATAGTACACTGCATGATCAAGCCATCAGAATGTTTAACATGTAAATTGTGTAACAAACATCATATAAAATATGAAAAAGTCTCTTCAGAATAAAAAAAGATAAACCTCTTTAACATGTGGATACGTTTCACCTTAGTACATCACATTATATGACTTCTTTAGAGGCCTTAAAAGTGATAGTTTCTAACCATGTACTTACAAATATTCATTCAATCCCCACCATAGGAGGTAGGTCAGTTGTCATGTGCACCTTATAAGTTACTTAGATCTCTATTGTAGGCGGAGCAACATTATAGCCTCTTAAACCGAACATGGAAGGTTTTTGTACAGCACCCATCCTTAACTCAGGTGTTTCAAGGTTTGTGGCATCTTTGACCTCTAATGTGGGGCAGTGGTGATGTTGCAGCAGGAGGCGGGTAATGGATTGCACAGGATCACACGTGTAACAGAGCAGACACCAATGCTCCACACCTCTCTAAAGAAACGCTTCACAAGCATGACCATACTTTAGTGCAGAGCGCTGCAGGTTATTGTCTATCCTGACCTGACTCTCTGCTCAATGGAACGTGTGTTTCTTCTATCTGCAAAATGTCCATCACGCTGTAGTCCTTCCCTCCTACTCAATGAGGCAGAGCGTGGCAGAAATACACAAGCCAACAAGAAGAGACTCCTGTGATGAGTGGTATGAAGTTTCACACATGGCTTCCTCCTACAAAGCCTGAGACTATGTCTATCAGCTGCCCCTCTGCCTGCTCTACTGTGCCCTCACTGAAGTGATGAGGGGCTGGGCGATGCTAAGTTCAGCCTCATTACGTCCCGGCAGAGAGTCGTACCATCAAGGCGCGGGATAACGCAACCTGAAAATACAGAGGTTATAACCCGATGTACTACCCGCCAGTGCTGTTGTTGTTGCTCATCACTGGCCAGATAGTTTAGGCAGATACAGCGCAACACAGGTACACCTTTGTTTTCAATTTAAAAATCAGTAATAAATACCTGATACGTAGGAAAACACTATTTGTAGACAGTTTCCAATAAAATTCTTTCCGACATTGGTCCTGATGAATCGCTAGTCAGTGTACGTTTGCGAGAAACATGTCGACCCAGTCCTGCACACACTAGCCTAGTCTCGAACAAGGGAACATAACCTCCCTTCGAGTACAGTCTAGTTCTCTTTTAATTGAAGCAAGGAGCTCCCAGAATAAACCTGATCCTGGTACCCTTAGCCTCATTTTAACTCACTGCAACGTCTAGACCATCTTGGCCCCACACCCGCACTTCATCCATACGGCAGTTGGATAGAAGATCTCCGCCAAAGAGCCCCTCTTAGAGGTGTTGCCCATTGGGTATTGCACCGCCGACCCAACGAGGAGCATTGCCGATGATGAAGCATGACACCTGTAAGGGTGTGTGAGGACATTACATCCAACAAAATGGATGACCACCCGTAGGACTCCATTTAGGTCCTACTACATCCAAACAACTGTGCGGACCCTACACTCTTTATTACAAGGAACAGCCCAGTACCTTTTTTGATACTTAACATTGGTTACTCAAGGTTTCCAAATGAATAGCAGTAGTGTTGGTGGGACTAGAAAGCACAAGGCATTTAATAGGGCAGACTGGCCTTTTCTCTTTTGCACGCTGCAGCAGTATGGGTTCTGCGAGGCTTTCATCATGATCATTCAAGCTAACTATAAATAACCTTGCTCAAGAGTGGGGGTTAACGGAGTGAGCTCAGAACCTTTTCAACTAGGCAGACGAAAAAGACAAATATGCCCGCTATCTCCTTTACTTTTTGAATTAAATATTGAACCTTTTTGCAGCAAGGATGAGGGCAATATTGGAGATTAGCGGCATACAGTTTGGGTCAGTAGAACATAAAATCTCTGTTTGCTGATGATGTCCTTCTGACAATTTTGACACAAAGATCCTCATTGACCGCCTTAAAAAAGAAGCTCCGTTCCTTCAAGGGAATTGTGGGCTTCAGGATTAACCTATCTAAGTCCTTTCTGTTGAACCTTACTCTTTCCAACACAGATATGATCACATTAGGTACTGCTACCCTGTTCAAGTGGTCAAAACACGACCTCACCTCCCTAGGTATAAATATCACTCCCGTTATAGAGGGCTTTACCAGGCAAACTAGTCCCCCTTCTGTAACAGTTAAAGAATGATCTTGAAAGATGGATACCAATGTACATCTAATGGATAGGGTGCATACATGCAGTCAAAATGACGGTACTCCCTAATTTGCTACACCTATTCCAGGAGCTAAAAATAAGCTTAGACCAAGACTTCCTCCCAGCATTGCGAACACTCATCACTCGCTTCATTTGGCAGAATGGAAGGGCTTGGTTGTCCTTCAAACTGTTCAGGGGATCTAAGGAGGAGTGAGGCTTAGCCCTACACGATGTTGATCTAAATTGCAAGTCAGCGCAGTTAAGGGTCATTGCTGAACGGTCACTGAGGCAATCTGATAAGCACTGGCTACGAATGGCTAGAGTGATAGTGGGCAGGATTATTTTAGATGTGCTTTGGTAACCTAGAGAGCACTGGCACCAAAATGCTTATCTTAGCACCCCTACAAGAGACACTCTTAAAATTTGGGATGAGGTGTTAAGCGCTGCAGAGTGGACCACATTACCTTTCCCATACACAACTATACATTTAACCCAGCGTTCTCCCCGGCTATGCAGCCAGGCCACTTTGATGCATGGTGGCAGGAAGATTGCCTGACTCTATAGGACCTCTTCCATGCATATGATATATTAACCTTTGAAAATTGTTAAAGGTACTGTTGTGTTTCGATTTAGATACCCGTACATAGGTTTCCTGAATCATGTTGTTATATAGGCACAACTCACATTGCCCGTATTTAGGCATAGAATCCCAGTCCTTATTTAGGCATTAGCCATGCTATCCAAATACAGACACAGTCACCTACATCCGTCCATCCCACGTCACAACGATTACTTAGAAACCAGACCCTTAAGCCAGAGGGGCTTTCCCTGCTTGGATTATTGATTTCTCCAAGAACTCATTTATTCTGCATGAACTACTATTCCTTAGGGATTCATTCATGACGTCTTCCTCTGCCCGACTTTACGTCAATGCTAGCATTCCTAGGCACCCTCCAGGTATAAATATACCTTCACTTACCATGGCAAACTACGGCTCGACTCGGCTACACAGCTTGATACGGCTCGCCACGGCAAGTTCAGAAGGAAATTTTTCTTCTGTAATTATGAACCATTTCATCATATGTATATATATGTTCATTGGTTTAGCATTAACAATAAAAATATGCTTAGAATGAAACATTGCTTAAATATTTACAGCACCTTTGCATTCCATGCATAGCAACAGTTTTTTAATGCATTTTAAAGTATGTGTTTAGACATGTTTTTAGCAATTCATGTGATACTCTACTTTAGCATGTTTAGCATTTAGTAATGTCGATCATTCGAAATTGGAGTGGGTGTTGTGTTTCGATTTAGAGACCCATACATAGGTTTCCCAAATCATGTCCTTATATAGGCACAACTCACATTGCTAGCATTCCTAGGCACCTTCCAGGTGTAAATATACCTTTACATACCATGGCAAACCATGGCTCGGCTCGGCTCGGCTACACAGCTTGATATGGCTCGCCATGGCAAGTGTGGAAAGAATTTGAGTCCCCACCTGATGCACTGACCAGACGTTGTCCTCCCTGCTAAAAGAGAATCCAGCTTCCAGTGTTCCGACTCCCTTCGCGGGGTGTTAGAGTTTGAGATCCGGAAAGAGATTCCCACCTCTCTCATTCTAAGGTATGGAGCTGACTAGAACCTAGAGGGACTCTTGGCATACAGAACTATAGCTTACCATACTATAGAATACAGCATCTACTTCTTACGTCAAACTACACTTAGGCTAGGTACACTGGGGTAGAACTATTTAGAAGCATCAGATGAGTATCCACTTTTTAGCCTGTGTTATTTCTGTTTGTGTATATTATTATATGTCATAGATAAAAGACAATGCTATTACAGTATTATTTGTTCTTACTGCTTACGCTGTATGTATTATATTTCGCATACAGTCTTGCGATTGTAACTGCTCATATCTCTTTCACGAGAAACAAGACTGTTCAATAAATCCTTTTATTGAAACACCAGTCTATCTATTTATGTGTAACTCTGAAGTTAGCTGGCACACAAAGTAATTAAGTTTAATGTACTCGATAGAGGCATACTGACCTCAGTTCTATACCTAAACTATAGTGTATTTTGTTCCAATGCGCAGAGCCTATAAGGGAAATAGGAACTACACTACAGAACTTCCAACTTCCCAGTACTCAACACTTTCATTACCTCCATCTGAGGCAGTGGGAGTTACACCCCAAGGTTAGAGCAGTATCCACTAGAGAGCAAACACTCATAGAGCAGTTTGCACAGAGGACAGGTTCCTCAAGAGGTGTGATATCTTTTTTGTATACCTTGCTGCTTACCACTCTGCATTCTCCACAACCATACCATATGGGTTTCTGGGAACACAGCCTGGGGATGGAAATTAACGAGGGCCAATTGAGGACAGTCTGGATAGACATTGCTAAATGTAATCACTCCCTGGGCATGAAGAAAGTGCATTATAAGACACTTTATGATTGGTATTTGTATCCCACAAGGTTGAAAAAAATATTGCGTAACACCTCCGATCTTTGCTAGAGGAGATGTGGCCTTTTGGGAGACTTCCGTCATATGTGGTGGGATTGTCCAACAATCCATCCCTTCTGGACAGAAATTCGAGCACATATCAAGGACATACTGGGTTACCCTGTCCCTGACACTCCTGAGTTTACATTGTTGAGCCTACGGGATAAATGTCTGCCATATCAAACAAAAGGGGATAGGATGATTATGTAGTTCTGCCTTGAGGTTGCAGTTAATTTTGATGTTCTAGAGATGGTGTACTGTATTGAAGAAAATGTAAGCCAGGCTTCATCCCTATAATTAATATGCAACCGTGTTCTCTGTAGATCCACTGTGAACATATTTGGAATGTTGTGACACATAAAGTGCCATTGTCTGTAACTCATGGAAAAACTAATCAAAATAAGTTTGAGAAAACAAAAATGTACACATAACGGATGCACATTATTAGAAATGTACTGATATATAAATTGTTATAATAAAAACATAAAAATGTACTACTCACTTCACTTTAAACATTACCCTACACACTTAAAGACAAAACATTAGGCATTGCGTATCACAAACAAATGCACAGATACACACACAATGGCATACAACTCAACTTATGTTTAATATCCACAATATCTCACAACACAAGGAGAACAGGGAAACTCCAAAGTTGTGGGCACTATAAGTGGGTTTACAGTAGTAACATGTTTCAGGTGCCTATCACTTTCTTCAGCTGATGCCTCTTTCCGTATTCCTAGGTTAAGTGGCCCCGTCCCATCGCTTAAGCGGGAGGGGCATGTGCTTACACTTTGTCCACTTTGAGGAGGAAATCTCCACTGGAGTTGTTGAATTGCTCTAGGCTGACATGTACACATAGGCAGAGGAGCAAATCTATTGTGTGGAGATTTCTGAACACTGATTCAGTTCTGTGAATCTGACCTTTGAAGTCAAGTCTAATTTCAGGTGGTCAATAGCGCATGCCCGTGCACCTTAACATAAACGTCAATGTAGTTCTACATTATGGGACACATTCACAGTGAACAAGTCCTGGGCGTTTGAAGTCTAAAAAATATCGTTTTTCCTGATTGCTATTGGTCCAGGGTCTCAAAATCAAGTGGGGAGATTCTAATTGAGATATCAATGGCCGACTCTTTGGACATATTACCAAGGCGGCAATAAATAAATTATTGCCGCTTTAGCGTCCGTTTTCGGACACTAAGCGACGATAATATTATCGCCGTGTCAACACGGCCACTTAGCGTTGGTTTTCAACGCTTAGCAAACTGATTTTTTATTGCCTAGCCTCGCATCTCTAATGAGATGCAAGGTAGACGCGTGGTAGGCGTGTCTGGGAATACTTTAAGGAAATCTAACGTTAACAGGGCTTTGCGATATTAACAACTCGGCCCCGTCGGCGTTAGCGTTGCTCTTTATATCGCTAAGAGGGGCTTAAATCAGGAATTTAACGTCTGCTAAATTTCTGACTTAGGCATACCTGTAATGTTAAATGTTAAATGTCGTATACTTGTAAAGCGCACAGCTTCCCCAGCAAAGGGGCGTCCCGGCGCTGTATACCGCTGGGGAACCCGTCCTGGCTTTCCCTGTGGGATTGTCCCTACTGGGAATCCCCAAGGTGGAGCCAGGCATTCCCGGCGTTGATTGGGCCGTTGTGGAGATTAGGCAAGCTAATGCCCAGAGTTGCCGAGTGGGATCCCAGGTTAGAGTAGGCACCGAGGCGAGAATTGTCGAGTCCGCTGACCCTGGTCCACGACCCTGCCGTGTTGGGAATTGAACCCTGGTCCGGGGCCGACTTCTGCTCCCGGGTCTGCCGCCTCTAACCAGTGAGCCACACCACTCCACTATGGGGGGGTGGATTATGTGGCTAAAACCACGGGCCCTATCAACAAGGTTATCGCCATTTTCAATGGAATATCACTGGAAAACCAGCAATATTCCATTGAAAACGGCGATAATCCCCGCTATCGCTGGGATTTTTATCTCCATGGCGTTAAGTGTTGTTAATACAACGCTAACATGGAGATTATTGCCAGCGATAGCCGGCGATAGATTTCCTCACGCTAACAACGGTCAGTGATAATTATCGTTGCCACTTGTTAATATGCCCCCAAGTTTTCTATTGTCTGTTCTTCAGTACATGTATGTGTGCGTACACTTCTAGGGTCCTCAAAGAGTGAAAGAGACCTAGAGACATGAGTTTCCAATTCTCTCACCAGGCAGGTCTCACTCTAACTGAAACGATGACATTGATATCCTGGATATCCTAAATTAGCATTATCCTACATTAATATTTTATATCTTTTTCTGTTTGTTCTCTTAGACAATAACAATGGTAAAACCCGAGTGCTCAGAAAACACAACTGATGCTGCAGAGTTCCTACTCATTGGGCTGCAGGTGGTCCCTCAGCTGAATATCTTCATTTTCATCATATTCTTCATCATCTACTTATTGACTCTGTCTGGAAATATCCTTATCATTGTAACTGTTTACTCAGAAGTCAGCCTTCACTCTCCTATGTACCTTTTCTTGGTGAACTTATCGCTGTTGGACGTCTGCACCATATCCAATGTGATGCCCACCTTGTTGGGAGGTTTAGTGACAACAATCCATATCATTTCTTTCAGCAGTTGTTTGACACAGTATTTCTTCTTCTGTTGGACAATAATTGCAGAGTGCTTCCTTCTAACAATAATGGCTTATGACAGATATGTGGCTATATGCTTTCCTTTATATTACACAACACTCATGGACCAGCGACACTGTCTTCAGCTGGCTTTCTGCTCCTGCCTGACCTCATTTTTGCTGGTGGTGTTGGTGTACTCTATAGTAAGCACATTGCAGTTCATTGGCCTCAATGCACTCGACCATTTCTTCTGTGAGTTAGAACCTCTTCTGAAAGCCACCTGCTCAGACACCATCCTGGTTAAGGTAGTTGTTTATCTTTTCACAGCTGGTATAGGATTGCTTCCTTTTTCATTCATCATAATATCATATTTATATATTATCTCTGCAGTTCTTAAAATTGCATCAAATAATGGAAGACAAGCTGCTTTTTCCACATGTAGCTCCCACCTTGTGGTGGTCAGCATGTTCTTTGGCACCCTGGCGATAATGTATGATGGTCCATCAATGGGTTTCTCTCTAAAATCAAGCAAAGTCTTGTCGCTGCTGTACACCGTGGGCACCCCAATCACTAATCCTGTTATTTACACCCTGAGAAATAAGGCTATCATGAAATCCTCCAGAAACCTCTTAAGAAAACTGTTCTAGAGTATCCATGTTAAAAAAATCTACTGATCTCAGTGATGGCTGAAACATTTATCAGTTGGTATGGTATTTTATGTTGGCAAAGGATGGTGTATTTGATTATCTCAACCAATTCTTTTCTTCAGACAGTGAGTCAGCATCAATGGGTTACGCACGCAAGTGAAGGAGAGATGATCCCAAAGGAGCAACTGATTGCCCTGGGACTTGAAACATAGTTAACTTCAAGAGCAAATCCACCAGATTATTTTTTTCTAAATACTTGTGTTTTTTCAGATTTTCACAGTAGGTTTGTATCCTAAGTTGGCTACTTTCTGTGGAGTCCTTTTCTTTGTTTTTAGAACATGTGTGCAAAGTTATTGCACCTCATCGCTGTAGATAACCTGGCTGGAGATCTGTCATCCTGCTTTTTTATACTTGAGATAATAATGGCTATCTAGGTCAAAGCACAATTATAATATTTATATTTCACACAAATGTTAAAACATTGAAGCGTGAAATAAATAAAATGAAATTCCATTATTCTTGTCAAAGATATCATAGCAAGAGTACCAGGTGGCCTTGAGTTATTTTGGCTGAAGCACTTTTGTTGACTGAACTATTCTTTGATCAATGTGGCCCTTTTTTGTGACCATGTCTCTTGCATTAGCCTTGTTCCATCTACTGTGTGCTGCTGTCTCCCTGATTATGGTAGGTTAGGGATTCACACTCCACTCCGATACCCTTACTACAGCGAGAGTCTGCACCATACAAAAACAATGCACTTATGACTCTCTTCCCCCAAATTTAACTACTCAATTTTAGGTCAATCGAGGCCCTTAATGAGAGTGTGTTGTGGTACTGCTAAAGGGATTATATGTCAAACCTCAACCTTCAAGGAGGGCCAGAGATTCACTCTGATGCACATACAGTATGTTATGTAACAACTCCTGATTGGCGTGTGCCCATCCGCAATCCAACAGTTAACCTCCAGAATTTTGTCTAAGTGGTGACACCACTCGACTGCAAAGAGTCTGCCTAAATCCAATAGACTTAAGCAAGTGATTACCAACAGGCTTCTTGGCTCTTTCCCAAGGTCCATTAGTTCATCCACCTCCTCAGAGGGGAGACATATTGATGGCCTTCCTAGAGCATAACACTGAATGATCTTCAACCCTGTGTTTCTGTTTCACTCCACACCCTAAGTGACCTCATAGACTATCATCCACCCTGAGAAGCTAATTCAAACAACTGCCTTGCTCATACATTGAGACTCACATGAAACTAACTCAAGTACGTGCCAGCCACTTCTAATAATAACACATCATGCTCTGGAGGTGTCACTTATTCTTATCACGAAGACCAAGCCAATAGTAAGTGTAATTTATGTTTAGCATCAGTATACACAATTGCCTAAAGTTGTAATTGCCCCCAAATTAATATTTTGTTTTGTAGCATACAATTAATAGAGAGTGAGAAAACAGAGCACTCACCTTCCTGGAATGTGAGCACACTACCATGTATATGTATCAGTCCTCTCGAGATGTCTCTTACACTCTGTGTGAAAAAACGTCTTTAGGTTTTCTTTAAAGACCCTTCACTCACCAACCTTGTTGGTACCATGTTACATCACGGGGGTCTCACCTGAGGTATCTAGGGTATTAAGGGTGTGCGTAAACACCTGATTACACAGAGCGGGGGTTCTGGAAGGATTTCTCAAGTGAAGAAAAAGGTGAATTAAAATTGCTTTCAGCTGCCATCCACTGTGTATATTAACTCACTGTAACCTTTGACAAAGATTGAAAATGGTGGTGGATGTGCTCTGAGAAATGAATGAACTCTCACAACCTTAGTTTGGGTCGACATGTTTCAGCCATATTTTCTAATGCCCATACGGGTCTGTATGGCTTTCTTCAGGGCCAATATCGTATGCAAGCTAAAGCATGCAATAATATCACAGCTCACTTAAGGTTTGTCAATTAATTTGAACTACTCAAAAATAAGTGGAATGATTACTGGGCTATGTAAGTGCCCCTCACTCCCAAAATAAAAGGTTAAACATATTTATGATTGAGTTCTACTATGAGAGATTAAATATCCTAGGAGGTTGAATGCAAGATTTAATCCTGCAAATATTAAAAGTATTACAGGAGTTTTAAATATCTTCTCATATACATGACGCTTTAAGCTAAATCAGTAATAGGCTCATATGGTATGCATCAATAATTGATAATGGTATTGTATCTCTTCAGGTTCCTTGTCAGAAAACTTTTGTTGGCATAAAATTGAATTGTGGTATTGATAGCGGGAATTGGTCTAACTTGCCCTGTTAAAAATTGAAAGATTAAATACATAACATTAAAAAATCTAACAATAATATAAATAATAAAAATATATATTACTGATATATTAAACTAAAAGAATAAAGAACGAAATATAAAAGACTTATAAGAGAACAAATATAATGCATTATAGTAGCAAATGGGAGAAATCAACTACTTTATTTTAGAAGGGGGATCAAAAACAGTTGTGAAGATTAGTGAATGATGTATTTAGATCAAATCGTACATGGCTAAAATTGGGAAAAATATCTATATAATTTGTTTGGCCCACCACTCACTAGATTACTTCCCGTCAATCGTGTAGTTGATCCAACTATAATTAAGCCCTTCTCCATGACCACAATTGAAGACACCATTGGGTAGATCAATTAAACAGAACTGCTGCTCCAGAAAATCTCTCAGCAGTGGTAGTCAATAGCTATATTAAATGATGGGTCCAGTTCCTAATACCTCCTTTTAAATGGAGTGCTGAAAAAGGTATAATCCCATCTTTCGGAGGGGGTCA
This sequence comes from Lissotriton helveticus, assembly GCF_964261635.1. Taxonomy (NCBI): domain Eukaryota; kingdom Metazoa; phylum Chordata; class Amphibia; order Caudata; family Salamandridae; genus Lissotriton; species Lissotriton helveticus. The sequence goes on along the minus strand of NC_136073.1, from coordinate 910,913,588 downwards.
TAGTGGAGCCTATCCTTTAAAAAAAAGATTGGACATTCCCCAGTAAACTCTAGATTAATACGTTTGACAAAAATACTTTTGGCACACTTGGAGTGGATTGCCGGTAGTGATCTAATACCACTGGGAAATGGGGATATCTCTGAAGGGCTCTCTCCATGGACCACTGTTTTGACCTATGGGTTTTAGTTTTAAAATCAATCAAGACTTCAGGTCGCTCCCCCTCCGCACAGCACCGCCTGTGTCTCCCTGCCCCAGCCGCCGCTGCTGAGGAAGTCCGAGGCCCTCCACCACCCGCAGGCTACCACCTGCGCCTCATCCCTGGTGGCCAGTGGTAGGCCGTAGGTAGGTTTGTTCATCCTCCGCTTTATTGCTTTTATTGTATTGCCTGTATTTTCATTCTTGTGTCTGTGACTGCTGTTGTCTGTCTTCCCCCGCTGCCTGTTTGTGGTCCGTGCCCTTCTCGCTGTCCCGGTGCTCTCTCTGCCGGGTCTTTCCTTCTGCACCCCTCGCTGCCCCATGCCTCTCTGCCCGTTCTGCCCTCTGTTCCACTCGTTTTTCCCTTGTTTTTTGTGCCCTTCTGCCCTCTGTGCCACTCGTTTTCCCTCGTTTTTTGTGCTTTTCTGCCCTCTGTTCCACTCATTTTTCCCTCGTTTTTTGTGCCTTTCTGCCCTCCGTTCCACTCATTTTTTCCCTCGTTTTTTTGTGCCCTTCTGCCCTCAGTTCCACTCGTTGTTTTGTGCCCTTCTGCCTTCTGTTTTGTAAAGAAAAACAGGTGTGTGACCCATAAACCAATCGGGATTGGGGTTCAAAGGTATAAGGGTAAAACAATATCCCAAAAGGTATGAATAGAAAGGCAATTTATATTGCATGCACAATGCATTACATAGGTCAGAAAAAGGAGACACTTATTCACATAAATTTAAAGTAAAAAAAAATTAGTTTTAGTATCTTGATATTTAAGTCATGAAAGGACAAATTCATATAACAGGAGTTATATACAGCACACAGTTCAAAAATTCAATTGACAACCAATAAGACTTGGTGCTCAGTATTTACAAGTGATGTGTGGCAGCACAAGTGAAAAAGTGAACAGCGATAAACGGCGCAGGGTGAGCAAGGTGAAATATGTACAGTGACTAGCTCAACATGTGACAAGGAATCAGTGACTTTATGTTGCACAATTCGCAATTTAATTGGAGTCACAACGGGGTGCGCCTATAGTTTGCGCTGTGGAGTCCAATTGAATTGCGAATCAAGTCTTATTGGTTGTCAATTGAATTTTTGAACTGTGTGCTGTATATAACTCCTGTTATATGAATTTGTCCTTTCATGACTTAAATATCAAGATACTAAAAATTTATTTATTTGACTTTAAATTTATGTGAATAAGTGTCTCCTCTTTCTGACCTATGTAATGCATTGTGCATGCAATATAAATTGCCTTTCTATTCATACCTTTTGGGATATTGTTTTACCCTTATACTTCTGCCTTCTGTGCCACTCGTTTTTCCTTGTTTTTGTGCCCCTTTTGCCTTCTGTTCCACTTGTTTCCCCCGCAGCTGTGCCCCCTGCAGCCCCGCCCCCCCTGACTGCCCACTGCCCATTCGCTTCCCCCGCCTCCTGCCTCCCAGTTGTTCCTCCCTCCCACCTCACCATACAGGCCGGGCGCTACGTGGTGAGGAGAGCGCCCCTTGACCCCACCAGGTAGATCGCTCCCCATCCCCACAGCACCACCTCTGTCTCTCTGCCCCAGCTGCCGCTGCTGAGGAAGTTCGAGGCCCTCCACCACCCGCAGGCTACCACCTGCGCCTCACCCCTGGTAGCCAGTGGTAGGCCGTAGGTAGGTTTTTTCATCCTCCGCTTTATTGCTTTTATTGTATTGCCTGTATTTTCATTATTGTGTCTGTGACTGCTGTTCGGTATTCCCCCGCTGCCTGTACGTGGTCCGTGCCTCTTTTTCTTCCCTCTGTTAACCTCGCTGTCCCCATGCTCTCTCTGCCAGGTCTTTCCTTCTGTTCCCCTCGCTGCCCCGTGCCTCGCTGCCCGTTCTGCCTACTGTTCTTAGATGCCCCTGTATTTCTGTATTCTGTATTTTGGCCTCTGTGCCACTCGTTTTTCCGGTATTTCTGTGCTCTTCTTGCCTTCTGTGCAACTCGTTCTTCCCTCGTTTTTGTGCCCCTTTTGCCTTCTGTTCAACTCGTTGTTTGTGCCCTTCTGCCCTCTGCGCCACTGGTTTTCCCCTCGTTTTTGTGAAGCCTTTTGCCTTCTGTTCCACTCGTTTTTTGTGCCCTTCTGCCCTCTGTGCCACTCGTCTTTGTACCCCTTTTGCCTTCTTTTCCACTCGTTTTTTGGGCTCATCTGCCCTCTGTTCCACTCGTTTTTTGTGCCCTCCTGCCCTCTGTGCCACTTGTTTTTCCCGCGTTTTTGTGCCCTTTTTGCCTTCTGTTCCACCCGTTTTTTGTGCCCTTCTGCCCTCCGTTCCACTCATGTTTGTCCCCTTCTGCCCTCTGTGCCACTCGTTTTACCCTCGTTTCTGTGCCTCTCTTACTTCTGTTCCACTTATTTGTTTGTGCCCTTTTGCCTTCTGTGCCACTCATGTTACCCACGATTTTTGTGCCCCTTTTCCTTCTGTTACCTTCGTTGTCCCTCACTGCTGAGTCCCATGTGGCCCCGCCCCCTGACTGCCCACTGCCTGTTCGCTGCCCCCGCCTCCCGCCTCCCAGCTGCTCCTCCCTCCCACCTCCCCATATATGCCAGCCACTGCGCGGCCGTGTCGCTGGCGCACAGAAGGTGCACCTAAGGCCAGCCCGTCTGTGCCTGTCCGTGCCTGGACCGCGCCCAGCGCCAGAACCCCTGGTCCCCGCACCTGCCATGACGACTGCGCCACTAGGACGCCAGTACTCTGCGCGAAATCAACTCCCGACAGGAGCCACACCTGCTTCATGGCTGACCTCTAACGCACATACAGCCCCTTCACCTGCCGCAACTGCAGCTACACCAGCCTCAGAGCTGACGAACCACCCACCAAGAAAGACCCCAACCACCTCCGATGCATACCACTGAACACCCGCTCCGCACGCAAGCATGCTCTGGGACTTGCTCGACACAACACCCCTGGACGTCACCTTCCTGACAGAGACCTGCATTAACGACTCCTCCGCACCCAACATCGCCATAGGTATCCCAGATGGCTACAAGATCACCCGCAGAGACCGCACCAACGGAGTGGGAGGAGGAATCACCATCGTCCACAAGAACAGCATCAGGGTCTCGACTAGCACCGACGACGCGCTCAGCACCGCCGAACAAATGCATTTCCAGAGCCACACAGACCCTAATTCACCCTCAGAGGCACCCTCGTCTACCGACCCCAAAACCAGTTCCAGGGACCATATAGCACTTTGACGAAGGACCTATTAACAGTATTTGCTGCTGCACAGAAGAACGTAGCGGGATCAGATGCAAAGTCAAATGCACCTTGGGCAGAACGACGAGCAGGTTGGTGCTTGTCTCCTCCTGGTTCTCAGAACAGTTTGTGTCTTCAGTTTTGAATTTTGGCCATCTGGACACCTTCAGCACCACAACCAACTGTCAAGAGGTGTTTGCCAGTGGCCCGGTGGCAGTGGGCAGACTGGTCAACGCTCGGAGAGCTTCGTTATTATTTTAAGCATTTCGCCCTGCTGATTGCAAGCAGAGGCGTTACCACGCTGTTATTGCATTATTTTAAAAATTGTCACTAACCCCTTTTAAAGTTATGCAGGTGCGGAGTTGATTCTGTTCTTGGGGGTGTGCTGCCGGCTGGGGCTGGTCGTGTTTGCGGGCTCCCAGCGGTAGCGGGCGCCATCTTAGGTTGGGTTCTCTCTACCATCCCAGGCCTGCCACTCCCACGCCGTCCCGCCCCTATTTAGGAGCTCAGCTCCCTCTCCTTCTGTGTTTGCCAGTGGCCCGGTGGCAGTGGGCAGACTGGTCAACGCTCGGAGAGCTTCGTTATTATTTTAAGCATTTCGCCCTGCTGATTGCAAGCAGAGGCGTTACCACGCTGTTATTGCATTATTTTAAAAATTGTCACTAACCCCTTTTAAAGTTATGCAGGTGCGGAGTTGATTCTGTTCTTGGGGGTGTGCTGCCGGCTGGGGCTGGTCGTGTTTGCGGGCTCCCAGCGGTAGCGGGCGCCATCTTAGGTTGGGTTCACTCTACCATCCCAGGCCTGCCACTCCCACGCCGTCCCGCCCCTATTTAGGAGCGCGGCTCCCTCTCCTTCTGTGTTTGCCAGTGGCCCGGTGGCAGTGGGCAGACTGGTCAACGCTCGGAGAGCTTCGTTATTATTTTAAGCATTTCGCCCTGCTGATTGCAAGCAGAGGCGTTACCACGCTGTTATTGCATTATTTTAAAAATTGTCACTAACCCCTTTTAAAGTTATGCAGGTGCGGAGTTGATTCTGTTCTTGGGGGTGTGCTGTCGGCTGGGGCTGGTCGTGTTTGCGGGCTCCCAGCGGTAGCGGGCGCCATCTTAGGTTGGGTTCAATCTACCATCCCAGGCCAGCCACTCCCACGCCGTCCCGCCCCTATTTAGGAGCGCGGCTCCCTCTCCTTCTGTGTTTGCCAGTGGCCCGGTGGTAGTGGGCAGACTGGTCAACGCTCGGAGAGCTTCGTTATTATTTTAAGCATTTCGCCCTGCTGATTGCAAGCAGAGGCGTTACCACGCTGTTATTGCATTATTTTAAAAATTGTCACTAACCCCTTTTAAAGTTATGCAGGTGCGGAGTTGATTCTGTTCTTGGGGGTGTGCTGCCGGCTGGGGCTGGTCGTGTTTGCGGGCTCCCAGCGGTAGCGGGCGCCATCTTAGGTTGGGTTCACTTTACCATCCCAGGCCTGCCACTCCCACGCCGTCCCGCCCCTATTTAAACGAGCGGTATGAGGCAGCGCAGCGGACGAGCGCAGCGGGCGCGACGATGGCGCGCCAGAGTTGCGCCTGAGTTAAGCCCGTCTGCGCCCGTCCGCGGCCGGCCGGGGTCAGGGGCACAAGATACTGCCCGTCCAACTATGTACTCAGCTTCTCTGCTCTGCTCGTATTGGTCCCCCGGTGTCATTGACCCCTTTACAGTTACCCACCTAATGCATCTTGGTTTGTTTACTTCCCCTCCTCAATTACCCCCGGGGATTGTTTCTTATTTAGCCTCGTCATCCAATATGCCCCTCCTTGTTCCCTCATCACTTTCTGTCCCTCCTGGTCCGGTATTTAGCACCTCTGCCACACTCCTAAACACCAGATCTGCGGTCACCCATCAATACGAACTTTTCGATTATATTGACTCCCACGAACCAGATCTCCTATTCCTGACAGAAACCTGGTTCAAGGATGACTCCCTGCCTAATGTGTTAGCCGCCTTACCATCTACTTATTCCGCCATTCGGGCGGATCGTCCAGAAGGCAGGCGGCGAGGAGTGGCCTTAATAGCTTGCACTGATCTCAGTTTTCAGATTCTTCCCTCTCCCCCCATCCCCGATGTAGACTACCTTTTAGCCCGTTCGATTTCTCACCAGGCACCTCTTACTTTTGTTTTAATTTACCGTCCTCCTCAGCCCACCCCCTCCTTTCTCCCTAGCATCCAGACCCTCCTGGCCACCCTGGTGATTAACAACTCATCAGTATTAGTCCTGGAGGACCTTAATTTTTGGCCCAATGACCCTGCTGAGAGCCCCCAATCCAAGGAGTTTACTAATCTCATGACCAGCCTAAACTTTTCACCGCTTGTTCACAGTCCAACTCACACACACGGCCACACGTTAGACCAAATCTGGGCATTAAATGTTCCGTCCACATCCCCCTTAATAGCTCCCTGTTCTTGGTCAGATCATTTTATCATCAATTTTTCCCTTGCCTTAGCCCCCATGGCTAAAACTCAGCTCCCCAAGAACACTTGGGCTAGGAAATGGGGCAAAACCGACATGCTTTCTCTTTGCTCGACCTTGGCCAAAACTAGCCCTGACCTATCTGGCCTTGCAGCTACTTCCCAGCTGGCTGCTATTAACAACTAGCTGACTCTGGCAGGTGACGAATTTGCTCCCTTAAGGCGGCTCACAGTCAAGCGGGCCCATGCTGCCAATCGCTGGTTTACTCCAGATCTAAAAGAAAAGAAACTAGCTGCACGGAGGGCCGAGCGAGCCTGGAGAAGAACTTTTAGCCCCGAGCAAAAGACAGTTTATTTGTCCATTTTACAAGTCTACAAAAAGGGCATTCTCGAGGCTAAAACTGAGTTTTATACGAGCAGGATAATGGCAGCCGAGTCTCACTCGAAGGAAATATTCTCTACCGTCCATGAACTGGCATCATCCAGCAGAGCCACGGCCCCCATCCCCCCTTCCCAGTCCCTCTGTAACTCGCTCAACAAGTTTTTTATTGACAAAGTTGCAAAAATTAAACTCAACATTCCTCTCCCTTCCCCCACATTTGTCAATCCTTCCCCACCCCCCACGGTCCCTAAACTGACCACCTTCCCGCTGTTAACCAATGATACACTTCCTTTACTGCTTTGTCGGGTCAAATCCGGCTCCCCCCTGGATTTTGCCCCAGCCCATATCCTTAGGGAAATTTATTTAGCTTGCCCCACCCCGCCCCTGACCCTTCTTAATGACTCGCTCACACACGGCACCGTCCCCAGCTCACATAAATCAGCGGTTGTCGTTCCAATTATAAAAAAACCTGACGCCGATTCATCTCTCCCTTCCAACTACCGCCCCATTTCCCTTCTGCCCTACCTTGCAAAAGTCCTTGAGACTCATGTCACGACTACTTTGAGCACCCATGTAGAGGCAAATCACTGCCTCTCTTCCAGTCAAGCTGGCTTTCGCCCCCTGCACTCTACGGAGAAGGTGGTGATTTCAGTAATGGACAAGCTACGTGAAGGCATAGACATCAATCTACCACAAGCCCTGATACTTCTGGATCTGTCCGCCGCTTTTGACACGGTGGACCATTCCATCCTCCTCAGCCGTGTCAGGGCGGCGGGCATAGAGGGCTTGGCCTTCTCGTGGCTCGAGTCCTTCCTAGCAGGGAGAACTCAAGCGGTCCATTTGGCTGGCTTCGCCGCGGCCTCCCGCAAGATAGAGTGCGGGGTCCCCCAGGGCTCGTCACTTTCCCCTCTTTTATTTAATCTATACATCTACCCCCTTATTTTTATGTTACAGCAGCTGGAGGTCACGGTGTTCAATTACGCCGATGACCTCCAGCTAATTTTCAACCTCTCCCATTCCCCTTCATCTGCCCAGAATGTTCAGTCAGTCATGACGTTTATCCAGGACTGGATGAACTGCAACCACCTCAAACTCAACCCAGACAAGACCGAGTTGGTCCTGACCGGAGGTGGTTGCAGCCCATGGTCCCCCTCCTTTTGGCCCCCGTCACTAGGTGCCCCTCCACTCCCTGTGCCCAAAGTTAAAACCCTTGGGATTCTCCTAAATTCACAGCTTTCTGTTCATTCACAAATTGGTTCAGTGGTTTCCTCTTGTTTCTTTTCCCTTAGAATAATTAGGAAATTTCTCGTTTTTTCTCCCTTTCTGCTTTAAAAATTATTGTGTTGGCCATGGTACTTTCTCGTATCGATTATGGCAACGTAATCTACAATGGGGCCCCTGCCTATGCGATCCACCGCCTGCAGCTGGTACAGAACCAGGCCGCCCGCCTGATTCATGGCCTACCTAAATACCATCAGGCCAGTCCACTGCTTAAAGCGCTACACTGCCGGTGCGAGAGCGCGCCCTTTTCAAACTTGGCTGCCTCACTTTTCAGGCTAGGTCAGGTACTGCCCCTGAATTCATACGCTCTGCTATCATGCCTTATCTTCCCGGTAGAGAGCTTCGCTCCTCTCATATGGCCCTACTAGTCATCCCCCGTTTTAAAAAACAGAGGGCGGGTGGAGCGAAGTTCGCTGTCCTTGCTCCAGTATTCTGGAATTCTCTTCCTGTTGCCCTCCGCACATCGCCTTCCTACCTACAGTTCCGGAAGGATCTCAAAACCTTCCTATTCACGCAAGCTTACCCTGCCTAAATCTCTCCCTGCTGCTGCCGCCCACTGCATCACACATAGCGCCATGAAACCGCTGGGTAAAAGTGCGCTGAATAAATGTTTTTAAATTCAAATTCAAATTCAAGATGTGGGGGACACCACTTGGGGGTTCTTATCTCACATTGGCTGTGTCCAGGTGTGGGTTCAAAATGGTAACAATCTTTTGTGTCCCTGTGGCTTTTCACAGGAGGTCAGCAAACTAGCTCTTGGAGTCACTCCAATAATTCTGAGTTCAAGATATAGGGTTCAGCACTAGGGCGGGCCTCTGACGTTGCAGGCTCCAGGCAGTCCTTCACACATGTCCAAGAGGGAACTGTTGAATGGTTCTGAGGTGCGATGTTTACACCTGGTGCCTTTCTTCTGGAAGGTGGAAAGTGGGAGAAGTTTCTAGAAAGTATCTTTAAAGTGCATGGAATTTCCTAAATTATTTGTGTGAAGGCAAACCACAGCCTATTCATTTGCAAGTGGGACAGTGCTCAACATTGCCGCCTTCCCATCCTGCTAGCAGATGGCTTATTCAAGCATATCCAATCCTTCTATTGTGAGTGACTATTGCACGACTGTCTGTGAGGATTTCAGAAAGTCTGTCTGTTACACCCAGTCATGTGACCCAAAACAGGGTGCAGGTCCAAAAGGGCTCAGGGCAGGAAAATCCCTATTTTCTAAATGTGCAAAACCAACAACCTGATGGATGGAATTCTTAAATTGCCATTGGCAATTGCTAAGGCCGCATCCCAATCCATCATTTTTCATTCACCTGGCCACTTCCATTTGGACACAGCCATAAGCGAATCAGTCTTGATCCTGCTCCTCTTGGGAACAGTCCAGTGCCAACTGCCAGGCCTGGTCCTTCCTGAACCAGAATACAAACAACCAGGACTGGTGTTGCTCTTGTTATGGGCTCTTCAATAGGTTTCAATGGCATATTGACCCGGGACCCACATCTGGGCATACGTGGTGCACTTGGGGAGTCAAATGCAAAACAACAAGGTGATGGCTGAATGCTTGAAATAATCTCACTAACTGGGAATCACTCGGACTTCATCCTAATCCATAATTTTTTGTCCACACTGCTACCTCAGTTTGGACCTAGCCATATGCAAACCAGTTTTGACCTTTTTCTCGTGAGAACACTCCAGCCTGACCTGCCGGGCAATGTCCTCCATAAAATAGGCCACAAGCAACCCAGGATAAGTTTCACCCTTTTTATGGGCTCTTCAGCCATTTATAGATTAGTTTGAGTGGCATAGTAAGCCCGAGAGACACATATCCTGAGCATTTCAAGAGCACTTAGGGTGCTAAAGGCAAAATCAACAATGTAACAGTTAAATTAATATCATCCACTGGTGATCACTCGGGCAGCATCCAAATCCATTGTTTTTTGCCCACAGTGCCACCTCTGTTTGGACCCCGCCATATGCAAATCAGTCTTACCTACTTTCCTAATGGGAACAGTCCAACCCAAACTGCCAGGCCAGGTCCTCCCTGAACAAGAACACAAGCGACCTGAGACCGATTTTGCCCTTGTTATGGGCTCTTCAGCTATGTAGTGCTTGGACTGTTCCCATGAGGAATAGGGGTCAGACTGTTTTGCATATGGCTGAGTCCAAACTGAGGTGGCATGGTGAGCAAAAGAACAATGGGTTCAAGTGCTACTCCAAGCAATTGCCAGTGGTTAGACTTATTGCAAGCAGCCTCCCATTACATTTTGTGCCTTTCAACTTTCTATAAGAGCCCGTTTCAAAATTGCAATTAAAAGGCCGACTTTACCATTAAAGAGGATATGCATTAACATTTAGTAAATATCAAACATGAACTGGCCACCTGCAGACCCATTAGTACCATTTAATTTACAGGCCCTGAGTATATAGTGTGCAACTCTACAAGGGACTACTAAGTCAATTATATATGTCAATCAGGTATAACCAACATAAACCATGTTTAAGGGATAGAGCACATATCAGTGGTAAATTGCACATAGTCCTAAAGCCAACCAAAAGGAATTCAGCAAAAAATAGGAGTGGAGGCAAAAAGTTAGAAGTTGACTCTGTAGAGGAGGCCAGGTCCAATATTTAGTATTAAAGAGGATTTTAAATTACAATTTTTTAATAAACCAAATATGAATTTCCTACCTACTCCCGATCAAAGTTACCACTTATTAAATGGAAAAAGTTAACACAATGGTATCCTATGGGAGAGGTAGGCCCTACATTAGTGAAAAATGAATTTGGGAGTTTTTCACAACCAGGATATGTAAAAATTAAAAGTGCATGCCAAATGTTTCAATAACAATGCACTCTTTCCGATGGGCTGTCTAGGGCCTACTTTAGGAGTGACTTACATAGGAGAAAAAGGGAACATTGGAGTTGTCAAGGGGGTTATTATTAGCAAGTCAAATTGTTTAAAACTCCATTAACCACTTGGGAGCTAGTAAACAAACCTCCCCAGTGCTGCGCTGTCCATTATCCGGTGCTGAACTGGACGTCCAGCGGTCGCACGCAGCACTGGGGAGGTAGTGCCCGTGACGACCGTTGGCCGACGGCAGCACTTAAGGGGTTAAGGCTGCACTGGGACATGTTTTTGGGGGTTATGTAAGAAGGTGGCATCATATGTGCTGCAGGTCTAGTTTACCAGCCCTGGGTATATGGTATACACTTTTCTAGGGACATATAAGTAAATTAAATACCAATCATGTGTAAGCCAGTTTTACCATGTTTAAGGGCGTGAGCCCAGGTACTTTAGCACTGGTTGGCAGTGGTAAAATGCACAGAGTCAAAATTCCAGCAAAAACGGACTCCTCAAAAACAGGAGGGCTGAACGCCAAAGGTTTTGGGGAAGAAATCCCTAAAGCTGATAGGTCTAACAGTGGGACTCCAGGCCTTCCTCCTCCTTTCCTCCCATCATTGCTCACAAAGACCCAGAATTCATCAATAAGCATTTGGGCAAATACTTTTTATCAGTTAAATGCTAAATAATTCTCAGGCGGACTTAGGTGTGGCTTTCCTGTTACAGAGAAGGGTCATAAGCTACCTCAAAGGTGTCTGGTTAAATTTGTGGGTGCCATTTATTTTAGGGTTAAAATAATAGGCAGATGAAGGAACATGTCTAACAGGCCCTAATAGCATTCTATCGCACATCCCTAACTTATGAGTTTATTCCCTACCAAAAGTGTCTACATGTCATCCGACTCATTAATATCGCCATGAGTTTCCTGACATTAATGTTGCCAAGCTAGGAAATGTTTCCCTGATTGCCTTATGTTGTCATTGGTTCAGAAGCTGGAGTTCAGGCCTGCAGCATCTCTCTCAGCAATGAGTCCATGTGTATAACTCCACCCCTATATCAGCTTCATACATACCTTCATGGGCACAGATGTCATCAGGGGCCAGGCAGAGTCAATCATGTTAGCCTCTTGCTTTGCTACAGAAATGTGCAAACTACACCCCTTTTTCAAAGACATGTGCCTCCTCATTCTACTTATTCCTTATCCGTCGAAGGCGGATACCTGCAAAGGTTTTTGCGCCTTGATGCCTCCGGGTTAAGTCGCGCCATATAAATTCCCAATTCATTCATTCATTCATTCAGGTCGTCTTCTCTTCCGCCTATGGGTACAAAATGCACAGCAGAGAAGCAGAAAGTGTTTCGTCCATGCCTTGTTAGTTCGAAGAGTGGCTCCCAAGTGCAGCCAAGTATATCATCAAGTAGGCCCGCATGGTATACAAATTTTTGCATTATGTGCATTGTTTTTTTTACTGTCCTCATTCATAGATAAGTAATTGTCTCGTGAGAGGTATGGGCTCCTAAACAGCTCCTTTGGAGGGAGGGCTCATCTTCTAACTAATACCTTGCAGTCTCCCAAGTTCCTAAAGGGCCAAACCTCAATACGACTAGGCGATCGGAGTGGAGCGTTGCAACCTTACCGTACATCAACCTTCTTGCCGTGGCCTTACTTATTTCATAATCATAGGACCAGATTTAAGACATTGTATAGTGTATCTTATTGGCCCACTCTTCCCAAGCCACCCAAAATCTCATTCTTTTTTCAGAGAGACATCCGTGATCAAGCATGTTGACTCTTTTAACAGAATGAACCCAGTCCAGGAGAACTGGGGGCTGAGGCGATACCCATTTCAAACAAATTTCTCATTTTGCCAGAAGAATTAGGATAAATAATAAATATACTTGCAGTTTTGTAAGTTTACAATTAACAACCTCTCTTGGGAGAATCCCGCAAATAAATAAAGCAGAGCTTACCTCAATTTCTTTCCTGAGAATCTTTGAGATAGTCTTACCAACGTCTTGCCAGAAGCCCTGGATCTTAGGACACTGCCGGAACATATGTAGGTCATCTGCATTAACGGAAGCCCACTTTAGGCAAGGCTTACCAGCATCACCTCCCAGTTTGAATAACGTTTTAGGAGTCCAGTATGCTCTGTGGAGTGTCAACAGATGGTTCCTTCTGAGTGGAGCAGCTTTAACAACAGACCACAAAGTGAGCATCGATACTGGCCATAGAAATGTTGTGTCAATCATTGCCAGGTCTCTCTTCCTGGACTCCTCCATAGACGCTGGTGGTAGGTCCACTTTTACCAGCATCCAATACCATTTGGAGACTACTTTGTGTTGGAAGAGGGGCCCAAGCAGACTATTTTCGCACTCTTCGTTTCCTTCTCCATCTTTATCTAGGCTAGCTGCCCAGCTTGACAATTGGTAGAATTTAACCATAGAGAACTGCTGGTTTGTGATGTTATTTAACCCCTTCCGTGCTGGGCTGTTTACCCCGCTGTGCTGGGGGGCGGGGGGCGCATACAGCGCCCCGCTGCTTATGACGAGGTCAGCTCGTCATGAGCTACGGCGCTCTGGTGCTCATGAAGAGCTGAGCTCATCATGACCATGCCCGTTCCAATGGAACGCTCAGCATGCGAGCGTTCCATGTAACGGGCGCGGTCATGACGAGCTCAGCTCGTCATGAGCACCGGAGCGCAGTAGTTCATGATGAGCTGACCTCGTCATGAGCACCGGAGCGCCGTAGTTCATGACGAGCTGACTTCGTCATGAGCACTCAAGGAGTGAAAAGTTCCCAGGAAAGCAACGTGTTATTCTGCAGGAGTTGACCCCATTTGTCAATCCCTTCTTCCATCAATGGGGCAGTCAAATTGTCTTTTAGGCAGATTGGAGTTCCTAGGCACTTCCAGATGGGGGCTCCAGAGATGTAATATGGAATAATTAGAGATCTTCTGATCTGGTACCAAAGCTCACTAGCTATTCTTAGGAACTTTAATTTGACTTTATTAAAAATTTTAGGATGACCAAACTTAAAAAGAAAACCATCACTGGCAAAATGTAGATTTTTTGTCATAGTTTGAAGGAAGGGAGGAAAGCAGGATACATTAAATGGAAGGGATTTTACATTTTTTAACTGGAAGGCCCAGCAGTAGAAGCGAAGGTGGGGGCTTGCGAAACCGCCTTGTAACTTTGTGCTTCGCAATTTCTTCCACGCGATCCTCACGCCCTCACAGGCCCAAACAAAACTAGATATTTCTCCTTGCTATATTTTTATTGTTTTAGAATTAAAAGGTAAGGGGTCGAGTCAAAAATAAAAATTAATTTTGGTAGAATTGACATTTTCACCAAGTTAAAGAGACCCAAAATAGAAAGAGCGAGACTTCCCCAAGATCTTAACAATGATCTTGGCTCTTTCAATTTGAGCTCGAAATTTGCCTGAGCTAACTTAGTAATGTCCTCAGTAGCCTGCAGCCCTAGATACCTAATTTCTTGTTCAATCAGGGGGTTGTTTGATTGAGTATTCCAGGACATGATTTAAGTTTTTTCTCAATTAATTTGGTAGCTGGAGACCTTCCTGAACTCTATTAGGAGTAGCTCCAGGGCGGGTAAAATATTAGTGCCCTCCCTAGTGGAGATCATTAGGTCATCCGCAGACAGGGCTGCTTTTGTTACCCACCCACCCATCCCAATCGAACAGCACTGGTTTTTGGCTGGCCCTGATGTTACATGCTAGGGGCTCAATGTATAGATCAAAGAGCAAGGGGGATATAGGACAGACCTGTCTAGTCCCTTGCTCTAACTTGAATGGGTGAGTGAGATTCCCATTAATCACTATCCTCGCTGTAGGAGTCTTGTATATAGAGTTAATGGCCCCTGCAAACCTTCCACCAAGGCCAAATGCATGAATCGCATGTCGTGAAAAAGGCCAGCATACTCTGTCAACGGCAGTAGTGTCATTGAATGTAAAGACGGTAATAGATAGACTATTCACTGAGGATATATTAATTGCGCCAATCAGCTTGTGTGTTAAGTCATTCAGTTGACGACTCTTGATAAAAACCTCCTGATCGGCCTGGACCAGTGAGGCCATCACAGGCTCTATTCTCCTAGCTAATATCTGTGCATAGAATTTATAATCACAATTCAGCAAGGAGATCGGTCTGTATGACGCACAACTTTCAGGGCTCCTATTAGGTTTCAAAATTAAGCTAATGGCTGCTTCATCCCAGAACTTCGGGCTCGATAGCCCATCAGAAAATATATTGTCGACCAACTTTGCCAAAACCGGGACAATTTCCTCAGTGAGGAATATATAAAACTCATTTGGGATACCATCCACCCCCACGGCGCTACCGCTCTTTACTTTCTTCACTACTGCCTTAACTCCTTCAGAGGTGATATTATGGTTCAATCATTGAGCTTGATCATCAGCAAGTGAGGGCAACGCTATGGTATTAATGTAATCTTTCATCTGGGGCTCGGAGACAAGCAGATCCTCAGTATACAGATCTTGGAAAAAAGCTCAAATGCTTGCTCCATCTTAACCTTCACTGTACAACCGTTCCCGTCTTTGTGTCAATTATTACTTTAATTGTACCTTAAAGGTAATCTGCTAGGGCCTGTTTTTTTGTTATTTCGATGTCTCTCTTGACCTGGCCTTGACGATCTAGCTGTAAAGTTCTCTCACTCAAGGCCCTGGAGATGTCAGTTTTTAACCTTTTTATCATGTGTTTGGCTTCCTTATACTTTAATGCGGCAAGGCTAATAACTCTACCTCTTATGAATGGTTTATAAGCATCCCATATTACATGCAATGGGGCTGAGGAGTCATTCAATTCAAAGAAGATCAGAGTATCCCTCCTCAGCTGTCAGATAATAAAGATCTTTCAAAGGTCCATCGTCCATTCGTGCGACCTCTTTCTATTGGTAACTCTAAGAGAACCGCAGAGTGGTCAGAGAGATGCTCAGGGATATGTGACACCTTTTTAGCACTGTTAACCAATCTGGAGTCTATCAGAAAAAAGTCAATTCTAGAAGCATACTTATGCATTTTGTTGTGGAAGGTAAAGTTTTGGGGGCCACTTTGCCCCTTATTTTTAACTCCCCAAATGTCAAGAAGGCCTAAATATTCCATTAATACCTTGTTAGACTGTCTCATTTTTGTGAAGCCTGCACCCGCCCCTTTAGTAGATTTATCAAGATTGGGGTTCAAAATCGCCTCCTATTACATTAGGGGATTTGAAATCCAGCAGGTGAAGGTAATGGAGCTCAAAGGGGTATTATCATAAATGTTAGGCCCTTAGTAACCTTCTAGAGTGCACCAATCATCCTGAAATTTAACATTGTCAATACTCCATCACTCCTTAGTGTCAACTTTACAACCCCGAATGTAGCTTTAGCAGATATTTTAATAAGTAGGGCTACTCCCTTCATGTAACACAATTGGGTTGTGTTGACAGATATTTCTATTCACTTCTGCTTAGAACTGGTGGCCTCCCACTCATCTTGCATTGAATGTGTCTCTTGTAGGATTATGATATCGTGTTTGGCTTGGCTAAAGTTTTGGAAAACTCTCCTTCCTCTATTTGCTACTCTAAGCCCGTTAGCGTTCAATCTTAGAATTTTCACTGGGGCATATTCTCTACAGTCAGTCATTAACTGTTTTTTCTTTTTAACTCTGACTCTGGCTTGACGGTAGCTCCCCTCCCTCTCACTTCTGAACTCAGATTTCCAAAACAAGTTAATGAGGATTCTTATTTATTTTTCCCTTTTTTCCCCATATGCTCCCCACCCAGTGAATTACTAAAGTAAACAACACAACTTATGACCCCACCCAGGGGAACCCTTCCCCCCCAAAAAATTGGGTATGTTGTATTTATTACTCTTGGAACTCACGTCTTCCTCTGGCCTGTAAATATTAAACAGATCAAACCTGGGCCCTTATCTGCTCAATAAACATTCCTACCTCACTGGGGTCCCGCAAGTTATACAATTTGTTCTTCCACATAATCTTAAGCAGTGCTGGGAATCTCAGTTGGGCTGAGCACCTAAAGACCTTAAGTCGGAGATGAACTGCCCCAACTCCCACCGTCTGTCCAGTGTTATCCCAGAGACATCTGGCCGAATCTGAAACCACCACTCGCCTTTGGTAAAACTGCCAGCCTTTAAGGCCACAGATAGAACTCGTTCCTTTAGAGTGCAGGTTTTAAAGTTAATCAAGATTCTCCTCAAGGTTTTCCTGTTCGGATTTTTTTAAAAAGGGGTCTCTATGTATCCTTTGAATATCTGCCTCCAACTCCTGAGAGTTGATGGAGGGGTATATTCAATTATGTGCATTCTTATCTAGCCCAGAAAGTGGACACCTCAGGAGGTCAGCAGCAGCTGCAGAGCTAAAGCCCTTCCTTGTTTGAAGACCCAACCTGCAGAAAGAACAGAGCTCTCGACCAGTCCTTCTCTGGGTGAGTGCCCAAGCATGGAGCTCCACCCTCAACCATCAGATGGGACCTTTTCTTCCGGTTATTGTTTTTCCCACCTTTCCTGTGATTTGGTAAATCGTGCTTGTTTATACCGTGTGTTCTCTGTTTGATTATCATGTATGTGTCCCCTTGTGCATTTTATCCAATCCCTCAAATGGTTTATATTTCTTTGGAAATTCTCCTAGTGGTGTTTCTGTGTCTTTATCTGGTAATCAGACACCATGCATTCTGTTATCATGTGATTCATGTATCTGGTATTCTCTTGACTCTGGCGTGTAATCCATGTATAGCGCTATGCTGCCCACGTTGGTCTAGTATGTGCTTTATTAAGCCACATATAAATATACATATAAATATACACATAAATAGTTGCTTGCACTTCCGTGCAGCTTGGCCAGCAGGTGCTCCATGTATGTTTCCACCAGTGCATTTCTTCCAAGCGGGTCCTTTTGTATCCAAGTTTTGCTGAATCCAATAATACTTTTGTTACAATGTTACATCACATTTCTGCCTTGTGATCTTTGGGTAAAGCTTTTTGACTCCCTTAGGGGCGGGGTTCATGTAAATAAACAAATAATGACAGACACTTTCACTTAATTAGAAGAGAGTAAATTGAGGCTCCCGGAAGTGGGTCCTCAGAGGTAAAGTCCCAGTGGGTCACACAGTCCATAAATTCACCGCTCCCTGGCAGAGGGATCCGTCTGACACCGGTAAAGGTAGAAGGGTAGAAGGCGCTGCGCCAGGTGAGTTTCTGAAGAATGACAAGCAGTGACGGCTGGAGAACGTTGGAAGTGGTGGGACATATACCCATTCCCCAGTTTGCACCATGGAATGGAGCCAATTTCCCTTATTTTGGTGAAGCGAGGGAAGAGAGCGGAGGAGATGTGTTGAAACAGTGAATCAGGTGCGTTTGTAAGCAGAATTTACCTTTCAGATTGGCCATGATCATGACTCCTTCCTTTTTAGAGGTGGGGAGGGAGCACTGGGCTGTGTCACCAGGAGCCCTGGGTATATTTCATCATGAGCTAAAGTCTGGCTTGGCTACAAGAGTTCACCGCATGATCAAGCCATGAGAATGTTTTGCTTGTAAATTGTGTAACAAACATCACGTAAAATATGAAAAAAGTATCTTCAGAATAAATAAAAAAGGTAAACCTCTTTAACATGTGGAAACGCTTAACCTTAGTACATCATATTATATGACTTCTTTAGAGGCCTTAAAAGTGATAGTTTCTAACCATGTACTTACAAATATTCATGCAGCCCCCACCATAGGAGGTCAGTCAGTTGTCATGTGCACCTTATAAGTGACTTAGATCTCTATTGTAGGTGGAGCAACATTATAGCCTCTTAAACCGAACATGGAAGGTTTTTGTACAGCACCCATCCTTACCTCAGGTGTTTCAAGGTCGTGGCATCTCTGACCTCTACTGTGGGGCGGGAGTGATGTTGCAGCAGGAGGAGGGCAATGGATTGCACAGGATCACACGTGTAACAGAGCAGACACCAATGCTCCACACCTCTCTAAAGAAGCGCGTCACAAGCATGACCATACTGTAGTGCAGAGCGCTGCAGGTTATTGTCTATCCTGATCTGACATGCTCAGTTCTTTGCATGTCAGGCTCGCAGCTGCAGAGGACTCAGGTTAGTCCACATATGACTCCGACTGTCCTGGGGCATAAAACAAGCCCGTGCAGCCTCTACAGCATGGGGGGCCCCAGCCCCTGAGGGTGCCTCCACCCCTACCGGGGCCCCCGTTCATCCCAAAGCCTGTGAATGTTTGTGAGATATTGTAGACTCAGGGTCTTTTATCACATTCTAGGCTGGGCCATCATTTTGTGCTATGACACTGCGACTCTCTGCTGTTCACCTCTCAGCTAAGAAGTTATTTCGAGGGGTGCTGTGTCTCTAAATGTGACCCTAAAACAAACCTCATTCTCTGTTCCATGGAAGGTGTGTTTCCGCTATCTGCTCAATGTCCGTCCCATCACTGCACGCGGTGGTCCTTCCCTCCTACTCAAGGAGGCGGAGCTGGGCAGAAGTACACAAGCCAACAAGAAGAGACTCCTGGGATGAGGGGTGTGAAGTTCCACCCAGGGCTCCCTCCTACAGAGCCTGAGCCTACATCTATCAGCCTTTGTGTGCTCTACTGTGCCCCCACTGAAGTGACGAGGGGCTGGGCGGTGCTAAGCCCAGCGTCATTACGTCATTCCTACCTCAGGCGCTCTGGACGCACAGGGAGCGCATGGCATGGGCCAGGTTGCCTGATCTTTGCTACATGCAAGTGTGAGGCAGCCTCGCAGTTTTCTTTCACTGTATATGTTTTTCCTCTTATCGGTTATATTACATTTAGAACAGAGGTTGCAAATCAGATGGGGGGACAGAGCCAAGAGCCCTATATGAGAAACCAGCACTTTCAGGTACAGACCATGGGACAGAATTTGGACAGAGGGCAGATGCTGCCGTAGAAGGACATCTGGAGGCAAAGGGCACCTGCCGCAGTCTGGGGGTCTCTCAGATAGACGTTTGCAGGGCACACAGTGTGGGGGAAGAGTGAGGCAGCCAAGCACAGCGAATGAACATGCAGACTGGATCACCCATAATTATTTAAACCACAGTGGAGATAAAATGTGGAACTTGTCATTCAAGGACCTTCTTGAAGCTGGACTTTAGATCTCTGGGGCCTCATTTATGAGGCCGTGCGTGAGTTTTTGCGCTTCCGATGCGTCACTTTTTGTGACGCATCGGCGGCGTAAAACTTGCCTCCCGATGCGCACTATTTACAAAGTGACGCATCTAAGCAGATGCGTCACTTTGTAAACCCCTGCGTCACATTATACCTGCGTCAGGTATAATGTATGCAGAGAGGGCGTTCACCCGCAAAAAGCCTCGTAGAAGTGACGCAGTGAAATCTATGAGATTTCACTGCGTCACTTTTAGGATGCTGTTGCGTCAAAATCTTGCGCCTGCCTCACAGCAGGCGTAAGACTGACGCAAGCCCTTTCACATGGGGCTTTCCCCATGTGAAAGGAAGCATTGCTGGAGTTGCGTCACTTTTGTGACACACTCCAGCAATGCGTCACTTTTGCGCCTACAGATACGTCAGAAATACTGACGTAGCTGTAACTCCTTGCGCCATGATGCGTCATATTATAAATATGACGCATCAATCATGTCGCAGGGAGAGCGCAGTGAAAAGTGACGCATCGCTGTTTTTACGCAGCGATGCGTCACTTTTCATAAATGAGGCCCCTGGACTTTTTGGCTGATGGGGCACGGATTTGGACTAGTCGTCCACTGAACAGCCAAGCGACCCAGAGCGAGTGTAGATTCAGGGGATGGGCCCGGCCAATCTCTTCCCAAAGCCTCGGTTTAGCTGGCCCCGTTTCTACTCCAGCCTCCTGTCTTTGGGAAGAGTTCATTTGACAATTCATACCATGAATTTGCGCTTTATTTTGTTTATGATGTTGTGTGTTTAACACTGGTTCCTCATCGGTTTTGTCTATCTAGGACAGTCATACAGCAGAAGTTTTTTCACAGTGCAAAACTAAATAAATGTAGGTGCAGGGTACATAGACTGCCGCACCACTACCTGTGTTTGAAACAGACTCAGAACCGGCGCTATGTTCCCATGGATTCTCCCCCTAAAAATCCCCACCTCTTAAGAACCAGCCGCCATTAATGGTCCTTAATATAACAACATGAAAGCACAAATACGAGAGGCACAAAAGTGGAGGCAACATCCCTGGGATAATCCCCCAAAACAGCCATTTTTGCGGGATTATCCCAAGGATGTTGTTTGATTCTCTCCACTTTTGTGCCTCTCTTATTTGTGCTTTCATGTTTTTTCACAGTCTTTAAAACTGTAATTGGTCGGTCCGTTTTGAGGGTGGAGGTGGTTGAGCCAAGAAGTTACGAGGGAGAGCCGCAGAGCTGAGTTAAGGCTCTGGCTTGGGTCTTAGAGCACACGAGTGGCCCGAGCCCAGGAAAAGCCTGCTATGTATAACAGACAACATCACGTAAAATGGGAAACATCCTTTTCAACGCAACTTTTACCACGCAGTGCCTTTACGACGGAACTATTACAACGCATGTCATTACAATGCATTGCGCTTGGGGGCGCTCTAGGATAGGGAATGGATTTAATTTACTATCCAACACCTTCCCTACTATCCACGGGGACTGGAGTTGGAATAGTAAATTAAACTATTCACTATCCAGCGCCCCAAAGCGCTATGCGTTGTAACAGCATGCGTTGTAAAACCTGCGATGTAAAGGCATGCGTGGTAAAAGCATGCGTTGTAGTGTCATACATCCCGTAAAATATGATACAGTCTTCAAAGTTCAAAGACGTGTATTTCCTTAACACATGGAAGCTGTGACATCAACACGTCACAATACTGCACTGAGGAGTACTTATTAAAAGTAATCCTTTTTAAACATGAGCTTAGTCCTTCCTACCCGTCCTCACACTGGTGACAGTGTCATTAGTGAACCCACAGGCGAGGCACTAGTCTTCTGGGCCCTGAATGTGGCCCAGATTATTATAGAACAATATTAGTTCATTAAATCAAGCATATTAGAAATGTATGTAGTTGGTTTTCTGATTCATGTAATTGAACGTGCTTTCCTGCGCCAATATGAAGAAAAACATGTTTTGATCAAATTAAATATGTGCCCAAGATCACACAATTTAAGTTGGGAAGCTTCATTTTATCCAGGTTTCATTTTTGTACTTTGTACAAATCAACCACTAAATGGCTATCTATTTATCTCTCCTTTTCATGCTACTGCTTTGTTTTGACCTCTTTGTGCAGTTTCCTACAGTTTTTATTTAGAGCGAACTTAGAGGTCTCGAAGCGCTTCACCTAAACACCAAGGGGCAGATTTATGTTAACTGGCGCATCCCCAGGGATGCGCCAGTTAATGTGCGCCACAGTGCGCCACTGCTCCGCCACCCATGGTGCGCCGCATTTATAATGCGGCGCACCATGGGGCAAAAACGGCACAGATGCGTGACGCATCTGTGCCGTAAAGGTGGCGCATTGCTGGAGTTGCATCGCAAGCGCGACGCAGCTCCAGCAAGGCTCAGGGGTGCCCCATCTTAACAATGCTGCGTCAAGACCTACGCCTGCTTCAAGCAGGCGCAGGCTTTTGACGCAGCATTGGCCTGAAAGTGACTGAGTGAAATCTTATAGATTTCACTCAGCCACTTTTGCGAGGCGCACCTGCCCCGGAACGCCCACCCTGCGCCGGAACGCCCACAAGCGGCGCAGGGCTTTACAACGTGACGCATCTGCCTAGATGCGTCACGTTGTAAATCGTTCGTAGGGATGCGCCACGTTTATGCCGCCTTGCGTGACGCAACAGCGGCGTAAACGTGGCGCAAGTGCCTCATAAATCTGCTCCCAATTGCATCGCACAAGGTCACCTTCATTTCTTTTAGGCACTGGAGGTTTACCCAGAATAACTGAATGTTGATCCAACCCCGAGACTCGAACCTATCTTGTTCAGTCCCAAAGTTGGAAGCTCCCGCCGTTATGTCACATCCTGAGCAGATTGAGGGTGGAGGCAGAAGGTACATGGAAGCCTGGCTCCTTATTGGCTCAAAGTTCCAAGAGCACCTCGAGCTGAGCTCGAGCCGGGCTGCAGGCAGAAGCTCAGATGAAACCTTCAGTTAGCCCCTCATCTCTAGTTGGAAGAGAGGGGACAGAGGTTTACCTCCCAATGGAGCAGCAGGTGCAGTGAGACCAGGGCCCAGGCCTGTGAGCTGCCTTCTGCACTTCAAGTAGGGTCTGTGTGGGGGTTCTAAGAGTGCTTATGTGTTTTAGCTTATGTAAGATGCTTGCAGTGAGATACTGTGCATACATTTTAGTATGCAGATAGTAGCAGTACGCGCCTGACTGGATGAGCCGCCACCAGGGCGAGGGAACCATAAATGTCTTCCA
Organism: Lissotriton helveticus; assembly: GCF_964261635.1. Taxonomy (NCBI): domain Eukaryota; kingdom Metazoa; phylum Chordata; class Amphibia; order Caudata; family Salamandridae; genus Lissotriton; species Lissotriton helveticus. The sequence continues at coordinate 910,890,814 of NC_136073.1, read as the reverse complement.
AGAATTAATGTGGAATAACAGCAGTACCGAATACAGTAAGAGCCTGATTCAAAAGGTACACGTTTGTGTAAGTTTGCAAATGTATTGTTTTTACAACTGCAAGTTTTCCTAAAATTAAACTTGTAGTATATTTATACCAAAAAATACTAAACGTACACAAATGTTTAAGTTTATCTTTGGAATCAGGGGCCTCATTTATGAGGCCTTGCGTGAGTTTTGCGCTTCCGATGCGTCACTTTTTGTGACGCATCGGCGGCGTAAAACATGCCTCCTGTTGCCCACTATTTACAAAGTGACGCATCTAAGCAGATGCGTCACTTTGTAAACCCCTGCGTCACATTATACCTGCGTCAGGTATAATGTATGCAGAGGGGGCGTTCACCCGCAAAAAGCCTCGTAATAGTGACGCAGTGAAATCTATGAGATTTCACTGCGTCACTTTTAGGATGCTGTTGCGTCAAAATCTTGCGCCTGCCTCACAGCAGGCGTAAGACTGACGCAAGCCCTTTCACATGGGGCTTTCCCCATGTGAAAGGAAGCATTGCTGGAGTTGCATCACTTTTGTGACACACTCCAGCAATGCGTCACTTTTGCGCCTACAGATACGTCAGAAATACTGACGTATCTGTAACTCCTTGCGACATGATGCGTCATATTATAAATATGACGCTTCATTGGTGTTGCAAGGAAGGCGCAGTGAAAGTGACGCATCGCTGTTTTCACGCAGCGATGCGTCACTTTTCATAAATGAGGACCCTGGTGCTAAGTGCGCATGACTGTTGTGAAGTAAGTAACTGTGTTATCTTAAGTAAGATATTGTGTTGGGCTGGATTTGTTCTCACCGGTAGGGCAGAGTTACAAAGGTGAGCATTTCATTTCTGATCTCTTGTTACAGTACATTGCAGCTTGTCAGGTTATAGTCAACACCCCTAGAAGTATACATTTTTATGGCTGTGGCGTTTTCTGCAAAACTATGGATTTGCCGTATTTGCCACATCATTGATCATATGCTGCATAATCTGCAGATTAAAAAAAAAAATGCTCCTAGCTCGAAGGGATCAAAGGTTACAGAAAAGATGCTACAGTGCAGTGCAGTGGAAGCCCCCTTGCAAAGGTTGACTTTCCATATTTCTGTTGCTTATTTCCATGTCTGCATGTTGAACCTGTATTAATGAGGTGCAACCGAGGCCCAGAGATTGTTAAAAAGTGTAAATAAATATCAAAATAATGAAGTAATACTATCTCAACATGTTGTGGTATTACACCACAGAATTGTCCATTTATTGCAGCGACATTGAGTAAACTCTGCGTCATTATTGGGTCCTCCCCTAGGACCTCATTTATGAAAAGTGACGCATCGCTGCGTGAAAACAGCGATGCGTCACTTTTCACTGCGCTCTCCCTGCGACATGATTGATGCATCATATTTATAATATGACACATCATGTCGCAAGGAGTTACAGACCCGTCAGTATTTCTGACCTATCTGTTGGCGCAAAAGTGACGCATTGCTGGAGTGTGTCACAAAAGTGACGCAACTCCAGCAATGCTTCCTTTCACATGGGGAAAGCCTCATGTGAAAGGGCTTGCGTCAGTCTAATGCCTGCTGTGAGGCAGGCGCAAGATTTTGACGCAACATCATCCTAAAAGTGACGCAGTGAAATCTCATAGATTTCACTGCGTCACTATTACGAGGCTTTTTGCGGGGGAACGCCCCCTCTGCATACATTAAACCTGACGCAGGTATAATGTAGCGCAGGGGTTTACAAAGTGACGCATCTGCTTAGATGCGTCACTTTGTAAATAGTGCGCATCAGGAGGCATGTTTTACGCCGCCGATGCATCACAAAATGTGACGCATCGGAAGCGCAAAACTCACGCACGGCCTCATAAACGAGGCCTTGCACATACATTCATTGGCCCTGGCGATACTCGTTGTCTAACCACTTCTGCTCACAAAGCGGGTGTAATTCATTTCAAGAGAGGGCCACCAGAGGGTGTGCAATGTGGGTGATATACACACGGTGGCATTAATGCTAATTATCTAGACTTACCTCAGAACTAAATAACCCTAGCCAAGAACCTTTGCAGTATTGGGGGCATTCCCTCACCACCCTGCACGTGGTCAGGACGTTATTAGTGGTCAGGACATGTGCAGGACAGCACGACACATCTGATGCCACAGACCAGCAGGGGACAGAAAGGGGCAGGGCGCAGGGAGGGGTGAAAGAGGGTGCCCGAGGGACAGAGTCGCACAACGCCCGTGAGGCGGCCCAGTGGTAGTGTGGGGGGCAGCACTGGGCTGGGGGGGGGGACAACAGATATATCAGACCTATAATAGCGTGCCAGACTGGGGTGGCCAGCTTGAGCCCCTGAGCTGTGAAGGAGCAGATATGGTGCAAGGAGTGTATTGCCTGCTGCTGTAGACCAAACTGACAGGGTTGGACCTGGTACCGTAGGAGAAGAAAGACGAGGAGTGGAGAAGTGTGGCTCAATGGTTAGAGCGGCAGACCCTGTGGCAGAAGTCTGGCCCGGGACCAGGGTTCAGTTCCTGCCTCGGCGGTTCTTGGGCTCAATTTCCTCGGACCTGATTTCTCGCCTCGGTGCCTACTCTAAGCATGGGCCCCGCGCTGCAACTCTGGGCAATAGCTTGTTTAATCTCCACACCGGCCCTGACAGCGCTAAGGATGCCTGGCCTCCACCTTGGGGGTGCCCAGGAGTGGACACCTCACAGCGAAAGCCAGGATGGGTTCCACAGCGGTATTCGTACAAGCGCCTTGAGACCCTTGCGGGTGAGTAGTGCGCTATACAAGTATCAATTTTACAATTTACAATTGCGAGGACAGGTGGAAGAGGTGGAAGCCCAGGCTGGACAGCGCAATCAAACCCTGGCTGCATGCATTCCGCAAGTGGACATGCCGCAGCAGAATTATTACTGTACGAACAGACTGTGCATAATGTGCAGCAAAAATGCAAAGTATGGTGAAGGCTTTAGGGCAGACATGCAGACATGGCCAATCATAAACTGGGGTCGCCAGGGCGTGGCGGGAGTTACTGAGCACGTGTTTGGCGCGCGAGAGAGGGTGGACTCACAGGAGCATTGCTTTCTTTAGGAGGACTGAGTGATACCATCAAGGTAGCAAAGGTAAACAATATTCAAGGACCAAGCAGGCGTGGCCACCGCCCATGGCATGATAATAATGTGAGAAGAGAGAGTGCCCATGGGGCTCAGCCTGCACCTTTACGCATGCGCGCAGCAGCTGCAGGGGAACCACCCGGCCAGCAAGTGCTGGAGGGGGACTGGAGTGACAAGTACAAGGCCTCCTTAAAAAAGTGAATCCGAGTCAAAGACGTGGAACACTGTGGGACAGGGACTATGGCTCGCCTCAATTAAGTGCCAACATCTGATCAAATTACTCAGCAAATACAAGAAGAATGCCAATGCACACTTGTTAGCAGAGGTTTTTACAAATGCCTTCAGCATACCTTACATGGGGCCGGTGGAAGGCAGAATCTGCAGCAAACTTAAATCAGGACTATGTAAATGTGGGTGTACTTGTAAAGCACACTGCGACTCCATGGAGTATCCTGGCGCTGAAGACCACTGGGGAACCCGTCTTGGTTTTCCCTGTGAGATGGTCCCTTTCTGGGTATCTCCAAGGTGAAACCAGGCATCCCTGGCGTCTGTGGGGGGCCGTTGTAGAGATGAGGCAAGCTTAATGCCCAGAGTTGCCGAGTGGGACCCCTGGTTAGAGTAGGCACCGAGGCGAGAATTATCGAGTCCGTTTTGACCCTGGCCCACGACCCTGCCACGTCGGGAATTGAACCCTGGTCCCGGGCCGTTCTCTGCTTACGGGTCTGCTGCCTCTAACCAGTGAGCCACACCACTCCACTAAACAACTCAGAAGCAGTTAGACGGAAGGGGGCCAAGGAGCAAGAGCTAAGACGAGTGGTGGGCCCACTTTAGAAGCCACAGCTGAAAGACATTGTAGCATCCCCTCTGGGGGGTAGTCACCAAAAAAGGAAAATGCCAATTCTTCTTCATCAACCCCATCTCACTATACCTTAAGGGGCAGATTGACAAGCCCCGTGCGCCTCTTTTACGCCGCTGTTGCATCTGGGAGATGCGTCACATTGTAAAGCCCTGCGCCAGAAGTAGGCGTTCCTGCGTGTGGGGGGGGGGGCGTTCCGGCGCAGAAACGCCTCCTAAAAGTGGTTGAGTGAAATCTACAAGATTTCACTCAGTCACTTTTGAGCCCATGTTGCGTCAAAACCCTGCGCCTGCTTGAAGCAGGCCTAATGATTGACATCGCAGCATTTTAAAGATAGGGCACCCCGGAGCCTTGCTGGTGCTGCGTCGCGCTTGCGATGCAACTCCAGCAATGCACCTCCTTTACGGCACAGATGTGCCACACATCTGTCTGTTTTGCGCCATGGTGCACCGCATTGTAAATGCGGCGCATCCATGGTGGCAGAGCCGTGACGCACAATAACTGGCACCAGTTATTGTAAATCTGCCCGTAAGTCATTTAGTGGTGGTTTTAAGCTCGCCTGTCAATAAGGAAGCTTGCAAGTTGTCAGCAGTCTAACCAACTGATTCTATCATGCTTATTTAATCTAATATGCATGTTTGTTTGAAGAACTCTTGGGGGTTGTCGAAACCTAGTGTCCCAGAAGCAAAGTAACTTCTGTTTTTTTCCCCAAAATTGGTAATTAATAATTATTTTTTGGGAATATGCCACTTTATTCGGCATGGTTTTACCTGCATGCAATTACAATACGGTTGTTACAATGACCGCGTTGTAACAACACATACCATTACCTCGCAAATCATAACAACGACTTACTCTAGGGGGGGTTGCTGGATGTTGGAATAGAATAATTTACAATTCCAACTCCAATATGTGCAACAGTAGGGAAGGTGTTGGATTCTTAATCCACTACCTTCTGCCCCCTCCGCAAGTCGTTGTTCTGACTTGCGGAGTAATGGTATGTATTGTTACAACATGGTCACTGTAACAACCGCATTGTAATTACCTGCGGGGAAAAAGATTTGTGGTAAACGATGTTTACCAATTTCTTGGCTTGTTGTTTGAGTGCAGATAGAAAGACAGGTTGTGATTTATACACTACTTTATTGGCATATTTGAGCAGATGGGTAAACATCCTTTACAACGCAACTTTTACCACGCAGTGCCTTTACGACGCAACTTTTACAACGCAAACCATTACAACGCATTGCTCTAGGATAGGGAATAGGTTTAATGTACTATCCAACACCTTCCCTACTATCCACGGGGACTGGAGTTGGAATAGTAAATTAAACTATTCACTATCCAGTGCCCAAAAGCACTATGCGTTGTAATGGTATGAGTTGTAAAACTTGCGAGGTAAAGGTAGGCGTTGTAAAAGTATGCGTTGTAACGTCACACATCCGAGCAGATGTATTTTTATTACACTTGTATTGGCAGGCATGACTCGGAAACTGTTGGATTTAGTCATACTTTACAGAGACGAGCCCAAACGAAAGCATTTCACAGAGTATGACCCTATATGTGCTTCAGCTAATACTGTGTGCATCACATGCACGTATTAACAACAAATGGGTCGTGGTTGCTGCTTTTGTTTTGAACTACAATACAACAATTGACAAATTACATGAATGCAACAATAAAACTTGTAAAACACAGAAAGGCTGTAAATGTAATGTGTTAGCTGTAAGTAACATGGGGCAAAGGAATCTATATATCTGCTGTCATGCCGGCGCTTCTGAACAATAGTGACGGCACACAGAAAATAAAGCATGCTAAGGTGTTTCGGGAAAGTATTACAAAATCAGTAAAACACAGCAAAAAAAACTTGGATTTAAATTTTACTTGTGGAGAAACTTGCCCATCTCCTTAATTAAAAGTATTTTCTTCCAGTAAAAAAAAATCCCTGGGAGGAAGACGAGAAGCATTGACCACAACGTGTTTTGCGTTTATTGTTATGTATGAGGGATTCAGAGTGCCATGGGCCTCATTTATGAAAAGTGACGCACCAGCGGCGTAAAAGTGACGCAAGGGCTAATAAATGAGGCCCCATGATTTCAGGGGTGCACGGAGAGTGCAGTGGTTTTTGAGATTGGTACAGAGGTGGAGAAATAAAGCGATGTCAGTAAATGCCAAGATGTTGAAGACTACAATACAGAAGACCGAGCAGACTTGGTAGGGCTGTAACCATTACTGATGCTGTTTTAAAGCTACTTACAGACCATTACGCTACACAACAGGGATATATCAGAAATATACAGCTGCGGTCCGTGCAGGTAACAGCGGTGGGGCCGGATGCTGAGGGAAAATTAGATAAATAATACATTTTCCTTCTGTATCATCGCTCTAAATCTCCCCCAAGCAGCTCCTCCGCCCCACGACTGTTACCTTCAAGGACCCCGACTGGAAATATATCTAATTACAAGGAGATCAACTGTTTTGCTCTCAGTAAAGTCTCACATCGTCAAGCACAATTGTACCGAAAACAAAGAAGTGTCACACAAAAGAAAACCAAACATTTAGCAGCTATGCAGATTCAAGATTACAAAACAGGATAGTAGTGTTTACACTAAATCTAGAGGGCGTCCTAGAGCACAAAGCTCACAGTCCCAGATTGTTGCATGAAACATATTCCTACTGACAAGATAAGGTCTAATGTATGTCATGCTCAAGTGGCAACCATGGTAATCAGTGAGCTTACATTTTATAAATGAAGGGTGACTTTTTTGACATGTGTACAGAGAGGTGCTAGTTTCGGACGTCAATTTTTTTTGGGGGGTAAATATATGCAATGAGGCAGATTTATGTTAACTGGCGCATCCCCAGGGATGCGCCAGTTAATGTGCGCCACAGTGCGCCACAGGTCCGCCACCCATGGTGCGCCGCATTTACAATGCGGCGCACATTGGGGCAAAAACGGCACAGATGCGTGACGCATCTGTGCCGTAAAGGTGGCGCATTGCTGGAGTTGCGTCGCAAGCGCGACGCAGCTCCAGCAAGGCTCGGGGGTGCCCCATCTTCATAATGCTGCGTCAAGACCTACGCCTGCTTCAAGCAGGCGCAGGGCTTTGACGCAGCATTGGCCTGAAAGTGACTGAGTGAAATCTTGTAGATTTCACTCAGCCACTTTCAGGAGGCGTTCCTGCGCAGGAACGCCCCCCCCCTGCGCAGGAAAGCCTCCTTATGGCGCAGGGCTTTACAACGTGACGCATCTCCTAGATGCGTCACGTTGTAAATAGGGCGCATTATTTGCGCCGCCGTTTCGTCAAATAAAGTGACGCAATTGCAGCGCAAAGTGGCGCAAGGGCCTCATAAATCTGCCCCAATGTCTCTGCTGCGTCGTCCCCTTCACAGCCCGCACATGCTGCAGCAGACCCAAGCCCCTTGGAGCGAGCCCGCACTACATGGACCCCGCCTTATCCTTATGTGTGTAGCTCACAAAGTACACAGAAGCATAACCTAGCTGCCGACTGGTTCTGGAGATGCTGTCTGCCGATGGGCAGTGCCTATGTCTCCGTTTCTAATGCTGAAGGTGGGCAACATAAGGTTAATGACCTCCAGCTGACACTGCAGCCTCATGATGCCTTAAGGCGCACAGCAGAGCTGTCAGCTTAATCCCACTGTTCTGCGTTCGCTCAATCCGCAACTTTTGAGAAAGAGGCGGGCTCAATCAGATAGTGATCCCTGGGCTCTCCCGACTCTTTGTACTATAGAGAAACCAATGAAGAGTAGAGCCAGTGATACCAGGGCCAATTAGTTCTGAACGTGTTTTTCAGCATAAGCAACAGTCACCCACCAAGAAACGTAGGGCCTCATTTATGAGAAATGACGCATCGCTGCGTGAAAGCAGCGATGCGTTACTTCTCAGTGCGCCCTCCTTGCGACATTCCTGATGCATCATATTTACTGTATGTACTGTAATTGGGAAGTATGTCCAGGCGAAGAAAGGCAACCTCCACCTGCTCTAAGTGGATTTGACCGCAGCCTTTGACTGTGTTTCACACTCTAGGCTGTGGTCAATCCTAACTGAATTGGGAGTAGACCCTCCAATAATATCCTTTTTACGTGAGCTGTATTCGGGAGCATTGGCAAGGGTGAGATTTGGGGTGAACGGGGAGCTTACTCCCCCTTTCGCAGTGACTAAGGGAGTTAGACAAGGGTGTGTCCTGGCTCCCTTTTTATTTAACCTGTACACAAATGGTCTCGAGAAGGCCATGTTAGAGGGGAGTCAGGACTTGCCAGCAATCGCCCGTCATCCAATTCCTGCGTTACTTTACGCGGACGACGCAGTGATTATGGCGCGAACCCCAGTACAACTTCAGATTCAGTTAAACTCGTACTGTAAATTCATGGCTTCATTGGATTTAATGGTTAATATTAAAAAAACCCTAGTTATGCATTTTGGCAAAAAGATATCTAAGAAAAAATCGATACGTATTGAAGAAGCTAAGTTGGACTGCACTAGGACATATCCTTACTTAGGTATCTTATTTGATAATACCTCCTCTTGGAAATCGGCCATCGATAGTAGACATCTTCTATTTTTAAAAGCTACTTCTGCCCTAACTGCTTTTTCCCGTAAAATAGGGAAGCCTCCCCCAAAAGAACTCATGCAAATATACTACGCTAAGTGCCATAGCGTAGCTCTATATGGTGCTGGGGTGTGGGGCTACGTACCTGTGGTCACCTTGCAGAGGGTAGAGAATAATTTTATTCGTTATCTTTTGGCCGTCATATCAAATTGGGCATGGATTACATCGCTGACTACATAAAAATCCAGCCAATTTTACTGTGGCATCGCATTTTGTCAACGGAACAGTGTAGCTTAACTCGTGCATTAATTGCAGATTGCTTGGCTCTAGACAATTGGTCAGATGTTCCGTGGCTGTCCTTTGTACATAACTTCCTTAATGACTTGGGTCTTTCTAAATATTTTAAAGAACCTGCTATTCTAACTACTGTTACAAGAAAGGCCCTGAGATTGCTTTGCCTATCTCATTTGGGGGAACTACGTATGGCTCAAGAAATCAATAAAGTTTCCAATCGCCATATTTGAACTATTCAATGTACTCCGGGCATCCAGCCGTATCTCACCTTTTGCCTGACCAGCTATGAAAAATATCTGCTGACGCGGTTTAGGCTTAATCTGTTTTTCCGCTTGGTTACATTCCCAAGGAGACAGGATTGGTCAACTTCTAACATCCGGTGTCCTTGCGATGGTATCTCAGAACAGTCTAATATTCACGTATTTCTGTTCTGTAAATTTTACGATCTACCACGCAAATGCTGGATTACTCCAATCCTGTTATCCCAAGGACTGAGAAGATGCCACCCTGCCCTTATGGCTTTACAACATTTAGATACAGTTTCAATCGCCAAATGTATAGCTATGTTTCTTAAGAGCTTCCTGAAAATCCGATTCACACATGGATAACTACAGTGACTGAAAATTGAACCACCTTGGGTAGCCATGTTTGATTTGATTTTATATCATTAGCAGACAGAATCCAAACTTTTTATATGAATAATTGTAGCAATGTAAAGCTTTATAATGTGAATGTATATATAATGTTTAATACTACTTTTATTGTATTCCTATGACTGTATATGAAAATGTATAACATGATTGTTGCTTTTATGATTTTATCCTGTTCTAAAATCGAATAAAGCTTTCTACTACTACTGTATGACGCATCATGTCGCAAGGAGTTACAGATACGTCAGTATTTCTGACGTATCTGTAAGCGCAAAAGTGACGCATTGCTGGAGTGTGTCACAAAAGTGACGCAACTCCAGCAAATGCACCCTTTCACATGGGGCAAGACCCATGTGAAAGGGCCTGCGTCAGTCTTACGCCTGCTGTGAGGCAGGCGCAAGATTTTGACGCAACGGCATCCTAAAAGTGACGCAGTGAAATCTCATAGATTTCACTGCGTCACTTCTACAACCCTTCCTTGCGTCAATACGCCCCCCTTGCATACATTATACCTGGCGCAGGTATAATGTGGTGCAGGGGTTTACAAAGTGACGCATCTACCTAGATGCGTCACTTTGCAAATATGGCGCAACAAGGCACATTTTTTACGCCACTGGTGCGTCACAAAAAGTGACGCACCGGCGGCGTAAAAGTGACGCACAGCCTCATAAATGAGGCCCGTAGTTTTTACAGACTAGGGCATTACGAAGCAAGCATGTCTGTCTTGGATTAAATAAGTAATAACGCTCTACATCATGATACAGCGGTTATTCGCAAAAATAAAAGGAATGCTAACACTATTTTGTATGGGTTGAATCTGAGTGAGGAGCGCAACATACTGGGGGCCAACCATGCCTTCAGGGCCATCTGGAGAGCAGTTTTCGGAAGAGTGCTCCTGCCGTGGGGTGTGAAAACAGTGTGCTGGATCTGTAACACCAACTGCAAGGTAGTGAAACCCATTGGCCGAGGAGGGCAAAGAAAACAAAGGTGCCCTGCAGGAAACACCATAAAAATGGCTATTTAGGAATCGCAATTCCTCATGTTGATGCATGTGGGCCAAAGATCATTGAGTTGGAACAAGGCACAACGGAACTAAGTGGTATGACACAGGACATCCGGACCAAATTATAGGCAACATTGTCAAACAAGCATTTGCAATGCAATAGGTCTTGCATTTACTAGAGTTTGAGCTATTGGCATTGTAAATGGCAGGGCCTTTTATTTATTTGTTGTTTTTAAAACAGACAAAAGGTATTGTCATTTACAATTCCGATAGCTTAAACGTTCTCAAATGCAAGACCTATTGCATTGCAAATGCGTTTGGCGTTAGGAGAGAGCGTGTCCTGCTTTTTCTTGCCTGAAAGAGCAGGCAGGACAAAGCTATTTGAGAAAATAGTGCTCGGAGGCTGTATTTAAAGAATACCGAGCAACAGCACCCAAACACGAAGCAAAGTAATGATTTTTTATTCTACAACAAAAAATATCACCAATAAATTTGACAGTCACACGAATCGCTTGAGGCTGCCCACCTTTCATGGTTCATTCTGAAATTTCAAAAACAGACACAACATTTTAAGGAAATTAGCCTTCCTTTGCCATTCAGCTTAAACCTTTGCGCGCGTCGGACGGTCCCCGGACGTCCGAAGTCACAGTGGGCGTGTGCGGAGGACAGCTGGGGGCCGTCTGAACCACGCCCAGTCATAAATCACCCGCACCGTGGCGAAATTCGTGCCGCAGTCAACAGGTTAATAGAGGAAAACCGAGAGGGAAGATAAAAATCTAAAACTAACCACTAAAAAAGCAACAACATTTAAAAAAAATTAAAAAACAGTCTGATCACTAGTTGGTAAGCTCTGACAATTCAAAATCCCATGCCCGTTTTGAAGAAGTTTGAATACAAGCTAAAATGGCTTTCAGAAAACAAGCCTATACAGAACAATGATAATCTACACTAAACGCCGTAACCATATGCTGCCGAATGCTGTGGACATAGGAGGACGGCAGGCACTTCATAAATAATCTTCTAAGGGCTGCATTTTTTTTTTTAAATACTTTATTTGTCATTTTCACAAGCATCGCACAAAAACCATCAGCAGTGTAAACAGCACACACCATTGTATAAGGAAGTACACCAAGTCCGTCACTCCATAGCACAGCAGTAAATATTAAAAAAGGGAGGGGGTAGCAATCGTAGTGGTTCACAGATACAAAATAGCCGCGAGCTCAATAACATCCCCATATATCACATGCATTTGGTACATTATTAACATTGTAAAGAGTTCGGTAATACCGTGGGTTACCCCACCCCTTCTGGGTACAGTTGGTTGTCCAATTGTGCTTGAAGTTCCGCCGTAAGTTTGGCAATATAAGTGCGGTATGGTCCCCATATGTCTAAGGGTCGAGATGGAGTGGGAATGGTAGAAGAGTATTCGACACAGTTAACATTGCAGGAGGCCAAGCTTTTTAGCCAGGATTTCACACTTGGACTTCTTTTGGAGCACCAAAGCAGGGCCACCTCCCTCTTGGCCAACAAGAACCCCAGCGCTGCATTTAAAGTGCTTTCTGAACAAATGTTCATCGGATGGGATTTTATTTTTAAACAGAAACTAACCGGAAGGATTGCTGTTTTGCTTTTTAATTACAAATGGAAATGCTTTGAAAAAATGCATTCGATATTGGTACAAAGCTTTTTTATTTGTACTTAAAAAGCAAAACGGCAATCCTTTTTCCTCTTTTATTATAGAAATACATCCGTCTGGTGAATGCTTTGCATTCAGAAAACGCATTAACTGCAGCTTTAACAAGGTTATTTTTAAAGTGTGCGCTTTGGACACAATTTGTTTTTAATACGGTTAAGAAACGTGTTATTTTTTACTTACACAGCAAGATGGTAATGATTGCTGTTACAACACAAATGAATGCAAAACAACTCTCGACTTCTTGGCTTTTGAAGTAATCACCACACCGCGTTTTAGCTTAAGCTAAAGCGCAGGTGTTGGCATGGTTAAACAAGAAGAATACAAAACAATGCCAGACAGCCACATGGAGGAAACTGGGAGGAATGAATGCTGCATTAAAATGTAAGCAGCTATGGGCCTGAGCACCCACAGCGTAACACAATGTTGAAAACATAATAAAATAGTCCCCCCCATTAGCAGATCAACAGAACAAAGCGGAATGATATAGTACTAAGTCCTTGCTCCTTGGAGGAAAAAGGAGGGACGAAGTGGCAGAACTGGCCACTAGTAAGTAAGGATTTTTACAGGTCATTGAAACAAACAAATGAGAAGCAAGGAATGGCATTTGGCCCACCAGACATATATGTATACTAAAGTATACAAGAGGTCTAAGCTTGCACTCGACCTAAAAACAAAGAATTGGAAAATAGATTCAGACAGTATATCATCAGAATTCAGATTCAGATTCAGAAAATGCTTTATTCGATTTTAGGTACTTGATAAAATCATAAAAGCAGAAAATACAAATGACAATTCATTTAAAGTATACATTAAAAAGTACATTACATAAACTACTAGCCCAACAATACATAATTTTACAGTTTAAAAGCTAACAAGTTATGTTCCTTTTCCTCAGTATACTTTTTAAAAGTCCAGTCATGATTCCAATACAGTACACATTATCCAATAATTGTAAAAATAGGAAAGCCGGACTACATTGCCGCCACGCTCCCTGCTTTATAAAAGGCATAATCCACCTGACACGTTCCTTAGCATAAAATGTACAAAAAAGGAACACGTGCATTGTTGTTTGGGGTGCTAGATTATCGCACGGGCAGTGGCAGAGATTCCTGGACCAGCAAGCTAAACTTCCCTTGTGGCCTAAATACTTTACAATTTATAACATGGCTCTCATTTTTCAAGAATGAAAGTCCTTCAAGATATGACAAAGACTTACTTCAATTAACTTTCCAGTAATGTATTCATTTTTTTGTATCACAAAACTTTTTTAAAACTTTTTCATAGAAATAAATATGTTTAATTGTAAATTCATTTGTCAGTACATTTATAATAATAAAAAAAACACTTCAATCAATTTGTAAATGACACAAATTTTTACATAAAATACACAAACGATACCCAGTAACTCACACACCTACACATTTAACCAAGCTCACATACTAGGCACACATTCATAATCATCCCAAACAGTCTCCTTTCTTCTGTGGTTTAAGGAAACACAGATATTTTTATGTAGTTCCACGCCAGGTCGACGCGCGTTTCGGTGGACTTGTACCACCTTCCTCAGGACCTCGACAGAGAAAAGTATGTGTGGACACAGGGTATCTGAAATAACAAATGCAACAAAATGTACCCATGTCATATGGCAGAAGGACAGATACTTAAATGTTATAATCAATGTCAAAAACGTATGCTTCTGATTAACGTTGGGGTAAGCGTACACTGACATGTCACTCACACCTGGGAGGAGCAGTTTATACATACTTCTATACTGAGTTTACATTTTTACCCCGTACACAAGCCCACCCCCTTAAGAGGGAAATTTACACATTAGTGTTGAGTGAGACAAGTAAAAGAAAAGATTTTGAGAATAGTTTGGAACAGAGGTCTCGCATTAGGAAAGTTTGAGCTATTGGTCTTATAAATTAAATTCTTTTTTTATTTATGTGTTTGTTAAAATAGCTAAATTAATAGCTCTGTCATTTACAATGCCAATAGTTATAACTTTTGAAAATGTGACACCTATAACATTTGTAATGCAACATGTTTTTTATTTACGTGACTTAGATGTATTAATATTACAAATAACAATGGCTGTTATTTTTTTGTTAAATTAATTGTTAATTAATTTATTTAATTTGTAATGGCAATAGCTTAAACTTTTGTAAATAACTTTTGTGAAGATTATATTCAGTGTTTTTTATTGTGACGAAAATCCAAGAACAGAAGTGAAATATTAACATCTTTTTTGTGATTTGTAATAAAGCTTGAAAGCTTGAAAACAGCTTGAAACAGTGTCGCCTGTCGTGAACTGAGGGCTGTAACTCACTGTGTAATGCACTATGTAAAGGCGACGACAAAATACAGAAACTGTGAATTGAACTTTACAGGAAATGGGAGCCGAACAATGGGGAGAGGGAGGGCGGGGTGATTTATGCTTCCAGATTATGAGGTGGAAGTGCTCTGGCGAATACACCGCCCCCTCCCCACAGTTGCAAGTCAAACTTGAGCGAAGAGAAGAACATGCAGTGTTGCAGATCCTGAGCTAACTTTTGTTTACCTTTGTCAGTGGCAGTGTAATCCCTGTCAAAGATTACATGTTGTTTTTTTATTTATTATTTACTTTGTGTTTCAGCCTGCCGCTAGTTGTGCTAGTTGTGTGCGTGTGTGTCTGAGTGGGAGTATTCACTCACTCGCTCATCTTACATGAAACCGAGCTGCATAAAGCCTTGCGGAGTCCTCAGTACTTAGGAACCTCCGCTGTCACAATACTAAGGAAACAAGCTTGGCAATGAAGCCAGCTGGTTTAAAAGGGGGAAGGCTGTTGTTTCTCTGACATCCAAGATAACATAAAGCACAGAGTGATGTTACCATAGTGTAGCCCACTTCTTGGTAAAGTTAGTGGCAAAATAACAAGACGGTTGATGCATCATAATCCTGGTCATGGGCAAAAGCTGGATCAAGGTTATCGAGGCAAAGAACTGGTCACAGGCCACTAGTGCGTGATCGCTCATTTTAATGAACCAAAAATAGCTCCACTTAATACACTGCTGCCAGGTGAGGCTTGCTACCTTCTTTTTGTAGCCTTTCCTGCCTGTCTCCTGACTTACGGAGACGTTTTTTTTCAAATTAATTGTGAATCGGCATCAGCTATTTGGCCATTTGTGTGGTTGCATAGCGGCAAAGAAGAAACACATTTAACTGCTCCTGGAAAAGGCAGAGAATGTCCTTGTCAAAGCTCTAGGGGAACTAAGTATTTAATTACTCTTCAATTCTCTGAGTACTTTAGCATACAAAATTACATAAAAATACATCCTACGCAAGAGTTTGTGATATTTCTCGTATGTGGCAGAAAATGTGCTGCACATGCTTTCCTTGTGATGGGAAAACATAACACTCCTTGGATGCTCTGTGCTCTGTGAATCTGACCTTTGAAGTCAGTCTAGTTTCAGGTGGTCAATAGTGCATGCCCACACACCTTAACATAAACATCAATGTAGTTTAACATCATGGCACACATTACAGTGAACAAGTCCTGGACTTCTGTAGTCTGAAATATAGTAACTCTCTCTATTCCTGATTACTATTGGTTCAGGGTCTCAAAATCTTGTGGGGAGATTCTAATTGAGATATCCATGGCAGACTCTTTGTTTTCATTTGTTTGTCCTTCCTTACATGTATGTGTCAATATACTTCTAGGGTCCTCAAATAGTGAAAGAGACCAAAAGATATCAGTTTCCAATTCTTTCACCAGACAGGTCTCACGGGAACTGAAACGATTGCATTGATAGCCTTGATATCCCAAAGCAGCATTATCCTATATTAATATGTTATGCCTTTCTCTTTTTATTTTCTTAGACAATAACAATGGTAAAAGCTGAGTGCTCAGGAAACACATCTGATGCTGCAGAGTTCCTACTCATTGGACTGCAGGTTGTCCCTCAGCTGAATATCTTTATTTTCATCATATTCTTTATCGTTTATTTATTAACTGTGGCTGGAAATGTCCTCATCATTGTAACTGTTTACTTGGAAGTCAGCCTTCACTCTCCAATGTACTTTTTCTTAGTGAACTTATCGCTGTTGGACGTCTGTACCATATCCAATGTGATGCCCACCTTGCTAGGAGGTTTAGTGACCAAAATCCATATAATTTCTTTCAGCAGTTGTTTGACACAGTTTTTCTTCTTTTGTTGGACAATAACTACAGAGTGCTTCCTTCTAACAATCATGGCTTATGACAGATATGTGGCCATATGCTTTCCATTACATTATACAAAACTCATGGACAATCAACACTGTCTTCAGCTGGCGGTGTGCTCCTGCCTGACCTCATTTTTGTCGGTGGTGTTTGTGTACTCTATAGTAAGCACATTGCAGTTCATTGGCCTCAATGCACTGGATCATTTCTTCTGTGAGTTAGAACCTCTTCTGAAAGCCACCTGCTCAGACACCATCCTGATTAAGGTAGTTGTTTATCTTTTAACAGCTGGTGTAGGATTAATACCTTTTTCATTCATCATAATATCTTATGTATATATCATCTCTGCTGTTCTTAAAATTGCCTCAAATGATGGAAGGAAAGCTGCTTTTTCCACATGTAGCTCCCACCTTGTGGTGGTCAGCATGTTCTTTGGCACCCTGACGATAATGTATGACGGTCCATCAATGGGTTTATCTCTAAAATCAAGCAAAGTCTTGTCGCTGCTGTACACCGTGGGCACCCCAATCACTAATCCTGTTATTTACACCCTGAGAAATAAGGCTATCATGGAATCCTCCAGGACCCTCTTAAGAAAACTGTTCTAAATTATACATGTTAAAATACTCTGCTGATCTCAGAGATGGCTGAAGCATTTATCAGTTGGTATGGTATTTTATGTTGGCAAAGGATGGTGTCTTAGATTATCTCAACCACTTATTTTCTTCGGACAGTGCGTCAGCATCAATGAGTTAAACAAGCATGTGAGGGAGAGGAGATATTCCCACAGGAGAAACGCATTGCATTGGGGACACAATCAAACTGAACTGAAAGAGCAAATCCACCAGATAATATTTATCTAAAAACTGATGTTTTATTTTCTGGTTTTCACAGTAGGTTTGTATTCTCAGTTGGCTACTTTCTTTGGAGTACTGTTCTATTTTTTTCAAAACATGTGTGCAAAGTTATTGCACCTCATCACTGGTAGACAATTGGGCTGGAGATCTGTCACCCTGCTTCTTCATACTTGAGATAACAATGGCTATCTTGCTTATAGCACATTTTAATCTTCATATCTCACACAAATGTAAAAATGGATGAGCATAAAATAAATGAACATGAAATTCCATAGTTCTTGTCAAAGAATATCATTGGAAGAGCAACAAGTGACCCTAAGTCTGTTTGATTTAAGTAACTCTGTTGATTGGTCAAATTGGACTTAGCAGCAGTTTTTGGGGTTTTGCGACATACAAGGAAATCCTTGTAAATATTGTGTTGTGTGTTTTGCTGGAGTTTTCACACAGGAACGCCTGCCTTGAAAGTCAGGCTAACAGCAGTGCAGATGTGAAAATTTCACGTTAACGAGTGAAAAATGCTGATAACTAGAGTTAGCGGCAACTTGTAAATATGGCGATAAAAAAGGCACAGAAACGTCAAAAAATGGATGCTACACCCACGTAAAAATGCCCTTAGCGTTTAATTCTGTGCAAAGCGCAGCAAAAAGTGGCACAGAATTGCCATTCACTGCAGAAAGGTGGTAGAGTGCAAGCCCTTGCTTTTTCTAAAAAATATACAGACCACACACATTGTGTACACTGCACACTTCTACCTGGGCCACAACAGGGTTAACAGACTGACTCCCGGAGCACCCATATGCAAGGTCCCATCGTCAGTTTGGGTTAAGTGTGGAAAAAACTTAACTTAGTAATCCTCTCTACGTCCTATTGTAATTGTGTATATACACCACGCCATCGTTACATGGCTTGTGGTAAGCAGCATTTGGTTACAGGAGCAGTCCTTCATCAGCAACCGCAGTCAGTGACCAAACACACAATATCTGATGCCAGTCGCCATCACTTCTGAAGAAAGCAAGCAACAACGACTAATGTGGTAAAATTCTATGTCAGTCTCATTCACATATGCTGTTAATGGACGATATTTGACTTCAAGGAGATCGTTGGTATTGCAAAGCACTGGTCACCAGTCAGGGCTTCACGTTGGCGGAAAACATGGGTGGTCATTGCTGACATGAAAAACACTGTGCGGATGATGTCCAGAGTCTGTAGCCAGGGAGGTCACATTGGCAGTCAGTTGCAGGTCTGACTCTTGCGTTGGCTTTTGTGAAAACGAATTGCATATGTGAGGAGCTAGTGTTTTTTCCAAAGCAAAGAGTCCAGAAACTGTGGATTACCAACAGGAGTCCAGTTCTTTCAGGTGTGAGGTAGAAGGAGTGCACTTGCATACCAGCCAAGGGCCTTGGATCTGGGATAACACCTTTAAGGGGACATCTGGTTTTACTCTAGTAAAGGCCAACAGAGGTTCTAGGCAGGTCCCATTGGTGCTGGCAAACAGGGAAGTCCTTCTTCTGGTTCTCCACTGGTCCAGGAAAGTTCTGATGAGAGTTTATGAGTGCTAGTGTGTGTGTAGGGATCACCCCTTTTATCTAACCCTAGGTGGTTCTGGTCACTTCTTTCTGTTCCCCTGGGACTGACTCCAATTTGTCTAGGGTAACATAAGGCAGGCAGGCTCTGGTATTGGCTGCATTTTTTAGTGACAGACAGCTTTAGAAGTCAGGAAGAGAATGCATTAACACTCATGTGACTCTGGACACAGATAGAAAGACCCATTTGGTTTAGGCAGAAAAATGCCAACTTTCTAAAAGTGAGTGAATTAAATGAATGTGTGTGAGAACCACACTTGTATTGAAAAATTCGGACAAAGTATTTTGATAAGTGTGCTATGCCAGATTAGTGCCTGCTAGCATACATGTAAAATATGAAAGTGGCCTAGCCTAATGTGGCCTAATGTAATATGTTTTTTCACCTAGTTGACTTAGGGAATACATATATCATTCCTTTAATATGATCAAATCTGTTCAGATCAACATAGCAGTGACTGTTCAACTAAATCAGGAACAATAAAGTTTGTTTACTATTTTTCATATTTTGAGGGCGCTATTACTAGTCCTCTCTCGATTCATACTACTCTTTAATTTCTAAATAATTGGTTTGATTCTTTCAAATAAATTTTTTTAAATACATCCGTTTCTTTTCTTTTTCCCATTCTTTGAACTGACTTCGCGCTTTATAAATAAAACCTATTCGAAGATACCTCATTCACTTGGACCAGTTCTATTTTTATTTTGTCCTAACACACCGTGTATCAAACAGTGAAAACCGACTCTTTCTTCGCGCATTCGCATGAAGACGGCACTAGTCTTATTTTTATTTCTTCATCTAAACACACTGTGTATCGAATAGTGAAAACGGACTCCTTCTTCGCGCATTTGCACGAAGACGGCACAGTTGTTAGCTGGAACTCACCGATGTTAGCGGGTAAGCTCATCTAATCTGAACTCAAACTTGAGTCACTCGTGACTTCTTATACACTCCGCCAAAGGGTATTGAGACTTATTCTTTTCCCTATTTTCCCTCAGTTGCTGTTATTTATGGAACCTTACTTGACGAATTTCAAATTCGGTTTCACTCACGCAGGTGAGCAATATTGACCGCTCGGTCTAATGCCTCGATATTTTCGTAATACTTTTAACACACTGATAGTCCGCATTATTATTTTTTTAGGTTGCCATCAAATTTCCCTGAAACCTGTTGATACAGGTAAGCTCTAAAACTCGAGGGACTTGACTATTCCCACATAACCTTGGCGGCTCACGCCTAAACGCTGTACACCTTTTTTTATGTGCAGATTTCGACAGTGTTTTACAAATGGTTTAACGCGTGCTTTAGAACACCCATACTTTTCAACTAGGTAAGATAGATCTTTTCATCTACCTAAAATCAGTAAACTCTATAAATGAATTTAATTCATACACAGAATTGCAGGCATCAAACTAAAATGTTCCCTTTATTGTGTTTTGTCGACAAAACCCCTGACGAAGGAACTTTCTGTTCCGAAATGCATTGGGTCATGAATTGAAATGTTTTATGGTTTTTATTGTCAAAAAACAATTATTGTATTGTGAAGCATCATGAAAAGCAACAAATGATTGTATATGAAATGAAATGAAATGAAATGAAAAATTGCATTTGTATAGCGCATAACTGCCCTGAGGCCTCGCAGCGCTATTGAATCTGATTGCTGAAATTTTGATTGTTGACATGATTAAAATGTTTATAATCTAATAGTCCTAGCAGCCAATAGGGGCTAGGCCACTTTCATATTTTACATGTATGCTAGCAGGCACTAATCTGGCATAACAAACTTATCAAAATACTTTGTCTGAATTTTTCAATATGAGTGCGGTTCTCACACACATTCATTTAATTCACTCACTTCTGCCAAAGTGAAAACCAGCACCACCACTATCAAAAATGTCTTTTGAATCTATTGCAAGTATCACGGACAATCGTGCATCTACAAAAGTATATACAACTGATGAAGCTACCGAAATTTACAAACGTATAAAGGAAACTAAAACGTTTGATGCTCAAAGTGGATCCATCACCCAACAATTACGTCAACTAGAGTACCTCACAAGACGTGAACTAAACCAACGTCTACATGCGTCTACTTTAATTCAATATCACCGTGTAAAAAGAATTCCACGCGGCCTGAGACTAGCAAGACGACCAATGTTATTTAGACTCAATAACAACCCACAATTCATGGAGAAATGGTACTGTATACTGAATAAGCGTTCTTTAGATTTAATCTTACTTCTCATCGAAGAACTCTCCAAAACAATAAATGAACTGGAAGAGGAAATCTATAATGTCAAACAAGAGCTATCCAGCAGAATGGAAGTTGAACCATGGGGCAAATTTCTAGAAGACCTAAACATCCGCCTTGATAAATATGGTAAAGAATTGCAAGAAACGAAGCTTCGTAAATTCAAAAGAGACACGATAGATTACAAGCTGAACGAAGCTTATACATGGGCTGAAGTTTATGCCCAACGAAGATACAGCGGTAAAAAAGCAACACAACCAACTTCATCAGACGAAAGTGTAATTTCAGATAGTGACATCAACATCTCCAGACAACCTGCCAGTCACATATCAAGCTTGAAATCAACTGACAAAACAGGTGACTCAGCAGCAACAAACAGTGATATAGCATCTGCTCCATCTTCGTCTTCTTTTTTAGAAAAAGAGGGAACATCAAACAGACCACCGGACCAAGTTGCTTCAAAGCAATTCGAAAAAAGACAAGACGAGGAAAAGGAAAAAGAAAAAGAAAACAAAAAGAAAGGTCTGAGAAGCCAAGGGAAAATCTCGTAGTCAATATCTATAAACAACAACTAACATCATTTGAGGAAAATTTACTGAATAAAGGCATCACATTTGTAAGTACTTATCATACCACGGAATTGGAAACGGAAATATTCTACAAATTCATGAGAGTATTACGTCTAAAAAATTTCTTTTCCATAGTCAATCCAACTGATTCAAATGATGATTCTACTATTCAGTTTAAACCTAAGATTACGTCCACTGCTCCAATTTCACATAAAAGTTTGGACACTTTCGAAATCTTGGTGAAGACTGATTTACACAAGATCAAATACAAAAGAAATCTCAAGAATCTTTCTCGAGCAGTATATAGCGCTCTTCAAACATTGGCCAAAAATGAGGCAATCATAATACAGAAGGCAGACAAAGGAGGAAGTTTAGTAATAATGGACGCGAGTTTCTATTATGCAAAAGGCACAGAGCATGTATTGGACCACAACATCTATGCAAAACTAAACAGAGATCCTACAAATGACATTGCTGATTCTCTAAGTAGAATCTTGGACCAGGCAGACAAATTCAACTGGATTAACATCACTACAAAGCGGTTTCTTTGGCAAGCATACCCGAGAAGACCAAAAATGTACTTTCTTCCGAAAATACATAAGAACCTCGAGAACCCCCCCTTCAGACCAATTGTGTCAGGATGTGAGTCTATCTTTGAGAATTTGGGGAGATTCATTGATAATCACTTGCAGTCTTTCATTCAACGCTGGCCAAGCTACATAGAGGATACATATGATTTCCTGAGAAATCTCATGACTGTTAATCCTAACACAACCGACAACTGGATCTTATGCACCATAGATGTGGTTGCACTTTACACATCTATTCCACATGCCTTAGGACTAGAAGCAATCGAATGGGCATTGTTACAAGAGGACACACCTGAAACACTGAAATGTTTGATTATTCAATTACTTGAATTCTGCCTGTAAAATAGCTATTTCATGTGGCAAGATGACTTTTTCCTTCAGCTCAATGGCACAACAATGGGCTTTCCAGGAGCCTGTGTATATGCTAATATCTTTATGGCCAAATTCGAGCACGATTACATCATGGCAGATCAGACATGGCAAGAAGGATTAGTCTACCATAAAAGATATATCGATGATATATTCATAATTTGGAAGAACACACAAACATCTCTAACCAATAACATCCAAAACCTCAACAAGATTGATCCTAGAATCCAATTCACTTACGGCATGGACAATCATACAATACCATTTCTAGACGTCATGATTACTCTACAAGACCACCAAATTCACACAAGTGTATTTAAGAAGCCCACTGATAAAAATTCAGCAGTACTACATAAGAGTTTCCACCCGACATCTTTAATTAACAACTTGCCAATCTCCCAATTTATGAGGATTAAACGAATCTCTTCTGATCAAAGCTCTTGCAATAAAGCACTTGAGGAACAAAAACAAAGATATATAGCACAAGG
This sequence comes from Lissotriton helveticus, assembly GCF_964261635.1. Taxonomy (NCBI): domain Eukaryota; kingdom Metazoa; phylum Chordata; class Amphibia; order Caudata; family Salamandridae; genus Lissotriton; species Lissotriton helveticus. The sequence goes on along the minus strand of NC_136073.1, from coordinate 910,867,702 downwards.
CTACTCTTCAAAACCACTGGATTCACAAATTGCAAAAGTAAATGAAATATCAAGAGCAGATCTTCTTCAAAAGAAAACAAAAAAATCTACCAACAGGATGGTCTTTGTTTCAAAATATTCCTCAGCATCACGAGACATCAAAAAAATTATCCTAAAGAGATGGGATATATTAGAAACAGAAAGTGATTTTGGATCTTTATTCAAAGAGAAACCTTTATTTGCATACAGACGAGCACAAAACCTAAAAGAACTTTTATCGAAACGAACTAAAGAACCAGCACAAATTGCATTCAAAGGTACCAGGCAGTGTTGGAACTGCAAGAACTGCAATACCGCTATCACCGGCAATATTCTTTTACATCCAAGGACAGGAGAAAAAATTAATTTACGACATACCACAAATTGTGACTCAGAACACTTGGTCTACATGATAAAATGCCCTTGCGGACTATTATATGTAGGCAAGACAGAGAGGAAAATGAAAGTCAGACTGTCTGGACATAAAAGTAGGATTCGAAACAAAAGTACGACATCTCCACTTGCGCTACATTGGATTGAACATCGACATACAATAGCGCAACTTAAATATCAAATTATTGAACAAGTTCCGCAGAAACTTGGCTTTGACAACTCCAAAATTCTACTCCAACGAGAAGTATTTTGGATAAAAAAATTACAAACTTTGGCACCTCTGGGATTAAATGATAAATTAGATATGGTATGTTTTCTGTAACTAACACATACATCGGAACCCAGTAGATTAAAACAGGTTTCCTATCACATAGAGCATGAGATACAATTTTCTCCGAAATGCATTTAAATACACAGAACTATTGATGTAGTTTTTAAATGGGATGTATTTAAAATGTAATATGTTTTTTCACCTAGTTGACTTAGGGAATACATAAATCATTCCTTTAATATGATCAAATCTGTTCAGATCAACATAGCAGTGACTGTTCACCTAAATCAGGAACAATAAAGTTTGTTTACTATTTTTCATATTTTGAGGGCGCTATTACTAGTCCTCTCTCGATTCACACTACCCTTTAATTTCTAAATAATTGGTTTGATTCTTTCAAATACATTTTTTTAAATACATCCGTTTCTTTTCTTTTTCCCATTCTTTGAACTGACTTCGCGCTTTATAGATAAAACCTATTCGAAGATACCTCATTCACTTGGACCAGTTCTATTTTTATTTTGTCCTAACACACCGTGTATCAAACAGTGAAAACGGACTCTTTCTTCGCGCATTCGCATGAAGACGGCACTAGTCTTATTTTTATTTCTTCTAAACACACCGTGTATCGAATAGTGAAAATGGACTCCTTCTTCGCGCATTTGCACGAAGACGGCACAGTTGTTAGCTGGAACTCACCGATGCTAGCGGGTAAGCTCATCTAATCTGAACTCAAATTGAGTCACTCGTGACTTCTCATACACTCCGCCAAAGGATATTGAGACTTATTCTTTTCCCTATTTTCCCTCAGTTGCTGTTATTTACGGAACCTTACTTGACGAATTTCAAATTCGGTTTCACTCACGCAGGTGAGCAATATTGACCGCTCGGTCTAATGCCTCGATATTTTTGTAATACTTTTAACACACTGATAGTCCGCATTATTATTTTTTTAGGTTGCCATCAAATTTCCCTGAAACCTGTTGCTACAGGTAAGTTCTAAAACTCTAGGGACTTGACTATTGCCACATAACCTTGGCGGCTCACGCCTAAACGCTGTACACCTTTTTTTATGTGCAGATTTCGACAGTGTTTTGCAAATGGAATTACGCGTGCTTTAGAACACCCATACTTTTCAACTAGGTAAGATAGATCTTTTCATCTACCTAAAATCAGTAAACTCTATAAATGAATTTCATTCATACACAGAATTGCAGGCATCAAACTAAAATGTTCCCTTTATTGTATTTTTTCGACAGAACCCCTGACGAAGGAACTTTCTGTTCCGAAATGCATTGGGTCATGAATTGAAATGTTTTATGGTTTTTTATTGTCAAAAAACAATTATTGTATTGTGAAGCATCATGAAAAGCAACAAATGATTGTATATTGAATCTGATTGCTGAAATTTTGATTATTGACATGTTTAAAATGTTTATAATCTAATATTTTCTCATTGTGGTTGCATGCCAGAGTCCTAGCAGCCAATAGGGGCTAGGCCACTTTCATAACTTTCTAAAAGGGACATTTTCTGAATTTTAACTTAAAATACAACTTTACCATTAAGAGAATTTTAAATGACACTTAAATGAGTGAAATAACTTGTTCTCTATCTGCAAATTTCCAAACTGAAGTTATTGCTTATTAAATGTAATAAGGTAACCCAGTATTAGTCTATGGGAGCAGTACCCTAGCTGCAGTGAAAACAATTTGTTTTTTTTTGGCTGTTTGAAATAGTAAAACATTAGTGCGCGTCCTACTTTTAAAATATCAAGATCATAGGAGATGGTAGGGTATTCAGGGCTTTTGTAGAACTGCCTGCAGGTGGCGGCAGTGTGCACACAGCCAAGACCTGATTAATGAAGAACCCCAAAGCCTTGTTGAGTAGGAGCTTGTGACAACAGAAACCCCTAACAAAAACTGGCCTCAATCCCTTCAGCCTCCAGCGTAAATGCATAGTGCCTGACATTGGCGGTCTAGCACTGTAAGTCAGCTGAAGTTCAGTAAGGTTCCATCTACACCAGTACTACAGCTGCAGCTATAGAGGCAGAGAATAACATAAAGCCCATTTATTTTCAGAATTTGCACACATACAAGGTGGAAACTTTTTTAAAGTTAGTTTAAGCATATTATTTTGTACTGTAAGGGTATCCTTCCAGTACAAAACCTATGCTAGACTCATGCAGACACACTTGCACTATGGTGCAAAGGAGTGTAAATGGTGCACGGCTGCACATTTGTGCAGCAGTGTTAGGGAAACGAGAGGAGAGTGCCATATTTCTGTAAATATGGTGCTCACCCTGCTCTCTCCTTACCATACAATGTAGAAATAGTGGCTATTGCACTGCACTGCATGACAAACTTTTAAATCTGACCCTGTGTGTCACACACACACACACTCACGAGATATAACACAACTGTAACTTATGTCTATTATCCACAATATCTCGCAACACAAGGCAAAAGGAAAAGCCAAAGGTGTGGGCATCAATATTGTTCTTCCAGTAGTAAAGTGTTTCAAGTGCCTAATATTTTCATCTAGTGATGCCTGTTTCCATATTCCTAGACTGCGTAGTCCTCAGTTTGGCAGATTTACGCCAGAAATATGTCCATAAAGTTACTGGTAGAAATTGCGCAGTCGTTCTTTGAGATGTAGATATCCCACCCCATCCTGTTGATGGGAGGGACATGTACCTCCACCTCCAGAAGCAAATCTTCCCCCTGGAATTTCCCACTTGAATTAGGTTGAAATGCACACATAAGCATAGGAGTAAATCTATGGTGTGGGCATTTCTGCCCATTGTTTTAGCTCTGTGACTCGGACCTTTAAAGTGAGTCTAATTTCAGGTGGGCAATAGCGCATGCCCCACAACCTTAACCTACTGCTATAGGGCATGTTAAACTGTCGTATGACTTTTGTAGTCCCAAATATAGTAATTCTCGCTATTCCTTATTACTATTGGTCCGGGGTCTCGAAATCATTTTAATAATTGAGATATAGAGTGCAAACTCTTCGTTTTCTATTGTTTGTTCTTCAGTACATGTATGTGTGCATACACTTCAAGGGTCCTCAAAGAGTGAAAGAGACCTAAAGACATCAGTTTCCAATTCTCTCACAAGGCAGGTCTCACGCTAACTGAAATTTTATATTTTATGTCTTTTTCTGTTTGTTCTCTTAAACAATAACAATGGTAAAACCTGAGTGCTCAGAAAACACAACTGATGCTGCAGAAATCCTATTCATTGGACTGCAGGTTGTCCCTCAGCTGAAGATCTTCCTTTTCATCATATTCTTCATCATCTACTTATTAACTCTGTCTGGATATGTCCTCATTATTGTAACGGCTTACTTGGAAGTCAGCCTTCAATCTATTCTTGTTCTGCCTTTCGCTGCTGGACGTCTGTACCATATCCAATGTGATGCCCACCTTGCTGGGAGGTTTAGTGAGAAAACTCAATATAATTTCTTTCAGCAGTTGTTTGACACAATTTTTCTTTGCTTGTTGGACAATAGTTGGTGAATGCTTCCTTCTCGCAGTCATGGCTTATGACAGATATGTGACCATATGCTTTTCTTTGCATTATACAACTCTCATGAGTCAGAGGCACTGACCTCAGCTGGCTTTGAGCTCCTGCTTGACCTCATTTTTGTGTGTGGTGTTTTTGTACTCTCTACTAAGTACACTGCAGTTCATTGGCATCAATGCAATCGATCATTTCTTCTGTGAGTTAGAACCTCTTCTGAAAGTCACCTGCTCAAATACCATCCTGATTGAGGTAGTTGTCTATTTTTTCACAGCTGGTGTAGCATTAATTCCCTTTTCATTCATCATAATAACTTATATATCATCTCTGCAGTTCTTAAAATTGCATCAAATGATGGGAGGGAAGCTGCCTTTTCCACATGTAGTTCTCACCTTGTGGTGGTCAGCATGTTCTTCGGATCCCTAATGATTATGTATGGAGCTCCATCGATGGGTTTGTCTCTAAAAACAAGTAAAGTGTTGTCGCTGCTGTACCCAATGACTAACCCTGTTATTTACACCCTGAGAAATAAGGCCATCATGAATGCCTTCAGAAATCTCTTGAGAAAACTGTTGTAGTCTATACATGTCAAGAACATCTGCTGATCTTAGTGATGGATGACATATTTATCAGTGGTTATGGCATTTTATGCTGGAAAAGGATAGTGTATTAAGTTATCAGACTCTTTTCTCCAAACAGTGAGTCAGCAACAGTGGGTTAAACACGCATGTGAGGGAGAGGAGATGTTCCCAGTGGTGGAACGCATTGCACTGAGGTCGTAAACTTAGTCTGACACTCTAAACTGCAAAAGCATATCCACCTGATTATTTATTTCCTAAATCCTTTTTAAGTTCAGAAGACGTTTATTAGGACAAAAGAATTACAACAATGTGCAGAATATAAAAAAAAAGAAGGCAGTAGGCTCTTATACAATGTATCAAGTGGGTTTTGAAAATAAACAGAATATGAACATAACAAATAAGAAATGCAAATACAGTCAAAAATAATGATAACATAAGCTATAGTGTACAAAAGAAGGTATAAATAGGAATATAAATGAACACTAAGGAAGTCTTGGAGGTTTAGTAACTTCTTGCTGCAGAGGTCTAGGGGTAGTAGAGCATTTAGCACTAGCGTCAATAAATAAAATGACTAGAGTCCATAAATCAGAACGCTTGGATGCCAAATGTGATGGATATACAAATGTAGTGTCTAGCCTATGATTATAACAGACCGCATACCACCATGCTTGATATGAAAGCTTAGTGAAATCCTTCCAGTTTCTCGTTATTTGCTGGAAGGCTACTGCTGTTAGGAGGTCAATTATTTTGACATTAAAATCAGAATGTTCCCAGATGGAAGATAAGTTACCTAAAAAAATATTCAATGTAGGAAAAGGGATGAGTGGACTGAAAAATCAAGTTTAGTTGAGTCCATACCTTTTCCCAAAAAGGGCGAACAAATTTACAATTAAAGAGTAAATGGAGTAAATCAGCATGTTGGGCCGAGCAGGACCAACATTCACGTGAAACATCAGAGTGGAATGAGTGGAGGGTAAGAGGGGAGAATAGAAGACAATTATAGATAAAGAAGAGCGTTTGCGTCGTGTTTGCAGCCCTGGAGGATTTCCTAAGTTTAAGCCAAATTTTATCCCAGACATCAACATTCCAGGAGGTGTCAAAGTCCTTTTTCCATAATAATTCTGTGTGAGTTTTGTCTCTTGGTGTGGATGAGGTATGTAAAAAACTGTAAATGGTAGAAGCTTTAGAATGAGCAAGCAAAAGAGAATGCAGTTTAGCAGTACGAGTATAATTGATAGAGCTGTTTAAAGGAGGTGGTTTAAAAGTCAAGGAAGCAGATAGGATAGCTTGTGTTAGGATGGACCCAAATCAGTCCACGTTGCCTCCAGGGTTTCCAAAAGAAAGGTTTATTGTTAATTAGGATGTGTAAATTGTGCCATATGGGAGAATTAAGAAAAGATGACGAAGGTATAGATGGGATAAGTTTAGAAGTAAGTTTAAGTATAGGAGTAGAAACGGATTGTGGTTTGCGTGTAAAAGATAGGTATTCCTGAAAGGAGAAAGGAGAAATTAAAGACTGTTCTAATTTAGTCCAGACAGGGCAAGGTGCAGAAGGGTCAGAGAGCCATCGTGACGATTGAGATAGCATGAAAGATTTATGATAAAGAGAGAAATCTGGGAAGTTCGTCCCACCTTCCGATTTTGGACAAATTAGTTTACTAATAGACATGCGGGACTTATTATGTCCCCATAAAAAAGAGGATAAGATAGAGTTAATTTTCCTAAAATGCTTGAGAGGGATAGACAATGGAATATTTGAAATTGTATATAAGACTATGGGAGAGAGCATCATTTTTATGGTATCCAAACGACCCCACCAGGATATGTAAAGTGGATGTCACTTTGACGTTAAAGAAGATAATCGTTGTACACAATTATCCATGCAACGCGATACTGTCCCCAAAAGGTTGAGGTAAAATGCAGACCTAGATAATTGATAAATTGAGGACTCCATGAAAAGCCTGAAATAGCAAAATCAGCGCTAAAAGTATATTTTGTCAAGGGCAGAATTTCACACTTGTCTTTATTTAGTTTATAGCCAGAGACAAACGCAAAGGATTGTACCTCTTCTAAAAAGGCTGGAAGAGAAGTTTGGAGTTGAGACAAAAATAAAAGCACATCGTCAGCATAAGCTGCTATTTTAATATTGGAATCATTCAAAGTAAAACCCTGGATGTTATCTCTTTGACGAATCCGGAGTAGGAAAGGCTCCAGGGCAATATTAAAAAGAAAAGGAGAGAGGGGACATCCCTGTCTAACACCTCTAGCAAGATCGAAGTAAGAGGAAACACCACCATTTGCTGTGACAGCTGCTCTAGGATTGGAATGTAGGATAGAAATGAGAGCCAACATTTTGGGACCGAGTCCAAACAACTGAAGTGTATGAAAAAGGTATGGCCATTCAACTCTATCAAACACTTCTTCAGCATCCAAAGCGATGGCTGCTAGAGGATGATACATGTGTGAGGCTTTGGATAAAATATCAAAGAATAGGCGTGTGTTGTCTGTAAGAAGCCTTCCTTTAACAAAACCAGATTGCTCAGCACCCAGCAAATCAGGCATGAGAGATTCTAATCGCAATGCTAGAGCTTTCAATTTTTTTTTATAATCAATGTTAACTAGGGATATGGGTCGATAATTCTTACAATATTGAGATCTTTACCATCTTTAGGGATAAGGCAAATAATAGCGTCAGAAAAAGAACCAGCAGATACACCAGACTGCAAAAAAGAAAGTATAAGGGTATGCAATTTGGGGATCAATAAGGACGCAAAGTGAGAAAAGAATTCTACAGTGAGACCGTCTGGACCAGGAGCCTTATCCATTTTGAATATTTTTAGGGCAGCGTGAAGTTCCTTTTGTGTAATATGCAATTCTAAACAGGAAAGATCTGGACGTGCTTCAGGTGGATAATGAATTTTGGATAAGAACTGTGATGTAGAGTGATCAGAAGAAAGGGTTTCAGATGTGTATAGTGTTTTATAAAATTGAAGGAATTCATTTAAGATCTCATCATCCTTGAACTTTAATGAGTTGTCAGTACCAAAAATATACTCTACGTTAAGCTTGTTTTGTTTAACTTTTAAATAATTAGCTAACAATTGTCCAGCTTTATTTTGGCCTCCGTAAAATTTTGTACTAGATTTAAGTAGATAATTTGAAGCATTGTTAGTGGTGTCTTTATTAAATTGAAATATAATCTTTAGGAGCTCGGATAAGCAATCTTTAGATTTGGAAGAGTAATTGGAGTGTTCCAATTTTTTGATCTTGGCTTATAAAGCATTTGTGACCTGCTGAGCTTTCTTACGTTTGTTGGAGACAAAACGAATAATAAAGTCCCTAGCTGAAGCTTTGAAAGCATCCCAGATTACGTGAAAGGACATGCTGTCTGTTTGATTAATGGCGAAATATTCATGAAAAAGAGAAGTAAAAAATGATGTGAATATTGGGTCCAGAAGAAGGGCATTATTGAAACGCTATTTGCGAGGTAGATTGGGCTTGTGTAAAATATCAAGGTGTATGATTACAGGGGCATGATCAGAGATCAATATAGAACCAATATCTGCCTTTATCAATGACTGAGAAATATTGTGAGAGACAAAGATGTTATCTAAGCGGGATTGAGTATGATGTACAGGTGAGTAAAAGGAGTATTATCGTAGGGTAGGGTTGCAGAGTCTCCAAGCATCTATGAGTTTGTGTTGTTTAATGGTATGTATGAATGATTTGTGAGATTTATGAGGTGTGAAAGAAGCTGGAGAATTTCGATCCAAAAAAGTTTCCAGGATTTCATTACAATCACCAGCAAGTATAACATTGTCATCATAACATTGTGTAATTTGCTGAGCTAATGAAGTCCAAAAAGAAGGGTCACCAATTGTGGGTGCATATATATTCAATAAGGAGACCGGGACATTATCAATTAGGAATTTAACAAAAACCCACCTGCCCGCCTGATCAGTACAGTGAGATAGGATCTTAATGGAAAGGGACTTGCGGAAAAGAATGATAACTCCATTACGTTTGCGATCACCTGGAGAAAAAAGAACATCCCCAAACCATGCCCTTTTGAGTTTCGCAGACTCATCGTTAGACAAATGAGATTCTTGTAAGCAAGCAACATCTGCTCCCAGTTTAGTCAAATGTGTCAGTACCCTCTGACGCTTAATAGGTGAATGTAAACCTCTGACATTCCAAGAAATAAGTTTTAAAGGCATAAATTAAGGTTGTAGAAGTACAAAAAATTCCAATAAGAATGACATGTGAAATCAATAAAAATACAAGCAATATAAAACCAACTGCACAAAAAGTAAGAGAACTGAACTAGAAAGGAGAAGCAAGAAAGAAAGGAATCAAAGCGAAAATGCAACCTCTGTAAGAGAAAGGAAGATTGCAGGGTATAAAAAGGAAATGAGGAAGACCAAAGAGAGAAGAAAATATGCAAAAAGAGAAAGAAACGAGAAAGAAGAAAGAGAGCATGAATAGAATAATGAAGAATGAAGAAAGAAAACTTACATACAATCCAAGACATATGAAGGGCGGAGGGATGGAAGGCCACACGGAACAATGACGTGTCCAGGACCCACAAGGGGAGGCGGAGGGAAGGGCATAACTAACATACTTGAACATAGGTAGGAGAAGACACACACGCGAAACCTGTGGGGGTAGAAAAAATTATTAGATATATTGCAAACAATAACAACGTAAGTTAACTGCTGCATACATTTTAAGAAACGACAAACGGATCAAAAACCAGAAGATAAAACATGAGAATACTGTAACCAGAAACAGAGTCTGAACGTAATCTAGCTGGAACTAAATGATGAAGTAGTCTCCATTGTATCAGTGTGGTGAGAGAACAGGAAGCTCTTCAACTTAATTGGATCCTCATAGGTGGTAGTTTTATTATGGAATGTCCCTTTAAACAAGCAAGGGTGAAAAAGACCATATCTTGCACCTAATGAGCGTAATTGCGGCCGCAGTGCTAAAAATTCTTTGCGTCGATCAGCCCTCGATTTGGAGTAATCCTGGAAAAAGAACAGAGAATTTCCTGACCAAGTTAAATGATTCATTGCCCTAACTGCTGATAGAATCTTTAAGAGGTCACTATATTCCAAAAAGTACGAGATAACTCCTCTCGATTTGTTTGGCGACGAAGAAGATGTTTGACGCATCGGTGGATCTAATCTGTGAGCTCTCTGTATATTCAACACGGTACCCTCAGGTAGCTTAAGGAGTGTTGGAAGAAATGATTTAAAGAAGGTGGGCGGATGCGAACCTTCTGTCCCTTCAGGAAGACCATAAATTCGAAGGTTATTCCGTCTATTTCTGTTTTCCAACTGCTCAACTTGTTTGTGAATTATGGAGATCTGTGAACTAAGAGATTCTACTTTAGAAGTAGACGAAGATAAAGAGCCAAAGTTCTGCTCCAGCGTATTGACTCGTTGATCCATTGCTGATCATTTGTCAGAGAGCATCTCAAGCGTGGATTTGGTCTCTTCCATAAACGGAAGTAGATCTCTAATCTCCTCTAGTATTAGATCCATTGTGACAGAAGCAGTCTGTTTAGGTAGAGAGGGAGGAATTTTTTTCAATCTTTTTGTAGAGGCTTTGGAAACAGTAGAGACTGAGGCAATCTGTGAAGGCAATGCACCTTTGGGCGATGAAGCAACTGAATCCTCTATGGATAAACAATTATAGCGTGAGCTGAGATGAATCAAAAATGTTCGAGGAGAAGGTGTAGATATCTGTAAATTTTTAGATGTCCTGCCCATAGAATTGAGACAAAGAATAGCAATGCGTAGAAGCAGAAATTCCGTATTAAGAGCAAATATAACGTGAACCCAACATTGGGGTACACTGCCTTATCACTGTAAGCATAACAATATTAATACAATAATAGCAAAAAAGATCCTGTAGAAATCTAGCATAATACTTTTTTAACCTACCCACGCAACAGGAAGAGTTAAAACCTATACAGAAAAGGTTATGTAAAACTGCAAGGTGTAACGTTAGTGCGCATTACACCTAATAATAGTGGGCAAGGCACGCTGTAACAGAATTTGCGTGCATTTGGCGCATGACAGAATATCAAAACATAAATTTACCAATAAGCATGAAGTGAAATATAAAAGTGATATCTGTTTGCTTAAATGGAAGAAAATATATGTATGAAATGTAAGTCACCACAATGCATTAAAAGAGTGTGTCTATGCCCAAGCAAACCATACCACCTAGTTAGCTTAATACCATATCCAAGAGAGCCACTTTAAATAAAGAATCTCGTAGTACACTCATATAACATTGTAGGTTCTGAGAGAAACACAATTAAGAAATGCAGATATTTGCACATACACATATTAGCAACACAACAACAAGGTTACTGGAATGCCCATCTAAAGCCTGTTAATACAAGTGCATGGGAGCAATGACCAAATTCAGTTTTCTACATGACTTCTAGTGTGAAAAATTCATAATCAGTGAACTGCGGTCAGTAAATGAATAAAACATTGCTCCTTTTGAAGAAATTCAGGCACGATGGAAATAATCTCCTCAGTGCGCAGACTGTTTTGAAGCCACAGTTTTCTTTCAGTTAGTCAGGAAGCGATATGTTTCACAGAGTGAGCAATGCGAGGCAATTAATCACTGCAAAGTTTAAATGAAGAGTTCTTCTCACTTTAGTTCAATTTGTTAACATGCATATATCTGCGCTGCCAGAGAAAATGCAAACTGAAAGGAAAGCCGGCTTCAGTTAGGCATCTGTCCCAGATACTTCAGCTGTGAGCAGAAAGGTTAATAAAAGGTCAAAGCTTGCCAGAAAGAACACAGCACTACTTCCATTTAGAGGATCCCACATTCCGACGTTGATTTATGCAGTTTTGATGACCTTCAAGACATGGGTGAAGCCATAAAATCCCTCGGAAAGCCCCGTCACCAAAAGAGAGCCACAGGAATGCCGCCATCTTCCTCGGCGCAAGCCACGCCCCCAATTTTCTAAATCCTGATGTTTTTTCTGGTTGTCTTTGTAGATATATGTCCCCAGTTGTTTACTTTTTTTGGTGTATTGACTTTTTTTTAACATGTTTGCAAAGTTATTGCACCTCCTCACTGGTAGACAATTGGGCTGGAGATCTGTCATCCTGCGTCTTCATACTTGAGATAACAATGGCTATCTTGCTTAGAGCACATTTTAATTTTCATATCTAACACAAATGTAAAATAAATGAACATAAAATACAATAGTTCTTTTCAAAGAATATCATTGCAAGAGTAACAATGATCCGGTTTGATTTAACCCCTTGCATACGGCCGCGATTCTGCGCCTGTGCGGCAAAATCGCAAGTGGGGGGGTTTATGACGGCCCCCAGCCGTCATCAGCACATGAGCGCCGTAGTGCATGATGGCTAGGGGCCGTCATCAGCATGCATGGGGTTAAGCAACTCTATTGGGCTACTTTGGGGCTAGTGCTACCCTCTTCCTTTGTGGACCATGTCCCTTGCACCAGCCCTATTCCATCTACTATGTGCTGCTGTTTCCTAGATTCTGCTCTGTTAGGGATTCACACTCCCCTCTGATACCATTACAATGGCTGAATCTGCTGTCATTCAAACATAATGCATTTATCAGTCCCTCCCCAAACTTAATTATTCCATTTTTTGTCAATCCATGCCCTGCCTGTACGGCCACTAATGTGAGTTTGTGTAGTGGCACGTTCACTGGTTAAGGGAATCTATGTCAAAACCACAATCTTCATAACGAGGCAGAGATATGCTATGATACGCATAAGATGGGTTATGTGACAGTTTGAAAGTCTGTTGCTTTCCCATAATCCAACCATTAATCGTGATAATTTTGTCTTAGGTCTCACATGGTTTGACTGCGGCGAAGAGTCTGCCTCAATCCAATGGACTTAAGCAAGTAACTACTGTGAAAAAGCCATCCATTTGCCCAGATCACCCCCATTTGTTTGCTTGTTACTGGTGGTAAATGACTCTGACTGCACCCTGGGGTCTCCTTGCCAGGTCCAGGGCCAGTGCTCTGATTATAAGGATATGCAAATTAGGTGTGATTATATTTGGTACTGACAGCCCAGCTGTAAATCCCCGTATTGGGCATGTAGGTTTAGGGGCCCGCTAGACTAAATGTACTTAAGTGTGCACTACTGTGGTGCCTGCTGTCATTTTAAATGCAGCACTTTCTTTCAGGCTGCCTTTCCCCTAAATTTATGTGCAAATTCGACTTTGGATTTTTAGGTAGTTCCAAAGTCTCAAACTACCTTACTTTTACATCTAAGTCACCACTAAGGTCTCACTACTTGCCTTAGGACTACGGTGCCTGGTAGCTATAAACAGGGACATTATAAATGATGTCTTATAAGCCCTGATGAGGGAAAAACTGCACCTCCAGACACACAGGAGCCTCAGCAATTAGATTAATCATGGAGTTGGAATGGGTGAGTTAGTGAAACCTAGCGACGTCTGTGGGTTGGCTTAGCCTGATCTAACCATCAAGGAGAGACATTGCCCATTTTGAATTTTGTGAGAATGCTGCTTCCTGGAACAAGAATATGCCACACTTTGGGGTATCCCATTAGTCAGGGGTGTCCCCTGCTTGATGCCCAGGAACAGTGAATACATATGGGAGAGTTGCCTAGAGACTCCGTTCTGCTGTCTGAAACTACAGGGAGAAGAAGGAGTGCCCTGCTAAAATCTGGATCTGCACCCAAAGCACTGCACTCTGAAGGACTGCACCTGCTGCTCAATCTGGTACTACATCCCTAAAGACTTTGCCTTGCTTCAAAATGGAATAAGCAGTGGACTCCCTGCAAGCTACAGGTTAAAGGAGCCCACTTGCATCATCCCCACCAAGAGTCCTCATCCCGGCGTGCGTCCAGTGAACTTTTAAGGATTTGGTCAGGTGCATTGTGGGAATTGTAGTCGAGACATCCCAAGGACCAGCAAGAAGATTCCAGACCTTCAAATTTGAGTTTTGGCCACTTTGACTCCTCAAGGAGAACTTCTAGAAGAAGAACCAGAAATGTTGTGAAGTTTGGGAACTGTTTGTCAAAAAGCACAATAAGGTGACCCAAACGACGTGGAGAGTCAAGCCGGCCACATACAAGCATGGCCAGCCTGGATTTCAGGTTCATCCTGCTGAAAACTCCAGAGCTCCAGAGACTACCAGGGTTTGCTGATGCCTTGTGGAGAAGCAATATGATGACATTCAATCGAAATCGGCCTGCTGGAGGGGACCGCTCAACATCGAGAAAAAATCCTCCAGATAAGTTTCTAAATCCGGGGAACATTTTTGACTGAGGCTTCCTGCTTAGTGTATCTGGCCAGGGCTCCATCGCAGTCTGCCTCAAATTTTGACTTTGTCCCTTTCAAGCGGAACCAGATGTCCCAAAGTGGTGCTCTATGTTTTTAAGCACTAGAAAGTGTTTATTCTTTCAAAATTCATACTTCGGTTTTCCGTTTTCGGTTTTTGTCATGTTGGTGTCTAGTTGTTCATAAAAATATAATCTTTTTTATATAAATTGGAGTTGGATGTATGAGTGTTGTACTATCTTACATATTTAAATTATTGCTGTTTTAAAATAGTTTACACACCAGCCTCTTAAGTTACACCAGCCTGCTGATTGCTAGCTAACTAGGGCTGGGCAATGGAATAATTATTGAGACCTTGTTTGAGTGTTTTGTGGCCTTATTACTAGGGGTAAGACACTACCAATAAACCACTTAAAAATGGTTCACTGACAGAATATCGACCCCCAAAATATCCCCACACCAAAATATCATGACCAAAATATTGATGTAAAAAATATCATCATCCTATACTTATAAGGGTAAGTACAAAAATATCCCAAACAAATATCGAGGTAATAAAAATTGTTGTATTCAATTTTGATTTTTAAATATATCTATGTTAAAATAATAAAAATATATAACAAATAAACATAATTAAAAAAAGTTAAAAGCACATATAATAATATATATATTTAAATATATCTACTTTAAAAACAACTATTAAACTAATGATTCTAATTTATAATATAATTTCAAAAATGTTAAATAAATATAATAAATAGGTGTTATAGTTAGGACCTTGTTTCTATTCAAAAAGCACTTTTTCTTTTGCCAATGTCTTTGGCGCCGTTTGACGAATCTTCGTGAAATTTTCAAAACTAATGGCTCCTGTCAGCTCCTGTCTTGAAAATGTTCATGGTGTTCGCCAAGCGGGGGCTGAGAAAAAAAGGGGGTCCCAAAAAGCGTTTTCTCCATGTGACAAGGCTACAGACCAAACTGCAGAACGAAATAACACTAAATTTAGCAAAAAGTTAAGTCTTGGTTCAGAAAGCGACCTTTTTTTAAAATGGTGTAAAACTGTTCGATAGTAATATTTATTTTCAATTTTTTTTTAGGTTAAATATTTTATATATTTTGTAATATATTTTTATCATTCAAAAATCATATTTAAGTTATTTGTATTCTTTTTTGTAAATCACCAATCTTGTCTATGGGAGAAGTAGTCTTTTTTCCCTTTCCGTTATGCAGCCATTTGTTTTGGATTATGTTGCTTTTGTTTTCGATCTATTTTGTTTTGAGTCATTTTGGAAGAGGGAACTTTGTGATTGGGAGTTGCATTTCGTTGCTTAAGATAAGTTTGTTTTTATCTTACTTTTCAGGTAATTTTGGGGCAGGGAGTAGTTGGTAGGAATCTTATTAGAGTAGTTAGACTGTTAAATGTAGGTTTGTTTTGTAGTATGGTGTAGTTTTGGTAGGTTAGTGTTTGGTTTGTTTGTTGTGATTTAGTAGGATAGTGTTATAGAGTGTTAGTTATATGTTATTTAAATGTGTTATGTTATTTTGAATGTAATATTTTATGTATTCAGGATTGTATGAGTTTTTGTAGAGGGTGTTGTTTTCCTATTTTTGCCAGTTCCTGGTTTCGTTTTCCAATGGAGGTGAAGAGGCAGGTTTTTTTTAAGACAAGGAAATTGTATTTAGCTTCATTGAAACTATATCATTTTTACATTTTCATTTATTTTTGGGGTTTGTTAGAGCATTTCTTTTTTTAAATCTATTTTTGGGGTATTTGAGGGTCTCATTATTGAGAGGATTGCGTCGTTGGATCCTTTTTTCTACAGCTTTATTTAAATTTTTCGGGGTCTATACTTTTTCTTGGATTGGGATTTGGTTGGAGATCGATTGGATTTCTACGCTTTTGAGGATGGTCTACTGCCACATAACTGTAAGTTATTTTTAAATATTATGAGTGGGAAATGTTTTTGTTTATGATTTGCTTTGCTGTTTGCTTTTTTAATTTCATAATTATCGGGATGATTATGTTGAAAGTCCAACCACCATCCTATCGGGAATGGGACCGCCCGACTAGGTGTTGGCGGTCTACCCAGAGGGATTACAATGCGATTGCCTTCAAGGCAGTCCCAATGTGTATATATTGTATTGTGGCGTGTGTTGCAGGCTGCAGCCCATGCCACAGTACAAAATATACACATATTGCATATCCCTGAACTATGTGGCAGGCACCATGCACTGCCTGTATCATTGTGCAGGGACATGGCCCCCCCAAGAACCCAAGGCTGAGGGCAGGGGGGGGAAAGAGGGCCTGCTAGGGGCCCCCAAAGTACCTTTCCCTCTGAAGAGAAAGGGACATTGTAATCCTTACGGTGGTGCCTACTCAGACACCACCACTGTTGTAATGAAATGAAATGAAAAAGGTTCTTAGTAAAGCGCACTGTGACCAAGCGGCTTCCTGGCGCTAGAGGTGAAAGGCTGAGGGAGAGGGGAAACCAGAACTGTTTAACAGGAATAGGCAATGGAGAACAGGTGGGTTTTTAGAGCCTTGCGGAATTGGGAATAAACGGTGATGGATCTGATTAAAAGAGGGAGACTGTTCCAAAAGGAGGGGCCCAAAACAGAAAATCGGGTGCCTCCGGTTTTGGATCTACGGAACCGAGGTACATTGGAGAGAAACTGATTGGCAGAATGAAGGGAACGGTTGGGGGTATAGGGAGTGATGAGGGAATTAATAAAGGCTGGGCCGGTGCGGGCTCGAGCCATGAAGACCAGACAGCCCATCTTAAAGAGAGATCTCTGAGAGATGGGGAGCCAATGAAGTGTTTTCAGAACGGGGGTGATGTGGGAGGACTTTGGGAGGTGAAGAATAAGACGGGCGGCCTGGTTCTGAACAGCCTGTAGGCGGCGAAGTTCATACGCTGGAATGCCCACGTACAGGCTGTTCCCGTAGTCAAGACGGGAAAGAATCATGGCCAAGATAATGAGCTTAAGGGCGTCAGAGGAGAAGAAACGGGACACCTTTCGGATGATTCGGAGGGAGAGGAAACAGGAAGAGACAACCGAGCTGATCTGGGCATGCATAGAGAGGTCCCGACTGACTCTAATGCCCAAGGTCTTTGCCGAGGCCACTGGATAAGGTGGAGGGCCAGAGATGGAGGGCCAGAAGGCAGTCGACCAAGGGGAGGAGGAGGAGCCAGTCAAGACCAGCTCCGTCTTGTCCAGATTGAGCTTCAGTTGGTTCTGATTCATCCAATCTGAAATAAAGACCAAGGTGGAGTGAAATTTAGGTGGGGAGTGCAAGGGAGAGGAAAGATCAAAAACAAGCTGGAGGTCATCCGCGTAGTTGTACACGGAGACCCCCATATCAAGAAGGGAAAAAATAAGAGGACGGATATAAAGGTTGAAAAGAAGGGGGGACAAAGAGGAGCCTTGGGGAACTCCACAGGGGACCAAGCGGGAAGGAGCAGAGTAACCGGAAAGATGAATCGCCTGAGTTCGATCTTTAAGAAAAGAGGCGAGCCAAGAGAGGGCAGTACCCCGAATGCCCGCTGCGCTGACACGGTTGAGAAGGATGGCATGGTCGACCGTGTCAAACGCAGCGGACAGATCGAGGAGCACCAAGGCTTGGGGCAAGTTGGAATCTGCCCTACTCTTTAGTTCGTCCAAGACGGACAGGACAACAGACTCGGTGGAGTGAGCCAGTCGGAAGCCCACTTGGTGAGAGGCCAGGAGGTGGTTGTCCTCGATGTAAGAAGAGAGACAAGAAGTAATGTAGCTCTCCAGGATCTTTCCGAGGTAGGGGAGGAGAGAAATAGGCCTAAAGTTAGAGGGGAGGGAAGGGTCTAGGCCAGGTTTTTTTAAAATAGGACGAACTATGGCGGATTTGAAATACTTGGGGACAGAACCAGAGAAAATGGAGGAATTAAGAAGAGAGAGAGGAGGGTCAGGGCAATGGGTGAAAAATACTTTCAGAAAGCGGGCAGGCGCACAGTCGGCTGGGGAACCAGACTTCACTTTCTGGAGTAGAGCCAAGAACACATCCAAGGAGATAGGGGAGAACTGATTAAGAAGAATAGAGGACAGAGAGGGGACAGAAAGAAAAGGGGACGGAGAGACAGAGGGAATATTAGATTTGATCTTGGCAATCTTCTCCAGGCAGAAGTCATTAAGAGATAGGCAAAGGTCTTGGGAAGGGATGGTGGTCAAATTGGCTCTGTCGGATGCAACAAGATTGCGAACTATAGAGAAGATCTCCTTAGGCTTATTTGCTGAAAGGGATATTCTCTCCGAGAAGTAGATGGTTTTGGCTTGCAATATGGCTTTTTTGTAACTCGCTAAAAGCTTTTTGTATTTGGCTCGCAAAACAGGGCAGTATTTACGCCTCCAATGACGTTCAGAGCGTCTAAGGTCCAGTTTGAGGATTTTTAGCTAATCTGAAAACCATTTTTGAGCGTCATGGGGGCGACAGGTCTTAACTCTCCTGAGGGGGGCGATCAAATCACAAGAGGAGGACAGCCAATGGTTTACGGCATATACTTGACGGTCAATAGGGAGGTTGCATAGGTCAGGGCCAGAAGAAGCAAGGGAGACACACAAAGAGTCAAGGTCCACCCGATTCCAATTTCGGGCCACGATGTTTTTAGGTAGGGGGGGCCTCTCTTGCATTCCGAGCTCAATGGAAAAGGAAATCAGTGAATGATCAGACCAGGTGCAGGGAAGGACAGTGGGGGTGGGAATGGGACAGTTAACTGACCAAATTTGGTCCAAGACATGACCATGAATGTGAGTGGGGGAGTGAATGTGGGAGGAGAAATTAAGAGACTGAAGGGTAGCAGAGAAATCCTTAGAAGACAAATCTTCTCTGGGGTCGCCCGGCCAATAATTAAAATCCCCTAGAAGAAGCACAGAGGAGTTATTGACAACGAGCGTAGCCAGAAGTTCCTGTAGTGCAGGAACAAAGGAGGACATATACTGCGGAGGGCGATAGAAAAGGGCTATAGTAAGAGGGGCCCTAAGATTGACAGAACGGGCAACTAGGAAATCTACTCCACACATGGGAGAATAAGAAAGAGACTGAAACTGGAGACTAGAACGGATGATCATCGCCACTCCCCCCCCCCCCGAGTTTACCAGCGGGACGATCCGCCCGAAGAGCATAGTAAGAGTCGGGGAGGGCGGAGAGGAGATCAGGAAGGGAATCAGCAGAGAACCAAGTTTCCGTAAGGAAAAGAAAATCAGGGGCGACAGTGTCTAAAAAAATGAAAATATCCAGCTGATGTCTACCCGCAGATCTAGTATTGAGTAGGTAGGCAGTAGCCGTACTGGAGGGGGGGAGGGGAGAAGAAACCAAAATGGGACAAGACTGGGACGAGGGGGAAGATGGCGTGGGTAAGGGTAGTAGGACTGATGGGGCTAGGATGTCCAGAGCAATAATGCGCTGAAGCAGAAGAGGGTCAATGCACTGACCGTTATTGAAGGACCGGAGTTGGGCTGGGGTATAGGGTAAGGGAAGGGCAGGGCAGGGTCCATGGCCCCTGGTCCCTGCCGGTCGCGGACAGGCGCAGACGGGCTTGCCTTTGGCGCGCCTTTGGCGCGCTGACGGCGCGCCCGCTGCGCCCGTCCGCTGCGCGACCGGGGGAAACACATTGTTTATGGAGGGGATAAGCGGAAGGGGCGTGGCCTGTAGGTGGTGGGCGTGGCCTGTGGCCTCTGGGGGATGGCGGCGGAAGGGTGGTGGCCCGCAGCAGCGCTCGATTCAGCTGCGCGGGAGTGCCCAGAGCATAGGGATCAAAGAAAACAAGTGCCCAGAGCCAGGTAAATCAGTAAATACAACAACAATTTTTTAAGCAAACAAGTTAAAAACAAGTGATGGCGTTCTCCCGGCTGTGCCTCAGGAGATTGAATAACCTCTGGCAGACGCTTGTACTCAGCGTGGTTAAATGCCTTCGGTTGGGGGCGTGGTTAGCGGGAGGGGCGTGGCTTATGGCCTTCGGGGATCGTCCAGCAAACAGATGCCCAGCGAGGACACCACAGTTGAAACCAAATGAACAGACAATTTTTAAAACAAAAGTTCAGTTTTTAGCAGAAACGCTCTCCCGGCTGCGCCTCAGGAGATGTGAAAGCCTCTGACGAGCGCTCGTTGTCAGCGCTGTGAAATGCCTTCGGCGGGGGCGTGGCTATCAGGTGGGCGTGGCCAAGAATTTAAGGGGATCGAGCAACAACACAGGAGCCCTAAGTGAGCAACACAGTTAGAAACTTAAGCAATAAGCACACAGTTTTAAAAACAGAAGTTCAGTTAAAAACAGAAACGTTCTGGGCGTGGCTACGCGAGCAGAGATGGCGGTCGCAGCTTGCTAGAGCTCCCGCCGGCCCGCCGATTATCCGACGAATTATCCTGTCCCCAAACCCACAAACCCACTACCGGACCGCGACGGACGTTCCTACAGGCGCCGGGTGTCATCCGGTGGGCTCAGGGGTGATCTCGTGCCCCCGGACAGAACCGAGCAGAGAGGGGCGAGGTGCGGCCTGGTGGTCGCGGAGCAGCCGGGGCCTCGATTTTGGCGAAGCGGCAGGGTGCGCTACCTGGCCCGGGAGCGGCCGCGGTGTTGGCTGTCCCTGAGGCCGCGACACTACAGGCGATCCTTCACCTGGGGCCAGGCTGGGCCGGAGAGAGGCACAGGCGCCACGAGTGGACTGTGGCAGCGGAGGCGGCCTGGTGACCTGGCGCAGCCGGGACCTCGATTTTCGCGGCCTCGTGTCGGGCCGGGGCCGGCGGCCTAGAGGAGTGACTGGCATCCCCTGGAGACCCTGGTAGGAGGCGGACAGACGTAGGGCGACCGGCCCGGCGAGCAGCAACTGTAAGTAGTGGCCCTCCCCGGCCCCCCCCCCCCCCCCACCCCCCGGGCCCACTATTCAGTGACATTATTGGCATAGCAGTGCAGGACGCTGGGAGTCCTCGCACCTCCCGAAAGGCAACGTGGGCCACGGGGGGGCCCTGGTCAGCGGCGGCTGGGGGGGCTGTTCCTGGGGGAAGTGGCTGAAGCCTGCCCCCCCTCCTAATTCTCAACTGCCACTAGACCTTACCGAAGAGGCTTCTTTCGGGTCTCCCTGACTGTGGACCGGCGACCCTAGTGGCCCTCATCCACCCGGGCGATCATGACCAGGGGAGGTGGTGGATCCACCAAGCAGGTGACCATCGACAAATTTACTGGCCCCGGTGGGGGCCCTGGATCATCGGGGGGTGGTCCATCAGGGGGAGGGCCGGACAATACAGCCCTTATGGCGGCTATAACCCAGTCGCGAGACATGCTGGACGCAAAGATAGGGGCAGTTGGCGCAGACGTAACCCTGTTGCGCCAGGATCTTAGGAACGCAGTGGCACGAATCACGGAAGCCGAGTCCAGGGTGTCAGTGGTGGAAGAGGATGTAGGTGCCCTGAAGAAGAGAATGGCGGCGATGGAGGACGCGCAGCGGACCACAGCGCTCCGGGTGGAGGATGCTGAAGGGCGGGCACGGCGTAACAACCTCCGTTTTCTCGGCTTTCCAGAGAGCTGTGCCAAAGGCAATATGGAGCAGTTTCTCACACAGTGGCTGGAGTCATGGATGCCCCCGGGGTCGCTGTCTGCCTGTTTTGTTATCGAAAGAGCACACCGCGCCCTGACACAAAGGCCGCCTGAGGGCGAGCGGCCTAGGGCAGTGATCGCTAGGCTGTTAAATTACCACGACAGGGACGCTATACTGAGGGAAGCCAGATCCAAGGAAACCCTCCTGTTTGAAAGTCAAAAGATCATGATTTTCCCTGATTACACTAGACTTGTGCAGCAACGGCGCCAGTCTTTTGTGGCGGCTAAGGCTAAGCTGAGAGGTCTTAAGCTACAATACTCCCTGCTGTACCCGGCGCGCCTGAGGGTGATATTCCAGTCACGGACATTGTTTTTTGATACCCCAGAGGACCTTTTCAAGTGGACGGATGAAACAGTGCGGGTCAGACCGAATCCTCAGCCAGGACTTCATCCAGGCACCCCTGAGGGTTCACCGCGGGCGCAGAGGGACCGAACGACACAGAATGGGCGGTCCAAACGCTCTAAATCACGCAGGCGTGCGGCCTCGGTGGATGGCTCACTGGACGCTGGCAGACCAGAAGACTCGGAGCAGTCGGGAACAGATCACTGAAGTCTCCGGAGCCTCGGCTCCAATTTATTGCTAGAAATGCTGAGACTCCGGGCTGGGTGCGCTGAGTCGCTTGTGACCTGTGCACTACTGATCACTGTGCAGCTCTGAGATAGTACTGTTTTGCTCTCCTGATTGGGGGGAAAGTTCTTGGTGGGGTTTGGGACTTGGGGACTGCGATATAAGGGCTACCACTCCCCTAGTTGTGAGTGGGATGTCAAGGGGAGGGGGGTGTGTTTATGGTTTTTCTGCTTGGGATGTTGGGATCCATTGGTATGGGTGGGCCCGGGCCCTCGGTTTTGGGCTCGAGACTACCCATGCCGCGACAGATACTTCATGGTTCATTGAGGTATAGGGTGGGGGGAGGCGGGATACGGGCGGTCGGGGTTGCGACTGCTGAGTTGGGGGAGGGAACTGTTGCAGATCATGGGACGAAGGGGTTGATAGTTTTTCTTGGGGTAGTTAGCGTAATGCATGTGTGTACCAAAATGATGCTTTGTGTGGTGTGTGGCAGGTGGTGCGGGCCTGGGGGGCTTTTATGGTGGACTCCGATTGACTATGGCTGAATCGATCGACCGACTCCCTGTAGACTTTATGCGGGTGGTTACGTGGAATGTCAGAGGATTGTTAGACAAGATTAAACGGGGGGCGGTGTTGCGATGGGGGAAAAGGGAAGCGGCGGATGTATTACTACTTCAAGAAACTCACATGATGGGCACTAAGGCACTGGGCCTACAGAGATTTGGATATCAGCAGGTCTTCCACGCGGGGTTCTCCAGAGGATCCAGGGGGGTGGCTATACTGATACACCGCAGAGTGGCGTATGTGCACGAGAAGCAGTGGGTGGATCCTCAGGGTCGCTACCTGTTTATTAAGGGCATGGTGGGCACGGAGCCGGTGGTGTTTGGAAGTGTATACGCCCCCCCTCCCCTGCAGTGGGCCCTGGCAGAGCGGCTGTTTGCGGTGTGGGAGGATGTCTCTGGATCACTGGCAGTGGTTGGGGGTGATTGGAATGACGTGATGGACGTGAGTGTGGATCGCCGGAGACGTCAGGAGGTGACTGGCACCACCCCCCCCTCCCTTCCGCCCACCAGATTGCATGCCATGAGTGAGGGGCTAGGCTGGGTGGATGCTTGGCGACATATGCACCCTGTAACCCGAGACTATACGTATGTCTCGGCAGTGCATGGCTCGTTCTCGCGGTTGGACTATATGTTTCTACCTGGAGAATATTTGTGTAGGGTGAAGGGCGCTGACATCTTGCCAAGGGGCCTGTCCGACCACTCCCCGGTTTCGGTTAAAATAGATCTCCATCGGAAACGGCAGCCGTTTAGATGGAGGATGTCCTCGTGGCATCTCCTTAAACCGGCGTACGCTCAGCACTTACGAGAGACTATTGACCATTATTGGCGGGAGAACCTAGTGGAGGGTGCCGATGTAGGTGTGGTGTGGGAGGCTATGAAACCTACTATACGGGGAGTCGATATTGCATGGTGCTCGGCGGCCCGTCGACAGCGACGAGAACAAACTGCGGAGGCAGCTGCCCGAGTAGCGACCCTCGAACAAGAACACAGTACCGGTAGTGATGGGGTGGATCTGCGGCTGCTCCTGCAGGCACAGCAATCATATGCGTCCCTATTGCTAGACGAAGCCAAACAGGCGTGGCTCGCCACCAGAAGTAGGGTGTATCAATGGGGGGACAAGTCGTGTTCCATGCTCCATAGATTGTGCCAACACAATTTCCAGCCCCTCGTACTACCGGGTCTCACGAACGACAACGGAGACGTTCTAACCGACCCAAACGAATTGGCGGCAAGCTTCGCCACGTACTTTACAGACCAGTATGCCCCACGTGACCAATTGCCTGAGGGCGACTTAGCCCGTTTCTTCGAGGAGTTCCCACCGGTGCCGGTGTCGGACGAGACCAGGGAGGCCCTGGATGCACCCCTCACGGCGGAAGAACTGGGAGACGCGTTGGGGCAACTCAACGCCGGTAAGGCCCCTGGACCAAACGGCTACCCGTGTGAGTTTTTTAAAAAATTCCATGTGCAGCTGGGATCGCACTACCGCCGAGCGCTGGAAGCGGCCCGTACCCGGGGTCTACTGCCACCGGACTGGCGCCATGCAGAAATAGTGGTCTTTCAGAAGCCTGGCAGGCCCCCAGATAGCCATGATTCCTACAGGCCCATCTCCTTAATTAATACTGAGGCTAAGATACTGGCCAAGGCCCTAGCGAACCGTTTGGCTCCACACATTACTGCCTTAGTCCATTCTGACCAGGCAGGCTTTATGCCCCGAAGGGCGACGCGACACAATATCAGGCGTGCGCAGGCGGCGATCGACGCTGTTGGAGCCCTGGGGGACCAGGCGGCGTTGTTGCTGGCCGATATCAACAAGGCCTTCGACTCGGTTGGCTGGTCATACCTATTTACCTTGCTATCTTGGCTCAACTTAGGCCCGGTCTTCCTCTCCTATATAAAGCTCCTCTACACTGATGTTACAGCCTCGGTGCGGGTCGCCGGGGCGGTGTCAGAGACATTCCGCATAGGCCGAGGGACCAGGCAGGGCTGCCCGCTCTCCCCCTATCTTTTTGCACTGGCCATGGAGCCCTTGGCGGCGAGGGTGCGCCAGGATGCGCAGATACGGGGCTTTGTATGGAATACTACCCTGTCGGACAAGATCGCGCTATACGCGGATGATGTCCTCTTTTTCCTCACTGATTTGCAACGCTCGGGCCCACGTGTCTTGGAGATCATGCACCAGTTTGGAGAGGCCTCGGGCTTGTATCTCAACCTCCACAAGTCCACCCTGTGGGTGCTATCAGGAGACCCGGTGACAGACCCTTGGGCCTCGGGATTGCGAATGGCCACGACTGGGCTGAAATACCTCGGAGTGTTTCTCTCGGACTCGGCTGACACTGCCTGGGACCGTAACCTGCAGCCCGTCTGGGAACGAGTTCAGTCGGACGTCAAAACTTGGTCTCGAATGCCCCTGACAATCTTTGGCCGATCTGCCATTTTCAAGATGGTTGCGCTCCCGCGCCTACTCTACCAGTTGCAAAACCATCCGTATCCTATTCCACCTCGGTGGTTTAAACAGGTTAACTCAGTGCTGGGCCGCTTTCTCTGGGCGGGAGGCCCTGCCCGGGTGGCATTGCGCACATGCTTTCTGTCCACCTACTGTGGAGGCCTGGCCACCTCGGATCTGCAGTCGTACTACCAGGCCGCTCACCTCCTTATTCTGAACGAATGGTGGTACTGTGACGGTGGGGACCCGGCCTATGCCCTAGAGCGTGCTTTGATGGGCGATAACTCGCTCCATACCATCCTATACTCACCCCGACTGCGTACCTCGCTGCCAAGGGTTACCAGACTCGTGTTTGCTATATGGCGACAGGCCTTGCGTCGCGTGGGCTGGTGGGGCCGACTAACCGCTGAAACACCTTTATGGCGGAACGGCATGCTACCTGAACTCTCTAAATTGCCAGGCTTCGATGGCTGGGATGCGATAGGTATCTCGCAGTTAGGTCAAGTGATGTCTGGTACGTCGCTCAAATCCTTTCAGACCCTCAGTGCCGAATTTGATATGCCCCAATCTCAATTTTTCCGGTACCTACAGTTCCGACATGCACTGACGCCCAGCATTGCCAACCTTGACTCACTCCCTGACTTTAGCCCGATCGAGGCGAAGGTCTTCATGGGAGATCTTGGGGACAAAAAAGTATCGCGCATTTATCAAACCATGGTCACCCACTGCTCCCCTACTCTTCTCTCACTGAAGGCGACTTGGGAAGTTGACCTCGGCCCCTTGGACGAGGACGACTGGCGAGAGGCCTTGGAATCCCCGAGGGGGGCGGCTATCGCAATGCGATTCCGACTCATCCAATTCAAGATTCTCCATAGGGCATACTATACCCGAGAGCGTCTGTGGAAGGCGGGCCTGATTGGGTCCCCGGAATGTCTGCGGTGTGGGGCTGAGGTGGGTACGCTACTTCATACATTGTGGTCTTGCTCTAGGCTGGTTGGCTTCTGGAGGGGTGTTTGGGGCTGTCTGTCTGAGGTGTTGGGCTGGACCCTCCCCCGTACTCACCGTCTGGGTCTGTTGCACGTCCTGGAAGGGGTTGGTGGCAATATTTATAAGCGGCACCTGCTCCTACTGGGGCTGGTGGTGGCTAAAAGGGACCTGGCCCGAGCGTGGAAGAATGTGAGCCCCCCCCCCCTGACTGCATGGAAGGCTGGTATGGACTTCTGTATGGGCCTGGAGAGACCTATATTTGAGGCGCGAGGATGCCCCCGCAAACACTTTAAGATTTGGAAGAGGTGGGCAGACTATAGAGATCTGACACTGGACCCTCCAGTGGAGCCAGAAGAGGACCTTTAGCCCCGTACTGGCTGGCAGGGCCCATGTCCACGCACTTTACCCACGTCATAATCTTACATCGTTACGGTTAGTACACACATGCATGGGGTTCGGGTGGGTTCCAGGGTGGGATCGGGGAGTTGGGTAGATAGGTAGCAGTATAAGGTGAAGGTGGGGTACCTGTTTTCTGATATCCTTAATTGCATCATCTTCTTGCTTGGACACTTGGTTAAGTGCTGTGATTGTATCATAATGTTTGGTGGTGTAGTCCTGATTGTGGGCTGCCACTATATTTCATATGCTCATCTTCATCAATAAACTGGTTGTGAAAAAAAAAAAACAGAAACGTTCTCCCGGCTGCGCCTCAGGAGATGAATGGGCCTCAGGCAGGCGCTCGCAATCAGCGCCGTTAGGTGCCTTCGGCGAGGGGGCGTGGCCTGTAGGTGGTGGGCGTGGCCTGTGGCCTCTGGGGGATGGCGGCGGACGGGTGGTGGCCCGCAGCAGCGCTCGATTCAGCTGCGCGGGATTGCCCAGAGCATAGGGATCAAAGAAAACAAGTGCCCAGAGCCAGGTAAATCAGTAAATACAACAACAATTTTTTAAGCAAACAAGTTAAAAACAAGTGATGGCGTTCTCCCGGCTGTGCCTCAGGAGATTGAATAACCTCTGGCAGACGCTTGTACTCAGCGTGGTTAAATGCCTTCGGTTGGGGGCGTGGTTAGTGGGAGGGGGCGTGGCTTATGGCCTTCGGGGATCGTCCAGCAAACAGATGCCCAGCGAGGACACCACAGTTGAAACCAAATGAACACACAATTTTTAAAACAAAAGTTCAGTTTTTAGCAGAAACGCTCTCCCGGCTGCGCCTCAGGAGATGTGAAAGCCTCTGACGAGCGCTCGTTGTCAGCGCTGTGAAATGCCTTCGGCGGGGGGCGTGGCTATCAGGTGGGCGTGGCCAAGAATTTAAGGGGATCGAGCAACAACACAGGAGCCCTAAGTGAGCAACACAGTTAGAAACTTAAGCAATAAGCACACAGTTTTAAAAACAGAAGTTCAGTTAAAAACAGAAACGTTCTCCCGGCTGCACCTCAGGAGATGAATGGGCCAAGTCCCTACGACGGTCCGACGGGCTCCTTGAGCCTGTCAAATTCCTGGTAGTCAGTCTCTCTGACGGACAAGCATCTGCCCGTCATCATAATGTGACGGGTGGTAATGCTGGATCCAATAGCGGTGGGACCACCACCGATGAGCTGCTGGTGGCTGTTCCACCACCATCGTAATGACCCTATTTTATGTCATTTGTTTTTCGGTAAAAAGTTATAGATGCAATGACATAATTATAATTATTAATTAAAAAGAGATGAGTCATAGGTTGTTTGCTGCTCTTTTATTTTATAGTTTATGGTGTTTGAATTGTTGTGAGTATAGATTTGGCTATTGTATCTAGATATTCTATGCCTTGGGTGTTTGGGTATACTCTAGTTTTGTACTGTAGGTGTTTGTACATAGTTTTGGCTTGTTTACTAAGTTTAGGACCTATTTTAGGGGGTGATTTTAATGTCGGACGAACTTCAGTCCATCCTCCATCGTTTCATATTTGGGATCACCCGCCTACAAGGCGGCGGTCCCACAGGGCAAATTAGGATGCGACCACCACCACTGCGGTAACATTGCTCATGTAGGTAGGTATTAGATGTTTCTGGGTGAAACAAATAGAATCTGCTGAACAGTGGTCTTGCAATGGCTGACACACCATCAGCTTAAGTGTAATGCAGAAAAAAATGGAAATACTCTGCTGTGGTGAAGAACTTAGGCATTAAGCTTGATGGTGAGCTATCCCTTTTGCCGCATGTCAATGCTGTGGTTGGGAATTGTTTTGGTCTACTCAGTGCCTTAAGAAAGTTCTTGTACTTTCTCTCTCTTTCAGAAAGGAAGCAGGTAGTTCAGGCCTCAATAACATCTAGGCTGGGCTACAGTAATGCACTGTATTTGGTCCTCCCTGACATCCTGATTAGGAAGGTCTAAAATGCAACATCTGGGCCTCTTCTTGATCTGTTTTTGAGAAGACACGTTTCCCCTTATCTAAGAGTACTGCACTGTCTTCCGATAAGGGAGAGGATCCTTTTTAAGACCCCGCTGTTGGTACAAAGAGACATTCATCAGTCTGGGGCTCTCTATCTTAGAGCAAGGAAGGACTTTAATATTCCACTCATACATTTGGGCTCTACCAACCTTTTCCGGCCAAAACTACAAGGATCTGGCAGGCCAGGATGGGAGGCAGGTCCTTTTTATTCTTAGGAGCCTCAGTATGGAAAAACTCCCTCTGGAGTTACGGAGCATCTCAGCCACCTCCCAGCTCCAGAAGAAACTGAAAACTTGGCTTTTTAATCAAAATTATTAGGGATGTCCCTCATTTGCTGGTCACCTTGGAGGCATAGCACCAGGACACTCTCCGGAGTAACAGAGGACTTTATAAATGACTGTTACATTACAATCTTGGTGGATGAAATATCCTGTCCATATGCTATAATGGAATCTTTATACGGCAGATGGGAAGTCCGCCACGTTTGTGATCATAATCATGCCCTTAGCCTCTTTTTTGGGAGCTGAAATACTTCAGTGGGATGAGGCAGAAGACTATTTGCCGGAGACAGTTCCCGGGGCTTAGATACATTTTAGTGAAGGACCGCTGAACAGGATTTTCTGTTGCGCAGAAGAAAGTATCAGGAGCAGTAGCAAAGTCAGCCAGCTGGCAATGCATCTTAGGTGGATCGAAGAGCAGGTTAGTTCCCGTCTCTTTCTTGTCCACAGAACAGTTGTGTCCTCAGCTTTGGTTTTCGGCCATCTGGGCACCTTTAGACACCACAACCAAGGTTAAAGGACAGGTGAGACTCACTCAGGCTGGGTCCAGGTTCGGGTTCAAGATGGTAAGAGTGTTTTGTCTTCCTGTAACTCTGCACAGGATGTCAGCAAACTAGCACCTGGAGTCACTCTGATAATCCTGGGTTCAAGGTACAGTGTTCACCATAGGACTTGCCTCTGAGGGTTCAAGACAGGCTTCAGACAGCAAAACAGTCCTTCAGACAGGTCCAAGAGTGAACTGAAGAGTGGGTCAGAGGGTGCTTTTTTTATACCTGGCGCCTTCTTCTAGAAGGTGGGAGAAGGTTCTAGAAAGTCTCTTTAAAGTGCATGGAATTTCGTGACTCCCCTTTCCTGGCTTCCGGCTGGGTGCAGTGACAATGTGGAGGTGATAGATCTGTTGTATGAAGGCAAAGCACAGCCTATTTATTTGCAAGTGGTGCTGTGCTCAGCTCTGCCCCCTCTTTCGAGCACCCGGCCCATTCAGGCATAGCTAATCCTTCTATTGTTTGTGACTATTGTGTGAGTGGGAGGAATTTATAAGTCTGTCTGTTACACCCAGTCAGGTGACCCAAGACAGGCTGCAGGCCCAAAAGGGCTCAGGGCAGGGAAATTCAACACAAACAAAGTGATGGATGGAGTGCTTGAATTAATTTCAGACACTGGCCATTGCTCAAGCCGCATCCCAATTCATCATTTTTCACCAACCATGCCACCTCAGTTTGGACACAGCCATTTGCAAATCAGTCTTGACCCTGTTCATCATGGAAACAGCCCTGCCTGAACTGCAATGGCAGATCCTCCCTGAACTGAAATACAAGTAAACCAGGACTGTTTTTTCCCTTGTTATAGACTCTTCCCCTGGGTATAGCTTGGTTCCAGTGAACACAGTGAGCCTGAGACCCACGTCTGGGCATACGTAGTGCACTTAGGGAGTCAAATACAAAACTAACAAGGTGATCAATGGAATGCTTGAATTAATCTCAGTTACTGGCAATCACTCGGGGCTATATCGCATTCCATCATTTTATTGCCCACCATGCCACCTCAGGTTGGAACCAGCCATATGCAAATCAGTCTTGACTAACCCTGGGCAGAGTTTGCGGAGTTGTGCTACGTGAAACTCTGCAAAGTGGAAAAAAACTCAGCCACGCTATACGGAGCTCAGCAAGCGTTAGAGTGCGATAGAAAATGGCATTCGCAGTGATTTCAGTGCTGTATACTTGTCCGCACTTTCAAATCAACGTGAACGGCACATTGTACAGTGCAAGCCGATGCTGCTTTCCTTTCTGCTGCTCGAATAGATTTTTACTCGAGTAGCAGCTTTCTCAACGCAAATGGGCAGTTTCTCAATGTGAGCGGTCGCGAGGATACATGACCACTCACAATGAGAAAACGGACTACCCCGCGAGCGAGGAAGAAATTCTGAGAGCTCCGCGTAACGCGGAGTGTGGAAAACTCCGTAAACTCCAGGAGCGGAGTTTACTGCCCAGGCTTAGTCTTGACCCTGTTCCTCATGGGAAGAGACCAGCCTGAATTGCCAGGCGAGATCTTCCCTGAACTGGGATACAAGCAAGCCAAGACCGGTTTTGCAATTGTTATGGGCTCTTCAGCGGGGCATAGCTTTGTTTCAGTGGCCCAAGACCCACGTGTGGGCATAACCAGTGCACTTAGGTCATTAAAGGTAAAACCAGGAAAGTGATGGATGGAAGGCTTGAATTGAGCTCAGCCACAGGTGATCACTCGGGCAGCATCCCAATCCACTGTTTTTCACCACCATGCTACCTCAGTTTGGACCCAGCCCTATGAAAATCAGTTCCTCCCTGAACAAGAAAAAACAAGCAACTGAGGATCAGTTTTACCCTTGTTAAGGGCTCTTAAAGATGGGTACAGCTTGGACTGTTCCCATGAGGAACAGGGTCAAGACGGACTTGCAGGTGGCTGGTAAGTATGGACTAATTTTGCGGATTTGCGGTCCGCGAAATCTTGCAAAATCGCAAAAAAATCAGCGAGTTGGCAAAAAAATTTGCAAACTCGCGGATTTGCCCAAATATACTAGACTACTGTTTCTACTGGCTAATCAGTAAGTGCTAGCTCGTTGGGTAAATGTATAGTGCTTTCACTTACTGATTAGCCAGTAGAAAGTACTCCAGTTGAGTAGAGGTATTGCACAAAACCGTGGCACCTTCGTGGACCACTATGCAGGGCAGGATTCATTCTGGCACGAGGCTCCTGTCACAAAATTTAAATCCCAACAGGAAGCACTTACAGATATAAATAAAGCAGGTGCCTGAGTTGAAGCTCAAATTCAGTAACGTTTTAATCAGCCCAAAACATTAGTGAACACGGTCGAGGCTGGGCAAGCGTGTTTTATCCCCATATCTGCTGTCGAAAATTAGCTGTAATAATTGGGGGAGGTCTTTGCATCCATGAGTTTCTCGAGCGCAACCCCGTGTAGTTCCTGTGCCCAGGAGGCTGCTTTCTCCTCATCTGCTGGCCTGCTCACTCTCTGACCCTTTATACACAAGAGTCATGTGAACACGCATTGCAGCCCCGCCCGTTTGACCCCGCACACCACACACTAGCGGTATCAAACGTCTTCCCACCCTTTCCCAACTATGATGGATAGCTCAATCAGGGGACCTCGGCACCTTTTGGCACGGTGGCAAAGTTACAGGCACACATGGTCAGTGGAGAAAAATCTTCTGGCCCTTTACGCAGCTGCAGTCTAGGAAAAGCACTATACATTTACCCAACGAGGTAGCACTTACTGATTAGCCAAAAGAAAGTACTCCAGATGAGTAGAGGTATTGCACAAAACGGTGGCATCTTCGTGGACAACTATGCAGGGCAGGATTCATTCTGGCACGAGGCTCCTGTCACAAAAATTAAACCTCAACAGGAAGCACTTACAGATATACATAAAGCAGGTGCCGAGTTGAAGCTCAAATTCAGGAACATTTTAATCAGCCCAAAACATTAGTGAGCACGGTCGAGGCTGGGCAAGTGTGCTTTAACCCCATATCTGCTGTCGAATATTAGCTGTAATAATTGAGGCATACTAGCATTTAATGTACCAGCACTGGTTATATGGTATACCACTTTACCAGGGACATAAAAGTAAATTAAGTATAGCAATCAGGTGTAAGACTATTTTATTATGTTTAAGGCAGTAAGCACAAGCACTTGAGTATAGTCCTAAGGCCAACAAAACCAAACTCAGCAAAAACAGATGGGGTGAAAGCAAAACGTTTTGGGATGGAATAGGAGACGTTACAATGCAAACTTTTACAACGCATGCCTTTACAACGTGGTTTTTATATCGCAACATCCATTACAATGCATGATTTTACAACACATGCCATCACAACGCATTTTTAGAAACTACACTTACAACACATTCCATTACAATGCATACCATTACAACGCATAATACTTTTAGGGCAACAGTTGTGTATGTGTTGGATAGTGTAAGGGTAAAAATTACTATTTCCCATTACTTACCTTATAATGCGTTGTAATGGCATGCGTTGTAGTGACATGCGTAGTAATGGCTGCCTTGTAATGGCATGCGATGTAAAGGCTGTTGCATTGTAATGACTGCGTAGTAAAGGTAGTGCGTTGTAATGACTGCGTTGTAATGGTTGTTTCCCTTTGAGAAGATCGCCCGAAGGCTGACAGGTCTAACAGTGGGTCTCTCTCTTTCTTTTCTCCCATCATTGCTTGCAAAGACTCTGAATTCATTAATAGTGATTTGGGCAGATACTTTGCTAAATTATTCTCAGGCAGACTAGGGTGTGGCCTTCCTGTTGCAGAGAAGGGTCATAACATGCCTCAATTATATCCGGTTAAATTTGTGTGAAACGTATTATATTATTTGGGCTCTCATGGGCGTTCAGGAGCCAGGCTTCAAGTTGGCCTCTTAGGTGGTGATCACCCCAATAATATTCAGTCACATTTTATAGCTCCAAAAGTAAGTGTATCCATTTCAGAATAAGAAGAACTGTGCCTTCTTATCTAGCCCAGAAGGTGGACAACTCAGGAAGTAAAGCTCACGCACGTCCTTGTTTGAAGACCCACCATGCAGAAAGAACAGGACTCTGGAGCAGTCCTTCTTGGGTGTGTGCCCCAGGCATGGGGCTCCCCCATTCTACTATCAGATTTGACCTTTCCTTCCTGTTTTTGTCACCTTTCCTTTCATTTGCTATATCATGCTTGGTGTTGTTTGTTGAGGATTTAATCTAGTGTTAGCAGATGTGTTATTCTATGTGTGCAGTTTATACCAAGTGTTCTCCAATTGTTGTGGGTTATTATGAAAGTATCTCTTTGTGCATTTTATCCAATCCCCCAAATGGGTTATATATCATTGAAAATTCTCCTTGTAGTGTTTATGTTTCATATCTAGTAATCAAACACCATGTATTCTGTTATCATGCGATTTGAGTATCTGGCATTCGCTTGACTCTGGTACGTGATCCATGTATAGCGCTTTACTGTACACATGGTCTAGTATGCGCTTTATTAAATCGCAATGAGATAAACAAATAAATAATCGCTTGCACTTCTGTGCAGCTTGGCCAGCAGGTGCTCCAAGTATGTTTCCACCAGTGCAATTCTTCCAAGCTGGTCATTTTGTATCTAGTTTTTGCTGAACCCGATAATACTTGTGTTACAATGTTACTCTGCATTTCTGCTTCATGATCTCAGGGTAAAGCTCTTTGATGCCCTTAGAGGCAGGGTTCATGAATATAAATAAAAAATGATGAAATACATTTAACTTAATTAGCAAACAGTAAATTGAGGCGCCTAGAACTGGATCTTCAGAGGTAAAGTCCCAGTGGATCACACAGTCCATAAATTCATCGCTCCCTGGCAGAGGGATCCGCCTGACGCTGGTAAAGGCGGAAGGGAAGAAGGCGCTGTGTCAGGTGAGTTTCTACAGAATGGCAGGCTGTGGCGGCTAGAGAACTATGGAAGTGGTGAGGCATAAATCCATTCCCCGAATTGCATCATGAAAAGAAGCCTCTACCCCTTATTTCGGGGAGGTGGGGGAGAAAAGAGAGGAGAATTTTTTTAACAGTGAAACAAGAGAGGGTTTTACCAAACCTTTCCTCTCAAGTTGGCCCTGACTCTTTTCTTTTTAGAAGTGCGGAAGTAGCACTGGGCTGTGTCATCAAGGGGGTATATTTCATCATGAGCTAAGGTGTGGCTTGGCTGTTAAGAGTCCACCGCACAAACCAAGCCAAGAAACAGTTTAGCTTGTATATTGTGCAAAAGCATCACGTAAAATACGAAAAAGTCATTTCAGAATAAAAAAAAGTTAAGGGGCCGTCGATGATTAACGCTCAGCACGCTTAGGGCGAGGATAATTATCGACGGCTAACGTTGAATTGTATTGCTATCAGCAACGCTTATCTCAACAGCAATAAAATTCCAGGCGCAAGCTGACAAATGTGCGATTATCGCTGGAAATGCATCGATAATCCCACAACGTTTGGCAATAGCTTGATGATAGGGCAGGGCAGATTCAGCCGCGATACCCACCTTCAAATGGATATCATGGCTAAGTCAGGCTGAAAGCAGGCATAAGGAAAGTAGCGATAACCACGGTGAGCGCTACTTTTCTTATTGCTATGCATGTTAGCGTGCAGCTTGATAGATGACATTTCTGCCGTTATTTTTGGGAGGAACGCCCAGTTTGCATCTCATTAGAGATGCAAAGCTGGCGTTAAGGGAAATGGTGTTGAGGCATGGAAACACGCGTTAGCGTGTCCATGCTGATAGTGCGATAAAATTATTGTCGCTTTTCGTCCGGAAACAGACGCTAAAGCGGCGATAGTTTTATCGCGTGCCTTGATGATATGCCCCTAAATTGCTTAACATGTGGAAACGTTTAACCTTAGCGTAACGCATTATATGACTGCTTTCAGAGGCTTTAAAACTGATATTTTTTAAACATGAATTAAAAAATATTCATGAAATCCCCACTATAAGAGGTAAGTCACTTGTCAATCATGTGCACCATATAAGTGACTTAGATCCATATTATTATGATAGGCAAAGCAAACTTATGGTCTCCTAAATCGAACATGAAAGGTTTCTGTGCCACCCATCCTTACCTCGGTTATTTCAAGGTGTGTGGCATCTCTGACCTCTACTGTGGGGCAGGAGTGATGTTGCAGCAGGGGGCGGAAAATGCACACTTAACCTCAGCAGGAGCAATAACTATTTGTCTGGGCTTTTTCTCATGTTGGTGAAGAGGCACCAGACACACCTGTTCTGTCATCATGGACAGGTGAAAGATGCGCCTGTAATGTACAGTGTCAGAAAAACCACCATTTCCCAAATAACATTAATCTGCAGAGCGTGTGCAGAGGGAAGCCTGGGAATGGATTGCACAGGATCACACATGTAACAGAGCGGTATCAATCCACCATACCTTTCTAGAGAAGCGCGTTTTCTAAATCAGACCTGAGGTACTTTGGTCTTTGCAGGCTGGTAGCTACAGAAGACTTAGGTCAGATGGTAGTGAGGGAATCCAAGGAGGAGATAATGGGGCACCAAAAAAGATTGTCGGACCAGGCGCCACCATCACTACTGCTGCCTCTGCCAGGAGCAATACCCCGGATGCGGGAGGTAGAGTCATAAACTGGACAACAAAATCACCACCCATTGCCAAAAGGTAATTAGTTAGGGTAGGGAAGGAAGGGGGTGAGTGAGTGTCAGTGAGGGCCTCTCTTTGTGCCTCTCCAAGTTCTGTACCCTAGTTCACTGTCTCCTAAATCCTGAAGCCCTTTCTCTGTTATATATGCGTATATACTGGATTAATTCACAATTTATTGCCGCTTGTTATCAGACATGAACCTGAATATGATTGGTCTTCCTAGATATATTTCTAAGCCCTCCTCAGGAGTTGGCAGGGCTGTCCTTAACCTGGATGTAGGGAGTGCGCTGCTTCTCAGAGCTAACTAGTGGTGTGCATTCCCCAGACAGATAGTTTATCACAAACATTGACTCAAACCCTGGCGAGGAGAGTACAAGCGTTTATAGTGGCTGTGGAATTGCAGCCTACTAAAGTTGTATTTCCTTAAAGTGAAACACCATCTTTGGGCTTTAGGCTACAAACGCACGCCCACTCAGGGTTAGGTACAAGGGAGCCATCTTGGGTACACCCACCTTTTCTTTACCCCTGCCATTTTGTTTCCTACAGTACATGAGGAAAGAATTCTTTCAAACACTTCATTTCTGGATGTCATTGCCTGCCTTACAAAAGGGGATGATGGACGGAGCGTTTGAGCAAATCAAACACTCACCCCCAGTCAACTGATCTGGGTTTAATCCATCACCATTCTTTAGCCCACTCAGCCACCCCACTTCAGACATGGCTATATGCAAATCAGTCTGACCCTGTGCCTCATGGGAACAGTCCAGTCCGAACTGCCAAGCCATGTCTTCCATGGACCGGAAACAAGCATCCTGAGGCCATGGACCGGAAACAAGCATCCTGTCATTGCCTGCCTCCCAAGAGTTCTTCTGTGGTCTTATGAGTGTGAAGCGAGGGTTGATGGGACGACAGAAGATGAGCAAGTAAAATAACTGATCGACTCGATTATATCCTTGCTTCAAAACCACCTGCCCCCGTTCCTTAAAGCAATCTCGTCGCTGGTGCTTGAGCCTCTTGTTGGGGTCTGGCCATGCACCCTGGTGTCTTTGGGATTGAGACGGATCTTGTGGTTGATGTGTGCGGGATACTTCCATTGCTGAGGTGTGCAACACTTCTTTTTCTCACATGCTACCAGTTCAATATTTTACCAGCTCGCCTGTAGCTTTCTTTACATTTTGTTTTCGAAGAGTGAGTAAAGATATCTGGTTATAAATCTCCAGGAAGTTCACTTATCTTTCCTTGCCTCCCTCCTCCCCCCACACACACACACATACACACACAATTCCCTTTAACATAAACCGGTCTCCGAGTCCGGCTGGAGTACAAGCAGCAGTTTTGTTCAGCGAGTCTCGTCTGGACTAAGGATCGCAGTGTTGAGGGCTCTGCGTCTCTCTCGGGGTCCTGCTGTATCGGTGTCTGCTATAAATACAGCGCTCTGCTTTCACAGTGCGCTGCCTTGGTAACTCCAGTCCCTTGGCGCAAGG
Organism: Lissotriton helveticus; assembly: GCF_964261635.1. Classification (NCBI taxonomy): domain Eukaryota; kingdom Metazoa; phylum Chordata; class Amphibia; order Caudata; family Salamandridae; genus Lissotriton; species Lissotriton helveticus. Next base: position 910,830,062 of record NC_136073.1, on the reverse strand, counting down.
GGAGCTTGGCATAATGACCTGTGAAGTACTCGGGTGCGGCTGGCAGAGCTCAAAAACTGACTGTCTGTGTGTGTCCCGGGAAGCTGCTGACACACACGAGTGGGGGGGGGGGCTGCGCACAGCCAATAAAAGGCATTGTTTGTTTTGCTGTCGCTCGGTAGAGACACTTTTTGGTAAATATCGCGGCCAATATGGTTATTATCGCGGCCATTGCGGTAATCTGCCGATTTCGCGATTTTTTCGTGAATCGCGAAATCGCGATAAACTGGAGGGTCTGCCTAATGACTACATGGAGGCGGTGCCTCTTTCCGACAGCCTTTCCATGTCGGCCTGTCTGACATGGAAAGATAGTCGGAAAAGTGAATTTTGGGGGCCACCAGCAATTCCCCTCCGTTGTGTGGCTTTCGGGCCGCAGCACAAACCGCATGCCACAATGGTAAAGGCTATGTTTCCGACGACTATGTTGGGGTCACATCATAATATCGGGAGTGGAACCGCCGACTACTTGTCAGGCTGGTCCACTGCCGAAATTATGTTGATTTTATGCTCGTCTGACCAGCATCTTAATATGGGCCAAAGTGTGACTGTTGCAAACATGGATGTGTAGCCGTTTGCGTACTAATGTCTGTATATGCAGGAGACCCAGAATCAAGCAATGCTATATGTTCTTCTGGAGTACAGCCAGAAGCTGGCAGGCACAATCTTCCTCTAACTCAGAACATGCTGTCAAAATGCCTTGTGTGGCTAGAAGATGAGTGAAAAGTTCTTCCATCTTTTGACAACTACCATTTTGTGGTCTAAAGCCTCATGTGTTCGGCAACCTTCAGTGTGTGGATAGCTTTGTCTAGTGAAATATCCAAAGGTCAATTACTTCATTATTACATATCAATTGGGGGAAAATAAAATACTGTAATTCTTTCCAATAAAACAACATACAAAAAAAAATAGAAATATAAGTTAAACCTCCATATCTCTCTAAGGGCCAGATGTAGGTAATCCCAATTTACCTATTCTTAAATGCTGAATTTTACCGATTCGGTATTTAAGAATAGGTAAATGGGATGTAGCAAAAAAATCAGTAAACATTACCGAATCGGTAAGATTCGGTATTGACCAAATTGGTATTTACCGATTCGGTAATGGCCATTCATTCTAATGGGCCTGGAGGCCCATAGGAATGAATGGCAATTACCGAATCGGTAAATACCGATTCGGTAAAATGGGGAACACATTCAAGGGTGCCAGGGTGTCACCTTTTGCACCACTGAATCCTGCTTTTTTCACCGACACACGAGGTGACAGCTGTACCCAGACCACTAACAGGGTCAGCGGAGCGTTCACTGACACACGAGGTGACGGCTGTACCCAGACCACTAACAGGGTCAGCGGAGCGTTCACTGACACACGAGGTGACGGCTGTACCCAGACCACTAACAGGGTCAGTGGAGCGTTCACTGACACACGAGGTGACGGCTGTACCCAGACCACTAACAGGGTCAGCGGAGCGTTCACTGACACACGAGGTGACAGCTGTACCCAGACCACTAACAAGGTCAGCAGAGCGTTCACTGACACACGAGGTGACAGCTGTACCCAGACCACAAACAGGGTCAGCGGAGCGTTCACTGACACACAAGGTGACGGCTGTACCCAGACCACTAACAGGGTCAGCGGAGTGTTCACTGACACACGAGGCGACAGCTGTACCCATACCACTAACAAGGTCAGCAGAGCATTCACTGACACACGAGGTGACATCTGTACCCAGACCACTACTAGGGTCAGTGGAGCATTCAATGACACACGAGGTGACAGCTGTACCCAGACCAATAAAAGGGTCAGCAGAGCGTTCACTGACACACAAGGTGACGCCTGTACCCCAGACCACTACCAGGGTCAGCGGAGCGTTCACTGACACATGAGGTGACATCTGTACCCAGACCACTAACAGGGTCAACGGAGCGTTCACTGACACACAAGGTGACAGCTGTACCCAGACCACTAACAGGGTCAGCAGAGCGTTCACTGTCACACAAGGTGACGCCTATACCCCAGACCACTACCAGGGTCAGCGGAGCGTTCACTGACACATGAGGTGACATCTGTACCCAGACCACTAACAGGGTCAGCGGAGCGTTCACTGACACACGAGGTGACAGCTGTACCCAGAACACTAACAGGGTCAGTGTAGCCTTCACTGACACATGAAGTGACGGCTGTACCCAGACCACAACCAGGGTCAGCCGAGCCTTCACTGACACACGAGGTGACAGCTGTACCCAGACCACTACCAGGGTCAGCGGAGCGTTCACTGACAGACTGATGGAGCAAGGTTTCATAAAAAACGAAACTTGCCTTCTCGACATAATATATAACTTATTAACCAACATTTTTTGTAAGTACTGATAATTGCACCACACACAATTTCCGTATCTAGGTGAAGCTTTACTATGTGCTTTACTAACAAGTAACCCGAGTGTCTTAAAAGGGCCACTGAAAACGCAGGAAACTCTTCTGCGCATGCGTCTACTACATCTACGTAGTATGATGTACTTTGCCTTTGTTGGGAATTCTTTGCAGATGTGCAGTAGTGCCAGAAATGGCCGCTTTGAATCTCACATGCTAATGCATATGCTTCTGCCTAAACTAAACCTTGTGTGTTTTGCTTAACTGCTAATGCAATAGATAAAATAAATTAATGGGATTAGAATAGGAATAAGTGGCATACAGTGCATTAATTTATTTTCGTATTCTTACGCGTCCTTCTTTTACTTTATTAGTAGCTCGTAATTGGGCCTGAAGGGTGACTTGTATCGCCATCTTGAAATCTGAATGCGCATGTCATGAAAAGAGACGCAAGAATGAGCGCCAGGTCCCATCCTACCAGTGATGCACCTGGGAACCTTATCTCCTGACCTGGAGAAAGGAATATAATAAAATAAAATGTTTTACATTGTATATGAAACTAAATGAAATAATGCGGGGTGGAATAAATTCATAGGAAATACATTTATGGGTGGGAACTTAGAACTATTAAGTCAATGAACATGAGATCATACTGGTATGTTGTGATGACCTCTCCCCATCTTTCTGACCAATCAAATAAAGGGAATACACAAATGTGCAACATTGGGGGGGGGGTGCATACCCTCGAAATTGGTATAACTAAGGTAGGCTCAGTTAGTTAACTTGTCTGACTTGACACAGACCTGTCACTGACCCAACGTATGCAGAAGGAGAATCGAGAGCAGAGGGCTGGTTGAGGACTCTAACAGAAGAATCGTGAATTTGCTGAGGGAGAAGAATCAATCTACCCAGTCAGGGTCCGAGAGTAGCATCAGAGAGGGGTGTAACGCTGGCGTTGCACTTACCAGAGGTTACCTGTCCTGTCCTGCTCCTGTCCTGCACTTGTCCTGACCTGTTGGTACCTGATTAGTTGGGAGCCCTTTTCTTTCCAGCCCCTGGCCAGGGAATGGTCCTCGCACCATTCTAGGTAAATATAAATCCATGTGGTATGGCCTTGTACTGTTTTCTCTTTCTCACCCTTCCCAGGTACAATGTCTAAAATTTTAATTAAGTCTCCAAAGATTTTCGCTTTGGTCATTATTCTTATTCTTGAGAAACTGTTGAATAGTCTGTTTTGGTACTTGACTCACAAAATATTGCATAGATAAAGTGTTTAAAACTGCCCGAGTCTGTGGTTATTTTATGATAAAGTGGATTGTTAAGTTACCTATTATTCTAACTGCCAGATCCATTTACCTAAGTGATTAAATGAGTAAAGTGACAAGGACTTGGTAAGTTGTGGTGTTCAGGTATAATTTAGAAAATTCCTGATAGGCAGGAAAACAAGATTACCAGTTTAAAGTGTGCATGTTTATGTGCCCAGGTGAGTATGTTGGTTAGAAATATCCTAAACTGGTAATCTTGCGCCATCAGTATTTCTTGGTAGCAGAGCTATGGTTAGGTTTTAGTTAGGATAGGTAGTTAGTAGTAATTTGTATATATAGTTGATTTTATGTAATTAACCAAACCCGTTTGTATTCTTATTCGTTGTCCAGAAATCCCCAGGGATATTGAATAGCGGGTGGTAAGTGGAAGCCACACTGCAATGAGGTTACTGGCCTTGATGAAGTAGGTGTGGAAAGTTAGGTAAAACTTGAAGCACTAATTAGGGATTATTTCTTTGTGTATAAGTGAGAGCGATTGATAGCAAAGAAGTTAGCTGGAAAAATTTTGGTCTTATATCACTTAGAAAGGGTAAGTCTAAAGGAGTAATATGTTCTTCGATGCTTGAGTGAAAGGTAAGTGGAAGAGGTTTTACTTGTAGTGTGTGAAGGGTAAACTGAAAGGTTTTTTACTCGCTGTGAAAGAAATAAACTTTTCTATGAATTTAGTCAATCAGGTGCAGTAGCAAATGTTTTTATGTTGTTAATTAATGATCTGCATAAGAAATATTAAAAGAAATTGAATTGTCTTATTACCTTGCAAAGGAGGGGTCAGTTGTGGGTGCTGCACTGACACATCAAGGGAAACAACCTTTACAACGCAACTTTTACAAAGCACTACCATTACAACGAAACTTTTACAACGCAGAATCCATTACATAGCATGCCATTACAACGAAACAATTACAATGCATGACACTACAACGCATGCCATTACAACGCATGTCATTAAAACGCAGTCATTACAGCGCATACCATTACAACGCATACAATTACCATCCAACACTTACGCTACTGTTGCACCCCCTGGAGTTAGAATAGTATTTTTTACCCCTACACTATCCAACACTTACCCTACTGTTGCACCCCCTGGAGTTAGAATAGTAATTTTTACCCCTACACTATCCAACACTTACCCTACTGTTGCACCCCCTGGAGTTAGAATAGTAATTTGTACCCCTACACTATCCAATACTTACCATACATGCAATGTAATGTTATGCGTTGTAATGGTATACGTTGTAAAGGTAGTATGCGTTGTAATGTAATGCGTTGTAAAGGTAGTTTTTAAAAATTCGTTGTAATGGCATGCATTGTAATGGAATGCGTTGTAATGGATGTTGCGTTGTAAAAAATGCGTTGTAAAGGTGTGGGTTGTAAAAGTATGCGTTGTAACGTCATACAGCCCACATCACTAAGAGCTGCGCTGGGATTGGTAGAAACAGCGGGCGTGTAGCCGAGGTAACATTTGTAAAGGAGGTGTGGGTGCAGAGAGTAAAACTCACGTCACAGAAAAGCATAGTAAGCATTGGTTAAAGTGTTTCTGTAAATGAAATGTTGATTGGTCAATAAAATAAGAGACGCGCTGTTATTGGAAAGACCGATTCAAAGAAATAAACAATTGATTACATTGCAAAAATATAATTTTCAGTATTCATAGATAGTGGTGATTATATGTGGAACCATGATCCAACTATAATCGGGACTCGTCTAGATAGAAGATAGATAGGTTTTGCCCACGAACAGTGCATTAGAGAAAGACCGAACATAATGCATGGAGAAAAGAGAAAAATGTCATTTATGCAGAAAATTAGGAATTATTTTAAAAAGGATAAGCCTATTTAAAAAAGAGAAAGAATTATTATTCCACCTCCAAAAACGCCTGCATAATACATGATGATAGAAAGAGGCTACAACTCTTGTGTAAAGTTGAAAAATTGGATAGAGTAACAAAAGATGATGGCATAGTAGCATTCCACTGGTCACCCCACACGCCGCACGGCTCCCCCTTTGCCTCCATGACCCCCTCCTGCTGCCTGGATCCCGCGGCTGGTGTGCCCCTGCCCCTGCCCCTGGGACTGGTATTGTTGTTATCGTAATTGGCATTGTTTCTGTTGCTGTTTTCTGTCGCTGTATTTTGTATTTTGTATTTTGTGGCTTCTGGCATCCCCTTGCACCCCTTGACCCCCCCCCCGCCCCACGCTCCCCGCCGCAGCTCCCTCGCCTGTTTTTCCTTCTGTAATCCCTACCCTCGCCCATTGGCCGCCCCGCTCCCGCCTCCCAGCTGCTCCTCCCTCCCACTTGTCCTCTTAAGGAGGAAGCCGCGCACAGTGGTTGTGACCTGACCTCTGGTCACCCCACACGCCACACGGCTCCCCCTGTGCCTCCGTGACCCCCTCCTGCTGCCTGGAGCCCGCCGCTGGTGTGCCCCTGCCCCTGGGACTGGTATTGTGGTTATCGTAATTGGCATTGTTTCTGTTGCTGTTTTCTGTCGCTGTATTTTGTATTTTGTATTTTGTAGCTTCTGGCTTCCCCTTGCGCCCCTTGACCCCCCCCGCCCCACGCTCCCCGCCGCTGCTCCCCCGCCTGTTTTTCCTTCTGTAATCCCTACCCTCGCCCATTGGCCGCCCGCTCCCACCTCCCAGCTGCTCCTCCCTCCCACTTGTCCTCTTATGGAGGAAGCCGCGCAGCAGTGGTTGTGACCTGACCGCTGGTCACCCCACTCGCCGCACGGCTCCCCCTGTGCCTCCGTGACCCCCTCCTGCTGCCTGGAGCCCGCCGCTGGTGTGCCCCTGCCCCTGGGACTGGTATTGTTGTTATCGTAATTGGCATTGTTTCTGTTGCTGTTTTCTGTTGCTGTATTTTGTATTTTGTGGCTTCTGGCTTCCCCCTGCGCCCCTTGACCCCCCGCCCCACGCTCCACGCCGCTGCTCCCCCGCCCGTTTTTCCTTCTGTAATCCCTTCCCTCGCCCATTGGCTGCCCTGCTCCCGCCTCCCAGCAACACCTCCCTCCCACTTAGCCTCTTAAGGAGGAAGCCGTGCGAAAGCTCAGCGGACGCGCGCAGCGGGCGCGCCGATGGCGCGCCAAAGGCAAGCCCATTTGCGCCCGTCCGCGCCTGGACCACGCCCAGTGCCAGAACCCATGGCCCCAGCTGATGCCAGGGCACCTGACTGAGGTAGGACACCGCCACCCTCACCGCACTCAACATCAGTCGACCTGCCGCCTGCCACCGAGCCACCCCGAGGCGCACCCACGGACCCTTCACCTGCCGAGCCTGCAAATTCACCTGCCTCCAAACCTGCACCCCGCCCACTGAACACAGCAACGACAACAACAACCACCTCAAATGCATCCTACTCAACACCCGCTCCGTCTACAAACACGCCATCAAACTCTGGGACCTCCTGGACACAACAGCACCAGACGTCGCCTTCCTCACGGAAACCTGAATGAACCCCTCCTCGGCCCCCGACATCGCCATAGCCATCTCAGACGGCTACAAGATCACCCGGAAGGACCGCATCAACCAGACTGGAGGAGGAAGAGCCATCATCTACAGGAACACCATCAGCGTCACGACTAACGCCGAAGACACACTCACCGCCCCCGAACACCTACACTTCCAGATCCACACCGACCCCCAGACCAACCTCCGGGGAACACTCATCTACAGACCCTCAGGCCCACGGACACAATTCAGCAAAACCATCGCTGACTTCATCAGCTCGCACGCCCTAGCCTCACCAGAGTACATCCTCCTAGGGGACCTGAACTTCCACCTAGAGAAAAATAATGACAACAACACCACCACCCTGCTCGACAACCTCACCAACCTCGGACTCAAGCAACTGGTGGACACGCCCACCCACCTCGCCGGCCACACGCTCGACCCCACCTTCACCGCCAGCAACCACGTCTCCTTCGCCACTCCACCGGACTCCACTGGACCGACCACAGGTGCATCCACTTCACCTTCAAGAAGACCACCTCCCACCACCAGACGCTACAGACCCCCTGCAGATGCTGGAGCAAAGTCACCACTGGCCAACTGACCACATCACTGAGCAAGAACCCACCTATCAACACCACCGACGCCAACGACGCAGGAAACAATCTCGCACAGTGGATCTCCAACTGCGCCGATGACCTCGCCCCTATGAAGAAACCCCCAGGCAAGACTAGCAACAAAAAAAACGCATGGTTCACAGATGCCCTCAAAATCGCTAGGAAATCATGCCGAACCCTCGAAAAAGCCTGACGCAACAAACGGACAGCAAAAACATGACAGCCCTCAAGAGCGGAACCCGCGAATACCACCAGATGATCCGCACCACCAAAAGGACATCGTTCAAAGAGCGTCTGGACAACAACGCCCACAACAGCAAGGAACTCTTCAGCATTGTCAACGAACTTTCCAACCACAGCGCCAGCAACAACAACATCACACTGTCGCAAGACCTCTGCAACTCCCTCGCCACATTCTTCCACCGCAAGATCACAGATATACACGACAGCTTCGGACCCCAGACTACGCCTCCAACCACCAAACCAACGCCCCCCACCACCAGCCTCAGCGCATGGACCCCCATCCGCACTGAAGACACCACCCGCGTCATGAACACCATCCACTCCGGCTCCCACTCCGACCCATGCCCTCATTACATCTTCAAAAAAGCCGACACCATCATCGCACCCCACTTCCGGAACGTCATTAAGAGCTCCTTCATGTCAGCCACCTTCCCGGGATGCTGAAAACACGCACAAATAAATGCCCTTCTAAAGAAGCCAACAGCGGACCCCAAAAACCTCAAGAACTTCCGCTCCATCTCCCTTCTCCCCTTCCCGGCTAAAGTCATCGAGAATGAAGGTAAATTTGAAGGTAAATTTGTATGGCGCTACTTAACCCGTAGGCATCAAGGCGCAGAAGGTGGAAACAAGCTGAAAGATAAAAAAAAAGCAACCCAGAGGAGAACAGCTTACCGGTAGAATTCTGAGAAAAGCCAGGTCTTAAGATTTTTTTGAAAAAGAACAAGAGACGGCTGAGGCTTAAGATTAGCGGGAAGCGTGTTCCACAGTTTGGGGGCAAGAGAAAAAAAAGCTTTCTCTCCCCACCTTGCCTTGGCAATTCGAGGTGTAATCAAAAGGTTTTTATGAGCTGAGCGCAAGTCCCTGCCGGGAGTGTAGAAGGATACAAGGGATCCAATGTCCTCAGCACCCAGACCGTGAAGGGCACGGTAAGTGAGGACAAGAACCTTAAAATTGATCCTTGCCTGTACTGGCAGCCAGTGGAGATCTTTTCTAATCCCCGAGACGGAAACCCGTCTGGGGGCATCCACAACAAACCTGGACAATTTGGAGGCGATTAATCAATTTTTTGTTTATGCCAAGGTAGAGGGCATTACAGTAATCCAGGCGAGGGGAAATGAGGGCCACTGAGATCTGTTTCCGGGCATCTGGGGAGAGGTAGTGAGCGAGTTTCCTGAGGATCCTTAATACCCCACAGCATGTGGAGACGGACCTTCCTACTTGCTTATCAAAAGCAAGAGTGGTATCAATGGTTACCCCCAGATTTCGAGCAGAGAGGAAGGGCTTGCGGCAGGTGCCAAGAGCAGGAGGCCACCACTGCTCTGACCAAAGATCCAGTTTTCCCCCAAAGACGAGGACCTCAGTTTTTTCCACGTTGAGTTTGAGGATATTCGAGGTCATCCAGCCTGCCACGGCTTCCATGCAGTTCTTAAAATTCAAGGCCGAGGACTCCACAGAATGGGATAAGGAGACCATTATCTGAGGGTCGTCGGCATACGACAGGACTTCCAGTCCATAGGATCTAACCAGTCTTGCAAGTGGGGCCACATAAATGTTAAAAAGTGTGGGGCTCAGGGAAGAGCCCTGCGGGACCCCACAATGCAAAGACTTGGCCGGAGAAAGGAAGTCACCCAGTTTGACCTTTTGGGCACGGAGGTTAAGGAAAGATGTCAGAAGACCCAGAGCTGATCCTTCCACTCCCATCTCACCAAGTCGCGTGGCCAAGATGGAGGGGGACAGGGTGTCAGACGCGGCTGTAAGGTCGAGCAGGATCAGAATGGTAGATTGACCCCTGTCGACCTTAGCACGGATGTTGTTGACTACCACTGTCAAGGCCGACTCGGTGCTGTGAGCCTCCCTGAAGCCATGCTGAGAGGGATCTAGCAGGCTAGCTGTATCCAGGAAGGCATTGAGATGGTGATTCAGATGGGCCTCAAGCCTCTTTGCAGGGGCTGGGAGGAGGGATATGGGACGGAAATTTTTAAGAGTCCCAGGATCCAAGGTGGGTTTCTTCAAAAGAGGTTTGACAATGGCCAGCTTCCAGGCTACGGGGAAGACGCCATTTGAGATTGCCAAGTTCATCACATGAAGGTAAGGGGAAAGTAGGACCTGTCTACAATTTTTCAAAACTTTAAGAGGACAGGGGTCTAGGGGAGATCCCGATTTAAGGTTGTCAAGCAGGCCGTTAAGCACTTCATGGGACAGTAGGGGGAAATCGGATAAATGTCCTCGCGGGGTCAGGGAAAGGCTAGATCCAGGAGAAAGATCGGATGACAAAGGGGAGTCCTGGATAGAATTAAGGGCTTCCAAGTGGGAGTAGATGTCTCCAATTTTAGTATGAAAAAATAAGGAGATCTCATCACAGAGTTTTTGTGATGCAACAACGGGGTCAGGAGAAGGAATAACAGACAAGGAATCCACAATATTAAAGAGATCTCTGGGAGAGCGAATGGAAGTAGTTAGATTGGTAAAATATAGCTGTTTGGCAGCTAGAATTGCGGCCTTATATCCTGTAATAAGGTTCTTATGTTTAGTCCTTTCATCAGGGTCAAGATGGGCTCTCCAGAGTCTTTCCTGCCTCCTGCATTCCTGCCTGCACAGTCTAAGAGCATCGGAGAACCAAGGGGCTGACGGTCGTTTCCTAGCACAGTAGTGGGGTTTGGCAGGGGCAAGAGTATTAACTGCCTTCGAGATGATATCAGCAAGCTCCTGAGCGGCAGTATCCAAGTTAGATTTGTAAGAGGACATAAAGTTGACAAGAAAGGGGCCAAAGGTCTCATTGTTAAGTCCTTAATAATTCCTTTTCAGAGTCCAGCTGTTATTATCCTTTAAAGGCCTGTCCAAAGGCCCAAAAGTAAACTCCAAAGGGACTGCCTTATGGTCGGACCATGAAAGGGGAATAGGAGGGCCTACTGCCAGCCTTGGGTCATTGGTGAACACGCCATCTAAAGTATGACCTGCAGAATGAGTAGAACATCCCACAATTTATGAGAGACCACAGGAAGCCATGGACTCCACAAGGGATAATGTGTCTGATGAATGAGAATTCTCGAGATGAAAATTAAAATCGCCAAGAATGGTAAAATTAGATTTGTCGATAAAAGGTTCAAGAGTTTCTAAGAGACTGGCGGGAAAGGCCGATCTGGGACCCAGGGGTCTGTAAATTAAGATAACCGTGAAGGATATTGTGGGTGAGGGACTGAGGGAAAAGTGAACAGCCTGGAAGGAGTTCTGAGGGGAAGGGAGGGATTCGATACGACAGGTAGAAGAAGTTTTATGTAGGATGCCAATTCCCCCGCCTGTTCGACCTATTCTGTCGAGTCTTGCAAAGGCATACCCTTCAGGGATGGCGTTGAGTAAATCAGGACCAGCTGATTCAGAGCCCCATGTTTCGGTAACAAAGACCCAAGAGGGCTTATTTTCTGAGATGAAGTCTCTGAATGCAATATTATTTTTAACAAGAGATCGAGCGTTAATAAGGTAACCTGATTCTCCAGAGTGAGGGGAAAGGGATTGCGCCTCCCTAACTGACGGGATAGCTAGAAGCGCGGGGGGGTGTTAAAAGTGGTGTTAGAGCACCGACAATCTAGGCCATATAGAAAGTCCTCCGGTGCATACTTGAAATGACAGCAACGCCAAGGGGGTCTAAGAGCTATCATGATCGAGAAGACCGTCAATAAACAGATGACTGCATTCCTCGAAGAAAACAACTCGCTCGACCCAGCCCAGTCCGGATTTCGAGCCAACCACAGCACCGAGACTGCCCTCATCGCAGCCACCGATGACATCAGGACCCTGATGGACAACGGAGAGACAGCTGCTCTCATCCTCCTAGACCTCTCGGCAGCCTTTGATACCGTCTGCCACCGCACCCTAATAACCCGCCTCTACGACACTGGGATCCAAGGAAAGGCCCTGGACTGGATCACATAGTTCCTCTCCGACAGAACCCAGAGAGTCCGCCTCCCTCCCTTCCGCTCTGAGGCCACCAAGATCATCTGCGACGTACCCCACAGTTCCTCACTCAGCCCAACCCTCTTCAATATCTACATGAGCCCCCTTGCCACCATCGCACGCAAACACAACATCAACATCATCTCCTACGCCGACGACACCCAACTGATACTCTCCCTCACCAAAGACCCTCTCACTGCCAAAGCCAACCTCCAGGACGGAATGAAAGACGTCGCAGAATGGATGAAGCACAGCGGTCTGAAGCTCAACTCGGACAAGACGGAGGTCCTCATCCTTGGACAATCCCCATCTGCTTGGGACGACTCCTGGTGGCCCACCACGCTGGGCACCGCACCGACACCCACAGACCACGCACGAAACCTGGGATTCCTCCTGGACTCCCCTCTCACGATGACCAAGCAAGTCAATGCAGTCTCATCCTCATGTTTCAACACCCTGCGCATGCCCCGAAAGATCTTCCGGTAGATCCCCACCGAAACCAGAAAGACGGTCACCCAGGGCCTGGTCACCAGCCGACTGGACTACGGAAACACCATGTACGCAGAAACCACAGCCAAACTTCAGAAACGACTTCAACGCATACAGAACGCCTCCGCACGACTGATCCTCGACATCCCTCGCCACAGCCACATATCCGCCCACCTGAGAAACCTGCACTGGCTCCCCGTCAACAAGAGGATCACGTTCAGGCTGCTCACCCACGCACACAAAGCGCTCCACAACATGGGCCCCAAATACCTCAACAGCCGACCTCTTGTTCTACACTCGCACCCGAGAGCTCCGCTCCACCAGCCTCGCCCTCGCCAGCGTCCCACGGATTCGCAGAACCACCACCGGAGGAAGATCGTTCTCCTACCTAGCAGCTAGGACATGGAACTCCCTCCCCGCACACCTACGACTGACCCAAGACCATCTCACCTTCAGGAAACACCTCAAGACCTGGCTATTTGGGCAGTAGTAGGCACCTCCCCCTTCCCCCAGCGCCTTGAGACCCTCATGGGTGAGTAGAGCGCTTTACAAATGTATGGATTGATTGATTGATAGATTGATTCCCAGAGTACGGAACATTTAATGGAAGAATTTTTCACAATTTAAGAACTCATATGAATGAATTAGAATCCAGACCTAGATTAACCCAGTATGAAGCTTTAGAAGAGTGGGCGACTGAGGCTTTTGAATGAGACAGATCTCGATGTGATAGGAACTTAAGTACATTTTACCCTAGATTTCCCATAGAAACCAGAGATAAGCAGATGAAACAATAGTGACAGTCTATGAAAGTGGAAGGATTATATCCTGTTTTACCACTGAAGAACCAACTGGAAGTAAATGTACAGAAAAGACAAAACATTTGGAGACTGTTAATGGGGATTTTGAGGACGATTATCTTGAAGATCTTTTATTGAAAAATCCACCAACTTATCAGGAAGAAACAAATAGAATTACTCCTAGTACCCCGTTTCTAAAAACTCCCTTGGTTCCGCAGGTTGTACATGAGAACACATTAGGAAGGATACTCCAAGAAAAAGAAAGAGAAGCAATAAATAAAAACCGAAGTGAGTTAATTCAGAAATTAACTCAATTAAATACAAGTCCTGAAGCACTAACAATCCCAGTGACTATAGGTCCTGTTGTTCATTTGTATGGAGATAAGCAAATCAGTTCTAAAACTCCCGTTATACCTACTCCAATCATTCAACCTAGAAAAAAAAATATAATAGTTGATGATCAAGCAAGTGAATGTGAGTCAGTATTTCCCTGATGGATTTACCAATAAGAGAGCCAATAAATGATTTAATCAGAATAGTTACCCACTGATGCTTAAGAGAAGTTCAAATAGAAACATCCACAGGAACGAGAAATGCTACTGTAGTCTCCCCAGAAGAAATAGAAAGATGGACACGAGATATAGAAAAGCCAAAATCTCAGCAAAAGGTATTAGACATTTTTAAATTAAGGGTGGAATTGGAAGAAATGATAGCTGGAAATGTAGGGCTAGAAAGATTGAATGTGTTTAGTGAAGAAGAATTATTATTCATATGCAGAAGTATTACACGAAATACAAAAATATTCCATGAAAAACTGATGAATCGGGCCTCCGAAATGGAAATTGACATAGGTAAATCAAAAGCATTGCAAAAGCTATATAGAGCAGAGCTTTCTGATAAAGATTTAGAGAACATGTATGTGTCAGGAAGAAAATTACAGATAAAGGAATTATTGTCATTATAAGAGAAATGGGGAGACAGATAGATGGAAAGCTAGATTGACAACGAAAAAGGAAGAAGCACAGGCAAATCGACCAACATCTGAATATGTAATAAAAGAAACAGAAAAGGTTGAATGACTGTGTCCAATAAGAGAAGTGCCAGGAGGAGGTTATATACATGTCCCATGGTCCTGACAGGATATTTTGTCATTTACAAATGCTTTCCCAAAGCTTAGACAAAAACCAGTAGAATGGTACAGGAAGTCGAAAAGTTTGTGAAGGTTTCTAAAGCGCTACTAAAAGATTTAGATGGGTTGTTTGACATAGTTGTTCCTGCTGACTTATGGACAGAATGTACAATTTCAGTCGATTGCCCTAGTGATGAATACCCAAGAGATGCAAATACAGGAGCCCCATCAGATGATGTAATTAAAAAATATCACTAAGTAATAACTTATTTGAAAGGAAGAGTCCCCCCAAAGGGAAAAGATTGGATAAAAATAGACAGGACTACCCAAGAGAAAGATGAATCTGTACATGCATATTATGAACTCCTTTTACAGGTATTCAAACAGTACAGTGGGTTGGAAAACATTGATAATAGGGACACATTTCATATATCGTTTTGTGTCTGGGTTGAGATCAGATATATCTCAAATGATTAAAGAGCATAAGTTATGCTGGCAAGCAAGGGAATTGACGAGATCCTCAAGTATGCAAAATACTGTGGGGATGAAATTGATAACAAGCGGAAGAAATTGGAAGAAAAGGTAATGTGGGCCCAAGTAAAATTAGCGGAGCAACAGGAACTTCAGTTAAGTCAACAGGCGAAAGGAAGAGGGGATGGTCAAGGTGAGAATAATGGTGGAAAAGCCAGAGAGGGATGAGTAAAGAAGAGGCAAAGAAAAAGTTTCCCTGTCACGGGTGCGGAAAATTGGGGCATTAGAAAAACAAGTGTAAACTTATACAGAAGAATAATGTCCAAACTCAAAATTTAAATCCGCAGACGCAGAATGAGGTGTCAATAAGACAGCCCCAACAGGTAATACAGAATCAATTGCCACCTGCCCCTATGCCAGATTTTGTGAAACAAGCCAAGTACAGTGTGGACACCGGATACCAGGAGGGAAGTGGTAAGAAAAACTCAGTAACCTTACAGTTTCTTTTACAGGACACATTTTTTGATGAGGTTAATTTATGACAGTGCCTGAGAGGGGGGAAGAGGAATGCGTACTTGGTGCATCCTTGCCGGTAGATCAGTCAGGCCCTTACATTGAAGGTAAGGTTGAAGGAGATGACGTCACCTTCTTGCTAGATACTGGTGCTACCCGTTCTACTGTGAAAACAGCAGACCTTCTTGGATCACTACAAAGTTGGGTGATTCTGCCAGACTAGGTCATGAGATGGTTGGTTGGAAAGAAAGAGAGTTGGAGAAAATGAATAGGAGAAAGAGTGAGTATGATCTGAGGAAAGCTGTAAGGAAAACAGTTGTGAATGTTGGGGATTTGGTGAGGATAAAATTACCTGAGAGGAAGTTTGGTGTTTCAAAATACAGTCAACCGTTAAAAGTTGTCAAACTTTTAGGCAATGCTGTAAGAACGCAGGACCATAAAGTTTGGAATCTCAACAGGATTGCTAAATGTTGCCCCAATGAAGTTGAAGAAGATTTCCCGCTTTCCTCCACTTCTTCTCCTACTTGTGCAGTGAGGAGATCTGTAAGGGACAAAGCTGCTCCTTCTTACTTAACCCCTTCCGCGCTAATGACAAAGCCGGCTGGTCATGGGCGTTACCTGCGCTATGCGGATGACGAGCTGGCTTTGTCATAAACAAGCCATTTTTGAAATTCCAGCGCACAGTGGGAAAACGCGGTAGTGCGGAAGCGGTTGAAAGACTTTGTCTAATTATATCTTTTTCCCCTGCTTCTCTGACTTGTTTGGTTGATAATATGAGGGAGGTGTTGTGGTATTATTAAATAAGCTGAGCCTTCTGTCATCTATGGTATACTGTTGCTCATGCATGTGTATATTGTTCCAATGTAGAATCTATCTTGTTTAGAATGTTTGGCCTCAAGCTGAAGTCAGTTGTATGCTGGTCTTTGGAGGATGAGGTCTCTTGCTTAGAGTTTACAATAAAACCCTTCCTACATCTACTGCTGTGCCTTCCTGCTCATCATTTCAACAGCGACACTACAGAGTGCTTAGTCAAAGGGCACAAAGGACAGGGGGCTAGGCGGTGTACCAGGCAAGGGGAGAGATTCAGGGGAGAGGGGATAGGAGCAAGGGAAGCAGACAAAGAGAGAAAGGGTATTAAATGGGAACAAACAGCCTCAGTTTATGTAACAGACTGTTTTCTCTCTGTGGCCATGAGTTTGCCCCATCTCAATGGTAAAAACCTAGTGCGTGCTATTCCAGAAGCTTTGCCATCCAGGACAAGAAGCACACAGTTTGTAATTCTTCTATTTCTAGTGGTGGTAGAAGAAGCACAAAATGGGAGTCAGCCACTGGGAAACTCAAAATGGGTGCCAGTCCAAAGTCAATATTTAAAAGTTCAGAAAAATGGAGACCCCACAAAAGCAATTAGGAGTGCACCACAGTGTCAAGATCAGCCATATGAGACTTCTGTCTATCATCTACCTCACTCAAAATCTTTTGTTGTCCTGCCTCTCGCTGCTATCTTGATCATGTGAGGGCGGGCTCTGGTCAGATACGCACTTGAATACGGCATTGGCAAGGTCACTGGAAAGGAACTCCGGATGAATGCAGGACCCCTTCCCCACAAACGGCCTGATCCCTGACTATAGCACACATTCTACCTGCTGAACCCGAGGACAAGTCTACCTAGATATTTTTGAAGTTCAGCCCAAATCAGTCATTAGGTTGGTCTGTGGGAATGAGCGGAACAAGATCACAGAATTGAGCAGGAGTGTCAGGTAAGAAAACACTCTGATCACTCTTCAACCGTCACGTTTATGGAAAATTAGTGCAGCAATGACTTCAGGATCTCCCACAAGCACCTATTTTTCACAAAGAACTCAGGCTTGATGAATTTAAAGATTATTTCAAGTCGGCATATCTTCTCCTGTGGATTTACATGTTGACTAATCTAGCCACCCATTAGCTCAAAACTGACTTAAACATACAGCAACTCAAATATTTATTCGGTAGTTATTAGAAAACAGAAATTCTGGAACAAGAATACTTTCCTCCATCAGATGGATGTATTTAAATTAACTAAGATAGACGCCAGGTCCTTCCCGACAGTCAAAAAATTCAGAGCCTATAGAGCTTATAGAGAGTATTTTTCTTTTTTGATGCTAATGAATGATATTGCCCAATGTATGTTATTTTCTCAAAGTGTTGCGCACTTGTGGATCGGAACTTCTGCCACAGTGACCGGATCACAATTCGGAAACTAAATTGAGACGTGTGCTAATACTTTAATTTGCTGTACATTTTCCCATACTGAAATTTCCATTGCAGAGGCAGAGTGGTTATGCTCAGTTGTCCTGACAACGGCAGCTTCCAGAGTAACTGCTCTGCCTGTGCAAAGGGAAGAGAAATACTGCACACACCTCTAATGACTCCTGGGCTCAGGCAATCTCTCCTTACAGGAGGCATTGCCACCATACATTACTCCATTACAAAAGTTGCTTGATGAGCTAAGGCCATTGCTGGGAAATCTGTTGAAAAGGGAAAAAGAAACTGTATAAGTATATTTGTTTTATTTGTATGCATTTCTGGCTTCTGGTGTTTTGCCTGGTTAGAGAAAGAGAGAACTGTGCAAATTGTTGTAGCCTGTGTAGAAAGGGAACAGTTACAAAACGTTGATGGACTAAAAACTGTTATGGACTGTTAACTCTATTGGTTTGCCAACTATTTGGGTTTCAATATTTATAGTGTACTTTATTGCATGAGGGTGAAATGGGTTGTGACTTGTTGAAAGAATGATGGTTGGTTCTCTGAGTTGTTAGTTGTTTTTGAGATGAAACTGGCACTTTTGGATACTCTTTACGTCTGTGGAAGAAGGGAAAAAAATGTATTTTATTTTTTGAAACGTATGAAAATATAAGGTGGTTCTGTTTTCTACCTCTTTGTTTTTGTGCTATGCTTACTTTGTAATTTGTACATTGCCTGTGAAATCAGTTATGTTTTCAGATGCTTTTTCAAATGTATTTTTGAAGGTGATCTCTCTTTTTGAAAAATGTTAACTGCTTAGATTCTGTATTGTTTCGACCTTTGAAACGTTAAAGACTTTATTTAACTTAACAGAAGACATGCGGTTCAAGCATTTTCAGATCCGCGACTGTTTTGTACGTAGCATGAATCTAATAGGTATCTTGGATTCTGATATCTGGAACTGCATTTATGAGGTCCTGAATAAATCATTGATTAGTAATGGATATAGAAGTCTCAATTCGTACAAGGTTGATGATTGTGTGAGACTAGCGGAGAGATGGAGTGTAAGGATGGGTACTAATATTACTCTAATACTATCTCCTCTGCTCTCAACAGCATTAATAGATCAATACATTCTTCTAGCTTAAGATTACAGCAATATAGAACAATATGTGCATTATACTAAACTCCAGAAAGGATAGCAAAATGTTCCTCAAATAATTTCATTAGTGACCGAACAAAATGCCCAAAATGTGATCTAGCAGCGGCTGATTTGAAAGATATGTTCTTCCTTTGTCCGGAACTAATGGAATTTTGGCAAGGAGTCGCTCAGGTCTTGACACAGAAACTTGGGAGATCTATATCATTAACGGCACTCAAGGCATTGCTAAGTGGACAGACTGCGAGCACCTGTCAGATTTAATAACCATCTTATTAGCTTGCGCCTGACTGACAATAGCTCGGGTCTGGATATCACGGCGCCCACCTTCGGTGTTGGAGTGGTGGTCGCTGGTCAGAGAAACATATGATATGGAATCATCACTGGCTAAAATGTGAGGAATTCAAGCATTACCCAAAATGGAAGAAATCTGGGGGACATTTATTTAATACCTATTTGAAATTTAAGTGTTGCTGTAAATTTGGTAGAATATAAAGAACAAATGATGCCTAGGACACCAATAACGCACTTATAGTACTAGGTAAGATAGCTAAATTATCCCATCTTATGACAAATATATTATCTTAAACACAATAACTTCTTGTATTTGTTTTTATAAGGCTTCCCACCTCCACACAGAGCACACAATATATTATTTTTCTTATTTACTTTTCAATTTAATTGAAAAAGAATTAGATTTAGGCTAACGTAATTTTTTTAAGCCCATTTCGTACCTGTAAACAAACAAACACATATATATATATACACATCACTTTTTACATAAATAAATACAGACAAATATACATACATCGATCCATTGGCATTTCTTTTTCAAATGTTGTACCCCAATTTTTTTCAACAGGATGCTTGCTACATGTAAAGACTGAGCATTCCTTCTAAAGTAAGATCACCCAGACCTACAAACAAAGAATATAACAAGTCTATATATTTTTTCAGACCTATCTTAAGTCCTTTACTCCTTGCAAAAAAATACATTTTCTTCACAACTTAGAATACTTTGGCTGCAGTCTTCTTGGAACAAAATGTCGACGCGTTTCAGCCCTCACAGTATGGGCCTCATCAGGACTCGGGCTAATGAGATATTCCGTGTATTTTCCGTTGTCTCTTGCCTTCAATTATGTATCTGTCTTCTAAAAAAGACTCTCTAGAAAACGCTCTTATTCCATCATGGAGAACTATTATGTACGTGGCAGTCAATGAACATTACTCCGTAGTTACTTCTCTTAAATTTCGTGTGGTACCCTTTCAACAATTCCCAAGCTCTTGTTCTCGAAGCGCATTAATAACATCAGAGGAAATACAGCTATTCAATGAGTGCATCGTAATGCACACGGCAGTCGGGTCATCTTGCCTTAAAATCCTGTCCAGACTCTTCCTCTCTACGACACTTTATTTTGTAAGGAGAGATCCTAAATGTGCACACCTTCACACGAACGCGAGCCGGTTCCTACTGCCGACCACGTGTCACGTGATCACTATATCGGCTTCATCTTACACAATTTTGGTAATTCTGGTAATTTCGCATTAATCTTGGTACATGAAAAATCTGAACTAATGCTATTAACCCATGGTACATACTTTGATGCTGTTAATGGTAAATTGTAATGCATGCGCATGAAAACAACACACCCAACATAACAAGAGCAGCTGTTGTTCACAGTACCTCTGTTTTTTTTGTGCTACTGTTTAGCACAGAATGCATCTTTAACGACAAAATAGACAGAAACATACATTTAGCTCTAAAATCTAGGGGAAATGCTGATTTTTCATTTACTAATGTATAATTTTTCAAAAATGTCATATTATTGCGCAAATGTCACCTACACTAGTAATCTGCACATAAGCCTAACCTCATTAAGCATTGATCTAGGGGGGTTTCAAACTGGACCATAAGGGAGTTTCAGGGCCAATATCGGGGAGGCGCGCAGGCTTATTCCAGCCAAAGACAGTAATTCCATTGTGTACATTTTCATATGTGTAGAATTAAGATCCAGTGTGCAATAAAGTACTTTTATTCTTGAAAATCAAGCACTGAGTTGGACAGCCACTTATTATTCTAATGTGTGTTTGTTGAGCACCACCATTCTGAATCCATGAGAAACCTGTGACTGCTCACCACCACTACCACAGAGCCAAGTGCTAAAGGGGTGATACTATTCTCAGTTTTCCATGCCAAATTTGATTGGACAATTGGAGGTTGAGGCAAATGACCTCTATACTGAAGGTTCAAGCCCAGCTGCATCTGCTTGCTTGCTTCATAGCCCTCCCTCTATGGCGTCGGAGAGTGTCCCTTTATGAATTCCCATCCACACTTTGAACTCACCTAAAGGCGACTCAGTTTACAGTATGCACTATATAATACTTTCATGTTACAGGAAAACAAAACTTCAGAGGCACTTCACCTAAGGAAAGGACATTTATTTTTTCTAAATTGGCCTAATACTTCTAACACCTCAATGGTGAGAGTTTGGGCTGTCAAAAGCCCAAAAGAAAGACATAACAGATGACTGATCCAGCTGCAAACTTCCAGGGCCCACTGAGTGGGGGCTGGTGACAACAGCAATCCTAGAACAGAAACCAGACTCCTTCCCTTCAGACTCAAGGGGAAATGCCCACTGTAAGTCATCTGCAACTCAGTAAGGTTACATCCACATCTACTCCAGTAGTGCTACAGCCCCCAGCTGCAGAGGCAGAGAATAACACCAGCAGCTCAAGGCTCAACATCCAGAAATATGGTTTTATATTGTTATATATTGTATTTAGCTGCATACATCACATTTTAGAAATATTGAAATATATATAAAAATAAACTAAAAAGATAAAATGTATGTAAGAAATATTGATGTCAATCACGCATGCAAATTACATTATCAAAAGTAAACATACTAACATCTGTAATTCAGTGCCAAAATACCCTTCACAGTGAGCGTGCATTTTACAAATACGCATACTATGTTATGTTATGTTACATTATGTTATGTTGTAACAGATCCACATACTTATACATTAACTCATCAATAGGTTGTTTAACCAAACTATAAATAAATGCACTACTCATTTCACATCTAATGTTGCTCCACATGCACTTAAAACAAAGCCCAATACATTGTGTGAAGGATTGGGCAGGGTTGGTGGAATTTGGTTCCACAGAATTCAGTGGAATTATATTAAAATCCAGTGGGATTCTGTGGAATTCCGGTAGGGTGGAGAGGGTATTTGGTGGTATTTTCTTAGCACATAGTGCACCGTTGCAGCCAAAAATGTATGTGAGGGTGCATTTTGTGCTAAGAAATACCACTGCGAAGCACCAAATGCACTACAGTAGATACCCCTCCATGCCGTTATAAACTCTGCAGTGTTTACTGCAGAGTAAGAATCATCAGGGTTGTATAGCGTGGCTTGTCAACCAGGGTTGTCTCCTGGCATTGAGTGGTGTAAGCAATACTTGGTCATAGAGAGGTTGAGGTTGAAAAAACTGTTGTTCAGCTTCTTGCTGAACCCCCTCAGAAAGGGGAATATGTGCAAGTGTATGGGGGAGGCCATTCCAGAACGTTTAGGAAAGATAGGAGAAAGAGCAGCCTTCGTATTGGCTGTGATGGATTTGTGGGACTTGGGCTAGGGCAGCAGAGCGGAGTTCTCTGGTCGGTTGGTAGAAGGTCAGGCAGTTGTAGATGTAGGTGGGTCTGGTTTTCTGGAGGGCTTTGTAGGCATGAGTGAGGAGCTTCAATAGGCATATCTTCTGAACCGGGACCCAGTGGAGGGCTCTGAGGTGAAGCTGAGGATGAGTCTTTCTGCGGAGTTCTGTGTAGTTTGATGGCAACTGAGGAGCTCTTTGCTGGTTCTGGCATAGAGGGTGTTGCAGTAGTGGAGTTGGCTGGATATGAGGGCCTGGGTCCCCATCTTCCTGGTAGAGATGGGGATCTACTGGAAGATCTTGTGAAGGGTGTGAAAGCAGGCAGAGGATACCACACTCATCTGTTGTTTCATGGAGAAATGAGTGTCCAGGATGATGACAGGTTGGGTGTGTGAAATGACACGGAAGGTGATGGGCCAAGTATGGAGGACCACAAAGGGTTTGTTCCAAGGGGAATGTTTGTTCCTCAAATTATGACATTTGTTTTGTCTGAGCTGAGTTTTAGGCAGTTGGTTTTAATCGAAGTGGAGATGTTGGTTATGCTGATTTAGAAATTGAGTCTGGGGGTGTCTTGATCTTCTAAGCTGGGCGTCGTCAGCATAGGAGATGATGTTGAGATTGTGAGTGCGGGCGAAGTTGGCCTGAGGTGTCTTGTATGTGTTGAAGAGGGTGGGGCTGAGGGAGGTGCCTGGGGTATGCCACTTATGATGTCTTTGGGTACAGAGGAGAATGGTGGATGGTAATCACTGAAGAATATGTAAGGGTGCCAAGATATACTCCTAAGAAAGGGAACCCCCTCTAAGGGCGAATTCGGTCAGGGAGAAAAAGGAGGACAACCACAGCAAACATAATATTTTATAAACCTCCCACTTGACCTCTATTTCTTCAACGTATTGGCTAGATCTGCTAAATCCTGCCCATACATTAAAGAAATAGAGGTCAAGTGGGAGGTTTATAAAATATTAAGGATGCCTTTATATTTGCAGAGCAGTGCATAACACTTTGCTCACTCACTTACTCTGCAGTGACTACTGCAGGCTATGTAACAGAGATGAGGCATATGCACTGCCTTGCATACCACTTGGTGCCCTTTCATTCTCTGCAGTAATGACTGCAGAGTAAATAAGAGCACGGAGACGTATGCCCCATAGTGCAAACCCCTCAAAAGTATACAGTGGTTACTGTACGGGGCCAAAAGGGAGAGCTGTTCCACCATGTTTTAAAGATCATTGCAGATTAAACTTTAAACTGCAGTTGTTTTTAAACATATAGAGTGTGCTCTCTCTTCCAGCCCTCTTTAAAACCAAACACTGCAGATCAATTCCACTGGAGTAATTGAGTTACAAAATTCCTCTGACTCCAACACAACCTTAACTTATGTTTACCATCCAAAATATCTTACAACACAAGGTGGAGAGGCATGCTCAAAAGTGTGAACTTTAATAATGTGCTACAAGTTGCAATATTTTTCAGCTGTGTATTATTTTTCTCTACTTTGTGTCTGTTTTCCAATTCCAATGTGGACCTACATTTGACAAATTTATCCCAAGAATTTGCCCATAGTGTTATTATTGGAAACTTCACAGTTGTATTTTGAGTTTTAATTGTCCCACCCAATCATGTGAGTGGGAGGGGCCATGTGCTTCCAAAGCTTCCACTTTGGGGAGTAAATCTCCTGTGGAGTTGCTGATTTGCATTAGGCTGAAATCTACATATAGGCATAGGAATAAATCTACGGTGTGGGCATTTCTGACCTTGTCTGTCAGTCCAACAGTAGGAGGCGTATTTAACTGTCATTCACAGCTGAGCAGCCCTGGAATTCTTTGCTATGAAAAGTGGCAGCTCTCTCTCTCGTCTAAATTGCTATTGGCCCAGTGCCTCTAAATCATGTAGGCAGTCTAATTGAGATTGTAATGGTATTGTTTTTACTTCACTGCTTGTGTGTGTGTGTATACTTCTAGTGTCCTCAAATAGTGAAAGAGACCCAGAGACATCAGTCTTCAAATCTCTCTTCTGACAGGTCACAAATTAACAAAGTAATTGCATTGACATCCTAAAACAGCATTTCCCTAAATTATTATTTCCTGTTTTTCTCATGTTTGTTCTCCTAGATTGTAGCCATGGCAAAGCCAGGCTGCTCAGGAAACACAACTGATGCTGTAGAATTCCTCCTCATTGGACTGCAGGTTGTCCCACAACTGAAGACCTTCCTTTTCATCATCTTCTTCATCATTTACTAATTAACTGTGTCAGGAAATGTCCTCATCATTTTAACAGTTTACCTACAAGCCAACCTTCACTCTCCCATGTACCTCTTCCTTATGAACTTATTGCTTTTGGACATTTGTGCTATATCCAATGTGATGCCGACCTTACTAGGTGGTTTATTGACAAAAATGCGTATAATTTCTTTTGTCAGTTGTTTTACACAATATTTCTTCTTTAGTGGGACAATGATTGCAGAGTGCTCCCTTCTTACAATCATGGCTTATGATAGATATGTGGCCATATGCTTTCCTTTACATTACACAACACGCATTTCTCAAAGGCACTGTCTTCAGCTGGCTCTGGGGTCCTGCCTCACCTCCTTTTTGTTGGTGATGGTTCTACACTCTATAGTAAGTACCCTACAGTTCCTTGACATCAATAAACTGGACCATTTCTACTGTGACTTAGAACCTCTTCTGAAAGCCACTTGCTCTGATACCACCATGATTAAGGTAGTTATTTATCTTTCCACAGTTGGTGTGGCTTTAATACCCTTTGTATTCATCACAATATCGTACTTATATATCATCTCTGCCGTACTTAAAATTGCATCAAATAAAGGGAGGACAGCTGCCTTTTCCACATGCAGCTCCCACCTTGTGGTGGTTAGCATGTTCTTTGGCTCCCTGATAATTATGTATGAAGCTCCATCAATGGGCTTCTCTCTAAATTCAACCAAAGTTTTGTCTCTGCTGTACACTGTGGGCACCCCCATGACTAATCCTGTCACTTACGCCCTGAGAAGTAAGGCTCTCATGAAGGCCTCCAGAAATCTCTTAAGAAAACTGTGTTAGTCCATACACGTCAAGAAAATCTGCTGAACACAGAAATGGGTGAAGTATGTATTAGTTGTTATGCTATTTTGAGTTGCCTTGTGTGGTAACATGGGATGCTGTCTTGGCAAAGGATAGTGTATTACATTTATTTCACTCACATCTTTGCTTCAGACAATGAGCCAACATTGGTTGGTGATGTGAGTATGTGATGGAGAGGAGATGTTCAATGAGAGAAACACATTGTACTGGGGTCTACATCACAGCCTGTCACTCTCGACTGCGAGAAGATCCACAATTTCATTTTTGCTAAACACTGCTGCTTTTTATCTGGTTGTCACTGAGTTGCCTAATTTCTCTGGAGTGTTCTGCTTTTTTTTAGAACATATCTGAGGAATGTTATTGCCCCTCATCACCGGTAGGCCTCCGAGCTAGAGATCTCCCAACCTGCTTCTTCAGACTTAAGAAAATGTTGGCTATCTTGTTTATAGCTCATTTGAATCTTCATGTCTCACACAAATGTAAAAATATATAAACATAAAATAAAGAAGTATGAAATCCCAAAGTTTTTGTAAAATTCTATCATGGTAAGAGTGACAAGTGGCCTTGAGCATGTTTAAGCACCTGCACTGACTCGGCTACATTTTGACCAGCATTGTCCTTGACCCCTTTCACTAGCCATACCCCATCGACTATATGCCACTGTCTCCTGGATTATGCTATGTTATGGATTCACAGCACTCTTGTATACTGCTATTACGGTGAGAGTCTGCAACATACACAAATAACTTATTTATCAAGAGTCCCTCTCCAGCTTTAACTATTCAATTGTATGTCATCCATGCCTTGTCTGTGAACCCAACTACTAATCATAGGGGCATATTTATTAGACGGTTGTGTTGTGTACATGCACAACATGAACCTCTAAGACAGATTTATTAAGCCACGCAAATCCACTTTGTGTGGCTAGAGTTGTGTAACGCAGCACAAATTGCTGTGTTGTACTACTCTGCCCTAGGTAGGTGTTCCATGTAGGTTGCAGTGGATGTTCCAATGCATTCCCCATGCAGTTTCATGTATTCCCAGACTTACAAGAACTTGTACACCTGGAACTGTGTCTAAATCTTACTCCTTCCTAGGGGAGGCGTAACCAGGAGCATTTAATTTGTTTTGCCTAGTTTCATCACTTCCTCTGTGTGATGCATTCTGCTCCTTCCTGCACATAAGCAATCCTTCATGCAACACAGGCACTGTTGCACCATGGTACAAGAGAGCCTGCATCGCCATTAGGCAGTCAAAATGGCACCAGCATGGGTAAAAAGGTAGGAATGCAGAGTATTAATTTAAATGTGGTTCTTTCCTGCCCTTTCCCTGTAACGCAGCGTAGTGCAGAAAGTTTACTTGCTATGTTGTGTTACTTTCCCATAAATATTCGCATAGTGTTTGTAGTGGTAGGTGCACTGTTAAAGGGAACATATGTCAAACCACAACTTTTAAATAAGGCCAGAGATGGTCTATGATACACACACCGTATGTTATGTGACAACACCTGAATGGCTTTTGACTTTCCATAATCCAACAGTTAATTTCTATAATTTTGCCATAGGCATTACCCCATTTGACTGCAAAGAGACTGCCTCAATCCAATGGACTTAAGTGAGTACCAACAGGCGCTTTCCCAAGGTCCATTAGCAGCTTCCTTAGAGGGGAGAAATGCTTCTGCTTCTACGAGAGCTTGATATTGAATGATCTTCAAATGTTTGTTTCTGTAGCAATCATAGTCTCAAGTGATCTCATAGACTAGCAATCAAACCAATATCAGAATTCAATGGACCACTGCCACAATATCATGGTAAGGAATATGGCTGTCAAACAAAATCCGGACAAAATATAGTTTACCATATTATTATGATCTAATACGACTGCCCTTACATCGGCCGGTTCTGGGAAGAAGTGTAGTCAACTCTGGACTCTATCTTAAATATATCACTATCCATCACTCTGACATTAATAATCTTTGGTCTGGATGCTGGCATCACAGGCCAGGCAAGGTCCTTTTTGGTTTATGCAATCCTCCTGGCCAGGAGACAAATTTGTAAAGTCTGGGTAGAAAAAACGGCTCCATCACACAGTGGCTGGTTGATGTCCCTATATGAAACATCTAAGGTGGACTTGACCAGATCTTGTAGTAAATGTAACTTGGCTTTTTGGGACTTGTTGGTCCAGTGGAGATAGTACTCTTTTTTTTGGGGGGGGGGTTCCCCGGGTCTTATGATTATGCCTACAACACTCCACGGACCCTGGTTTCCTCGGCTCGATATCGGTCCTACAGGTTGAAAAATACCTTGATGGAGTAATTGCAAGCCCACTCCCTCCCCCCCACTCTGGTTTTCTTCAGGACTCTTCTGCCACCAATGTTATCAAATCTTGCCTGTTGCGGGAGACAACTAAAACCTTAAGTCTCTCTGCGATGGACACGCAAGGTGGTTGGCGTTTCTTGAAAAGAGGGAAAGGCAAATGAGGACAAAAAAAAATCATAGTCTCAAGTGACATCATTGACTAGCAATCAAACCAATATCAGAATTCAAATTTACCACTGCCACAATATCGTGGTCAGGAATATTTTTGTCAAACAAAATCCGGACAAAATATAGTTTACCATAATATAGTGATCTAAAACATATATTAGTAAGTGCACAAATATAGTAAAACATATCATGGACATCAATACTGTCCAAAAATAGAAAACAAAATATATCTATAGCATAATATATGTATTACTATATATAAATATATACTTACAGAAACACACACACACACACACACACACACATATATATATATTACCTACTGGCGGTCGCCAGTAGGTAGTTATAGTTAGGATTGTTTTCCATAGGAAATACGCAACATTCTATTGGGAATAACTTTGGCGCCGGTGGACGAATCTTCGCGAATTTCTAAAAAAAGATGGCCCGCTCCTTCCCTGAAAGTTTGGGGGGATTCGTCAAGCAGGGGCCGAGATATTTGGGGGATCCCAAAACGTGTTTTCCCCATTTTAATTTCCATAGGGCGGTTGGACTCACTTTTAGCCCGAACGGCTGAATGGATTTCCACCAAACTTGGTAAAATTGTAGGGACTGGTAGCCCGATGTGCCTTTGCTATGTCTCAAGATATGTGCTCCAGTGGATTTTGAGTAATTTAGGTTAAAAAAAATATATATATCTACAAGCGCGCCCCGGTACGCGCACCGGGGCGCGTACCAGCGCGCTACGCGAGTTCGCGAGCGGAAAGCTGATTGGCTCTCGGGTGTCTGTCAACATTCCAAACAGTCCGGAGCGGCCGCCATCTTGTGTCTCGGTAGGATCGAGACACAAGAGGTGGCAAAAACAAAGGGGGAAATGACTAAAAGGGGGTAGGGTAGACCCCCACTGACCCCTAGGTTTGATGTGGGGGCCATAAAAGGGCCCCGCGAGGCAAAAAAAAATTAAAAATCGATTTTCGTGGGGGGAGCGCCCGGTACGCACACCGGGAAGCGTACCGGGGAGCGTACCATGGGGAAAACCAAGCGAAACAGTAAAATATTAATTTAAAGTGCTTAGAGGTAGGGTAGCTCTGAATAGAGTTGTTGTGTTGTGTGGGTGATTTAAGTACCAACATGTAGGTACCAATGCAGAGTCTTAAATTCAATGTACACCTTCTTTTCTGTAGATATCTTGCATGTTGTTACAGAAGTTATTGTGGTATATGGAATCCATACCAGAGTCTGTCAGGAAAGCAGAAACAGATCCTATAAGCACTCCCTGAGAAGGCCTAGGGGATTATGGGTAGTCTACCCTGCTCCCTTATGATGTTTTAAAATTGCACAGTATACTGTAAGTCTCACTTTATATTATAATCATTTTGGTACTACTTCATGAATTACATATACAAATGAATAATGTCTCAAACAATTTTTAATTATTAAATAAAAATGTATTGAATAGAATTTTCATAGTTTAATAAAACTTCCAGCATCAGATGATCTGGAATCTCCTCAAAATTGCATGATTCAATTTTTTTGTAAACAGTCTATAATTTGTTGGTCCAGAGACTCATCCATAAAATCATCGTCAACAAAATCTTGTTGAAGAATCTCCTCATCGGTAATTTCGAAAGAAATATTGATATTTTCTTGTTGTCCTTCCATTTTCTTGCTGTAAATTGTATAAAAAATAAATATATCAGTAGAGTTAGGGCACTGTTGGGTTTAAGTTCAGACAGGTACTTCTGAGTTTTTAACAGTGAAGTTATCTTTGGGCAGTGTATGGTATCAGGCAGGAAGTAGAAATATAAAAAAGTGTATGTGAAGAAGCCTAAGTAAATTCATAATTATACCAGAGAAGCCTAACTCAATCTATAACTATAACAGAGAAGCCTATCTTAATCTATAACTATAACAGAGGGACAGTAAATAACTATAAGAAAACGTTTTTGCAAATTAACTTAAAGTGCCCCTTACAAATTAACAACTTACCTTATAGAAAGGTGATGAAGATAAATGAGAATTTCCTTTAAAGATGTACCTCATGTAGTTGTAGTCAAAATGGCTGTGTTTCCCTCTCATTTTTCATTTATATTCATGTACATAACCAATCAAATGTCAGGAAATAAAAGTAGAAAATGAAAGTAACATTTTAATTGGTTGTAAATTCTAACACTTCATATGTGTTTTTGTCATGTAATTCACCTCAGGATATTTAGACAGGGCTACAGGCCAAATGGCTCAATGGTATTCCATCAAATTTGGGAAAATGGTAGGGACTGGTATGTAGTAGGGCCTATTCTATATTTGGTGAAAGTCTCTCCAGTGGTTTTTATGTAAATTAACTTTTAACATTTTTTGGGAGAGCTTACCGGTGCGCGCCCCGGTACGCGTACCGGCAGCGCTACGGGAGTCCTCCATCTTGTGTTTCGGTAGATTTGAGACACAAGATGGAGGACAAACAACGTTGGGAATGGGTAAAAGGGGGCACGGTAGACACCCCCTGACCCCCTAGGTTTTCTGAGGGGGGCTCAGGAGGCCCATATAGGCCAAAAAAATATATATATATTTTTCGCGGGGGGGGAGCGCCCGGTACGCGTACCGGGGAGCATAGCGGGGAGCGTACTCTGGTGAAAAACAGTGAAAAAAGTTAGAGTAAAGTAATCATTTTGAGTGATGAGAAGTACGGTAGCCCTGAAAAGAGCTTTTGGGTTCTGTGGCTGATTTAGGTACCTACAAGTAGGTTCCAATGCACAGTCTTAAATTCAGGAGGAATATTCTATTCCCCTCATCTGAGAAGTGCACACCATCTCCTCTGTAGATATCTTGCATGTTACAATGCAAGTTATTGTTGTATATTGAACCCATTCCATAGTCTCTCATGTAAGCAGAAACAGATTTATTCACATGTTTCCGTGCTTTCTCAAATTGTGGACAAAATTGGTTGGACCACTTCCATTTCTGTCTTTGGCATATATTGGAATATACCAAGGCAGTTTGTGGAAAAAGTGTCATCAATTGCCCAAAGGTGTCCTTTAAAAGCATTTCCAGACCTACCCCAGTCAAAGTGCCTAGGTCATTTCCACCACAGTGCAAAATTATGAGGTCAGGGTGTGGCAGATGGTAAAAGGTTTGAATTGATGACATCTCAATCCTCTTTGGCCAATCCACTTGATGTCTACATTTGGTAAATCAAGGTTGTGAAAATTTCTGATAGCTGCATACCTTTGAGCCCAGTGGATGTAGCTATGTCCAATAATCCAGACAGAATACATGGTGAGAGGAGGTTCTGGTGCAGTCAGATGAAGTGTGGGAATGAAATGGAAGTTGGAACAGTAGGAGTTTGCAAAAAAAAACTGTGGAGTTTCAGTGCTCACAAGCAATTATTGGTGGATTCAGATAGTTGAAACTGAAAGTTAGGGTGCATGGTTCTGTTCTGTGAAAGAAGTCTTTGAATGGTTAAGAAAAAATCATTTAAAGAAACATTGCACCGGATAAGCTGGTGTATTGAGAGGTCAAACATCCTTGCTGAGTTCATTTGCAACATTGTAGAATAAACTTTTAAACCTGAGAGGTCAGTGAGGAGGGAGTTGCTATGGTAACATGTAGAAAGGGCTGAGGGGGGAAGGGTGTTGGTTTGAAAATAGAGAGGGAAGAGTTTTAATTGGTTAACATGAGGGATATGTGTATAGAATTAGAGGTTTTCTGTGCCATTCATGGTTGCAGTGCCTGGAGTACATACCTTTTGCTCTTCTAAAGAAATATTGGTGTGTGTGTCTGACACTGTTCTCAATCTCCCAAAGCATTTGTAAAGGTGAGTAATGATTCATTTAATATTGATAGAGACTTGTATACTCTATGGAGAAGATTTGGAAGCAAATTGTGGTTTTTAAATGTTTCTTTGTGTCATGTTTTTTGATAATGCTTAGTAAAAAGTTTTTGCTGCATAGCGGAAATGTATTTTGTAAAATTGTGAAGTTTCAGTAGTGACATGGAATGCTTGTACATAGGACCTGCGCTCTGTTTCTAAAATGTTATTTAAAAAATGATTTTGGGGCAAATGAATGGCTTTTACATTTTTGAGAAGGAATAAATAGTGTATGTATGATTAAATAAATATTTTTGAACCTTTCACAATCATGTCACCTGTGTTACCTCAGATTAAGAAGCAGATTGAGCTTCTTTCTTGTTGGTTTGTGTCATGTTTTTTGATAAGATAAAAAGATAGAGGATTTGTATTTTGTGAAATAGTGAGGTTTCAGTAGTGAAATTGAATGCTTGTACATAGGACCTGCGCTCTGTTTCTAAAATGTTATTTAAAAAACGATTTTGGGGCAAATGAATGGCTTTTACATTTTTGAGAAGGAATAAATAGTGTATGTATGATTAAATAAATATTTTTGAACCTTTCACAATCATGTCACCTGTGTTACCTCAGATTAGGAAGCAGATTGAGCTTCTTTCTTGTTGGTTTGTGTCATGTTTTTTGATAATGCTTGGTATCAACATTTGCAAGATAGAGGAATTGTATTTTGTAAAATAGTGAGGTTTCATTAGTGAAATTGAATGCTTGTACATAGGATATGCGCACTGTTTATTAAATGTTATTTAAAAAACGATTTTGGGGCAAATGAATGGCTTTTACATTGTTGACTAGGAATAAATAGTGTGTGCATGATTAAATAAATATATTTGCAGTTTTCACAATCATGTCACTTGTGTTACTCTAGATTAGGGAGCAGATTGAGCTTTTTTCTTCTTGCTTTTTGTTAAGTTTAATGATAATATTTGGTATCAACATTTCCTAGATAGAAGAATTGTATTTTGAAAAATAGTGAGGTTTCAGTAGTGAAATGGAATGCTTGTACACAGGACCTGCGCTCTGTTTCGTAAATGTTATTGGAAACACGATTTTGGAGCAAATGAATGGCTTTAACATTTTTGAGAAGGAATAAATAGTGTCTGCAAGATTAAATAAATATATTTGAACCTTTTACAATCATGTCACCTGTGTTTCCTCAGATTAGGAAGTAGATTGTGCAGATGAGGTGAGGCATGTCCAGGGGTGCAAAGGAGGTGAGGCCTGTGTCCATGAGTGCAGTGGAGAGGACTCACCTCCTCTGACCCTTGGACTAGACTCAGCTCCTCTGTGCCCCCTGGACAGGTCTCAATGTATTGGGTATAATTGATGGTAACAGGGTGCAGATGAGGTAAGGCGTGTCCAGGGGTGTAGATGAGGTGAGGCCTGTCCAGGGGTGCAGATGAGGTGAGGCCTGTTCAGGGTTGCAGATGAGGGGAGGCTTGTCCACGGGTGCAGAGGAGATGAGGCCTGTGTTCAAGAGTGTAGTGGGAGAGAGGCCTGTCCAGGGGTGCAAAGGAGATGAGGCCTGTGTCTAAGAGTGCAGTGGGGGAGAGGCTTCATGAAGTCCAGTCCACTGCCCTCTTAGACACAGGCCTCAACACCTCTGCTCCCCAGGACAGGCCTGACCTCATCTGCACTCCTGGTCAGGTCTCACCTCATCTGCATCCTGATACCCAATAGATTGAGGCCTGTCCAGGGGGCACAGAGGAGGTGAGGCTTGTCTAGGGGTCAGAGGAGGTGAGTCCTGTCCACAGCACTCTTGGACACAGGTCTCACCTCCTCTGCACCCCTGGACAGGCCTCACCTCATCTGCACAATCTGCTTACTAATCTGAGGAAACACAGGTGACATGATTGTGAATTGTGCTAATATATTTTTTTAATCATGCAGATACTATCTAATCCTTGTCAATAATGTAAAACCAATTCATGTGCCCGAAATCTTTTTTTAAATAACATTTACAAAACAGAGCACAGGTCATATGTATAAGCATTTCTTTACACTACTGAAACCTCACTCATTTACAAAATACAATTCCTTTATGTACCAATATTACTTTACCAAGCATTATCTAGAATGTATTAGTCTCTATTATATCTCTTCCTGACTTACTCTATTTTTCCACCTGTCCCCTTCTAACACCCTCTCTCTGACTTATTCCTTTTTACATCCTGACTCTGTGTTACACTCTCTTACACTCTCTCTTTGACTTACTTTCTCTTACACCCTGTCTCTAATTTATTCCCTCTCTCTCTTTTTTACAGCAATTTGTAAATCATACTCTCTCTTACATCCTGTTCCTGATTTACTCCGTCTTACAACCTTTCTCTTTCAAACATTCTCTCCCTGACTTACTTCCTATTACAACTTTTGTCTGTTTTACACCCTCTCTCCCTCTTTCTGGCTTTTTTATTCTCTTACCTCTCTTCCTGTTACACCCTCTCTCAAACTTACTCTCTCTCTCTACCTTTTACAGCCTCTCTCTGTTTTAGTCTCTTTTACATTCTCTCATCTTCTAACACACCCTCTCTGTCTTACATCGTTTTACACCCTCTCTCTGTCTTACACCCTGTTACATCCTTTTTCTGACTTACTTCCTTTGTCCCTTTCTTTGACTGACTCCCTCTCCCTATTACATCCTTTTTCTGTCTTACAACATATTATACACTCTTTCTGTCTTACTCCTTCTCTATGTTTTACTCCCGCTACCTGTTTCTTTGTCTGACTCTCTCTGTCTTTTTGTGTTAGTTCCTCTAGCTCTTTTTCTCTGTCTTACTCCTAGTTACATAGTTGCTGTGATATAAACTTAGATATGTTGTAAACTAGTGTTTATATCGTTTGCTTATTGTCATTGCTTTGTTGTTTGGTAATAGTGGTCTAAAATGTGTTATTTTTTTCTTTAACACAGATTGAAATCAAGATTTCAATAGTAAGGAAATATGCCCTCAAGGCAGAGGAGAAGAAAAGATGCCAAGCGGAAAAAATCAAAAACAGCAACGGAATTAAAGCACTCGTCTACAACAAATACTTCAAAAAACAGGAAAAAAGCTCCTGGTAAGATAACTAAGTCTTTCTTTCGGAACATATGTAGATAAAAAAAAAATGTTGATGAGAATGTGAATATACAGAAGGAGAGAGCAAATGTGAAAAGGAAGGAGAGACCCCCCAAAAATGTTACTACTGGAATAGAAGGCAAAACCAATTTAGGGACATTCGTAAACGAATGTTTCGCAATAGGGTGGTTTTAAATTTGTTAAAAAATATTAAAAAAGGTAAACAGAGAGCTGCTTTTTATAAGAAAAAGAAAAGTGTAGAGAAGATTGTTGATCAGGCTTTTGAACTTAAGAAAAAAATATTTATTTTAGTAATCAATAGAATTAGGACACTTAACAAGACAATTGATGTTTTCAAATCAAAGAGTAGATGCAAAAGAGTAATTAATCGGACTAATTTTTGTAAAGTTTTTTCTGGAGGATGGATGCATAGTTCAAGTGGTGAGCCATTTTTTAATGAGGAGAGTTACTTCCAGGAGAATGATTTGGTACATGCAGTTGACACTAGTGGTCGAGCATATGAGGTGAAAGACGGTTGTCCGATTGAAAAAGAGAAACTTGTGTCTAGAGATGCAGAAGAGGTGTTAACTGATGAAGTTTTAGGGAGACGTACTAAGGGTCCAGTGTACACTTGGAAGTGTAGTAGTATTTGTAGTGTGCGACAGGATTCAATCGATTTGCTTCGTAATTTCTTACGTACATATAGTAAGAAAAGTCTAAAACAGAAAATGAAGATGTTGCAAGACTTAGATCCTTGCAGAGTGAGAGAAAACACAGGTTTGCAAGGGCATTCACTGGCTTGTCTTTCTAGAAAAGTATGTCAGAGTGTTTTTCATCATTTTAGGATGTTAGCAGTGCATCATAACAAAATGAGGACATTAGTGAGAAGGTTGTACTATGCAAAAAGTCCAGCACTTAAGCTTAAACAATTAAACAGTGCTCTTTTGCATGGAACTGAATTAGATGTGAAGAAGATTTGTGAAGAAATTGAGATTTGTTATTTTGGTGAAAAAGAGGACAGTGTAGAAATTGACACAGTAATAGAAGGTAATGTGGAAGACAATGTACAGATTTCAAGTACAGAAAAGTTTGACCAGGAAATTACCAAGTTTAAGGTGAAATCAAGTGAAAGGCCTAATTGTACTTGTGTGTGTTGTCGACGGACTCATTATAAGATTCAGACTAGGTTAGTTGATTTATATGCAGAAAGTGAAATGGAAAATAATAGTGAATGGAAGAATTTTGCAACTTTTTTGTTGGTGGAGAATTCTTTTGATTTGAGTTCTGATCAGCGTATTTGTAAGTATTTTTATAATAAATTAAATGAAAACAGAATGCCTACTAGAGCTGTTCATAATAATCTTGAGTTGGTAGACATTCCTCCTGAACTGATGGATTTAAATACATATGAATCTATTTTGATTCAATGTGTCCATCCTTTTCAGGTTATTGTTCGCATGGAGCCCAAGATAGGGAAATTGCCTCCTTCAGATTTACAGAGAAGATTAAAGGGAAGAGTTGTTTATTTGCCTCTAGATTTCAAGAAAAATATTGATACAATTGGTGTAGAGAAAGTGGAAGAGGAACCTCTGGTTATTCTAGTTAATGGGGTTCCGACAAAGAGTAAGAAAATCTGGCAAGATTTAGTGGATGTTAGGAAAGTCAAAAAGGCAACGTCGTATTTGGTCAAAAACAATGAGTACTACAAAGATGTATGTGTTGGAGCAGTGGAAACAGCTGCAGAAGAAGACAGTGATTGTTCAGCCGGCCAAATTGAAAAAGTTGATGTGTCTAGAAGTGAAGAAATATATGAACATTATACTGTTCATCCTTTGCATTCCAAAGAAGTAATGGGGAATGCAATTGACTTGTTTCAAATGAAAGCAGCAAAAGGAAGTCCCATTAGTGTATGGGAAGAAAGTTTGGAAGCTCGTTGTTTTCCACAGCTATTTCCAACAGGTCGAGGTGGACGATATGAAGATCGACCACTTCAAATTCCTGAATCTGAATACCGGACTTTAAGATTATATGCTGAAGATCCAAGGTTTCGTCAATGCATCCCATATTTGTTTCATCTACTGTATGAAAGTGACTTGTCTGGGCTTTCTTATGCAGTAAACACTATACTGAAAAGTGGAGCACATCTTCAAAATGTTTCGGCGAGGGACTTTATGGAGAAAGTCAATCTGCAAGACAATATTTTGGAATCTCATCTAATCAATCTCATGGCATGTCAGCGTGGTACAAACGAGTATTGGTACCGTCGTCATGGGGAATTGAAATGTATGCTAAGAAACTTAGGAACTCCTACATGGTTCCTCACTCTTAGCTGTGCTGAGTATGCATGGGATGACTTACTTCAATTTCTACGAGAGGCAAATGCAAACATACAAAATATAGAATTCAAAACACCTGGAGAACTGTGGGGCATATTACCAACCAATAGAGATAATTTTTGTCTCTAACTTGTTTAGAGACAAAAATTATCGCCGCAAATCGGCGATTTTTATCGCAGATAAACCTTGCTATTAGCAAGGTTTATCGCAAATGCGATAAAAAACGGCCGCAATGCATGAATATCGCTGAAAACTCAGCGATATTCATGCATTATCGAGCAAATGCTCTTAGCCATGTTATCCACCTCCCATTGGATAACATGGCTAAGAACTGCTCCTGGGCAGGTGTTAGCTTTTGGAGATATTCGCGCTTAGCGCGAATATCTCCAAAAGTTGGTAATAGGAGATAGCGATGTTAGCGACTGTTTCCAGTCGCTAACATCTTGGCATGCCCACTTTGCATGTCATTAGTGATAAATATCACTGACATGCAAAGCGGGGCCCAAGATGGTCACTATCTCCTATTAGCTGTCGCTAACTGGTGTTAGCAACAGCTTGGTAATAGGGAGATCATTTTATCTCCGCTTTCTTGGCTTTTAAAGCCAGAAAAGCGGAGATAAAGCCCTTGATAATATGCCCCCGTGTTCTTTGGATCCAGTGAATGTATGCAGATATTTCAATCATAGATTTGAAACTATGATGTCTTTCATTACCAACAAAAAAAATCCTCCCCTTGAAGAGGTTTTGGATTTCTTTTGGAGAAAGGAGTATCAAGCGAGAGGTGCTCCTCACATACATATGTTGTTATGGATTAAAGATGCACCCAAATTTGGAACAGATTCGGATGACACAGTGATGAGTTTCATTGAAGAGTATTCAACATGTGCTGTTCCGAAAACTGCAGAAGAAAACAGTTTAAGGCAACAAGATTTATGCTTTCAATCCCATCGTTGTGGAAAGTACTGTCGTCGAAAATTCAGAAACAAGGACAAGTTCTACACAAAATGTTGTTTCGGGTTTCCACGACCAGTGATTTCTAAAGGAAGAGTAAATAATTTGATGTTTTCTCTGCGACATACTGTGACGAGGAAATCACCAAAAAATACATACAATTTAAAAAGAAACGAAGAGTCCAAGTACATCAACGACTACAACCCAGTGATTTTGTCCATGTGGAATGCTAACATGGATATTCAGTTCGTTGCTGACAACTCTATTGCTGTGGCTCGATATGTGACGTCTTACATCACAAAAAAAGAAAAGACAGAACTGAAGGAAATGTGGGAGGACATTTCACATGAAAAGAGTATAAGTAAAAAATTATACAGTTTCAGTCTGAAGATGTTGTCGCATTGAGAAATTGGAGCATATGAATGTTCTGATCGGTTATCATCAGCAAGTCTCTACGCCAAGTCTAGAACAATTATTTGGGCGAGTCTAGGTCTTGCTGCAACACGAAACCGAGTTTTGAAATCTGTACAAGAAATTGAGTATTTGGCGGAGAAAGAACCAAACAGTACAGATATTTTGAAGACAAACATGTTGGATACATACTATCCAAATAGAAGTAGTCATCTTGAGAACAGTTGTTTGTATGAAGTTCTGCAAAACTATATTTATAAGAGGACCATCAGAGAAGATATCAATAATGGAATATATGCTATCATTGGGTGTGAAGGATGTCTAGTGAAGCAGAGAAAAGGCCATTTGATTAATCATCAAAAATTGAGTTGCAAAAATCCAGAGAAAAGGGAATTTTACTATTTAGCTCTTTTGCAACTCTTTAAGCCCTGGCGTACAGAAGAGGAACTACTTGGAGATTTTCTCTGTCACGAAGATTCTTTTAATGCAACCAAGGATACCATAGAATGTCCTGATTTTCCAAATTATCTGCAAATGTTGAACGAAGAAATAGAGCAAGAAGCCACAATTGCTGTAGAGATTGCTAGAGACAGTTCTCAAGACAGTCAGACTTCTGCTTCATTGAGTCAGGATCCACTAGGAGGACCAATTATCCAAAATGAAGCTGCCACTGCCATGGATGAGGTGGAAAGAGCTATGGAACAAGCTCAAGATGATGTAGTTAACTTAGAAGATTTGGTGAAACAACTAAACCTTGAGCAGAAACAGATATATGACGAAGTCACAGAACAGGTTGAACATGGATTCAGTCATGAGAAAAAAGAGTGCTCATGTACATCATTTAAGCCTGTCCGACTGTACGTGAGTGGAGAAGCGGGAACTGGAAAACGTTTTCTGATTAAAGCAATTGCAACTTATCTGCAGAAAAGGACTGAATCACCGCTGTCTTGTGTTGTTACCGCTCCAACTGGGCTGGCAGCACATAATATTAAAGGGATTACTTTACATTGTTTACTGATGCTACCAGTTGAGCATGATAACAAATTACAATACCACAAGCTATCTGGAGATGCTTGTTCTGAAGTTTCCAGAGTCCTGAAGAAAATGAAACTTCTTATCATTGATGAAGTAAGCATGGTCTCAAATCTAATGCTTGCATTTGTGCATTTGAGAATGCAAGAAATTCTTAGAACAGACTATGATGTCTTATTCGGAGGAAAACACATTATTGTTTTTGGAGATCTACTGCAGTTGACTCCAGTGAAAGGACAACCAGTGTTTAAAATGCTCACGCATGAAGATAGTGGAATGGCTCAAAGCCTTAAATGCCCTCAATGTCTCTCTTACTCCAACGGACTCAGCAAAATCACTAGGAATCACTCTCGACTCCAAACTGGACATGAAGAAGCATATCTCTAAAACCGCCAAAAGCGCGTTCATGAACTTGAAACTTCTCTACAAAATTAAACCCTTCCTCCCCCCCAAAGATCTGAAACATGCCACCCAGGCACTCGTGCTCTCAAGAATTGACTATGGCATTGCTGTACTGACTGGAACAGCCAAGTCACACCTGGGTCCCCTCAACTCCACCCTCAACGCTGCCGCAAGAATGATTACAGGAACAAGGAAATTTGACCACATCTCCCCGGCGCTCAAAGAACTCAAATGGCTTCCGATTGACCAACGAGCTAACTTCCGCACAGCCTGCCTCACACATAAAGCCTTGCACACAGGCAAACCTGAATACCTGGCTTCTAAACTCAAAAGGGCTGGACAATCCAGGAACCTCAGAAGCTCCAACACACTCCTGCTCATCCCATTGAAATCACAGAAACGCAAGACCTCTAATAAATCCTTTGCGGGGAACGCTCCCAGGATTTGGAACTCCATCCCCCCACATATCAGAACGACCGCCTCCTTCCCACAATTCAAAACGCTACTCAAAGCCCTCTTCCTTGAACACTCCGGTGCTTAAAGAGAAGCCCATCTCGCAACAGCAGAAATCCGATTCCTCTACCGTACTCAAATCTAACCGATTCACCCCCGAACTCCGTCTCTTATTATGTTATTATTGCTGTTGTTTTGTTGGTGTACAGGCTTTATTCCCATCCTATCGTGTCCGATTCTTGTGTTATTTGCTTATTGCCTTGATTGCATTTCTCTATTTGCTGTGAAGCGCTCTGATACCCCCGGGTCCAGCTAGCGCTATACAAAACTTCAATAAATAAATAAAAAATAAAGATACCAGGAAGTGCCTAGGAAGCATTGGAAACGTTAATATATGGTTAAATTTCAAATATGCAGAACTGCTTCAAAATATGCGACAGGCAAAGGATGAAGATTATAAAAATATTCTACAAGATGTAAGAATCGGAAAAGTAAGTGAGCATGGGAAAGAAGCATTACATGCACGATTAATTTCAAATTTGTATCCAAATGAAAACATTCTTCCAGAGAATATTTTTAAGAAAATTACTGAGAACAAATCTGGGATATGTTTCATGCCAACTCTGCAAGAATTTTCCATCTTCAACAACAACGTGTTAAAGTTAGAAAATGAAGAGATTGTGAAACTGGAATCTATAGATAAAATAGAGCATATGGGAGCAACAATTATTTTGTCAGAAAATTTGAAATCAAAATTGGATTCATTAGAGAAGAGTATATCTAAAACTGCTGGTTTTGAAAAGACTCTGAATGTGTGTTTAAATTGTCGTATCATTTTGAGAAGGAATTTAGATGTTGAAAGAGGTCTGGTAAATGGAGCAATGGGTCATGTTGTTGATTTTGTGAATGACAAAAATAGAGATGGAATTGAAATTTTATAACTTAAATTTGATGGCATTGACGAAATAGAACAAATTTGTCGTTGTTCAAATACATTTTTGCTTGTGAAAGACTTATATGTTCGCCGAAAGCAGTTTCCTGTTTGTTTGGCATATGCGGTGACAATTCATAAATCTCAAGGTTTAAGTGTAGATAGTGCTTTGGTGAACATTGGAAGTTCTGTGTTTAAAGAGGGTATGGCATATGTGGCATTATCACGAGTCAGAACTTTATCAGGATTGTAATTGATTGAGTGTGATGAAACAAAGATTTGTGCAGATCTAGATTGTGTTAAAGAATACAATAGGTTAAGAAGAGAGTATGCTCCACATTTGCCTCAATATCCTCTGTTTGAAAAACGTGTGGTAGGCCGAAAAAAAAGAAATGAGAATAATTGCAGTGAGGTAGTAGCAAAAAGACAAAAAGTAGATGAAACTGTAATT
This sequence comes from Lissotriton helveticus, assembly GCF_964261635.1. Lineage (NCBI taxonomy): Eukaryota > Metazoa > Chordata > Amphibia > Caudata > Salamandridae > Lissotriton > Lissotriton helveticus. The sequence continues at coordinate 910,788,190 of NC_136073.1, read as the reverse complement.
GTAAGCAGAAAGAAAAAGGATTCTGTTGAAGATGTTGTTGGATTTCAGTTTGAAAACAGTTCTGGTGTCAACTGCTATGCTAATGTAGTGGTTAATGTTGTTTTTTTTCTTCAAAATTTACAAGAACAGATTGTTGAAAATCGGGATCAAACATTCTGCTGTTTATTAAATTCTGTGTTTGAGAAATGTAGCAGTGATAGAGCAAAAATAGAAAGTGCTTCAGAAATTCGAAATCTTTTAGACATGTGTTCTGGTCAAAATCAATTATCACAGAATATTCAGCAGGATTGTCAGGAATTTTTAATGTATATGTTTGATGTATTGGAAGATGAAGGTGTAGATATAAAAAATCTTTTTAGCCTTTCTTATGAATGGCAGCATGACTGCGACAACTGTAGTTTATCAAGTAGTACTACAATAGACAACGAAAGATTTATATATTTGACTTTACCAGACTGCAAATCAGTGCCTTTTAATAATCTAGTTAAAGCAGCTGATCACAATATGGTGTGTAAATGTAAATAAATGTAAATGTGGGATACTTGTAAAGCGCACTGTTACTCTACCCGAGTGTCCTTTTTTTTAAAAAAAAAATGTTATTGAAGATTTTTTCCCCATTTTACATTATATCATGAGCAGGGCACAATAATTACAAAACAATGAAACATAGAATCATACAATCACATTCAAATGTACATCTAAACAGATTCTTATTATTTTAACAGTCGGTACCTAACTTCCATCCAATAAAAGGACCCCATATTTGCATGCCCAGTTTCTTGCCCTTTCTTCCCTTCCTAGCATATATAGCTGTTTCCAGTTTTTGTATTGAGAATACTTTACCTAACCATTGATGATATGATGGAGGATTGGGATCAAGCCACGCGGAAGCTACTAACAGTCTGTAGATCGCCATTACTACGAATATAAAGTATCTAAAGGGCGACTGCCCATCATTACTTATCCCTAATAACATAGTAGCTGGTGTTAACTCTATTGTAATAGATAGTGCATTCTGAAAAAAGTTCGCAATATCCTGTTTTAACTTATTCAGATGTGGGCATGTTGCAAAAATATGTAACAGATCAGCATCTATACTGCCACATCTAAAACAAGTAGTGCCAGATAAACCACCCCACTGGGCAATCTTAGCAGGTGTATAATATAGGTGGTACAGCATCTTATAATGTTGAGCCTGAAGAGACGAAGAACACAGCGTTTTACTCCCCATTTCTAAAGACTCAATGAAGATTTCCCTACCTATGTCTAATTCTATAGACCATTTTTCTGACCATTTCTCTAAATCATCTTTCTTTAAATTTGTCATTTCTAAATAAAACCTCTTGATAGTGCAATCCCAGCCGCCCTCTATTAAATCCATCACTGTATTTCTTTCAAAACCCAATGTACCCCCTTGTTTCTGTAATATACAGCTTCTTATTTGGAGATGTTTAAAAAAATGTTTTGTATCCAACGCATATGTAGTTTGTAGCTCCTTGAATTGTAATATACCTTGAGGTCCCATCATATCTCCAAATTTCTTAATCCCCCGCCTTTCCCATTCCTGAAAGACCACTCCAGAAAAGATCTCAATGGAAAGGGAAGGGTTGTCCTTTAATCTGGTATAGGCATTATATTTCCCAATTCCCAGCTTTTTAGCGAATCCTTTCCATATATTATAAGCAGCCATTACTGTCTTAAATCGCGTTCTTTTAAAATAACTTCCCTCTGTAAATCTCAAAAATACATTTTCAGCGTTAGAGCCCAAAACCAAGCCATAGATAGCAAGCGAACCAAACTTATCCCACCCCTCCATTTCTGCGCCCCCAATCAATCCCACCATACATTGCAGTGCTGTTGCCCAATAATAGAGCTTTAAATCCGGTAGTGACCAGCCACCTCTTTCCCGCGGGAGCGACATAAACCTCAGTGCCCTTCGCGTCTTGCCTTTTGACCAAATAAAACGATTAATCATTTGTTCACAGATTTTAAACCACTTATTGTCGACTGAGAGTGGGATTGCTCTAAAAACATACAGGAATTTTGGCAAGATCAACATTTTGACAATATTAACTCGTCCTACTAGTGAGAGGTGGAGATTCTCATATCGATCCAGGTCTTTCTTTACTTTGCCTATTATCGGGGCAATATTCTTTTCCACCAAGGAATCAAGATCCGCTGATATGTTTATACCTAAATAGATCCCGTCCTGAACCACTCGACTATCATCACACACAGTCTCAGAGTTTTTAATAATCTGTGTCTTTGAGGTGTTCAGGGCGTATCCTGAGACTCGCCCAAATCTATGAGCCTCAGCCTCTAACAACTCGATAGCCTCCGTAGGGTTTGGTGTTATCACTGCCACATCATCAGCATAGGCAAGAATCTTGCACGGTCCCAATAACGTATTTAATGGAGTAATATCTGCACATGCCTCTATCCTGCGAATTAGTGGGTCCATATACATGGCAAATAGTAGCGGGGAGCAAGGGCATCCCTGGCGTGTGCCTCTCTTGATTTGGAATTGTCCCGTAACACCCCCATTTACTCCTAATGCCGCAATAGGCTCCCTATACAGAGTCTGTAAAGCTTTAACGAAGCCCTCCCTAATCCCAGCTCTTGCTAAAGTGAGCCACAGATAGTCCCAGGAGACCCGATCAAACGCCTTCTCCGCGTCTAACAACATTACAGCCATCGGGTCTCCTGTGACCTCGGCGGCATCAAACAGAGTTATTACTTTCCGAGTGTGGTGTGTCGTCCCTCTTCCGGGAATAAAACCGTGCTGATTACTACTAACTAGGGCACCTATTATTCCTGCAAATCTTGTTGCGAGGGCTTTTGAATATATTTTCGTATCGTTGTTCATCAACGTGATTGGTCTATAAGACCCAGGCTCCGTCGCCAACTTCCCTTTTTTCAATATTAGAACGATATCTGCTCCTCCCCAAGATTTTGGGATAGACTCCCCCGTCTGGGCAGCATGTATTGTTCCAATTAGATTCTGCCCTAGACTCCCCCAAAATGTTTTATAAAACTCTAAGGGTAGTTGATCTGGGCCAGCAGCCTTTCCTGAAGGGAGATTGCCCATAGCTTCTTTAATTTCAGTGTAATCCAAAAGGTTCTCTAATCCTTCTGCTTCTTCATTAGAAATCCTCTCGGCTGGTATATTCCGAAAATACTCACCTATCTCTTCAATGCTACTGGGGCTTTGATCGTCATAGAGTACTTGATAAAATGTCCTAAAAACTTCCCTAATTTCCTCTGAATCTGAATGCAGCCTTCCATTTTCATCCCTGATCTCCCTTACTGTCCCATCTGCTGCTATCTGTCTGGTACGTGTGGCCAGAGTGTGTCCAACCTTTTCACTGAACTCATAACATCTCTCCCTTCTGATAGTGTAATATTGGGCTGCCTTGTTTGCTACATCTTCCTCCGCTTCACGTTTTGCTTTTATCAGTTCTATAGTTGATTGTTCTATCGATTCACCTTTTATTGCACATTCATGGAGGGATTCCTCCGCCTCTAATACAGCCCTCTCGATGTCATTATACCTAGTGCGTTCTAATTTTCGCTTATATGCGCTAAAACTACATGTCTCGCCGCGAGCACCAGCCTTGAAGGCATCCCATATAACTCCCACCGGGGCGCTCCCATTATTATTCTCAAAAAACTCACAGATCCATTTGGACATATGTTGTACATAATCATTGTCCAAAAGGAGCCGTCTTTCAAAAGTCCAAACCCTATTTACTCTAGTTTGGCTTGTTGACTTCATTGTCAGCACTAAGGGGTTATGGTCGCTCAGGATACGTGGGAGCCTGTCGATTTCTACACTCGTCATTAAATCGTTAGACCCGAGTGTCCTGGCGCTGTAGACCGCTGGGGAACCCGTCCTGGTTTTCCCTGTGAGATGGTCCCTTGCTGGGTATCTCCAGGGTGAAACCAGGCATCCCCAGCGTCTGTGGGGGGCCGTTGTAGAGATGAGGCAAGCTTAATGCCCAGAGTTACCGAGTGTGTTCCCTGGTTAGAGTAGGCACTGAGGCGAGAATTATCGAGTCCGTTGACCCTGGTCCAAGACCCTGCCGCGTCGGGAATTGAACCCTGGGCCCGGGCCGTTCTCTGCTTACAGGTCTGCCGCCTCTAACCAGTGAGCCACACCTCTCCACTTGACCAATGTAAGTCAGCAATGCTGTCCACATTATTTATACAAAATTATGGTCAGTATGTCATTTTAATGTTCCAACGATGTAGACCTGATGGAACTAAATTGACAACTTCTATTAAAAATGTTGTGGCTTCTCAGTTATCAATTTCAGGAAGAACTTTTGCAACTGTAGCTATTATTTATCATGACGGTCCTTCAACAACATCAGGGCATTACACATGCTATTTGAAATGTCAAAAAGGTTGGACTAAATGTAATGATACTCATTTGACTTTCAAACAACGTTTGCCTTTTGACTTAAAAAATTCATACCTAGTGTTTTTACAACCAAAAGTTAAGTAAAGGTAATTGGCCTATGAAGACGGGAGCAGTTAATAAAAGTTAGTCTGCTGTCTAAAATTATATTGTGAGTAAAAGTGATGAAGATAATATAAAAATTATAGTTCTCATATAGGTACGGTAAGTGGATCGCATAGTAAGTGATATCAGTATTATAGGAAATGTTCAACATGAGAGAGCCATAGATGGAATTAGGAATATTTAAATATTGTGAAAATGTTGTTTGAGACTTTCTTTCAGAACGTCGGGAAAACGGTAATTTTAGAGTTTGTTTTAAGTAATTTGAAAATATACTGATACATCTGACACTATTTGGCCTTAATGAAAGGTGAAGGAATGAGCAAAGAGTCATGACTGAACACAAGGAGTATATGAAAACATTGAAACATATTTCAGATGTTCTTGGAGCATTTCTTCTAGAAAGTCGATGAAATGGAATTTTTAGAGAACAGCAGAGTACCTTCCAACGAAAAGGACCTTCATGATGTACTATTTGGCCTAAAGGAAAAGTAAGTGAATAAAAGATTAGTGTACATATGTGATTTGTAAGTTTATATGGGTTTTTTTAAACACAATATTTTTGATTGTGTTTTTTTTCCCGCTGTCATATGATGAATAGTTTGAAATCACTGTTTTTAGTGAAATTCAACATGTTCTGGGAACAGCAAAAATAAACTAACATGTTGTAAAAATTATTCTATAGTTTGTATTGTGTAATTTATATTGTATTCCCATTGTCTCAAACTCACTTTCCTTTTTCCTCTCTCTTTCAGCTCTCTTTACTCACTCACACTGCCTTTCTCTCACTCTGTTTCACACCCATTCGTTTACTCCACTTCTTTCACAACCCCTCATTTCCATTTCAACTGTCTGCATCCCCTCTCTCCCTTGCACCACTTTTCAGCTTTCAGTCTCTCTGCTTTACTTCCCTTTTCCGTCTTTTCCTCCTTTGCTCTTTTAGTGATTCCTCTTTACTCACTCACCAGTATTGTCGCACTCTGTCACTATAACTCACCCACTCTCCCTCGCTTATCTTTGTTTGCTCCTTTCTTTTGACCTCTTCTCTCTATTTTCCGTTCACTACCTCTATGTCCTCAGTCCCTCACTCTCCTTGTGTTATGTTCACTTGTGTTTATCTACCTTCTATCATTTCTCTTACAACAACTTCACTGCTCCTCTCTCGTCGTTCTTCACCCCATTTCTTTTAGTCCGGTTCCATTACTACCCCTCTATTCCTATCTTTCAGTGTCCTTGTCTTTACTTTCATCACCGAATCACTTTCTCTCAGTACCGCTGCTTTAGTCCTCTTCTCCTCTCTTTCCTTCTTTTGCTCCCTTACTCATTTTCCTTTCCTCACTCATTGTACTCCACTTCACTCAGTCCTTCCCTCAGTCTCTCTGTCTACTAACTTCCTCACTCCTTTTCCCTCAATCCTTCTATATTATCCACTCTCCCTTCATCCCTTCACTCTATGACTCTCCTTCACTTACTCTCAGTTATCTTCCATTCCTCATTCTTCTAAATGCATCCTCAATCAGACTCCTTTCCCTCTCAGTCATTCTCTTTTTACTTACTCCTGTTTCCTGATTTAGTTTTACTAACTCACATTCTTTTAGTATCTTTCTTACCTTCAGTTCATTTATCTCTTCTTCTCTTCCTCTCTGTCCGTGAATCTATATGCCTTACTCTTAGTAATTTGCTCTCCTTCTATTTCTTTTACCCTCTTTTTGTCCTTCTACATTACTTTATTTCCCTTTCTGTGTCTTTCACTCGTACTTTATTTCTTAATACACTGTTATGATTTTTAACCTCTTCACTTGTATCTTTTATTTTAAAATATATATTTTACTAATTATAACTTATTTTTTCTTATCTCTTTCACAGATACGAAGTGTAGTAAAAAAAATGTAATTAAAGTTACATTAATTTATGGTAAGAGTGACTAAAAAAATGTAGTTTGTCATCACCCTTTGCTTTAACCTCACTACTATTTTCTCACCCTACCTCACTCCTGTTTCCTTACTCTGCTTCCCTCACTTATTCTTATCCTCCATGTTTACTCCTCTTTCCCTTACTCTCCTACCAACTTCAACTTCTTTTAGTCCCCCTTGCTTTACTTCCCTTATGTTCTGTTCCCTTCCTTCGCTCCCTCACTCATTCCCCTACTCATTTACTTCACTCCTCTCACTCCTTCTCTCAGTCCGTCTGTCCTCACAGTTCCTCACTTCCGTTCCCTCACTCTGTCTCTCTTACCATTGATGTCTCTGTCCCCTCACTCTGTCACTACTCTTTCGTCATGCTCACTCCCTACAACTCACCCACACTCCCTCACTTACCTTTCTTTGCTGCTTCACTCACACCCTTTCAGTCACTCCTTCATTTACTCTCTCTGTCCTTTCTCTCTGTCACTCCCTATGTCTTACCCTTATTCAATTTTATCCACCCTCTTTCACCCCTCTTTATTTACACTCACTGCTCTTTTCTCACCCTCCCTCACCGTTGTTCCTTTACTCCGGTTCCGTCACTACCCCTCATTCCTCATCCTTTACTGTCCTTCCTTTTACTCTCAACACCCACTCACATTCTCCCAGTACCTCTGCTTTAGTCTTCTTCCTCTCTCTTCCCTTCTTTCACTCCCTTATTAATTTTCCTTTTCTCACTTACACCCTATTACACCTTCTCTCTGTCTTACTATCTAATAAACAGTCCCTCTGTGTTGCTCCCTCTACCTCTCTTTCTCTTAACATCACTCTCTCTGTGTCGTTCCCTCATGCTTACTCCTTTATTTATTTTTTTGGTACGCGCCCCGGTACGCGTACCGGTGCGTGTACCGGTACGCGTACCCTGGAGAAAAAAGAATGACAGAGGTTTTTAAAAATGTAGCATGTTTTTATAAATTAGAGGTAGTTCTAAAAAGAACTGTTTTTTTAATTCTTTTTGTTGTTTTATATTTTTTTATTGTTTTTGTGAATTTTTTTTACTTTTTTTGGCTTTTATGAAGAATTTTATATTTTTTTTGTATTTTTTATGGGGACAAACAAAAAACAGAGAATTGTAAACGGCTCAACTGGAGCAAAAAAAAAACAGGAAAAAATTAAGGCTTCTTTGGACACTGGTGGTTGTCACCAGCAAGGTTGATGAGATTAATACTTTGCTCACCATAAGTAATAATTTTTCCACAAAGTATACAAACGATTTTGTATCTACCAAACTTGGTTTGTATGTTTGGGACCATCTCCCTTGCCTCTGGACCCGATGGAGTGGGTTCTTGGCTTGTTGAGGGTCTGGAAGATGATTGTAGAAGGTTTCTGCACAGTTCTCTCACCTCTGCTGCAGAATAGTTATTGGGGTGCAATCGTTGCATGTGGCGAATCATTGTGTGATTCCCAAATGAATATTTTTTGGAAGGGTTCCCCCTGGATAGTACAGCGCCACAGATGAGACAGGTCACCTTTGCAGCGTTTACCTTCTTTGCACCCCTTGGGAATTTAAAAAACTCCCATATAAAGTGCTCCTTTGGTTTATATGGGGGATTGTCTTCAGGCAGGAACTGCCTCTCTCCTCCTCTTCCTCCTCCTCCTCCTCTTCTTGTTCACCACCAAAGTGATGTTGTGGTGGTCCTTGTGCTGGTGGTGGTGGTGGTGGTGGTGCCGATGCTCCAGCTGCTGCTGCTACTGTAGCCATTTCTCTATCAATAGAAGCAAGTCTTCCTCACTCAAAGAACAAAGTGAGAATGAGGAAAAGAGGTGGGGGGTTTCATCATTTGGAAAACAAAACTGTTCTGAACCAATGAAAAGTGTTATTTTCAGGTCACATGACCTGGGCTTTCATTATTTGGAAACCAAAACTGTTCTGAACCAATGAAAAGTGTTATTTTCAGGTCACATGACCCGACGCGCTTACGCGCCCCGGTGCGTGCCCGGCGGCGCTTACGTTGCGCGATCGTATGCGCTCGGGCGCTTCTGGGTGTGCTTACGCCGTGCGTCATGAGACGCATCACGCGACTACGCGATACGTCACGATGATGTTTTCGTTCGCGGCAATAGCGCTAATGGGACGCTCACCGGGGCGTGCTATAACACTGCGCTTACCGGTGCGTTCACCGGTACGCGCACCGGGAGCGCACCAAGGCAAAAAAAAAAAGGGAAAAATATACATAAAAAAATAGTATTACATAAATATACAATATAGGATTTATTATAAAAAAAAAATATTTCATAGCTATAGAAATTAGCTATTAAAAAACCTATGAAATTCACTGAAAAAAACATAGGTTTGAGACCCTATATTTAGTTAGGAATTAGCTTTTACAAAACCTATGAAATTCACTGAAAAAACCATAGGTTTCACACCAGTTATAGTTAGGAATTAGCATTTAAAAAACCTATGAAATTCACTGAAAAAACCATAGGTTTCACACCAGTTATAGTTAGGAATTAGCATTTAAAAAACCTATTAAATTCACTGAAAAAACCATAGGTTTCACACCAGTTATAGTTAGCTGGAAATTTTACTCGCATAAAACCATTGAAATTCCCACGTTATAGTTAGTTGGACTCACTATAACTTGCGCGTGCAATGCACAGCTGATGACGTCACATATTACATCACTCATGACATGGCAGGGACATCACTCATGACATCACTCATGACACCATCCTTGTGACAGAGTGACAGACCTCCTTTCACTGTAATGTAACCCTTGAAACACATATTCAATAATAGAAAATAAAATTTTCAAAAAAATTGACCTACCCATACCAGTTTCAACAACCAATTCAATAATTCCAAGATCTATATACACATCCACTCATTCACCAACAGTTGTATATAGTCACTCATACATATACTCACTCATCATATGTAGTGATACACCTATACATCCTGTTACACACCTACAGTCATCTGAAAGATACTCTCACACATACTCACACATGCAAATCAACTATTGAACATCCATTTATTTGCATATACAGCTATACACACACTACCACCTTACTTCTAAGGAAACTTACACATACTTACTCTCTTAAACAATCACTTATAGAAACACATACTTATTTAAACAGGAACTCTTAGAATCCCTCATTCTCACATATACTCACTTATATACATCAATATTCACATATTCTACATTAAAACATATGTAGTTACTGATAAAGACACTAGTGAGACAGTCATTCACTCACTAACACACACATATACACACTCATCCACCCATACAGTCCTGCACATATGCTGTCTTCAAAACACATACAAAGAGAGAGTCAGTCATTCATGCATCTATGTGCTAAGTAATACCCCCACCAAACCATACAAACATCATACTGATACTAAGAAAAACATCTAATAACCATATACATACACATGTAGCTACTCACCAATCCATGCAGCCACTTATACACAAAGTGAAACACTGATACATATATTTACATTTTTAAACATTACTCTCTAATATATGTATTCACTAAGATACACTTAATAAACCAGTTAACCAATCATTTTTTTTTTTTAAAAACATCCATGTAAACACTTATTTAAACATTTATTCTTCCATCAACTTTTACATATACATATATAACACATATTTATTTTTTAAAAAGACACACATTCGCTGGATGGTGTCATCAGTGATGTCATGAGTGATGTCACTGACCATGTCATGAGTGATGTAATATGTGACGTCATCAGCAGTGCATTGCACGCGCAAGTTATAGTGAGTCCAAAGTAACTATAACGTGGGAATTTCAATGGTTTTATGCGAGTAAAATTTCCAGCTAACTACAACTGGTGTGAAACCTATGGTTTTTTCAGTGAATAGATATATATATATATATATATATTACCTACTGGCGGTTGCCAGTAGGTATATATAGTTAGGATTTTTTTGAATAGGGATTTCTGAAAATTCTATGTTGAATAACTTTGGCGTTGATGGACGGATTTGGCTGACATTTTCAGGAAAATGGCACATTTTGTTTCTGAGCGTCCCCTAAAAGTTTGGGGGGGTTTCGTCAATATGTTAGAGCCCAAATGTAGCCCAATGTAGCCCAATGTAGCCCAATGTAGCCCAAAGATGGCCACCAGAGACAAAAAAAAACAAATGTATCCCAAATATCAGCCAGATGTAGCCCAACTATAGCCCAGTGACAGAATGTCCCAGAGTGTTCTAAAGAACAACTAGAGCGCTAACAGTCTTACTTATGACAAAAGTATGGCACACCTGAAGTCATCTTGATTGGAATAAAGTGTTAACACTTAAAACATTTAATTTGCAAAGGAACAAAATGAGGGGGTTCATTTTGCCATAGAAATTATGATTAGTGCTGAAGAAAGAAAAATTAGGGCACATTTTGAGTGACTTCTCAAATCCTCTTATATTTCATTAAAAAAATTCTGATATGCAGTCTCCCAAGATGGCCACCAGAGACAAAAGAGCCCAAATGTAGCCCAAATATCAGCCAGATGTAGCCCAACTATAGCCCAATGACAGAATGTCCCAGAGTGTTCTAAAGAACAACTAGAACGCTAACAGTCTTACTTATGACAAAAGTATGGCACACCTGAAGTCATCTTGATTGGAATAAAGTGGCAACACTTAATACATTTAATTTGAAAAGGAACAAAATGAGGGGTTTCATTTTGCCATAGAAATGTTATATATATATATATTACCTACTGGCAGTCGCCAGTAGGTATATATAGTTAGGATTTTTTTGAATAGGGATTTCTGAAAATTCTATGTTGAATAACTTTGGCGTTGATGGACGGATTTGGCTGACATTTTTTAGGAAAATTGCACATTTTGTTTCTGAGCGTCCCCTGAAAGTTTGGGGGGGTTTCGTCAAGCGGGGACCGAGAAAAAAGGGGGGTCCCAAAACGTGTTTTTAACATTGAGTTTTCCATAGGGCGGTTGGACTCACTTTTAGCTCGAACGGCTGAATGGATTTCCACAAAACTTGGCAAAATTGTAGGGACTGGTAGCCCGATGTGCCTTTGCTATGTTTTAAGATATATGCTCCAGTGGTTTTTACGAAAATTAACTTTGAAAAATATATATTGGGCTACATTGGGCTATATATATGTTAGAGCCCAAATGTAGCCCAATGTAGCCCAATGTAGCCCAAAGATGGCCACCAGAGACAAAAAAAAACAAATGTAGCCCAAATATCAGTCAGATGTAGCCCAACTATAGCCCAGTGACAGAATGTCCCAGAGTGTTCTAAAGAACAACTAGAGCGCTAACAGTCTTACTTATGACAAAAGTATGGCACACCTGAAGTCATCTTGATTGGAATAAAGTGTTAACACTTAAAACATTTAATTTGCAAAGGAACAAAATGAGGGGGTTCATTTTGCCAAAGAAATTATGATTAGTGCTGAAGAAAGAAAAATTAGGGCACATTTTGAGTGACTTCTCAAATCCTCTTATATTTCATTAAAAAAATTCTGATATGCAGTCTCCCAAGATGGCCACCAGAGACAAAAGAGCCCAAATGTAGCCCAAATATCAGCCAGATGTAGCCCAACTATAGCCCAATGACAGAATGTCCCAGAGTGTTCTAAAGAACAACTAGAACGCTAACAGTCTTACTTATGACAAAAGTATGGCACACCTGAAGTCATCTTGATTGGAATAAAGTGGTAACACTTAATACATTTAATTTGGAAAGGAACAAAATGAGGGGTTTCATTTTGCCATAGAAATGTTATATATATATATATATTCACTGAAAAAAACCATAGGTTATAGACCATATATAGTTAGGAATTAGCATTTACAAAACCTTGAAAATTCACTGAAAAAACCATAGGTTATAGACCATATATAGTTAGGAATTAGCATTTACAAAACCTTATTTTACTCACACAAAACCATTGAAATTCGCATATATAGTTAGTTGCACTAACTATATATCGCGCACCCGCAATCCACTGCTGATCATGTCACATATTACATCATTCATGACATGGTCAGTGACATCACTGATGACATCACTGATGACATCTCAAATGACATCACTGATGACATCTCAAATGACATCACTGATGACATCTCAAATGACATCACTGATGACATCTCAAATGACATCACTGATGACATCACTGATGACATCTCAAATGACATCACTGATGACATCACTGATGACATCTCAAATGACATCACTGATGACATTACTGATCACATCACTGATGACATCATTCATGTGATAATACGATGAACCTCTTCAGACTCTAATATAACCTTAGATACACTCAGTGTAAACAGACACTCACAGACTGTCACTAATCCATGGAGTTACTCACACACCTAGTCAGTCATGCAAAGAATCAATCACACCTCCATTTCCTCAACTATACAGTTATACACACCTTACTTATTCAAACATATACTAACACATATTTACTCTCTTATGCAATCCCTGATACAAGTTCACAATGATCCATACAGCCACTCACACATTCACTGGCTCTTATGCACAGTTATTTATATGTCAACTCTCACATGTACTGTGTTTTACATATGTACTTACTTTGACATGTAGCACTGAGATATCCATTCACTCACCAATACACTCATGCACACAGTCAACCGCCCATACAGCTGTTTCCACATGCACTTTTGAACCCATACATCTAGTGAATCAACTGCTCACACATCTATGCACAGAGTCATACACCTCCCAGCCACCCACACACACACTCAGTCTCCCATACAAATACTTGGGCAACCAATCAATAACCCATATAGTTACTCATATAGCTACTGATCAACACATGCAGCAGTTTACAGAACAACAGACATAATGATGCACAAATTAAGACAGTTTAGTCACTAACCCATGCACTCAGTGAGCCACATTTAATCACTCACTCATACAGTCAGTCATGCACCTACTAAATCCTTCATCCAGACACTTATACATCCACTCATTCTTCAATATGTAAGACATATTTTAACTTTACAGAAACATACAGTCACTGGATGTTGTCATCAGTGATGTCATCAGTGATGTCATTTGAGATGTCATCAGTGATGTCATCAGTGATGTCACTGACCATGTCATGAATGATGTAATATGTGACATGCTCAGCAGTGGATTGCGGGTGCGCGATATATAGTTAGCGCAACTAACTATATATGCGAATTTCAATGGTTTTGTGTGACTAAAATAAGGATTTGTATATGCTAATTCCTAACTATATATGGTCTATAACCTATGTTTTTTTCAGTGAATATAGATATATGGATGACTTTATTACCCGTACTAACTTAGCCATTGACCAAGAAATAACGAAATTACAGACCCGTGTCTCATTAGACTTGGCCGCTGCTAGGAAATTGTCACTGGACTTTGCAAATTCAAAAAAATCCTCCTTGGGGCACATAGCAACTGCTGTAACTCCGGAGCGTCCGACCATCCCGCATTGTATAATTACGCAGGCAGATGTTCACATTAGTCCAACCACACCCACTTCACCTCTATTCTTGTCTCTCGCTTCTCTATCTGATAACCAGAACCTATCTTCCGCCACTTCCAGCCAGCCAACCACTAATTCCCCCTCCTTGCTGACTTTTGGGATACCTGTATCTAATAACACTAAAGGTAAATTACACAAAAGGAAACGCAATTCTAGGTCTGCTTACTCTCGTAAAAAATCTAAAATTGCTGTGGCATATCAGTTCAATGTGGGAAGTACACTTGTGACCAATGCTGTAGGAGGTAGTGCCTCTCCGACTGTGGGACTCACAGAGGTAGTTGAAGAGGGTCTTACCTCTGTATCTGCCACCACAATTGCTAAGGGTGATGGCAATCAGTCTGATGGACACGAAGTTGGGGATGGGGAATTTATAGGTTTGGTTTGGGAAACACTAAAGAAGCTTCTTTCTCCCTTAGACCTGAGACTATCACGTATTGAAAATAATTTGTTGGAGATGGAGAAGAGTATTATAGCCCTGGCTACACTTGGCTTGCGTGGACTAGAACACCATGGTCTCTTAGAGAAAGATTTAACCCCACATGCCGTCCAATCACCATCCTCAGTACCCGCTGTAGTACGGCCAGTTCCCAAACCACGAACATTAGGTGTGGATTGGCAAATTATTGACCCTATATCTATACAACCAAAGCTCCCCATCACACAACCTCCTGTAAATTCCATTGCTAGCGCTCCCTTAAGGCCCATTGCCAACAAAGCTGTTCACCATCCAACTCAGGGCCCACGTAGTAAGAACAATTTTCGAGGGGGTTATATTGATCTCCCTCCGGAGGCTAATGAGTATGTGGTAGTATTGACGGGGGTTCCGCAGCTTGGAAATGACCAGCACGAGACTGACTGGTCTTTGAAGAACAAGACCATGCATTGGCTCAATGTGAACAGACCGATCTCAAACGGTCGGAGAAGCAGAGTCCTAATGGTCCGTTGAGTTCCATGGGTGGGTCCCTCATGGAAATCTAGCCCGGGGGACTGTATAGTGGTAACATTTGAGGATCCATATACGGCGCACCACATTTGCTCTTGGGCTACTGATGGCAAAGGTTCACCTATTATACCAAGGCCGCTGTCTTTTTTCTACCCCCCGCGCAGCACGCATATGCAGGATGGCGATTGGTCCCTGGTACGCTATCGGCCACGCAGGGGGCTCTCAAATAAAGATAAAGATCGAGATCTATCGAGACGCTGGCTAGGGCTCCCTAATACGAATAGGTTCGGCTGTCTCGAGGATGTTGATTGACGCCCAAGGCCACCTGCTTCTCCAGTGCCTAAAAAGGCCCCTTCATCTATGGGGTCCTCTAATCATCTACCTTTGTTGCCTGATTCTATGTTATTTCCCCCGCAAATAGAGGGGGCTTCGAACGCCACAATTAAATTAGGAACCGAAGCTGCAGCTCAGGACCTAGATGTTATTTCTATGATCTTAGTGTCACCACATCGTATGGCCTCACCAGATGGCATGCATCCCAATGTAACCAGGGCCGTTTTCGGATCCCAGAAGGAGCCCCCCCAAAGACATAATGTCGCTGATGTAACGGCGTCAGGAATTGAGCCAGATCCCGTTACATTAGCCAGGTCGCTGAGAGAAGTTCCCCCCGATAGAAACCAGATAAAGATCCTAAGTTGGAATGTGGCAGGGCTTTCTCGTAACTTTTCCAACCCAGAGTGGATTTCTTTTTTGGATCCTTTTAGCATCTGCCTTTTGCAGGAAACTTGGTGCCTAGAACCTAGACACAGGGTAGGCTTTACTACCTACTTCGTTCCAGCCACCCAACAACCAGGTAGCAAAGGTCGCCCGTCTGGCGGCCTTCTTATTTGGGTTAGTATTGCTCTAGGTCTCAGTGTTAATTACAAACTCACCCAATCCCCCGATCTTCAGAGACTAACCATACAGTGCCAGGGGGGTAGGAAGTTAGAAGTGTTCAACCTCTACCTGAGGGGGGCCAAAGGAGGGGTATCAATGTTATGTTCATTGGGTCTAAAAAGTGAACTAGAATCCTGTAAGATTGACTCCTATGTAATCCTTGCTGGCGACTTTAACTGCTGCTATGAGCCCTTGGCAAGTGAGGACATACTAGATAATTGGGAAAATGACACAAGGAGAGGTATCCCTACGCTCGCCTTGGACCCAATCCAAAAATGGACGCAGTGTGTAATTGACATCAATTCTCTCTGCATGGAACACGCCCTGAGAGCAACAAATGGGCGTTCCAAATCTGATCTAAGGGGAGCGCACACCTATAATAGGCTGGGTCACACTTCCAGAATAGACTATATTATGCTGAATTACAACCTATGGCCATTCCACCGAGATATGGAAGTTATTTCTTCTTGTGACAGCGATCATAACCCCTTGTCTCTAACTATTATTCCACCGTGGCAGGTCGGGAACCAGGTCAAGGTCGCCCATGCATGGAAATCATCCCATGAACTTGTTCCCTCCAATTGTGGCAGGCGACTAAAATGGGCCAAAGTAGTAGCGGATGAGGGTAGGATGGAACAAGCGAAGATTATAATGGCAGCTATGAGGTTGAGCTTAGATGCTCTGGAAAACACCGTCCTTACTGCCCTAGCGTCCTTTACAGAAACTATCTCAGCCCTTAGTGAGCTGTTTTTTATTCCGCAAAACAGGGTAGGGGTCGGGATGAGAAGTGTCTCTAAGGCGAGAGACAAATGGTACTCTGCAGAATGTCGGGTCGCTAAAATGGATCTCATTCTTGCTGTGAAATCCAAAGACCCTGGGGAAATTAGACTTGCCAGAAAATTATATAAAAAACTATAGTCTTGGCCAAGGAAGCCCATGATTCCATTTTTTGGAGTGACCTAATGAAGGCGAGTGCTAAGAAAGACTCTAAGGGGTTTTGGGATCTGTTGAGAGCTAAGGACAAGCCCAACGATGTACAATTGACCTGTAACATCTCAGGGGAGGCTTGGTTTGTCCACTTTTCGAAGCTATATTCTATCCCCTTAGCTTTACAATCTAGCACGGATTCCCCACCTAGATTGCCGGTTTCCACTGCAATTATTGATTACCCCTTTAGTGCCAACGAAGTGGAAGGGGCAATCAGGTCCCTTGTTACAAATAAAGCTGCTGGCCCGGATGGCATTCCTGGCAATCTGTTGAAGGAAAACGTACACGAGTGGAGTAGACTAATTGCCTCACTCCTGAATGAGGCTGTTTTGGGAGGCCGCCTACCTGACTCTTGGAGGGGTGCTGAGGTCGTCCCGATTTTTAAGAAGGGTTGTCGGGACGACCCAGCTAACTACCGACCAATCAGTCTGCTCGATTCAACACAAAAGGTAGCAGGCAAAGTAATCTTAGGCAGAATCCTACATTGGGTTGAAGACAATCAGATATTATCAGATTTTCAGGCGGGATTTAGATCAGGGACAGGTACAATCGAGCAGACATTTCGCTTCTTAATGTTGTATTGGAAAGTGGTCGTATTGGGCAAGGGCAGCTTGTATTTAATTTTCATCGATCTACGAACTGCCTTTGACCTGGTCCCACGAGTCCAATTGTGGAATGTCCTGGAAGGGTTGGGTATCCCCCCGTACCTGTTGGCTCTGCTTATTAAGTTCCATGAGCATAATTTTGCTCAGATTAGGTGGGGTGATCAGGGGCAAAAAACATCTCGAATTCCTGTAGATAGGGGTGTCCGCCAGGGTTGTGTCCTAGCTCCCACTCTGTTTTCACTCTACGTAAACGGAGTGGTTGAGCATCTTCTTCAAAAACCATCAGATGCACCCTCCCTGGCCGGTAGGAAAATCCCCACGCTCCTATTTGCAGACGACACCCTCCTAATCTCTAAGACTCCTGCTGGCATTCAAAGGTTGCTTTCTAGTTTTAAGGACTTTTGTGACACCAGGGGCCTAGCTATTAACATAAACAAAACCAAATTCCTTGTTCTAAACCCTCCCAGGAAATCTGTTATCCCTCCTGTCCTGGATTCTGTGCCCCTTGATAGGGTTAAGGAGTTTGACTATCTGGGCTTAAGAATCTGTGACTCGATGAACTTGAAGGCCCACCACCAAAAAATGTTTCTGATTCATAAGAGGGTCACAGGGGCCCTGCTGAAAGAACAACGCGCCTCATCCCTCAAACCTATTGGGGCGCTTCTGGACATATACAGGGCAAGGGTGGTGAGCGCTGCATTGTATGGTGCGGAATTGTGGGGTGTGCAGAGAGTTAATACTTTAACTTGCCTCGAAAACAATTTTCATAAGGATCTTATGAAATTGCCACATAGTACCCCCACACTCCCTCTCCTGCTTGATGCAGGCACACGCCCAATAGGTGAGCAAGCTAGGCTACGACCCCTCTTATTATGGGCCCGGATATGGAATGTTCCAGAATTATGCAGCTATGCTGATGCCCTAAGAGAACTCCTTGCCCTACCTGGTTGGCACAAGGTCGGCTGGCTTAGGGAAGTTAAGCGGCTTCTCTATGAAATGGGTCTAGGAGACGCCTGGGTAAACAGAACAGACCCTTCAAAGCAGTTGCTTAAGAAATTATATTGGGCTTGGGCGACTAATGAGAGAATGAGCAACTCCAATCTCTGTAGATCTGCTGTAGAGTTTCTAGCTATTAAGGAGATCCCTTACAGAGAACCCTACCTGGACTTGATCCATAATCCATGGGACAGATCATTGTATTTTAGATTCAGGGTGGGAGTTCTTCCATTAGGGCAGCTAACCTCTAGTTGGAAGCCACCGTTGCAAACCACACCATTTTGCCCTTTCTGTGAATTAAAGGTGGAGTCCATGGCCCATCTGTTGTTTGAGTGTCCCGCATATGTAGTTCCCAGGTCCAGATGGTTGACTCCAATATGCAGGAGCCTTGGCACTAGATCGCATCTGGAGGCTCTACGTATATAACGATCGGATGCTCGTCCTTTGTTCGCCTGTTGTATGGCTAAATTTCTGGGTTGGATTTGGCGGTTGAGAACTGCTAAGAAACTCTTGCTCCAGTAAAATGTTCTGGTGGTATTTGCATCCAAACTGATTTTATGTTAAGCTAACAGTGTATTTTATGGCTTAGTATCGTTTTGTAGATTTTATACAATGTATTGTTGGATCTTCATGCATTTTTAGTATTGTTGTATTGTAATGCTTTTATGATATGTAAAGATATCGAAATAAAGCTATTCAAATCAAAAAAAAAAAAAAAATATATATATATATATATATATATATATATATATATATATATATATATATATATATGTATAAAATATTACCTACTGGCGGTTGCCAGTTGGTAGTTATAGTTAGGAACTAGTTACCATAGGAAAATCAGAACATTCTATTCCCAATAACTTTGGCGCTGATTGATGAATCTTCACGAAATTCTCAAAACTTATGGCCCGCTCCGGTCTGCTCCTATCTTGGAGGTTTCGGGGTGATTCAGCAAGCAGGGGGCCAAGAAAAAAGGGGGACCACAAAGCGTGTTTTCTCCATGCAATTTTCCATAGGAAATTTTAGACACAGCTACAGGCCGAACTGCTGAACGGAATTACACCAAATTTGGCAAACAGGTAGCCCGTGGTTCAGAAAGAGCCCTTTTTGTTGTTGAATGGTGTAAATCCGTTCAGTAGTTGTTTAGAAAATCAAAATATAAAAAAATATTGGTATCTATGGCCGGTCAGGATCCGCACACCCTGCAGATTAGGATCCATGCACCCTGCCGATCACGAGCTGCATTCTAATTGGCTGTCAACAGTCCAAAGCAGGAACTGTTGACTGTCATCTTGTGCCTCGGTAGAAGCTAGGTGCAAGTGAAGAGTAAAATGAAGCAACAAAACAAAAATAGGGGGCAGGGTTGAAACACCCTGATTCCCTAGGCCTGCCGTGATGCGTGCTGGGTGCGCGGATCCAGCTGTGAAAAGATGTGAAAATTAAAAAAAAGAGGCACGGTCTCCCACGCTTCATTTAAATAAAGTCCCTGTGTGAGCCAGGTCCCAGGGGTAAAAAAACAAAAGTGTTGAGGGCCCCGATCCCCCCCACAAACCCAGGGACCGCCACCTACCCGGCGCTCTAATTATTAAAAATGGGGGTCCATGATGGACCCCCAAAACCCGGGGACCACCACCACCCGGGGCTTTAATTTAAAAATAATTCCTGGGGGCGTGGCCAAGATGGCGGGCTGACTAGACGCTCTTGCCGTGAGCTCCTGAGACCCCGGAGCCCCTGAACCGTCCTGCGCCGCTGATCTCCCCCGGATTCAGCGGAAAGGAGACCGGACACGGCTGCGAGCACGGTGTGCGCTGCTTGGAGCCTCCGGCGGCGCGGATAGCATAGCGCGCCGCCTCGCCCCGCAGGTCCCTGGAGCGGGCGGAGACAGCGACTCAGCCGCGGTCCCGTGTGATGGAGGCCGCGGCCAGCCCACGGAGCCCTTAGGCCGTAGTGCGTCTCCGGCCCACCAACCATCGGGGATTCGGGGATATACCCCTCCCGGAACGCCGGAGCGCTTTGAGGGTGGAGGAGGCGGTCGCGGCGGCGACGTGCCTCGCGGAGCGGACCGGGGGTGGAGCCGGCGTAGTGTCGCTACGCGACCCCGGGGATTGAAAGGGCCGCGAGGCCTAGCAGGCCGGAGAGGCAGACTGACTCCTTCCAGTGACCCCAGCAGTGCGGTGAGCCGTGTGAAGCCCCCGAGGACGTCTCTGAGTGCCCGGCCGGACCCGCTTGCAGAGGGGAGGACCCGGGAGACGAGAACAGGCGACAGCCACGCCGGGCCTGGGCGGAGGAGCCGCCTAGCAAGTCGGCGGTCCCGCCCGCCGCCGAGCCACCGGGACCCCGGGCCTGAGCTGAGACGCCACATCCGCAGGAGGGCCCTTTGGACCCCAGGGCCGCCCAGGGCCCTACAGACATCGGTCCGGCTGCTGAGGTGGCACGATCCGGCCAGGAGGGGGCCTATCCCGTACTGCTTCTCCTTGTGAAGTGGCGGTGCTCATCCAGGACCCTTGCGGAGGAGCTGCGTCCCGGCCATCAGCCTGGAGCCAGCGAGGTGGTGCGCTCCTGAGCAGGAAGGGCGCACTCTCTGACTTTCGCTATTGGCCACTGGTCGTTGGCCCTCCACCGGGTGACTTGCAGTTGAGCGTGGGCTACTGCGTCCGTGCGTGGGCCGCTGCCCTGGGCCCTGGCATGCCACGGATCTGACCTGCAGCGGAGGCGCTCCGAGCGAGGGACGTAGCTCCATTATCATACTGACGGCCTTCCACCACCACGCTTCTGTGATGTCGGGCAACAGAGGGGGCAAGAAAGGAGAGCGCACATTGCCCGAAATGCTGGGCAGAAATGCCACACGACAGGACAGATCCCAGCCAGCCCCGAGCCCTCCAACTAGCTCTCGAGGAGCAGAGGGGGGTGAACCTCCAGTCACCAGATCTTTTCTGGAGTCGTTGTTTAGCACCCTCAGGGAGGACTTCCAGACGCTGAAGCAGGAGGTGGCTGGCGAGGTCCGCGAGGTGAGGAGGGAAGTCTACTCACTTGGAGAGCGTGTCTCCACCATGGAGGACGCTAATCAAACCCGGGACGAAGAGATCGTGCACCTGCAACAGGAGGTGCTGCGGCTCAGGGACCAACAGATTGACCTTCAGGCCCACGCAGAGGATCTCGAGAATAGGTCCAGGCGCAACAACATCAGAGTCAGGGGCGTTCCGTCTAAAGAAGAGGGGGAAGACACAGCAGCCTACCTGAGAGACCTGTTTCGCGACATACTGGGCAAACCCGGAGACTTCCCGGTGAGAATCGACAGGGCACATAGGGTGGGACTCCCGCGCCGCGCCTCAGCGCCGCCCCCAGACATCTTGGCCTTCCTGCCGGATTTTCCTCTGAAGGAACGGATCTTGCGCGAGGCGCGCCGCAAACACCCGGTGAGCTTCCGAGGCCAGCAACTAGCCTTGTTTCAGGACTTATCCACGATCACGTTGCAGAAACGCAAGTCCTTCAAGATTGCCACGGACTTTCTGCGAGAGCACGACACGCAGTATTCTTGGGGTCCACCCCTTTAGGCTTATTTTCCGCTGGAACGGAACGCTGCATCAACTTCGGTCCCTCCAAGACATTTGCGGAGTGCTGGGTATCACCGCAGCGGATGACACTGCGTCGACGCCTCGCCGCCGTAACTCCAGGGACGGCTGGCAAACGATTAGACGGCGATGACCTACGCCGCTGCCTCCTCGACCGGACTCTCCCACGATCAGAGCCGAAATGTTCAGCGCCATACGAGAGGTGTCTAGAGACACGTCGTCAGGTGACACGGCCTTGACGGCTTGAGCAACCTCCGGGGGGAGATTGTCTTGGCATCATCGACATTGCAGGTTCGAGGGTTCTGGGTGAGAGGGGGGGTTCCGGGAGGGCTACGGTGGTGGCTGGACGTCCACTCGAATACCTTTCCACGGACTTGTCCACTAGGGACTGGACTGGGACAATGGAGTTTTCTACACAGTTAGGGCCGGGGCTGCAGGGGGGGAGGGGGGAGGTGGGTGGGGCTCAGGAGGGGGGTTGGGGATCCGGGGAGTTGGGAAGTTCGGGGTCTGTTTGGGGAGTTGGGGGGAGGGAGGTACGGGGTTTGGGATGTGCTACATTTGCCTGCTGCCGCGCTTGTTATGTCCTCATGTCACTATATCGGGGCTGGTTGAGGCCTACTCAGGGGAGGATCCAGACTCCGCGTGGATTGATGTAATTGTTCTTTGTTGCTGCTCTTGCCCTGTCCTTCCTCTGCAGGAACAGAGTGGGAAATGCTGTGCTGGATGTATGAGGCTTTTGTTGCGACCTGCACTGCCGATTTGTACGGGACTCCCTGTTACTCCCGGCCCATTCAGCGCCACTCTTACAATGTTTCCTCATGGCTCTTAAGATTGTCACTCTTAATGTCAAGGGGTTAAATAACCCGGTCAAACGCAGGGCAATACTGTCCCTCCTCGAGAGTACCCAGGCGGACATATGCCTTTTGCAGGAAACTCACTTGCTGGCCCGAGACTGTCCCAGGATGCGGTCTCCAAAGTTCCCGGTGCAGCTCTTTTCCTCTGGGGCTACTAAGACAGCGGGGGTGGCTATTCTGGTCTCTAGGAGATTTAAGGGGGAGGTACTGCACAAGGTCGTAGAGCAAAAGGGGAGGCTCCTGGCTTACAGGGTTAAGATGGGGAGCTTTCTATTCACGGTGGGCTCCATATATAGCACCAATGACCGTCAGGATCTGTTTTTACAAACTGCACTAGCAGACATAGCGACTACCCCAGACAGACACATAATCATTGGGGGCGACCTGAATATGGTCTTTAATTCGTCCTTAGACAGGTCCATACAGCGCCACCCACACACCGGGGAATTTTCGCAATTGAGTAACTCCCACCTGGGGGATCTGGACATGCATGATCTCTGGAGACGCTTACACCCCACTACACAGACCTATTCCTACTACTCCCACGCACATAGGACATACGCGAGGCTGGATTATCTCCTGGTTACGGGGCCGATGGCGGAACTGGCGATCGCTTCTGATATAGGGGTCCTCGCGTTGTCTGATCACGCTCCGGTGACGGGCTCTTTCCAGCTGCCGCCGGAGTCTCCGTTTCGCGGAGTTTGGCGCCTGCGAGATACCCTGTTACATAGACCAGCGGTACTGCAACAGGTACGCGCAGCGATTACTGAGTTTCGGGAACACAATGAGAACGGAGACACCTCCCGGGCGACGCAGTGGGCAGCCCTGAAAACGGTGCTCTGGGGCGAGTTTATCGCTATCTCCTCAGCGGAGAATAGGGACCGGCAGCGGAAAAGGGGCGAACTTACTGACACCATACGGGAGCTGGAACAAATGCATCGGAGGACGGGGGCCCCCAGAGTCTGGAGGCAGCTCAAAGCGGCCCGGAAGCTCCTTTCCGCGCTCGACATGGATCGGGCGGAATATGCGGCGCTGCGCATGAAACACGCTTACTACACAGGTGGTGACCGCTGCGGCCGACTGCTGGCGAATAAGCTTCGGGTGCAACATCTGCGCCAACGGGTCACGGGGCTGTCCGGCCCTGGTGGTACGTTGGCCACGGAGGACCACCGGATTGCGGACGGTTTCCGTCGCTTTTACGCCGACCTGTACGCGGGCGAGTCCCCCTCTGCCTCGGCTGAGGCCGATTACCTCGCGTCGGTGGACCTTCCTGTTCTTACATCAGAGCAGGCGGAACACTTGGAACGGGACATTCGACCGGAGGAGGTGATTGGCGCTACCTCCCGCCTGAAGCATGGGAAGGCCCCGGGACCTGACGGTTACACCCCGCTTTACTATAAAACATTCTGTACGGAGCTGGTGCCGCTGTTGACGCGACTCTTTAACTCCTTTGCCGAACCTGGGGCCATCCCTCCGGATCTCCTGCGGGCCACAGTGTCGGTTATCCCTAAGCCAGGGAAGGACCGGACCGACTGTGCCTCCTACCGGCCGATCTCGCTACTCAATGTAGACCTCAAGCTCTACACTGGGATTCTGGCGGCACGTCTAGCACCACTCTTGCTGGGACTTGTGGACCCGGATCAGGCCGGGTTTGTCCCGGGCCGACAGACGGTGGATAACACTAAAAGGGTGGTACACATCCTGGAGAAGGCCTCCCGTATCCCCGGTGAGCGCATGCTGCTCTCGGTCGACGCGGAGAAGGCGTTCGACCGGGTGCATTGGCCTGACCTAGAGAAGGTGCTTTGTAAATTGGGTATAGGAGAGAAGTTCCGCACCCTCATATTTAATTGTTACAAATCTCCTACTGCGATAGTGAGAGTGAATGGCTGCGACTCTGACCGATTCGCGATAGAGAGAGGGACCAGACAGGGGTGTCCACTTTCCCCACTGCTTTTCGCTCTTTACATGGAGCCATTTGCTCAGAGGATTAGGCAAAACTCGGAGGTGACTGGAGTCCGGATGGGGGGATACATTCACACCATCAGCTTGTATGCGGATGATGTGATTTTCATGCTTGACAATCCGAAGGAGTCACTCCCCGCTTGCATTGCTGAGCTGGACGCCTTCGCCGCGGTGGCGGGTTTTAAAATGAACATGAGAAAGTCGGCGGCCCTTGACATCTCACTCGCCTCTGCCACACGGCTTGCGCTGCAGAGACAATTCCCCATGCGATGGTCTGGTGAGCTGATCCCCTACCTTGGGGTACTACTGGCGCCCTCTCTGCCTGCCATGGTTACTGCTAACTACGCAGCCCTGAGCAAGAAAATGAAGGAGGAACTACTCCGGTGGAGCAAAGGCACGCTATCATTATTGGGACGGGTCGCCGCGGTAAAGATGACCCTCCTACCGCAGGTACTGTATCTGTTCCGGGCCTTGCCACTCCAGCCGCCGAAAGGGTGGATACGTCAGGCTCAGACCGATATCGCGCGGTTTTTCTGGCAGGGCCGTAAACCCAGACTCAGGAGAGCCCTGTCCACGCTGGCACCCGAGTCCGGTGGTCTTGGGATTCCGGATCTCCACAAGTATTTTCAGGCAGCGCAGCTGAGATACCTGGTGGAATGGAGCAAATGGGAGTCTGACAAGCACTGGCTGTTCCAGGACCAAGCGGTGGCGGGCAGGACTCTACAAGAGATACCCTTCCTTCGCAAGGGTCACAGACCCCCCAATCTCTATGCGTCCTTTGTCACACAGGTCCCGCTCCGTGTTTGGGATGCGGTGAATATTAAACATGACCTTACCACCTTCCCGTCACCGCTTACACCACTGGTGGGGAACCCCGACTTCCAACCCGGAACGGAGCCTCGAGCGTTCTCGCTCTGGCAGGCAGCCAGATGCTGCGCACTGTACCATATCTACGGCCCGGAAGGTGCCGTGCCATTCGAAGACCTTCGCCGGGAATACCGCTTGCCTGAGACTGAGCGTATGCGATACCTGCAAATACGCCATTGGGCGGTTCAGCCGCAGGTAAGGGAGTTGGCTGATCGGAAGCTTACTCCGTACGAGATGTGGCTGGCAACGCGTTCCTCGGACGCCAAGCTCATTTCGGACATATATCGACTGTTACAACCCCCCCCTTACCACATCCATAGCCCCGGGAGAGCTAGCTGGGAACGAGAGTTGGGGAGGGAACTGAGTCATAAAGAATGGGACGACATCTCCTACCGAGCGCGTCACTCCGCATATCACACCGGGCTCACGGAGACCTTCACTAAGATATCCACATACTGGTACTATACACCACAGAGGTTGCAGGAAATGAACCATCACATCTCGGACACCTGCTGGCGTGAATGTGGGCAGGTGGGCACGCTTACGCACATTTTGTGGGATTGTCCGCTGCTGGGTCCGTACTGGAAAGAGGTTTTAGATGAGATAGACCAGTGCTTTAACATCGAATTACCTCGCCTCCCTGCCTATGTCCTGTTAGGGTTGCCCAATGGCTTGATGTACCCTCTGCGCTCCAGGCGAGGCAGACAGATTGCGATCGCCTTAGGCTCGGCAATCCAGAACATTCTTATATACTGGCGAACCACCACCCTTCCTCATTCCGTAGGCTGGCTACACAGGTTGTGGCACGTTCTGGGAATGGAGAAGCTGTCCCTCACAGTGGCGGGGGAGGTGGACAGGTTTGATGACCTGTGGCGGCCTTTTCTCATCCTGTTGCAGTCGGAGTTCAAGGAGATTACATGTCCACGATATCTTAGACTGCTGCGGCTGACAGCTCCAGTTACGCAACCGACATAGAGGGGGGGTGCATTGGAGGATGTGGCTCCTTTGAGGAAGAGCAGGATGTATAGGGCATTTGCACAAGCACAGAGGGGAAGGGAAGGGAGGGGGGGTTCGGGAGGGGGGGTACGGGAGGGGGGAGTTGGGGGGGTTGTTGGTTCCGGAATCTGTCGTCACGACCCCTTTGCCCACAATAAGACTCTGCGAATGCGTGGCTAGCAATATGTGATTTTCAGACGGTGTTACAGGAGAAAGTCTTTGCAGTACTTAAGCACGACGACTGCATTCCTTGTTTGTACTGTTTTTCTCTTTGTTTCTGAAACTGCAATAAAATACTTTAAACCTAAAAATAATTCCTATGTGGGGGGGCTGGAGTCCCCCAACATGCCCCAGGAACCACCACCTCCCGGGGCTCTAATTATTAAAAATGGGGGTCCGTGACGGACACCCAAGCCCCAGGGACCACCACCCCCCAGGGCTTGGTAAATGTTGGCCTCCTGGAGCCCTTCATGGCCCTGGGGACCGCCACTCCCGAGGTCAGGCTCTTGCAGTATACCGGGGTGCCCACCCCCAGGACACTGCTGTTTGCTATGGCAGGGGGGGTGTCAAGTGCCGAAATCTGAATTTGATGTTCCACAGGAGCGGATGATAATTCCTCAATCCCCTATCTCACTACAGTGAACACCAAGGCTCATGAGTAGCAAAGAGGGGGAAAGGGGAGTTGGAAGAAAAGAGAGACTGTCACTGCTTCACTTCTTCTTGACTGGTCTCGAGTTGTGGGCCTCAAGATATCCTGTAACCCAAAAAACATCATGTAGCAACTACTATTTGTACTAAATAACTATTACTAGTACCTTGCTTAAATACCTGTCAATCCACAGTGTCTTGCTGCTCTCTATAGTGATTGGTTTTATGTAAATAGGATTGTCCTGCACCATTCCTATGTGGTAGTACAGTTACTGTTAATCTCCTGCAAAGAAAAACATACTTGTAAGTTCTGTACCTAACTATGTGAAAGTCCCTGCTAGATGAATCCCTGTTACCTGTATTTCCAGACTTATAGCTGAACAATTGTCCTTAAGTTATTCTTCTTTTCAGTATTTTAGATTGTGTCTAATGTTCTTCTCTTCTTATCTTACAGAATTCTGTCTTCTTCGTTGGTAAGTACAATTATATGTATACATGTGTATATATATATATATATATATATAAACGCTCCCAGACTCCTTTCGCCACTCCAGAAGAAATCACAAGCACTCACGGGGGGTGATATCAGCAGTATAATTTAATCCAGCAGGTAAAACAAACGCGTTTCGGATATAGTCCTTCTTCAGTGTTCATTACACATAGAATAGTGAGGCGGCATATTATATACACGCATACGATCGCGTCACAGTAGAAACAAAGGAGGGGATGGTCGCCAGCAAATTGCGGGCGCCATCTTTGAATGACAAATTATCACAGTTGTTATGTTACGTTCGGCATTTAGGAACCTCAGGATCGAGGTTGCTATCTCCCTACTGCCTTATTCTCAAAAACCATTGTGTGGCCGTATATCGGCTTACTCACTAAGTAACAAAAACATTTTCTTAGACACAAATTCCCAAACTCAGTGCAAAAGATTTAGTTTCAAAAAAAGTTCCTTTACCTATGCAGACAGTATTTATTAAATAAATACATCCATATAGAATTGAATTAATAAAGTACTACTCTAGATCCCTAGGTGTACTGTTAGCTCTTCCCCAGAATTTAACCCATTAGGGCTTTTAGTCTGCAGGTCAATTATATATCCCGACTCCAGTCTTCGGAGTCTGGTCACCCTGTCCCCTCCTCTAGCATGTACAGGGACGCAATCAATGGGAAAAAACTGTAAAAGATTTCTATCGCTCTTGTGTTTTATAGCAAAAGTTGAAATCCTTTTTAGCTATAGCTTGCATATGTTCTAAAATTCTAATCTTGACATTATGTATCGTGCTGCCCACATACATAAGTCCGCAAGGGCATTTCAAACAGTAGGCAGCATGTGTGGTAAGACAAGTCAAGAATTTAGTGATAGTTCTTCCTTTCTTCAACCCCTTTACGTTGTAGGTTAACATTCTTTTACTAACGGCGCAGGCTTTGCACTTCCTGCATGGGTAAAAGCCTTTCATTTCTTTTAAAGTGCCTTGTTTGGATGGAACTGGATGCAGATGACTATGTACAAAGCTATCTCGTAAGGAGTGCGCTTTCCTAAAAGTGATCATGGGGACCAGTGATATATCGGGGCCGATGACTGGATCTGTTTTTAGAACATGGCAGTTTCTTTTCATGATAGTTCTAAGGTCAGAGGCATTCTCGGAAAAAATGGTTTTCAAACGGAATTGGCCCTCATTCGTTTTTTTCTTCTGTTTTTCTTTCAAAATTTTCTCTCTAGCCAGTTGCTTTACTTTCGTTAGAGTAGATTTTAACAAATTACTGTCATAGCCTCTTTCCAGAAAGCGGCTCAAGCTCACATTTGCTGCTTCCTCAAAATCACATAGTTTTGAACAGTTACGTAAACATTCCCCTTAGGGTATGCTGTTTTTTAGTCTCTTAGGGTGGCTGCTTGAAGCGTGTAGCATGCTAGTGCCCGCTGTCGGCTTCCTATACAGGGAGGTTGTTAATTCCCCTTCCTTTATTTCTACCTTCAGGTCGAGATAGTTTACTGCCACTAAACTAATCTCGCTTGAAAATTGTAGATTACATTAATTTCTGTTCAGATGTTTAATGTATTCCTGGGCTTTGATCTCTGAACCCTTCCATATGAGGAAGAGATCGTCTATGTATCGATGCCATGATACTATTTCCTTTGTCCATTCAGCATTACCAGTGGACCAGGCCACCTGCTCCTCCCACCAGCCAATGAACAAGTTAGCATAGCTGGGGGTGAAGCAGGTGCCCATTGCTGTCCCGGAGATGTGTCGATAAAGGTCTCCCTGGAAAATATATATATATATATATATATTATATAACTATATTTACTTGCAAGAAGTCTCTTGCATAAATGCCAAGCGGAAATATTGCTGCAATGCACTTCTTCCTCTTGCTAACAGTAATATTCCGTGAGCCGCTGCATCTAAAATGAGTACTTCTTTGTAACTTCTTGTTCTCTGACTAAAGTTCTCTGCGAAGTCTAAACAGTCCTTTACTATTGATACCATATACTTCTACTGGAAGCTATGGACAGTTCATTTTACCATTGTCAATCTTAACTACCAAGCCTCTTATTGAATTAAATGACTTACTTGATATTTCTGAAGTTACCTTCCATTACCTCTATCAGCCAGTTCTACAGACCGACTGTTGTTTCTTCCTTGTGCTTATCGAGTTCTGCATATTGTGAATACTCTGCTTTATCTTCTGACTGACTGGAGCATCTGACTAAACCTTCATATATGTAGAATTCTTTATTTTCTTTATGTATTGCCCAGCCTTCTCCCTTTCAAACACAAAGGTGAAATGTGCGGTGTACAGACATAATATTGAGTTTTTATTTTTTAAGTGCTCAAATATCGAGTTTGAAATATCGAAGGGACAGAATATGGACATCAAGTATATCGATGACCAGAATATCGACATGAAGATCAGTAAAATCGTTTGTAAAAATATTGATGTTAATAATATCAATGTTTATATTAGTAAGGAAACAAATGTGAGATCACACTGCTTCACCTCCCAGCAGGTTCATCCCGAGCCATCATGGTAAATGCTGTTTGCCAAGTGTATGTACTTGCAAAGTCCCTTGACTGTTTCACCAGGTAGGTGCAGGCTGGTGTGGGCCATCTCTAAACATGTAATTCTGGATTATTATCCATCATCAGTAGAGATAAGGCAATTGAAATGTTAGGGGTTGCTGAGCAGGCTGCCAAAATATTCTCGGTTCACAGTACCTCTCAAGGCGCGCAGGTGCCTCTCCATTAGCTCATCAGCTCAAATAGCTTGAGGGAGCCTTTTAAACAGGAAACAAATGTGGGATCACACTGATTCACCTCCCAGCAGGTTCGCCCCTAGACATCATGGTAAATGCAGTTCGCCAAGTGTGTGTACTTGCAAAGTCTCTCTACTGGGAGATGAAGCAGTGTGATCCCAAATTTGTTTAATATTTATATTAGTGTTATGTATTTTAGTATGTATTTTAAATGTATGTGTTCTATATTTTTGGTTAAGTATTGTATTTTTGTTAAAAATATAAGTATTACATTTTTAGATTTTATTAATTTATTTTGTAAGTATATTTTGCATTTTAGTTCCGTAGTAGGTTGCGGGTTTATAGGGGAATACGGTGGGAAGTAATTTTATTATAGTAAATTAAATAATATTTTGTATTAATTTATACTTATATATTAAATATTGAATATTTTTAATTGTGGTAAATAATTTATAATCAATTACTTATTAATTGGTTGTTAATTATTATTCATTATTTAGTAAATATCTTAATTGTGTAATATTTTTAGGAGCAGGTTGGGGTTTAAAGGGGAATAGGGTGGGAAGTAATTTAATTATAATAATTAATTAATAAGGTCAATTAACTAATTAAGTAAATATTATTTTATATTGTAAATTGTTGTAAATAATGTATTAGTAATTAGTTATTAATTGTTTGTTAGTTATTAATAATTAATTGATAAATGTGTAAATTGTGTTGTTTTTTTAGGAGTGTGTTGTGGGTTTATAGAAGAGTAGAGTGGAGAGTAATTAAATAATAATGTATGTATTTGAATTTTTAAATATTTAATATTTATGTATTTTAAAATAATTTGGAAATTGTGTTAAATAACATATTGTTAATTATTTATTAATTGGTTATTAATAATTAATTATTAATTATGTTGTTTGTGCGATTTTTTTAAAGATTGGGTTGTGTGTTGATTGGGGAGTAGGCTGGGAAGTAACTTTATTTCTATTTTTTTAAATTTTTGTTAAACCATATTTTTTATATTGATGTATACTGTTAATTGTGTGAATTAAATTCATATTCATTTTTTTAATTGTTTGTTAATTTTAATTAATGAATCCATTAAATATTAATTAATTATGTTAATAGTGTTATGTTTTTACAACATTGGTGGTTAAACAAAAGGGAAGAACCTGGAGCTTTTTTAAATAGTTCCTGAACTATGCTCCTGAAGGTCAGTCAGTCAAGTGGGTGAGCAGTTCCTGAGGGGGGGATTCGGGAAGTGAACAGGTCTCTTATGAATGCCCTCACACACCCCAAAGGATGTCTTGCTTCATCATTGGGCTGTGCTCCTCATTGGGCCGGCGCTGTGATGCCCGATGGGCACCCGTGAAGAGGCTCTTTACTGGAGATCTTTTAAGAGACAGCCGTTGGGTGCGTGTGGGTATGTGATCAAGGTAGTGAATTGAGAGTGCAAAGTTGGTTAAAATAGGTTTAGTACTGCCCTGTATGGAACAAATGTTATTCTGGGGGTGTACTAACCTAACTAAAATAAGTGAGCCCTGTCTAGAGGCTATGATCCTAGAGGGTCTAGATAGTGTAAGTGGTTGACATGTTTCTCGCATTCTGGCCCTAACGGGTCAATCGGCAATTCTTCAGGACCAGTGTGTTGTTAAAATGGGAAGGAGTAAAGCTTGAAGCATTCTTGATATAAGAGGCTGACCACAGGAATGCTGTTAAAGTAGGACAATGTACACCCCCCTTCCTTAACCAATAATAGAAGTGACCATAAAGAAAAAGTTAGAATAATCAGTAAGATGACTGATAGGTAGTAGTGGTCCCTCCTAGGGACAACCGCACATCAATATGAACAACGTCTTAGTAATTGACAATGGTTGCGTGTGAATAATTATGTTGCTATAATCAAGACGGGTGCTAGAGTAGCTTAATGCACCTACTACCTGGAGGTGCAATTAGCACATTAGAAGCTAATATGCATGTAAATACACTGAAACAAAGCAGTTACAGCACACCCTTTGATATCTATAACAATCAAGATAAAGTGATTCCTGATATATGTTGGTGCGAACAGTTCAATGAGACAACAGATGTGTGAAACATGGTATGGAGCATACAGGATTATATCATTTCAACATTCACTCTCCGGCCCCCAACTACCTGAACAACCTGAACAACAAACTGGTAAGAGCAGGTCAATCCAGAACACTGAGAAGCTCCAACTCACTCCTTCTTATTCCTCCAAAACTGAAAAAGAAAAGCACCCGATACTGATCGTTTTCTGGCAACGCTCCCAGGAGCGCTCTCTCTGGAGTCCTCAGATGCAACCCCTCCTTCTCCTGTTTCAAAAGGGACTTGAAACTCCATCTCCTTAACAAATACTTTCCTGACCAACGTCAACCAACCCGGACTTCAATATCCGAGTTGATTCCTCTTTCTCTTGACATTCAAGGATAGTTGGTGCCCGGACTGTGTTAATCATATTTTTTTCTGTTCTCTCCCGCTCCGATTCACTGTTTACTTATTTTTCATGCTGTATTCTTTTATCTCTGGTTTGCCTCCTTACTGCCTGCCCGCTATGTAATGCAATTTCCTTCTGTTTTTTACAGTGTGCATACAAAGTGCTCTGATACCTATGGGTCAAGCTAGCGCTATATAAATCTTTTAAAATAAAATAAAAAAGACGTTTGTTTGTCCTAGAAGAGCAACAAGTGTTTCTCAATCCATTACTATTTCTATACATTTTTTTAAATGAACCAGCAGAAGTAAAAATTGCATTGTCTAAATTTGCATCCATTTTTCCTTTAACCACCACAACTCTGTTTAGATTCCAAATGCAATGATCCTGGGTTTTTGATAGCATTCTTGAAACCTTTAATGACCATAAGAGGTTTAATAAATTTAGAAATAGAATTACCACCCAGACTAGGCTGTTTAATCATGACCCAATCACCAACCTTCAACCTTCACCAAAGTTCTTTTTACAGCATTCTTTATATCAAAATAACATTTCCTTTTATTGCCTATCATATCTTCCCTCTTTTGTATGTCATTACCATCACATACACTTTCTTTTCCATTGGCTAACTCTTTTTTGTTTACTCAAAAAAGGTTCTACAAATGTGGTGAGTACTCTACCACTGAATAAAATATTAAAGGGGTTTTCCCTGTGGTACCGTGAGGAGACATTTTGTATTCCTCCATCTTTTTCATAACTTCACCTTTCCAATCCAAGGACAACGACTTTGCCAAGGTAATAGTTTCTTTAAGTACTCTATTAAATCCCTCAACCATGTTGTTGGATTCCGGATGATATAGAGCACAAGTTTTATGAACAATACCTCTCAAGGTTAAAAATTCCTCCATTTCTCTAGAAGTAAGATTAACACCATTGTCAGTTAAGATAGACTCAGGCATACCGTCCTTTGAAAACAATTCTTTAAAACACTTAATTACGTGGGCTGAATCTATCATAGACACAAAAAACTTCTGGCCAACAAGAATACATATCAATTACCACCAAAACAAAATATTTGCATACCACCATGAAGAACTAGTTCAAGTATGTTCAAAGTAATGTCCTGCCAAGGATGAGAGGGACGACTTCTTATGATCATGGGTTGCACATGTGGACATTTAGATTTATCACTCAACGTGCAGGGAACACAATCCCTCACCACAGGATCTACAAGCTTATCCATGCTGGGCCACCAATATGACATGTGCACCCTTTCTTTGCTTTTAGTAAGACCAGCATGGGTTTCATGAACTAAATCCACTAATTCATTCCTGAGGCTACATGGAGGAATTAACCTAGTGCCTCGAAACAACAAGCCATTCTCAACAGACAATTCGTTTAATATAATCCAAAATGGTCTCATAAGATCAGAGCCTGCCTTTCTGTGTGTCCAACCCTTTCGAACAAACTACATCACTTCTGTCAAAGTCGAATCTTTGGCCACCTCCGCCATCCACCTTTTCTATGAAATTATTTCATGATCTACCACACACACCCATTCAATGGAATCTTCAGATTCCTCACTCACAGTGGATTTGTAGTGTAGTTCCTATATTCCCAATAGGCTATGCGCATTGGAATAGTGTATCCTGTAGTTTAGACGTAGGACTGAGGTCTAGGTCTCTACAGAATATACTAATCTTAATTGTGTGTGTGCCAGCTAGCTCAGAGGTCACTAGAAACTTTCTCGAATAAACAAGAAGGGATTTAGTTTCTGACAACCGCTCAAAACATGACAACTTTGTTTCCCAAGAATAAGAATATACCTCTAGAGTTGTGGAAACAATAGATTGTTATTTCACTCAGTCAATGGGGCATGCTTCGTTTCACCAGAGGTGCAGAGAAATAGAGAGATGGGCGTTTTCAATAAAATATTTATTGAACAGTCTTCTTTCTCAAGCATAAGAAATGAAGTGCTGCAATTGTAATACTTGCGGTAAAGTACAAAGTGTACAGTACGAAGAGTATTATAAAATAATATTGCAAAAGCATGATATGGTTTTTAAGCCATAAGATATCTAAAATGCATAAAATACATACAGTGATAAAATAATGACTAAAATTACTCAACTGGTGCTTCTAAAATACGCCTATCCCGGTGTACCTAACCTAGGCTTAGTACAAGGGAGGGAGTAAGTAAGTTGTAGCCTAGTTTTAGTATTTGTTTGCCAAGAATCTAATCCAAGAATTCTCTTAGGGTCTTATCAGCTCCGTACCTTAGTTTTAGAATGTAAGAGGTCTGGTATCTCTCTCTCAGGACTCGATTTGCCAACAACCCGCAAGGGTAGCCTGGAAACACTGGAGCTTGATTTCTCGGCAGGAGAAAAGTGCAGCCTCTCTCAGTGCGTCAGTCGGAGGGTCGGCTTCCTTCGGCACTTGCAGCAGCAGGGCGCGTCGGGCAAGTAGATAGTCGAACTGCTCTTAACCACCGTGTGTTTGTTTGGACAAGTGCGGACATATTTATACCTTGAAGGTGCCGAGTGTGACGTAAGAGTGGACATAATAACGTAATTAGAGACTTAATTCTCTGAAAACTCCATGATTTCTTGGATAAATTAATATTCATGCAGGGGGAAGTCCCTGACTGCTGAAGGCAGGTTATTCCAAGAAATCGTTGTAGATTTTCGGAACTAGTGGAAGTAGCCTAGCCGTATTAGGACTACTTGAGTTATGTCTTAACACGGTTATGATTTCTATGCCTATATAAGGATACAATATGTTATACCTATATAAGGACATGAATCGGGAAAATCGCACTAGGATCCTAAAACGCAATACAAAAGATTCTCTAGGAGCTGTGATAATACATCAGCAATGCCATTGTCAATTCCTGGAATAAATTTAAGTGAGAAAATATATTCTTGCAAACCAATGACCCATCTAGTGATCCTACTTGAAATTAGATCAAGACCCTTTTCATTGAATATTTCCACTAATGGCTTATGGTCAGCGCGAACCTCAAAATTAATTCCCCAGAGAAATGTTAAAAAAATTTTATTGCCCAAAAAAGCGCAAAGGATTCCCTTTCAACCACAGAATATCGTGTTTCAGGATCTCTCAAACTTCTGAAAAGAAACATAACAGTTTGCACACCAGATGGACCATACTGTTGTAAAACGGCACGCCGGCCTTTCTCACTAGCATCAGTAATGAGAATAGGTTGAATAGTGGGATCAAAGCTCTTGAGGGAAGGAGCAGCATTAAGTTTTTCCTTAACACTAATATATTCACTCTCGCATAACTTCGACCATTCAAAATCAACACCTTTACGTAATAAAGACCTCATATTTACAGTTGAATCTGCAAAACTTTTCCCAAATTTTGCGTAATATTCCACCATACCTAAGAATTTCATCAACTCACTCCTATTAGTAGGAGAGCTCATATTATGAATAGTATTAATCAAGTCACTCTTGGGTTTAACTCTATCACCAGTTATATTGTGTCCTAGGTAATTTATCGAATCAGCTCTGAATCTACATTTCTCCATCTTAATAGTAAGATTGCACTCACACCGAGTAGAACGGGTGGTGGGGTCGCTGCCATCATTCGCTCCCAATTTCTCTTTACTGAACTCGCTTCTATTTCAATCCCAAACACTGATATTCTTACGTTAAAATTCACTTCCCCTCAATTGTCTTTTATATGTGTTCATCGTCCTCCTGTTAATATGTCCTTATTTCCCTCACAATTTGGTAGTTTCATCTCCCAATTAGTTATTAATTCGGCCAAAATCCTCATCATAGGTGACTTCAACTATTGGCCGCAAGACTCCCAGGAAAGCAGTCTGTACGCTGATTTCACAGATCTGCTTTATGGCCTGAATTGTAGACAGCACATTTCAGTTGCGACCCATATTAAGGGTCACACTCTTGACCAAGTATGGTCGGCGAATCTTGCCATCTCCCCGCCCTTAGTCTACCCTTGTACTTGGTCGGATCACTTTTTTATTTCTTTCTCGTTAAATCTCACTCTACCCATCCGCTCCCCTCCCATTGTTAATTTCAGGGCACGTAACTGGAAGCGAGCTGATATTCCTCAGTTTCATTCTATTTTGCTAAACACAATTCCCAGCTATTTCCCTCCAAACTCTTCCCAAACTGCCACCCTTGATGAATGGCTGGGACAGGCTAGTGACAAGGTTGCCCCGATAAGAGTTGTCAAAACTAAACGTCCTCATGACGCTCAGCGTTGGTACACTGACCAACTTAAACAGGAAAAATTAACTCTTAGACAAGCCGAGCGTAGTTGGCGACGCAACTATGACCCCTCATCAAAAACCATCTATATGAATCTCCTAAAACTGTATAAAAACTCCATTCTCCTGGCCAAAACTTCCTATTTCTCACTAAAAATTCTCAGTTCAGCCTCCAAAACCAAGGACATTTTTTCAATCGTTAGAGAACTTTCCTTGCCTGACCGTATTACCGCGCAACCCCAACCTTCACAAGTTTTCTGTGATTCACTCAATTCATTTTTTTTTTAAAGATTTCCTCCATTAAAAACAATATCCCTTCCCCTTCTCCTTCCAGTGTTCACCTTTTACCCCCCAGAAACCCCTGGTGCTTGTCTGAATTCCCCCCTATTTCCCAGACTGAATTCATCTCCCTGTTACATGCAGTTAGTTCAGGCTCTCCCAACGATTGCTGTCCCCCTCTAATCCTAAAAGCTGCCTTTTTGGCCTGCCCTGGCCCCCCCTTGCTCTTCTCAATGATTCACTTGCTACAGGTTCTGTCCCTAATGCTTTCAAACAAGCTGTCATTGTACCTATTCTTAAAAAACCTGGCACTGACCCATCTGTTCTGAGCAATTACCGGCCTATTTCCCTTTTACCCTATCTGGGGAAGGTTCTGGAAACCTATGTCACTCGATGCCTCAGCGCATTCATTGAGAGGTCCTCCTTCCTCGATGACCAGCAGGCTGGGTTTAGACCTGCCCATTCAACCGAAGCGGTCATCGCGGCGGTGATGGATGCGCTGAGACTAGGTGCTGACCGGAACCTTACCCAGGCCCTGGTTTTATTAGATCTGTCTGCGGCTTTTGACACGGTCGATCACGATATCTTGATTGACCGTGTCAGAAATGCGGGCATCCAGGGCCTAGCTTTAACCTGGATTAGCTCCTTTTTACATCAGCGTTCTCAATCGGTTCATTTATCCACCTTCTCTGCTCCTTCCTCTTCACTTTCCTGTGGTGTCCCCCAAGGTTCTGCCCTCTCGCCCCTTCTCTTTAATCTCTATATGCACCCTCTCTTAGCCTACCTTTGTCACACCCCAGTAACTATTTTTAACTACGCAGATGACCTACAGTTAATCTTCCCTATCGATACCTCCTCTGCTTCCCGTACCAACTTTCAGGCCACTATGCTTACCATCTCCGAGTGGATGCATTTCAGCCAGCTGAAGCTCAATCCTCGTAAGACAGAGCTTGTCCTGACAGGAGGGTCCTCCAACCCCTGGGATTCCAGTTTCTGGCCCCAATCTCTTGGCCCTCCACCTTGTCCTGTCGATACCGTGAGGAGCCTTGGCGTGATTATTTCCAGCGATCTGTCTATGAGACCTCAAATCAACGCCGTCACTTCTGCTTGCTTTTACCACCTGCGCAGAATTGGCAAAATCCGTAGGTTCCTCACCACAGAGGCTCTTGTACTTGTGATCATGGCCCTTGTTATTTCTCGTGGTAGGCAGACAAAATATCGAAATTAAAATATCGATATACAATAATATCGATGTTTTAATATCGATGGTATAGTATATCGATGTGCCATAATATCGACAGACAGAATATCGAGATTAAGGTATGTATGTTAGTAATATCGAAATTTTGTTGTTTAGTGTTATGTATTTATATGTTTGCTAAATATGTTTAGAAATGTATGTTTGAAAATTAGTAATTTTGTTAACATTTTGCGTTTTAATATTAGAGCTGGTTGTGGGTTTATAGGGGAATAGGGTGGGAAGTAGTTTAATAATAATTAATTAATTAATATATGTTTGTAAATATTTTTAATAAATAATTAATTAATCGGTAATGAATTAATATTAATTAGTTAATTAATTAATATATGTTTGTAAATATTTTTAAATAATAATTAATTGGTAATTAATTAATATTAATTAGTTAATTAATTAATATAATTTTGTACATATTTTTAATTAATAATTAATTGGCAATTAATTAATATTAATTAGTTAATTACATTAATTAAAGTAATTTTTTAATATATATAATTTTTTTATTGTTGATTAATTATTTGGGAAAAATTTATATTAATTAGTACATTAAATTAATTATAGCTAATGTGCTAATATATTTACTTTATTGTTAATTAATAATTAATTGGTAATTAAATAATGTTAATTAATTTTGGGTAAAGGAGTATTTTTAGGGTTCAGGGTCAGTTTTCAGTTCTTGGGTAAAGGTATTTTTTGGGTTCAGGGTCAGTTTTCAGTTTTTGGGTAAAGGGGTATTTTTAGGGTTCAGGGTCAGTTTTCAGTTTTTGGGTAAAGGGGTATTTTTAGGGTTCAGGGTCAGTTTTCAGTTTTTGGGTAAAGGGGTATTTTTAGGGTTCAGGGTCAGTTTTCAGTTCTTGGGTAAAGGGGTATTTTTAGGGTTCAGGGTCAGTTTTCAGTTTTTGGGTAAAGGGGTATTTTTAGGGTTCAGGGTCAGTTTTGGGTTTTTGGGGTACAGGGGTATTTTTAGGGTTCAGGGTCAGTTTTGGGTTTTTGGGGTACAGGCGTACAGGGTAAAAATAAAATAAATTTAAATTTAATTTAAATCAATTAAATGAAATTAAAAAAAATAAAATTACATTAAATTATTAAGTTTTTAATTTATTTTAAATGTATATGTATTACTTTTAATTTTTTAATTATGTTTTAATGTTTTTATTTAATATTTGTTAAATTATATGTATTTTAAAATTATTTTTACATTATTATTAATACATTTAAAAAAACGATATTTTTAATTTTGATATTTTTGTACTACGATATTATTTTTTCGATATTTTTGTACTTACCATTATGTAGATATAATTTCGATATTTTTGATTTCGATATTTTTGTGTCGATATTTTTGTATGTAGATATTCTGTCTGTCGATATTATGTCAGACATTCATTTCTCGTATCGACTACGCCAATTCCCTTTATGCCGGGACTCCTGCTTACCATCTCCATCGGCTCCAGCTGGTGCAAAATAAGGCGGCCAGACTGTTTTTTTAACAGCCAAAACATCAACATGTCTCGCCCCTGTTGAGGAGACTACATTGGATCCCTGTAGCCTCTCGATGTACCTTCAAACTCGGATGTACTGTTTTTAAGTCACTAACTGGTCTTGTTCCCGCTTTTACTTCACACAGTCTCAAGTGTTACATCCCGTCTAGGAACTTGCGATCTTCTGATCACAACCTTCTAACCACTCCCAGGTTTAGACGTAAAAAACATGGCGGCTCCTGTTTTTCGTTCCTTGCCCCCTCTACCTGGAACTCCCTTCCCGCCACTATCCGACTCTGTCCTGATTACATATGTTTTCGTAAACTCCTTAAAACTCATCTTTTCCAGCTAGCTTACAACTGAACCCTCAGGCCCTCCGCTATGTTTGCCTTTGAGCGCCATGAAACCAATTGGTGTCCGTGCGAGGTACAAAACCTTTTAACATAACATAACACAATCTTTCTAACACCATCCTTAGTCGAGAATCATGTTGCTCTACATCATCACCAAAAATAAGGATGTCATCTTGGAATATACATACCCCTTGAACATCTCTAAGTACATTTTTCATGGCTCGTTGAAAAACAGATGACGCGGATACTAAGCCAAATGACATTCCAATGAATCTAAATGTACCAAAAGGTGTTATAAATGATGTAAAATCCCTACATGATTCTTCCAACTAAACCTGATGATAAGCGGAGGTTAGATCGATTGTGCTAAACACCTTCGCCCCAGCTAGCAAAACCAACAATTCAGTGATGTTTGGCAAAGTATAACGATCTACAATCACACATTTGTTTAGTTGTCTCAAGTCAATACAGAGACACAAGTCACTGCTGGGCTTTCTGGCTGCGACCACTGGGGCCAACCATTATGTTCCCTCTACCTCTTCAATAATTCCAAAACTCTTGAGTTTAAAAATCTATTTTTGCATATCATCCTTTACAGATAGAGGCACATTTCGTACTTTGCAACATACTGGTACAGAACCTTTTTTCAAATTGATTTTGTGTTGATAGCCCTTTAAGCCACCCAACTCATGTTTGAAGACACCAGGAAATTCTTTCTTGAGATTATGCAAAAATGAATTGCCCTCAGATTTAATCACTGAATGCTCTTTATCCTTAATTTGAATTGGAGGATCAGTGTTGGGATCAAGAAACACTCCTAAGTCACCTTGATGTAACCAAATGATAATACTATTACCTTTTTTTGACACTTATATCTTTCCAGATACAAATCTGTTTCTATATTCGATCATTAGACCAATAAAATACCCATGCAATTTTATAGGCTCCCTACCAAAGGCCAAAAGTGTGATGTCAGGCTTTATAAGTGAAATTTATTAAAATCATTAGATA
Source organism: Lissotriton helveticus (assembly GCF_964261635.1). Taxonomy (NCBI): domain Eukaryota; kingdom Metazoa; phylum Chordata; class Amphibia; order Caudata; family Salamandridae; genus Lissotriton; species Lissotriton helveticus. Next base: position 910,746,486 of record NC_136073.1, on the reverse strand, counting down.
CAATGGTACTCTTGTCACCTGAGTTGAAAAATACATGAGTGGTTTCCCCTTCAACAGTAATATTGTCAAAAGGGCATGATTTCTTATTAGTTTCACTCTGAACCTGAATAACAATTTGTCCAAATTCAAAAACATCACCACCCACCTCACTGACGTCGGCTACATAAACCTCCACAGTTTTAACTTTTGGTACTGCTTTACTTTTACACATTGAAGCAGAATGACCTTTTCTTTTACACTTCGTGCAGGTTTGAACCAAAGCAGGACATATTTTATCGTTTGTGAGATGGCCCACTCTACCACATCTGTAACATCTTCACTGCTCAACAATTTTTCCTTTAAATTTATCCTTACCAACTGGGGCATTATATTTACATTTTTCAGCTCTATTTTGGTTTTTATCTTTAACCTTTTGTACTTTTACATCTTTCTCAATATTTTTTTTAAACTTCAACACATTTCAAAGAATGTTCTATTCTCTTAGCTACAGTGAGAACTACATCTAAAGTAGGTTCATCGCGTAACCAAAGTTCTTCCATAATCTTTTCCATGTTGCACCCAAACATGAACTGATCACAAATACGTTCATACGTTAAGTTTTAAAATTTACATGAAGAGGCAAGTTTTCGTCAATCAGTAACATACCCTTCAATAGTTTCTTCTTTCCTTTGCATTCTTTTTGCAAAATGATATTTCTCTAAAATTGTACTTATCTTGGGTAAATAGTGTTTATCTAACTTTTTAATACAGATCTCATAATCATTCAAATCTCTTGCTTCCGCAGGTGGCGCATAGGGTAGATGATCAAACACATCGTGGCCTTCTGTGCACAAACAATGGAGAAGTAACAACAACTTTGTCTCAGCACTAAGAGATGGACCACAAACTCTGGAATACCTTTCACACACTACTTTTATCTTTTCCATTGTATGGGTGGGACCCCAGAACTAGAAAGAAAGAAAGGTGTTGCCATAACATTTTGCATGTTGAATTGTAAAATTTCTAATTATTAGCAAATTATATCTATGAAAAATATTAGTTGAATGCCATGTACGAAGCAATATAAAATATCTATAACATTATTGTGACTGTAAGCAATAACAATAAGGTATTTCAAAACAAAATTTCAGCACAAAATATTGAAAAGTTCTAGTAATAAACAATTCCAGTGATGAATGTGTGTGTGTGGATCACAGTTGATACTTTACCCGATGTATTGGTGGACATGTTTCTGCGGTTATTTAAAGAGCCACAAGGTATCTACCGCTTCAACAGGACCTAAATATTTTGCTACTGCTTGAAAAAGAAATACAACAAAATTGATACAGAAATCACTTGATCAATCCTGGTTGCCCTCCTCAGAATCAAGAGGAACGTGCTTCTCCTCACCTGGCAACAGCTCAGGAAGATAGTGCACCGCTCTGCCCGTCGGTACACCTTGCAGCCATCTGTGCTGCATGGGGAGGTCCCCATGCAGCACAGATGGCTGCAAGGTGTGGATCTTTAAATAACCGCAGAAACATGTCGACCAATACATCGGGTCAGTAGCTATTTGCTGAACCTACTGGCTTTTTTTGCACTAAACTGCTTTTAACATTGGAAGTGGACGGCAAATGCAGTTCGCCAAGTGTGTGTACTTGCAAAGTCTCTCTGCTGGGAGATGAAGCAGTGTGATCCCACATTTGTTTAATGTTTATATTAGTGTTATGTATTTTAGTATGTATTTTAAATGTATGTGTTCTATATTTTTGGTTGAGTATTGTATTTTTTTTTAAATATAAGTATTACATTTTTAGATGTTATTATTTTATTTTGTAAGTACATTTTGCGTTTTAGTTCCGTAGTAGGTTGCGGGTTTATAGGGGAATACGGTGGGAAGTAATTTAATTATAGTACATCAAATAATATTTTGTATTAATTTATACTTATATATAAAATATTTGATATTTTTAATTGTGGTAAATAATTTATAATCAATTACTTATTAATTGGTTGTTAATTATTATTAATTATTTTGTAAATATCTTAATTGTGTTATATTTTTAGGATCAGGTTGGGGTTTATAGGGGAATAGGGTGGGAAGTAATTTAATTATAATTAATTAATAAGGTCAATTAACTAATTAAGTAATTATTATTTTATATTGTAAATTGTGGTAAATAATGTATTAGTAATTAGTTATTAATTGTTTGTTAGTTATTAATAATTAATTGATACATATGTAAATTGTGTTGTTTTTTTAGGAGTGTTGTGGGTTTATAGGGGAGTAGAGTGGAGAGTAATTAAATAATAATTTATGTATTTGAATTTTTTATTATTTATCATTTATGTATTTTAAAATAATTGGAATTTGTGTTAAATAACATATCGTTAATTATTTATTATTTGGTTATTATTAATCATTAATTAATTATTATGTTGTTTGTGCGATTTTTTTAAAGATCGGGTTGTGTGCTGATTGGGGAGTAGGCTGGGAAGTAATTATATTTCTATTTTTTTATTTTGTGTTATAAAATCTTTTTTATATTGATGTATACTGTTAATTGTGTGAATTAAATTCATATTCATTTTTAAAATTTGTTTGTTAATTTTAATTAATTAAACCATTAATTATTAATTAATTATGTTAATAGTGTTATGTTTTTACAACATTGGTGGTTAAACAAAAGGGAGGAACTGGGAGCTTTTTTAAATAGTTCCTGCACAATGCTCCGGAAGGTCAGTCAGTCAAATGGGTGAGCAGTTCCTGAGAGGGGGGATTAGGGGAGTGAACAGGTCTCTTATGAATGCCCTCACACGCCCCAAAGGATGTCTTGCTTCATCATTGGGCTGTGCTCCTCATTGGACCGGCGCTGCGATGCCCGATGGGCACCCGTGAGGGGGCTCTTTACTGGAGATCTTTTAAGAGACAGCCGTTGGGTGCGTGTGGGTATGTGATCAAGGTAGTGAATTGAGAGTGCAAAGTTGGTTTAAATAGGTTTAGTACTGCCCTGTATGGAACAAATGTTATTCTGGGGGTGTACTAACCTAACTAAAATAAGTGAGCCTTGTCTGGAGGCTATGATCCTAGAGGGTCTAGATAGTGTAAGTGGTTGACATGTTTCTCGCATTTTGGCCCTAACGGGTCAATCAGCAATTCTTCAGGACCAGTGTGTTGTTAAAAAAGGGAAGGAGTAAAGCTTGAAGCATTCCTGATATAAGAGGCTGACCACAGGAATGCTGTTAAAGTAGGACTATGTACACCCCCCTTCCTTAACCAATAATATAAGTGACCATAAAGAAAAAGTTAGCATAATCAGTAAGATGACTGATAGGTAGTCGTGGTCCCTCCTAGGGACAACTGCACATCAATATGAACAACGTCTTAGTAATTGACAATGGTTGCGTGTGAATAATTATGTTGCTATAATCAAGACGGGTGCTAGAGTAGATTAATGCACCTACTACCTGGAGGAGCAATTAGCACATTAGAAACTAATATGCATGTAAATACATTGAAACAAAGCAGTTACAGCACACCCTTTGATATCTATAACAATAAAGATAAAGTGATTCCTGATATTTGGTGGTGCGAACAGTTCAATGAGACAACTACCTGAACAACCTGAACAACAAACTGGTAAGAGCAGGTCAATCCAGAACACTGAGAAGCTCCAACTCACTCCTTCTTATTCCTCCTAAACTGAAAAAGAAAAGCACCCAATACTGATCGTTTTCGGGTAACGCTCCTAGGAACGCTCTTCCTGGAGTCCTCAGATGCAACCCCTCCTCCTCCTGTTTCAAAAGGGACTTGAAACTCCATCTCCTTAACAAATACTTTCCTGACCTACGTCAACTAACCCAGACTTCAATATCCGAGTTGGCTCCTCTTTCTCTTGACATTCAAGGATAGTTGGTGCCCGGACTGTGTTAATCACATTTTTATTCTGTTCTCTCCCGCTACGATTCACTGTTTACTTATTTTTCATGCTGTGTTCTCTTATCTCTGGTTTGCCTCCTTACTGCCTGCCCACTATGTAATGCAATTTCCTTCTATTTTTTACAGTGTGCATACAAAGTGCTCTGATACCTATGGGTCAAGCTAGCGCTATATAAATCTTTTAAAATAAAATAAAAAAGACTTTGTTTGTCCTAGAAGAGCAACAAGTGTTTCTCAATCCATTACTATTTCTATACATTTTTTTTAAATGAACCAGCAGAAGTAAAAATTGCATTGTCTAAATTTGCATCCATTTTTCCTTTAACCACCACAACTCTGTTTAGATTCCAAATACAATGATCCTGGGTTTTTGATAGCATTCTTGAAACCTTTAATGACCATAAGAGGTTTAATAAATTTAGAAATAGAATTACCACCCAGACTAGGCTGTTTAATCATGACCCAATCACCAACCTTCAACCTTCACCAAAGTTCTTTTTACAGCATTCTTTATATCAAAATAACATTTCCTTTTATTGCCTATCATATCTTCCCTCTTTTGTATGTCATTACCATCACATACACTTTCTTTTCCATTGGCTAACTCTTTTTTGTTTACTCAAAAAAGGTTCTACAAATGTGGTGAGTACTCTACCACTGAATAAAATATTAAAGGGGTTTTCCCTGTGGTACCGTGAGGAGACATTTTGTATTCCTCCATCTTTTTCATAACTTCACCTTTCCAATCCAAGGACAACGACTTTGCCAAGGTAATAGTTTCTTTAAGTACTCTATTAAATCCCTCAACCATGTTGTTGGATTCCGGATGATATAGAGCACAAGTTTTATGAACAATACCTCTCAACGTTAAAAATTCCTCCATTTCTCTAGAAGTAAGATTAACACCATTGTCAGTTAAGATAGACTCAGGCATACCGTCCTTTGAAAACAATTCTTTAAAACACTTAATTACGTGGGCTGAATCTATCATAGACACAAAAAACTTCTGGCCAACAAGAATACATATCAATTACCACCAAAACAAAATATTTGCATACCACCATGAAGAACTAGTTCAAGTATGTTCAAAGTAATGTCCTGCCAAGGATGAGAGGGACGACTTCTTATGATCATGGGTTGCACATGTGGACATTTAGATTTATCACTCAACGTGCAGGGAACACAATCCCTCACCACAGGATCTACAAGCTTATCCATGCTGGGCCACCAATATGACATGTGCACCCTTTCTTTGCTTTTAGTAAGACAAGCATGGGTTTCATGAACTAAATCCACTAATTCATTCCTGAGGCTACATGGAGGAATTAACCTAGTGCCTCGAAACAACAAGCCATTCTCAACAGACAATTCGTTTAATATAATCCAAAATGGTCTCATAAGATCAGAGCCTGCCTTTCTGTGTGTCCAACCCTTTCGAACAAACTACATCACTTCTGTCAAAGTCGAATCTTTGGCCACCTCCGCCATCCACCTTTTCTATGAAATTATTTCATGATCTACCACACACACCCATTCAATGGAATCTTCAGATTCCTCACTCACAGTGGATTTGTAGTGTAGTTCCTATATTCCCAATAGGCTATGCGCATTGGAATAGTGTATCCTGTAGTTTAGACGTAGGACTGAGGTCTAGGTCTCTACAGAATATACTAATCTTAATTGTGTGTGTGCCAGCTAGCTCAGAGGTCACTAGAAACTTTCTCGAATAAACAAGAAGGGATTTAGTTTCTGACAACCGCTCAAAACATGACAACTTTGTTTCCCAAGAATAAGAATATACCTCTAGAGTTGTGGAAACAATAGATTGTTATTTCACTCAGTCAATCGGGCATGCTTCGTTTCACCAGAGGTGCAGAGAAATAGAGAGATGGGCGTTTTCAATAAAATATTTATTGAACAGTCTTCTTTCTCAAGCATAAGAAATGAAGTGCTGCAATTGTAATACTTGCGGTAAAGTACAAAGTGTACAGTACGAAGAGTATTATAAAATAATATTGCAAAAGCATGATATGGTTTTTAAGCCATAAGATATCTAAAATGCATAAAATACATACCGTGATAAAATAATGACTAAAATTACTCAACTGGTGCTTCTAAAATACGCCTATCCCGGTGTACCTAACCTAGGCTTAGTACAAGGGAGGGAGTAAGTAAGTTGTAGCCTAGTTTTAGTATTTGTTTGCCAAGAATCTAATCCAAGAATTCTCTTAGGGTCTTATCAGCTCCGTACCTTAGTTTTAGAATGTAAGAGGTCTGGTATCTCTCTCTCAGGACTCGATTTGCCAACAACCCGCAAGGGTAGCCTGGAAACACTGGAGCTTGATTTCTCGGCAGGAGAAAAGTGCAGCCTCTCTCAGTGCGTCAGCCGGAGGGTCGGCTTCCTTCGGCACTTGCAGCAGCAGGGCGCGTCGGGCAAGTAGATAGTCGAACTGCTCTTAACCACCGTGTGTTTGTTTGGACAAGTGCGGACATATTTATACCTTGAAGGTGCCGAGTGTGACGTAAGAGTGGACATAATAACGTCATTAGAGACTTAATTCTCTGAAAACTCCATGATTTCTTGGATAAATTAATATTCATGCAGGGGGAAGTCCCTGACTGCTGAAGGCAGGTTATTCCAAGAAATCGTTGTAGATTTTCGGAACTAGTGGAAGTAGCCTAGCCGTATTAGGACTACTTGAGTTATGTCTTAACACGATTATGATTTCTATGCCTATATAAGGATACAATATGTTATACCTATATAAGGACATGAATCGGGAAAATCGCACTAGGATCCTAAAACGCAATACAAAAGATTCTCTAGGAGCTGTGATAATACATCAGCAATGCCATTGTCAATTCCTGGAATAAATTTAAGTGAGAAAATATATTCTTGCAGACCAATGACCCATCTAGTGATCCTACTTGAAATTAGATCAAGACCCTTTTCATTGAATATTTCCACTAATGGCTTATGGTCAGCGCGAACCTCAAAATTAATTCCCCAGAGAAATGTTAAAAAAAATGTTATTGCCCAAAAAAGCGCAAAGGATTCCCTTTCAACCACAGAATATCGTGTTTCAGGATCTCTCAAACTTCTGAAAAGAAACATAACAGTTTGCACACCAGATGGACCATACTGTTGTAAAACGGCACGCCGGCCTTTCTCACTAGCATCAGTAATGAGAATAGGTTGAATAGTGGGATCAAAGCTCTTGAGGGAAGGAGCAGCATTAAGTTTTTCCTTAACACTAATATATTCACTCTCGCATAACTTCGACCATTCAAAACCAACACCTTTACGTAATAAAGACCTCATATTTACAGTTGAATCTGCAAAACTTTTCCCAAATTTTGCGTAATATTCCACCATACCTAAGAATTTCATCAACTCACTCCTATTAGTAGGAGAGCTCATATTATGAATAGTATTAATCAAGTCACTCTTGGGTTTAACTCTATCACCAGTTATATTGTGTCCTAGGTAATTTATCGAATCAGCTCTGAATCTACATTTCTCCATCTTAATAGTAAGATTGCACTCACACCGAGTAGAACGGGTGGTGGGGTCGCTGCCATCATTCGCTCCCAATTTCTCTTTACTGAACTCGCTTCTATTTCAATCCCAAACACTGATATTCTTACGTTAAAATTCACTTCCCCTCAATTGTCTTTTATATGTGTTCATCGTCCTCCTGTTAATATGTCCTTATTTCCCTCACAATTTGGTAGTTTCATCTCCCAATTAGTTATTAATTCGGCCAAAATCCTCATCATAGGTGACTTCAACTATTGGCCGCAAGACTCCCAGGAAAGCAGTCTGTACGCTGATTTCACAGATCTGCTTTATGGCCTGAATTGTAGACAGCACATTTCAGTTGCGACCCATATTAAGGGTCACACTCTTGACCAAGTATGGTCGGCGAATCTTGCCATCTCCCCGCCCTTAGTCTACCCTTGTACTTGGTCGGATCACTTTTTTATTTCTTTCTCGTTAAATCTCACTCTACCCATCCGCTCCCCTCCCATTGTTAATTTCAGGGCACCTAACTGGAAGCGAGCTGATATTCCTCAGTTTCATTCTATTTTGCTAAACACAATTCCCAGCTATTTCCCTCCAAACTCTTCCCAAACTGCCACCCTTGATGAATGGCTGGGACAGGCTAGTGACAAGGTTGCCCCGATAAGAGTTGTCAAAACTAAACGTCCTCATGACGCTCAGCGTTGGTACACTGACCAACTTAAACAGGAAAAATTAACTCTTAGACAAGCCGAGCGTAGTTGGCGACGCAACTATGACCCCTCATCAAAAACCATCTATATGAATCTCCTAAAACTGTATAAAAACTCCATTCTCCTGGCCAAAACTTCCTATTTCTCACTAAAAATTCTCAGTTCAGCCTCCAAAACCAAGGACATTTTTTCAATCGTTAGAGAACTTTCCTTGCCTGACCGTATTACCGCGCAACCCCAACCTTCACAAGTTTTCTGTGATTCACTCAATTCATTTTTTTTTTTAAAGATTTCCTCCATTAAAAACAATATCCCTTCCCCTTCTCCTTCCAGTGTTCACCTCTTACCCCCCAGAAACCCCTGGTGCTTGTCTGAATTCCCCCCTATTTCCCAGACTGAATTCATCTCCCTGTTACATGCAGTTAGTTCAGGCTCTCCCAACGATTGCTGTCCCCCTCTAATCCTAAAAGCTGCCTTTTTGGCCTGCCCTGGCCCCCCCTTGCTCTTCTCAATGATTCACTTGCTACAGGTTCTGTCCCTAATGCTTTCAAACAAGCTGTCATTGTACCTATTCTTAAAAAACCTGGCACTGACCCATCTGTTCTGAGCAATTACCGGCCTATTTCCCTTTTACCCTATCTGGGGAAGGTTCTGGAAACCTATGTCACTCGATGCCTCAGCGCATTCATTGAGAGGTCCTCCTTCCTCGATGACCAGCAGGCTGGGTTTAGAACTGCCCATTCAACCGAAGCGGTCATCGCGGCGGTGATGGATGCGCTGAGACTAGGTGCTGACCGGAACCTTACCCAGGCCCTGGTTTTATTAGATCTGTCTGCGGCTTTTGACACGGTCGATCACGATATCTTGATTGACCGTGTCAGAAATGCGGGCATCCAGGGCCTAGCTTTAACCTGGATTAGCTCCTTTTTACATCAGCGTTCTCAATCGGTTCATTTATCCACCTTCTCTGCTCCTTCCTCTTCACTTTCCTGTGGTGTCCCCCAAGGTTCTGCCCTCTCGCCCCTTCTCTTTAATCTCTATATGCACCCTCTCTTAGCCTACCTTTGTCACACCCCAGTAACTATTTTTAACTACGCAGATGACCTACAGTTAATCTTCCCTATCGATACCTCCTCTGCTTCCCGTACCAACTTTCAGGCCACTATGCTTACCATCTCCGAGTGGATGCATTTCAGCCAGCTGAAGCTCAATCCTCGTAAGACAGAGCTTGTCCTGACAGGAGGGTCCTCCAACCCCTGGGATTCTAGTTTCTGGCCCCAATCTCTTGGCCCTCCACCTTGTCCTGTCGATACCGTGAGGAGCCTTGGCGTGATTATTTCCAGCGATCTGTCTATGAGACCTCAAATCAACGCCGTCACTTCTGCTTGCTTTTACCACCTGCGCAGAATTGGCAAAATCCGTAGGTTCCTCACCACAGAGGCTCTTGTACTTGTGATCATGGCCCTTGTTATTTCTCGTGGTAGGCAGACAAAATATCGAAATTAAAATATCGATATACAATAATATCGATGTTTTAATATCGATGGTATAGTATATCGATGTGCCATAATATCGACAGACAGAATATCGAGATTAAGGTATGTATGTTAGTAATATCGAAATTTTGTTGTTTAGTGTTATGTATTTTATTTTGTTGTTTATATGTTTGCTAAATATGTTTAGAAATGTATGTTTGAAAATTAGTAATTTTGTTAACATTTTGCGTTTTAGTATTAGAGCGGGTTGTGGGTTTATAGGGGAATAGGGTGGGAAGTAGTTTAATAATAATTAATTAATTAATATATGTTTGTAAATATTTTTAATAAATAATTAATTGGTAATGAATTAATATTAATTAGTTAATTAATTAATATATGTTTGTAAATATTTTTAAATAATAATTAATTGGTAATTAATTAATATTAATTAGTTAATTAATTAATATAATTTTGTACATATTTTTAATTAATAATTAATTGGCAATTAATTAATATTAATTAGTTAATTACATTAATTAAAGTAATTTTTTAATATATATAATTTTTTTATTGTTGATTAATTATTTGGGGAAAATTTATATTAATTAGTACATTAAATTAATTATAGCTAATGTGCTAATATATTTACTTTATTGTTAATTAATAATTAATTGGTAATTAAATAATGTTAATTAATTTTGGGTAAAGGAGTATTTTTAGGGTTCAGGGTCAGTTTTCAGTTCTTGGGTAAAGGGGTATTTTTTGGGTTCAGGGTCAGTTTTCAGTTTTTGGGTAAAGGGGTATTTTTAGGGTTCAAGGTCAGTTTTCAGTTTTTGGGTAAAGGGGTATTTTTAGGGTTCAGGGTCAGTTTTCAGTTTTTGGGTAAAGGGGTATTTTTAGGGTTCAGGGTCAGTTTTCAGTTTTTGGGTAAAGGGGTATTTTTAGGGTTCAGGGTCAGTTTTCAGTTCTTGGGTAAAGGGGTATTTTTAGGGTTCAGGGTCAGTTTTCAGTTTTTGGGTAAAGGGGTATTTTTAGGGTTCAGGGTCAGTTTTGGGTTTTTGGGGTACAGGGGTATTTTTAGGGTTCAGGGTCAGTTTTGGGTTTTTGGGGTACAGGCGTACAGGGTAAAAATAAAATAAATTTAAATTTAATTTAAATCAATTAAATGAAATTAAAAAAAAAAAAATTACATTAAATTATTAAGTTTTTAATTTATTTTAAATGTATATGTATTACTTTTAATTTTTTAATTATGTTTTAATGTTTTTATTTAATATTTGTTAAATTATATGTATTTTAAAATTATTTTTACATTATTATTAATACATTTAAAAAAACGATATTTTTAATTTCGATATTTTTGTACTACGATATTATTTTTTCGATATTTTTGTACTTACCATTATGTAGATATAATTTCGATATTTTTGATTTCGATATTTTTGTGTCGATATTTTTGTATGTAGATATTCTGTCTGTCGATATTATGTCAGACATTCATTTCTCGTATCGACTACGCCAATTCCCTTTATGCCGGGACTCCTGCTTACCATCTCCATCGGCTCCAGCTGGTGCAAAATAAGGCGGCCAGACTGTTTTTTTAACAGCCAAAACATCAACATGTCTCGCCCCTGTTGAGGAGACTACATTGGATCCCTGTAGCCTCTCGATGTACCTTCAAACTCGGATGTACTGTTTTTAAGTCACTAACTGGTCTTGTTCCCGCTTTTACTTCACACAGTCTCAAGTGTTACATCCCGTCTAGGAACTTGCGATCTTCTGATCACAACCTTCTAACCACTCCCAGGTTTAGACGTAAAAAACATGGCGGCTCCTGTTTTTCGTTCCTTGCCCCCTCTACCTGGAACTCCCTTCCCGCCACTATCCGACTCTGTCCTGATTACATATGTTTTCGTAAACTCCTTAAAACTCATCTTTTCCAGCTAGCTTACAACTGAACCCTCAGGCCCTCCGCTATGTTTGCCTTTGAGCGCCATGAAACCAATTGGTGTCCGTGCGAGGTACAAAACCTTTTAACATAACATAACACAATCTTTCTAACACCATCCTTAGTCGAGAATCATGTTGCTCTACATCATCACCAAAAATAAGGATGTCATCTTGGAATATACATACCCCTTGAACATCTCTAAGTACATTTTTCATGGCTCGTTGAAAAACAGATGACGCGGATACTAAGCCAAATGACATTCCAATGAATCTAAATGTACCAAAAGGTGTTATAAATGATGTAAAATCCCTACATGATTCTTCCAACTAAACCTGATGATAAGCGGAGGTTAGATCGATTGTGCTAAACACCTTCGCCCCAGCTAGCAAAACCAACAATTCAGTGATGTTTGGCAAAGTATAACGATCTACAATCACACATTTGTTTAGTTGTCTCAAGTCAATACAGAGACACAAGTCACTGCTGGGCTTTCTGGCTGCGACCACTGGGGCCAACCATTATGTTCCCTCTACCTCTTCAATAATTCCAAAACTCTTGAGTTTAAAAATCTATTTTTGCATATCATCCTTTACAGATAGAGGCACATTTCGTACTTTGCAACATACTGGTACAGAACCTTTTTTCAAATTGATTTTGTGTTGATAGCCCTTTAAGCCACCCAACTCATGTTTGAAGACACCAGGAAATTCTTTCTTGAGATTATGCAAAAATTAATTGCCCTCAGATTTAATCACTGAATGCTCTTTATACTTAATTTGAATTGGAGGATCAGTGTTGGGATCAAGAAACACTCCTAAGTCACCTTGATGTAACCAAATGATAATACTATTACCTTTTTTTGACACTTATATCTTTCCAGATACAAATCTGTTTCTATATTCGATCATTAGACCAATAAAATACCCATGCAATTTTATAGGCTCCCTACCAAAGGCCAAAAGTGTGATGTCAGGCTTTATAAGTGAAATGTATTAAAATCATTAGATACAATGGTACTCTTGTCACCTGAGTTGAAAAATACATGAGTGGTTTCCCCTTCAACAGTAATATTGTCAAAAGGGCATGATTTCTTATTAGTTTCACTCTGAACCTGAATAACAATTTGTCCAAATTCAAAAACATCACCACCCACCTCACTGACGTCGGCTACATAAACCTCCACAGTTTTAACTTTTGGTACTGCTTTACTTTTACACATTGAAGCAGAATGACCTTTTCTTTTACACTTCGTGCAGGTTTGAACCAAAGCAGGACATATTTTATCGTTTGTGAGATGGCCCACTCTACCACATCTGTAACATCTTCACTGCTCAACAATTTTTCCTTTAAATTTATCCTTACCAACTGGGGCATTATATTTACATTTTTCAGCTCTATTTTGGTTTTTATCTTTAACCTTTTGTACTTTTACATCTTTCTCAATATTTTTTTTAAACTTCAACACATTTCAAAGAATGTTCTATTCTCTTAGCTACAGTGAGAACTACATCTAAAGTAGGTTCATCGCGTAACCAAAGTTCTTCCATAATCTTTTCCATGTTGCACCCAAACATGAACTGATCACAAATACGTTCATAAGTTAAGTTTTAAAATTTACATGAAGAGGCAAGTTTTCGTCAATCAGTAACATACCCTTCAATAGTTTCTTCTTTCCTTTGCATTCTTTTTGCAAAATGATATTTCTCTAAAATTGTACTTATCTTGGGTAAATAGTGTTTATCTAACTTTTTAATACAGATCTCATAATCATTCAAATCTCTTGCTTCCGCAGGTGGCGCATAGGGTATATGATCAAACACATCGTGGCCTTCTGTGCACAAACAATGGAGAAGTAACAACAACTTTGTCTCAGCACTAAGAGATGGACCACAAACTCTGGAATACCTTTCACACACTACTTTTATCTTTTCCATTGTATGGGTGGGACCCCAGAACTAGAAAGAAAGAAAGGTGTTGCCATAACATTTTGCATGTTGAATTGTAAAATTTCTAATTATTAGCAAATTATATCTATGAAAAATATTAGTTGAATGCCATGTACGAAGCAATATAAAATATCTATAACATTATTGTGACTGTAAGCAATAACAATAAGGTATTTCAAAACAAAATTTCAGCACAAAATATTGAAAAGTTCTAGTAATAAACAATTCCAGAGATGAATGGGTGTGTGTGGATCACAGTTGATACTTTACCCGATGTATTGGTGGACATGTTTCTGCGGTTATTTAAAGAGCCACAAGGTATCTACCGCTTCAACAGGACCTAAATATTTTGCTACTGCTTGAAAAAGAAATACAACAAAATTGATACAGAAATCACTTGATCAATCCTGGTTGCCCTCCTCAGAATCAAGAGGAACGTGCTTCTCCTCACCTGGCAACAGCTCAGGAAGATAGTGCACCGCTCTGCCCGTCGGTACACCTTGCAGCCATCTGTGCTGCATGGGGAGGTCCCCATGCAGCACAGATGGCTGCAAGGTGTGGATCTTTAAATAACCGCAGAAACATGTCGACCAATACATCGGGTCAGTAGCTATTTGCTGAACCTACTGGCTTTTTTTGCACTAAACTGCTTTTAACATTGGAGGTGGACGGCACCAGAATAAAGTATTTTTTGCGCTCACTCTCCAATTTTATTAGGGCGCTTTTTGATTTTCACATCTTTTTCATGCACTGCTTTCAGTTACTAACACCAGTTCTTTGTGCCCCTGACCCCATAGAACTAGCCATTCACATTAAGTGAGGTGGCAACAACAAAGATTCTCCACTTTGGGAAGTGGTTCAAATGATGTAAGGGCGGCAAAGGAAGAGTAACTAATGGATATCTTCCCATATAGTGCGATATCCTGTTGTGTGCCCTACTAACACACTCAGAGTACACATCAAGTCATCTAGACACACATAGATTCATTGTAGACCCTCAGTTAGTCTTTTTGTAGTGCATGTCATATTTAGGGGGTAGTAACTGTGTGGTTGTTAAATATTCCCTAGGACCCTCCACCTACGTGTTTGTTATTGTTGACCCATTAGGGACATCATTTCCTCCACTCTTCACCTAAGATGCTCTAGAATAAGACTGTCTCACAATCCATTTAAAGTTGAGGAATTAACATCTGAGGGGAGGACTTTTTCAAGTTCTTTGTCTTCTTTATCTAATGTTGAACATCTTATCATAAATAGTTTAGGATTTAAAGGAAGAGTAGGACACTCCCTGGTGATAGATTCATTCTTAGTATGTTTCACAAATTTAAATGGGACAGTATCTATAAGGGGGCCCTAACTTGGATGCATCCTAGGAATATTCCTAAGGTCTTCAGGTTTAGATCTCTAAACTCAATAACCAAAGGACTGGGTTTAATGTGCTATGTAAGAGGAAAGTGGCTCTGGTGTACTGCTGACCAGCCCCCTGCCCGGTTTCACAGGGAGAGATGTGCGCTCTGGTAAATCATCATCACCACCATGTATAACTTTGTTTCGATCACAGAGATCTTAATCCCTTCGGTGTGTCAGACGGCCTGGGAGCTGGGGAAGCA
Organism: Lissotriton helveticus; assembly: GCF_964261635.1. Taxonomy (NCBI): domain Eukaryota; kingdom Metazoa; phylum Chordata; class Amphibia; order Caudata; family Salamandridae; genus Lissotriton; species Lissotriton helveticus. Next base: position 910,731,346 of record NC_136073.1, on the reverse strand, counting down.
GCTCCAGAGGCTGTTTCTTTGGTTTCCCTGAAATGGCGATAAGCGCGCATGTCACACTGAGGCTCATTTCAGTTTCACGCTCACGTGCTCAGGGGGCTATCTCAGCCCTCTAAGCACGTAGAGAGTCAAGAGAGGTATCGTTGTAGAGGGGAGAGTCCCCCCGTTCCAATGGTACCCCTTCATAGTGGATCCTCATTTGGGGATTGCCGCAGGAGGGCAATCCCCAAGCAGGGATGCACCCACTAGGCAGGGGGAGTGGGCCCTGGGGCAAAGGCCTTTGCTCCCCCCATATTAAATTGGGTATATTCAATCTTTATGCCCAAGTAAAATGATACCTCAATTGTTTGGGTGGCCCAAAGGCCTGTGACTGGGGAAGAACCAAAAACATAGGGATTAAAGGTATAGCACCACAAAGTCTAGGAGCTACAATTTATTACAAAAATAATTTTTTTGCGGATTCTACATTGAACAGCCACACAAGTGAGGTATCATTTTACATTTTACATTTAACATTTACTCGGGAGAAAAAGGGGACCACTGGGTGGTAGGACATTTGTGCCGGCACAATGATCCCACACAAAAATGTGTGGAAAAATAGATTTTTATAGATAAATTTGAGGTTTGCAGGGGATTCTGGGTAGGGAAACTTTGGGGATCCAAGCAGGTCATAGCTCCCTGGACTCTCCTGCGTCTCTAGTTTTCAGAAATGTGTGGGTTTGGTAGGTTTCCCCAGATGGCCGCAAGCCTGGTGGCAAAAACCGGTGCCCCCCCTCTGCAAAACCAGGTGGTTTTATGATAGCAATTTTGAAGTTTCTACAATACGTTTAGGGTCCTTGCCTGTCACGGGTTCTTGACCCACCCACACAAGTGAGGTACTATTTTTATTGGGAGACCAGGGGAAACCCTCTGTGGTAGGAAATTTGTGTCATCCTACAACTGTCCCACTCAGAAATTTGAGAATAATTTGATTTTTTTCATCAAAATTTGAGGTTTGCAGGGGAATCGAGGTAGGGCAACGTTAGGGGATCCACGCAAGCCATACCTCCCTGTCTCCCCCCGGTCTCTATTTTTAAGAAATGTGTGGGTTTGGTAGGTTTCCCTAGATGGCCGCTGAGCCCGGGACCAAAAACTCATGTGGCCCCCCTTGCAAAAGCAGTTTGTTTTGTAATAGGTCATTTTGATGTCCCCACAATATATTTTGGGTCCTTGCCAGTCGCAGGTACTTGACCCACCCGCAAGAGTGAGGCACCAATTTTATTGGGAGACTGGGGGAAAGCTAGGTGGTAGGAAATTTGTGTGCCCGGTGATCCTACAACTTTTCCACTCAGAAATATTCAAAAAATTTGATTTTTTTCAGCAACATTTGAGGTTTGCAGGGGATTCTGGGTATAACAATATTGGGGGATCCATGTAAACCATACCTCCCTAGACTCTCCCAGGTCTCTAGTTTTCCGAAATGTGTGAATTTGCTAGGTTTCCCCAGATGGCTGCCGACCCCGGGACCAAAAACGCAGATGAATCAGAAAACAACCAGGTTTAGCAAGTGGGGAAGAAAATCAAATGCAGACCCTAAATCAACAAAAGCCACATAGAGCTTCCCTCTCTCATTAGCAACTTCCTTCCAGTAAATGCAAAGTAGATGAAAGGGCTGATCCAGGGTGCTGATTTTTGCACAAAAATCCGCTTGATAATCACTCAAGATTCGGGACTCTGGAAACCAATCCTGGATCCTGGCCAGGATCTGTTTACAAAAGATTTTCTGCAGGGAGTCAATGAGACTGTTGGGCCTATAGCTCGCCTGCTTAGCTCTATCCCCCTTCTTGTAGATGGGAATTATTTCTGGTATTTTCCGTGAAGGGGGATTGTAGATCCAGATGTTATGGAGTTGGTAAGCAAATTTATATAGGATCCCCTGAGGATAATATCCTCTCTATACAAGTTGATTGGAATTCTGTCAAGACAAGGGGCACAGCATGGAACACACCAGCAAATTGCTGCTTGAAATTCTTCAATAGAAAAAAATTAGAACTTCAACCTCTCCAGTCGGAACCTCCCCCACTCTTATCGCTGGCTGCATCCATTACTGTGGTGCCTAATTCATACAGGGCCCCATAATAAGATACCCGCTCCTCAGGCTGGACAGTGAACTCAAGAGCCAGCTTTCTACCCTTAAGCCAATGCGCTGCCTTGCTCCAGAAAGTCTTAGGCTGTTAGCACCCTCTGTAAGGAGAACCACAAGGAACCTTCTCAATTCTTTTCTGACTCCATTACCTGCTTGTAATTGGCCCTACATACTGCTATAGCTGGAGGTGCTTTCAACGTTACTGCACGTACAAGCGCCCCCTTTGCTTTCCTACAATCCTGATTGGACCAAGCAACCTGGGTGTCACCTCTCTTATGGGTGGCGTTTATCTCATTTTTTAGCACCTTGCACGGTATACTCAGTGTGGATCTGACATCATTATAGAGTGACTCATGGCAGGTGACCAGAATCATCACTACATTGTTTATGGGGTATTCGGCCAGTTCTTCCAGCTCCTAGGGGCGTTTGTCTTAGCTGCATCAAGAACCCCTGGATGTTTCTCCACTCAGTCCCATCTAATTTGTCTCTGGTTATTCGTGATAAATAGAGCACCCAAATTGGGTCTACCAGTGATTTCAGATTCATGAGTACCCGGCTTGATAAGGTAAAGGACAAGGGAGTTATGATCACTATTTATTCTTTTGGCCACTGTCATGTCATGAACTAGGTGCCAAAGTTTAAGAGCAACCAAACAGTAATTGATTCTGCTAGCATGGCCAGGTCTAGTAAAAGTAAAATCTCTCTTAGTGTCAGAGTTCGTTCTCCCATTTGTGGCTCTCAGATCATGTTGCAGAGTAAGGGCCAACACCTGGGCTCTCTTCGTTCACCTAACCATGGGAAGATCTAACTGTGGAATTTGCCACTCACTGTCTCACTCCTCAGTAAGGTCTGGCGGAGTGAGGGCAAGGGGTTCAAAAGTGCAGTTAAAATCACCAATTACTAACACAGGAACATTATAAGAGAGTGTAGACAAGGCGTGGTCTAGGTGCGGATCGTGTGAGGAGTACACAGACTCCAGGTTTCTTGAAATAAAATCATATCAAAGGAATCCACAAAAGTACACCATTCTCAATCAGCTAGAAGATTGGAGATCCCTGCCACATTCCAGACAAGGAAACTTAAATAATGATCACAAACTCTGGGGTGGTTGGGTTTGCTAGAGCGATCCATGGGTTCCCCCTTTTCTACTGTATCTGGTAAATAAAAAAGTCCCTCTCTCACACTGAATAATAATACAATGCAGGTTTAAAAAAAACATGTATTGCAATATTCTATGGATTAGTGCATGGGCTATGAACACAGAATATATGAAGCAGTTTGCTAATATTAGGGTTACTATAAGAGTGATGGCTCTCAGCCCCAGATTCCCAAATTTCATCACTGACTCTTATCACTCACTACTCTGAGAGCATGACAATAAATTAGCAGTTCCCACAGGGGAAGTGTTACACGTTTTGCTCTGCATACCTGTCACACAAAGGGCCTCTGTGTTATCAGACCTTCAGCTGGAAAGGCAAGGAGAACGGAACCTTCAGTTACCAGAGTTCAACCGAGCTCGGTTTCAGCTGCATAGGCCAAACATAGGACCAGGCAGGAGAGCAGCTGATGATCTAGAATCTGACTTTACTCTGGTCGACTCCGGGGTGAAGACCTCTCTAATATGAATGGTCAAATCTCAGCAGATATCTAACAAACTGACCACTGTGTGATTGTGAATGAGAAGCAAGACAGAAATGCGATGGAAAAGTCCAGCGAGATCCACTAAACATTTGATTCATCACCTCTGAGCATGTATCACTATTCTACATTATACATGTATCGGGTGACCCTGAAATGTAGCTAATCTGGGACATCTTTGCCAGACTCATGTCTCCTGCTGATAAACCAACAAGAAAACATTGGGCCTTATTTATGAGGCCTTGCGACACTTTTGAGCCTCTGGTGTGTCACTTTCTGTGACGCATTTAATCAGATGCGTCACATTGTAAAGCCCTGCAATTCATCATACCTGTGTGAGGTGTAATGTAATGTAATGTATGCAGGGTGGGAGTTTCCCCGTAAAAAGTCTCGTAGAAGTACCGCAGTGAAATCTATCCGTGCCTCACAGCAGGCACAAGATGGACACAGGCCCTTTCACATGGAGCTTGCCCCATGTGAAAAGACATATTGCTGGAGTAGTGTCTGTTTTCAGACACACCCCAGCAATGGGTCACTTTTGCACCTGCAGATATGTCAGAAATACTGATGTATCTGTAACTCCTTGCGACATGGACTGCCATACATTAAAAATAGTTTGGGAAGCTACATCACTAACTGGTAAGAGGCTAGGTATAATATTGTGACTAGTTTTACAGGACAACATTTTCAATGAGAGTTCATTATTGTCTTCCCATGATTAAAAAAAGTTGCAATTCTAAATTAACATCCCACAGCGTAGACTATCTTGGTTAGTCAGACTCAAGTACCTAAACCCCTATTAAAAGCTACAGGCCAGGAGGTGCTCCCCAATAGGATTCTTTTTTACATTCTTGTGTCCAGATGAAATTGCCAAACTATATTACAAGATAGTTTGGTAGGATTTCTGGTGTGAGCCCATAGATGCCAGTAAATTAACTACTTTTTTGTCATTTGGTTATGAAATCAATGCGACTTATAGGCTTTATAGGACCCACTCATCCAGGAAACGCTTATATAAATGTAAGTTGATTCTGAAAGACCTGGCACATCTGTGAATGATCGAAAAGGCTCCATGCCACCTGGCTGAGCTAAGCCCTGTAGGTCACAATAGTGATAGTGAACGTCCAGATTCATCAACACCTGTAGAAAGACAGGCACCAGATACAATGACCAGTTGATGGCTGCTGAAAGGAAGGATACCCAATCTGTGCTTTCCATAAGGGCACTGCCAAGTCTACTGTTACTGATTGTAAATCTATCATACACACCTGGATACCACTAGAAAAGGTGAAATAACATCAAGATTTCCACCAAAACATTGTTGAAGAAAAATATCTGTTGCCAATACCTCCAGGTCTGGTCTCCAACTGAAGTATCTTTTCAACTGAGTCATCATCCAGGAGGAAAATAAATCCACCTCCTAAACACTTGTAAACATTACCGATGTTCATTGCATTGAGAGATCCTCTTACAGTCAAAGGTTTGACTCAAACCAGGAAAATGTAAATGAGGAGATATATGATTGAGGAAGGATATTCTTGGTTCCTAGTAACATTCCTGGACCTCTGTGGAGGTTATGGTTTGCTACACGTTCCTCTAAGCAGCATCAGTACCTCAAATTAAACTACCAATAATAAGTGTACTTGCTATCAGAGTATGGACTGATCTAAAAGTACACAATCAGGGTTGTGGACAGAAGCTCCACCCCAAAAAAAAGGAATAATCAGTATATAGTCCTTCATAATAGTGGAGAACAAAGGGATGTGAACCCCAACATTGGAATAATCAAGAGGAAAGGGATATGTATTAGATTGTATTTGGCTTTTGACAGAAACATTGTCCACAAATAAAAAGAGAAAAGTTGTCCAGAAGTACTGCAGTCATCGAGGTGCCTGAACCGGATGGGCTTAAAGTTGGCTGCACTTTTAACAGTGATATCATTCAATGCAGGTTACATGATTTCAATTTGAGATATTTTTAACCCAAAGTCAGATAGAAAGATCACAATATTTCATAGTCAGGATCACAAACACCTCACAAGTAAGAAGAACCAGGGTGACACGTCTCAAGCTAAATTGTCTACCGGTGCAGGGATATAGAGACTTTGTACACAGATGTTCTGGAAAAATGTACAATACTCGCATAATGTAGACAACTATAGATACAAAATCTACATGAACAACAGAGTGAATCTAGTGAGTGAGCACTTACAGGCTAGGGCACCAGACTGTGAATTAGTGTCTTTTGATCCTGAGATTGCTTCTTCTTCCACATTCACTCAAAAGCTTCTTTAAAGCATCAAAGCTGGATCACGTTGTGGAGAAACCATGCGGGTGTACATGTGCAGAAGCAAAATGTATTCTACATTAACACGCTGGTGTTCCACACTGATCCTCTTACAACTAATAAATATTGCAACCATCAGCGGGATCAGCAGATTCGCTCACTGAGTAAACAAGTAGATCTTTCTAGACTTAAATAGACTACAGCATCTTCCATAGGATCCTTCTGAAGGCCTCCAAGACAGCCTTATTCCTCAGGACATAAACAACTGGATTAGTCATTGGGGTGCCCATGGTGTACAGAAGGGATAGCGCTTTGTGTGCGTACAGTGAGTGTCCGGCAGACGGCACCATGTACAAAATAATCAACAGGCCAAAGTATGTGCTGACCACCACCAGGTGGGAGCTACATGTAGAAAAGGCAGTACTCCTCCCTTTAGTTGATGTAATCTTAAAGATTGCTGAAATAATGTATACATAGGTTAGAATAATAAATGTGAAAGGGATTGATACTACGCCAACTGTCAAAGGGAAAGAAACTCTTTTAATCAAGGTGGTGTCTGAGCAGGCTACTTTCAGAAGAGGTTCAAAATCACAGAAGAAATGATCAAGCTCACTGACTCCAAAGAACTGTGCTGTACTCACAACGGAGTGCACAGCTGCCATCACGGAAAGGGAAGTCAGCCAGGATGCCGCAGCCATCTGAAGACAGTGTCTCTGGTCCATGCGTCTTGGGTAATGTAAAGGATAACATATGGCCACATATCTGTCGTACGCCATCACTGTCAGCAGGAGGCACTCAGTAATTGATGTCCAGCCGAAGAAGAAATATTGTGTCAAACAAGTAGAGAAAGATATGATGTTGATTTCTGTCAATAACCCACCCAGTAAGGTGGGGATCACACTGGACGCAGTACAGACGTCCAACAGCGACATGTTCCCAAGGAAGAAGTACATGGGAGAGTGAAGGCTGTCCTCCAGATACACAGTTACAATGATGAGGACATTTCCTGACACTGTTAACAAATACATAGTGATGAATAAAAGAAAGAGAAAAGGCTTCATCTGTGGGACCACCTGCAGTCCAGTGAGAAGGAATTCTGCAACATCAGTTGTGTTTTCTGAGCAGACTGTTTTTGTCATTGCTATTTTCTAAGAAACAAAGACAAAAAGAAAAATTAAGTTTTGCCAACCAATTTTGCCATCTAAAATAATATTATACCTCAAAAACAGCTGCCATGTTGTTTAAAAACCCAAATCCATTTTGTAGGTTGATCTTATACTAACATGTTTCTCGCCTTCGATGTAAGTAGTAGTAGTTCTCAGTCTGACACAGCAAAGTGAGATTTCATGTTCAGTTCTCAAACATACCCAAGAAGGAGCTGCTTTGGGAACACGTGGAGGTGTCTCAATTGTTCAGGACTCACTGCAATGTGTACAGTTGGACTCACTCCTCAAAGGATGATTGAAACCATGAATATAGAATGAAAGGGCTTCATGACAGCGAAATAGGTTTCTTTAAAAGTCATTTAATACCTACAGTAACTTTAAGGAAAACCTAGCTTCAGAGACAAAGATTTGAATAATGCATTGAATGTGTCCAATTAGATTCCCACAATAAGAAACAATTTAGCTCACCACAAAGGCCTATCTGTGATTTTGAGAGCGCAAATCTAGGATCAACTTGACTCCTAGGTCAGAAAAGAAGAACAAGTATCAAACGCGGTGGCCTCACCTCAGTTAGCGACAAGAACCAACGTTAACTCTGGTTACACTCCCCAACCTGAAAATATTTAGGGAGTGGCGTGGCACCAATATTCTGCTTCATTTGTTCTATAAAGCTGGAATCCTACTACCAGAGGAAAAATATCTACGACATGTCCCTTAAAAGCTCATGCACTGCTTTACTCAAAAATCTAGATATATTGGACAGCTTCACCTGAGCAGACAACTACTACTTCCCATTAAAATTTAAAAAATGTTATATTTGTAAGTGGTGAAGGCCTAAAAGAGACTTCTAATATACCTATCATTGAATACATGATGAACACATTATGAAAAAATAGAATAAATGCTCTGAAAATGGTGCACATCTTGACAACCTGTTATAAATCAATATTATAGTGATTCTCACAACCTTATTTGTTGTGATTTTTTCTGGGAAGTCTATTGATTCCTACTCAAGGGCTGCAAATTCCTTAGCCACTGCCAATCCTCCACCAAGCACCTCGCCACTAACCTTTTTTTGTGATCAGAGGAGGCCTGGGACACGCCTTCCGATTTGGACTCAACTCCCTTGGCCATTGCCCCTAAGGCTTTGTGGGTCTACCACTGTGCTCTGCCTACCAACCCCTAATTCAGGGACCCGGCACACTTTTGTTCATGGTCAGCCAGTCACCTGTTTATCTAAGGAATACTGCACCAAATCTTTGAAAGAAACTGAATGAGATCTTGGAGTTCTGTTGTATATACGCTTCTCTCAATGTCACGCCTAGTTCTCCCCCTTTAACAAAGCACTTAGGGAAAACCTGTTGGGCTGTACTCAACTGTGTGTGATGGGGGCTCACCTGTAGTCATTGTTCTGGAAAAAATGTGGAATTTCTCGCAATCTTCCTGGAACTTCGGACACATGCCAATTTTCCTGAAATTCTAGTGTGTCCTGAAAAACAAAAAGGCAGACTGGTGCATGCTTGACCGCAAAAAACATAGCATCGTGATAATGAACATCACCCTCACAGTTGTTACTTGAAATCTTTAAGAAAGTATCCATTTCCAGCACCTCTTGGTAAGAACTGCTGACAAAAGTAAGGAACAAAAGAATATAGCCTTATAGACCACTGCCGAAGGCTATAACGGTTGTTAGAGGCCCTGAACCTGAGTCGGAGGCACGACCTACAGGCGAGGGCCTATAACAAGGGTGAGGGCCTTTCACAACAGTTATAGCCTAAGCCAGAAGAGCTATAAGGCTATTAGAACATTGCACCCACTGAGTGTAGAATGTTCTAAATTAAAAAGGGAGGAACATGAAGACAAACATTGGAATGTTGGAGCTCCGGGCTAATACCCGCCATTATAGGAGTGGAGCTACTCCATTGTCTTCAATTAAGTTCTCAACATTCAAATGTTCTAAAATAGCATGCTGCCAAGGGCTAAACAGGTTGTTGAAGTACCTGAACCTAAGATATAGGTCTGAGCCACAGGTCAAGGCCTATAACACCTCCGCAAACCTGCCCATTGTGATTGATAACAAGATCTCCTTGGCAAACTAAGCCAATACTGTAGCGTTCTCTTACTTTCACACTCTCGGAATGCTCAAGAAAATATTGAAATATCTCCCGCTTGACACCCAGAGAAGAATAGTCCAAGCCCTTATCACCAGCAGACTGGGCTATGGCATCCCCCTTAATGTAGGCATCCCAGGCAGGCTCATCAAGAGACTCTAAGTAGTACACAATGCAGCAGCCAGACTCGCACTCAACCTTCCTCTTCTAGCACACATAACCAAGCAACTGAAGGACCTCCACGGGCTCCCAGTCCGGAATTATGGGCTTATTAAACTACTCACCCTCACTTACAAGACTTTACACAACCTGGGCCTAGCTTACCTCAACTACAGCATTCGCTTCCACATCACCCCTGCTTAGCTGGACCACTACTCGCACAGGAGCCAGAACGTCAAATCAGAGGGACACGCCTTATCTCACATTGACCACAAGCCCTCCAACCAGCTCCACTTCCACATCAGAGCTGCCAGTTCCTTCTTCAAATTCAGAATGAAACACAAAACCAGACTCTTCCAATAGACTCCTTTCAGTCATCCTAGTCAGCACCTTCTATGGTGCAAGGATTCCCTCTGGGTGATATGGGCTCCTTAGAAATACTAACAACACAACGCAACTCAACACAACATAACATAACATGACATAACATAACATAACATAACATAACATAACATAACAGAACATGATTTTCTATGTAAATGAGATAATGAGAAGTATGAGGAGTGGATGTATCTATGAGTATGAGTATGTCGGTTGATTATAACGTTTGTCATTTATATAATGTATATATTTTTACTGCTAATTATTGAGCTTAAAGACACAGTGATATTGTTCTTTATTGATTAAATAGATTTTTTTATTATTTTTGTTATCATAAGCCAATTTTGCTGTGTCTTTCTTTGTGCCCTCTATCTGATGTTATATTCACTTGCCAAAGATAATTTTTAAGCTTACCGTCTCATACAAGATTCACAGGCAATGTCCTTCAATGGTTCTCCCCCTACCTTTCCAACTATCACATGATTGTTTATGTGGGCAGCTGAAGAGTTCCCCATGGTTCCATACTATCCCGTCATTGTCAATTCCTACTCAGATTTTAAGAATAGGGTTGGCCTGCTTAACTATAGATGTCTAGGCACTAACAACACTCAAAAAATACAAATGACTTCCATTCAAGTTATTTAGCTTAGACCTTAGGAACCTCCAAAACAATATATAGATTAAGGGCCATATTTATGACCCAGTAAGCGTCGCTCTTGCACAATGTAAAATGGTTCAAGAGCGATACAAACCGTAAGTCATATTTTTGAAGCCACGAAAAGCCACTTTGCGTGGCTAAGAGTGGTTCCAAAAATATGTTGTAACGCAACGCAGCGCAAATTGCTACATTACGTAAACTGCCCTGGGCAGGCATTTTATGTGCATTGGTTGGGTCTTCACATGCAACTCCCACAGCTTTTGATGCATTTCCAGTTTGGAATTAAACCCTGGATCATAGCTGAATATTTTAAACAGGTTGTCCAATTGCTAGTCTTAGAATACGACAATGCTTTTCTAACTGAGTTTCTTAAACTCCATTCAGGGCCCCTAAAAGCTGTCTCCTCTCAGATGCACCTCTAGACATGTTATCTATGCAGTATGACCATATCTCAGCTACATCGAGGTTTTTAAACTGGGTACCAATCAAGCAGAGAAGCACCCTGAAATTCAGAAATTTCTACTTTGAAGACCCTGCACGAAGATGGCTCTTTATATAGTATACCAAAAAGAGGTATGCTGTGCAAAGAATCCAAGTATTACCTTATAAGTGAACAGGGGTTTGCTCTAGCAATCCCAAGGTGCTCTTCTATGAGCTAGTGTATTCAGGCATCCTTAGGCTTAATAGAAAGTGTTAGACATCAGCAATACACACACAGTCAATACACGATGCACACGACTCAATATGGAGACCCACACCAATTTATAAAAAGAACTCCTATTTTGATGTAAATTTTGGCACCAAGAGCATCAAAATCAGGTAAGTGCAATTAGAGATAGAAATACTTTTACGTTTCATAAGTCGACTGTACAATTTTCATTGGCGCCAATGTTATTCTATGCAGGAAAAACATACACTGTATACAGGTTCTTCACAGTGACTTACTGGACCAATTTCCTGGACTTAAGGTAAGTATGGAGCAAGATCCAAGGCAGCATCAACAGGTCACCACGGGCAGCACTGGAGCGGCCGGCTGCAGCGGTGCATTTCAGCATCAGGTGTCCAAAGTTATCCTATGTGGATAAACATGTACTGCATTCGGGCACTTCACAGCGACTTATGGGACCACTCACCTGGACTTAAGGTAAATATGGGGCAAGGTCCAAGGCCACACAAAACGTCACCTCTGGAGGCTCTGGGTCATCCGGTTGCAAAGGTGTGTTACGGCATTGGGTGTCCAATGTTAGTCAATAGGGATTTATCCGGTCAAAAAGAGGCTGTAGGCTTGGACTGGGAAACCAGTCAAGCTGAACCAACAAGGGGGCACAGATCTCACGATGCTCAGGGACATGTGGAGGCCTTCAGTCCACTTCCACTTGAGCTGGGGACGGCGGGTGTAGAGCAGTGCTTAATTTGTGCTGGTGGTTTCCTGTGCTCGGCACCTTCACTTAATAGTCAACACCAGCTCTTAAGACAGGCCTCCACACGGGGGCACTGTTTGTCTTATTTTGAATTGAGCATGCAAACAGTTATATATTGATTTAATATGCATTTTAAATGACAAATACCTGCTGCCCAAGCCTTCGTATAGCTTTTAGTAGCCTGGAACAGTCCAAATAGTTATACTTTTAGGAGCTGTACTGTTATAATGATTGGCAGTGCTGACAGGTGCAATGGGTGATGCAAGTGGCAGTGACCTCTTGATGAGGGCCCTGGTACTTCTTTTTTACTAATTAAACACTGGAGCAGAGGTGTCTTGAGGAGTCAGGTTTTTCACAGCCAAGTCACTCACGGGCATGGGGCTGCACACAGAGGCTACTTGCGGAGTTGAGGAGCCACATGGCAAACCCAAGATGGGATATTCTCTGGAGAGCTGGGGCACCACACTGCCATCACTGGCCCACTACCACTCTTGTTGGAGCAAGGGGTGCAGTAGTGCTGGCAGTGTCAGGTTTACGAGGTCCAGAGTCTTCACAGTTCTTTCTTTGGTATCTGCGGGGTGCAGGGAAGCATCTCCACTGCTCAACTGGAGATCCTCAGTCATGGTAGAAGTGCTGGTTATCCTCCCAGCTTACATGGTCAGTCAACTTTGGCTGAATCATAGGGTACAGCAAACAGGAGGCCGAACTGCTCCTTCCACAGTTCTTGCTTTTCACTGCTCTTCAGTCCTTCTTCTTGTTTTAGGTCAGCAGGATTTGATTTCCTGGTGACAGGGGCTTCCCTAAATACTAGATTTAGGGATGCTAGGGGAGTGTAAGGTAGTAGCCAATGGGCTACTAACCCCTGGGGTCACTATGCCCCCTATATGACCACTTCCTATATGAAGTGGACTTAACCCTGTCCGAAAGTTCCTAAGTGTACCATCACAAAGATATAAGACTTCGGATTTTCTTATTTACTTCAGGTAGTCCACCTTAGGGGTAGAACTAGCCTGAAAGGTAATACGTCTCTCTGACTACTATTTTACCATCTGTCCAGGTGCCAAATGTGCCTGGAAAGGGGGGTCGGTATTGTCTCCTATGAGAGAAGCCAGATTTCCATACCAAAGGGGGTGGGCTCTTTGATGCTTCCTGTCTTAGAATTCTGATTGGCAGGGCATCCTGTAGCGGAGGGGGAAACATCTTCTGCCAAGCAGGTTTTGTCCTGACCTCCTGAGAGCAAAGGCCCTCACTACAGGAAGGGGGGGGCAGAACCTCATCTGTGGTGACAGACTGGCTAGGATCACTCACTAAACAGCCTAGCAGTTGATAAGTTTTCAGGGGGCACCTCTAAGGTGCTCTCTGGGTGCATGTATTAGTACACCATCACTGGAATCAGTGTGGCTTATTGATGTGAAATGTTTGATACCAAACATCTGTAGTTTCAGTGATACCTTCAGGTAGCTGGGAATCTCATTTATGACCAGTGTCCAGCAGATGTATTTAAAATGGCTTCTCCATTCACTTGTACTGGCATTAATTGAACTGGCCATCACAGGGGCACATCTTCCCACGCAAACATGTCCACACATGTAATATAATGCACCCTGCCCTAGGGCTGAAAGGCCTGCCATGGAGGTGACTTACACATACTACATACAGTTTAAAGGGACATAGCACATAAGTGTGTGTCATGTCAAGTTTTCACTTTTTAGAGCACCTTGTCACGCAGCCTGCATTGGCAATATGTATTAGTTTAGTCCTGGCTTCCATAGAGTGGCAAAATATACGCTGCAGCTCTTAGGGACTCTCTTTAGTGCCTATGCCCTCGGTATCACAGGTACCACTCTCTAGTGACTTACAGAGGTGCTAAAGGCCAAGTCACTTGGGGATCTTCAAACTGAGCATCCTACGGACACTAAAACCTTTCCTGCCCCCCCATGACCTCAAGTACGCAGTACAAGCATTAGTCATCTCACGACTGGAAGATGGCAGTGCAACACTCTGCGGTCTGCCTAAATACAGACTGGCCCCCCTCAGAGCCTCATTGAATGTGGCCGCCAAGCTTGTCACAGACTCCAAGAAGTACAATCACATTTCCCAGGACCTGAAAACACTCAACTGATTACTGTTCGACGCAAGGATACACCTTAAACTTTCCTGCATGACCCACAAAGCCCTTCACTTCAACACCCCTCTCTACCTAGCAAAAAAACTTGACCTCTCGGGTGGTGCCCGTACCTCCAGGAGCTCTAGCACCCTCATACTTAAACCAAAGAAATAAAAAAAAAAAACCTATAACAAACAGTTCCTTCTCAGGAATCGCCCCACGAATCTGGAACGCCCTTCCACCGGAAATGAGATTGATTCCTTCAACAATGTCCTTCAAAAAGGAAATGAAATCGCTACTGATGAATACCTACCTACCCTAAAGTTCAGTAGGGGTCCTGAATCACCTCATATACTATCACACTGATGACTTTCTTGCCTTATCCTACTGGCCAATTCTTTTGCCCACTATTATGTCATTATGTAAAGATTGCTATTTTTGTCTATCATGTTGTCACGTAACTATGCTATTTTTGTCGATTGCTATGATTCTGCCTTGGTTGCCCCTTCCCATATATGTTGCATCCCTCTGTAAAGTGCTCTGATACCCTCTGAACAGTAAATATACCTGTCTTCCAAAAATAGACTTTTAGAGTCTTTAATTGACCTGCAGCCATTGCCTGCTCGATGCAAACCTACCACAATCATCATCATCTGTCTCACTATTTTCAAAGCTCTCATTTCCATATATTTCTTGTTGCTTTATTTCAATTTATAATTTTCCATTATCTCATACTATTTTGTATAGATTTTGAGAATTGCATCATGTTCAGCATTCAGACACTTGGATCTAGTTTGTGATCTAGAAAACACTAGAGAAACAAAAAAAACAAAGATCACTAGTGACATTTCTGAGAACCCTTTCTGTGCTAGTCTCCTATGTGACAGTTGTGTGCTTTCATCCTCACCATTAGAGGTCAGGGTTCTGATTGGCCACAAGGGCAGACACACCATTGGAGGAGATGATGGAAGTTTGCATCACTGACTGGCTCATGCAAGTGAAGAGAACTCAATAGTAGTCCTGCTTCTTCTATATTTATCATCAGGGCATGTGACATCACAGAGCATGAGCCAATGGCATCCACCACCAATGACTGACAGGTCAGGGGCAGCCACTGGTGCTGCATGTGACTGGATGCCATGCAGAGATGGTGGAGGCCCTTTGACCCTCAAAGCAGAGTGGGGAGTGTGAAGAATGGTAAACAACGTTTACCACGAAACTTTATCCCCGCAGGTAGTTACAACACGGTCGTTACAACGACTGCGTTGCAATTCCGCATACCATTACTCTGCAAATCGGAACAATGACTTGCGGATGTGGGAGAAGGTGTTGGATTTAAAATCCAACACCTTCCCTACTGTCCCCACAGACTGGAGTTGGAACAGTTAATTATACTATTCCACCATCCAGCGCCCTCCCTCCGCAAGTCGTTGTTACGACTTGCGGGGTAATGGTATGCGGAATTACAACGTGGTCATTGTAACGACCGCGTTGTAATTCCCTGCGGGGAAAAATACTGCATGATAACGAGGTATATTCGTGAAGAATCAAATCATCACCAAACTTCTGTAGCTTGCAAAGTTTAAAAGGAATGCAAGACAATAATCCTGCAAAGGTATGTTTTGCAGAGAAAATATAAGGAGAACATATTTTTTCATTGCCAGAAATCTGTCACAGAAATATGATGGATAAATTATTCAACAAAATCTTTTTGGAAAGAATTTTTGATCACTTTGAAAGTTTTGTAATAGGCAACAAAAACTAGAATCTCCTCAAAGTACACTATTTTTAAACTTTGGAAAACTTTACATTCAAAAAGTAAATATCAATCCTCCTGACTGCAGAGTAAGAGCTGAATAATGCAATCTGACAAATGCTGACATACCATACAGTGTCAGATCAAGGGTGTCATGTGCCCAAACACAAGCAAAGACAATGCCCCTCCACCCCCCCCCCCCATGGTAAAGAAGCAAAAGACACGAGCCTCTCACATCCTGGGGCCCAGAGCCCCTGACTTGCTGCCCCATTGGCAGAAACGTCACTGATTCAAATTGAATCTCTAGTTAGCAGGGGGGAGTGAGAGCTGGCTGAACATCACGGAAGGGGCTCACAAGATCTACTGACAAAGAAAGGGCGGCCCTGCCTAAATCAAGTAAAATCAGAGGACACCCAAGTCTGCAAGACTCGAACAATCTGACATCTGCATTGGGAGCATCAGCAGGGCTCAATGGAAAAGTCAGTGCCATTGGCATGACATCTATTCTAAACTTGTGGTCTATGTTGGGTAAACACAGAGCACTAACCACTTATTGATAACAGCTCACACCAGTCATTAATAAAGATTACTAGAAAATTGCATTTACTGCACAAGTAAATACCACATTTGAGAAATAACGTTTCCCTGCAAAGATGCCCATTTTATTGGGGAGAGTAAGGACTCTGGACAGGTTGGTGAAGCCATGTTCCCTTTGTTCTCTGAGCTCTCTTCTTTGCCTGCCATGTGGGTGATGACAAGTTTGTGGAGCTCTGTTTATTCATCATGTTATGATGCGATCAAAAGCCTTTTGGAAGGAGCATCATTGTTATCGCTCTTTAGGAGCCCATGTTATTTTGTTCGTGTTTTGTTTTTCTCTTCTCCTGTTATTTACACTTTAGCATTTGGTTGGATGTAGTAGTCTGTAGGGCACTGTTGTTCTTTTGAAATGTTTAATCATTTTTGTCTATTCCTCCCCCTCCCTCCCATAGGGGCACCACTGGAGCAGATGGAACACGGGTATATTTTTATTAATTTAATACATTTTTGCCCGCATCACTCTGGCTCCGATGGTGGTGCATTGGACTTGGAGAATCACCAGGTAGATGTTTTTAAATTTGATAGATTTTTGCCTGTCTTTTGAGAGTTTGACAGCTCGGAGGATTCTACCACGCGCCAGGTCATCCCAATTTTGCACATGCTGCAGGACCATGTGTGAAAAATGGTACAAACATACCTGCATGTCAAAGAGGAAGCAACTGCTTTTGGCAGTAGCCGAATCATTTGTGTAAATACCAATCAAAGGGTGCAAGAAGAGGTCACTTCTTCCAAAGTTCCTCAGGAATAGAGGGGCATATTATCAAGGGGGTTTATCTCCGCTTTTTTGGCTTTAAAAGCCAAGAAAGCGGAGATAAAATTATCTCCCTATTACCTAGCTGTCGCTAACACCAGTTAGCGACAGCTAGTAGGAGATAGCGACCATCTTGGGCCCCGCTTTGCATGTCAGTGATATTTATCACTAATGACATGCAAAGTGGGCGTGCCAAGATGTTAGCGACTGGAAACAGTCGCTAACATCGCTATCTCCTATTACCAACTTTTGGAGATATTCCCGCTAAGCGCGAATATCTCCAAAAGCTAACACCTGCCCTGAGCAGTTCTTAGCCATGTTATCCAATGGGAGGTGGATAACATGGCTAAGAGCATTAGCTCGGTAATGCATGAATATCGCTGACTTTTCAGCGATATTAATGCATTGCGGCCGTTTTTTATCGCATTTGCGATAAACCTTGGTAATACCAAGGTTTATCTGCGATAAAAATCGCCGCAGCTCAGCGGTAAAATTTTGTCTCTAACCAAGCAATAGCGATAATTATCGCTATTGCTTGGTAATATGCCCCAGAGTGACCTCGAAGATGAAAGATTGCAGCCTCGAGGGCATAGAATAGCTGAAGTACTGACTACAACCTCTGGAGATTGCAGTGGCAGTGGTAACACAATCGCCTCCTGCTAGACTTACAACGCCAACCACATCACTTTCGCTCCCAGTAGCTCCAATTGGTTGCTTTATGAATATTCCAGGACCTAAAAAACCACCCATGCATAGGACACTTGGAAACAGCAAATGGCAACACTGTGACAATGGAGCAGAGGGTACAAAGATACTGAAAGACAAAGTAGAACACCTTCCATGCCAAGCATTTCATTCTTAGCTGTAAGTCAAGATGTAAAAGACTGCACAACCTATGCATGTTGCTTCAAAGAGAAAAAAGACCCCTGGACAGATAACCCACCCCTGGAGCCTATAACTGGCATCAATGGGGGCAACATTATGGTTCATGTGATGGATGGGAAGGGCTTAGGTAAGTGTGGTCATTTTTAATGTTTGAGTGGTCATTTGTGGATGAATGATTCCATGTGTTGCAAGGAATGTTACTTACTGGCCTTTTGTTCAATGCCCTCCCGCTTCTCTAGGTTTTTCCGAGACATCTCAGTTTACCAAGTGACCTTGTCTAGATTGAGATTCAATGTTTTTTCTATTTCAGAAGCAAAGTCTATTTTTGGAAGAAACAAAATATGTAAGACCTGGCAACAACATCTAGGAAAATGACCAATGCTTAGCTACTGAAATGGAAAAAAGACATAAAGAGGCCAACCACTGTGGACTGGAAAAAGGTGATGTATTTAGAATAATACAGACTAGTGGCTCAAGTGGCAAATCCTAAGGGATTATAAATAATGTTGTGGGTATGAGGAGTGCCTCCACACCTTTTTATTGTTTGGGGGTCAGTCTTCAGGGTACAGGCAGCTGTTATCAGGGATCAGTGGGATACTTGGGCGGCCCGTAGTTAATAGTACGCCAGCTTATTCTCTGTACTCTGATTGCTCGCACACCACGTTTACCTTAAATCCCAAATATCCTATTTTTCATTTGTTAATCTATATATCTTCTCTTCTGCTTTGCAATTCAGCACCGGTCCCAAGACCTGCATTGCTAGAAGAATGCTGTTGCATCACTAGCATGCAGTTGCATCATTTGCATACACTATATTTTTCTTAACTCTTAATTTTATTTTACGTCACTCTGAACTGCATTTATCCTCATCACCATTTTGTGTTCCAGCATGAATAAGGATAACTAACTTGGGACCCTGTTGTCTATTGAATACTATTTGAATAGGTCAGCTTGACTGAAATGTTTCTTACACAATTATAGCGCTTAGATACCCCTGGGTGATAATGCGCTTTATAAATTCATATTAACATAACATAACATAACACAATAGGTGTGCCGCGCTCATGGAGGTGCTGAGTGCTGTGTGTGCCTAAGATTTTCCTCAAATCCCACACCCATCACATCATCAATAATTAAACCCTCTTCTCTCTAGTTGTGGGTTCTGTAGTGTTGTTGTCAGTTTCCACCCTCTACAGACCTCCCACTTGTCTCCTTCATGGAAAGTGTGATGTTGATTCATCAAACGGGCACCAAGAAAAAGGGGTGGGGAGTCTGAAAGCATCAATTTCCCATTTTTATTTTCAAAGGAAAGTTTGTTCTCTGATGCAGATAATATGGTTGAACAGAATACCAAATTTCGAACAGTTAGAAATGTACTTAGACAGCATGCTTTTAAATATTTGGTGTACATTTTTTAAAAGTTTGTGAGAAATGTGCATTTAAAAACATTCCTTGGGTTAAGCATGAATATTTTAATCTCTAAAAAAAGTTAGTGAGATATGTATAGCTGGTGTTCAGCTATGCTCTAATTGGCCTGTTTAAAGGGGATTGCTCAGTCGTTATTGGCTAGAAAAATATAAGCAATATGTTGTAGCAATCATTACAGGAGTCAAGGACATGTTTCTGCCATCCTGAAGATGAATTGCAAATATGAGGGAGCGAGGTGAGCACACCCTTACAGCAGGGCAGGTGGGGGTCCCAAGGGAACCCCCCGTGATTGAGTAGCTGCAACGATGGACAACATGTTGTGCAGCCTTACAGAACTCAGGGACATTTTCCCCAATAAAATGCATTACAGTGAAATCTTGTTTTCGCGAGTCACAAAAAGCAACAATTATGAAAGGTACAATATAATATGTTTTTGTTTGTTAGTGGCACCATACTAGTTTTAGGATGTGTTTTGGGTGATTTTACTCAGTGAAAAATGTGGATCCTTTGCTGGGAGTTAATCACTCATGTAAGAGAGAAACTGGTTTTCTCTCCTGAATAGTTTCATAGAGATTATGGAATGTGCTCTGGAAACTAGAATGAAAGCATGTTTTCTGTCATTCCCACTAATGTCCTCAGCAATGTCAGAATACCGTCTGAAATTCTGAGTAAAACGTACTTCATACTGCAAAATCATCCATTGGTTGATTCCCCAGCATTCTACTGCAGCCTCTCACCGTGTTCCAATGAACAGCTAGAGCGATAACAACCTTATTGATAACAAAAGTGTGTCACACCTGAAGGTCATCTTGAAGGAATCAAAGTGCAAAAATGAAAGTGTTTCCTGTAAAGATGAACAGAACGAGGGGCTTGGTTTTGTCACAGAAATATTGTTGTTGTTTTTTTAAATGGTGCCAAAGATATTTTATTAATTCTGTCATGCTGAACAATGAAATGTGTACAGTGCATAGAAACTCTGACACAGGAATGGAAAGATCAAAATTAAAACAATCACATTCTTAGAAAAGTAATTATAGTACTTGAAATGCATAGTAATTAATCACAGAAATAATGTTTAATGCTCTAGAATGTTAAAATGTAGACAAATGTTCTATAAATCTTCAAATATTCCCCTCATCAATGTCAGAAAAAATTCTGGTATACTCAGTGAAGTTTTGATTTCTAACACTAGAGGGACCCTTCCAGTTGATTCCCCAGTGTTTTACAACAGCCTAACCACAGTGGTCTAATGAACAACTAGAGGGCTGCCATTCTGTATTTGTGAGAGGAGTGTTGCACACCGCAACGCCATCTTGGTCGAATTAAACATGTAAAGCTGAAAGCATTTATACCAGAGTATACTGCAAAACATTCACACAATGAGGGGATTCTTTATGTCATAAGAATGATGTTTAGTGCTCTAGGAAGCTTGAATCTGACACCCATGTGTATGAGTTCTCAAATATCTTCCTCACACATTTCTGTAAAATGGTCTGACATGCAGAGTGAAGCATATGTCTAACACCAGCAGCAGTCTGTCCGTTAACTCCCTAGTAATCAACTGGAGTGTCATCACAGAATCCTAGTGGGCAAACAGAGCGCTAAAATTTTGCATTCAGGGCAAAAGCGTAGCACTCCTAAACACCATTTTGTTGCAATACAGTATCCCTTTTTAACATCTGTTTACTCAACCTACCCATCATCCACGTGGTTTCTTAACATTTCCTTAATTTTAAAATATTAACATTTTGGTAGACAAACTTTGTCCAAAGCAGAAAAAGCAATATTATATTAAAAAATAGCAGAAATTCACAGAAAAAACATAAGGTTAAAGTGGCGTTATAGTTAGGACAGGTGCTAAAATCTAGACTTGCATTTAGAAAAAACCTAAAATACTTTGAAAAATACAAAGGTTACGTGATGTTATGGTTAGGTGTTGAAATGAGATTGGAACTACCTTAACCCCTTCCATGCTCATGACGGAACGGTTCCGTCATGAGCGTCGGTTGGCCTGTGCTCATGACGGAACCGTTCCGTCATGAGCCCGTTGGCTCATTAGAACGCTCAGCACAGCGCGAAAATTCGCACCGCGCTGAAGCGGTTAACAAAAACCGAAGAACCTCCTACATCCACAAGTTATAGTTTAATCAACTAACAATAACTTGCACCCCCACCATGCACTACTTAAGACCTCACGTATTAATTCACTCATTACATATAAATCACATAATTGGTAACATTAGTAAATAGATTTAAAGTACAGCATCTTTAAATTACTAATGAGTACCAAGGCTCCCCCCCAAAAAAAATGTAAAGAGAAAAAGGGGATGGGGAATGAGTGCACTCCGAGAGCAGTCACCACTGGGCAGTTATAGTTAGGACCACGTTTCCATTAGAAAATCATTTTCTGGTTTGCTAATAACTTTGGAACCATTTGCTGAATACTCACAAAACTTATCATCTGCTTTCTGGACAGTTTCAATGTGATTTATCTAGCAAGAACCCATAAAAAGAAGATTCCAAACTTAATTTTCCCCATGCAATTTTCCATGGCAAAATTGAACAGTGATTAAGCAAAAAGAACTAAACAGAATTACACCAAATTTGGCAGAAAGTTCGATCTTGGTCGAGAAAAGCATGCTTTTTGTGACTTGGTGCAAATCCAGCCAG
Source organism: Lissotriton helveticus (assembly GCF_964261635.1). NCBI lineage: Eukaryota > Metazoa > Chordata > Amphibia > Caudata > Salamandridae > Lissotriton > Lissotriton helveticus. The sequence continues at coordinate 910,709,210 of NC_136073.1, read as the reverse complement.
CGCTTTTAGAGAAAATAAGGTTCCACATGTTTCCATATGTCACACTGTAGAGGACCCACATATCCAACAGAGCTAATGATAGGATATGATTGGCTGCCACCACATCAACAAAGATGTGGTAGTAACCATGTTAGGACTCAGTTGGCCTACTCCCATCTCATGTGAAAAGATTATTTTTCTAAGCAAGACCACCATGGATCCACGGGCCCCTTTAAAAAAAGCACGGCTTCAACCTTTTTTTATAAATATGCCCCCAGGGATAGTTAGGGTGAAAGGATCTGCAAAACTATTTATTATGGGGAGAGGGTTGTGTAACCTCCCTCCAGGAGCCTCATCGAGGCCCTAAAAACACAATCTCTCGGGTCGATATTCATATTTAAGGATGGGGAATAGGACTATCCACGATGAATTTCACACAGGCTGAGCAGACCTTATTCAACCCACCCTCTTTTATCTGTTCAACTGCCCCTAGGGCCACATATCTCGAGACCTACTGAGAGCAGTATCCCAGGGACCCAATACCCTGGGGCACTGCTATTACCTGGTTGCAAGAATTCAAGGCATTCCCTGCCTGCACACTCCTGGACAACTTTACTCCTGTCTGACAGGAGTATAGAAAACTACTGCTTCAAACACATGAGAGCAAAGGAATAGAGCCAGCTCCAGCAGCAGCTAGGATGGGTGTTGGCTGGCGAGCTGGCAGAGACCCCAGGGGCCTTGGGTTTCTCAATGATTTGGGCAGTTGTATGTACCCACTTGAGGCACCTACAATGGGCAAAATTATTGTGGGCCACATCTGGGCATTCACTTTAAAAACAAATTGCCAGCTCCTGTCAGCACCCAGTATGGGTGCTAGCTGGGGAGCCGGCAGAGGCCCCAGAGGCCTTCCTTATTAGAAAGTGCAATTTGAATTTGAAAAGGAACTTGATTAAGCGCACTGTGGCCAAGCGGCTTCCTGGCGCTGAGGGGTTGAGCCAGACTCATGAGGGGGACACGGGAAAGCTTGGGAAAACAGAAAAGTTTTGAGAGCCTTGCGGAAGTGGGTGTAGATGGGAATAGAGCGAATGAACAGGGGACGGTTATTCCAGATCTGGGGGGCCAGGACCGCAAATCGAGTGCCTCCCGTTTTAGATTTGCGGAAACGAGGGACATGGAGAAGAGAGAGGGAGGAAGAGTGAAGGGTGCGGCCAGGGACGTGAGGAGTGATGACAGAACCAATAAAAAGAGGAGCAGAATGGGTTTGCGCACGAAATGCCCTGAGTGGCCTGTGGGGCATGCAGTGCCGGCCCCATGAGGAGCCAAATCCCGAAGATGAAGCATGACACCCACAAGGGTGTGTGAGGGCAACACTTTCAAATAAGGAAGACCCCCTCACTTTACATACTCCAACCTTTCGCTTTCCATATAGGATTAGCCTCACCTTTTGTTCATGGTGACAATTTCTTCTCATGATATTTTGATTTTAGCCTGAGGAGAACAGCTGCACTTTAGAGCCAGATCATGGAGCTGGATGTCAGTGGCTCTCAGGCCCGGACTGGCCCTATCGAGCACCGGACAGTTCCCTGGGAGGCTGGGAAGGTGGGAACCAGGTATTCTGCTTAGGGGGCCAGTTTTGATGCTGAGGAGGGTCCAGCCTCTTTTCCTGCCATCAGCACTTCAGTGAATTACCAGCAAGTGATGCAAAACAAGCAATTTTAAGGTCAACCAATTAGACCAAGTTCACATCTAAACCCTTTGTTTTTGCATTTGGTTGGTGCCAGTGTCTTGCAAGGTCTCCACAAGCACTGTCATCTCTGCCTTAAGAGGGAAAGGGTGAGAAGTCTGATGCTGCTTCACTCAGAGCGGGGAGCATGAGCTGAGCCACTGACATATCTGGAATTTAAATCCAAATAGAGAGTCCAGGTCACTTAGGATAATAACTCTTCACAATTCAAAAAAGCATATTTAATTTTAATGCAACCTTGGCAATACAATTCAGTTTATAATATTATGTTATACTAAGGTCCACTGGAATAATGTGCTTCCACAGCTTTTTGCGCATAATTATGAATTTGCTGCATCATAATCTTTCATATGCAGCATAATCTTTATATTTTATCAAAATACATTTTGTTTCTAGGTCAATCAGATCAAAAGTTACTAAAGATGTAGCGATGTGGGTTTGCGTGCGGTCGAAGGACCATTGTTAACTGGTCATCTTCTGGTTGTTTTTTCTGAATTTGGTAGCTAAACCTGTCCTTATGAGGTGTGTACCATGTGTAAATATGACAAAATATTGAAGTATTGGTATAACATTTTTTACTGCATTTTGCTATATAATTGGCCTTTTCTTGCTGCATAATTTAGTCAACTCTACCGCATAATGTGGTCCTCCCTGCCACATAATTCCAGTGGCCCTGGCTATGCTAATGCACTGAGCGGCAACTATTAGTATAAGTGTTATCTCCTCCATATGAATATTCATGCCCCCACCCCAAGAGCCCCAACAAGAATGCTGACAAGAATGCTATTAGTGAATCAAGAGAAAAGTTTGTGTTATTGTTCCCCTTGTACGTGGCCCAAGGAGTAACTACAGATGGAGTAACAATATAGGCATTTTTTGAGTGCAGTGAACACCCTGAATTGATGTAGTATAAGGAGCCCTCTAGTGACGATGAAGGAAAAGGAGGCACTGTGGAAGAAATGTGTTGCCTAGGATCAAACAATGTGGTCACATATAAGCCCGGATTAATCGTTTCCTGGCATCACAATATGCAATTCAGCAACTACATGCTCTCTCCTGCTTTAGAGCAAGTGTCATGCGTAATACTTTTGGTACAGATTTACAATAACTGGCGCATCCCTGAATATCAGCAGGGATGCGCCAGTTATTGTACGTCACGGCTCCGCCACCATGGATGCGCCTCATTAACAATGAGGCGCACCATGAGGCAAAAACGGACAGATGCGTGACGCATCTGTGCCGTAAAGGTGGCGCATTGCTGGAGTTGCGTTGCAAGCATGACGCAGCTCCAGCAAGGCTCGGGGGTGCCCATCTTTGCAATGCGGCGTCAATCCTTACGCCTCCTTCAAGCAGCCGCAGGGTTTTGACGCAGCATGGGCTCAAAAGTGACTGAGTGAAATCTTGTAGATTTCACTCAGCCACTTTTAGGAGGCGTTCCTGCGCAGGAACGCCTCCGTGCAGGAACGCCTACTTCTGATGCAGGGCTTTACAATGTGACGCATCTCCCAGATGTGTCACATTGTAAGTACCCCACAGCATGGCGCTGGTTTTGCACTGCCGCTGCATCACAAAAGTGACACTATGGCGGCGTAAAAGACGTGCAAGGGGCTTGTAAATCTGCCCCACTGTGTTTAATTTGTTGTGAAGCTAAATTGGTGCCTTGTGTTAAATTCACCAGGGCCAGTCATGTTTCACGAAGACTGGAGGTGGCAGTGTTTATGGAGAATGGTGTTTTGATGCAGAAGCCAGAATGACAAGCAGAGCACCCACATTAGTCAGTGCATTGACACTCTAAACTCCACTCAGCTGAAATCTTTATTGATTGTCAACCTTTTGTGAATAATTCCCCCACCCCCTCCTCACACATGCAGTTATTAATGGAATGGTATAGCGCATGGCTACCCGGGGGGCATCCCAGCGCTGCAGCAGGACTACGATATGGAGGAAGGGGAATACTCAGGGAAAAATCCAGGTTTTCAACTGCTTCCGAAAGACCAGATGATTGGGTTCTTTCCTAAGGGCTAGAGGGAGGGAATTCCAGAGCTTGGAAGAGTTGTATGAGAAGAGGCGGCCAACCGATCTAGACTTTCTGATTCTGGGGGCCGTTGCCAGATAAAGGTCGTCCGAGCGGAGACATCTGGATGCCTTGTGGGGTCTGACTATATCTTGATTAGAGGGGGGCCAGTTCCCTTCAGGGATTTGTGGGCAATACACAATGCCTTAAAGTGGATTCTTTCCTGTACCAGGAACCAGTGGAGGAATCGAAAGGCGGGTTTAGCTGAACATCGGCGGCTCGTACCAGTGAGCAGTCGTGTCGCTGAATTCTGCACAACTTGTAGCTTGTTGATGACAGAGTTAGGGGCACCCAGATAGAGAGAGTTGCCAAGATCTAACCTGGACAGGACCAGGGCCTGGATCAGAAGTTTTTTGGTGTGTTTGGAAAGCAAGGGGAGGATTTTCTGGATCGTTCTAAGAATACCACAGCATGCTGCAGCGGTCTTGCGTGCTTGGGATTTGAATGAAAGTTCATGGTCCAGCCAGATTCCCAGACTCTTTATTTCAGTTGCAGGGATGGGGGCTGGACCCATGCAAGCTGGCCACATGGTATTTGATTTGAAACTGATTAATTCAATTATTCATGCAGCCATGTCTGCAATCTCCATCCATCCATTCAATGACTAGACAAGGCTCCAAAATAAAAAATGCAGTGCAAAACACACCATACTGGGATTTTTTTTTTTAGAGGAGAACCCTCCCCCCCCCAAACCCCTTTGGCAGTGGTCAGGTTGCTACGCACAGTATAGGGATGGTCAGACATGATGTGTTTACAGACAGGTATACATACATGCCAACATTTTAGAAGGGGAAAGAGAGAGATTAAAAACAAGCATCGGGAAAAATGAGTTCCCCACTGACTTTCTTTGAGGAAGAGGCAATCAATTTCAGGTGGGAGACCGCCACAATTAAGCCCATTTTGGCCCAAGAAATCGGGAGTCTCCCGCCTGGTTCGGGTCTACTGGCATGCTTGGTATGAGACACTGTGTTTATGAGATTATAAGATACTTAGGGGCATATTATCAAGCAGGGCGATAGGCAATTATCGCCGCTTTAGCGGCCATTTTCGGCCGCTAAGCGGCGATAATTCTATCGCCCTATTAGCAAGCTGTCGCTAACTGATGTTAGTGACAGCTTTTAGGCGATAGCGAGCGGTTTGGGGCCCGCTTTGCATGTCAGCGATGTTTATCGCTAATGACATGCAAAGTGGGCGTACCCAACCAGTTAGCGACTGAAAGCAGTCGCTAATGTCGCTATCGCCTATTAGCAAGGCAGGCGTAGTGATGGAAATATTTGCGCTAAGTGCGAATATCTCCAAATACTAACACCTGCCCAGACCAGTTCTTAGCCATGTTACCCAATAGGAGGTGGATAACATGGCTAAGAAGATTTCGTCGCTAATGCGTGAATATCGCTGTATTCTCAGCGATATTCACGCATTTCGCCGCAATCGCTGGATATTTTAGCACAATGGAGAAAAACGTTGCTAATAGCATGTTTTCTCTGCTAACATATCCAGCGATAAAAAAATCGTCGGTAAGCCTACTTAGTGATAATTATCGCTACGTGTTGGTAATATGCCTCTTAGGCCTACTGTATTGAGCATATGGTTTATAATTCGACAAAGGAGGCAACATTTTGGGAGCAGCACACAACCTCTCCTGAATCAAATGCTGTACAAGAGAGAATCAGCATGTGGGCGGAGACTAAGCCCCTCTCTCACTAGTGCTTCTGAAGGTTTTTACTTTGGTCATGTAAGGGAAGTTGAAAGCTGTGCTAGAATAAAAGAGCCAAATACGTTGATGTCACTCACTTCAGATCGAATTAAAGTTCAGCTTGCTGAGCCTGGGTGACTTCCAGTGCTTAGTTTGAGTGGTGGTTGCAAATGCAGTTCATTTTTGTGGAGAGCATGTATTATTCCTCACCAGAGAAAGAGAAAGAACAACACAGAAGTGGAAAAAAGGAGGAAGAGACAGATGGAGCAACAGTAACAAAGAAAGAAAGTAAGAATGAAAAAGAACCTGAAAGAGTGAGATAAAAGGGGCAGGAGTGTCTGATGGGGGATGAAAGAGACATGAGGTGGACTCAAGACCACACAGCCTTAATGTCTGGCATACCCGATATTGCTTCTGAGCAAAACCTTCAGCACCGAGGCTTATTCTTCTACAAATTAAGCACTGCTTTCTACCCTATAAGAAAACTACTTTTAGATCTAGTAGAATCCCTAAAATACAACACTGGTTTCTGCAAACAAACTCACGCCCAGAGGAGACTTATAAATACTGTTTAACCCCTTGCATGCTGCCGCGATTCTGCGCCTGTGTGGCAAAATCGCAAGTGAGCGGGTTTATGACGGCCCCCAGCCATCATCAGCACATGAGCGCCGTAGTGCAGGACGGATGGGGGCCGTCATCAGCATGCAAGGGGTTAAATAAAAGGTAGAACTCTGGTCATTGATGCTGTTGCTTGAAGAATACAATCCAGTGAGAGCCCAGTCATGTCCTAGTGCTGTGATCACAGTGCCTGGTGCAGATCAGGAAAGAGTTGCATTGTGAGAGCTAAATGAATATCTCAATACTAACAAATCTATCAGAATTACTGAGGAGTGTATCCAGTGCATGGGAGCCTTCTTTGTTTATCAAGAGATAGGAGTTTGTACTGGAAGCGAATGCTCAAAGAACAAATATTATGGGTTGCAGCCCACACTCACCCCTGTGCCCTGGTGCAAAGCTGTGATTCTTTGATTGATTGTTGAGTCTATGATGTTTATGAGTTTTTCTTTTCTTTTTTTTTTTTAATTATTTTACTTTTTTAATATTATTTTTTTATATTATATATATATAATATATATATATAAAATAAATATTAATTTAATGAGTCTACATGCTCATGGGAGCTCCAGTGCATGGGGTCATTCTTAGTTTTGTTTATCTAGAGATAGGAGTTTGTGCTGGAAGTGTATGCTTCAGGGGCAGAGAACATGGGTTGTAGAGTACACTCACCTCTGTTCCATGGTGCAAGGTTGTGCGTCCTGCAAGGCATGCTCATGTAAGCTCCAGTGCAGGGGGACCTTCTTTGCTTATCTAGAGTTAGATGTTTGTGCTGGAAGTGTATGCTTCAAGGGCAGGGGATAACACCTGCAGCAGGCCAATCTTTGGAGTTATGGAACTGCACTGTTTTCTCCCTTGTGCAACGGAGTGCAGCAAATGTGGATGTTGCATGAAAAAATTGAAATCTGACCCTAAGTATCCTATTAAGCTGTCTCCTCCTGTTGCCTACTAAACTGCTCTTTCTGACACTTTCCATTGATTTATTACGGTCAAGTTCTTTTATTTTTAATGGGTTGTATGTTACAACAATAAGGGCAATACATTCCACCTGCACTTACACCCACGCTACAGTACCAAAAGCAAAGATATGTTCGAAGTAGGTATATGTGGGGCAGTACAGAGCTACTATTCTCCTCCCCTCACCTACAAGCCTTGAGGACATGCTGGTAGTTCATATTATAGAACTGATATAAGTGCTGGTTTTTGTTACAACTTCTTTCTTGTATTAGGAACCCCTTTTAATAAAGTGTGCAAACAACTATGTAGTTATAGTTAGGTACTAATGCTTGTAAGTGCTTTGAAAAACAATGGGAATTGATAACTTATGATTGTACAAAACAATAATTCTTCAGGTCAAAGGTTTGCAAAGTTGACAATTTGGAAGCATGTTTCTTCTGTACAAATTGTAAGTTTTCCTGTTTTTGTCTATCCTGCAAAACCACCGACCTTGGGAGATTTTTGACAGAAATTTGTTTTTAAAACCTTGGCCGCAGTGGGAGGATTGTGATATCTGCAGAGGCTTAAAAACTCCAAACTTTGCAAATTTCTATCACATCAAAAAACATCTACACACATTGTATTTTACCCCAGTCAGACTGTCCTACACCTGGACGGTCTTCATCACTTGCACGCTGCAGTGAGTGAACCACCACTGCAGTCACTGTGAGTACTCACTGTGAGGAGTGTCTGCAGAGGAGGGGCTCTCTCCTTGTGTTGAGCACAGATGCATGGGTTCCTTTAGCTCATGCAAGGTGGGAGCTGCTTTTAAGACATCACACCACAGCTCCTAAGAGAACAACAATTCCCAAGTCCCCAAGCACCAAATTAACATACACATCCCTGGGTACCTCCAGGCTAGGATTGAAAATTGCTTTGAAAACTATCACATGGTGCTTCATTTAGAATATATGTGAACGAACAACAATGTCTCAACAGGTCACATTTGGATAGACCGTTTCTTAAAAAATTGTAAATTGTAAAAGCAACGGAGAAGGGATACAAACAGATGTTCTTGGAATACGTATAGCGGTCTATGTCAATATTTATGTCATCACTAATATCAATACATGTGGGTGTAACCTAAATAAAGGGTGTGCACATAAGTGCTCTTGCAAGAAGTGATCGCCGCTTTTCCAATTTCCAATTTTTTGTGAAACTGTCTATCCAAATGTGACCTGTTGAGACATTGTTGTGTGTTCTAATTAATCTACCCAGGTCTCAACTGGGTTTACAGGTTTTCCCCCTGTAGTTGTTCTTGTCATTTAGAATATATTTCATTTATTAATTGAGTCTTTCATGACTTTTTACAGTTGTACAATATTTGTGATCTAGAGCCTGAATATGATGGAGGTGGGACCTCCACTATCAGCCCATCGGGTGGTAGTCCCATCCCCATCAAACAGTGGCGGTCCGCGCGCCACATCACAATGGCAGGTGGATGTTTTGCAGTCCAAAAGACTGACTGCCATGCATACGACAAGCTCAAGGTGCGCAATCGTGTGTTGGAGGGAGTTGAACCCCTTCAACAGTGGCGGTGAATGCTCAGGCACCGCCATAGCGATTACAATGTCCCTTTCCACCGTCTGTTTTATGGCGGTTAACGTGCCACAAAATTGCTGACAGAAAGGGACTTTGGGGGCCTGTAGCGGGCCCTTCTTCCCCTCTGGATCTCCGATATGGGCCCTGGAGGACACATATGGTGCCCATCTACATATCCCTGCACCAGTGGCAGGCACTGAATGGTGCCTGCCACATTGAGCAATGATATATCGGAGTGATTTTTTGGTATTGCAGCATGTGCTGCAGGCCACAGTACACACCGCAATACAAAGGATACACATTGCGACCGCCTTGAATATGTGATTCCGGTTGAAGGACTGCCGGCAGTCTTCTTTTCAGATTCTCTTCATTTCTGAGCAAACCCTCTGCACATGATCAGGCCGAGCCGTAATGGCTGAATATTGTGAATAACAGATCACTGGGTCAGGCAAAATCTCAGAATCCACTGCCATCTCAAACGGAAGGTCAACATCCCATGAAGGGTTCACTGACATAATATCGGCTAGGAAAACATTGACCTACAACATGTTCGAGGCAAAAATATTGACAGCAAAAATATCGACTCTCTATACTTAAAAAGGTAAATGCCGAAATATCGGGAAAAAATATCGGTGTTAAAAATATAGTTTTATTAAAGATCCATTTTTAAACATATACAGATTCAAATATTAAAAATAAAATATATTAAATGCTATCATTAATTTAATAAAAATAAAATATTTGTGATATATACTTTAACAAATATAACAAATGACATGGTTGAGGTTCAGTCACTCACAGGCTCCTACAATTCGACCATTTCCCACATCATGGATGACATTGCACCACTCCAACAAAAAATGCCTCAACAAACCTATCCAAACCGTGGTACAATGACAATTTAAACACTGAACGCCACAACCTTAGGGCAATTGAACTCTCCTGGAGATCCAAACCCAACTCGGACCAACTAAAACTCCTTAGAGATGCTAGGAGCCTCTACAACAAACACATCAAGAGTGCTAAGGCGGACTACTTCAGACACCAACTTGATCAAGCTGCTAACCGCCCCAAGAAACTCTTCGAATTGGTCAAATAGCAATCAGTTCCAAACCACCCTGACTCTGGAGGCAGCTCACCCTCCTGCGAGGAACTTGCTGTCTTCTGCACTGAGATATCAAGACTCAGCACCATTGACCTCACCTCTAAGAAGGCTCTACTGACATCCTCCAGTTCAGCAGCACCCCTTGACATCTTTGAAAAAGCGCAATCCTATCATCCTGAACACCAAGAAGAATGCCTCATGGGGCACCTTTACCCCACTCAGTGGAAATTATATCAACAAAATTCTTCAGAATATCAACCCCTCTAACCATTTCAGCAACCCGTTGCCCCTGGCCATTTTCAAAAAAATCAAGAATGTACTCATCCCCACCTGGTCAAGGATTCCAAATGCTTCTCTATCACAAGGTACGATCCCTGACTGCCTAAAAGCAGCTCAGGTATCACCTATACTACAAAAAAGAAACACAGACAAAGCTGACCTCAATAACTTCCACCCTATCTCCAATATCCCGCCCCCCGAGCCAAACTCATAGAAAAATGCGTACAATCCCAACTTGTGATGACATAGAGAATTTCCAACTCCTAGACCAGCATCAATCAGGCTTTCAGAAGGGGCACAGCACTGAATCGGATCTCACTCATGTTATTGATGACATTTTGAAAATGCTTGACCAAAACGAATCCTGCCAACTGATCCTCCTGGACCTCTCCTCTGCATTCAACACGGTTAACCACGACAACCTCTTATCCATCCTGAAGAACAGGATGGGTTTCTCCAGTCAGGTGCTACAATGGTTCTCATCCTTCCTCAGCCACAGATCACAAAGAGTCAAGGCAAACCACTCTCTCTCCCAGCCCTCTCCAGTACTCATGGGTGCCGCCCAAGGGTCTGCCCTATCCCCTATCCTCTTCAACCTCTTCTTGGAACCATTAGCTAATTCCCTAAACTCTTCCACTTGTATGCAGACGATACGCAACTCTATTTGAAAATCTCATCCCCGGATAACATCATCGCACCCAACACTAACCTGACAGCTACTCAAAATTGGTTAACTGAAAACCATTTCCTGCTCAGCACCTTCAAAACTGAATTCCTGCTCATCTCTCCTCCGACTCACACTCCCAAGCCAGACCTTTGGCTAATTCACCTCACTGCTTTCAACTGCACCCCTCTCATCATAGACTCGGCCAAATGTCTCGGAATCGCCCTGGACAAGCACCTGATTATGAAAAATAATATTAGCAATGTGTGTAAGGGAGCTAACCACTTGTTGAGGACACTTAGAAACATCAAACTATTCCTTCCACAAACTGATTTTAAGCGGGTGGTCCAAGCGCTTGTCTTACTGAGGCTAGACTAGAGCAGCGCTACGCTCTGTAACCTTCCCAAACAAACCCTGGCTCGACTAAGGGCATCACTGAATGTTGCGGCCAGACTGGTTAGAGGCAGCAAAAGAAATGAGCACATATCCCCAGTCTTAAAATCTCTTAAATGGTTGCCCTACAAAGATCGAATTCAGTTAAAAATTGCCATTCTGGCACACAAAGCCCTTCATTTCAAAACTTCCAGGTACCTATCACAAAAACTTGAATTATTCTGTGGTGGTAGAGCCTCAAGAAGCGCAAACACTTTCCTTTTGAAACCCCTCATCCTGAGCAAAAAGAGAACTTGTCAATGTGCTTTCTCCGGCGCTGCCCCAAAGATTTGGAACTCTCTTCCACCGGAAGTACACAGAATCTCCTCAACAACTGCATTCAAAGTGGAAGCCAAAAGATTCTTAATGAATAAATTCTTACCTTAACTGGACTAGGTTTCACCTGCTCGAAGTCATTGATCACACAACTGTTGTACCATCATTTGATACTGCTATCCTTTACCACGTGCCCCCCTTCGTAGCCCGCTATATACCTGGCTTTTGTATTACTCTCCTTGACGCAATTGTCCTGTAATTATGCGATCATTCTTGTTTCCTATTCTTACCTGATGTCGATATTGTATTTATGTTCTATTGTAAATTGCTCTGATATCCCCCGGGATCTTGTTCTCGCTATATAAAACTTTATAAATAAATAAATAAACTTACTTTCAAAATCTTAGACCCACATACATATTACATATATATTAACTTATATCTAATTAAACAAATATTTGTAAATTATATTATAATGTGAGTGTTTAAATAATATTATATATATATATATATATATATATATATATATATATATATATATATATATATATATATATATATATACACATATACACCTAAAATATTTAAAACCACTTTAATGAAAACATCATACATATTTTACATTGTAATAAAAGAAATTACAAACAAAAAAACATAAACATTTATAAATATTCTTCTTCTAAAGAAACAAAAACATAATTATATCAATTAAAACAATATCAAATAAGTTATTAAAATGTATAATAAATACATTAAAATGTCCCACTACAACAAAAATAGACACTAATAATATATAAAATGTACTACTCCCACCTCACACAACACAACAGTAAGAACATTGTTACATTACATAAAAGTAAAATTTACTACTCTAAATACAATAAATAGAAAATTAGATCAAATATTATATTATTTTAAAAAGCACTAAAATGCACTATTCCCCCACAAATAATACAACACTAGTAAAAAGTTTAGATTGCAGAGAAATATAATTTAATAATCTCACTCCAATGACTGCAAAATGTTGGATTGCAGAGGGGTACAATATACTATTCCCACTCCAGTCAGTAAAACCGGCGGGAGAGTGTTGGATTGCAGAGGGGTACACTGTACTATTCCCACTACAGACAGAGCATCAGTAGGGAAAGCGTTGGATTGCATACGGGTAAAAATTACTATACCCACTCCAGTGAATGCAACAGTAGGGAAAGTTTTGGATAGCGGAGGGATAACATTTACCATTCCCACTCTAGTCAGTACAACTGTAGGGAAAGTGTTGGATTGCGGAGGGGTAAAAAATTAATTTTCCCACTCCAGTGAGTGCAACAGTAGGGAAAGCGCTGGATAGCAGAGGGATAACATTTACTATTCCTACTCCAGTCAGTACGACAGTAGGGAACGTGCTGGATTACTGATGGGTAAAATGTACTATTCCTACTGCAATAAGTGCAATGAACAACAAATTAATAATTATTTAAAATACATTACATACTACTCTTCACCCCTACAAACCACATAACCCACACCAAAAAAAAAATATTACCATATTAAATTATCAATTAACTAATTAATATTAATGAATAAATAATTATTAATTCATTAAAAATAAATAACTTCCCACCTTTTACCCCTATAAATACCACAACCCATACATACATTTACCCCCCAAAAATGTAAAAGCACAATTAACACTATTATATATAAATTAAATAAATATAATTAAATAAAAAAATGATTATTAATTTATTATAATTTAATGACTTCCCACCCTTTTCTGCTATAAACCCACAACCCGCTACAGAACTAAAACAATTAATTAAATGTAATACCTGCTAAAAGTGTAACACATATATTAAAAAGCATAAATAATACTACATCACATACATTTTAAATATATACTAAAATACATAACAGTAATTAGAAATTGATATTCTAAACAACTATATTTTTGCAAATAATAAGAATGATTTCTATATTTTAAAAATGTATATTACTTATCTTAAAATCAATATTCTTGTCCACGATATTCTTCCTTATGACATTTCTGCGTCACAATATTTCCAACTCGATAAATGTGTCAGTCGATATTACTGGCTTGATATTTTGTCTGAATACCCCATGAGTCTCTGTGTGACTTTTTTTGATCTGCCTTGTGTTTTTCCACCAATGGACTTAACATTATGAGGTATTCAATGGAGTCAACAATATATAAGTTCACTGAAGGGCTCCATGGTCAAGGGTGAAAATTATTTTGCCCATACCTAGCTCTAGGGAGTCAGGTGGGTGGTCGTAGCTGCTGGTCATAGCTCAGGGACCCCTATTGTACTCTTGGAGGTAGGCAACCTACTGTCTACCTTATGGAAAATGTGTGTAATCCCCCATAACTGGGATCCTTACATTCCCAGACACTTTGAAGTGTGCGTCATTGTATATGAGTGTTGATTGGTTGGGACTTCATGTGCAGTGAGAAGATGAAGGACACAATCATCGTTTGTCCTTTCCTGTGACCTTGTCAATGATGTTGAGCAACTGTATTAAGATAAAACTGTCAAGCTTGATAAATAGTACAGGTTACAAACTTGGGCCACCAGGACTCCCGAAGCATGTCCTGGATTAACTCAACCTTAAAATAACTGACATAGAGTGTGAAAGGTAGGTGCAAGGGACATAGAGGGTCATTAGGATGGCAGACAGACTTTAGTCTGCCCTCCATCCTAGTGGTAACGGGACCGCCCGCCTCTAAGGATGTCAGGATGCGACCGCCTCCGTGGTGGCCACATCCAGCGTTTTAACATTACGGACGGTGCTGCTGGCGGCAGTACCGCTGCGATGTTAAAAAATGTGTGTTGTGCATTTCCATGCACATCGTGGCAGGCACCACTCAGCGCCTGCCAGCTTGTGTATGGAAATGTAGGGGGTACCATGGGTACCCCCCAGTGCAGCGACACCCCACAACAAGGGGGCCCACAACGGGTCACCAAACCCAATCCCTGCCAGCATTTCCATGGTGGCATCGCCGCCATGGAAAGGTGCCTGGCCACACACATCCTAATGTGGCGGACGGTGCCTGCTAGGCACCGCCACTATATCAGTGGCCCTGCTCCGCCTTCCAGACAATGGGCTTGATTGCAACCCGCAGAAAATCTGTGGATGAACTTTGCCTCCTCCACAATTCCCACCACCACCCTAAACTGCTGGTGCGTAAATCTCAATGTGATGGCGGAACGATCGCCACCGCCGGCCCGGCGTTGGTGATTGTTCAGCCATCGTAATGAGCCCCATAGTTCTGTTTAGAGCAGGAAAGGGGCACTGATTGAAGCTAGTGCTGCCTACATGTGTTGCCCATGCCCCATGCAAGAAAGGATCTTTCCACCAGTGTTCAATTAGCCATTACTTGTGTCCTTACTGTTAATTTCCAGGGCTGTGGCTCAAGATGCACAATGTGGCAGGTGCCAGACCAGCTCTCCAGAGTCTGTGGGTTTCAGATGCAACTGATCACAGAATTGCCATTTAAGTTATTTTTTATTTATTTGTAGAACTTATATAGTGAGGAGCAAGCCATGGGGGCTGAAGGTGGGTGAGCTGAGTTTTGAACTGGGCACATGGATGGAAAAGAAATTGTGATCCTAGGAAGACCCAAACTTACTGCGTTTCCTCCATTCAGGTGACATGGCAGTAGGGTTTCTACTGCAGTCCAGAAGTCCAGTGGCAGGATAGAAGTTTTGGTGGAAAGAGGCAGGCTTTCTTACCTTTGAGCTTTGGTCAGATATATCAAGATTTTAATCACTGAAGCCAGTAGATTTGTCATAGGCATCCAATGCTGCATACAGTCTCAAAGGAAAGTCTCTTGCCAATTGTGGACTGGTGGAGATTAAAGAAGGAACGATTCAGTTTAGCGGGTTCTGTTTTAAGAAGAAACTGGACCTCCAGTCAGTTACTTTGTTGAGAACAGTTTGGGACTGGAGTCTCTCAGATACTGTTGCATTTCCTCTGCATACTGCTTGGGGGGAGATTTAAATAGAAAGGTTTAGAGAATGCATTCTTGTGAGATTGTGCAACACATCTTCACAAAATCAAATTTTGTACAGAGGAACAAACAAATGGAGGAGCGAATGGAACATAAGAAATTGCTCAGCCAAAGAGTTATACACGTGTCTTGAGGGTGCAATAATAGGAGCTGGGAAACAGCCCACGGCCTGATCACTTACTTCACTTCATATGTGTTCACATCTCCCTGAAGTCGTGTTTAATTTGCAAAAACTCTAAGTATGGATTGTTTGTTCAATAAAAATATAGTTTGAGTTTATAACATTGAGCCATAATTTAAGGTTGGCCATGTTGTCCCTGTGTTCCATAATGATTCAGTATAGATTGGCATGTCAGATGCAAGAGCTGTGGACCTGAGGTTTTCTGAGTGTTGCGGTGACAACATTTAGTTGAGGGGCTTCTCCAGGTTCTCATGGGTTTAGCTTGACGCATTTCCTGACTTTAGAATTGTGATGCAATCAAACATATGGTATGAATGATCCAACCAGTCTGCATATCAAGGGAGTAGAAAGAGCGATGGTGTTGGGAGAAGCCATACGTAGGGCTATAGTATGAGTTTTCTTTTCAGTAGCTTGGGAAACATTTTACGTATGAACATATCAGGAGCACACTTCTATCAGTTTCAAAGGGAGTTTTTGGAGATGTTCTATTGAATGTTAATATCCTCTAAGAAGATGTTAGTAGGCTTTCTAAATGTTATGATCGTGACCTATCCATCAACTGTCCAGTAAAGGAAAAGTTGCAGATCTTAATGTAGGATATCATTTGAAAGTACCAAGTCTTGTTGTGTGTTTGTTTGGGTGAATGCGAAAGTAGTTCAATGGATGGGGAAGTAGGTGAGTGGGCTATGCAGCAGTACCTACATAACTGTAGTGCTTTATACTGTTTGGATGCTTGCAGTGCCTTCCCAGTTCTGTCTACCTTTCTGTAGGATTGTGATTAAGGTCACCATCATGAAGTGCATGCCTTGAACAATTGTGGGGAGGAAGGCAGTGATTTCACAGGGATCTGCTTGAGCTGATTGCATGTTGATTAGTGCACATAGTCAGTGGCATAGTGTTGGATGGTGCAATCCGGTATCCGTTACTATTAATATGTCAAAACTGACACCCTGCCACTGTTTCTTTTGAGAATGCTATTGTTTTATTATATGTTCTAGCTCTGTATAGATATCTCAAATGTTTGTTAAATCAATCAATCAGGTGTTTGTTAGGCGTGACCACTCACCCATAAGGGTCTCAAGGGGCTGTGGGGTGGGGGGGTCACAGGTTCCAGTCCTTCAAGGAGGGGGTCTATCGAACAGCCAGGTTTTTGAGGTTTCTTGCGAAGATGGGGAGCAATGTTATCTGTCTGAGGTGGAGCGGAAGGTCGTTCCAGGTGCTGGCCGCGCAGAAGGAGAAGGAGCGGCCTCCCAATCTGGTCTTTCTGGTGCGGGGGACCTTGGCATAGTAGAGCTGGGCTGACCTTTGGGGTGCGTAGAATTTGAGTTGGCTGTTCAGGTATGCTGGTACGTTGTCGTGGAGGGCCTTGTGAGAGTGGGTTAGCATCTTGAAGGTGACTCTAGCTTCAATGGGGAGCCAGTGGAGTGTGCGCAGGAGCTGGGAGATGTGGCAGTGTCTTGGCAGGTTGAAGACCAGTTTTGTGGCATCGTTTTGGATGTTCTTTAGCTTGCGGGTGATGTATTTGTTTATTCTGGCATAGAATGTGTTGCCGTAGTTGAGCCTACTGGTGACCAGGGCGTGAGTGACGTTCTCTCTGTGTTCGAGGGGGATCCATTAGAAGGTCTTACGTAGGAGGCGCAGGGTGTGGAAGCAGGAGGATGAGATAGGGTTGGTCTGGCAGTCCATTTTGAGCTCCGAGTCCAGGATGATTGCCAGGTGGCATGCATGGTCCGTTGGGGTGGGTGGGCTTCCAAGGGCAGGGGGCCACCAGCAGGCATCGGGGTTTGGGCCCATGATGAGTACTTTGTTGATGTTTAGTTGTAGGCAGCTGTTTTTCATCCATTTGGCGTCAGCTTCCATGCCTTCTCGAAAGTTGTGTCTGGCAGTGTTGGGTTCGTTGGATAGGGAGAAGATCAGTTGGGTGTCATCTGCGTATGACACAATGTTAAGTCTGCAGGTTCTTGCGATGGGGGCGAGTGGAGCCATGTTGACGTTGAAGAGTGTAAGGCTGAGGGTGGACCATAGGGGGACTCCGCAGGTGGTAGGTATAGGGTGCGAGAGGAAAGGGCGGAGTCTGACCCACTGCATTCTGCTGGTGAGGAATGAACAGCTCCAGTCGTCGGCCTTGTCTTGGATCCCTGCGTCGTGGAGTCTGCATATTAGGGTGCGGTGAGAGACTGTGTCGAACGCCGCTGAGAGGTCAAGGAGGATGAGGGCTGCTGTTTCTCCTTTGTCCACTAAGGTACAAATGTTGTCTGTTGAGGCGAGGAGGGCGGATTCCGTACTGTGTTTTTATCTCTTGCCGGATTGGGAGGAGTCGAGGATGTTGTGCTCTTCGATGAATCTGGCGAGTTGGTTGTTGATGGCTTTCTCGATGACTTTTGCTGGGAACGGGAGCAAGGAGATGGGTCTGTAGTATTTGAGGTCTATGGGGTCTGCCAAGGGTTTCTTCAGGAGGGGGTTGATCTCAGCTTGTTTCCAGTCGTCAGTGAACGAGGCGGTTGCCAGTGCTTGAGCAGTGCTTTGTTGAGGCACATCTTGGGGGTGTAATCACCAGAGGAGGTGATAGCCAGGGAAAGAGTAATGGACGGAGAAGGCTGATGGTCCAGGGTAAATGAAAGTAGTTCTAGTAAGACGTTGAAAGATTCCATCAATTTTAGGAAGTATATGCAGTTTTTTTCCCCAGCAAATGGCTACCTATCATCTAAGTCTGTCTCCTCTCCCTGCACTGTGGCATTGGGAGCACAAAGAGAACAGAAGCAAGAGTGCAGTATATATTTGACTGAAATGGTCTGACCACAGGCAGCTGATGCAGAGGAGACGTCAATGCTTTGGAAAAAAATTGAGCTGAGGATGAAGGATCTCCAAAAACTGGTGCATGATGATCTGTGTTCCCGGTCTAGAAGAGATCTGTAAATATGATCAACATATAAGGGTCACCACAATTCTGTTGCATAAATTCCAAAAGAGGCTGGGTTGTGTGTTCAGTTACCTACATGCCTGTCTATCAAATGAAGGCCGGTGGTTGGAAGGATACAGGAGTGCTGCACATTACTTGGAATTTAAAATAATAGGAAAATATATTTTAAGGTGGCAGCTATGTTAGATTTAATAGGGAATTATTTCAACTATCATAGTGTTCTTTCAGTTGGTGAGGGCAAGAGGTTCTACAGTTCAAATACAAGATCCATTGAGCATGAGGAAACCACTTGAGGTGGGGTGGTTATAGACAGATACAAGTCAGTCATCAAGGATGTGACAGGAGACATGTAGGTAGAAAAGGGTATCATTTTACTGGCATGTTATGCCATTTAGTATGGTTTCAGATTCACACGTCTAGAGTGGACTTGTTTGTTGGAATTTACAATGGAGATGCAAGTAAAAGACATTTTAAACTGAGATTTAGTAAGTCATCATTGTACACAACCAATATCTGGAAATTGATTTAAAGTTCTGGATATATCCTACCAGTAATTGATATCTAGTACCATACATTTTAAAGAGCTGTAGAATGCATGCTACCTTTTCAAAAGCATGTTTTTGGTCCAATTCCCAGGTCTAACATGAGTGTCACACTCCTCTATTGTAAAGTTTAATGAAAATGCTGGTAATGAATAAAAAGAAAGTCATCTGATGCAAATTAGTGCCTTCAAGACTTATTGACAATGTTTTACTTATTTAGAATATGAAAAATAGCCTTTAAAAGCTGTGCAAGGAACACCACAACACATATGTTAGCTGTTCTGTTATTTCATACTCATCAGTTTTTTTCTACAAACAAATACAGGATTATCTCATAATTAGCAGTATTTCAATTTTATTTTTATTATGATTTGGAATTCCACGGAATTCCACATAAAATACAGAATAAAAACAGCTTTTTCATACAAAGCAAAAAGATAAAAAACAATTTCACAATTACACCTATCGATACAATATAATTAGCCTCGTAAATCTGGTTTACTAAAAAACATCAGTTGTTAAGATACAAAAATTAATACCTCATTTTCACTAAATTTCAACTGCGAGGGTAAGTAATCTAATACATCACATTAAAGGGCAAAAGTATCATATCAATCGGCTTTTAGTCTAAAAACCATCGGTTATCAGCAAAGACAAACATTTCGAAAGACAATGGGTGTTAAAAAAGTTTTTTGTTAGGAGATGAACTTGTCAAGAAGAGAATCAAAAAAAAGCAGCAATTATTTTCAACAGTACTAACTAAAGTGCTAATGCATTAATTAAAGTGCAAATGTTTTACTAATACTTTGTAATGCAACACACATAGTTAATTAACATTCCCACAAATATGATCTGAAGCAGTAAGGGTTTAATGGTGTTATTATTTTTAGCGGTCT
Organism: Lissotriton helveticus; assembly: GCF_964261635.1. Classification (NCBI taxonomy): domain Eukaryota; kingdom Metazoa; phylum Chordata; class Amphibia; order Caudata; family Salamandridae; genus Lissotriton; species Lissotriton helveticus. The sequence goes on along the minus strand of NC_136073.1, from coordinate 910,689,242 downwards.
ATTTTAAAATATCTACAATTCACCCATACCCATTCATTTTTCTCTTAATAAACATTTAAAAATTCTTTAAAAAAGCAGAACATTTTAAAACACATCAGTTCGGATGGGGGGAACATAAGAAAATCGCGGGCCTGTTCTGCCGTTGCAATATTATACTGTAAAAAACCATGCCTTAAATATTTACGGCGAATTAGATGGAGTGCTGGACACACTATCAGGACATGATTAAGGTCTTGTACACCGCCATTGCATAGATTACAGCGTCTTTCATTTTTGGGGATACCCTCCCAAGCACCTGTCACAATCCTCAAAGGAAGCATGTTCAATCTCAATAATAAGAGCACGCGGCGTGCTCCATGATACAGGTTCCAAAATACATATGGCTGAGGTTTTTTGACAATAAAGCTCCCCATAATGCAATCTAGCCTTCCATTCACATTACATGTTTGCTGATCTCTTCTACTTGAGATCATATATATAGATTTTTTAATAATAAGCTTTAGAGCTGATTTATCTAAACGGAGTACTTCTTCAAAATCAAGATCAAAAATACTTAAAGATTTTAAATAATTTCTAAAGATTACACTTTTCTTTAGCAGATTAACAAAAATTTCCTTAAACAATGCAGCCCTTAATAGATTCTCCTGCCCATTCTGCAGAGCCTTACACCAGCAGTAGAAATTGAAACACTTACAGTGTCCCAAAATATTTTGGTCAGTATTAAGTGGGGACAAGTTAAGACTGGTGCTACAACTGACTCTACTTCTGCTACCAGGAAGTGTATATATGTTAATTGCAGACACAATACCAAATGAAATTATATCCTGATTAATCTAGAGCAGCCAAAAAGGGTGTTAAGGAGGTAGGGGTTATTTCAGATAGTTCTCCATCTTGTTTCTGGTTGTTTACAGTGGCGCTTAAAGTCCCTGAGGTCTTCTGTGTTCCAGCCTGCTTGAGCGTGAGTTCTAGTATGCCTGACTTTCTTCAGAGGAGTCGGCACACTCTGAGATCCAGTTATTGCATGTGCCTAGGTCTTTCGGTAAGTTGCCGGTAAGGATAGGCTGGTTAGATCTGAGGGTGTGGGTCCAGTCTGCTTCCACTATGTTGTTTTAGTTATGGCTAGCGTAGATGGCCGGCTTCAGTTAGAAGATATTAAGATGTACTGCTTTTTAAGATATGTACCATATCGAAATAAAGCCTAATCTATGATGATACATGATACTATGATGATATTAAGATATGCATATAACAAATAAAATATCATTTATTGTGCTACATGTGGGAGTAAAAAAAAATAGTTTAAACTTCATCAGATTACAGATTTGTGTTGATCATATCTTTAGTTTCATCATGGTTACAATCACATATTGTCTATTTCTTCTTTTACTTTAGTTCATGTCTAGACGACCTGATGGTGGTTTATTTTATCTTCCAAATATTGATAAAGTGAACCCCCTGTGCTAGTAGCAACAGACTGTGTTACTCAGCAGTAATATATCTCAGTGGATGAATATACTCTCTACAAATAGACATAAAGTGAAATTCAGACTAATCTACATTTGCACTAATCATTCCAACTTATCATCCAAGTTTTTTATTTAACCAAATAAAGATATATTTTATTGATTCCATCAGTAATGTTTTGGCTCCTTGCTAATGAATATGAGCCTTTTTTGAGCCAAACACATTTAACATTTTTTAAAAATGTGGTTAAATGTAACCAATGGTCTTTATCACAATGTTCTGGGATCTCCTGATAACAGATGGTGAAATGTTGACTTTAGGAAGGCACATAGTTTCTCCAATGAATTTACCTTTTTATAATGATTCACTCTGTCAATATCTTATTGATATCTTTTTGATTTTTATGTTTTAGTCGCCAGTAGGTAGTTATAGTTAAGACCTAGTTTCCATAGGAAAAGCGTGTTTTGACTTGCCGATATCTTTGGCACCTTTTGATGACTCTTCAAAAACCTTTCCCAAAAAAGTGTCAAGTTGGGTTTTGCTGTGCATGGAAAACTTAGGGGTGATGGTTCAAACGGGGGCTGAAAAAAAAGGAAGATCAACAAAAGTGTGTTTCCCATGTTAATTCCCATAGAGATTTTGAACACAACTACAGCACGAACTGCTGGATGGAATTACATAAAATTTGGCACAAAGCGAGCTCTTGTCCAGAAAGAGTGCTTTTTGTTATAAATGTGTTCAGTAGTTTTAGAGTTATTATCCAAATGTTTACATCTAGGGACCTGAACCTGCCTCAAACCCTCCCTTACAGAGATCTGATTAGCTGTCGACACTTCATCCAGGAATTGTTGGCAAGCATCTTGGGACTAGGCTTCTGCTGAGTCCCCCAAAAACTTTAAAGAAATAAAAGGGCCACAGTAGGAATACCCTAACCACTTAGCTTTAGTCCTGGGGTCCCTTGGGGACCCTGCCAGGGCAAAAAAAAGCTTTTTCTCTAAATGTTATCCACAAAATCATGACAGAGTCATATTTCTGTGTTAAAATTAAAAAAAAAGAAAAATAATCAATGGCCCCTGTGCTTATGTATAGCACCCGGGGGGGTCAGGTTCCAGGACTATAAAAAAAGGAGGGAGCTCAAGCAGTCCCCCTCCTGTGCCTCTTTTGAGTCCTGCAGACCACCACCTCGCTGGGACATTATTCAATAAGTGGAGGGGTCCACCAGGAGTTCCACCTGAGGCTGTTTGAAGCCCCGAGGAGTACCACATCCCCAGGACCAACATAATATTTGAAACTGGGAGGGGTGCTGCGGGGGGCCTTGGCGACCATCACTTCCCCGAGGCCGTCCCATGCTATTTAGAGGACAAGGGCCATGCAACCCCCTACTGGAGCCATTTAAGGCCCTCTGGACTGTCACCCCCAGGGTCAGCTCCTACTATTTCCACTCATGGGAGATAGCTGTTTGCTTTTGCTTGGCAGGAGCTGTGACAGGTCCTGCTAATCAAAACCTCCCTTTCCTGCAAGTGGGAGCTGTCAAGGTTCACACTCTTTGCTGGAAGCTGAGTTTTCATCTCTTTCTATGATCGCGGACATGCGGGCAGCAAAAGGGATGAAAGTGTTTCTCTAGCATGGGGGAGCTGCATTTCCAGCGGGTCCCAGCATGCTGGAGCAATGCCAGCTCCCACAGGAGGCAGGGAGCCAGCTGGCACCCTAGGGGCCTTGAGACTCCCACTGCGGTCCCCAACATGTACACTGGATGTCCTGGGTGGGTCCAGGGCACCCAGGGAGACATGGTCGGGACCTCGGGATGGGGTTCAAAAGGGCCAAAATCAGCCAAGGCAGAGAGGGACGCATTGCCCCAATGGAAGGCACTTACAAATATAAACATAGCTCCAATAACACATCGTTCATGACGACCCTGCCCTTGGCTTGACTGCTTTATGCTTGTGCAGAACCATGAATTTAGTTGTATCCTTATTTACAACCAAATCATGGTCCCTACAAAAGTCTCAAAATATCAAAGCATTTGCTGCAGCCCCATTTGGGTTTTTGCTAATATTAGGGTATCGTCTGAGAACATGAGTATTGGGACCTTTGTACCTGCAAGTGAAGGAGCATCAGTGGGGTGTGAATAGAAGTATTTGACCACCCTGTTTATAAATAATGAAAATAAAGTGGGGGCCAAAACACACCCTTTGCGTACCCCTTTTGATATTGGAAACTTGGAGGTGACATTGCCCTGAGTTTCCCAGCGGACCTGTGCAAAATTAGTCTCATGCAGCTTGACTACAAGCAGTAAAAACTCCAAAGGCATCCCCAGATCTTTTAAGACAGCCCAAAGCTTATTACACGAAACTGTGTCGAAGGCTGATTTAAGATTAACAAAGGCGGCATAAATAGTGCCACCTGCTAAAATTACAAAAACAACAATTGATGGACGGAATGTTGCACAATGGCAAAACATTCACCCCCAGTCACAGATCTGGGTTTAATTCATTGTTATTTTGCTCACCACACCACCCCTGTTCAGACATGGCCATATGCAAATCAGTCTTGACCCTGTGCCTCATGGGAACAGTCCAGCCCGAACTGCCAAGCCATGCCTTCCCTGGACCGGAAACAAGCTTCCGAGGACCGGTTTCTGGCATTCCAGCCGTCTTCAGCCCGGCTTGCTTGAATCCAGTGGCAAAGTGAGCAAGGGACTCACGTCTGAGCATACCCTGCCAACTTATGGCGAACTGGGGTGGCAGAGTGGGCTAAAGAACGGTGATGGATTAAACCCTGATCTGTTGACTGGGTGTGAGTGTTTGATTGGTTCAGATGCTCCGTCTATCACCACCCCCTTTTGTACCACTTTGTTCGCCATGAGTTGAATTCGAAAAAAAGAAAAGCTTTCAAGAATATGGTGAGACAACTAGTAAAGACATGTAAAAGGTTTTTGCTTTTTATTTGGGTCGGTGTAACATTATAAGTAGTTGTAGAATGGCAAATCAGCAGCCCAAAAGAGAGGTTTGAGATATGTTTGTGGAGATGTTATTTATTAGAGTAATTTGTATGATGTGTGGAAAGGTATATTTCAAATATACCGAATATTGTCAGTGTATGTTTGAAAGTTGAAGTGTAGTCTCTGAGTCCCATTCTGAGAATCTGGCCCTTTGCGAGCGCAATTTTTGCATTTGGGAATCATCATCCCAAATGCAAAAATCGCAAAATGCAAAATCGCTATATTGCGAGGAATTGCATTTAAGGAATCTCTCTTTGAGATTCCTTAAATGCAATTCATGAAACATTTCAGAATTGCGAATTCGCAATTTTTGGCCGCTATTTACCGCGAAATCTGACTTCGTGGTAAATAGCGAAAACTTAGAAAAATGCACTTTAGTGCATTTTTCTAAGTTGTATGTTACACACACACATGTCCTTTGGAGATGTGTGTGCGCAACATCAGTCTACATTTTCATTTCAGGGGTGCTACAGGGTGTCCTTTGGACACCCGTGGCGCCCTTGAAATCGCATCCTTATTTGCGATTAGCAAATTGCTAATCGCAAATAAGGAATAACTCCCCATTCATTCCTATCATTCTAATGGGGAGGTATTCCTTATTTGCGATTAGCAATTTGCTAATCGCAAATAAGGAAGCTGTAGAAATCGCATTTTTTTGCGATTTCTACATGAATCCCGTTTTGCGAGTCTTTAATAGCGATTCTTTAATAATCGCTATTAAGGACTCGCAAAACGGGACATTGATGAATCTGGCCGATAGTCTACTTTGGTAGTCGGAAAAGAAGCTGCGAATCGGAGGATGGAGACGGTGTGAAAGGAGGAAAGGAATGCATTCTACTTACTATTCGCAATGCCATTTACCAATTGTTTGCAACTGCAATTGTGGTTGCACACCAATGATCACATGGCAGTTTCCAAAAGGGTTGGTATCCATTTGTAAACTGTGAGAGGCAGGTTCTATTTTTTAAAAATGGGCTGTTTGCACTGGGGTTTACACCAGGGCAGTATCAGCTGGTTCTGCCCGCTTAAACTTGGATGCCTGTCCTCTAGGCCCTCGCCCTACCTGAGGCGGTGTGACTACCTTTCATATATTTCCCTCGCCAGGATCGTAATAAAAATTGGAGAAACTGAACAATGATCCCTCACTTGCTTTGGGAGTTCGTTTCTTGAAAACAAAAAAACCTTTGTCAAGCGGATGCAACATGGTACCTCCTTGGCAACGTTCATTGCTTTCAGTGGAGCCACTGCTTTGGTGGCTTTACTAAAGGCACAGAGATCCCCACCTGCTTAGTGCATATCTCTGGATGTATGTCGTTACCTCGCATGCATTTACAACGCATGCCTTTACGACAGAACTTTTACAACGCACGTCGTTACAACGACTTTCATTAGGGGGCGCTGGATAGTGAATAGTTTAATTTACTATTTCAACTCCAGTCCCTGTGGATAGTAGGAAAGGAGTTGGATAGTAAATTAAACTATTCCCTATCCTGGAGTGCCCCCCAGCGCAAGTCGTTGTAACGACTTGCGTTGTAAAAGTTGCGTCGTAAAGGCACAGTGTTGTAAAAATTGCGTAGTAAACGCTGTTCCCCCATATCTCTAGATTTGAATGGTGATCTTCTGTAAGCAGAGCAAAAACCATAGCCCCTGCTGACTGGCAGGCCAGCGGGCCACTCGCCATTGTCTATTTGCCCCTCTAACTCTAGAAATAGGCACGCAGCCTTAACCTTGGAGAAAAGCGCTGCTTTCATTTATGTACCACTTTCAACAATGCAAGATGTGAAATGGAGGCACCCAAAATCAGTTGCCTTACATTTATTTGGCTGGCTTTAGCTCCTGGTGTTCAAGCAGTCCCTCAGTCTATGTCAAGGGCTGTAAGCAGCGGCTTGTTTTCTATCTCCTTTGGAGTAGCAATAGGAAAAGGGCAACTCCTCGCTGAAATGTGAAAAGGTGGCAGTGTCTCCTATTATAGTCACAGTAGTCCAAAAGATTTTAAGGTAACTGAAAAGAAGTAGAGCTCCACAACAAACTGTAAGTAGGAGGATACTTTATTCCTTCCAGACACAGGGACTCCCCGGCAGCAACTGCCAGAGAAAGAACATTCCCCACAGAATGTTCCACGCAGGAAACGCTCAAACCCCAAGGTTCCCAGATCTGATGAACCAGATCCCAACAGTAACCAAAGCACTAGACTGCACAGAAGAATCATGGCAGAATCTGGCTGAGCATCTCCGATTCCAGAATCCAGCAGGATATATCTGGGAAAAAACATAAAGCATCCAGGGACGGAAATTCAGAGCACGGGGGCAATGTAGATCAAGGAAAAATACCCCAAAGTTCGTGTCACGCAACTACTTCGAGGAAAAGCAACCTTACATAGTGGTAAAAAGGGAAGTTTCTTCCTACAAGATCATATCACCATGGTACTTTGGAATATTTTAGTTTGAAGACAATAATGATGAACGTTTGGATTTGGAAGAGTTAAAGAAGAGGTTTCTACCAATCTTCACATGGCCAGAGAAGCAGACAGATCCAGGAAGCACTATGGTGTGTTGTTTACCTAAAGAGGTAATTGTAATTCCCTGGTCAAATGCTGGAACTGTAGTTTTAACACAGGTCTTTATGCAAAAGCCCTGCTCAATTTCAGCCACACAGCCGAAGGGTATTTGATCAAGCCCTGTGGGACAAATCAGTGCCACTACGGCCTGTGATCTGAGGGGAGAGCACTGGAAATCTCCCTGTCTTACTGCAGGTAAAACAAGCATTTGCAATGCAACAGGTCTCGCATTTACGCCAGTTTGAGCTATGGGCATTGTAAATGACAGTGCCTTTTATTTATGTTTTGGTTTTTGAAGCATAAATAAAACGCATTGTCATTTACAATGCCAATAGCTCAAACTTGCGTAAATGCGAGAACTATTGCATTGCAAATGCTTGTTTTAAGTTTCTAGAGAGGTACAGTTGAAAAATGCCCCATAATTGTGGGTGTTTTAGAAGTTTGTTCTGTGAATTTTTAAGGTTTGGATAGTGTTATGCTACAGACATATTCATGTATGCTTTCAAGAATATGGAGAGACAACTAGTAAAGACATGTAAAAGGTTTTTGCTTTTTATTTGGGTCGGTGTAACATTAGAAGTAGTTGTAGAATGGCAAATCAGCAGCCCAAAAGAGAGGTTTGAGATATGTTTGTGGAGATGTTATTTATTAGAGTAATTTGTATGATGTGTGGAAAGGTAGATTTCAAATATACCAAATAATTTTCAGTGTATGTTTGAAAGTTGAAGTGTAGTCTCTGAAGTGTTGAGGTGTGGATGGTGCTGTGACTGAGATATGTTTCTAGTAGCACATATATTATGGTATGTTTTATGTGTCTGAAGATGATGGATGCATAAAACACAGGTATACATTTATCTGTATATTACTTTTATATATGATGCTGCTAGCAAAAGGATATAGACATATGCATACATCCTTTTAGAAATATGTGGAGACTTTCATCAAAGATAAGTGAAGGGTTGCCTTGCTGCTTGCTATGATCAATACCAGATTAGTACTAGAATAGTTGAGCAGTAGTAGTTGAAAAGTGATGTTTAAGATATGTTGGGAGAGGAAATATTGATTATGGTGCTTTTTAAAAGTATGAGTAGAAGTTCACTTGAAATTTTCTGCATAAATATAGGTGTGTTTGAAATGTTAAGCATAGTATGTAAAGTTTTAAGGCCTTTATGGTCTTGTGAGCGTGGTTATGTTTCTGCTTGCACATGTGTTCTAGTATGTGTAATGCTTTTGGCAATAGGTATAGATAGATGGATGCATGCTTTTAGGAATATGGTTAGAGTTATGGTAGAAACATGTGATAGGTTGCTACTTTGTGTTTGACTAGGTCTAACATTTGTAGAATGGTGAATCTGTAGAATATAAAACTGAGTGTTAAGACATGTTGGTATAAGGGATTACTGACTAGGCTGTTTTCTATAAATTTTGGAAAAGGTACACTTGGCATACATTGCAGAAATGTAGGTGTGTCTTTGAAATGTAAAGTTCAGTCTATAAGTTTATTGCTGTTATATATGATGATGATTTCAAAAGGTAGACATATCTGAATGTATAGTTTTAGGAATATGGTGAGATTTAAAACAGAGTCATGTGAAGCGTTTATGCTTTATTTCGAGTATGTTCAGCTCTCTGAGAAGTTACAAAACTGTGAGGCTGCAGTACAGAAGTGTGCACCATGTCATAGAACTGACTTTTGAGCTGCAAAATTCAGTATTCTGCTAATATTAGAATGTTGTTGTCCTCCAATCACTCAGGCACTACTGTAGTACTACTCCAATCACTCAGGCAGTACACATGCACTAATAAAATTACTCAGGCACTTCCTATGTACTCTCGTAATCTCCCTGATATTATACCTGCAATCGTGGACTCACTAGGTATTACCCATGCACTCCTTTAATTCCACAGATATAACTCCTGCAATCATGCAATCACTAATGCTTTAGTTATACACTGGTTTAATTATGCAGGTACTAGCCTTGCACTCTTCCAATCACCCTGTCAGGATCTGTGCACTCCTCCTTAGCCAGTGCCCATGACTTATAAAATCACCTAGGCATTAGCTTTACTCTTTTCCATTCACTGAGGCACTACCACAGTATTACTGCAATCACAGAGGCAGTACTGATGCACTTATAAAATCACCTTGGCTCTTTATATGTACTCCTGTAGTCCCCCAGATATTACTTGTGACTCATGCAATCACCAATGCATTAGCTATACACTGGTTCAATCACCCAGGCAATACCTTTGAAGACGTTTATTCACATGGGCACTACCTCGGTAGTGCTGCAATCACCCAATAACTGCTCGTACACTTATAAAATCACCCAGTGAGTTTCTATATACTAATGTAAGTCCCCAGATATTACTCCTATAGTCATGCAGTCACCCAGGTGTTATATATGTACTCTTTTAATCCTCTAGACATTACCTCTGTACTCATGCAATCAGCAAGGCAATAGCTACACAGTTTGTCAATCACCCAAGCACCATCCTTGCACTCTTTCAATCATGCAGGTGCTACTCTTGTATTTAGGTAATCACTCAGCCAGTACCCATGCACTTATAAAACCACCCAGGCATTACCTTTGCACTCCTGTAATCACTCAGGAAGTACTTCAGTACTTCTGTAATTACCCAGGCAGTACTTATGGGCTTATTAAATCATCCACTCACTTTCTATGTACTCCAATAATCCCCTAGATAATAACCCTCCAATCATGCAATCACTCAGGCACTAGTTATGTATTACTCCTGCAGTCATGTAATCATTTAGGCTGTACCTATGCACTCATGTAATAACGCAGGCTCTAACCTTGCAGTCGTAGAATGACCCAGACCCTATTGGTGCACTCATCTATGCACCTACACACTACTCAATGAGTTATCTATATCTTTGGGTGCTATTTATACACTTATTTATATACTCAACATGTATGTGTGCACTCATGAATTAGTCAGTCACTATCCATCTTCTTTTACAATTATCCAGCGACTACCCTTCAACTCATTCAATCACCCAAGCACTACTCCTGAAGTTATTTAATCACCCAGGCAGATCTATTACATGTTTCAGTTGTAGGTTTCACTCTATTCCAGGAAATATTGTATACATATTTCTTTAAGATATGATGATGCTTTGAAAAGGTAGAGATGTATGTATGCATGCTTTTAACAATATGGTGATTCTTATGGTTCAGTCATGTAATAGTCTGCTGCTTTGTATTTGGCTAGGCCCAACACTGATGTTGTTATAAAAACATCGAAGTACTACCCATTCAGTCTTCCAATGATCCAGGCAGTACATATGTACTGATGCAATCACCCAGGTTATTACCCCTGCACTCATTAAATCATCCAGGCACTACGTATGTACTCATGAAATCAGCCAGGTATTACCATGCACTCTTTCAATCACCTAGCTACTATCTATACACTTATATAATCTCTTAGGTACTATCCTTGCGTACCTTCTATCATATAGGTATTACCCTTGTACCTATGTAGTCACTCAGTCAGTACTCATGTACTTATAAAATCACCTAGGCACTACCTTTGCACTCCTTCAATCACTCAGGCATTCCATCAGTACTCCTGCAATCCCCTAAGCAGTACTTATGCAGTTTTAAAATCACCCACTGATTTGCTATGTACTCCATTAATCCTCCAGATATTACTCTTTCAGTCATGCAATCACTCAGGCACTAGTTATGTGCTACTCTTGCAGTTGTTGAATCATCTATGTTCTACTGTTGCATTTATCTATTCACTTACGCACTACTCAATGTATTTCTTTATTAACAGATGACAATATTTGTATATAATTAATTTAATAATATCAAATTTTAATTTGAAAGATAATAAACTTTTTTTAGAAATTCTCCATAATTATTGAGAAATATTCATTATGACAAGAAAAGTTGAAAATGTAAGACAACAAAGAAAACAGAACTATTTAAAGGAGAGAGAAAAATGTTCTATTTAGCACTTCTGAAACTCTTCAAGCCTTGGCTTATTGAAATGGAATCACTTGGAGATTTTGACTACTATGAAGATTCTTTTAATGCATGTAAAGATAGTATTCAATGCACAATTTTTCCAAATTATCTACAATTGTTAAATGAAGAGGTTGAACAAGAAACTACTGTTGCAGCTGAAATGCCTAGAGACAGTTCTCAAGATAGTCAAAGTTCTGCTGCACTAAGTCAAGATCCATTAGGACAATCAATTCTCAAAAATGAAGCAGCAATAGCCATGAATGAAGTAGAAACGGCAATGCAATAAGCACAACAGGATATTATTGAGTTGGGAAACTTGGAAGACCAACAAATGTTTGAACAAAAAAAAATATATCAGCAGGTGACACAACAGATACAGCATGGTTTACTTCATGAAAAAACGAGTGCAACTGCACATCATTTAAACCTATTCAAATGTATATCAGTGGTCAAGCTGGGACAGGGGACAGTTTCTTAATTAAAGTTTTGACCAGTTATCTACAGAAAACCACATTGTTCTTGTGTAGTAACAGCTCCAACTGGATTACCAACACACAACATTAAAGGGATTACATTACGTTGTTTACTCATGCTACCAGTAGTACATGAAAATATGTTGGAATATCATAAACTAGCTTCCAGAAGAGTGAATAAGTACTTGATAAGTATGATAACTCAACCCCTGGTTTGTAATCGGAGACAACGGCCACAGCGTGCTTCCTTCTGGATAATTTTGCTCTGTCGGAGTAGAAAGACCAGAGCAGAACACTTCGCTTGATTACACTCTTCAAAGCTTGTTGTGATGGATTTGTTCCCCAATATTCAGAGACTCCGAGGAGCCGTAGGGATTGGTCCAAGTGGTGCCGATATTTTTGGCTAGATGAGATGGTCAATATTTTGTTCCAGAGTTTGATCTCAAGACTGTCGTCCCGGGAATTACGCAGTCTATTGCAGAGCTTGATGAAAGCACCAGTCTCTACGCCATTGTGATCTAACAGGCCAAGTTCTAGTTTCACTTGTGCCGGGGATGAAGACTGCGGCCGATGCCTTGCTCGCTTGAAGATTCTGATGGTTGATTTGTTTAGTAAGATGTTAGTTAAGCCCATCATAATCTCGTGACCATATGATAAAGAATTTGTGATCTTGGCCTTTATCACTTTGAGCAGGGGGGTTAGGCTTGGTCATAGTAGGTGTTTTGAGAGTTTTGCCGCTGCGACCTCCAGTGACAGTGCTTTTGCCTTCATGGCGTCTTTTTGTTTCGTGAGAGAAGCTCTAGAGTCAAGAAAAACTCCCAAATATTTATACTGTGGCACTGTGTCGATGCTTTTGTTATTGAAAAACCCCCTGCTATTCCGCTGCTTCTGTTTACTAAAATGAATTATTTTTGTTTTTGAGAGGTTTAATTCAAGAGCGTTTTCAACTGAATAGGGAAGGAGTTTGTCAAGAAGCCTCTGCAGGCCAACCTTTGTGTGGGTCAATAATATGAGGTCGTCGGCGTATAACAGATTGCTGATGCGGGTCCAGTCCAGTTGGGGCGGATGAGAAATAACCTTGTCAAGTAAAGTTGATAGATCAGAGATAAACAGGTTAAAAAGGAGAGGCGCTAAGACACAGCCTTGTTAACCATCACTTCCCGTTTGGATCTTTTTCGAGACATGGGACCCATCGCCCAACTTTATCCTTATCCAGGTCTGTGTGTGGAGTTGGATGATAGCTTGTGAAAGGCCTGGGGGTATACCCCAACAGACTAATTTTTGCCATAGGCGGCCGCGTGGCACTCAATCAAAAGCTGCCTTAAAGTCAACAAAGCAGCAATAAAGTTCCATGCGACGGATGTCAGCCTTCTCAATCAATACAGATAATGCCAATAGATTGCTGGTTGTGCCTGACTTGGCTTGAAAGCCAGTCTGGTTGAAGGGGAGACGCTGTGTTGATTCAACCCAGGTTGTCAGTTCTTCTAGTAAAATACTGGCATAATATTTGGATTCAATGTCAAGGAGGGCTATCATTCTATAATTTTTTGGGTCGTCTCTTTTGCCACTTTTATAGAATGGATGAATGATGACACCTTTCCAGGAATCCGGGATATGGTCGTTGAACCTACAGTGTGAGAACAGTGATGCAAGGAGACCTGACCACAGTGTTTCATCTACCTTAAACAAGGCCTGGGGGAGTACATTGGGGCCAGGTGCTTCAACACGAAGGAGTTACTTCTTCTCTCTTAGAAATTACAGATAAAAATTGGATTCTTTGGAAAAGTCAGTGTCTAAGACTGCTAGTTTGGAAAAAAGACTTTTTATGTATGTAAAAACTGTTGGGTAATTTTACGACGTAATTTGGATGTAGAAAAAGGTTTAGTAAATTATCAGAACAGAGATGGAATTGAAATTTGAAGATCAAATTTGATCAGATTGAAGAGGTAAAACAGATTGGACGTAGTGATGTTCGTTTTTTGCTTGTAAAAGTCTTGAATGTTCGTAGAAAACAGTTTCCTCTTTGTTTAGCATATTCAGTAACCATTCACAAAACTCAAGGTTTAAGTGTAGACCATGCTTTAGTAAATATTGGAAATACAGTGTTTACAGAAGACATGGCATATGTTGTATTGTTTCGAATAAGAACATTATTTGGTTTGTATTTAATTGATTTTGATGAGAAAAAGGTTAGTGCTGATTCAAATTGTGTAAGAGAGTATAATCAGTTAAGAAGACTGAATGCTCCTAACTTAGATGAATATCCCATATTTGAAAAGCTTGTAGAAAATATGACAAACATTCTAGTGAGGTTGAAAAAAAGAAAACAATTGACGAGAATGATGAAGCTACAAAGAAAATGAAAAAGGACACTGTTGATAATATTGTAGGATACCAGTTAGAAAATAGTTCAGGCATCAACTGCTATGCTAATGTAAAGGGTGGGATAAGCTTAGGGTGCACACTGATGTTCAGTGCTTTGTGCTCTGCTGGGGAACAACACAAAACTATGGAGCCCTTCAGTGAACTCACATAGCGTTGATTCCAGTGAATGCAACATAATGTTAAGTTCATTTGTGCAAATGTAAAGTGTAGAATAAAACACGTCACATAGTCTCGTGGGATACTGATCTCCCATTTGAGAGGACAGTGGATTCTGGGATGATGCCTGACCCAGTGATCTGGTATTCACAATGTTCAGCCCTTATGGCTCTGTCTGGTCAGGTGAAAAGGGTTTGTTAAAGGATTAAGGGAATCTACAAAGAACAAATTATGACAAACTGTATGAGTAAAGAAGCAATTACTAAATTAACTATATTCTGAATGAAGCTGCAAGTAATTACATGTTGCTTCAGGACTTGGGAATTGTTGTTCTCTTGGGAGCTGCAGTGTGATGTCTTAAAAGAAGCTCCCACAGTGCGAGAGCTCAAGGAACCCCTGCATCTGTGCTCAACGCACGGAGAGAGCCCCTCCTCTGCAGACGGTGATCACAGTGAGTACTCACAGTGACTGCAGTGGTGGTTCACTCCCTGCAGCGTGCAAGTGATGAAGAGCGTCCAGGTGAAGGACAGTCTGTCTGGGGTAAAATACAATGTGTGTAGGTGTTCATTTCTGGGGTGATCTACACTTGCAACAGAGCTCTTTCGATAATATATTAAAAGGGTTTCCTAACTCAAGATGGAAGTTGTAACATTGACCAGCACTTACATGAGTTCTACAATGTCAACCACCAGCATGTCCTGAAGGCTTGTGGGTGAGGGATGGAGAAGGGTAGCTCTGTACCGACCCACATAGGTGGCTCACTGGTTAGAAGAGGCAGACCCGGATGCTGAGATCAGACCCGGGACCAGGGTTCAATTCCCGACGCGGCAGGGTCTTGAGCCCTAAATGTCCACGGACTCGGTAATTCTTGCTTCGGTGCCTACTCGAATCACAGGTTCACACTCTGCAACTCTGGGCAATAGCTTGCTTAATCTCCACTATGGCCCCCCGCGGCGGGATGCCTGGCTTTCACCTTGGGGATACCCAGTAGGGGCTATCTCACAGGGAAAAAACCAGGACGGGTTCCCAATGCAAAGCGCTTTGAGACCTGGCAGTGATATTGCGCTATATAAAAACCTATCCATCCATCCATACTTTGGCCATATCTTTGGAGTGGGTGTAGGTGCAAGTCAATATAATTTGACCTCAAATACGGTGTCATAAAGCTCCTTAAAATATCAGAACAAAGCATGAACCCATGTGAAACAATATCAAAGGTAAGAATGTGCCTCTGTATCCCAAGCAGGAGGAGACAGTTGCTTTGGAGACATAGGCTAAGAATCTTTTTTTTCACTCAGAGCAGCGCAGCATCCATGTTTACCGCTCCCAGGAAGGATCTGAAGATAGTAGTCAAGAGGAAGCACTGGGGACATGTTTAACCAATAGTCATGAAGCATAGCCAGTCACTGTGTGATAGGAACAGTGCAGGCATGTCCCATACCTAACAATATACAGTGCATTCCTGTCACTTCCCAGCGCTGGCACAAGTTGTGCTGCCTAGTGCCAATGCAGGCGCCCCTGCACCTTCCTGCACACAGCAATGCTCTGAGGCATGTTCCTCTTTCTATGTGTGCTGCAGAACGCAGGACACGACGTAGGAGAAATCAACAAGGAGAAATAAAGATAGCTGTCCTTGTTACGCCTCTCCTGGAAACGCGCTTCTTCTCGGTGCATTCCCAGGGCAGATACCAGTGTAAATTCTAACACACTTGAGAGAGTGGGGGACTGGTATCTCTGAAAGGTCACTACAATGTAGTAATTGTGTAGCATTCCAGACAGCATGTAAGTCAAACTTAAGAGTAGCGTTGCTTTTGCGTCTTGTAGGCATGGCTCTGGCCGTTGCAACTCCTACATAAATGTGCCCCTATATTTAGGATAAGGGCAGGGAGCGTCCTGCACTTGGATCAAAGATGCAAAATACATGATTGTAAATGCAAAATGTAAATTGATACTTGTATAGCGCACTACTCACCCGCAAGGGTCTCAAGGCGCATGTACGCATACCGCTGTGGAATCAATCCTGGCTTTCCCTGTGAGGTGTCCACTCCTGGGCACCCCTAAGGTGGAGGCCAGGCATCCTTAGCGTTGTTTGGGCCGTTGTGGAGATTAAGCAAGCTATTGCCCAGAGTTGCAGAGTGGGACCCATGATTGGAATAGGCACCGAGGCGAGAATTATCAGGTCCGTGGAATTTTTGAGCTCAAGACCCGCCGAGGTGGGGAATTGAACCCTGGTCCTGGGCTAGACCTCTGAACCAGGGTCTGCCGCTCTAACCATTGAGCCACACTTCTCCACAATACCATACATTCGTGAACATTGATAAATATTGTGCACCCTTGCCTCTTTCAGATGCATGTAAAACTAGAACAGACAAGTCAATGGTAATATAATCCACATTTTGACGTCGACGTTAAGGGTGCAGAGCAGAAAAAAGGTCAGGTAAGTGGTTTACCAAAACAATTTTTCTATTTACACAATTGCAAACACCTTCTACAACTTCCATAATTGGTGTTGACTTTTATATGTTCTCCTGCAATTCCTAAAATATCAAAAATCTGCGCTAATCGTCGGTAGAAATGTAGAATGTGTGGGAATGCATGGGAACCTGATTTTCAACGCTTTGTTTGTGGAGCAGAACCTTTGTAGCCGACTGCCTGGTCCAGACGTGTCTAAGATTGATAGACTATTAAAAATTGTCCAGATCTGAGGATTTTGGCTGCAGTGTACCGCAGAGATGTGTATGTTTGCCATTCACCACAGAAGCGGGCACAGCCTGTGAAAAAGACCATTTTTAATATAGGTTTGTGCAGTGCTTAATTTGTAAAAAAAAAAGAAGTGCAGGTGCTGAAAATGTTGTCAAGGAGGCCACCACACTCGTCTACCTCTGGTGAGCCCCACATGCAACACTCTCACTGCCTCAGTCTCTATCTTCTAACCTTGATCTGTTGTCTGACCCCCAAGTCTTTGCTCTAAGAGTCTATCCTCTCACCTCTCAATTGTTTTCTATCACCTTTGTCACTCCCTGTATTTCTGATTTGCCTCTATTCATTTTAGCCCTGCCCCTCTTCACTTTTATCCATGCTTTTATTAATGTTCTGCACTCCCTCCCCTCGATCTTGGCTCTTTACTATCAGTCTCTAGCAGTGATTAGCTGTGTCTCCATTTTATCATTTGTCTGCATTTTTACCTCTGTCCTACATCCTTTCATTCTATCTTCTCTCTTCTTAATGCTCTCTTCTTCACATCATGGCTGCTTTCTCTTTGTATCTGATTTGCTCTCCTCCTTTTCTTCTAATTTGCTCTGTTTTATCTCTCTCCTCTCTTGTTGTTTCTTCTCCTCTTTACTCCTTCTCTCTCTCTCATCTATATCACTGCTGCTGCCTGTGACCCCTGTTGTCGGCCTGTACATGTCCCTGCTATTTTGAACTCTGCGCTTTCCTGTTGTCATTCCTAAAGAAGCGGGAGATGTTTTACTTTCTTACCTACACTGAGTGCAAAAACAAAATGTACACCAAATGAAAATGCTTTTTTGCATATATTAATCAGTGCGGTATGACTGGGTTTATTGCGAAACAGGCGGCTGCTTGAGCATAGCAGGTCATGTCACTGCTAGTGCTGCCTGCAATTAGTGGATCCAGGGATGGCGACGGCATCGGCATCCACTGCTCAGCTTGCTGTGATCCTGCCTGCTACCGCACAGGCATTGTCCCCAGCAGTAATGCTGCCAATGCTGGTAAGTATGGCTGTAGTGCCTACTGGACTCACTCACGCTCAGCAATTATCATGCTGGGGTGCAGCGCACAGATTTTACAGGTGACGCCATGGCGCACAAAAGTTGTGTTGGGCCACAGCCTCATCGAACACATTGAGGATAGCAGCAATGCAGGGCTGCCGGATGTGCTACTTTGGCTACGCAACAAGTGGAAAGTCCGCACTTACTTTCATTTATTCTTCCTCAAGAGCCCTCACTCCAAAGTTCCAAATGCGCTCTTGCAGCTTCCTCGCCTCAACTCTGTCATGAGCCAGCCCCCTGCTACAATTATCCAATGGGAGGTTAGGCTCAGGCAGTGGCTGGGTGCAGCAGACTAGGGGAATAGAATGCAAGCCATAGTTTGTCGATGACTTCTTGGATTTGTGATCGGCGTGATGACATCATCACTAAGTTGGTGATACACAATCATGGCTGCCTGGACAGGCGTATGCCGGCCTGTCTATGAACGTTTACAAGCCAGTCACCATGCAATGTATGTTATTCTTTTTATTTTGAATTGAACAATTGATATTAAGACCACCACCTGCAGGTTCAGAAATTGTAGCCCTGTCCCTGTGAAAGAAGTGCAGGTGCTGAGCATTTGAAAACACCTGCTCAAATTAAGCACTGGGTTTGTGCAAAATTCAAATAACTTCCTCAGTGGAAATGATGCCGAATGCCAGAAAAATATGATGAAATCTCACATGAAGCAACGGAAGGGAGATGCAGTTTTGGGTGTGACACATAATTCATGTAACCTCCTCCTGCCGGCCTCTGTTTCCTCATCATCCTGTCCATTTTACATGCATTTCCAACAACTGTTTAATTGACCTTCAGTCTAGTTTCCTCTCCCATGTCCTTTAATTTTGTATTCATTTTCCCTCCATTTCAGCATTTTTTGTTTTGCCTACCAACATGCCAACCCCTACAACCGCGTGTCCCAGACAACAACCAACTCCTGAAGATGCACATCATCCAACACAGTATTTTTGTTGAGAAGGAGTCTGCAGCACTGATATTTCAAGAGCTCCCCACCTCCCCCTCAGGTTAGTGACAGGCGGCCGGCCCGGGAGCGGTACTCCTTGGCACAGCGGATACTCCACTGGGGTAAGTCCAGCGCCACCACTCTGCCACCACCTGCACACAATAGCCGGTCATGCAATGATGGACCGGGTTCATAGAAAGGGCAATACCTGTTCAACCGGCTGGGAATTGACATAGCTGTATTTAATATTTTTTTACTCTAGTTTTGATTACTTGGCAGGAGAAATTACATAGCTTGTAAGTATAAGTAAAATATCCTTATATATTATGGGCCATATTTATGAGCCCAGTTTCATCGCACTTGAACCACAAAATGTAGTGTATGTGCGATGCCACAAAAAAAATGAGATTTATGGAGACATGCAAGCCCACTTTGCGTGGCCATGAGTTGCTCCGAAAACCTGGGAAGACATTTAATGGGTTTTGCGTAGGTTTTTCCCACGCAACTCCCATCGAGTTTGAACTGGAAAATCTTTGAATGAGCCAAAGTGCAAAGCCTTCACAGGGAAGCCTTAACAAGGAAATAATATATTTACTCATTATCGTCTCTTTCTATGTGTGCAGCATTCTGCAGTACACCTAGAAAGAGGAATATGCCTCTCAGGATTGTTTTTGTGCAGGAAGGTGCCCCTGTCCAGAGAAAAACTTTCCTGCATGCATCACAGAGACCCTTTCACCATGATGCAAGAGTCCCTGTGTTGGTGCTAGACAGCCGGATGTAGGACGTTACAACGCACACTTTTACAACGCATACCTTTACAACGCATTTTTTACAACACAACATCCATTACAACGCATGCCATTACAATGAAATTTTAAGAACTACATTTACAACGCATTCCATTACAACGCATAATACCTTTACAACGCATACCATTACAACGAATAACATTACATTGCATGTTTGGTAAGTATTGGATAGTGTAGGGGTAACAATTACTATTCTTACTCCAGGGGGTAAAACAGTAGGGTAAGTGTTGGATGGTAATGTTATGCATTGTAATGGTATGCGTTGTAATGACATGCGTTGTAGTGGTGTGCGTTGTAGTGTCATGCGTTGTAATGGTTGCGTTGTAATTGCATGCGTTGTAATGGATGTTGCGTTGTAAACGTTTAGTTGTAATGGTAGTGCGTTGTAAAAGTTGCGTTGTAAAGGTTGTTTCCCTAGGCAGCCAAGCCAGATCAAGCACATGAACAAAGACAGACACACACTGTTTTCTTCTAAATACGGCACATTCCCGCCCTTTCCCCGTCATTTAGCGCAGCGAGGTGACTTCCTGCGCTGCATGACTTTCCCATAAATATGACCCTATGTATTTCAAAAAGATGCAGAATTTATTTGCATTTGTAGTATTTCAGAAAAGGCAGAGGATGTCTGTATATAGAGAGCCTACACAATGAGCAGTGCTGGAGTCAGATGTATGACCCAGGCTGGGGCACAGGCGGGAAGAACTGATACGCTGACTCATTTCACTCTTAAGGCTTACATTTTTCAAATAAATATTGGAGCATAAGAACCAAAATATGTTTCTGAATGCTTTTCAAAGGTAGAAAATGAAAGGTTGCCTTCATGATTCATTTAACTATTCATTATGATTTCTCCCATTTCACAGTAATGCATTTACTAGCGGCAGGCCTCTTGCTCCCAGCGGCCAGTAGACACCTTGCCATATTTATAAATTTAAATGGTCGAAATTTAACATGAAGAAAAATATTTCAATGGATAATTAAGGGGGCATATTACCAACAAGTAGCGATATTTATCGATAAATAGGCTTAGCGACGATTTTTTTATCTCTGGCTATCCCTGGATATGTTAGCGGAGAAAACATGCTATTAGCAACGTTTTTCTCCATTGTGCTAAAATATCCAGTGATAGCGGCGAAATGCATGAATATCGCTGAGAATACAGCGATATTCACACTTTAGCAACAAAATGCTCTTAGCCATGTTATCCACCTCCTATTGGATAACATGGCTAAGAACTGGTCTGAGCAGGCATTGGCTTTTGGCGATAGCGGGAATATTTCCATCGCTATGTCTGCCTTGCTAATAGGCGATAGCGAAGTTAGAGACTGCTTTCAGTCGCTATCAGGTTGGGTATGCCCACTTTGCATGTCATTTGCGATAAATATCGCTCACATGCAAAGCGGGCCCCAAACCGCTAGCTAACATCAGTTAGCGATAGCTTGCTAATAGAGCGATAGAATTATCGCCGCTTAGCGGCTGAAAACGGCCGCTAAACCGGCGATAATTGTCTATCGCCACCCTAGGTAATATGCCCCACAGTCTTGATCTTTTTCTCCACTTTCAATTAAGCCAAATACATCTTAATATTTTATGTAGCATTTTTTATCACTTTAAATTCCTCCCATTAAAAAAAATTACTGTATTGTTTTGTTACCAAGTTGGCACCTTGTCTACAGGCCACTGCTGTTTGTAAATGGGACACTTGGAAATGGGATTGCATTTATATTATGAGCTTTATGGAATCCATATACACATAAACTTAACTCTAAAATGTTATTCTCTCCCATTTTAAAGTGTCGCCTTTACACAAAGCAGATATCTTGCTCCCAATCCCAAAAGACTGTTTTGTGTCCCCCCTCTGCCTCTGTCCAATTAATTCATGATGAGGTAGGGATCGAGTTTATTTCTGACTTAGCAGCCGTTCGGCCACTCTTATTGTGGCGTTCTATTTGGGCTAAGCCAGAGACTCGATTCACTCAAGAAATTATTCTTGATTGTATAGGATTGGATTACTCATCACGTATCCAGTGGTTGAAATACATTTATTTCTGGTATAAAACTTTATTTGAAATAGATGTTTTCCTTGACCCCGAACTGGCGGTTGCAATTCCCAAAAAAGAAATTAAACAAACATTTTTAAATTTTAAAAAGAAAGGGCGAGATAAGGTGTATGGCAAGTTAGCGACCGTGAAGTTCTATAAGGAACTAAATCTAACTCCGGGGTTTCAAGCCTACCTTTTGAACGTTTCCCGTCCCTCCCACCAATTTGTACTAACCCGAGTCAGGTTGGGCATCGTACATCATCTCGTCGCATTTCCAGTTCAGAAAATAAGATCCGAGACTCCTTGCCCATGTGACAATACCTCACGCCAGAGCTGCTGCCATTTTCTACTGTTTTGCAAATTTTATCACTTTTTAAGGGTAAGGTATCTAAAACCTATCCTTTTAAAATATAATATTCGATCCTCAAAGAGTGCCCTAGAGCTATTATCTTCCCTAGAGAATGCGGACATTTGTTTCTTCGTTGCCACTTTTATCCTGAAATGTACAGCTGCCAGGAAGAGCATAGTGCTGCCATAATTTCATATATTCCTGTCTGTACACACATGTCTTAACAGCATATTATATTTTAACCTTGTATTATTGTTTGCCCGAGCCATACTGGAACTTTTGCATCAAAATCATATTTTTAACCCTGTATTATTGTTTGCTTCGAGCTATACTGGAACTTTTGCATTAAAACGTACAGCTGCCAGGAAAGCACTTTGTGTGACAACTATATATATTCCTGTCTGTGCATGCATGACCTTTTTTAACTTATAAGCTCCATACTATACCTTTAACCATGTATTGCTGCCCAGCGTACGCCATTATATGTTCTCTTCCTCTCTACGTATTATTCCCGAGATTATTTGAGTCACTTTGTATTCAGAACAAATATGT